>NC_092419.1:36758719-38008719 GCF_040894005.1 Engystomops pustulosus
TTTCGACACTTTTACGGAGTGAATGTCAAATTCACCAAATTTTTGGTACATTTTACTGAATAAATAAGCCAACTATTATGGCAGTCTTAGGACTACTACACCAGATTTATCATCCAGTATCAGACACTGTGATAAATGTGGTGCAGCATACGATAATATTGGCAAGGCTTGTACTGGTGAATAGTCCCAATTCCTGGTGCACGCCCACAGCCAGGAATTGCGTCTATTTCCTCCCTTACGCCAAATGGGCATGGAGTGGCGTGCAGTGGGCTATGCTAGGCTGCGGCTGTGGGTATAGTGTAGCTGTATGCCAGGCAGGTCTAGCTTAGAATTGCCCGGCTTTGAACTCATTGCTGGATACATCATGAGGCTGTTGGCTAAATTATCCCATTTTATCCAATAAAATTATATCTCAAAAATAGGTCCTGGAAGCCACAAATTACATACCAATAATATAGTGTAAAGTTCTTCTACATAAATTCTCTCAGTTTCTACTAGTTCATGGATGACATGCCTAAAAAAAGAAAGTAAAATCAGATTAAAAGCACTTGAATGAAGTACAAATATGTACAGAACAAGGGAAAAAGTGTAGAAGCTTTTCCATGTTCCAAATATCCCATATTCCATTATAGTACATTAGCTGACAACATAGTGTTAAACCAGAAACTCACATGTTTAGTGACCCAGCTCTGACCAAAACAAAAATGTGTAAGTATTTTGCCACATCTGAAAGAGTAACTCAAAAGACCAACCCAACTTCATCACCAAACCAATGTTACATAGCGAGAAACTAAACTCAGACTAATTTTTTTGCTTAGATTTTAGATGGATGCCAAAACTCAAGATGCGCTCTTCATTAAAGGAGTTAGCTACCTTTAGGGGAGTTTTAGAAGTGCACACCCCCTCCTCCAGATTCGCTCTGCTACCTGGAGGGGTCACGTGACCCATGGCTCCAGAAGCCTCCATGGAAGGTTTAAAGGGATAAGTATAATATAGGTAACCCTATTAGAGTCACCCACTTACCCTGTGAAACTTTTCAAAAGGTGGCCAACCACTTTCATTCAATTCCAATTTCAATTCACTTCTATATGTCATGGTATGTTGGTCACAAGTAGTATTGTGCAATCCTGAACCACAAAGTTTATTAGAAGTTTGGGGATGGTTTCAGCTCAACCCTGTACTCCCCTCTCCTTCTCGTACATGCCACACCGATCGGGAGTGTTACTGGTTGTGGTCATGGTTTGTTACCTAAACCCATATAGGATTTTAAAAATTCAGGTTTGGTCCAGTGCGTTCATCACTTAGTCATATGAAGGCCAGATTTTTAAGTCATTATGATTTTCTTTTATTACATGCCTATCCTAAGAATCTCTATGGGTGGCCACCTACTGCAGACTGTAGTTAAGGGTTAAAGAAAATTTACAATAAAGATCTATCCTGATAATCCAGGGAAACTTACTCATAGATCCAGGCATCATGACTGTGGTGTACTTGCTATATTTGTTATCCATGGCCACCTTCCTTATAAAATCAACTTTTATAATTATGCTAATGAGCCTGAGGGGCTCTGGGGGGTGTTATCAGAGCCGTCTTTGATGTCTTCCCACTCCTTGTAAAAGGAGCAGAGCAGATCTCCCCTCCCCCTGCACTTCCTGCTGCTAAATTACAAAGGCAGAGGAGGAGGAGACATGTTCTGCTCATTGCAACAACAAGTGAAAAGATATTACTCAGGGGCTCTGGAAACATTACCAGAGCCCCTCGGGCTCATTTGCATAATTCAAAAAGTTGATTTTAGAAGGAAGAAGGCCATGGATAACCAATAGAAGAAGATTACCACAGTCACTGTGCCTACTAATTTTCCTGATGGATTTTGATGTTAGATTTCCTTCAAGGTAATATGTTGCTCATGGGATTAATGAAAACTTGCACTACAGAAAACCTTGATATATAACGCCAGCTTCACTTGCGAAGAGAGATCCAGGCCGGGGTGAATAGGGATGTTTGTGTTATCTTTATGCGGTCACATACAGGAATCATGTAGGGTCTATAAGGAGCTGTGGGTGGTTTTGTTTTCCTAGTTGACCTGGCAATATCCCTTTAACACAATTGTAATCTACAATCCATTCCTCCTTCTCTTCTTTTATCGCTCTGACTTTAGGTTATGAGTCAATAACTTATCTTCTTTATTAAAGTAAACAACCAAATACCCTTTAAGTATATCCAAACTGTCTTCACTTTCTGATATAAAAAATTGCAATGAGTTCCTCTTCTCTTGATAGTCATGCATCACTTCAATCTGAAACAAGAGAGGTCAACAAAATTATATGAAACATAACAATAAGTATATAATTGTATAAAAAAGGTGTAATCCAAACTGGACATTAAAGGGGTTGTCTGGGCTCCTGGCCGTTTCCGCAGTAAAGAACTAACCTTGGGTGAACGGCAGTTGCACACTGTATCTTCATATATTGACTCAAGTCAACACTGAGTTTTTTTATTTCAGAAACTAATAGAGCAGGTGATAAAAGTAAACTTTGTATTAGATATTCATTAAGTAAAGCAGCTTCTCTGTGCTTCTTTATCCTGTAGTGAGCAATGTTTCTGAGAGCCTTCTGAACTCTGTCTACTTCAAACAGATAAGAAGGCTAATGTTTAACACTTTTACTACCTAGAGAATATTTCACTTGATGATTCAACTCTGTAAGGAGATCAGACTATCTATAGACAATCTGTAAAGAGCTAAGTCATTAGGCACTTAATCAGCTTTGTCTATCAGGTGCCAGTGGATACAGGACAGAAAGTTGATGTAAGCAAACTGCTTAAACAGGACCTGTCAGGGCAATTTGGGACACTTAACCACACAGTCACCCTTTTTTTCATACAACCAGTGACAGGTTCCTATAGAGTCCTAGAAACTATCTGAACCCCTTCTTTTAGCTAAAAATTTTTTCCTCACATCCCCATAAAATCTGAGTTATAAACTTGCCTGGTATCTAGGGATTTATATAGCGAGTTAAGGGGCATGGCCTAATGTTATGTAACCAGGTTGACGTGACATCATCACAGGTCCTTTAGTCACTTAACATTAGCAAACTGTACCCAATGCACATATCTGACCAAATAAAAAAATCACAGCATGCCTGGATGGACTTCTACTCCTCTCCTTGCAGGGTGCTGTAATTTCATGTGATATAATATGCTGTGATTTCATAAGATGTATGCTTGGTGTACACTTTGCTAATGTTAGGAGGCTAAAGGACCTGTGATTATGTCACCCAGGTCACATGACATTACTGCTGCATGCTGAGAAAGCATGGGGAGGAGCTGCTGGAATCAGCCCGAGGAGGCCAGACCCATCTCGACTCGCTATAGACTTCCTTGGATTCCAGGTAAAATTATAACGTTGAATATATGGGGATCTGAGGTGAACCATTTTTAACTAAAAGAAGGGTGTCACTTAGTTACTAGGGCTCTGTGGGAACCTGCCACTAGCTATATTTGTGAAAAATGTGGTGACAGGTTCCCTTTATATTAACCTAGAGATGGGCCGTCGGTGCATCGGACCCATCTCTGCTCCTGCACAGTTGTTAAATGAAGTCGGAGCAGTAAACCCTTGCGGCACATGTACAGTGAAGCCCGAGAACAGTAAAGTTTTATTTTTTTGTGGGTGTAGAATAAAAAGCTATTGGGCCATTTGGGACACTAAACCTCCGGTCCAAAAGGACCTGTGAATGGTTTCATGTCCCAAATCGCACTGACAGGTTCTCTTTAAATAAGGAGGAAAGGCAGAAGAAAGGAATGGCAGCAAAACCGAATTCTATGATAAAGTACCGGTATTTACAAAGTGCAAAATTATCATAAACATTATTCATTTATGCAATTGTGGCAAAAGTTTAGTTACACTTCTAGTAAGGTTCCCTGCATTCACACCATGGACAGGCAGAACATGCAGAAATAGTTGAATGAAGAAAATACAAGTTCTAGTTGTTAAGATAGGACTCAAAAGTTGTCAAAGTTGCACATGGGTTCCAGGACCCTGCAAATAAAATGACTGACAAAGTCAAATAAATACATTCAATAATGTCAGTCTTTACTCTTCAATGGAATGGAGATAATATAAATGCACATAATTCAATGCCCAAGAGGGTTAGAAATATGTATTTATTATTATTTATTGATTATTTTTTGCACTACTGACTTCTCATTGACGGTCAGCTTCGGCGCACTCCGTTACTTTGTAATATGTATTATGTTTTAAACATAAAGAATCTCTGCATTTTCTGTTGTTGGCCATTGATTGCATGAAACTGTAACCTGCCCTGGAGCTTTATAATGGTTTAATGAGATCCTACCGAAAAAATCTTGTCAGCAGTAAAAAAGGACTATGATAGATGATTTCGCCTACCCCCTGTTTTCTTATGTGGACTGATGTATGGCTTCAATAATAGAAAACTAAAATAGATCTTAAAACATTTGTGTGTATCTAGGGATATTTCTCTGTGGGGAATTTTTTTAAGTATACACATTTTGAAGCAGATTTAATAGTATCATAGAAATGATAGAGACATTGAGGGGTATTTATCAGAGCTTCTGAGCCGCTAGCACTTGTGATTATTTCTCCCTTTCCGCCGCCACCTCCATGGGGGGGAGGGTAGGGTGGGGTGGCGTTCCCATCCCGGGCTTGTGCACTGCTGCAGCTAAAGATTTTTTTGGAATAGGCCCCCGCCGGATACATCAAGAGGCCTCTTGATGTATCCAGCTGCGCCGGTTGCTCGTCAGGGCTATAAGGGCGCATTATAATAAATAACTTCCATTAGATGTAATTAATAAAAAAAAACAAAAAAACTACCATGTCAAATATTACCAAGTAATTATATTGCACAATTATCACTTGTCGGTTATATCTTTGTGACTATATGCTAAAATATTGTATGGTATATTATGTAAGGTCACACAAAATATAAAACATTATACTTAAATCACACTTATAACCTCAGGACACACTCAATTCGTAATAGGTGCATAATAGATAGCACCAACAAACTATAGAACACTATATAAATTACAAAAAATACAATGGGGTATGTATTAAAAAGTTTGATCTTTTACACAAGTTGCCTATGTGCCTTGAATGTTCATCTAGTGATTCCGCAGTCCTGCTACTTACTTTTGCACTGTGTGAAGACCCAACATGCTTCTTTGTTTACATCTCTGAGCTTTGATGAATAGGAGAAGTTGTAGCGGGAGAGTTATGACTCATCCTGCTCCCCCCTCTCCTCTTCCTGTCACTGTCAGTGGGGAGGGATAGTGAGAAGAGAGACACAGTGGGATCTGCCATAAGGACAGTTTAGAGAAGTGAGAGAGAGGAAGCTGTGTATTTATGCAGATGGCAGTAAATGAGGCAAAGATTGAATAAGAACCTTTAGCTACTTCACACCTTAACCTGTTGATTATACCCTCTGATTTGACGTTTATTAGAGCAGTGGTCTCTAACCTTTTGTTATCCAGGACCAGTAGAGTACATCTTAAATTTCCCCTAGGGACTGGAGGAGTAGGTGGTGGGTGAGAGGATGTGGGTTACCTAAGCTGTTGGAGGTAAACAATGCAGTGGTGGATATATCTGGCTATAGCTATACAGGTAGTGTGACAATGGGATGCATGAGGAGCACAAGTAGAGCTCACCAGGGCAAGAAAATATAGACCAAAAAGGAAAAACAGCTCACCTATGAGGCAATATGTCCTAGTAAACTTCCACTGCACGGATTAAGCTGAGTAGAGGTCAGTCCATATGTAGAAAAATTAGGAAGATCCAGCAATGTCGGTTCCAAAGATCGATAAAAATCCAAAATTTATTAGAATCATGTTAAAAACATTACCATTACATTAGTCATAGATCTATGACTAAGAATCCCAATGGATTCGAAACGCGTCAGAACTTTCCCTTATTCGCCATGGCAATGTAATGTTTTTAACATGATTCTAATAAATTATTGATTTTTATCGATCTTTGGATCTTCCTAATTTTTCTACATAAGAGCTCATCAGTAGAGCCACACAAGTAGAGCTCACCAGTAGAGCCACACAAGTAGAGCTCACCAGTAGAGCCACACAAGTAGAGCTCACCAGTAGAGCCACACAAGTAGAGCTCACCAGTAGAGCCACACCTTCAGTCAGTGGACTCATCCTCCTGTCCCTTAATTGTGCAGCAGCTTAGTGGTTGTGGAGCACTGTCTGGAGCGGTTGTGGAGCGAGTACTATTGAATCAAAATTGCCAAGATCTATTATAACACAGATGACTATGGGATGGCAAAACATTGCCAAATTGATGATGTTGGTTTCAGCATTTGCTTTTTATCAGTAGGTTCTCAACTTGCCCATTCTGTTACCTTTCGTGAAGCCTGCATTTTTCTTGTGGTCCTTTTTCCAGGCAATGTTATGTCAAATGAAAACTTCAGACTTGAATTGAAATCCATACCTTTATTTCAAAACAAAGTAGACATTATTACATTTGTAAGATATACCGAAGGAAACGCTATAACCTGCCTGATGTAACAAGCTAAAGACTATACAGACAGGCGAGGACAGTTTATTCATCAGGATTCTAGAAATAAGTAATACCAATAATAAAGGATATGAAATGGATATTGCATATGCAGAGAGTAGTAGATTTACGAGTGATGGGAATCATCATCTGGAATTATGATCTAGAAACATATTGATATTAAGGCTAATATATAATCAATATTCAGTATCTATGTAATATGATCATACATATAGGATATATATACATAGTGTACAGTTCCTACATCTAATTCTGTGCATAGTACAGGCATTATGTAAACAATTTACCATGTTTCGGAGAAAAAAGAGGCGATTTAGCTCTAGGGGGATTCTCAGGATGAGGAGCCACTAACTGGACTGGCCGCACTTGCTTATCAGCCAACTTCTTAAGACAACTTTGCCGGTTTTCAAACAGGTCTCGGATGTTCTCAATCTTGACATGAACAGCTTGAATTTGACCCTAAAGAATCATAAAAGATTAGTTTGAGCAATTTCAACTGCCAAAAATTATAATGACTAGTCAATCTGGACATACAGTGGGTACGGAAACCCACTTTAAATTTTTCACTCTTTGTTTCATTGCTGCCAATTGGTTAGATCAAAAAAGTAATTTTTTGGTCATCAATGTACACCCTGAACTCCATCTTGATAGAAAAAAAAAATGAAATGTAGATCACATTGTCATTAGTAGTCAGACCCTTTGATGTGACACTCATATTTAACTCACATGTTGACCATTTCCTTCTGTCTAAATAAGAACTTTGTTCATGTCATGCCAGAGCATTTGAGAATCATGAGGTCTAAGGAACTACCAAAGGAGCTCAGAGACAGATTTGTGCAAGGCACAGATCTCTGCAAGGTTACAAAAAATTTCTGCAGCACTCAAGATTCCTAAGAGCACAGTGGGCTCCATAATCCTTAACCCCTTAACAAACTGGCCTTTTTTTGTTTTTTAATTTCTATTTTTCACTCCCCACCTTCAAAAATCCATAACTTTTTTATTTTTACACATAAAGAGCTGTGTGATAGCTTATTTTCTGCATAACAAATTGCACTTCATCCCTAATGGGATGCAGGAAAAAAATTCCAAATGCAGTGAAAATGGTGAAAAAAACACATTTGCACCGTTTTCTTGTGGGCTTGGATTTTACAGCTTTCACTGTGCACCCAAAAAGACCTCGCTACTTTATTCTTTGGGTTGGTACAATTACGGGGATACCAAATTTATATAGGTGTTATAATGTTTTCATACATTTATAAAAATTAAAACCTCCTGCATAATTTTTTTTTTTATTTTGCCATCTTCTGGTGCCAATTTTTCATACTTTAGTGTACAGAGCTGTGGGTAGTGTCATTTTTTTGCAACTTTTGATGACGTTTTCATTGCTATAATTTTTAGGACTGTACAACCTTTTGATCACCTTTTATTGATTTTTTTAATTTTTCAAATTGGCAAAAAAGTGCCATTCTTTACTTTGGGCGCTATTTTCCGTTACAGGGTTAAATGCGTTGAAATATTTTGATAGAGCGGGCATTTTTGGATGTGGCTATACCTAATGTCTTTATGATTTTTACTGTTTATTTATATCAGTTCTAGGGAAAGGGTGATTTGAATTTTTAGGGTTTTTTATTATAATAAACTGTTGTTTGATTGATGCTAACATATGCTGCCATACTACAGTATGGCAGTATATGGGGATTTTCCTCCTCACTCATTGCAATGTGCTGATAGCACATTGTAATGATAGGGGTAACACTAGTCAGCCTCGGGTCTTCGGGTGACAACGGATGACGTCATGGGTAGTGACAATCCTAGGCGGCGCCCATACCCACTTTTGAAGCCACCGGCAGCATTGCCGACGTCGATCGGCTGGAAAACACCCGTGATCGATGCTAGCACCAATCGAGGGAGTTACCGGTAAGTCTTTGCTGTAATATGCAGCAAAGACTTACTGGCTATGGAGAGGGCTCAGCCCATGAGCCCTCTCCATGCACCAAGACCTGGTAAGGGGTTAAATAGAAGGAGTTTGAGACTACCATCGATCTGGCCATCCAGCAAAACTAAGCAATCATGGGAGAAAAGCCTTTGTGAGAGAGTTAAAGAAGATCCCCAAGATCACTGTGGCTGAATTCCAAATGCAGTGAAAATGTTTTCATACATTTGCGAGATGGCAGTAGGGAGATGGGAGAAAGTTCTACGAAGTCACCAACACTGAAGCCTCCACCAGTCGGTGCAAGACAGAGGAAAGCCGCATACAATGTGCAAAACACATAAAGGACTCCCAGACTATGAGAAATAAGATTCTCTGGTCTCATGAGATGAAGATTGAAGTCTTTGGTGTTAATTCTAAGCAGTGGAGAAAAGCAGGCGCTGCTCATCACCTGCCAAATACAATCCCAGCAGTGACACATGGGGGTGGCAGCAACATGCTATGGGGCAGGGACAGGACCACTGGTTGTAATTGAAGGAAAGATGAAGTACAGAGGCATGTACACAATGTACAAAGATATCCTGGATGAAAACCTCTTCCAGATGCTCTGGACCTTAGACTGGGTCGAAGTTTCACCTACCAACATTACAATGAACCTAAGCACCCAGCTAAAATAACAAAGCAGAGGCTTCAGAACATCTCTGTGACCATTCTTGACTGGCTCAGCCTGAGCCCAGACATAAAACCCAATTGAGCATCTCTGGAGAGACTTAAAATGGCTTCCACCAACGTTCACCATCCAACCACAGGGAACTGGAGAGGATCTGCAAGGAAGAGGCAGAGGATCCCCATGGCTGTAAGACTCATGGCTGTAATAGCTCCAAAGCTGCTTCTCCTCAATACTGAGCAAAGGGGCTGAATACTTCTCACCAAGTGATATTTCAATTATTTTTGTTTAATAAATTAGGAAAAATATTTACATTTCTGGTTTTCTCAGGATGGGGAGCAGTGTGTACATTAGTGAGAAAAAAAGAACCTTTTTGATCTTACCAGTTGGCTGCAATTAAAGAAAGGATGACAAACCAAGGGTTTCCCTTTGGAAATGTCTTTCTGAATGAAGGAAGGCTTGGAACCAAAAATCATGACAAACTATGGATGAAAACAGTCATAAGGTGACAAAAAATGTTGCAAACAGAAACTTTCAATGCATAACTACAATAATTTTGATGATTGGAGCTTTCTTCTTCTTTGTGAGCTATGGACTGTCTAGCCAGATACTATAAAAAAAATCTTTGTTGAATATACTTTTCCTTGGCAGATGTTGAACGTGAATTGGATTTTTGGGTTTAAGATAAGTAGGTTAAAATCAACTCAAGAGTGTTCATAAAGAAAGTGCAGCTGCAGATTCTGTCGGTTCCAAAAACGGCTTTCAACCATTAAGTAGAACGTAATTCTGATGTTTTCATCCTTTCATTACAGTTATTAGCATCTTTTGTACAGAGCGATTTCCACAGCATCCAAGTGTTTCTCCCCATCTCAGACTACTTTAGATGTATGAAGTATTACAAGTCTTAGAGCCAACTGCAACTGTTACACGGGAGGACTTCATGCTACATAGGATCCACATATTCAAGGATATAGTATAATTAAAGTTAGTTCACACCAGAAGGGGGCTGCCCAGCGGAAGGCCAACTATAATTCCCTTTATTCCTAAATGGACTGAATAAGCCTGCAAAGGACTCCTTCTCTCTAAAACAGCCAGCTCTGAAGACCCCTGAGCTTAGTGTAGATATAGGTATGTAGGTAAACATTATATAACATATTTACAGTCTTACATCGGATAAATGGTTGTCCATGTAATGCATGGTTGGCCACAGTCATACCTCCCTGTCGGGTCATAGTTCAGAAGCTGATTCCCTATTATAAAACTCCCCAGAGACCATATGAGTAGATGTGGCCCAATCTACTTAAAGGGGAAGTCCACTTCCAGCAAAAAATTGATATTGTTTGCGTAAGGAAATGTTATACAATGTTCCAATATACTTTCCTGTATTAATTTCTCATGGTTTTCTAGATCTCTGCTTGCTGTCAGTCACAAGGGTGCATTAGGGTGTGCAGAGGGCATTCGTATCACGTGGCTTTGATTACTCTCTGTTCTAATAACGGCTTGTGCACCTGTATGACATCACATGACTATGGACAGATTTCTATCCACTGGAAGTAAACTGTGAAGCTTCCCATAGACTGACGTTAAGCAGAGATCTAGAAAAACGTAAGGAATTGATACAGAAAGTATATTTGAAAACTATGTAATGAAGAGTTACACCGTTTTACAATATACTTTCTACATCCATTCCTGGAAAATTGTCTAACTTTTCCTTACACAAACAATATCAATTGTTTGCTGAAAGTGGTGAGTGCATTGGACAACCCCTTTAAGCCTTTTTCCAGTGGTGATCTGGGAAGAGATCACAAAAACCTTTCTATGTTAGGTCTTTATTAGGCTTTGTAATAAAACATGTACGCAGTATACAGAATGAAAAATAATGTTTACATGTACCTTCAACTCCTCCGTCAGAATAGATTCAAAATCATATTGTAAAGATTGTGGATCAAAACTTAAATCCAACGCGGAGCTGTCTAGAAACGTCTCCACGTCTTGTAAAGCCCTCTGAGCCCCTTCCCTTGACTGGCACTTGTCCATTTGCTGGTTTGCTAAAAAGTAAGCTCCTTTATCACAGCTTTCAAGAGCCTGGAATGAAACAGAACACAGGTTGTCCTTTATCAAGATATTTTTTGAAAGACAAGATGTATCATTCAAGACCAGTCGTGTCATTATTATTTACACAATTTACAGACCACCATAAACAACATACTGGGGCACATTTACTTCCCCTTCCGACTGAGTTTACCTAAAGTGCATTGCCCGATGATAATGTAGTGTGCCGTGATTCACTAAGACCGTACGCCCGATGTGTCGCTTCCCCGCTCAGGTCCGGAGTTCACCTTCTTCTTCCTGGTGCATGTAAGTGCATTGTCTTGTGACAATTTTAAAGTTAAATCCCGCACTCAGTCCGAATCAGTCGGATCATCCGACGACAGGCCTGCTGACTTCTGTCGCATGAAAGCCAGCACAGCTGCGTGAAGTGTGACACAATCCCAAAGCAGACCCCTTTTAAATACCTGTCAAAGCTGCGCAAATCCCGAAAACGGCGAAAAGTCTGACATAAGTTCGATTCACGAGCCTTAGTAAATAAGCCCCATGGTGTAGTTGTAGATTTTTACTATTTTGCAGAAAATAAATTTTATCTACTTTGATGTTTAGGTAGCATTCTGTATTGGACATTTTGTACATTTATAATTATTACTGTTATTTTATTAGTTTTTATAATTTAACCAAATAAAAAAGTTTTCTCAGACTTTTCATCAGCTAACTGTACTTGTATATAGAGATAAAACTCTCTCTATATACATACATTCTAAAAAGACCAATACAAGAGGAATACCATAGAAGTATTTAGGGTCAGGGAGTAAGAGTTCTCCTCATGGAGACTTTGCCAATTAAGGTCACCTTGCAGGCGTGTAGAGATTTACAGCCATTCATGCTCTATTGGGGAATTTTGGAGAATATGAAAATAAGTTTTCAAGGAAAACAATGCCCCCTTACCATTGAGCATGACTTTCAGGAAGCCTAATGTGGGTTTAAAGTCAAACCTATATATCTATTCCACAAGGAAAAGATTCCCTAAAGGTCAATAAACTGTAGAACTAAACATAGCCAGAAGGGACAAAGAAGGTTTTTCTTCTTGTACCATATATGGGCAGTAACTGCATAACGACTGAAAAAAATTTGACTTGTAGATCTCACAATTTTCATACAGTCCATGGCCCCTGTCTATTACCTGCTGAAGTCGTACAAGCAGTTCATGTGTAGTGGAGAGACGTGCAAGCTTCCTCTTAATCTCCTCAGACAAGATGTCCGACGCGTGCCGCAGCTCATTGCATTGCTGGCAGATCAGGTTTAGTGCATAATGATGATTAGCTGCTAGCTGGTGTCCATGTAAAATCACCATTTGTGACCTTCCTATTAATTCCTGGAACATGACAAAGGGTTCAATCAAAAGAGTTGACAAATCTTACATCAAACATAAAGCGGCATAATAACATCCACATTTCTAATGTTCTTTGTATTACATTGTCCTGGATTTTAGGTAACAACTAGTAGTAGTGCTCTCCTACAATATAATCAATATTTCTGCCAGGATTACCATTAATGTAGAAAGAGGAGGAGTCTCACCTTTGACCTTTCTTCAATGTTACTTAACTCCGCAAGTCGCTGCTTGACTTCCGATATATTGTTTCCGGTATCAGGTACACCAGTTTGTTGTGCCATCAAAAAGTCAGTAGCATTCTTCAGCTGGGGAATACAATGTAATAAAACATCATGTATGTATAAATCTTGTACAGCATAACATTTTATTTTGTAACCAATAAGAGAAAGTCCAGTTGTTTATAGCAAAGACAAACCAGGAGGCAGAACCACCGGTTTGGGTGGTCACCTGGGGCCAATGCTTCTAGCTGGACCAATGCCATCCAAGCACTGACTAATCTTGATTGGGCTGTAGAGATAGCAAAGAGAAGAACCCCTAACCCTTCTATCCTCATACTTGTGTATGGTCTGGGGTTTTTTGAGCCCACCCTCCATAATCTTATTGTAGACTTCCAATTAGGTTGCCATCAAAACCCATTATTGTACTACAGCCTGGGCCTACTGGATGATACTCTGGAACTCTGATGTGCCAGTCCAAGCCTAGACATACAGGTATAAAAGAACCCTTGCAGGAGCTATAAGGGTCATCCAAAAACCCTTAATCTGTAGAACTTAAAGGAGACAGAGTATATATTAAAATAATAAAGTTGCACATTTATACTTTACCTCTTGGAAATGTTGTTCAAATTTGAGCAGTTGTAAATATTGCTCCATTTTTAGCTGGTGTTTCTCCCAAAACCCATCAAAGGCACTTTCCATTTCATGTAACTGTGCCAACAACCTTAGGACATAGACATGTTAATTATTTAAAGAACAAGGTCAATATCACTTTACTAATAATAACTGAAAAGCAAATTTTTAAAATAAAGGGTCCAAAAACCGGTGTTCCCGGCGCAGCTAGATACATCAAGAGGCTCCGACACGTATGAAAACACTACATTTGCACATGACATTAGCAAGGATTATTTGTCTAACCAAGGTAACTCAAGTTTTGTAGGGGAAGGCAGTTTAAACATAGCAAGGGGGCTGGCCAAACCATATCCAGCCAACCATGAAACTAACTGGAGCTAAATTTTGTGATGTATGTTCAGTACGGCTTCACACAACCATCCAAGATAAGTAAAACGAAAAAATGTATTTTATATTGTTAAAAGTTCATAATGGCAAATGAACATGTCGGAGAACACAGACATGCACAGCGTTATTGCCTATGCTTTCGGAAAAAATCCTTCATCATGGCATGGCCAGACTGAACATACATTTCTCTTGGAAATGAGTTGTCCTTGCTCCAATCTTACCAAATGCTGCTACGTGATCCTCAGGTGAGCTGACTCTACACTTTTATAGTATAAATTTTGTGATGACCAGTCCTGTGGGACATTACAAATGAAGCTCCAATTTATGAAAAAGGTAACTGCCATCAAGAGAATCAAGTAGCACTTCTAGCTCTACTGGCTTTGTCATTTGCAATGGTTGCTGTGAGAAGATTGTAAGACTAAGTCATAAATAGCACTAGCTGACTTTATGGATATTTTAAGAAAATACATATATCCAGAAAGACTACAAAAAATACAAATGCTATGTGACTGCACTATGTGTCATACCTGTTCACGGTTTCCCAATCTCCATGTTTTTCACAGGTTTCCTGTTCAGTAACTAAACTTGTGCTTGGTATTTCAAAACTGTCCAGCAGTAAGCCCCCTTCTCTTGTAACTGAGGTGATGTCCTTCTAAAGATAGAAGAGAATCATGTATTATACTTTGCGTTATATAGAAGGGCTATTTTAGGTTATATTCACACTAAAGTGTACTGGTGTACCGTAGTATGACAGGCACACATCGGCGCCGGGGAGAGGAAGAGGGGATGAGCGTCGCTCACCCCCGTCCCTCTCCACAGTCTTTCTCCCGGCTGCGGAACTGTACGGTGCCGCAGATGTCCCATCTACGGGGGACCTATATACGGCGTATATACATCCCCCATGAGTGTGTGTGAATGTAGCCTTAGTATGTATGAAAACTAGTGATAATGTATTATTGAATTATTATAATTATATTTGTTATTATTAAATGTATTATTTTTATCAGTAATATTATTATAATATGCACCAGATTCATCACTGAGCACCGGAAAAAAGGTGTGCTGAGCCTCTTGCCTCAGGCAACACCAATTGCTGCAAGGTAAGGAGCAGCATCGAGTGGGCAGTCACCTGCTAAAAAGCAGGTCCTGACACTTAAAAACAGCGTCTCTTCCCACCAAATATCAATATGGGTGTAATACACTACAGGGAGTACCCATCTACTAAAACAATTTTCTACATATTTAAGCATTACATTACAAGCAATAAACATTACATTCAGTATGTTCACATAAAATCCTTATCTTTGATATAAGTAAATGATCGGCAGAAGCTACTAGGGTGTGGAGTAGCCTCACTGTGGAGCGAGATTGATGTCTACTCCACCCCCCGTGGCATATGTTGATCCCGCCTACTAGGCACTTCTTTAGTGCACTCTCTCTTTTCTACTGCGCATGTGCGTATCTCCGGTTTTGGAATTTTCCATTAGGTTACTGTAACCTAATTTCTTTGAATACCAGCAATGAGATGTTTTTGGACCTTCGTGCTCCATGTTCTAACTGTAATCACATTTGTATCCTCTCATCCATGGTACCGTTCTTTTATTGAACTTATTTCTAGATGGAATCACTTAACATCTCATAAACTGCTGGACAGAAATGGAAGGTATTTACCGTTGCAAGATACCCCGGAACAGTTGAAAAAAAAAACAAACAAACAAACAATTTTTTAAAATTTGATCCCCAGTGTAATTGGCACACCTTAATGTGGTCAGTCACTGGAAGTAATGAACGTTACGGGCAGTTGAGCCATACCATCCACGTTTTCCCAGCACTGCATATGTGGTAGTGGAAAAAGTGCTGCTGCTTCAGGTTCTGTAGCAATTTGTCTTCATAAAACCCAATTAGACTTACCTTTAGCTGGCAGTATTTTTCAGTGCGGTTTGCGAGAATGTGCTCGATTGAATACACATCGCTCGGTAATTCTGTCTCTGCCAGTTCAGTACCAAAGGCCTGCAGCATCTGAGCAATTTCTTTCACTGTCAAGGCGAAGCCCTCAATAGCCTAAGAAGTGAAATGACAACAGTAGTAATGTTAAAGGTTTCCGAATGTTTATTCAACTTTTCCAACTTTCAACGCTATCCTCTTATGTAATCCTGGGTGACTGAATCACTGTGAGAAATATCAGGCTTTCAAAAACTACCTCCATTGAGACCTGACTTTTTAAGGCATTTTTAGAACTTTTTAGTCAAAGTTTACACCAAAATTATTGTACCGTTCCTATCTGTGTAAGCTTCATGTTGGCAACATCTGAGTTAATTAGAGACACCTAAAACATGCTACTGTAACCTCATGGAAAAGGCTAAAGAAATAAGCTTAGATATCAGCAAGAGAATTGTAGACTAGGACAAGTCTGGTTCATCCTTCGGTGCAATTTCATGAAACCTGAAGGTGCCTTGTTCATTTGTACAAACAATCATATCCAAGTCCAAACAAGATGGGAACGTCCAGTCATCATACCATTCAGGAAAGATTAACTTCCTTTGGTCCAAAATGTGTATATCGAGGAGCGGATTATAGGCGGTCAATCTGTCTGGGCTGGGGGTCTCTTCCTGTAGGGCTATGGGGGAGTCTGCCTGGGGGGGGGCATCTGTCCTGGGCGGAGGGTCTCTGCATGTGAGGGGTAGGGTGTCTGATTTGGGGGGGGGGAAAGAGAGCATCTGTCCTAGGCGGAGGGTCTCTGCATGTGAGGGGGATCAATCTGTCTAGGCTGGGGGTCTCTAGCTCTGGGGGGAGGAGGCATGTGGATGTATTGTTGGGGGTGAGGGGCTGTATGTGGATGTATTGCTTGGGGTGAGGTGGCTGTATGCGGATGTATTGCTGGGGGTGAGGCGGCTGTATGCGGATGTATTGCTGGGGGTGAAGCGACTGTATGCGGATGTATTGCTGGGGGTGAGGTGCTGTATGCGGATCTATTGCTGCGGGTGAGGCGGCTGTATGTGGATCTATTGCTGGGAGTGAGGCGGCTGTATGTGGATGTATTGCTGGGAGTGAGGCGGCTGTATGCCGACGTATTGCTGGTGGTGAGGCGGCTGTATGCGATGTATTGTTGGGAGTGAGGCGGCTGTATGCGGATGTATTGCTGGTGGTGAGGCGGCTGTATATGGATGTATTGCTAGGGTAAGGTGGCTGTATGTGGATGTATTGCTGGTGGTGAGGCGGCTGTATGTGGGTGTATTGCTGGGGTGAGGCGGCTGTATATGGATGTATTGCTAGGGTGAGGCGGCTGTATGTGGATGTATTGCTGGGGTGAGATGGCTGTATGTGGATGTATTGCTGGGGGTGAGGCGGCTGTATTTGGATGTATTGCTGGGGTGAGATGGCTGTATGTGGATGTATTGCTGGGGGTGAGGCGGCTGTATTTGGATGTATTGCTAGGGTGAGGTGGCTGTATGTGGATGTATTGCTGGTGGTGAGGCAGCTGTATGTGGTTGTATTGCTGGTGGTGAGGCAGCTGTATGCGAATGTATTGCTGGTGGTGAGGCGGCTGCATGTGGATGTATTGCTGGTGGTGAGGCAGCTGTATGTGGTTGTATTGCTGGTGGTGAAGCGGCTGTATTTGGATGTATTGCTGGCGGTGAGGTGGCTGTATGTGGATGTATTGCTAGGGTGAGGCGGCTGTATGCAGATGTATTGCTGGTGGTGAGGCAGCTGTATGCGATGTATTGTTGGGAGTGAGACGGCTGTATTTGGATGCATTGCTGGTGGTGAGGCAGCTGTATGCAATGTATTGTTGGGAGTGAGACGGCTGTATTTGGATGTATTGCTGGTGGTGTGGCGGCTGTATGTGGATGTATTGCTGGTGGTGAGACGGCTGTATATGGATGTATTGCTGGTGGCGAGGCAGCTGTATGTGGATGTATTGCTGGGGGTGAGGCAGCTGTATGTGGATGTATTGCTGGGGGGTGAGGTGGCTGTACGTGGATGTATTGCTGGTGGTGAGGCGTCTGTATGTATTGCTGGGGGTGAGGCGGCTGTAAACTCCATACACTAAATCTGTACATGCTACAACTTCAAGAAATTGCAAGACATTTCCATTGTGATAAGGTCTAATATAATGTTGAAAATAGGATTATGACTCCTCCTGCGCTTTTGCCTATTTTCACAATGAAAGTTTTGGTGGAATAAGACCTACAGTACATTGGAGCTGCCTTGTGATTTGTCGAGGTTGATAAACATGTTTGTTGATTTTTTGCTCCTCCTAGGAAGCTGAACTGTGTAGTATAAATGATATGATAACTTTCCTCAACTATAATGGATTTTTATAGTTGAAGACACATCTTATGGGTCCCCAAAGGATTTTGTGCATGGGCGAGACCACACACTCTGCACCCCTCAAGGATGGGTTGGGATTGTACACACAATTGTGCCTGAAAAAAGGAGAAGTACTTTAAGTTTAAAAATATAACATACTGTTCTGCAAACAACCCAGTCCCGATGGCGATATTCAAGTGTTCCTCCAAATTCTGTAGTCAGCTGCTTCTCATCTATATACTTCAGTAAATCTGATGCAGAACTGAGCATAACCACCTAAGGACATGAAGCAATAATGCATTACTAATAATAATTCATTTATTTATAAAGCACATACAGATTTGGCAAGCTCTGTGCAGTGCTACGTAATCGGTCCCTGTCTCACAATCTAATCATCTTACCAGTATGTTTTGGAGTGTGAGAGGAAACCGGAGGACCCAGAGGAAACCCACCAAACACGGAGAGAACATACAAACTCTTTGCAGATGTTGACCCAGGCCCCGAGCGCTGCAAGGCTGTAATGCTAACAACTAAGCCCCCGTTCTGCATTACTGACCAGAACTCAGTATAGTATCATCACCATCTTTAAGAGATTTTCTAACCAAGACATAAGACCAGTCCATAAGTTCTTCTTATGCGACACAATCATAGGTAGCAAATTTTTTAAGAACTGTTTGAGGTCTAGTGTATTTTTTAAGCTGTTCCATGGCTCCTCCCCTCTCCCCTGAGTAAAATCTATCAAAGGATTCTGGTTGGTCACTACAGCAGTCAATCAATAAAGAAAGAAGGGGCCGTGGAACAGTGGTAAAAGCAAACTTTTTCTATATTAATATGTATGAAAAGTTTTTTTTAATTGTACAACTACCGTTATGAATTAAATGAATCTAAAAAAAAACTCCTTTAATACAATTTGCACAAATTTGAAGTCTCTTTAGTAAGGTAATATTACCGGAAGCTTCAGTATGAAGTCCTCCTGGCTGAAGCGGAATCCAATGTCGGTGAAGGTCCGTTGAAAAAATCCTGTAGGTCTTAAGACCAAAACTAGGTGCAGGTTCCCCGGAAATGAATGCTGCACACAAATACAGAAGAAGACAATGTTAAGAAATAAGTAGCAGATATATTCACATCTATGTTAAAGCTTCAGGTTTTTTTGTTTTTGCGGAAACACAGAAGGAAAGTAGAGAAAACAAAAAAACGGAAACAAAGGAATACGGAAAGAAAACGGAAAGGATGCGCAACACAACACACACAGAGCAGTGTGAATCTGCCCTAATTCTGTACAGCATCTACTCTGAACATATAGATGTTTACTGGAAATCTGTAGGATTGGATTTAAGCTCAGAAGATGAAATTGATGCAGTTCCCCAATGGAAACCTTATGGTGATATCCATGCAACTTGGCTCAATAGGGTTTTGGGGATATTGATGGTTAACATTGGTTATCAGGCTCAGTTACCTATACTTTGTAGTGTCTTAGACTGGTACTACAGTTCTCTGCAGCTCTTCCGATGTCACTGTAAAATGGTGCTCTGGTAAATATATAGGGGCAGATTTATCAAGCAGTCTGAAAGTCAGAATATTTCCAGTTGCCCATGGCAACCAATCACAGCTCAGCTTTCATTTCACCAGTGCTCATGAATATTTTAAAGGGGAGCTGTGATTGGTTGCCATGGGCAATTGGAAATATTCTGACTTTCAGACACTTGATAAATATGCCCCATAGTGTAGCAGTCAGATAATCCCAGCTGGTGGACCACCACTAATCTGATATTAATAGCTTAGACTGATGACAAGCCATAACAGCTAATTACTTACAGCACTGCACCATAATAGTATATTATAGGAAATTGGTGTTGACCTTCCTCCACCCCAACCAACCCCAACTATTTGCATCCATAAAGGGGTATTCCCATGAACACAGGATAGCACATTCTCTAATTCACTGTTATTAACAAAATACACCATTTCACAGATCTAATTCCAACCTGTCTCTATCAGTCCTGGTATATACAATGTTTGTTGTCCCCAGATCTGTCCGTAAGTTTTCTGACTATGGTGGGATTCTTCTAATGAATAGCTTCCCTTGCCTGCACAGCTGCAGCTCTCTATGCCTCCTGCCCCTCCCCCCCGTGCATTACAAGACCAGCTCAGACACAGGACTGGACTTAGGCACTTCCAGTCAGTAAGCAGCAGTATGAAGATATTTAGTCTACAAGCTTCAGGCAGATAAGGCCCTCATCCAGGGAAAGGGAGGCATATAGCAGAGCTGATTCTGTATGTGTTATATGCATCTCATGGATCTCATCATCTCTGATCTGTCTCATCTTCCTTTTTCTATGATAATTGTCAGATAACAGTACAATTGTCTGCTTAGAGAGACCACCACTGAGTTACAGGAGCTAAAATAGCAATTGTTAATAAAATTGTTAAGTAAGGGATATAATGACCTTTATTGTGTAAACATCACTAGGGGATTAAAATTTGAGAACTTTCTTTCATGGGCAAACCACTTTAAAGTGTGGCTCTATATATTCTACAGACCATACAATTAGTGAACAATCAGTGCTGTTACTTTTGGCATCAATATGATTATTAAGATCTTTACTGTCAGTCAGGTGATGGCAGATTGTCTAGTTCAACCCTGAAACACCCACCTGACAGAAACCAGAAAATAAGGCATACTAGGTGCCAAAACTCATAGCACTTTCAGATACCAACTACTGTATATACTATGACTGCACACAACCTTTAATGCCTACTCTAATGTGAAATTTTAAATAATATTTCCAAGTTAAAAGGGGCAGATTGACTTACCCGGTCCCTTTGCGATCCAGTGGCGGGTTATCCGACGCTGATTCGTGTCTTCTGGCGATTCACTAAGGTAGTTCCCCCCATGTCCACCAGGTTTCGCTGCTGCGCTGAAGTCCGTCGGAGTGCCGGGTGCAGGTAAGTGCGTGTCAAGCGACACATTTTTTTAGAAAATACGGCGTTTTCTCCAAATCCGACAGGTTTTGCGACGGCCACGCCCCCGATTTCTGTCGCGTGCATGCGGGCGCGCCACAATCCGATCAATGCGCCAAAAACCTGGGGCAATTCAGGGAAAATAATCACAAAACGGTAAAATTCGGGTAACCCGACGTAAAAACGCGATTCGACCCCCATTATGTTTCTTCTACTGATTACCTGCCATTCTTAGGATAATTGATCAATATCCAATTGGTAGGGGTCCAATACCAAGCACACCAATTAATGAACCCCACCAATTTAAAATTGATGACTCTACTTGTGATACGGTGTTAAAAAAAAGCTGTCCTAAAATACCTCCTTCAAGTAATTTACTTACAATAATAAGAATGATAACGCTGTGTATACTTTAAATTATATTGCTGCATTCATAACATCAGGAACAAAAAAACACAGAATAAAAAGTTCTACAACAGTTTATATATATATATAACCCCAGAATCACATTATGGCTCAGAGGGGTATAAAAGTAAAAATAACAACAAAAAAGTAGCAAAGAAATCCGCCCCAAAAAATAGCAGGCGTTAACTCTTTCAATGCAACTGGCAAAGTCAACAGTAGCATTTAAATCTATGTGGCCCCATGCAGCCGGCACTAGCATGCCGGTGGCTTGACGTTATCGGGAGCCCCTTCCCAAAATGGTGGTGCCACTGTAACTTAAATGCCGCTGCTGACTTTGCCATCGACATTTAAACAAATAACACCTGTGATAAGTGCCAGCACAATCGCAGGTGTTACCGGTGGGGGATCATGATCAGTAACCAGACCTGACTAGACTTTTAAAATTCGGGTTTGGCCAAATTTAGCCAAATCCGGATTTGAACGAGTCCGCTCATTACTAGTTACAAAATACATGATATATTCCCAAAATGATGCTGATAGAAATTAAAATGTATCCTGTAAAAAACAAACTCCTGATGGAAAAATAAAATATTATGTGTATTAAAATAGAAAATGATAAAAGCAAAAAAAAAACCCACATCCTGAATTTCAATGTAGGCATCTTCCGTAAGGGACTAAAGTCTGGGAACCCCTTTAACTACTGTAAGGCGCTTGGTTCTGTGATATCTAGAGTACAGTAAAGTGGATCACACATTTGAATCATGTACCGTAGCCTCAAACATAGCAATGAAAGCCAGCGCAGCTGCGCCAAAATCCGATCGTATGCTATGCAATCCCAGTGCAAATCCCGTTTAAATGCCTGTCAAAGCTGCGCAAATCCCAAAAACCATGAACAGTCGGACGAAAGTGTGATCCGCGACCCTTAGTAAATAAGCCCCAATAGGTAGTTGACAATGGGGCACATTTACTAAGGGTCTGTGGACCGCATTTCAGTCGGGTTTCACGACTATTTCTGTTTTGTGCCGCATTTAACAGGGGTTTTTGGCGCACGCGATCGGATTTTGCCACAATCGCGCCGACTTTCATGTGACACAAATCGGGGGCCGTCGGACACCCCGATTGATTCGGACTAAGCGCGGGATTTAAAATTTAAATTGTGTCGCAAGACAATGCACTCAAATATACCGGGAAGAAGAAGGTGAATTCCGGCGGACCTGAGTTGAGAAGCGACACATACAGGATATCGGGCACAAGATCTTGTTGAATCGCAGCAGACTTCATCCTCGTCTTACAACGCACCTCGGGGATTGCGCAGAGACCGGGTAAGTAAATGTGCCCCATTGGGTTCCATCATGTATCACTTATACAGAAGTATATTACTTATTACCCCAGTGTCAAACCTATCACAATGTAGTCAGAATACAAGATTACAAGGGACACAGACAGTTCCGAGATGATACGTCATCATGTCACATGCAGACTACAGGGTTTACCTGGAGCCTCACACTCTATCAAGGTGTTATTGAAGGTCTTATGAGACACTGTGATAAAGAGGACAGGTCTACAGAACGAAATGCTTAAGGATTTCCTATATAGTAATAAATCCCTTTGTGGAGTAGCCAGGGAGCCCCAGTGATCACAGGATGGTTGTGCATCATTTCAGAACCATGGACAGCGGGGATCATGGTGTCACCAGAACCAAAATGAACCTAATGGGGAACTGCGGCCGCACTTTCCTCGGATATTCCGACATTTTTTGGGGATTGCGCAGCTGGAACAGGTATTTAGAAGGGGATTTTGGCGCACACAAACGTATTTTGGCGCAATCGTGACGACTTTCATGCGACAGAAGTCAGGGGCAGGCCGTCGGACGATTAGACAGATTCGGACTGAGTGCGGGATTTAACTTTAAAATTGTGGCGCAAGAAATACACCGGGAAGAAGAAGGTGAACTCTGTCGGACCTGAGCGGGGAAGTGACACATGCAGGATATCGGGCGCACGATCTTAGTGAATCGCGGCACAGTGCATTATCGTCGGACAATGCACTTTCGGGAACTCCTCCGGACTGAGTAAGTAAATGTGATACAAAATCTGACTATGTATTGTAATAAGTTGTCATGACAATATAAGTGCCATTTTTATTGTTCTTTAATATGAAATATCTTAGCAAATAGTCTTATACTAAAAATCTTTTCATTTTTTTGTCTGCGGCTCTCAATCAGTCCAATACGTCTCTATGGCTACAGACTACAAACAAACGCTAAATTTTATTAACCTAAGAAAGTATCACTACAGTATTAGAAGTGAGACTGCTTGTAGTCTGTAACTATGGAAACACAATAACCTGCATAGGAGCTGCGCACAAAACTGATGGAGGATTATATTTAACATGTAGACCTTTTAAAAAAAAAAAAGCTGTCCCTTAGAATGAAAGTTCCCTAAATTAATAGAACTACAAGTCCCAGCATGCACCTCCAGTCTGTCTAATATTTGATTTCTAATGCTATCAGTATGTCTACAAGGAGCAGTAGGGCTCATAGCTTGAATTTGATTGTCAGCTCCTTCGTCACCTGATTTTTTTTTTTTCCAATGCTGCAGAAGTTGTTATAAAGATGTAGCAGAGCTGAACACTTTGCAGCTGCATCAACTTTAGTCCTGAGTAGAATCAGCGACGATACATTGTGATATGATGGATGAGAGACTCAGCACTATCACAGATGATAAACTCAGCTCTGCTACATCCTCATTTCGACTGATCCTAAATATAGGCCAGGTATAAATAGAACTGGACCCGAGCCGCAGGACCCAGCCGGGGATGAGCTGCATATGATCAGGAGTCCGGATGTGACAGAAGAAACTTGGCTATGTGTAGGATCTGCATTATGTATGTGCAGTTTGTGCTAGAGCCCAGAAGCGGCTCCCTGCTGCAGTACTGGAGCCTCACAACTTGACTGCTGCAGTCCTTACCGCATTCCTTCGGAACCTCATCATTCCTCTCGGGGGGTTTCCTTCGGCCATGTCTTGCGATGCTTCTTCCTCCTCGTACTATTGTCAGGGCAGCATCGCTGATATATGATCTTGCTTAGAAATTGCTAAGTGAGCGCTGCCGAGCTGAAGCTGCGTGACTGCAGCCGCTGCCATAACCACAGCACTGCGAAAACCCAGAAGGAACTAGTGTCCTGACAAACTGCACTGATTCGCCAGCAGTCATGTTAATCTCCGGCAGACACTAATTTACTGGCTCTCATAGCGCACACCTGTCTCCTGCATGTGACAAGGGGGGGTTAACCTCTAAGATGCCAGGCGGGACATGCACAGGCGCTCCGTCTGACTATGACTCTGCAGTGGCCAGTACTATGCGTGAAGAATACATCGCAGCAAGTAGAGAGGTGTCTTCTTGTGCAGTCAGGAGACAAAACCAGGAGTGGATCATAGTAGAGGAAGCCTCGTGTGATTAGGATCCCATCCAAAATACCTGGAAAACTGCACCAGGACTGCACAGTGTGAACAAAGCAGGTTTAGAGCACCCTGATGGTCAATTTCATAAAAAGTCAAAATCATAAAAGATTTCTATAATATCCAATCTGGGGAGAAAACAAAGTTTTCTCCATCTGTACAAGTGCTTAGGCTTTTCTCTTTTTTCTTTCTTTTATATTCCCAAATTTTTATGGCGCATTGGCATATTTGCTTCTAAAATTTACAACTTTCACACTCACCTAGTAAAGTGAGACACATCGGAAATGTTAATTCTTGCGTGTGTTCTGTATATGTGGACATATAAAAAAAAGTCACGATTTCAGCAAAAATTACATTAAATTGGTGCCATTTTGGCACACATAAACTCGCGAGCAGGCGTAGGCATGTTTAGAAGGGGATGGGAAATTTGGGACTTTTGTGCAACTTTGAAAAAAAAAAAAAAAAAAAAAACGGGTACCAAAAACCCAGAAATGGCTAAAAAAAGACAAACCCAGAAATGGCTAAAAAAAAGACAAGATAGTTGTATCTGCCTTAGGGAAAGATGGATAGCTAGTATGTAAAGGTCACATCATATGTAAACCTACCACTCAGCTTTCCCAGGCTCTGGAATGGAAAATTTGCTTGGTTATATAATAATTCAACCAAAAAAGTTTCAGTTCACCATAATTGTATCAATTCTATCTCCCTGCCATAGAGTTGAGTATTCCAGCCTGTACATCAGTCATTTTCTTCTTCAGTCCAGTCATTCTTCTTATTCCTTCAATGCTAGAGTTGAGCGAGTATACTCGTCCGAGCTTGATGCTCATTCGAGTATTAGAGTACTCGGAACGGCTCGTTGCTCGGACGAGTATTTCCCCTGCTCAAGATCGAGCATTTAATTAAGAAAAGACAGTGAAAAACACAGTGAAAACAGTGAACACAGTGAACACCGGATCATTTAAGTGAAGAACACAGTGCAGATGTTCCGAACATCTGCTCACTTAGCCGAAGACACAAGCGCCGACGCTGGACATCTGCTAACTTATCGGAAGACACGCGCTCCGAACGGTGTTCTTCACAATAGTATGTGAAGAACATTATGTATGAAGAACACATTGCACATGGAAACATCTGCAATGTGTTCTTCACTGTGTTCTTTCAATGTGTTCTTTCAGTGAAAAATGCTTGAATATTCGTTATTCGATATGAGCACTCGAGCATCGGGAAAAGCTCGACCCAAGTAACGAGCACTCGAGCATTTTAGTGCTCACTCATCTCTATTCAATACCTATCATTTATCACTCTAGTCATTTTTTTTGTATATGACAATTCTTGGGGCTCCAGGCAGTTGGGGGGGGATCACTGACTACATCCCTCAACCCACAGTTGAAGCTTTTGTCGTCATTTCTGCCAAAACGTAATCCCACCCCACATACAGTATAATGCCCCTCTTGCTGTAGCCCCCCAATGTGTATTGCACCCCTTTTCTGATCCCAATTGTGTAAAATGCTCCCTATGTGGCCCCCCATACTAGTTATACAGAACCCATTCTGTACCAAATACCCCCCACCATTACTGACTCCCTTTACAGAACACCCTATTTCAATTTCCTTATGGGGCCCCCATACTGTACATGATATTCACACTCATCGCCCCTCACTTAAAGGAGCAAAAAGAGAGCCCCTTCCTGACCATGGCTAGTGCCAGTATTGCAACTCTGCTCCATTCATCCCTGTGCAGCTGAGTAGCATTACTGGCAGAAACCATGGTCAAGTGTGAGGCTGTTTTCTGGAAGAAAGCAGCCATATTTTCAACCCAAGACAACCCCTTTAAGCCTGCACTGGTAAAGCATGCTGGATTTGGGGCAGTTGGAAGGTATGTGGACTCTGGGGGAGATTTATCAGTGCTTCTTTACCAGTTTCTTGGGCATGTGTGCATAGAGGGGCACAGCCACAGACGGAGTGAGGGGGCATGGGGTGTGCCTGCCCCGCGTCTGTGCAATCTTTAAAAATCTGTGAACATTAACCATTGAATGCTTGCTGATTTTTACTGAAAACTACCCCAGAACGGCCGGCGGATAGCCTCTTGATGCATCCACTGTTGCAGCAGGAGGGGGTGGCTTTATCATATCAAATCTCCCCCTGTAGGCTTATGCCCTCTGAGATTACTTAGGAGAATATGGGTACAAGTATAATTACATTGTTCTTCCAGAGTTGGCCATCAGCTGCCTATGTGATGCTGTACTGAGGCATTATGGGATTGATAGCAGACAACTTAGAGAAAGTGAAATTAAAAGAGAACAGATGGTGTCTGATAAAAGCAAACAAGAGGCTTAAAACCTCAACATTTACAAAAAAGACCCACCCTCCCAAATGTAGCAGTTAACACTGCTGTGCCCTTACCTCTCTGGATTGAGCTGCTGAGTAAGTTCTGTCACAGGTTTCTGGTCTCAAACTACAACAACCTCTTAGGGGAGAGGGGGCATGGAACAGTTCAATGCAGAGAGCTAAGAGCACAGCAGTGTGAGGACACACCATCAGTGCATTTTTCACTGTTTTGCTACTGCTGACAACATACACAAAGGCCTCATTACACAGATCTCCAGGGACAATACCTACAGTGTCTGCAGCTTTGCATGGTCAATACTGCTGACAGACCCCACTTAAAAGCAATGGAATAAATAAAAGAATTTACTTTAGTCTTTAGTGAAAAAAAAAACTACAGTTTAAAGGTGCATCCAAAGATGCTTAGCGTGTTCACATATTATTTAAAATACTAAAGACAAGACACAAAAGCAAAATACATGTCAGCCATAAGCAGAAATTAGATCAGTTTTCACTAAAAGAACAAAATGGACAAGTAACAATGGGAATGTCCAGTGACTGGATCAGCGCCGTGTCCTGAATTCAAGCATTGCATAGTCACAGCCCAAGGTTACAAGCAACGTGACCAAACCTCCTGTGTGTACTGTGTCCTTATACTGATCATTTCAGCTACTGAAGGAGACAGCACTGCTCCCTGACAAGGCCTTATAACAACCAGACGTATTGTGGCTATGTACAACCCCCATAGCAATTACATGCACCTATAATGGGCTATAGGCACATACTTTGCTTGTATATGACATGGATTTTTTTTCCAGACAGTTTCTGTATAAACCAAACAGATGAATAACTGTGGCATATATCAGTTGTAGCATATTACAGATGTATTCTCACTTCCTTACAGGCATCAGGAGCTTTAACTATAGGCGTAACAGCCGATATGGGACCCACAGTGTCAGGCGGCCCCAGCATCTGGGGTACTGGGTGTGAATATGCTGGACATGTGTGGTGTGTGTTTCTACTCTATTTGTATGTATGTATATGGTATTGTATGTATATGTGTGTATATGATGCATGTGTGTGTATGACACTGTATACAGGTGTGTATATGTATGTGTGTACATGCTGTATGTTTGTGTTTATGTGATGTGTATACACTGTATGTCTGTGTATATGATGCATGGATGTGTATGACACTGTACATATGTGTGTATATGGTATTGTATGTATGTGTGTATATGCTGTTTGTGTTTATGTGACGTGTATATACTGTATGTCTGTGAATATGATGCATGGGTGTATATTGCACTGTATGTATGTGTGTATATGCTGTATGTATGTATATATGGTGTTTATTTACTGTGTGTGATTGTAACTCACGTGTGTGAGTATACAGATATGTATATTTTTGTAAGCGGTGAGGGGGGCCCCATTCAGAAGTCTGCCATGAGGCCCAGCCACTCCTAGTTACGCCCCTGAGCACATACATGTAGATAGACACATTAAGGCATTGGTATGGTGTTCATTTTTTCCAAAAGTTACAACAAGAAATGCAACAAAGTTACACCAGATGCTGATAAAACACACACCAAATACAACACAATAATCACCAAACAGTCTTTCCCAGGACTGTAGAGGAGCTGGCATCAGGTCCTCTCCAAAGGTCTGACCCTATTCATATATGGTCCTTTTGCACAGTTAATGTCTTACAAGGACAGTACCCAATGACCCCAATGCTGCCCCAACAAATTGTGCCGGCTCTTTAGAATTTCTCTCATAAACTCCCTGCCCAGTGAATAATCAGGGAAGATCTGCCGCCTGGGGAAGTGTCTACTTGATCCTATAGTCGTGGTGTTAAACAAAGAAGCAGGAAAGTGCAGCTAGTGGGTTCTGTTCAAAAAAAGTCCGGGACGCCAATTTTCGGCAGCATGAAGGAATTTAAAATTCCTCCACCGATTACCGTAATGTAGGCATTGGCTACCGGGCTGCCACAAAACAGCTTTTGCACAATATGTACTGTTGGCAGACTGCAAACAGGTGTCCCTTTGTTTGCGACCCATGTTTGACTGCCTGAGCGGAATACTTATAGGAATAGGTCCTGCTCTATCATTTGCTGCTTGGACAGTCGGCTCATGCAGAGACCATGGTATGGGCCCATATATGTAAATGGGGACGTTTGGTAACCGTTTACTTTTTAAACTGTTTCCACAGTTGTAAAGGTTAAAGGGGTATTTCCACAAAGACAAGTTTCTTATATATACTCAGGTTAATAAAATAACACATTCTCTAGTTCACTGTTATTAACAAAAATGCAGCATTTCACAGACATAAGTCCAACCTGTCTCTATCAGTCCTGCTGTACACAATTTCAGTTGCCCCTATTCACAATCCTTTAACTTCTCACTTAGGGTCGGGCAGCCATTCTGGATTTTTGTGTGAAATTGTGCAGATGAGATTTCTGTCTGTTTCTGCTGTGTGGCTGTAGCCCCGCCCCCTGCACGGAGCTCAGAGACACTGGGGCAGATGTATCAAGCTGTCTGAAAGTCAGAATATTTCTAGTTGCCCCACTGACTGATTAATTCCTACCAGGAGAATGGGAGCAGAGAGAGAAAGAGGCTGAAAACTACAAACTACAAAGAGATATGTGCTTGCCTCCCCCTTCCCCCAGATCACTTATCTGTGAGATGTAGCAGAGCTAACAGTGTAACAGTGTAAAAGTTTTTCAGCCCATCTGTAATCTCATGCATCTCTGATCTGTCTCATCTCTGTCTATGTTTCAGGGTGTTAGTACAATGTCAGAAGCCAGATGAAAGTACATATACACTGTACCCTGATAATCTAACCAGATTGTCACACCACAGAACTAGATGGATAATACAGTAATGTGTCTGCTTAGAGAGATCCCACCCACACCCTGGGATTTTACACTGAGCAGCTTAGAGAGTAATAAAGGCAATAAATCTGAGTAAAATTGTAAAGTAAGAGGTTAAAAGGATCTTTATTGTGTTAACATAGCTAAGGGATTGCGATGTGAGAATTTTGTTTTGTGGCAAAATCCCCTTTAAGGAAAACATTAAGCAAATTTATGTCAAATATTTTATTGCAAGTAAGGTAAAGAGGAATTTAACAATCAATCAACAATCGATTCACTTTAAGACTCAATAAGCAACATTTCCTAGTAATTATTTTATGACTCTGATGGTAGCACTGTCATACAGACAGAAAGCGGCATAGAGCGGCTCAGTGAAGGAGGCGGTGAAGGTGTATAAGTGTCTGATGGGGTCACACAGTTGATAGAAGGACAGACGCCCGGCCTCATAATCCAGATAGATCCCGACAATCTTCACAGGAGAGTCTGATTTTAAAGACCAAATCAAACAGTTATGACATGAGCCGAATTTAGGAGATGTCCTCAAACCCCAAGATCTCTCATTGTAACCAATATAAGATTCCATCCCCTTCCTGTCCAGACTTTCCCCGACCACTCCGATGATCCATTCCTCCGCCTGAGTCACATCCACCTCCCAGTAATGTCTCCCAGAGGAGAAGCTGCAGGAGCTGAACACTTGACTTGACCATAACCTCTTGGGCCCATCAGGTCTCTTTTGTGATATAGAAGTATGAGAAGCAGATCTAAGATTCCGTGATATAATAATGTGATTTTGAGCTGAGTCTATATCCAGTAATACCTCAGATTTTTTCATCACTGGGAACTGATTTCTTCTTATGTTATTCAGATCATCAACAAAGCGTAGCAGTCCTCTGTGTAATGTCTGTGAGACTAAGATGCCATCAAGACTCTGAGCTTTTCTTATACCATTGATGACATCACAGCACTGAAAACTGATTTCACCTGTGATTAAATTGTCTTGTAAGAAGGTCAATGGATCAGTGATATCACAAGACCCCTCAAATTGATGAATCTTCTTGGTAAGCTCATCCTTGTGTAGCTCCAACTTTCTGATCATGTCAGAGACTGAGAGCGACACCTGATCCTTCTGTCTGGAGATCTCACCCTGGATTCTCTTTTCTAGATCATCCAGCTTCTTCCTGAGATCACTAAACAGATTAGTGACTCTCTCACTGACTCCAACTGATTTCTGTGCTTCCTCAATCCCATGATCTATTAGATCCTGGATTCTTCTTCCTGCTTCTGTTTTATCCGAGTTCATTTTCTCAACAACAGATCTCAGCATCTCCTTCTTCCTCTTAGAAGCCACATCCAGTGGCTCCACATCATGTGCCTTGTGGTCTCCAGCCACCCAGCAGGACACACAGATACAAGTGGAATCCATAGGACAATAGTATTTTAGCTCCTCCTTGTGTATGGAACATTTCATTTTATCCAGGTAAAGAGTAGGTTCAAATAATCTATGTTCTGATGATTTACTGTGGCTCTGTAAGTGTTTCTCACAGAATGAAGCCTCACACTGCAGACATGTTCTTACAGCCGGTACAGGAGAATCGCAATAAGTACAGAAGACTCTGGTCTCCTCCATATCGGGCAGAGTGGATAAATGCTCTGTATTCCGGCGCTTCCTGTTCTTCTCCAGGGTCGGACACTTGGAATGTTCTTCTCTGCAGTCAGGACAGGAATGTGTTCCAGCTGCCTCACGATACACAAGCAGCAGAAGTTGTGTCCAAATCTCAAGGATGATTTCCTTATATACAGTAAGAAGGGCGGAGAGTTCTGTAGAAGTTTCCACCCCTGCGGTTCTGGGTGTGACCGTCTCACATATTCACAGTGTAAGAGATTAACATTTTCATTGTCTTTATGTGTATTTCCCCTATTCACATGTACTGAGAACTGGGAGAAGCAAAATCACCACCTGAATGAATGGAGGCCTTTGTATTGTAATGCTAATGTCAGGGCGGGGGTCTCACACCTCTCAGGGGATGTGGTAGGATGTAAACTAGGCCTTTATGTACACCTCCAGATCTGTAAAGAGTAGCATTGTTTTTTGTTTGTTGGGATCTGTAATTAAAGAAATATCTGTGATGTTATAATTTAAAATTTATCATAAGCTTCAATACAGATTTTCGGTTCTTACTGTTGTGCTATAACAATAATAAAAATGCCATAAAACACTCTCACAGATCTAGTATATGCCCCAAGGAACAGGTGAATAACCTTCTGCAACTTATGCTCCAGGATTTGACCGGGACTGCAAAAGGAGAAGACGAAGCAAAAGCTTTGCTGCTTGACGCAGGACTCGCGCCAGAATACCTACCTTGGAGCGCCATTGCGCAACACACACGGCGGTGGAGACGCCAAAGTGTACTCAGCCCACACTGCCTTCCATTATTCTCCATTACGGAGAAACTTTGTCTAATATGAAAATAAGCCAGAACCGTCCAACCGTGAGTGCATGACTACAGTTATTTAACATTACTTGTCATTTATACTGGGCCGATCCGATTTTTAGCCTTACAATGCAGATATAGGGCCCTATATCTTGCTAGCCACTTAAAATACCTCCCGGATACCTACCTTTCATACGATATCCGAACTCTGAACCCCTCAAAGAGATATCACCTTTTCCTCTCTATTTTGCAAAAGTAAATTTTTGACATATCTCTAAAGCGCTATATATATATAATTTTTTTTTAAGCTAGTTGTCTTTTTGTTACAAAGACCAATTTTTTAACACAGACGTCTGTAGGTCTGATTTTTATATCTGTATGTTTTTGGATGTATAATTAATTTATAAATATTAATTTATTTAAGAAATCCGGAAAATTCCTTATTAGTGCCCACCCACACTTTTACTTTATGCAAAAGGAAAGAAGAGTCTTCACATGTTATGGTATTAATGTTTTGTTATTTTCGTCTTTCAGGGAAAATTAAGGAGGATAAGGATCATCTAATCATTTAGGAACTTAGTAAAAGTTTGTATTTGTATTATTTACGGAGAAGTCTATAAATTTAATAATGTACACTTGGGAGAGATAAATTCTAAAGTTATATTTTTGGTAGTTTTCATTTTCCTCAACCACCAGCACTGTTTATCTGGAGTAAGATTTTACCAGAGGGGTAAAAAAAAAAAGTAGTTATTATTGTGAGGCTGATACAAGGGGGGAGGGGTCTACGCATTATTTAAGGATGATCACCCCTTCCAGTGAATGTGCCAGACAATAAACAGGACGCAGTGTCAGGTACATTCTAGGGGGGTCGATGTTTACATATTTTTGAACTTTTTTTAGTACATTTGTTTCACTGGCAACTTGGTTTAAAGATTTTTTTTTTTAACCGTATGATCCGTGCCACCAACAAAGTATCTGTAGAATAGGATATTGAAAGCAGCATTCAGTCTGAACTTTTTAATTTTACATTTTTGGAATTTATTTGTATCTGTCTTCATTTTTTTGCTATTTCTGATAATAGTTACCTCAAATATATAGTAATATATAGTAATTAACACCACAATTTATGTCACAACCTTACATATCATATTTTGTGATGAGTTGAATGTTGTGCATTGGTATTTCGTCATTTGAAGTTTCTGGGTTACGTAAATCACCCCTAAAAGTCTATCCTAAAGTGAAAAAAATGGGGGTGGGGGGGGGAGTTAACATGCCGGGGAACCAATCGGGGACCAGTTCTTGCTTTCAAACCCACCACCGTCTCTTAGTATAGCTGGTGTACATCCATGAGATTGGACAACTCTACATCAGACCCTGTCTGATGTAGAATTTTGTTATAAGTCGCAAAAAGAGCTGTCCTAGCCTCACCCACTCCAAGGAGTAATATAGTTGTGATCCCCCACTGCTACAAAAAGGTTGCCTTATGGAACCAGTACTTAGGCACTGTCTGATAATATTCAACTACAGACATATACAGCTCCCAAACTTTCACCTTCAGGGGCAGTAGGAAGATGTACATAATCTCTTGCTAGAACTTTGACAGAAAGAGACTCACGCAAATGGTGGTTGTGTGACTCAGACCTGCTACATTATGAACCACTCCCCCAGAAAGGTGGGGGCTGAGAGAGACCTGGCTACATGAAGAGAAATCAAGCTCATGCTGCCTTCAGGAATTGTCTTCAGAAAGTCACATGTCTTTCATAGTCATGAGGGGGCCTGGTAAGCAGTGTCATCATCAGTGAGGAGGTGGGTTATACAAACTGTATACAGCACCCCCCCTCCTTTTTGACTGGAACAGAGGACATAAAAAAGTAATTTTTTAATAGTGGCTCTAATCCCAAGGATAGAGGTATCAGCGGAACATGTACACACACATCTAAAAGGTAATGTGTGGGGTTCCCTGGTGACAGGTTCCCTTTAAGAGTCATTTACCCTTTAGGTGAGGGTCTGTAAGCAATACAGGTTTTAATATTTTGAAAACTTTCTATTATGTTGTATTCTATATATAATCTATGTAAGATATAGATGGAGGACCATGGGTTTGGCAGCACATCTCAATATAAGTAATCTTATCAGTTTAGGGGGAGATTCATAATTCATTATCCTCAAGTTTTATGGTTGAGACCGCAAAGAATTTCCACCTCCCCACCAGTTTTCTGTTTCCCCAACTTGTATACCACTTTGGGTGCTTCAGGGTGGGGTGTGGGGCTGACAGGGGGCGGGTTGTTGTGTGAACACATTTCCTTTAGTCTCTGCCAGAAAATCGATTGAGATTATGGCAAAAACCAGGTCTGATCTGGCATAAGAGGCGGGAGCTTCTTAGTAGGTACGGGCGCCGGGGAACTTTAAGACTGGCGTTCAAAAGGCCAATCTAAATGATTTCCGCACAAAAACTCCAGTGATTATGACATCTATGTGTCTTAGAGTATCAATGGAATCTCTTACAGATGAAAACCTGTAGTCTGAACAGTGGTCTATACCAGAGTTCGAGGTGTAAATGACAAAATGGGTTTCATAACAGCTTAACCTGAGAATTAAGAACTTCCTACTTACAGACAACCCCTAGTTACAGACAGACTTCTGGATGATGATAATTTACTGCACTTTACTCCCCAGGCTGTAATGATCAACTTTAAAAGCTATTAGAGGTGTCTGCAATTAAGATTTTGTGTTATTACTTGTTCAAATGATCACCCACAATTTTACAGGGGCATATACATATAAATTCAGCTTTAGAACAAACCAATCTTATATATATCCCCTAAGGGGGCTGCTTGTTCCTCATGTTATGTGAAGGGATTTGGAGCTTCACATTCTCAGGCTGGAGGAGGGGGAATACTTAGGGAATGTACCCAAACCAGTGGACATTGAGGAATGACTAGTAACTAATGTACTATAGATGGGGAAGGTAATATTTGCAGTATTTTGTTATTGGGTGATTCATGAGTCTTAATGTGTAATAATTAATATTTTGCCATTAACCATATACTGTAAATCTCATATCAACTGTAGAAACAAAATTCCATTTAATCCAATATACATTTTTAGAATCACTCTTTATTGCTCCCAAACTTGAATCAGATCCATTAGGAAGGGCAGATGTAATATTCCTTACCATGTTTTCCTCTTAAAAAGTCACCACGAGCAGTAATTGCCAGAAATGCCCTAATACTCTTTGCTTCCAGAGAGCCACTGCTCTAACCCACTCATCCCCTAGGGAGCACTGTTCAGGGAGGCTTTGATGAGGTGACATGGAGGGGGAGCATAGAAACCTTCCCCAACCATGGGGGAGCAATCACCCAGGAGCCATAAAGATGACATAAGCTATATCTCTATAGATATATACTAAAGTTATAGCTCTTCTTGTCTGGCCATTCAGTATAGAAATAAATAGGAGATTTATCAATTGTTAGAAGACAAATTTCACTATTAAATCTCATTGAAATATTTTATTGGAAGTAAAGTGAAGATATGGCGGCTCAATGAGTGAAGCAGTTTAGTGTCTAATGGGGTAACACAGCTTATAGAAGGACAGGTACCCGGATAGATCCAAGCAACCATCACAGGAGAGTCTGATTCCAGATCTTTTGTACTAAATTATCAATTTGAAGTTTTCAACACATATTTTATATATTCACGAATGGTAATACGGTTAGAACTTACTGATAATTTCTGAAGACTTAATTTTACTGACGTCCATGTATCCAACCTTCTGTCCAACACAACGATAAATTTAATATCGTCTTCTTCTTTACTAAAAGAAATTTTACTGCATAAATATACAAATACGTACACTAGAAATAAGCAATAATAAACTATAACAATACCACCTACAGTCACCAGATGGCGATAAAGAGCAATGTTACTTCTTATAATCCCATAAACTCAGTGTAATACACATAAAATCTTCCAGATTAGCCTGTGTTCATTTTTCCAAAAGTTCACATTTTTATACATTTGCTTTTGGAAATTCCTGGAAGATCATTCATAAAGGGGGTTTCCCACGATATATGACCTAACTTGCTGATCGGTAGGGGTGTCAGTGATGAGACCACTACAACGCGCGAGAACGGGGAGTTTGATGGGGTCCAAGGTACCTCCGCCGAACCCTCTTACTTCTCGAGATGAGGGAAGCAACCGGTCGTGCATGGCAGACTGCTCCATATATCTCTATGGAGATGACGGAGGTTACCAAGCGCCGTACTCGGCAATTTCCCTCAGCTCTATAGAGTTAAACGGGGCAACCCGGACATGCACCACCGGCTGCTCTGCTCATTTCTGTGAGTGGGGAGAAATTAGGGGTCCAATGGAGGTACCTCCCGATCTTGTGATCTGTTATCATCACTGAGACCACTACTGATCAGCAAGTTACGCCCTATCCTGTGAATAAATCTAACTTGTTTCTTGGGAAAACACCTTTAATTTTTTATGTATTTTGATGCACAAATTGAAATCAATTAAATATATACGAGTAAGACACATTCCAAAAATCACTTTAGTATTATAACATTTATTATAGTTTATAATGTACTGAATATACTCGAGTATAAGCCGACCCGAGTATAAGCCGAGGCCCCTAATTTTACCACAAAATACTGGGAAAACCTATTGACTCGAGTATAAGCCGAGGGTGGGAAATGCATTGGTCACAGCCGCCCCAGTGTATATAGCCAGCCAGCCCCTGCCCTAGTGTATATAGCCTGCCAGCCCCTGCCCCAGTGTATATAGCCTGCCAGCCCCTGCCCCAGTGTATATAGCCTGCCAGCCCCTGCCCCAGTGTATATAGCCTGCCAGCCCCTGCCCCAGTGTATATAGCCTGCCAGCCCCTGCCCCAGTGTATATAGCCTGCCGCCGCGGCCGGACAGATCGCACAGAAGATATTCAGGGGTCGACGGAAAGGTGAGTTTAGATATATTTATTTTTTTGACTCGAGTATAAGCCTGCCAGCCCCTGCCCCAGTGTATATAGCCTGCCGCCGCGGCCGGACAGATCGCACAGAAGATATTCAGGGGTCGACGGAAAGGTGAGTTTAGATATATTTATTTTTTTGACTCGAGTATAAGCCTGCCAGCCCCTGCCCCAGTGTATATAGCCTGCCAGCCCCTGCCCCAGTGTATATAGCCTGCCAGCCCCTGCCCCAGTGTATATAGCCTGCCAGCCCCTGCCCCAGTGTATATAGCCTGCCAGACCCTGCCCCAGTGTATATAGCCTGCCAGACCCTGCCCCAGTGTATATAGCCTGCCAGACCCTGCCCCAGTGTATATAGCCGGCCAGACCCTGCCCCAGTGTATATAGCCTGCCAGCCCCTGCCCCAGTGTATATAGCCTGCCGCCGCGGCCGGACAGATCACACAGAAGATATTCAGGGGTCGACGGAAAGGTGAGTTTGGATATATTTATTTTTTTGACTCGAGTATAAGCCGAGTTTGGGTTTTTCTGCACATTTTTTTGTGCTGAAAAACTAGGCATATACTCGAGTATATAAGGTATTTATTATATATTTACAGACGGATTTATGATTGTAGCTTCCTAGCTGCACTGAGCACGTATCCTGACACTGCTGTGCTCTGAGCTCTGTGCACACTGTACAATCACTCCCTTTCCTCTGTTATTCGGCTAGGAGAATGCTAGTTTTTTACTCCGAGCAGTGAAGCAGCTTGATGCACAGCAGTGTGAGGATATGTCCTCTGTACTTAAGAGACAATCCGAATTTATAAATTCACTAAAATAAATGAACTTGATTTGATTATCAGTATTCTGAAGAGGACGGAGTCTGCTACGCATCTTAATGAATACCCAGTGGTGATATTATATATTCATAACTGAATATTGCATCTTTGATCTTGTTAATGGGTCACAATGTTCTATGTAAATATGTGTTCAGGTTATGATTCAAGTAAAAGTAAAGTCATAATAGGATCCATGAAAAGCAGCGAGGTCCATAAATAGCATCCAGCCTGCAGGGAGCAGCAGAGGTTAAAAATAAGTATAAAAAAATTAATAGACATATCACAAAGAAGTTGGACTTTTCATTTGCTGACAACTTAGTCAATGCTATCCTAGGGCGGAGTTGCCCCATAGGACTCATATGTAAAGCACAAGACACGGACTTCTGAAGGACAATTCATATTATTTCACAGTTTGACCTTTCAATGTAACACTAAACCCCCTGAAAAGTAGAGCTGACATTTAGAAGCCGTGTTTACTGTCCGGCTTAGGGCTATCAGATAGGAGCCGTACCTTGGAATGGAAGTTAAATATGACAGAACAGTCTTTAGGACGTTATCCGGGACTTCGTGGAATTCGGCGTTCTCCGGAAGCGTGATGATCCAGTTGTTATCCCTTCCCCGACCACCTGTACAAAATAAATGGGAATAGTCATGTGACCTATCAGCAAGACACCATTATTGAAAAACATCCTTTACATACAGTATATACAGAGAGATATAGTAGAAAAACTTTATTTAACCTTAAATAATCCATTGAAATTTTCTGTGTAGTTTCATTATGTATAATAATAACAAATTGACAGCTTGATCTTGTTTTTTTTTCTAAAATCAACTTTTAAAATTATTCTAATTAGCCAGAAGGGCTCTGGGGGTGTTGTCAGAGCCCCTCGGTGCTGAAGCTTCACAAGATGTTACACTGTGCAGGAGCACCTCCACCTCCTATTGTGCAAGATTACAGCAGGCAGAGGGAAGGGCAGTGCAGAGGGAGCAGGGTGAGACAGTGAAACATAGAAAAGATGTTGCAGGAGCTGCAGCACTTCCATAAAACATCAACACTTTATTTTTATAATAGTTTAACCAGCTGTACAGATGTGATGGTCACACTGGACTAGACCTTTTTATACCATGAACAGCAACCAGCCGATTCGAAATGCGTAGGTCTAGTCCAGTGTGACCATGTTATTCAGTCATTAAGTACTCACTCATATTTCTCAGCCAGAACCCACAGGATAATAGCCACTGCTGCTGAGAGCCCCTGACTTCAGTTACAGCTGTGCTTGGAGAGACAGTTACTCCCAGCAGCATAGGATGACCGCGATGTATTGTTCAGTCCGGGTGGAAACATGGCCAACATATTGACCTAATTTTATGCCGAATAATCCGGCACAATGTCAAAATTGGTCAATAATGATAAAATCAGATCCTGACATGTTTCATACTTCACAACGTTTGGGCTGAAGAAAAAGGGATATAAAGAGTGGCACGCATTTTTTAATTTTTTTTGCACAATAAACCAAGCTATGTGCCTTGCCCCTTATCCCACCCCCTAGTATTCCCACACAGTATAATACCTACATCAATTGCCCTGTATAATTCCCCCCTTTATTATGATTTACAGACATTGTAAAATGTCTCCACCCTGTACAATGCCCAAATCCCCCTCCTCCTCTCATTATGCCCCATTCTCTCTCTATCATTGTTGTTCCCCTCTTTTTTCCCCTCTCATTTGGACTCCCATCTCTGCTCCCCCTCTTATTATGCCCCCCTTCTCCACTTCCCCTCTCATTATGCCCTCTTGAATTATTCATATTTTATTTTTCTCTGCTCCCCCTCTTATTGTGCCTCCTTTTCTGCTTCCTTGTTATTGTCCCCCTATCCATTCCCTTCCCCTCTCATTGTGCCCTCTTGACTGCTTCCTATCTTATTGTGCATCCCTCTTTGCTTCACCTCTTATTGTGATCCCCTTCTCTACTTCCCTTCCCTTCTTATTTTGACCCCCTTTTCTATTCCCCCTCTTATTCTGGAATCCAGGACTTCATGATGGATGCTATGATACCATGAGATCACAAAATGACTGCAACATTTTCTATCTGCATTTCTTATTTTATTCCTATACAAAAGAAAATATTTACAAGCAGCAAAGCCATAAACGCTCCGTGACTTCATTATCTCCCCAGAGAAACCTTATATCTTCTAAATCCCCATAATGTTTTATTAAGTACACTTGTGTGGCATTACAGACTACAGGATAATATGCAGGGTATCACTTTGCCAAACAGTCCACAAGTTCATGCTGAGGATTTAATTACACGATAAGAGGGAGGACGGAGAGGAAGGAGAGGATGGAGAGGACGGAGAGGATGGAGAGGACAGAGAGGATGGAGAGGGCAGAGAGGATGAAGAGGACAGAGAGGATGAAGAGGACAGAGAGGATGGAGAGGACAGAGAGGATGGAGAGGACAGAGAGGATGGAGAGGACAGAGAGGATGGAGAGGACAGAGAGGATGGAGAGGACAGAGAGGATGGAGAGGGCAGAGAGGATGAAGAGGACGGAGAGGACGGAGAGGACAGAGAGGACGGAGAGGACGGAGAGGACAGAGAGGACGGAGAGGACGGAGAGGACGGAGAGGAGGGAGAGAAGGAAGAGATTGGAGAGGATGGAGAGGATGGAGAGATTGGAGAGGATGGAGAGATTGGAGAGGATGGAGAAGACAGAGAGGACGGAGAGGATGGAGAGAACGGAGAGGACGGAGAGATTGGAGAGGATGGAGAGATTGGAGAGGATGGAGAAGACAGAGAGGATGGAGAGGATAGAGACGATGGAGAGGATGGAAAAGATGGAGAGGAGGGAGAGGATGGAGAGATTGGAGAGGAGCGCTCTGCTTACCTGAGAGGAAGGCGAATTCTCTCATCAACACATCAGAGATGTCCTTAGCGCAGATGGGAGATGTTGTCTCTGTAACACAGACATGAAGTGTAAGTCCATATCACACATTATATTATCATAAAAAATTTAAGAATTTTTTACATGCAGATTCTACTTCTGATCTTTGACCAGGGTCACTGGGGTCACATTGAGCAGCATATTCGGGAGGATCTAAATCCTATCCACATCCTCCGCAAAAACATTATTAGTAGGAAACAGTCCATAGGCGAGTGGTATCAGTGCTGATGCCTGGCTGGGTTGTCTTGATGGCCCTATCCTGGCAGATAATTCTCTTCCCACACATATAAGAAGGCCACTGCATGGCTGTAAAGATACCCTTTATGTCTGATAAGGTGTTAAAGACGAGGCCCATGATATTTAGTGACGATCCAATGTACACAAGGCAAATCCAACTTACAGTTATTAAAACAGCAGGATAACAGTAGTGTAGAATCATCACTGGTAGCAGGCTAGGCTGAGGTAAAGCTAGCTAAACATGTGACTATGGTACTGGCCTGGAAGACTTATCAGATCAGAATATCTCCTTAACCCCTGGGCTGGAACAGTCTTCTTTAGCTCTGCAGCATCAGAGCTGTGATTTTCTCTTTTCTACATAACCCTGTCATCTATGCTATATCACACCACTCTCTCGTCTCTAATTCCCCTACTAAACTTTCACCCTCTCTACACCCAGAAATAGGACAGATCCCCTTTTTAAATTAATTTTTATGATTTACCCTTCCAGATATTTCTGATCTGCCAGACAATTATACAGCCTGCTTTCTACCAGGTGACATCAAACAATAAACACAAAACATACATATTAAAATATGATAATTAACAAACATTAAATACAAATACAGAAAGTAGATGGCAATATTGTTTTCTTAATACAGGAGTTTTAGATACTAAGTTAGTGAACTAGCTTGCAGCAAGGATGGAGATGTCCAGTCTTCATTAAGCAACATTACAGGGGTTACCCAAAGTAACTTTAGTAGGGTCCCCTCTGTGGGCCACTACACATATTTTCACAGACTTATCATTAGGGCAACCCTCTTCAGATAATATTAGAAATAATTCACTCCATCTAAACGACCAAAGTTTTAGGAAGGAAATGCACAGGGAATAATCCATGATGAATCTGGTATCAAAGTGGAAACCATCAGTGTAAGAATACACAAGGATATTGTTATATACAATTATGGCGGCATATATTATATAGTAATATATCCATCCTATTATAGGTCTCATGCTTGTATAAGGAGTAGTTTTTTGTTCCACTGCAGCAAGGATGGAATATTCCAATGGCGTTAGGAAAACATCATTTGGAATTTTATTACTAAGAATTATGGAAATTCTTTCCACGGAAAACGATTTAGTCGATTCGTCTAGCGTTTAGCATTATTCATCCTTTGACCACTATTGCTGTCAGATTCCAATTTTAAAGACATTTTCTTGGCTGATTAAAGGATTGGACCGGCTCCAGTCCTATGTAAAGTTACATGAGCTGGGACTTGTTTGGTTTGACTCCCGGGACACGTGGATTTACTAAGACGTAACTCCCTCCAGTTACTGGAATGTCATAAGTACAAGAGAAGTGCAGCGTAAGAAGTCACAGAAAGGAGACTGCGACTAACAGAATGGGAAGTTCAAGGTCGCATGGAAATACAGAGAAGTAAATGACTGAGACGCCGTAACGCAGAAAGTCAAACAGAAAAGTGGAGGAAGAAGAATGGGAAATGTACTTGAACTTGGAAGAGAGATTGGGTGAAATTCTTTCAAAGGTTAGACATAGGCAAAGCAAACAACATATAAATATAACTCCAGCCCACCAGGGGATAAGAAGCAGAATCAACCCCTCTTTCCTAGAAAATAGATATGGATTTTCCCACAGGAAATCCCTAGCACTGGCTGACACGCAGACAAACAGGGGTTAAATCATGACACAGGGTGGTAGAACCCAATTGTGGTCAAGAGCCAAGCACGAGCCAAGGCTGGTGGAGTCTATTCAAAAGCAAAGATCAGGTGTCTATAGCCTACATTGCCTGTTTGGCCTGCAGACAGAGACTCCTTGCATCGTGTATATCACTATGATGCAAGGACTCCCATCCACCACACTGTGCCTGGTCTGTGGGATTTGACCAGCACATGGGTCCATTTCCATGGACTAGACATGTTGTGCAGCCAGCCTAATGTCTTATAAACTGGTGGAAAGCAGTGACCCATTTACTATTAATAATATAGGTCAGGCCATTCCTAGGAGAGGATAATGACAGCAGCAGGACATGGGTGTGATGAATTTATGACAGACAGTGACCTGTCTGCATATGTGATATTAATGACATTGCCATGATGTGCCTGGTGGATGAGGACCTGGAGGAATTTAGAGATAGTATAATGTAGGTCTATGTTTAGGACTAATTGGGCTGTAATAAATGTATGGATACATGTGTGATTACTGCTCTGCATAAAGTTCACTGTGGTCATGCAGGGACATAGGATTACGGTGGCTGACTGGATAGCACTACAGCCTTGCAGTGTTGGGGTCCTGGGTTAGAATTCCATCCAGGTCAACATCTGCAAAGAGTTTGTATGTTCTCTCCGTGTTTGTGTGGGTTTCCTCCGGTTTCCTCCCACACTCCAAAAACATACTGTTAGGTTTGACAATTTGACACCTCTGCGTAATCTGTAGGCGCTATATAAATAAATAATAATTATTATTTTTATTATAGGATCTCTTGCTGGTGGGACCTCCAGCTTATCCTCTTGGGGGTAAATATGCAAAAAAACTGTCAGTAATAATAATATTTTGCCCATAACATTGTCACGCTTCATATTCACACTGCAGCCCTGGACTATAATTATACATTGTGTCCCCACCTATGTGTCTGTGTACACTGTAAATCAAAGTGACTATCAGCCCGGTGCAGCAGACAGGTGTGCACCGCCGCTGGTGTTTACTGATGGTGGGGACCATGAAACCTTACAGGGAACCAACGAAAAACAGAGGCATAAACAGTGTACACGTCTTACAATCTACACAACTCGTATTATACTGCATTGTATAGTAAAGATGTGTCAACTCCATTCATGTCTGACCCATATACCAAAGAGTTGTGCCATGTCTGACAGTGGGGTAGAGATAGCCAACTACAAACTGGTTTAGGATTTAAACATTTGCCATAGCTGTAAAAGTAAAACCGCACTGATATTCTTTATTTACTTTACTTTGTTACTTGTTTATTTATTACTTTTATTTTGTTACATGACTTTGGCCAAATTCACACCTGTTTCCATTGGGAGGAATATACATAATCTGGTGTCTAAATGGCAAAATTGTACATAAGAACTTCCTTGAACCTGGTGCTAAATGCAATGAGAGAGAGATTTTGGCTAAGCACACTGCTTGGAGATTTTGTCAACTGAATAGATATTGAACAGAGCAGTGGATCGCCGGCTCATCTACCACTTCATACGCCTCCCTTCTCAATTGGCCGTTCATTTAAAAGGGAATAGGGGTCTTTTTTAATAATAATTCTTTATTTATACAGCGCACACAGATTACGCAGCATGTCAAATCGGTCCCTGTCCCCATGGGGCTCACAATCTAAACAACCAACCAGTATGTTTTGGAGTGTGGGAAGAAACCAGAGGACCCAGAGGAAACCCACGCAAACACGGAGAGAACATACAAACACTTTGGAGATGTTGACCTGGATGGGACTTGAACCCAGGACTCCAGTGCTGCAAGACTGTAGTGCTAACCACTGAGCCACCATGCTGCCCTTATGACATGTGGGTGTTTAAAAAGCTATCTGCAGATATCTGCAGGTGATGCTATTCTGCATGATCCCTTTAAAGGGAACCTACCACCACAAATCTACCTATAAAAGGTAGATCGGGTGGTAGGTGGATCAATGGGACGTGAGGATAGCCCTTTTAAGGGCTAATCCTCACGTCCCCACACTTTTTTGTTAACTTTTATTAAACTTGTATGCAAATTTACTTATGCGGCTACTGGGGCGTGGAGTAGCCGCATCTGAGGTTACACGAGGCGGCTACTCCACGGTAGCGGTAGGCGGTAGCCTCTTTTCCCCTCCTACTCACCATCTTCGGCGTGCAGCCGATCCAGTCACCGTGACTGCGGTTATTCCTTATATTTGTTATCCATGGCCTCCTTCCTCCTATAATCAACTTTTAAAATTTGCTTAAGAGCCAGAAGGACTTCGGGGAGACGTTACAAGAGCCCCTCTGTGCTGCAGCTTAACAGGCTGTTACACTGTCTCCCTCTGCTCTCTCAGCACTTTCCCCGCCCACTGCCTAATCACACGGCAGCAGAGGAAGTTTCAATTTACAGTGGGAAGGAGAGGAATTCTTCTTGCACACTGTAACAGCCTGTGAATCGGCATCATGGAGGGGATCTGGTAACACCCCAGAGCCCTTCAGGCACATTAGCATATCATTTAAAAGTTGATTTTACAATAAAGGAGGAAATGGATAACAAATATAAGAAGATTACTACAGTTCTTTGATCAATGAGTGTTACTGGTTTATCATGTATGATTTTGATGGTAGATTTTCCTTTACAGCTCTTGGTTACAGACTACAAACTAGTCCTATATAGTCTGATCCTGCAAAGATGCTTCCTTCCTTTCATTTCCTTTTTCCAACACATATCTGGGAGGATCGTATACTATAGAGAACGGATTAAGGGAATTGTAACTGGCCGATCAGACTACGTGTAGTCTGTTACTATGGAGACACATAGGTCTGTATCTCTATCTGGGATGCAATGGAACAACAAAATTGTATTTGAAGGTGACGGTATTTGGGTATTTGAGGGTAACAGTCGTCTATAATTTAACATGTGAATAGGTATCACAGATTTCAGATTCCTGTGATTCTTATAGAATGGGTCACCTTGAACATGAATAATACATCAGAGATTTGCTTGGATAGAAATGATCTAATATATTAGAAGGCACAGACCTGTCTTAGCAGTACTTTACTGTAGGAAAATGTCTCACTTTGAACGATGAGCAGATTTTTATTATTTGCTGTCGTACATCCAAAACTGTATTTGAAATGATGACTCTACATCTTAGGCTACGTTCACACACACAGGTTTTGCGATGCCCTTCCACCAATAATGGCAGAAAAAAATGACGCAGCAGCCCATGTCTTGTTTCCACCTTCCAATTTTCCGTTTGCATTACGTTTCCTCTCATAAAACTGGTCAGAAAATCACCACAGAGGTGTGAATTGAGCCTTACATAGCTGGCAGCTGAATACTAAGTTATGGCTTGTTATAAGCATCCTCAGCTAAGACAAGTGTAAACGTGTACGATGGGGAGATGAGAATAAGCTCATTATAGACACCTTTAGTGGTGGTTTATCTGCCTTGAGGACAAAGATTGTGGGAGATTTTCTGAAATCCGCAGCCTAAGGGTGAAGACACACATGGCGTTTTTAGGCCGTTTTTGGGCAGTTTTTAGTTAGTGCGTTTTCAGATCGTTAAAAACGCATGCGTTTTTGACAGGTTTGAGCAATTATCTTAATTCAAACTGGTCAAAAATGCATGCATTTTTAACGATCTGAAAACTAACTAAAAACGGCCCAAAAACGGCCTAAAAACGCCATGTGTGTCTTCACCCTAATTTGCAGACTCAATTAAGTACAAAGGGAAAAAAAATCTACAAAAATCCTTTTAAAGAATTTATAAGAGAATATACGGATGAAAAAACCCACACGGGATCCACATGAAATCTGCATGGAATCCACATCATGATGCATATTTCATGCAGTTTTTACCTTGAAATTATATCAAAGTAGCTGAATAAAAGGGAAAAAAAACTGTATGAAAATCAGTGTCAAAACACACTACACTCAAAACAAATCCGCATCAAAATGCACATTAAGAAATGCAGGTATTCGATATGGATTTACTTTGTGGATTTTCATCTTGACAATCTGCAACATGTGCATATACTCTTTAAGGAATCTACCACCAGGATGAAGGATTGTAAACCAAGCACTGACATACTGGTGTGTGCTCCCTCTGATGGAATCTGCTCTTCTTATAGCTTTTAATGCCCTGGTTTTTACAAAAAAAAAGGATTTTAAAACTATGCAAATAAGCCTGAGAGGCTCCAGGCTCCATAGCTGTTGTAGCCTGGAGCAACTCAGGATCATTTGCATAATTTTTATAGCCCTTTAAAAAAAACAAGGGCATAGGAAGCTTAAAGAAGAGCGGATCCTGCCAGAGGGGACACACACCAGTATGTCAGTGAGCTTGGTTTACAATCTTTCATCCTGGTGGTAGATGCCCTTTAAAGGTGAGGTTTTTTCAAAGGTACTGGTTTTTTTTCTTGGCTTTTCAGCTGGTCAGATGTATCTTAGCAGTTTTTCTTTATTGATACAGGTGGCGTTTGGTCTTTAGTTTTTCTTGCAACAAAATTGGGACATATTAAGATGCCAAAAATGCTGCAATTAAGCACATGTGCCATATACATACTGTATTGGGGAGGTTTAATCATCAAGTTTCTGAGGTAAAACTGTTCTAGTTGCCCATGGAAACCAATCAGAGCTCAGCTTTAATTTTATAAACAGCTGTGGGAAAATGAAAGCTAAACTCTGATTGGCTGCCATGGGGAATTAGAACAGTCCTGCTCCAAGAGACTTATGATATATCTCCCCATATATGTCTATCCATACCTATCACCATCTGTCCTCTGAGACCGTAGAAATATTTTTCATAAACTGATTGAGTCCTACATCTCGATCCTATAGGGCAGTGATGGCGAACCTTTTAGAGACCGAGTGCCCAAACTACAACATAGACCCGCTTATTTATCACAGAGTGCCAACACAAAAATGTAATTTGTGATTTATACTCCCTTCTCTGTCACAGTTTTCATTGATACCAGCCCCTGAGGACACCAATAAAGCAGAAAATAGTCCCAGGTACAGCTGTCACTTTACCAGCACAGCAAGTCCTGGGCTGTCTGGGACTGCAGGAAGATACCTGGACTCATCTCTGGTGATGGCCTGAGTGCCCACGGAAAGGGCTCTGAGTGCCACCTCTGGCACCAGTGCCATAGGTTAGCCATCACTGCTATAGGGAGCCATAATACCCTTATATAAAACTCATTGGTTCAATTTAGCACCAACATCTTCTGCTGAGCTTTATAATCATAGGAAGCAATGTAATAACAAAGGACAGCAGAAAAGAATCATATCAAATTATTATACCAGACTCACACCCACCTTGTGTTAACCGTTAGCATCAGTGGTGTAACTAGAAGCTGATGGGCCCCAGTGCGAAGTCTGTGCCAGGCCCCCCGACTATAATGTATGTATATAGTACTAGTCTTCTCATATGGGAAACTGAAAAATGATGGGCCCCCTAAGCCTCTTGGGCCCAGGTGCGACCGTACCCTCTGCACCCTCTCAAGTTACGCCCCTGAATGGTACGTAATATGTGCAGCCTATTAGAGCCATATAATAGACTCCACAGCAATCTCTAGAGAATTACAAGTATTAGCAGGAGTTTGAAAAGTAGTATATCAAGATATATTCCTTCTATATGTATATTCACAGCTGCGAAGGAGCTGCCTTGGGCCCCCCATTTGTATAAAGAGGGGTGATCCATTATTTTCAATAGGACTGCTAGAGAGAGCTATGGTGCCTGTAGTGATAATGCTATACATTATTGACAGGCCCGGACTGTCCCACAGGTGAACAGGTGGATCCCCCGGAGGGCACCTGAGTTAGGTGTGCCGCCAGGCCCTGCATAAGTAGTGTTGGACAAGGTACCCTCTCTGTATATTTATACATATATTTAGCATAGAGCATCTCAACTATCCTATGTATTTATATGATATATTATGTATTTATGTATATATTATGTATTTATATGATAGATTATGTAACATATTTATAGCTGTGTTTGGCCCCTAGATCAGATTTTACTGATGGGCCCAAGGTATCCCAGTCCGACACCGATTATTGAAATAGGGGGAGACAGATTCCTGTACTCAGAGAGTGTCCCAATAGCTGGACCCCACGGATTAGACACTTGTCACCTGTTTAGATCTTCACACAACCCCTTTAAGATATTCCCAAACCAAATAAGCTTCCATTACTACAATAAATCTCTAGAAGTGGATTATCTTTGCTGTTGTCATGAAAATACATCTGTATAATAATCAATCAGAGAACAATCTTTATATACAAGAAACACCAGATCAGAATGTGACATATGACCACAGTACAACTTTTTGCAAAGAGATTACTAGATTGGTGTAAATTAGTCGTGAGAGGTTATGGCAGTCCTGTCCCACACTACTCTATGTACTAAGTTCTGTATAACATCACAATACCAAGAGCCCCTGAGGACCTGCAGACACAAAACTTATGGATCAACAGGAACCAATATACTAAAATCTGTCCTAAAAACCATATCCTTGTAGGGTTTACTCCACTAAACTACTAACCTGAGGTAGGGAATAAAAATATGCTTTCTGGAATTACCTTCTTCATGTGAAATTACCTATACAAAATCTGCCCTAAAGTCAGGCAAATATGACTTGTCTCATCCCATTTTCACATGAGACAAGTCAAGTTTAGTGGTTTCAGGAGTAGTATCACTTCAGATGCCCCTGTCTTTGGTTCTATAGAACCTAAAAACAAGCATTTTATACACATGTGCAGGAAAAAAATAGACAGGAACTGGATCTGTATCTGCAGCTTCCATTTACATCTGTATTCCTGTATGTATTCCTGGTTCTGTAGCTCACAGAGACATAGGCCTGATGTAATCTGAAAGACGAGGTCCTTATCTTTATGACAAAAAAAACATGTTTCGGGGAACCATATAACAGAAGATAATGGCTTTTGGTGTGACACTACTCCTACAGTCACTAAACTTGACTTATCTCTTGTGAAAATGAGGTACAAAGGGTCAGATATTTGTCTGATTTTGGATACATTTGTTTTTCTGTAAATAGGTTAGAGTTCTAGAAAATTCTAAAATCGACATTTCATGCCCTATCTAAGGGTGCTAATAGTGTAATTGGGTAGAACCTGTTGATAGGATCTAATTTAAGAGAACCAACATCTCTCTAAAAAGATTTCTAGGGTAGTTGTTTAAGCTCACCATGTATTAGGAATACTCATCATCTTGAGAAGAACACCCCTGCAATTTCGTCAAAGAGGATGTGTGTGTGTGTGTGTGTGTAAAGAGTAAATCTTGAATATGAAAAGTTGGAGCTTAGTTGTAGGTAGGAACATGACAGACACATTCTTGACCGATATAGGAACTATGTCATTGACTTTCTATCCAACAAGAAAAATATATACCCGAGCCTAGTTTTTCAGCACGAAAAATGTGCTGAAAAACACAAACTCAGCTTATACTTGAGTCTATAAAAAAAAGTAAAGGGAAAATTCACCTTTCCGGCGCCCCCCGCAAGTCTTCTCTTCTTCCGTTTGCAGCGGAAGAACCAACCTGCAGAACGTATCATTTACATAACCCGGGAACTACCTGTATACTTGTTATATTCACCACAATACACTGAATAAACATAAATACAGTAAAATACCACTTACAGTATCATAACCCACTGATTATGGAAACCTAATAAAAAAATCCATATATAATACCGGAAATAACTGAGAGACAACAGTAGATCCCTGGAAAAGACTAAAGTGACTGCTTATAACATAAGACACCCTAATCGATCTCGAGAGACCGGCACATTATACGGATGTTTATACGAAGGAACTGGTTTCCCTACCGTATATGAAGACCTTCATGAAGACTTATTTCAGGTCGGATACTGCCTTATTTAATGGTCATGCACAAGGGTGTTAATGTTCCAGTGGAAATATTTTCCATAGTCATTAAGCTTCTAGCACTGATGGGGGCGTCCCTGTAGGCAATCACTTTAGGCCTGACAAAGAAGCAGGTGTTGTCTTCTGTCTCACAGTGGTTGACAGATGTTTCCACCAGCTTTTCAGAAGGGACTCTAAACCTCTGGTACAATATTTGTCCTCCACACGTACCTGTCTATCCAGTCAATAGTTCATATCTCATCTTAAATTATTACAGACATTAACTTTAATGAGTTTTACAAGCGCACAAAAGATAAAATCAAATATTGATGAGAGAGTCACATTGTCCTCACAGGACGGGAACAATACTTAGATCTGATCGGCAGCAGGTGACTCTCATTAGATCATCGGTGAACCGGCTCCTTCATGTAGGAGAACTTCAGGATCACGGGCCTTGGCTTGATGGAGAGGCCTACGGCACTGACCACAACTCCATAAGACACAGCTTGGGGCTGTCGGCCTAGAGGCCCACCATGAAGCTGGTTTAAGGTCCCAAAAAGTGAAGGGCATTACAGGGTCCACATGCCATAGAAGCCAACCATGCAAATGTTGTAAAATCCATGGAAAGAGATGACTCAAAACAACATGGTGCACGAACATCATGGAAGACATGCAGCGGAAGTCAAACCAACCAAGTTGGCTGGCATAGGCTCCTTAGAAATAGAAAAGTGCGGAGTACCTTGGCCAAATGTGGTTTGCCCAGACGTACTCCTTTACCAAAACTGATGTGAAATAATACAACTGCATCTATTGGATAAAGAAACCATTTGATATTCACCATGTTCATATTTGTTAGAATAGGACCCATCCATCATACTCATTGAGAATGGCAAGATTTCCTCCGCACTTTGCCAAACCAAAACTAAACCACCAGCTTCTTCTAATACAACTTGGATTTCTCATTCCAAGGACACCCACTCTCAAATCTTCTCTTTTTAGCATTGGTAAAAAAAATAAAAAAGAAATGAAATACACCTAATTATCTATGAATTTCTATAAAATAATCCTTAGATGAAGATTTAGATAAAGTCTAACTTGATGAAGTCTATCCAATGCAAAAATTAGGTAGCGCTACAGATCCAAAAATGGTGAAAAAATAGGGATGAGTTTCTTTCAAAACAAGTGACGGAGTGGCATTTTCAATTGGATATCTACTTGGGTTCCTAACCACGTTTTTTTTTTTTGTTGCACTCAAGTGTGACATTGTGCTGCATTGCATGTTCTATTTGTATATACTAGATGAAGTTTAGACAAGTATTTGGCACATATGCAATGATCAAAATGAGGTTTTTAATGTGGATATGTTACGACTCGTGATGCTTAGTCCTAAAAAAGTTCACTTTAATGAAGGGTAAGAATCTACAGTTAGGTCCATAAATATTTGGACACTAATTTTTGTTTTACCTATTTACTGAAACATATTCATGTTAGGCTACATTCACACTGCCGTTGTCCGCCGTACCGCAGGACAGAGGGCAACGGTGGCGCGCGGGGAGAAGAGGAGGAGGAGGTGAGCGCAGCCCCCTCTCCATAGGGATGTATGGCACACGGCTCTCTTGTAGGGCACCGTGCGGCCATTGCCGTCTATGGGGGACGTATATCAGCCGGCCGTATATACAGTACGTCCCCCTTGCAGCAGTGTGAATGCAGCCTTATTGTTATGTAACGGACATGGACATAAAGTCTGGACTTTCAGCTTTCATTTGAGGGTATCTACATTAAAACTGGATAAAGTGTTTAGGAGTTTCAGCTCCTTAATATGTGTCACCCTGTTTTTAAAATGTAATAGGACAATTGACTCAAAGGCTGTTTAATGGCTTGTGGGGGAAATGAAGTATATATAAGGACTGGAGCTAATCTGAGGTGTGCCTTTTATTTGGAAGACTTTGCTGTGAAGAAAAGGCCCTCTCCATGTAGGTGCAACAAGCCATCCTTAAGTGGCAAAAACATAAAAAACCCTTCCAATAAATCGCTTCAATATCAGGAACGGTTAAATCTGGAGTTTGGTACACCGTGCAGTCAGGAGAAGCTATTCATGAAGAGAATGTGCCTGCCCTACCATAGTAACAAGATTTATGGTTGGATCCGGGGCAACCAAAACTGTATATCAATCTCTAAAACTGCAGGCCTAGTTGTCGTTTGGAGACAATCATTTTAGGATCATGGTCACTGCAGTTAATGTAAATGTTTTCACGAAAATCTTGTACCGTGACCCCAATACACATTGTGAAAGAGTTGACATCAACACTGATACATGGAAAGCCTGACGATATTGTGAAACTTGTAGATTCTTGTACACAAAAATAATTATCTGTGGACAGACAACCAATTATACAGAGACTAAGCTTAATTATATACACAGGGTGACGGAGGGAGATGAGATGTAACCTTCAGGAACCAGTGCCAGCTCCGTGCTGCTTCCACTCCTTATACATTGACGTTCCAGACCTCTGAGGAGTCGTCTCCCTTAACAATTCTGACTAATTAGTATAAACCTTATAATAGCTGCAGAAACGTGACAGCACACATAATCCCCGCTGTGGCTGAGATCTGTGTCACTGACCCCTGAACCTGACCCCGGCACAGAACCAAGACCATGAGTCACACATTTGTTATCCAGTATAGCATACTAGTCTCCATTTTTGACACCTTGGCATAACTCTACGCAATGCTTACTAAATTTGCAGATTGAGTTTAAAGTGAACCTGTCACCAGCTTTTACAACACTTAAATACCAGCACGCTTAGGTTAAGTATGAAATATCCTTTTTGCCATTTCCACTTTTATATTAAATCTTCACTCAAAAAAAGTCATCTCCAAAGCTGTATACAAATGAACTGAGAAGAGCTACTTTATGCCTGAGATGAGTCACTTTTAGAAACTGAAGGAGCGGGAGGGTTCATTTCGGGAGCTCCTATCTTGGGTGACAGATACATGCTTTTGGTATCATATTAAAGACAAGGATTTCATCTTTCAAATTGCGTTTAATTTGTTTTTGTGAGCTACAGAACCAGAGATGCACGTAGTTTAAAGCATACTTGGGAATGCAAGCTAACGATTATAATCCTATTTCCACCTATGTCTGGATCTCCAATCCTATAGACCACAGTTCCACAATCCTGATGTGATTTGAAAGGTAAGATTTATTTAATAAGCATCCAATAAAAGTGACTCTTCTCCACTCATTTGCATATGACTTTGGAGGGGATTTTTTTATAGGTAAACTGAGAAGTTGTTATATAAAGGAGGGATTCTAGAAAGAGTGGGGGACATTTATCAAATGGCGGGGGTTGTGCCTCGGAATATGATAAAGTCCCTGCCCCCTCCTGTGCCGCTGGCTCCGGCCTCCTGGTGTATTCTGCAGGGAGGCTGCGTCAGCGTACAATTGTGCTGCAGCCTCAAAACTTTCAGTGTGAAATGATTTCAGGGTTTGTACACTAGAAGACTGGCGTACAAGCCTTGGTTAATCTCCCCCATGCCATACCCTAATTGAATGCAGTAGCAAATTATAATAGGGGCGTTTGGTAGCTCGGGACCCAAACCACCCACCAATTTTTATACTGAGAAGGACCTTCACCTATGAAATCCTCATACATCTGTTCCTGCTCTCAATACACAAGAGCCATTTCAGGACCTTTGAAGGCTCTCCAAAGGTCCTGAAACCACAGACCAGCAGATGCATTCTCCATTCCCCAAGAAGCTAAATTCTAATATCATATGTAGGAAGTGATTCCAGACTTGTAGGGGCAATAATATCCATACAGCCCAGGGCCTATGGTAGTCCTAATCTGCCCCAACTGAATGTATTAAACTTTTAGTGGTATAAAAGTCATCAACAGTGTCCAGTTCTTTGTTGCTTTGCAAGGTTAAAATTTTGTTGCAGTTGAGGACACCCAATCCCTTATTTTTTTTTATATTTTAACCCCTGCCTCCCTGATGTGTACTGGTAAGGTTGGAAAACTGGTTTAACTCAAAGACCATGGAGGGGATTGAGTGAGATGTAGAATATTAGATAAGACATTCATTTCAAGGATAGAAATCACAACGAAATGTGAGCCAACTGCGCAGAAACCCTGCAAGAATTGCTTGAATCTGAACAATAAAAATAATCTAGTTTGCTTTTGTGTCAACATTATAATTATAGCTGTGAATAGTCGCTCAGGTCTACGCCCGGCGGCCGCAGCGCAGTCCCGGACATGTTCCATATATAGAGATGAAATATAGAAATAACTGGTATATAATCATCTGGCTCTGTACCAGGGCACTGCAGCTCTTATTATAGATGGTTTACCTTTTATAGCTATGGAGTGTTATTATTATGTAAAGATAATATAAGAATAGGGAGTGAAAATAAATTGGGCAGAATTTGGAGGAAACCACGGGTGGGGGACAAGGACACTGGCACCCATTACCCATACCTCTCAACATCTGCGCCAATCCTCACAGCCGGGTGTGCCCACACAATTTAACACTGCCCCCCCCCCCCACTTTATAATGAACCCTTTTCTGTAGCCCCTTCATTGAAGACCTTATTTCCTCTAGCCTCCAATTTCTAATGCCCCCTTTCCAGTAGCAACCTCTTTCATAACAGCCCAGTTGTAACCCTCATGATCAAGGTGCCCCATTTTTCTGGTAGACCTTCCCATCTTTTCTTTTTTGCTGTGTAAAAAATAAAAAATCAGATACTCTCCTTTTGGCTATAGCAGTCCTCATCCCTTTTACCTTTCAGCCAGCAATGCCAGACCCCAAAATTAGTGATTGTCCTGCTTGAAGGGGTTTTCCCACAAAACAATTGGGTCCTATCCACGGGATAGGGCCCAATTTGCTGATCAGTTGGGTCTCAGTGATGGGACCCTCACAGATCATGAGAATGGGGGTCCAATGGGTCTGATGTACCCCAGTCGGACCCCTCATCATTCCCTGAGATGAACAGAGCAGCCAGTCAAGCATGGTCGGACTGCCCCAGCCCCATTCATCTTGATGGAGCTGACGGAGGTTACCCTCCCCTCTGGAAACCAGGATTATACTAGTCTCCACTATTGAATGAAGACCCCAAGAAGCCCACTCAAGAAGGAGATCCCATGCCATAGCAGCCAAGATAATAAAATCCCTGCAACCTGATGGCTGTTGACACAAGGCAGATAGAAGCAAGGTCCCAGGTCAGTAGGAAGCCATAGGAACATAAAAGAATAATTACGGCACATGCAGGGTCATGCCATGAGCAGATGTAATTGCCTCATTTTTTCTGAGGTCATGTTTTGCATATGCCAAATAAAACCTAATATATGGAAAGACTGACTATGTTCCACATATATTTATATACAATTTTCTCATCTTTGGCTTTAGACGCAATGTTTATCTCTAAATGTAAAGAGGACCAACCAGGTCTCCTAGTAAACACTTGGATGCCAGGAGACATGACTGATCCTTCAAGGGGAATATGTCATATGGATTCAGGTCCTCCCCAATCAATTATCCAGGACAGTTTTAGGATCACAATGATGTCCTTCTATATTGTTGGATTATCCATATCGCTTATGGTCAGATGTCCTGCAGGCCAAGCTCATGATCACAAGTCTACTACAAGATGGCGACTGCTGAAGGATGTACTAGTCCCCTGGACAGTATACAAGCCAGGAGGGGGCCGGCCAGTATGACTCCTCTCTCCCCCTCTGGATTCTTACAGTCAATTGAACATAACATTGTAGCTCCTTCACCGTCCTTGGTATTAATAGAGTAGTTTCTCTCTTAGGTTGTAGAAATGTCCTCCCTGAATAAGGACCATCATGACTACCAGGGGAGAGGGACCCTTACCACTCAGATGGTGCTTCAATGCACCATCAGGCAACACGGTGGCTTAGTGGTTAGCATTAAAGCCTTGCAGCGCTGGGGACCTGGGTTCAAGTCCCAGAATCAACATCTGAAAAGAGTTTGTATGTTTTCTCCGGGTTTGTGTGGGTTTCCTCCGGGACCTCCGGTTTCCTCCCAGACTCCAAAACACACTGGTAGGTTGATTAGATTGTGAGCCCCATCGGGGACAGGGACTGATCTGGCAAACTCTGTGCAGTGCTGCATAATCTGTGTGCACTATATAAATAAAGGAATTATAAATTATTAATGTCTTTCAGGGTATAATATTAATTTTCTTTAATATAATAGATGGAAGTGCTAATGAAAATCCAGTACCAACCTATTTAAGGTCATGGATCAAACCAAATCATCAGTTTTTGTTGTGTACTTGGCAGTCACCCTGTCCATGTTCTGAGCTTGAGGTAATTGGATTGTTAGCTTTACTGATCACTATACCCTGTAAATGTTATATACAGCCAAGGCAAATGATAAGACAATGCTGGTCATGGGGTCAACCATCTTCACGATGTGCTGCAGAGTTATAATATATCATTGTCAATCCAGAATTTAGCAAATACAATGTAACTAAATTTAAGACCAGTGACCTATATATATAATTCTATAAAGTCTGCGATTGTTTTCAGGGAAAGTCTACAGGCAATAAGGCTGTCAGAGCAAATTAATGACATGTCAGCGTATAACAGAGATCTGAGGCCATTTACTCTATAGTATTAGTATTGATAAGAGTTTCCTGGAAGGAATCGACAGCCCATCAGTCAATGGTAAAGTGATTTCAGGAAAGGACTGGAGAGAAAGCACAGAACAGACGTGACTCCAGAGAACATATAGAGGGCCGTGTTATGATTGGACATTATCTATATAGCAACAAAGTAGGTGTATGTATTATGAATAGATAGTTGTTTACATCCATATACCTCCCCCTCCCCAATTTGCCAAAACCAAGAGCTAATATCAGGACTGCTCTCAGCGCAGAACAATCACAGTCATGTTTCATGGTAAGAAGGATGAGGACAATGGACTTCTTATCATATTTCTGTATTTCTCCCATTGCAGAAAATCTGAGAATTAAAATAGTATTTTTAAGCCTAAAATCCATTGGTCAATAGATTCAGTGTTTTAGAGAAACTCTTCGGTTTGTAGTTCACTACAATCGCTTCCATTGGATTGCTCCTGGAAGTTTCATAGATGTGACTAGAGCGCTGCTTAAAGGGATTCTCTCACCGGATTATACCCCACTAAACTACCAGCGATCTCCGTCAGCTCCATAGAAATGAATGGAGTGGACATGCACGACCGTCTTCTCCATTCATCTACGTTAGTCACAAGGGGTCAAAAGGAGGTACCTGGGACCAAGACGGACTCCCCATTCTCGTGATCTGTAGTGGTCTCATCACTGAGACCCCACCAATCAGCAAGTTAGGCCCTATCTTGAGGATAGGGCCTAACTTGATTGGTGGGAAAACTCCTTTAACGCTGAACTTTCTCAGGTGCCCACCATAACAAGGACATGGGTTGTATTCATGTATTCTTGTAGTTGCTTCTACAGTAACATTAGGGTCATTCCTTGAACTTTCATCTTATTCTGACATTTCACAATAAGGTCCAGTAAGTTATCTGGAATCAGGCTTATCTAATTAACATTCACAATGTAACCGGTCTTGTGATCCAGCATGATCTACACATTCACGCTCTAGGAGTGAGACATTACATGACATATAGACTGCTAACTCTGTTTCCATAAGGCAAATCTGCATTCCAGAACATAAAAAGTACAGAGAGAGATAAGCCGGGCACAGGAATGTAACAGATCCCCCTCAAGTCATAAATCATTAAAACTAAAGTCTGAAAAACATTCAATAAAGAAGGGATTTCATGCTTCCCTCAGTGGAAGGAGTCATCCCATTATGTGAGGGGACATAATTGTGATTGGTTATTAATATTATATCTATTTAGATTACAGGGTAAGTGATTGTCGAGGCTTGTCATCCTTAAATGGATATTCTTTGAATTAGGTAAATATCATTCTTGGCAGGGATTTCCTCCTGGAACATCCAGATACTTGCAGGATTCATCTAACTCCAGTAATAATTGCTTCTACTTCCCTGAAGTCTCATCACAGATGGCTCTGTCTGCAGTGAGCTGCAATACCCAGCACAGCCACTGTACTCATGGGGGCGCTGCAGTCTCAGAAAGCAGGGCATGTTATACTTATTTAAGTTGTGCTGAAGGCAATTGGATGATCTATAGATTCCAAGGCTCTTGTTATCTCCTGGTACTTTCAGGAAAGTTGTCAAAGTTTTTTTTTACATCTAATTCTTTCTGCCGATAATTAGCATATTCCTCAGATAAATTGTAGTTTCGGAAGTATTTTAGGATAAGGTAAAAATAGATTAGCATGTTACTAGCCACCTACCATCAGATCTAGCTTAATAGGTAAGTTTCTGATGGTAGGTTTCCTTTAAGAAGCATAGTGGGAGAAGCATAAATGGTGTTGGTGAATAGACTAGTGCAGAGTTAGACTCCATTATATAAATGATGCTGGATGATGTATCTGGAGTAGTTTAGAACGGTGGAGTCGCACTTTACACCAGCTATTAGTTGGTTTTTGTCTGCATTTCTGACTGAATTTACAGGTGATGAGTTAGGCCACACCCTCTTTCATAAAGGCCACGCCTACTTTCAGACAAATCGGAGAACTGTCTGGAAATGGTCTAAAACTCTTAATAAATGTGGCGCATGGCAATTACTCCAGATTACTGGTGTTGACAGTTTGATGAATGTCCTCCTTGTACTCGGTACCACCATGTGCATCCGTCTTTATAGTCACATCTTATCACTGAAGTGCAGTAAGGCACCATGCCCCCTTTACCTCTCCTTGTAGAGACGTGAGGAGTTATTTGGGCTCATACCTAGCACCTAAACATGGACACTGTCCTCCGTGTCACAGCGCACAGTTGAAATCTCCTGCACCCACACCAACAAAAGTTTCGAATTTCATCTGAAATAATAGATACGTGTCTTTAGATACTTTAGGGTAAACATCAAATAGGTTTTCTGGTCAACTTTTGATGAGCTATTCCCAGGATTCACTTGGAGTAGAGGAGTAGAATCATTCAAGATTCAATTTGCCAGATGTTTCAGGTTGGGTCTGAACTGATGTTGTTGTAATTATTCTGGAATCTGGTATATAACACCTTACAATCCCTTTTAATTTTTTTTTTGTATAAAAAAGCTTTATTTATTATTTAGATTTTTTCATTAGGGTTAGCGTTAGGTTTAAAGTTTAACCTTATGAATCAACAAATACATTTGCTCATCACGGTGCTATACAGTAGACACAGGCTATTGCTTTTCTGTATGTTCTGTGTTGCTTTGGGCCCCAAGATGTTCCAGGGTCCAGGTGTAGGACCCCCACTGACCAGAAACCAATGCCCCTTCATGAGTATGAAAATTGTCTCAGGAGTCCAGACGACCCCTTTTTTTAGGAAGTTACATTCAGTGCTATCAGTATGATGTAACTTGTGATTCTCCTGTAGAAATTGTCGGATTTTCAGTAGCCCCCATCTCATAAGGGAAGTGAGGGGTCTCTATGATGTCCATATGACCTAATGGGGTGTTCTGTGAGGGGTTTGTTTAGAAAGAACGTAACAAAATACATAATAACATTGTATCAATTGTCCAAATAATAAACATTTCATTGTATAAAATAAAGTTCCCCAGATACAACAATGTCTTTCAGTTCTAAATCCTTCAAGGGGGATCCTTGTAGGCAGGGGGGCCCTATATTTTGAGCCCCATTGATATAACAAGAGGTTTTAGGGGAGTCCTGGGCTCATCAATGCTAGAAGTTGTCAGTCGTGCTAGGGAGGAGTCTAGTGCAGCACTGCAGTTACACTGTGGACATACACAATCAGGATGCTATGTGCGGTATCTGGACTGCAGGGAGATATAGAACTACTACTCCAGGAGGATGGGAATGTACTTACTTTCCAGCAATGTGTACAGGATAGAGACCGCCTGCTGAAGACTGTAATACTTCTCCATTTCCACAGCTGATATCCTGATAGTCTCCAAAGATGCCATGTCAATCCAAAGGTCAATGATGCTGAGTGGCACCAGGTGGGGCAGGGTCAGTGCAGGATAGCCCCCATACCATTCTGCAATGTATCATGGATGGATGGGAAGTGATGACTCTGATCAACAGCTGTAGAAATCCTAATACAACTTCCCAGAGAGACCACTTGTGGTATCTGTCCCAAATAGAAATCCCCTGAGCTTCAGCAAGGGCCACCTTAATGATGGGCATCCAAAAAAAACAGCTCAGCCCATGTCATGCACTAAGGTGCAGTGAGACTGCAGATCTGTCAGAGCCTGGTATGAAGGAATCTACACTGAGCCAGGGAAGCCGGATGCGGATAGCCCCCCCCTGTCCTCAGGAGCCCCCCACATCCAGCAAGTCCCAAGCCTCCTCCAGCAGAGAATGTGTCAGCAGCAGATATTTGAGTCCATGCAAGTTGATCACATCAGTGTTAATGATAGCTGTGTGCAGCCTGAGCTCCACTTCTCTCCTCCCTCCCTGGAGTTTATCCTGCCCAGAACCTACAATAATTGCTTCTAACTTCCCCGCCGCAGCCAATCGGCAGAGCCCCTGGCACCATACACAGGAATAATGTACACACACGGCAAGACTGGGTTACATAGAAAGTCAGGAATGTGACACCCGGCCGCCCGCCACTCCGGATCTGCATTATACTCAGACATTCTGCACCGTATTGTCATATTAACAATTTCATGTTAACAAGTCGCTGTCCTTTGGAGAAGCTTACCTCATTAACCATCGCATTACATGGACAGATTTCTATCTGCTGGAAGTAAACAAGGAGGCTTTCAATTCAATGACTGCAAGCAGAGATCTAGAGAACCATGAGGGACAAATAAAGTTTGTAGGAAACAATGTAACAATGAGAGTTTATTATATTTATTAAACATCTGATGACCCAGAAATCGTGATAATGCCAGATTATAGGACTTATATGTTGCTTATGTGGTAAGAATACAAACAAAAATTTAAAAAATGTTTCATATATTTTATACATTTTGACTGTTGATGACAGGAACCTGTCATGTTATAAATAGTTTAATATAAGTATTGATGGTACAGACAACATAGCTGTATCTTACCCATAGTACACACTATATTTCAGGACAACTCTGATGTATCCTTCCACCATGTGGGATCAATAGGTAAAGTGAAATACTGATCAATAGTTACTATGTTTCAGCATCACATAAACCTTCAGCAAGCTAGAATTGTGTGTGATGTGGAGTAATTTAATTCATTTATATTTTTGGCCATATGCTTATGGGTCCAATGGGTACTTCGACTTAGGGTTCATTTTACATGGCCGTCTGCGGGGACGTGCATGCGTCCGCAAATTTGCGGCCGCATGTACGTCCCCATAGACGACAATAGCGGCATGGCAGGGATACGGTGCCAAACATGTGTGGCGCCGATCCGGGCTGCACACCGCAAAAAAAATAGAGCATGCTCTATCTTTCGGCGGGAGGAGTGGTCACCTCCTACTCCTCTCCAGCACACCGCAGTATGCTCGCATACCGCGTGTGTATGTACCCTTACGCACAGTCCTGCAGGAAGAACTGCTGCCTACAGACAGGATGCTATAAATATATATATATTGTACCCTGCTCCACCTGCTCTATAACATGCTGCCTGCAGATAGGACACTATATACATTCTGCCCTGATCCACTTGCTCTACAACATGCTGCCTAGACACAATGGGCCAGATTTACTTACCCGGTCCATTCACGATGGAGGATTCGGGTCCGGCCGGGATTCACTAAGTCAGTTCCTCCAACGTCCACCAGATGTCGCTGCTGCGCTGAAGTTCATCGGATTGCACTGAACTTCACCGTTCTCCGTTGGGTTCAGGGAAGCGCGTGTCGACGACACTTTTTTTTAAAAAAATGCGGCTTTTTTTCGAATCCGTTGGTTCTTTTTACGGCCACGCCCCTGATTTCCGTCACGTGCATGCCGGCACCGATGCACCACAATCCAATCGTTTGCGCCAAAATCTCCCAAGGTCCTCCTGCTCTATAACATGCTGCCCACAGATAGGACAATCTGCTCAGCTCCTCCTGCCCTATAACATATTGCCTGCTGATGGGATGCTATGCAAGATATTCTGAGCTCCTTCTGCTCTATAACATGCTCTGTACATAAAAGACGGGGAAGATTTATCAAGCAGCCTGAAAGTCAGAATATTTCTAGTTGCCCATGGCAACCAATCACAGCTCGGCTTTCATTTTACCAGTGCTCATGAATATTTTAAAGGGGAGCTGTGATTGGTTGCCATGGGCAACTAGAACTATTCTGACTTTCAGACTGCTTGATAAATCTGCCCCTATGTGCAATCTGCTCAGCTCCCCTTGCTCTATAAAATGTCACATGCAGATAAGACAATTACAATGTGCTCATCTCCTCCTTCTCTATAACATGCTGCTTGCCTTTAGGACACTATGTACAATCTGCTCAGCCCCTCCTGATCTATAACATGCTGCCTGCAGATAGGACGCTATGTACAATCTGCTCAGCTCCTCCTTCTCTATAACATGCTGCCTGGAGATAGGACACTATGTACAATCTGCTCAGCCCCTCCTGATCTATAACACGCTGCCTGGAGATAGGACACTATGCACAATCTGCTCAGCTCCTCCTTCTCTATAACATGCTGCCTGCAGACAGGACACTATGTACAATCTGCTCAGCTCCTCCTTCTCTATAACATGCTGCCTGCAGATAGGACACTATGTACAATCTGCTCAGCTCCTCCTTCTCTATAACACGCTGCCTGCAGACAGGACACTATGTACAATCTGCTCAGCCCCTCCTGATCTATAACATGCTGCCTGCAGACAGGACACTATGTACAATCTGCTCAGCTCCTCCTTCTCTATAACATGCTGCCTGCAGATAGGACACTATGTACAATCTGCTCAGCTCCTCCTTCTCTATAACATGCTGCCTGCAGATAGGACACTATGTACAATCTGCTCAGCCCCTCCTGATCTTTAACATGCTGCCTGCAGATAGGACACTATGTACAATCTGCTCAGCTCCTCCTTCTCTATAACATGCTGCCTGCAGATAGGACACTATGTACAGTCCGCCCTACTATTCTCTTCCTTACAGGTAGTTCTGTATTTATATTTGTTGACTATAATATACTGAATAACTAATATTTTACATGAAGCATTATTCATCCTAGTCCTCTTTACCCCAACATGACTTCGGGCACTTACCTGCTGTGTGGAGACTTTTTTGCCCCAGAAGAAGCAGTCAGCACTAAGTTGCTTGTGTTCAGAAAACTTCTTCCCTATATGTCAATCATTCTCTGGCACTGGATGAGAAAACATCATGTGAGCCACCAGTTATTTGTTACTCAGCATCACTAGGTGATTACAGGCAGTTACATACAAGATAGGGTCCGGAGGTTTGTTCTTAAGTTGAATTTGTATGTAAGTCGAAACTGTATATTTTATAATTGTAGATCCAGACAAAAAATATGTTGGCCCTGTGACAATTTAAACATTTGTTGCTGTAATGGGACCAAGGATTATCAATAAAGCTTCATTACAGACCTTACAGCTGATAATTACAGCCTGGGACTTCCAGCGAGCTTTACCAGAGGTCAGAGGGGTCTGTCTGTAACTGTTGGTTGTCTGTAAGTCAGGTGTTCTTAAGTAGGGGACTGCCTTTATTAGGATACAAGCTGCTACATTCAGGGCGCGTTCACACGTTGCATTTTGACCTGCGTTTTCATTGCGTTTGAAACGCATATACAACAGCTGAGGAGAGGTGATTTGCCTAATTACATCACTGTTAACGTTTCCGTTTACAAAACGCATCGTAAACGGGATGTTAACGCATGTGTTAACAAAGCGTTAACACATGCGTTTTGTTAACACATGCGTTAACATTGCGTTTACAAATGTAAACGGTAATGTAATTAGGCAAATTACCTCTCATCAGCTGTTGTATATGCGTTTCAAACGCAATGAAAACGCAACCAAAACGCAACATGTGAAGCGCCCTCACAGTATATAACATACTGCCCTGGGCTGTATATAATATACAAGTCTGGGCTTCACATCATAGATATGGTACTAGAGGGTCTTGAGTAACGGAGGTCTCTTTTGACTGCTTTCAATGTGCGGTTTCAGGACCTTTGGAGGAGGTCCTGAAGTGGCTTTGTGTACAGGTGTATAGAGAGCATGAACAGATGTTTAAGGCCCCTTCCACACTAGCGTTGCATTTCACGTCAGGGTGCAATGCGTGAAAAACTGACGTTTTTGGCTGCGTTTTTGTTCCATTTTTCCTTGGAGTCATTAGCGTTTCTGCGTTTTTCACGCTCGTGTTGTTCGCGTTTTTTTGCGTTTTCGGTGCATTTTTCATGCACGTTTTTTAAGTCAATGGGACTTTTTCAAAGGGACCATGGTTCGGGAATAAAATGTTTTATTTAATTGAAAAAGAATGTCTTCAGATAAGATAGCAGATGTATGCAAACATCTGCAATCTATTCTTCACTGTTCCGCGCGTATATTATCTCCCGACAAGTTAGCAGATGTGAAGAACAGTGAAGAATAGAATAAAAACAGTGAACACAGTGAACACAGGATCATTTAAGTGAAAAACACAGTGCAGAACACAGTGAAGAATAGATTACAGATGTTCGGCACATCTGCTTACTTGTCGGGAGATACGCGCGGACCTGTGCGAACAAAATAGCATGTGAAGAACAATATATATGTGTGTGAAGAACAAATTGCAGGTGTTTCCATACATCTGCAATGTCTTCTTCACACATATATATTGTTCTTCACATGCTATTTTGTTCGCACCATTCCGCGCGTATCTCCCGACAAGTAAGCAGATGTGCCGAACATCTGTAATCTATTCTGCACTGTGTTCTGCACTGCGTTTTTCACTTAAATGATCCTGTGTTCACTGTGTTCACTGTTTTTATTCTATTCTTCACTGTTCTTCACTGTGTTTTTTTAATTAAATGCACGATCTCGAGCAGGGGAATTATTCATGTCACCTAGCAACCCATCCATTTAAAACGCATTGCACTCGCATTGCACTTGCAGTGCTTGTGAGTGCAATGCATTTTTTATGCGTCTCCATAGACTTGAATGGGGCGGGAAAAACGCACGTGAAACGCAAAAGTAGAGCATGCTGCGATTTTTGACGCGCGTCAAAGCACGCGCAGAACTCGGGTGTGAAAAACGCTAGTGTGGAAGGGGCCTTACGACTCAGTTTCTCCTCATCCTGATGGAAATGATCCATTTTGTGCGCTCTCGTTATATGTTTGTTATTATATTTTGAGTGGACACCCCAGAATTGGTATTTAAAGAAAATAATTGATATGGTTTATATAAGGAAAATTGATACAATTTTCCAATATACTTTCTGTATTGATTCCTCACTTTTTACGAGATCTCTGCTTGCTGTCCTTCTATAGAAAGATTCTATGTTACTTCCAGTGGACAGAAATCTAACCATGGTCACACAGGTGCATGGCTCGTTATATCAGTGTAATCAGAGCTATGTGATATAACGAGCCGTGCACCTGTGTGACCATGGTCAGGTTTGTGTCCACTGGAAGTAACATAGAAGCTTTCTATAGCAGGACAGCATGCAGAGATCTCTAAAATAGTCAGAAATGGATGCAGAAAGAATATTGGAAAATTGTATAACTTTTCCTCACACAAACCATATAAATAATTTGCTGAAAGTGGACAACCCCTTTAAGGAATTGTGCATGGAAGTACCAAAAACATGGACTTGTTCCACAATATAATAGAGTGAAATGGGGCTACATGTAGATGGCATGGACCTTGTGAAGGAGGATTCTGCTTGTACATAACGCTGCCTATAAGCTCCGATGTTACAATCACATGGAATTATAATATTTCCATTCACGTGATGAAAAATATGTTCTTCTTGCTTTGTATTAATCTGATGTACATAACAGGAAGGGAAATCGAATTTGAGACTTTGATTTGGACAGGTCTAGAATATAACCTGTCATGTTCCTCCACATCTCTAGTTATTATCCATTATTCACACTTATTTTTGGCAGATTAATACCTATGAAGTGTCATCATGTGTCACCTCCACCCAGATATAATGGCACTTACACTTACTCATAGTTTACTCAGTATATTGTGAAGACAAACCCAAGTAACACGATTGCTAAGAAAGGATGGAGTTAAAATATAAAAATTTATTAAAAATAAAGTAAAATTGTAACAGACATGAAGGAGAAGCATGGTGGTCGAAAAATATGACTTCAAGTTTATATTGTATATACTAGTTATTCCTTACATTTCCCCCAACCCCAAATTATTTGATACACTTTGTTGTGTAACTGATAAAATGTTCGTTTTTTTATTAATTTTTCCCTCCTTTGTCTTTATATATCAAGGCTGCTTTTATGTCATTTTTATTTTAGTGTTTTTTTTCAATTTTTTTATAGCATTACATAGCACTGTCACAGTTGTATAAAAAAAACTTAGTGACACGGATTAAACTTGCCATAATCTACTATAAATACTAAGGAGGAGATTTATCCGAAGTGTCTGAGAGCAGAACTGTTCTGGCAACCAATCAGAGCTTAGCTTTCATTTTCCCACAGCTGTTTATAAACTTACAGCTGATCTCTGATTGGTTTACATGGGCAAATAGAATAGTTTTACCTCAGACATTTCTGATAAACCTCCCCACAATAGGACTATTAATACGCGAGCAGGGGTGGATTTGGTATTTTGGAGGTCCCAATCAAACTTATGTCAAGGGGCCACTAATGCTAGACTCTGCCTTTTAGTGTGAAGTGGCGTAGCCCAGTCCCACTCCCAACCTCTTCTCGGTCTTGATTTGTCCCACTCTTGCTAGTAAACGAGATTTCCCGGAAAGATCGGGAGAAGTAGGAGAACGGGATTAGGTGCCTGCTTCTTCGTGGTTCCCTGAAACAGCAGTTATGTGGACACCAGGTTCTGATCAACCTGCACCCACTGTATGGGGCCCCCTTGGTCATCCTACCAGTTGTATTAAAGGGGTATTCCCATCTGGGCATTTACATTTAATTTAATTCATTTGCCATATGTAAACATTTCTTCAATAGGATGTTATTAAAAAAATTTTCCTGTGTGAAGATAATTTCTCATAAATGTAGCCATGTTGTCCCTTAGAAACGAGATGGCTTCCTCGGATACGACCACCTCACATTTTGGCAGCAGTGGCCAGACATGCGCTATGGAGTCCTGCCTGACATCCTGGATTCAGCGATCATTACCACAGGACGGCTGTGGGATATGCAGTAACTCCCGGACATTTCATATAGAAAACCTTTTCTTTCTTTTGCAATCGCTCCAGCAGAGGTGGTCGTATCCAAGGACACTGTCTTGTTTCTAAGGGACCATATGACTACATTTATGAGAAATTATCTTCACAAATTAAAATTTTTTTTTTAATAACATCTAATTGAAGAAATATTTACATATGGCAGATTAATAAAACAGAATGTGAATGCCCAGACGAGAATACCCCTTTGAAGGCAAACCTACCCCTGCATGTAAATATGTTCACCTTCATCCACACAAGCACAAGAAAAGAGCTGTATAGTCTCAGAGACCCCCCGATATCATAAATGTTACTGAGCTTTCTCAATACTCACTACATACAATCCTAAGGGAAACCAGAAATGGTTCCATCATTTAGTCTCTTTGGTGACTCTAAGCGGATTATAGAAAGTATTAAAGACGGAGGACGTTTAGCCGCTCCACTTTAATTAAGAATTGCCGTGAATAACTTCAATTAATTCAATGTGACACTGAAAGTCTATACATTTATCTGATTCAATCATCACTTTAAGTAGGTTCCAGTTCTGGAGAAGGTTCAAAGACAGTAAATGAGTCCAGGAGTGATTAGGAGCGAGCCACAGCATTAAGAAGTTGCCTGTCTCAAGATTATCTTAAAGAGGACTTGGCGTCTTTTCTCGTGTATTTTATTTTGTACTAGTCGTCTTCTGCAGTTGTCTGGTCATTGTACTTTTACAATAGTATTGTATCTTGTATATGTGACAGTATAAATTATTCATCCGTCAGGAAGATGTTCTCTCTACTGAGAACAATAATAATAATAATAGGCTCGCGCCTTTGCCAGTGTCAGGTTTGGGTACTTTACTCAAGTCTTTTGAAAGACTTCAGATCCAATGTTAGACATCAATGACTAAGGCCCCTTCCACACTTGCGTTGCATTTCACGTCAGAGTCTGATCAGGGTGCGATCAGTGTTTGGTCAGTGAAAAACGCACATTTTGCATCAGAGTGCAATCAGTTTTCAGTCAGAGTTTGTTCAGTGTCTCAGTTTTTCACGCGCGTTTTCAATGCAATTTCAATGCGTTTTTCACGCGCAGAAAATGCGCGTGAAATGGACTCAGGACTGAGCTCTATCTTTTCTAAGGCAATTGATGCGTGAAAAACGCATTGCACTTGCAGGTGTCTCAGAGTGCGATGCGTTTTTGATGCATCTCCATAGACTTGTATGGTGCGTTTTTCACGCGCGTGACTTGCAAAAGTAGAGCATGTCGAGATTTAAATGCGCGTTAAAAAAACGTGCATGTGTGCGTGAAAAAAAATGCAAGTCTGAAAAGACCCATTGGTTACAATGGGTCAGAGTGCAATGCAAGTTCTGCGCGTCAAAAGCAAGCGCAGAAAACGCGCGTGAAAAACGCAAGTGTGAAAGGGGCCTAAGACTGGATCTAGATCACAATTTGCTCTGGCAGAAAGTCGTTTCCATTGGTTTCTGTTCCTGTCCTCCATTCTCCTACCATTGAGGATTCACTGCTGGATAGACACTAGTAGTAGCCTACACCTAGGAAGTCATCAAGTATAATCCAGTACCATGGTGTGGGCACAGGGCGTCCAGACCAGTTACGTCTGACCATTGGTCAAAAGGTTAACACTTGTAGGAGGATCAGATATCCGTGGATATGTAGGAGCAAAATTTGGGTTGAAGGCACCTAAACCACTGCTTAGTCACAATACTCCAGTGTCAGTCAATTACCGTATTTTTCAGATTATAAGGCACACAAAAAAATCCTTTGATTTTCTCAGAAAGGTGCGCCTTATAGTCCAGTGCTCCTTATATATGAACCCTACTTACAGACAACAGCTGCCACCTCCTGGTGATTCATCCTTATAATCAGGTGTGCCTTATACTCCGATGCACCTTATATGTGAACCTAGACGTTTTAGCAGGCATTTATTGATGGTGCGCCTTATAGTCCGAAAAATACGGTATTCTGGGCATGTGTACTGCCTGATTATATTTTAATCTATTAAAATGTGATATAGACCCAATACTCAGCAGTCTCACATTGGTTTTCTTTGAGCCTTCTAAATTTCTAATACCCACAACCATCATTTAGTAGCCTATGAATTAGGTTTTCTATTGCTGATCTGTGGGACCCATTACCCTTTTAAACCAGAGTAACAGTCTAACTCTGTTGAAGGGTGTCAGTGGCTTGGACAATTCCTACAACAATTACAGTATAGGGGGACATGAAGGAGACGGTTCTTTCTAGGCCACTAACCAATCTATGGCTGATCCATCTCTAAAACTGTAGCGGGAAGTTTCTCAATAATATTTTTGAGATTTTTTGTGTGCTTATAAATAACCATCTGAAACCAGGTCTTCCTGATTCAGTATGAAATATGGTCTTACGCTATTAAATATCCAAAAGTTATCAGAAGAAACTGACTTTTGCTACCTGTGGGTGCAAACCGATACTATTATTTGTCTAAGGAACTGGATAGTGTATATATTGATAGACTTTGATGGCATTTTTCATTGATATCATTGTGACATCACTGTGCGTAGTATTCCTGTACTGCGACATCACTGTGCGTATTATCCCTGTACTGCGACATCACTGTGTGTATTATCCCTGTACTGTGACATTACTGTGTGTATTATCCCTGTACTGTGACATTACTGTGTGTATTATCCCTGTACTGTGACATTACTGTGTGTATTATCCCTGTACTGTGACATTACTGTGTGTATTATCCCTGTACTGTGACATTACTGTGTGTATTATCCCTGTACTGTGACATTACTGTGTGTATTATCCCTGTACTGTGACATTACTGTGTGTATTATCCCTGTACTGTGACATTACTGTGTGTATTATCCCTGTACTGTGACATCACTGTGTGTATTATCCCTGTACTGTGACATTACTGTGTGTATTATTCCTGTACTGTGACATTACTGTGTGTATTATCCCTGTACTGTGACATCACTGTGTGTATTATCCCTGTACTGTGACATCACTGTGTGTATTATCCCTGTACTGTGACATCACTGTGTGTATTATCCCTGTACTGTGACATCACTGTGTGTATTATCCCTGTACTGACATTACTGTGTGTATTATTCCTGTACTGTGACATTACTGTGTGTATTATCCCTGTACTGTGACATTACTGTGTGTATTATTCCTGTACTGTGACATTACTGTGTGTATTATCCCTGTACTGTGACATCACTGTGTGTATTATCCCTGTACTGTGACATCACTGTGTGTATTATCCCTGTACTGTGACATCACTGTGTGTATTATCCCTGTACTGACATTACTGTGTGTATTATTCCTGTACTGTGACACCACTGTGTGTATTATCCCTGTACTGTGACATCACTGTGTGTATTATCCCTGTACTGTGACATCACTGTGTGTATTATTCCTGTACTGTGACATCACTGTGTGTATTATTCCTGTACTGTGACATCACTGTGTGTATTATTCCTGTACTGCGACATCACTGTGTGTATAAACGTTAATGTTAAGTTGTAGTGGGGGCCTCATGGTTCCTGTTATACCCCGGTCTGGGGGTTAGAGGTAAATCTTACCAATGCTGTTCTTCTGCAATATCTGTGATCATATTGGGCAGGATGACTGTAATTCATTGTTTTTAGTATTTGTGCTTTTCTTTTAGATATCTGAGAGGATGTAATATATGTCTCACTGTTTTATTTGCTGTCAGGAAAACAATTGAATAGATGTAGATAGTCTTTAAACTGAGATAAAATTCTAAAGTAGAACATTATAAAAGTTGCATTTTTATTGAAATTAACATCAATATAAAATAACTTGCAAGTAGATGACAAGTTAAACCCAAGCATTACAAAATTGTAAATTTACATCCAATGGTTGCAGCATATAATAATATAAAAACAGGCAAGTCTTACTACGAGATCTGCTAGAAAAGAGATCATCTGTCATCCAAAGGGCATCTCCGGGCACATTCACAGAGTAACATCCATGCAGTTTATTAAGGTAAAAAAAAAAAAACAGATAGAAAATACATAAATTTATGGTCACATGCTGCGAGGGTAACGTTTCCCCACATTCCCTCATCTTAGACAATGATGTAATGATTTAGAAGTGTGAACGGGAACCAATATACTAATTATACAAGTCAATATCAGTCTCTTATTTCGATAATTAGTATAAAATATATTCCAATATATATCCAATAGATGCAGGTGACCAATTATTATTTTTTTTAGAATGAGATTAAAGGGTCACAGATGGCGGAGAGGTGGCCCCCTACTATAGAGATCAATGTGGGTCCCAAAGCTACGATACACACATATATTGGATATTCATAGCATATCCACAGGATATGCTATGATAAGGATGGCTAAGATAGTAATTCCCCTTTAATACATCAAGTAAGGTTCTGTGCCAAAAAGTTAGGGTTATGTTAGTTAACAAGTTAACTGTTAGTCGCAAGTACAGGATGGCATATCGCTAGGAAACACCGTTCCTTTATGATTGAAGTGCTCCAACACCTAAACTTATCCTTAGGACTGGTGCGGGTCCATCCAGAAAAAGAATGGTTTTCACAAGAAGGAAATGACTTGGAAAAGTAGTTCTCCACAATCTTGGAATTAAAGTTCTCATGCTCAGTTCCTCCGGTGGTCCTAGGCTAATGTAATACATACCCCAGGAATACAGCAGAAGACAAATTTGGAGGTTACTAGGCTCTACTTCGTATGGGACAGGAGAATAATTTTAGCTGATGGACCCAAGGAACCCCAGTCTGACACTGATGAGCTGCCTACCGAGCGCTTTCTCCCTATTCCTGTGCATAGAGAGAGAAAACGGTCAATTGGGAGAGGAAGCCCATGAGTCTAGTTCTCAGGAATTTGGTGGGTATCCTCCTACCAGGAAACTGCCAACAGGGAAAATTCCATATTGGGGGCATAATGCTCTTATTCCTGTTTCATAGGAATACATGCCGAAACGGAAGTTGGTCACCGGACACGTAGATAAGTGGTTACCACTTGCCATAACACTAATTGGCACTTTAGGAAGTTGCGCATTGTGTTGTACAGGGGATCTGTATGACATTATCATCTGACAACACAGCTCCCAAATGCCAGCTAATACTGACCAAAGCATGCCAGGCTTCCTTGGGTCAACATTGGTATCGCCCGATTTAAAGGAAACCTACCGTCAGGAATCTACCTGTTAAGGTAAATCCAATTTAGGTTCCTAGTAACATTCTAAGCCAATCCTTTAACACTTTCTAACCTTATCTACACTTGGTCTAACTAATATGCTAATTTTTAGCAGAGGCTTCTGTGACTTCTGTTGTGGCCAAGGCTACTCGCTGCCCCAGTAGCCTCGGCTGTCCCTCCTACCAGCGCATCCTAGTCGCTCCGCCGGCTCCTAAGAAAAAATGTGCATGCTTGTTAACTGCGGCTTCTGTGTTGTACACACACACACATAATGGGGGTCATTTACTAAGGGCCCGACTCGCGTTTTCCTGACATGTTACCCGAATATTTCCGATTTGAGCAGATTTTCCCTGTATTGCCCCGGGATTTTGGCGCTCGCGATCGGATTGTGTCGCATCGGCGCCGGCATGCACGTGACGGAAATCGGGGGGCGTGGCCGAGCGAAAACCCAACGGATTTGGAAAAAACGCTGCATTTAAAACAGTAAAAGTGTCGCTTGGGACGCGCTTACCTTCACTTGGTCCGGCTCGGTGAAGTTGAGTGCGTTCAGATGCTTTTCAGCGCAGCAGCGCCACCTGGTGGATGGCGGAGGAACTACCTTGATGAATCCCGGCCGGACCCGAATCCACCGCAGAGAACGCGCCGCTGGATCGCGAACGGACCGGGTAAGTAAATCTGCCCCATTGTCTCTCCCGTCGGCACTGAACCTGGCACTGCTGCACAGGACTGAAGGATCAGGGGGTGCGAAAGAAGCATAACTAGGATGCACAGGTAGGAGGGACATCAAAGGTTATTGGGTTGCGGAGTAGCCGTAGCCTTGGCCCAAAAATTACCATATTAGTACCATAAAGTGTAGATAAGGTTAGAAAGTGTCATAAGATTAGAGGAAGATACTTCAGCGGTTAGAATGTTACTAGAACCTACCTTCATAGGTAGACACCGGATTCCTTTAAACATGCCTCTTCTTGCAGTAATAAACAAGACACCGCAGTATATTGTTCAATTTACAATACTGTTCATTTTTCTTTCTTTGTATATATTACAGGGGACTGAACTTCCAGATTTGGTACAGAACAAATGTATCTGCATGGAAAACAGATTTTATACTCTACAATAATCCAGTGTTATCAAACGCAGCAAATAAAACAGACAAATACTATTGCACAAACAGCACGTACATACACTGCAAAAGAGGGTTTTTTTTAGATTTAAAAAAAAAAAATCTTAAATGGGTCTAAAATTTGACCACAGTGATGAGCATATAGTCGATATCCATATACCCATGCAATGACCTCTCTACATGCTCAGCCGTGACGTCTGTATTACACTGCTATAAGATCTGAATATAGAAAGGAGTAGAATCTAAATTTTATATTTGGTTTTAATAAAGAGTCATTCACGGAGGGGAAGAGATGCAAATATTTCAGATGCGTCAAAGAACATAAACATACATACAACACACAACTACATGCAAATGTAGACACACGGTCACCATCATGTCTCCAATTATTAGGAATTATTTACAATATCATAGGACACCAACATTTCTTCTCACAACAGCAGACAGAAGCAGCACTGACAAAACCCAAAATAAAAATAATTCAAATATTAGATATTTTAGGGGTGTGAAATAAAAATAAAGGTGAGGCTTTGATTCTTCGTAAAATGTTATCATATTATACAGTATAGCTGAACAACCTGGAAATGCTGGACAATGAGAGGAGAGGGGAGTGTCAGACTACAGAGAGCACAGTGCAGTCTGGAAAGCTGGAACATGTTGTAAGCAGACAGAGGAGGCTAAAAATGAGTCAATGGTAGAATGACAAAAACAGAGGGAACCAGGTACTTTTTTGTAATGTTAAGTTAAATAAAGGGTCACTTCAATGTTCTCATTTTGGCTCTTTAAAGAGGACCCGTCACCCTAATAATATATCTAGGAGCTGCTTACCTAAGTAGGCAGCTCCCTAGCCATACCCCAGGTGTAGCAGTGTTAAAATGCTAGCCTTATCGAAACCTTCTGATAAGGCTAGCAAACCCCTCCCACACTATATGCCGGCAGTCACCACCTCCTCACCCCACCCCCTCATGAATACGCCCGACCGCTGTAAGCTCGGTCCGGTGTTCCCTAGGGTACAGCGCTGCAGTGTTTGCTAGCTTTATCGGTTTCTTCCAATTGGTGGAATTGGTAGGTTTGTATTAAGCCTACCCAAAGAACAAATTCCATGATATTAGGGGCATAATGCTCTTATTCAGTTTCTTAGGAATGAATACATGCTGTAATAAAAGTTGGTCACAGGACACTTAGATAAGAAGTTACTACTTGCCAGAGCACTAATTGACACTTTAAGAGGTTGGCACATTGCATTGTTTTGTTCAGGGATCTTCTGGATACACTAATCTCATCTTCATATAGTGAGGAAAGCCTTTCCAGGAAAATTCCAATGAACCCCACTGATTGATGATGGCGGCCTTTACTGGCACTAAACGAACATGGTCTGGGTGGACCTCAATCATATCGGGCACTACAAAGCTTTGGTAATAAGCGTCCAGGGTGTATCCACATAACTGGAGATGCCTCGGTATAAGACTATTAGAGACTGAGCATTTCCGCATCAAAGCCTATTAAAAATGGGCTGTCATCCACTGGATGGATCCCTTTGATTTACTGGCTTATTAAAAAACACATTACACAAGTTGTTTTCTGGGAATGCTATCATAAATTAATACTGCCAGAGAGCTGGTATTAAGAACCAGTCCAACTAAATCACTTAAGTAGCTGGACCAAAGCTTTAGACACAACTAAAACACTGGGCATTAAAGGGTGTGTGCCGGGCTGGCAAAGGGGCAATATCTAAATAACGGGTAACTCTTTAATCATTCACACTTTCTGTAGAAATCAAAGGTAGATAAAAGACAATTTCAAAGCATACTGCATCAGTACAATGCTGAATATTATATTAATGGGGTAGTGCGGTCACAATGTACCCCACTTATTTATGAGTGGGGTTCCAATGGATTATGAGAATGGGGGTCCGTTGTACTCCAGATGACTAGAGTCGTTGGCTGAATGAGTGTGCACCTGCACTATTCATCTTATGGTGCTACAGAGACAGCGGAGTGCAGTACTTGGCTACTTCCCTCAATGCCATAGACAGTGAATGAAGAAGCAGGTCAAGCTTTGTGCTGCCGTTCCACTCACTGTCTATGGCACTGACAGTCAAGTAATGTACTATTTCTATCTCCATAGATCTTCTGACAGTTTTTTCTTGATATCAGAAGAAGCATAAAATATCACCGGGACCTCAGCCATCCGGTAGGACACTGATGACCATATAGTTGTGGGTGCAGTAAATCCACATCAGGTCTGACTATTAATAGTCGTATCCGGATAATAACACAGCACATGCAAATATCATGGATATTATCAGTGCACATGCTTTTTTTTTAATCCAAATTAACCAAGACTTGTACATTATATACCATATATACATTACAAAAGTAAAATGGAGGATTAACATTTTTTTTTTTCAACAATGCAAACAGGTGCCATACATCAGTCGATATGAGTCTCCACTTTGACCAGTACGTAGCTTTGTGCTTTCTAAAAGGATTTATAAGAATTACTATTAACGGCCTAGATTTTGACTAAGCAATCAATCATGGGGGTCAGAAACCTAGAATTTGCACTAATTGGCTGTTCGGTATATACAAAGAATAGGTTGTTGGCTCTATGTCCCCGAAGTGGCCGGTAGCTGTTCCTGAAGCCACAGCTCCCTTTGACAGAGAATGGGAACTGGTCAACCCCCCCTTCCCTCCGATCAACTACTGATGACTAATCCAGCCGATACATTGGACCCCCAATAATAGTTCTTGGAAATCTTCCTCAACACATTCATCTCAAGACCCATTTGCTGTAAATGAAACATGTTAATGGAGTGATTATCACAAAATTCTTATCACAAAAGGGAAACATAAAATGTGTGTAAATGTAAAATCTACATTTAATGAAACAAAATCAAAAAACAAAATCGTCCTGCATGTATATTACAAGTAGTATTCAAATCTGGAATGGTTTAGATGGGTAAAATATTTCACCAAAATAAGTGCAAAGAGATAGAAATCCTCTGTAAACACAATTATTGTGCGCTTCCTGTGAAAACACGCGCTGTAATATACGACTGTATCCGATTCCGATCGAGTCACATATATACTACTGCTTAGTACTGCTCTATTTTGACACCTCATATAAAAATATACCTTTTTAAATAAATAGTTTATATATATATATATTTTTTTTTTTTTCAAAATGGTCAGTAACAAACCACATCTTCTAAGTCTGGTATAAACTGCAGCAAACCTCAGCGCAATGCCAAGAGACGTATCAGACCGGCGAATTTGGTTACTGAGAGGATGGAAAAAAAGAAAAGATTATGGAAGAAAGAAGACTTAAAACAATGCAGATCGTTTGTTAAAATGAAATAAAAGGAAGCAATTACAGAAAACACAGTTCATTTCCGCTCCTAGGTTACTGGATGCTCGTGTAGTCTTAAGTACATGTGATATTACAGGGGCTAGTAATGCAGTTTGCAGGTATGTCTGTGACATACAGGTGACAGGTCTGCATTACCTAGCTGGTACAACCTCTCACACCTTAGACACCCCTTTAAAGTGTTGAAATGGTAATACCACGTTTGAAAAGTATCACCTATCTACCAAATATATGATGTATGTTTCATTAGCAAATATTGTGCCATATTGTCCAGCGATAATTTCGTGGATGCCAACTGTCACAGGAGACGGGAAGTTACTTTAGCAGAGGTTGAACCACGTTTTCCATCATATGGACTGGGTGGACATAAACCATCACTCTACAGGATATGGAACGTTACATAAGGGGACGTTGTGCCACGTGTTCTAACATATGGATTTTGTGTTCATCCACCGTCACTCTACAGGATATGGGAGATTACATAGGAAGATGTTGTGCCACTGTGTCCACCATATGCCCACTGTCGCTCTACAGGATATGGGACGGTACATTAGCAGACGTTGTGCCACGTGTTCCACCTTTTGAACTGGACGAACACTCAATGTCACTCTAAAGGATATGGGACATTCCATTTGCAAAGGTTGTGCCACATGTTCCACCTTATGAATTGGGTGGATGCCCATTGTCTCTCTATAGGACATTATGCCCAACTTCTACGAGATTGATGGAGAATGGAGTCCCATGGAGAATAAATGGAGAGATATTGCACAATGACAACCATCAGTCTCCTAAATTGGACATTTCAGATTATATGGCTCTTACTCTAAGAAGTGGACACTTATCTATCCTGTAGAACGTTGATATTTAATTGGTAAATCCTCTTTAAGGGGAAGTCTAGATTTGTCCATGTGGCTGAATGAAATCTACCTCCGCTATGGGAGCATCTATGTCTGCATCGAATGTGTAGGATGTACATGTATATAAGTAATTCTAGCTAGCGGTCACTGATCGCCACCGGCAATGCCATGCCAACTAGAATTATGCCCAAAGTGCAGGTCTGAACTCTTAATCTTCCATAATACAACAGAAATGTTATATGTGGTGATAAATGAAGAACTAAACCAGAAAGACATCTCAAACTGTTACTCGGCTGTTAGAAATGTTTGCTCTCGTGAATAGAAAAAATGCAGATTTACATCTCTTCAATGTTGAGGGATGTGCAACATTTTGCATAAAGGCGACATTATTGTATACAGCACATGCACCAAGAGATTTAGGTAGAAAAGTCATCCAGACGCTTTGTCTGAACATCCCGAGTCCTTGCAGCAGGGGGAGTTTATAAGAAGTCGGAGTCCTCTCATATATTCTGATGGCCTCTTGTGTTCTTGGCTGTTGAGATGCTTGGATCATATTAGGATCACCCTCCTAGACATTAGTGGTATCATTGGTCTTGCACGTTGCATCCATGTATATCATTGATATACGTCAAAAGAAGACAGTAAGGGATTGAGTTTGTACTCCTCTAATTTGATCCGAGAGAGGCATCCGTTCTCCACATTTTTGTAGGATATCAGCATAGGCAGCTGGAACTGTAAATTCTGAAAGACACGAGGAATAAAAGTTAGGATTTATGGACTGGCTTGGGATATAACCTTATTTGTATGGAAATCGTTATGATGAAGCGTTTGTTCTAGGAGTCAGATGATAATCTTAGGTTACGGTAGTCGTTGTCTGTAATTTGTGACTCTCCAGCTGTTGTGTCAGTTGATGGATGACAATCCGGAGTGCCGTACATCAGTACAACAAAGAGCAGAGAACCTTGCGGGAGCTTCATTATTTATCAGCATGTGGAACTACAAGGGACTGAAATACATTTGCTAACATAACTTTATAGACTAAGGCTGCTAACACACAAGTGAGCGTGATGCTTCCATCTCAAATCAAACTTGAAGCATAAGCTGCCTGGAACAACTGGCCCCAACGCTGAGCAACCGGAACTGAACTCAACATCTCAGTTAACTTCCGCCTGCTCAGTGTTTGGGTCGAATATTGCAGCCAGCACATGCTGTGAGTTTGATGTGTATTGGATGTACCAAGCACACTTGTGCGTAAGTAGCCTTAGAGAAGGGTGAAATTACCAAGAAAATTAATTTGTAGGCGTTTAATTGTGTTAACTTGTTGCATTAGCCCTTCTTTAACTTAAAGTGATTGTTCCGTTTCAGCAAACAATTGATTCTGAATGCGTAAAATTTTCCAATATACTTTATGTATCAATTTCTTTTTTCGAGAGATCTGCTGCAGTCATTCTATAGAAAGCTTCATTGTTTATTCTTCCTGTGGATAAAAACCAGTTAAGAAATAAGAACAATGCTCAATTCTCTTCTTCCAAAAAAAGAAACCGTACTTTCGTATTAAAAGTCACTCATACCGGAAGAAGCCCGAAGAGGGGAAACCTGAGGTCGGACAAGGTGCTTTGGTGCTTTTTAAACCCCTTTGGGAATATTAATAAAAAATACTTTTGTCCCTAAATTTGGGTGATCTGCACAGTTGGTTTGTTCTTTCTATGTAGGATCAGCGATCGGTTCCAATATACGAGGGCAAGATACAGAGGTGGACTGACGCTGACAAATGCGACCTCATTGTGAATGGATTGCTAAGGGTCTCCATTCCTGAACAAGGTGGAGTGGTATCAGGGACTTTTTTATAGGAAAGTGACTTTTTATACGGTTTCTTTTTTGGGGGGGAAAAAAAAAAAGTTGAGAATTGTTCTTATTTTGTAACATGTTTTTCGAGCACATGTGAGAGAGAGAGCTTTTTTGTTCAATTGCTTCTCTTCAAAAATCCCTCAATTTTTTATGCATTGTTGGATAAAAACCAGTCTCTGATCATGTGATGTCACACAGATGCACGGCTCGTTAAAACACACAGATCTGATTACTGTTATAAGCCATGCACCTGTGTGACATCACATGACCACAGACATAAAGTAAACAATGAACCTGTCATAGAATGACAGCCGGAAGACCCAGAAAACCCATGAGAAATCGATACAAAAACCACATTGGAAAATTGTATACATTTTCATTACAAAAACAATATCAGTAATTGTCTGAAAGTGTACAGCCCCTTTAAGTTTCCATTTGCACTATAATCGTGGGGCTCTTTAAGTACACATAGCCATTGCTAAAGAGCACCAGAGGCGTCACTCAATACAGAAAGGGTGGGACAGTGTTCCAGAAGGTCGGCCCAAGACTTGCAATGATCAGAACCACCAATCGGGCACTTACGGTATTTGCCTATTAAAATAAGCGGGAGTTTTCTCAGTAATAAGACATCACACTCCAAGCCCATAAAATTAAACTTAAGTATTGGACCACTATCCGGTGCTGTATTTCATGTAACAACAATTTTTCTAAATATTTTGTTCAGGACCGAATCAGTCTGAGCCGATGTTACTCCAATAGTTCTGAAAACTGGCAAAAGCCACATACAGATAATTCTTTTACATTTTGCTTTGTTAATTTTAAACATTTTTCAAGGGTTAACCTTACTCCTATTGCAAAATCTTGAGGAAAATTTACAAAACGAGATATGACTTTTTATTATTATTATTTTTTTTTTTTAATATAAAAAATATATTTTCAAGAACTTGAAAGGGTTATATACCATTTTGCTCTGTTCATTTTCAAAAAAATTTTAGGGCTAGAATAAGGGTTAAACCTACGCCCAAAAAAACAAAAATCAGTGTTTTAGAGGACATGATCTTGTGATATACGAATTTCAGGACAACTGGAGTAAATTGGTTTGTGTGAAGCAAATGTTGATAAGATAGACTCCTTCATCTTTTATGCTAAAAAATATGGCAATGGCAGCCTCCCTTTAGGGCTTGGTGCACAATACCCTTCTCATGTTATTTGTTTCCTCTCTTACCACCACCAAATTTGCTGAAAATCCAAAAAACAAAAACGTGCAATGATCAGGGCCACAACTCACATGCTCCAAAAACTGGTTATTTTTTTATAATAACTCGCTAATAAATCACCAAAGTGTTAGGATAGCCGATGAGATGGACGCGCAGTATCGGGGCCCTACAGCTACAATTGCAGGTTATCAGGTCCCAGTGTTTGGATAATGGGAGGGGACGCTGGCAATGTGTGCAGGAAACCCATATCTGTTCTGTGGATTACAGGAGATCTCCAAGTAAAACATATGTCTTCGTCTCCATTGTCCACGGCCACGATGACTGTATTACTGCAGTTGTGAGCACAACTTGTCATAATTGTGCTGCGCTCACACAGCTCGGAGAACAGTCCATCTGCAGCTTCATCTGCTTATTTATATGCTCAGGAGAAAATAAGTTGTAGCCAAACAGCCTCATTCTCTATAAAAGTAATACTCCGTGACAACATTCTGCTTTCTAGCCTAGAGGAGCCATCTTTTAACTGTTTACTTGCCATTTTACAATCAATTTTTTTTAACTGAAATATGGCCAAAATATAGAAACCAACCAAAAAAAGGCCAACATGTTCTTGCATACAGCTCTGACAGAATTGTGTGTCTCCATAGTAACAGACTACAAACCCATCAGGCAGTCATGCCTTACTCTTTCTCATTTGCCCCAACTGTCTACATGACTGATATCAGAACCTCTCTTCGTGTGGTGCACTTTTCTAGCATGTGGTGTATGATTTAGGGCTCATTCTCTGTTGACGTCTATTGCACCGGGTCACAGTGCGGTGAGCAAACGTCTCTCATCGCACCGTGACCGCTTCCTATATTCCGCCATGTTACAGCCCTCATCCCTCCTTCTCTCCAGCACGCCTATGGCTGGGTGGGCACTTGCTCGTGTGTATATACCATTAGGCCAACTATATTTTTCCAGGTTTTTTTTTTTTATGTTATTAATACTAGTTGGCATTACAACAGTAATGTTTGCCCTGCTGGTATATAAAGTATACTGTATCTTACAGGTAAAATGGATTGTCCTTTATTACCCAACTATAGTTTGGGAGCTAGGCGTCTGATGCTGTGCTGTCCTGTAAGGGACAGATCACATGACCCTGTATCTAACATATTATGGATGGGAATGGCAGCTAATGAGGTATCAGATATGTCAGAACCAGAGGCTTTACTTTACATTTCAAGAAAGTGGGGCAGTGCTTATAGATATACATTGGTAAATCACATTACAGAAAACATGAAGCAAAGTTGCCAACCGTGTTCAATCTCTACAAGACTGACAGAAATCGTAGAGCACAAAACTCGGCCATCTTCGTCAGTCTCGTAAACCCTGAATGGAGGTAAAGTATCTATACATGAGTGATACAAGACAACAGCCCGGGTCCCACCAGAGTCCTATGACCTATTCCCTGGATTATTGTGTAACAGTCCCTGTAGTAGCCCAGCGTCCCATCTACTCAAAGCTTTATTAAATGACATCTACCACCAGGATGAAGGACTGTATGCAAATGAGCCTGTGGGGCTCCAGGCTCTATTAACACCTATGGAGCCTGGAGTCCCTTAGGCTCATTTGCATACAATCCTTCATCCTGGTGGTAGATGCTCTTTAAATCAATGAGGAGTATCTGTTATATTTGTATTATTATTAAAAGAATATTATTCTCAGTTCTCTTATCTGCATCTTACCCCCCCCCCCCGGCCCATAACCGCTGCCAGCAGAATATTTTGTGAAATTCCAAATTCCATACAAGCCTCTTCTAGTCCCAAAAGAGAGGCCTTGTACCTTGTGCTATAATTAGGAAGAAATGCATATAGCAGTCGTTCCATAGCACCACACACACATTATATATATATATATACAGTAGGTTAACCATGAAAAGAGGAGATCGGAATATAAAATGTAATAATCATGGTATAAATAAAATATCAACAAGATGTATGAACAACAGATGCCGCCAGTAACCCGAAGCTGTTAGTAATAAAATCACAGATAAGCCATCTGCCACCAAAGGCAAAAAGATGAAATTACTGTTTTCCGTCAGCTTTTGTTTTCAGCTGAATAAATCAGTTTTGGTTTATTTACACAATTGGAAATCGGGTTTTTGGTTATCGAGGGGGAACATTTTAGAAGGTCCATAGAAGCTACTGGAGACTCTAGAACCTGTCTCACCACTGATTAATATGGATCTGCACATGAATACCGAGGAATTCCGAGGAATCCAAACTTTTACAACACTGAAGTGACAATTTGGCTCCAATTTCGTCTATAAACCAAAAACCTCATTTGCATTGGTCGGTGCCGTGATTCGGTAGCCATACCACAATCCCAAAATGAAGCGTCAATCGGAAAATCAGAAGCTGGATTAGAGCGGATTGGTTTGATTATATAATTTGGATTATGATGCTGTACCTCTTATAGTACATTAGACTCATCTGAGAATGTTCGTAAAAGTAGAGGTCTTACAGTCGAGCGGGTAGACTCTGAACCACCTGTTGTGGTGCACATTTTCCTCTAAAACAGTGACAAAAACAACATACAAAATGAAGAATGAACATGGCACAGAGACTGTAAATTATAAGATGGAAATGGATTGATAGATGTCATTAGACACAATAATATCTTCTTAAATGAGAAATTTGCTCAGAATGGTCTTCTGTGTGTCCTATATACAAGTCATTCTAAATCATGAGCCACAGGTTCACAAAATAAAACTGATAAAACATTCAGCATTGCCTAAACATTTCACGAATGATGAATAAACATTGAATGAATGATCGGCCTTAAAGATAATTTTTTGGGGTAAAAATGGCAACCATCTAATATCCTGGCTTACTGCCTGTGACTGATCTTGGGGAAGGAAGGATTCCTTGTTAGATTCAAACATGCCCAATATTTTGTTGTCCCAGAACTTAAGCCAACACTAAATGTATCTGTATGAAAGGTGCATGTAATAAACTTACCTTAATAGTTTATGCTAAATGGTGACTAACACTAAAGGTTGAATGAATAGAGCAGATGATAATGGTAAACTATGTAATATACTTCATTAAATATATATTTAAGCAATGTGCCTTAACCAGCTTTCCCTTCTGTACTCACACTACAAGCTGATAAGGAGAAGCTGATAAAGTTTCTAGTGACTTATCTCCTTAAAGACAGACCCCGGATAATCTTATCTCCTCATAGCGCTGAATTATCGAGAGAAATAATCACTGCAGGAAATGAGGAAATTATGAATTAGAGAAGGACTTAGAGAAGGGACATAGGAGTGTAAAATATAAGTGTCAGAAATAAAGTTTTATGCAGTTTGTAGAAAGCCGACAGTTCTGTAATTTTCATTCCTGCAGTGGTTATTTCCAATGATGAGGAGTACTGAAAGTAGGCGAATGTATGCAGATGAATGTATCTTATAGGCTCTAAATAAAACGGATCACTAAACTTATTTTTAAAAAGTTAATCTAAGCAATAAGATACAAAGCCATTTTATTGACAGGCAGGAGGCTTCACTTTACATATGAAGAAAGCGGAGCAGAACTATTAATAGATGTATATTGGTAAATGACCTAATATCCTGACCCCCAGACTTTAACATCACAGTAACAGGAGGTAAAGTGACCAACCCCTTTTAAAACCAGCAAGTCCTAACTGACACTGTACTATGCACTATAAAACCGAGATAAAAACACATCTAAAACACTTAAAATGAACACGTAGGCACAGCTAAAACACGAATAACATGCAAAATACCGCTACTGTGTCATATACACAAAGACCTTGAGTAAATGATCATGAATGAGTTATAGAAATGTCACCCCCTCCCCCCCCTTAAAAAAAAAAAAGGGGAAATAATTGAGAAGAGGAAGTAGTAAGCAAAGCAACTTCACCTTAATCACTCCAGGGGAAGCTGTGAGTACTGGATGTTTGAGAAAGCATGAAGATAGTAGATGTTCCTGAGGAAGGCAAGTGTTTGGTTACCTGGTCCGAAGCAGAGACAGAGGGGGCAGGGAGAGAAGCAGGGTCAGTAAGAGGAAGACAGAGTATAATCACACATACAAGGGACCAGCCAGGACAGCACATGGAGAGAGCAGTGTGGCCCTAAAGGGGAAGCCCCCCAGTATTACATCCCCCCCCCCCAAGTATTACAGCCCCCCCAGTATTACAGCCCCCCAGTATTACAGTGCCATCATAGTGTTAGTCAAGCTTGACGTAAACATAGCACTTCCCTACTGGAGATAAGAGGTAAGGCAGCCTGATCCACTAGTCACTGACAGGTAAGTCTACTGAGGGGGTCACAGGATGAAACTACATAGAAATATTGTATTATTATTAACCGCTATAAAGATACATTAGGAAATAATTTTAGACATTTAACAATGGTGAGAACGATGGAAGTTAAATATTAGTTACTGTATAAGGTCCTAAAAAGAAGCACACCGAGGAAAGCCGGGGACAAGAAGGTGGGAGGGCCTTCAAGGACAATTAGCATATTCATGAAGAAAGAAATCTAGGACTAGCTAAACATAGATTAGGGGGTTATAACGTCACTGGGAACCTACCATCAGGTTTACCTCAATAGGTAGATTGCTGATGGTAGGTTTCCTTTAAAGGACATCAACCACCAGGATGAAGGATTGTAAACCAAGCAGACTGACATACTGGTGTGTGCCCCTCTAGCAGGATGACTCTTCCTTGAGCTGCTTCATTTTAAAGTTTTTAAAATTATGCAAATGAGTCTAAGGCTCCATAGGTGTTAACAGAGCCTGGACTCATTTACATAATTTTTAAACCTTTTTTTTGTTGCTAAAAACAAGGGCATAGGAAGCTTACAGATGAGCAGATCCTGGCAGAGGGGGCACACACATGTAAGTGTAAGTAAGCAGGCATATAACTACACATCGGCATGTTAGTGCACCAAGTTTACAAAACATCATCCTGGTGGTAGATTTCCTTTAAGTAAATTACTGCTCAGCCAATCACCTGCCAAAGTGGTCATTTACGTGAGCCAGTCATTGGCTAAGCAATTGAGAGTCTCTTTGAGATTTTTTTTCTTATCATTCTAAATTGTTTGTAAAATCTTATTTTTACACCCCAAAAATAAACAAAATATTTCCTCAATAATGAAAACGGAATAGAGAATATTTTCAAATCTTTATAGCTAGGATTTGTGGTCATTGAGACTACATTACCCTGAGAAATGAATCACACGATTGTATAATATATATTTGGCTTTTAACATTCCTGTTCACAAATTTTACGTCATCAATAATAAACGAAGAACTAAAATCATCAGGTGCGGCTGCTCTTACCTTTTGGCCGGCGCGCTTAACGTTTCTTAGAACGATCAGCAGTATTTCTGGATAGAGGCTTATAAAAATCAGCAGAATGATGGCGAGCCAGACTGACACCGATGTCAGCATGTGAGAAAACACAAAGTACATTCGCTGCTGCCGGAGGAATGGCCTAGAGGAGATCCGGACAGGGAAGGTAAATGGAACATTCGTGAAATCAGAAGATTATTTACATTGTTGTCAAGATGGAAATTAAGGTTTGCTACACAATCCTTTCAGGTCATATGAGGCTTCTAGTCGAAAATGGAGAAAGTTAAAGAGCTAGTTCTGAAAGCTGGCCAAAGACAAACATTTTATTTCCACTTATTGCTTTAAATGCCTGTCTCAGATTCTGCAATGTACAGAACCACAAGGCTGATGAGAGTCTTTAATATAATAGTAAAAAGGACTAGTTCTGGGTACTACGGAGCCCTAGATATGAGTGAGACTTCACCTGCAGCCTCTAAAAGTGACTCATCTAAGGTAAAAAGTGACTCTGCTCTGCTCATTTTCCCAGGACGTTGGAGGTGATTTTGGAGGGAATTCTAAAAAAAAATATTTCTAGCTGAGGGGGCTCCTAGTTTAGGGGTGTAAAAAGCTGGTAGATGTCTGGTAGACTGCAGTGTCCTAGGGATTTCCTCTTCAGACTGTACATGCCAAGATATCAGTATTTCAGAAATTTTGATGAGAATAACAAACCTTGTAATATTCAATATTGAAGAAAAATACTTGTCTGTATTACAGGCAGTCCTCGGGTTACATACAAGATAGGGTCTGCAGGTTTGTTCTTAAGTTGAATTTGTATGTAAGTCGGAACTGTATATTTTATCATTGTAATCCCAGCCAGAACTTTTTTGGTCTCTGTGACAATTGGATTTTAAAACTGTTGGGTTGTCATAAGAATCAATATTAACACTAAAGCTTCATTGCAGATACATTAGATAACTGTTATGGCTGTTTGTTGTAGCCTAGGACTAAAGTACAATAAATTACCAATATCCAGAGGTCTGTTTGTAACTAGGGGTCGTATGTAAGTCGAGTGTTCTTAAGTAGGGGACCGTCTGTATTTTTACCAGTGGTTTATCTGAAAGCAATTTTGAAATCCACACAAAGCAAACAAGGAGAAGAGGCTAAAGCATAACTCTTCACATACCTGGAAAATATCTAATGAGTCATTCAGCTCTGTATGGAGATAACCTGAGTTAACTTGTAAGGAGTTGAGTTATGAGAAGTTTTAACAACTTCTCTGTATCGTTCTGCTATTTATGTGAGGGATTTAGATAGACTCCTAAATGCAGTAAAAAAAGGGGGGGGGGGGAATCAGACAAGTATTTTTCTTTAATAAAGTATATTACAAAATGTACTGTTATGACTTGTACTGTTAATTCCCGAAACCAATACGGTTTAAAACGTATAGTTACCTTCTTTAATTATTATATAATTTCCATTTGCTATATTACATTTTTACCAATCTTGCAACTTACCAAATGATTCCTCCCCAAAATATTGAGAAAATAACATAAAAGGCCAAAGAGCCCCATATGACCAAGTGATTCATCCACGTCCAGTATCGAGTATCCAACGCCAGCTGCAAAGGATCACAGATCACTGTATAAATGCAAAGTGCGCTGACCGACATATTCATCAACAATGAAAATCAAGCGGAAATCAAGACAACATATATAGAAAATTAGAGACGAGTGAGCACTAAAATGCTCGAGTGCTCGTTACTCAAGTCGATGTTTTCCCGATGCTTGAGTGCTCGTTACAAATAAGAACCCCATTGAAGTCAACGGAAGACTTGAGCATTTTTCAAGGGGACCAAGGGGACCAATAAAATGTGTCATTTTTTTGAGAAATGAGGAAGTCACTCCTGTTTCTTTGTTTTTTTTTATTTAATGGAATATTCGTGGAACTTCAAAAAGGAGAATGACCCGTGTTAAACATCTGCAATGTGTTCTTCACACATATTGTTCTTCACATACTATTGTGAAGAACAACGTTCCGCACTCGTGTCTTCGGATAACTTAGCAGATGTACGGAAACATCTGCAATGTGTTCTTCACTTAAATTATCTTTAATGATCCTTAAATGATCCTGTGTTCTTCACTGTGTTTCCTTAAGTGAAAGCTCGTTATCGAGCAGGCGAAATACTAGTCCAAGCAACGAGCCGTTTTGAGTACGCCAATACCCGAACGAGCATCAAGCTCGGACGAGTATACTCGCTCATCTGTACAGAAAATCATGAACGTACCTTTAACGTGACTGTAAACACTAATGTAGTGAAAACAATTGTCCCAAAAGACCAGTTTCCAAAAACCTGGGGAAAAAAAATTGGAAATTATTATTATCCAAAAAAATTTGAACCCATGACAAGTGTCTATACTATAGGTAGTCTTGTCTTACGATACAGGAGTGACCCACTGTATGGTCAGTGGTATAAGGCTGCCTATCCAGTCTCCAGCAGAGCAGCGGCCCTATAGACCAGGCATTAGAACCTCAAGAACTTTCCGAGAAGATAGAACACAACGTTCTGACAACTGTAGGCAACCACTGGACAGTTGTCAAAACCAGATTCCACAACATATCATTTTTCCTAAGACATTTGAAGGATCTTTCGGTAATCCATACGGTATCGTGGTGGTTGCACATTTAAGTTTCATGAATTTTCCAAAAGTTTCCACCTCTAGTGGAGCTTTCCTTTACAGGATCTTCCCTATAAGTCAGGCAACTAGTAAGACACCACAGGAATAGCGGGACTCTTGAATGGGAACATGGAAAGGCATCTTAAAGAATCAAAATGGCTACTGCACATATTTGGGCCAGAAAAATAACAAAATGTCTATCTCCTCGCTGCTTAGGTTTATCAAATTGTTGACTAAAGAGGTCCAACCATTCTAAGCCACAACTGACCAAGTAGGTATCTTCAAGCATCTTCTGTGTCACAAGGTAACGGGGACCTCAAAACTGTCTGAGCTGCCATACCATTAGCTCCCGTCCCATTACCGTATTTGTTTGGGGCCCTGTGTCCGACCAGAATTATTATATATTGCTAATTTACCAATATACATCTATTAATAGTTCTGCTCTGCTTTCTTGATATGTAAAGTGAAGCCTCCTGTCTTTTACCTCATCAGCCAGAGATTCCTGTCCATAAAATGGCCGCAGATGGAGGGTCATGTGATCTTATCTTATCCATGAGGGCAATTGTTCATAGACAGAATCACATGACCCTCCATCTGCGGCTATTTTATGGAAGGAATGTCTGGCTGATGAGGTAAAAGACAGGAGGATTGACTTGCATATAAAGAAAGTGGTGCAGAACATTTGAAAATATATATATATATATATATATATATATATATATATATATATATATATATATATATATATATATAATCACAAACATACATGTACACACCCTGCTTATAACGTATACTAGTAAGACAGTGAGTGGAGGGTATAACCGATATACTGTACCTGACCATTGCCTTCCAATGAGGGATTCTGGAATAGGAAATAAACTCCAAAGAAAAATACTAGTCCTTCAAAAGCTCCCAGTGCAGTCCAGTATAGAAAAGGCAGCCACTGCAGCATGGCGTTATCAGATATTCTCCTGCAATGGTGAAAAATCACAATTACCGGAAGAAAAGAGAGATAAAATGCACACACAGGCAGCATAAATCCCCCTTGGGACTCAGCACACGCTGCTGGCAGGGAGCCAGGTAATGTGAATTACACTTAAATAAAAGTACTGAAATGATTCTCTATGCTGACAAAGGAATTTTTAATATCAGCATAGCATAGGCTGTTGGAGCCTGTCACTTACATTATTGTACTAACATTGTCTTACATTGCATACTTTTTAGTGTAATTGCGGATTACAGCATACATTATAATATGGAGTTTTTAAAAATAGCTGCAAATGGAGACACCTACAGCAAAATCCTTCTAGCTGGTTACCCATGATCAACCCTACACCAGGGCAGATTAAACCCTCCAAATCAGTATGTACAGATATAGCAAAAGGACCAATAATTTCAGGATGAAAGTAGTTAGGTGATGTTCCTGTTTCAGCAAATAGATATTGTTTGTATAATGAAAAGTTAAACACTTTTCCAACATACTTTCTATATCAATTCCTTGCTGTTTTCTAGATCTCCGCCTGCTGTAATTCTACAGAAAGTTCCTATGTTTACTTCCTGTAGCTAGAAATCTGGTCATGTGATGTTACACAGGTGCACAGTTGTGATTACTCTGTTAATAATAATAATGAGCTGTGCACCTGTGTGACATCACATGACCAGGGAGCAGTTTTTATTCACAGGAAGTAAACATTGCAGCTTCCTGTTATAATAACAGCAAGCAGAGTTCTAGAAAACTGGGAGGAATTGACACAGAAAGTAAATTAGAAAAATGTTTACCTTTCATTATAGAAACAATAATATTTATTTACTGAAACTGAACAACCCCTTGAAATGTAGTTTACATTGTTACCCCAGGGACGCTCTATACTTACATATACAACTTTGGATTTGCTATGAGCGTTTCAATGCTGATGTGTTGTTCCAACAGACTATACGCCAGGATGGGTAGAGAGGTAAAGCAGATGTTGTACATGGTCAAATATGCAGCATCATAAAGTGGCTACAACAGAGGAAACACAAAGATATTTATTACATTTTGTATCAGAGGCAATTCCTGTTGTGCACAATTATTACCCAATGACATGTTTTACATCTCTTAGTAGTCATGATTTCCACACACAAGGAACTCAATCTCCAATGACCAACTTAATATTTCTTCCTCTTTGCCTCAAGCCAGGAATGATCTAACATGACGTCTCACAATCTTTAGATCAGGAGGTAAGTGCTGCAGAAAATGCACCTATCAACACAAATCCAAGCCGTAGCCCCCTCAACACGGATCATGCCGCCCACACCCTGTGCGATCACAGGCCCGTCCTGCTGCCAGGCTTAGCCTCATGTACAGAGTCACTTCCCTATTGCCGAATCTTTATGTATATAATTAGCAGCACTGAACACCTACCTGTTGTGAAAACCCACAAAAGAACTGGTATAAAAACTGCGGCAGGATGAAACACAGGTTCTACAAAGAGAGAACAGTAAAAAGTCAGAATGATACTTTAGAACTAAATGGACTCTTTCACCAAATTTTACCCCATTGAACTAATACCCCCCTCACATAAGAGTATGAAATGTTAAAAGTATAAATGAAGTTTTCCAGATTTGGGATTTTTAATTGTTTTGATCAAGGATATCATATTGGTTTATGATCTGAAAGAAGAAAATCTGATCTTTAATATGACACCAAATGTTTCTAGGTGTTATAGAACCCAAGATAGAGGCAGTTAAATTCCCCTCCCCCCAAAGACTCTAAAAATGATTCATCTCGAGCATAATATGACTCTTCTTTGCATATACCATACAAAAAAATCAATCATATTTTCAAGTTTTTAAACAAAAAAAGTTCTTCTTCTTCTTTGCTCACTTGGAGGAGATTCTTTTTATAGATCAATGGATGAGATGTCACAAAGAGGGAATTCTAGATAGGATATTTCATACCCTGCCTGAGGGGGGCTGCTAGTTTAATGTGAATAAATCTAGTTACAGCGTCCCTTTAAGTGTCACTGTCTGACATTATTAATTAATCTATTAAATATACAAAAAAACACCTAAACTTATTGGGCATTTCCCTAGAATCAAACGTTCCCTATCTCTTTAGCAGAACAGCAAAAGGTGCAGCCGTCAATGGCGTATGACATCTACAGATACTCATGATCAATCCCAGCCCGATGACCTCTTAATTAAAATCAATTTTTCTACCCAAGAAACAGTCCTGTACTGCGAACTATCTGTACTGAAATCAATAACATTTGGCTTCACTCGGGTGCCCGAAGGGTTGATAGCGCCCTTACCTTATAAAAGAAATACTGTACAAGGTGCGCTATCCTGACGTAGTACAAGTGGCCGTGACCTAGAAGGAGCTTTTTTAAGTGCTTGAATTTGGGCACAGCATAGTCACTGTTTCTGGCGGCCTGGCGACCTTCTTTTCCTTTAATGCCTGTTAATAAATGACAGATTAGCAAGAGAATTTGCAAAAAAAAAAATTTCCGAAGCAAGAAAGCGGGACAGATTTATCTATGTGTTTGAATTAGTTTCAAAAACGAGTAATACGATAAGAGGGTGTGGCCTAATAACGGGTGTTTGAGTTACATGAAGCTGTATAGGCACATGAAGGAAGTATGATACTGCATACCTATGCCGACATGTGCTTCCAATATCATGCTGACATCATTGGCTCCGTCCCCTACAGATAACGTGATGGGGTTTCCTTTACTATTTTTCACCATTTTCACAATCTGTGGAGAAAGATACAATTATTCTCCATAGAAAAGCATTGCAGCGATAACATAATAGGAAATGTTAGAGGAAATCTACCATCAAAATCGGGCACAATAATCCCGGGACACTGTAACTGTGGTCATCTTCTTATAATTGTTATCCATGGCCTGCTTTCTTCTAAAATCAACTTTTAAAACTTTTATGCAAATGAGTTCTGGTGTCATCAGAGGCACTCCATGCTCTACTAGCCGTTACACTTTGCAAGGAGCACTTCCCTCCCCACTGTGTGCTCAAGCTTACTCTGCAGCAAGATTACAGCAAGCAGAGGGAGGGAGGAAGTGCTGAGGGAAAAGGAGGTCCGACAGTATTAACAGCCTGTAAAGCTACAGTACCGAGAGGCTCTGGTTAACATAATTTTAAAAGTTGATTTTAGAAGGAAGGAGGCCATGGATAACATATATAACAAGATTACCACAGTCACAGTGTCTGGATCTATGATTAAGTGTCCCTGGTTTATCATGATGGATTTTGATGGTAGATATCCTTTAAAGCCTGTATGTAGTATCCAGTATGTACAGTAGTAGTGTCATGTGTGAGAGCTGGAAGCTATACTAAGTCTTCATATGATACATGATAGCTACACACACCTGTGCCTTCTGCAGCGGCGCCATACGACAACATAAAACCGCCGTACATTTCTGACAAATCTGCAGAAATATATTTTTATAATGACTGGAACTGTAGTTGGAATTTAATATGAGTGACAGCGTGGACCCGTCAATGATCAGCCCGTAATCTTGGTTTCCTGTCCAGCTCCTGAAACAGAGATAAGAGAGATTGCTCATGTGAGACAGGTATGCAATGTGTGGATATTTTCCACCGACTGAAAGGGAGACTACCACTAGTATTACAATCCATTGTCCTTATGTAGTAGAGGAATGTTCTGTGAATTCAAAAATAGTATAATGGATGGAAAAAATAAAGATAAGAAATTCCCATTTTAATGTGTATGCTAATGAGGTAGTTGGTGTACTGATACGTGTCCTGTATGGACTCAGATAAGCAGGAGATATGTCTTGTGAGAAGCATGGGGGCATACTGGAGAAGAGGGAGACGATTAAGACAGGTAGATAAATCCTCTGGGTGCTGAGAACACACCCGGGTGCACCAACTGTCTCATTAGCATACAGAATAAATTGGGGATATCTGGGAAACTGCATCATGGACAGAAATAATAAAGTCTCCCTTTACCACACTTAACATGGCATCAAATTTCTGTTCAGGCCATAAAATGGCCACCTAAACCTGAATAGTTTTGGGTGAAATTGAAATTTCCTAACACCTCACCTTTTGTAACCCCAACTTTTACAACAACTGCTTAACATATTTTTGTAGAATGAGAGATCTTTCTTCCTGATACAAAGTACAGGTGAATCTCCTGTCAGGAGATGGCATATGACACTTAATTCTGTGGCCTCCTTCCTTCTAAAATTATGCTAATGAGCCTGAGGGGCTACAGGAAGTGTTCACAAAGTCCCTCAGTGCAGCAGCGTCACAGGCGGTTACACTGACTGTGGAAGTTTCACCACATGCTCTGTAGCATGGAGGAGCTCTGGCAACACTCCAAGGAGACCTTCTGGTTTATTAGGATAATTATAAAAGTATATTTTAGAAAGAAAGAGGCCATGGATAACAAATAGAAGATTACCACACTCACAGTAACTGGATCCATAAGTAACTGGTTTATCATGCTTGATGTTGATGGTAGATATTCTTAAAGGACATCTACCACAAGGATGAAAGACTGTATGCAAATGAGGGGCTGAGGGGCTCCAGGTTCCATTACTGCCTGTGGAGCCTGGAGACCCTCAGGCTTATTTGCATACAATCCTTTATCCTGGTGGTAGATGTCCTTTAAAGCCAGAACCTATAGGACATCTATATGGCCATCAGCTATGTATTTTCCACAGTTCAATGGCTGCTCTTTAGCTTAGCTACATGGTGCTGTGTCTAGTCTGTAGTAGTCTTAGACAAACCCTTATTTCATCATTGGTTGCTCTGGCCACCTGCAGAGAAGATACAGTCACAACCTCTGACCATAGGTAGGGACAGGAAGATGCTGCCATTTGACCTTAAGGCCATTTATCCATTTCTTCGCAAGTTTCTGTCCCTTCCAAAGGTCAAGGTGCCAGCATGGGGAACATTATGGAAAACTTGGTTTTCAATGTGATGATAAAACCTCCTGATTGTATATGTAAACCACAGATATTAGGAAAATGACTGCACTAGAGTGTTGGATGTTAACATGCCCAGTCATGTTTTTCATGGTAGCTTCTAAAACATCTATGAGAGATGACATCATGGAAGCAGAATGGCAGGGCTAACAGGGTCTTGCTATGGCCACAATATTAGTAACATATTTTTATCAACATGAATTCATTAACAAAGTCAATTATTTCCTAAATTTTACCTTTTAACTCCTTTCAGTTTGGGGGCTTCTTGCACAAGCTTTCGATGATACTCCAGGAGCAGCTCCTGTAAGCGATCCTCCTTCCTTTCACATTCTTCCACGTTTTTAGTGGTCAGTTCTAGCAGCTCAGTCGTATTCTGAAACAAGCGGCAGGCATAACACGTGGACTTTGCCGTCTCCATCTTGTCTCCAGTTAGCACCCACACCTTCATGCCGGCAGCGTGGAGGGCTTCAATGGTCTCTGCAGCTTGTTCCTGGAGTCTACAAGGAGGAGAACATCATCACCAGCAGCACAAACCTCTCTACTATCCTAAGGGTTTGCTGCAATGTACCAGTGCAGGGAAGTCCTACTGGGGTTCCACACACTGGACACACTGTAGCAAGTCCTCTGCTGTGAGCCACTATCATAGTTAGTGGTAGATCATCAGCCATGAAAAAAGTAATATCAAAGTTCATACATTGTGCAATATACAAGCGTATCCAAGGGCAGCGGAAATATCCTGCCCCGAGGAACAAAGATAGGGCTGGAATTTACAGATGTTGTAATGAAAAGCTGTTTATAGTTATGGACTGAAGTCATCAGATTGTCCACATTCCCATTACAAGAAGCCGTCATGTTCCTCATTACAGATCTCACTGACAAGGGCCACCTGCTGCTTCCCATTTCTGGGTAAAGGTTCGGGATATCATAAGTTTTGGGAGATGACGCAGCTACGCAGCATCATGTCATGGGTCATGAGATCATGAAGTCCCTAGGACTATCTTCCTGTTCTATCAGGTTATGTTCACACCGAATGTGCAGACATAAGGGGAGATTTATCAGAAGTGTCTGCGCTGGCCATGTAAACCAATCCGCTTTCAGCTTTAATTTTATAAAACAGCCCTGGGAATATGAAAACTAATCTCTGATTGGTTTCCATTGGTGCCTAGAACAGTTCTGCTCTCACTAATGATAAATCTCCCCCATAGACTCTGCTTTTTACAATATATCGGGTTGTGATACTGAAATGCTGAAGATGCAGAAAGATTATTAAAACAATCCCAGCGCGTTTCGCATTCTGTGTCTATGAAGTGCCTGAATGGTTATGATATTACATTGTGAAGACCTCCTCAGCAGCCATACAATACGCGGTGTGCTGAGCGAGTAATCCGGGAATGCCTCAGCACAATTTGCTTATTTTGCAATGCAGCATCTTCTGCCGCTTAATCCTGAAGTCAGGGAGAAGATGAACAGCCGTACAAAGCAGGTCAACTATTTTCTGTTCACTTCTCATTACTCAAAAACACGTAATGTACCTACAAAAAAGGGAAAATAAAATACCCCGACTATGTGCATTAGTCATCCTTACAGCAGCCAGAAAGCGGATCTGTAATGGAGTGACATCATGGGGTGTAACCTGCGCCCCTCCAGATGTCATCAGCCAAGCAGCTGCTCGAGGGAAATTATAAATACACACCCACCGCTAGAATCAGGAAAGATATGATTTATCAAAAGCAACTTTTTTTTTTCAATATTCCTTTTCTAAATGTATTACATATATATATCAAATATATGTGGCTAATGTAAGCTATTTCTTTATATTTTAAGCTCTCCAGTACCTTATATCCAGCTTCATGTTGGTGTCCGGGAAAAGATGGCCGCTGTGCGCATCATTCTTTACATCTTTCCATGAGCCCTGCGCACCCGCACTACGCTAGGAGCTTAGTTGGAGACGGCCCAGAACTGTGGATGTACCCTGCCCATGCGCTCTCTGCTATTGCCGGTGTGCAGACATGTTCACTTGTATTACAGTTGAATGAGCGGCACGTCGGCAGAGAGATTCATTGCGCATGCGCAACAAAGAAAGAAGAAACTACAAGTCCCTTCCTAGGGGATCGAGGACGACACCAGCTAAGAAAGTTAGCCAAATTTTTTTTTTTATAACTCCCTAATGGCTAAATATAGCTAATAAGTGAATTGGCTAATTACTAGATTAAGTTTTATTGAGTGAATGGGCCCCAATGTTAGTAATTGGAGTATCCCTTCAATGGAAATTTACCATCAGAATCCAGCATGATAAACCAGGGGCACTTACTCATACATCCAGGCACCGTGACTGTGGTAATGTTCTTATATTTTTTTATCCATGGTCTACTTCCTTAGCAAAAATCAACTTTAAAAACCTGCTTATGAGCCAGAAGGGTTATGGGGGTGTAGCCAGAGCAACTCCATGCTGGAGTGGGTGTGCAAAAACATTTTGTAAAACATTTGGTAGACAGTGAACTGATTTAACAGCACTGGTCACATCCCTCTCATTGTGCTCTGGTAGTCTGAGACACACCCCCTCGCTCCTGATTGGCTCACCCAAGAAGAAGTGTACACAGTAGTCTGGGACATGCCCCCTCATCTGAGAGTAGGGGGTGCTTGTAGAGAAGTGACAAAGATGGACTGTGGATTAGAGGAGTCACACCCAAAAGATTGAAAAGGTAGAAACAATGTAATTTAATAATGCAGTATGTATTTGTTGTGACATTGCTATAGAAATTCAGAGCTTCATTTTAGAAAACATGCATTGTGAACTTGTGTATGTGAGACACTGAGAGGTTAATGCTAAATATGATTTCTGTGCTATTTGCAGCTTTTCAATAAGTGCCAAGAACGGCACAGCTGGAGCATTTATAGAAAGAGGATGATACTTTATATAGAAGTGCTGGAGGAGCGAAAGGAAGGAGTAATATTGGCCCATATTCACATTAGCTGTGGACACTCATACATAACATACATAACGGTTACTGCAGTGTAAGAATGAGACAATATAAAAACATCTATGTGCCCCCGTCATAAATTACAGAGGAACTAAAGATACTGGGGCACATTTACTTACCCGGTCCCGTCGCGATCCCGTGGTGTGTTGTCCGATGAGGATTCGGGTCCAGCGGGATTCACCAAGATCTTACGTCCGAGTTCCTTCCTGTGTCGCTGCTGTGCCGAGGTGCCGAGTTCACCATCTTCTTCCTGGTGCATGCGAGTGCTTGATCTTGCGACACAAAATTCCGCGATTTGTCCGAATCCGTCGGGTTGTCCGGCGACCACGCCCCCCCGACTTCTGTTGCGTGCAGGCCGGCGCCAATGCGCCAAAATCCAATCCCGTACGCCAAAATCCCGGGGCAATTCGGTGCAAAACGGAAAAATTCTTTTATTGCCTAGGGCTTCTCTACCTCAGAACTATTTGAAATTATGGATTTTCCCAAAAATGAAGAGTCATTCACAACAATATATAGGTAAAAACACAATAAATGAATACTATACAGGCAGTCCCCGGGTTACATACAAGATAAAGGTCTGTAGGTTTGTTCTTAAATTGAATTTGTATGTAAGTCGGAACTGTATACTATGTTCTATGTGCCAATTGGATTTTAAAAATGTTGGGTTGTCATAAGAACCAGTATTAACAATAAATCTTCATTTCAGACACATTTGATAAATTTTATAGCTCATCATTGTAGCCTAGGGATAAAGTACAGTAAATTACCAATTACCAGAGGTCTGTTTGTAACTAGGGATTGTCTGTAAGTCGGGTGTTCTTAAGTAGGGGACTGTCTGTATACTACTATACTATAGCGTGAAATTGCTTATGTTTCAATACCTGATGATCCAAAATATATGATAATCTAGTAAATCTAGTCAGGCACCAATGACGCCATAGTAGAGGAATTTTACTATAACTAATAATTTTATATTAAAGGCTCAACTCATCCAACTTTCAGAAGTCAATCTATAGATCCAGTTTTGACGAGACGGCAGGTCCTTGACAGGGTACGTTCACATATATCACTTTAATGCCCCTCAATGCATTGAGACCAAACAATATGATTGCCCCTCCAAAACTGCCCATAAGCTTCACCCTGTTCGTGACCCGTTTGTGCACACGGTAGGTATGTATGTAGATTAAGGTGCTTAACAGAAGTGATACCCTTATGGTGTTCCAGCTACACCCAGGGGGTAGTATAGCAAGAATAAAAATGGAAGAATAAAAATGGCTGTAAACAGTGCTTTTATTAATGCATCTTCATTGTTAGTGTGTCACTGCGCAATACCTACTGCCCTTGACAAACTAGATCCCAGAGAAAACTAGGGGATCCATTCTGGCATTGGTTGCCCTTCAATGTGGATGTGAGATAGCAAAGGGAAACTGATGCTTTAAATGGAACCTGTCAAACTAACCAACACTAACCAAACATATCTTTGAAAACTCATCTCAGTTCTAGCGTGCTTGTACAAACATATTTTATTGTACCAGGTCTTTACAGCTCTTGTTTTTTCTATTTTTTTTTTAAAATATTTTTGAAATAAACATTTACATTTTATTGTTGGTGCCGACGGATCATCTTTTACTTTTTTTTGCCTTCATAAGGATAAGTTGTACTGCTGTATAATAGCAGCTTTCAAAAGATATGGTTAGTTAGTGTGGGTTTAACCTGACAGATTCCCTCAACTCAGGTGAAACATAGATGAAAAGCTCCTTAAGAGCTTAAATTAGAGAATAAATTAAACATAGATGAAAAGCTCCTTTAGAGCAGGAGTTATCTGACAACTAGTGCAACAGGACAGCCCCCGGTTATTATAAGAATAAATTAAACATAGATGATAAGTGTATGTTATGTATCACTGACCTGTCCTCCACAGCAGTGGCTCCCAGTAAGTGCATGCCGTCTTCTATGTCATCAAATACTCGCGCCAACTTCTCTTCTCTGTCCTGTAAAGCAATCTTCGCCTCCTCCAGCTGCCTGTTCATTTTCTCATACTCCTCTTGGCTGAGTTCTTTATATGCTACACAGAGAGTTCGGTATCCATCCTAAAAACACCACAAACAGGAGGTCGGTCAAAGTATGTAATCGGAAGAATAACCTTATCTTAAATCTATCTACTTCAAGAGCTTATATTAGGAAATCACATGCATAGACAATTCCTGAAACTATGATATTACTGTGGTATTCTTCTTATTTGTCATCCGTGACTTTTAAATTATGCTGCCAGAAAGGCTATGAGAAGGTTACCAGAGCAAAACTAAAGATTTTTCTTTCCATTTTTCTTTCAATATTCCATATTTATTTTGTATTTTAGTAAAAACTAAAAAAAAACTAAAAAAAAAAAAAAAAAAAGGTAATACCTCATGTTGTTACCAGAGCCCCTCGGTGTTGCAGATTCACAGGCTGTTAAATTCTGATGGAGCATTTCTTTCCTCCCACTGTGTGCTCCCTGCTGCTGAGATCACAGGAAGGGCGGGGGAGGGAAAGACTAAGATCTGCTGCTGCACCGTATAACAACAGCTTGTGCAACCCGAGCACAGAGGGCTTCTGCAACACACCCAGAGCCCTTCAGGCTCATTAGCGTAATTTTAAAAGTTGATTTTAAAAGAAGGGAGGCCGTGGATAATACATATAAGAAGATTACCACAGTCACAATGCCTGGATTTATGAGTACGTATCCAAGGTTAATCCAGGCTTCATTAGGATGGTAGGAGTACAGAAGCCTCTCTGCAATTTTTTCACTCTTTCTCCTGTAGTGAGCCTTATGTGCTCCATACATTAAAAAAATTAATAAATAAGACCAACAATTAACTCTTCCCATTGCTAGAAAATATTTTGGTTGGCTACTTGGCTCTCTGAGGAGATTCGACTTTCCAGGGGATATCTGTTAAGAGTTAAGTCAGGGGAAAAAAGTAGGACACAAAAACATATTTCTATAGTAACATATTTTCCAAAGTTTTAAATGAAAGGATTTGGAACGCCCCGTTACCTTAGATGATTTGCAGGTTAGATTTAGCCTAAATTAATCAAATTTGCATTCATTTTAGAGAAACTATCGTATTTATCGGACTATAATGGCGCACAAAAAATCCTTTGATTTTCTCAGAAATTAAAGGTGCGCCTTATAGTCCAGTGCGCCTTATATATGAACACTATTTACAGACAACAGCTGCCTTGAACAGTGCACAGGTCTGCCACCTGCTGGTCATTCATCCTTATAATCAGGTGCGCCTCATAATCGATGCGCCTTATATATGAACCTAGACATTTAAGCAGGCATTTATCGATGGTGCGCCTTATAATTCGGTGCGCCTTATAGTCCGAAAAATATGGTACATATAAATAAACACAGTAAAGAGTGTTGACTAAAACCAGCCCTATTCAGCTGCCTCATGTATCAGGAAACTGACTGCTGTCTACATAGTATGCAATCTGCAGAAGGTGGGGAAACCCTGTAGTCCTGGGACTTGGGAGCAGCAGGAGATTAGCGCTTTTCTCAATGTAGATATTAGTTGCTGCCAATGGAAAAATACTACAAAAGTAAAGACTACAGATATACATTAAAATCTATGGATTCTGTGAATGTGTGCTCAGCTGTGTTTCCCCATACATGATCCAGATATGATACAATGTCCAACATACCAATGCATTCTGCTCCACATGAACCTTAATGCGCTCCACCTCGTCCCGAGCCACCCGATGAAACACCGAAGAGTCCGCTCCTTTGCAAAAAAGGAATATTTTTCCTGAAACAAAACAAAGATTAAAACATTAAAATTGAAGACCGTAAGCCCGACAGTGTTAATATACCAATAGTGGTTGTTAAAGGGGTTCTCCGGTGACAAAGATTGACCTCACTATACCTTATCTCCCCGCACTTATTCATCGTCATTAAATCTTCCGCCCCCTTTTCATGAAATCAGAGTCATTCCTGTGCCCTGCTAGATCCTGCTACACTTACAGTTTCCACAGAAACAACCTATTTACTTTCTCTGCCCTCCATCAGGCAAGTGCAGTCAGCTCCCCGCTCCCTGCTGTGGGGTGTGGCTGCAGCTTCCTCTGTATAAAGAAGCTGTGCTGACCAGGGGGATTGTGGGAGATGTAATCTTTTAGCACAATGGGGGCAGCCATCTTGGAGTGATGCAGCTGCAGCAGTGAGATGTGAAGTGACAAGTGAAGGAACACAAAGAATACAGCCCAGGGTGGTGAGGTAAGGGTGTGTAACTATAATATATGCAAAAGAACTGGTCAGTTAAAAAAAAAAAAAAGTACCTATAGTGACCGGAGAACCCCTTTAAGGCTACATTCACACAAACGTATGGGGGACGTATATATATATATATGACCCCCATACATCGCAATGGCCTCACGGCGCCCGTAGCTCGTAGAAAGATAGGACATGTAATATCTTCTATGGAATACACGCCGTGCGCTGTGTATTTCTATGGAGAGCGGCGGGGGTGAGCCCCCGGCAACGATGTGTGCCCGCCGTGCATACATCGTGTGCATGTAGCCTAAAACTGTGCATTTTTTATCCCAGTTTCTTTGGGTTCTTTTATTCCCCTCCAATTATCTGAGTGCTGCAATGGCTGCTTCCTCTGCCTGTGCAGATAGGCCCTGGAGTCCATAGTATAAACTCACTCCTGGGAGGGGAGGGGCTCCTGCTTCCTGCTCATAGAGGAGGAGGTCATGTGACAGAGCTCTCTCAGTGTATGAAGCAGAGCTGGATGTGTTCAGAACTGTGGATACAGAAGTCTCCTGCACAGAATAGTGAGGTACAAGATCTCCCCTGTTCCCTATCAGTCCCTCCTAGTCTGTGATTCTACAGAACTTTCTGTCTCTCTCCTCTCCTCATGCTGCTCCCCTCCTGCACCTTGTACTGACACTTTGTGCACTGTGCAGATAAGCTATTAACCCTTAGTGGTCACACAGCAAATGCATAACTGGTTTACTTATGATTCCTTCCACTTATTACATGTTCCTCCATCCATGTGATGAAAGCTGTGAGGCTAGTCATCATATACATTCTGTTTGTGCACTGTGCGGTGTTCAGTGGATTTACTTGTGGGAGACTAAATGGATTTAATGCATCAAGGCATCATGGGATCTGTGGGCAAGCTAACTGGCCTCAGCTTGAGGGCAGATACAGACAGACAGTCTCTGCCCACTTCACCCCTAGTGAGAAGGATTTTCTTTATAACTTTACAGTTACGCTTTAAGGGTGAAAGGAGTGGGGATGTTTTACCATTCAAAACCTACTGACATGAGTGGCGCTGTTTTTGGTGCAAAGCAGCTGGGTTTTTAAAATTTTTCAGGGGAAACCCTTATACTGATCACCTTTCCACACCTCTTTCAAAAAGGTTGTCAGGTGGTTGAATAACTTTGAAAGCGTTTTTTTTTTTTTTTTTGTAAAAACAAAGGCATAAGAATCTGAAAGTAAAGTGGATCCTGGCAGAAGGGGGACACACTATCTGATCCTAGTGGTAGACTTCCTTTAAGTTCATGTTTTCCCCATACCTACCGGTGTGTGTTCGGACCAACACGCTCATTCTCCGTCTCACAGGGTCAAAGTTCAGCACATGAAGAAGCTGGTACCTAGGAACAGAAAAGACAATAAGATGAAAACGAAAACAGTAGAAAAAAAATTTATCTGAAGTGTCTGGGAGCAGAACTGTTATAGTTGCTCATGGCAACCAATCAGAGCTCAGCTTTAAATTTATATACATCTGTGGTAAAATGAAAGCTGAGCTCTGATTGGTTGACAAATCCATTTTCACATAACCACAACTCAAGTTATAGGTATAGGGAAATGGAAGATTTGCTTATTTTGGATCCCATTTTACATTTTAATATACAACTAAAGATGATGGGAATGCTACTTATTTCCACTTCCCATTCTTCGCTATGTGTCCGCACATAATGCACTTACACTTCCATCTCATTCTGCTGGTTCTTCACCCTCATGAAATCATTTTCAGTTCCCATGTATGTAAATCCATACCTAAAAATAGAGACAGACATCACATAGAGCTAGAGAAAAGTGCGGGGAGCACCCATCTTTATGTTATCCCGAGGTTATTACCTTACATGATACATTATTTTGTTTCATTATGAATAATCTGTGTCTAGGCGCTGAGATACATTAGACAATTGTTAGCCAACATTCACACTGCAGTATGGGGGATGCATATATGACCGATATACGTCCCTCATAGACGGCAATGGGCGGACAGCGCCCAACGGAAGCGGTACGGTGCCGCACACATGCGGACATGTCCTATCTTTCGCCGGAATACAACGCCGTGCCCCATATATCCCTATGGAGAGGGGCGGGGGTGGGCAGCGCTCTCCCCGGCACTGCCATGCTACGGTGCGGGCAACGGCAGTGTGCATGTAGCCTTGGATTGTATTGTGGTGTCCTAATCTCAATGGAAGTGAAGAATAATTTAGGATTCCGGAATATAACTGGATAACTGTCCTGGGTGAGTGACAAGAGAAGTGTGTGCTCATAGAGAAAAGCGCAAGGCCAATACAAGGTTAAAGAATCTAATCACATTGTATAAGGCTGTATCATAGGCAAAACTGCTCCAAAACAGAGGCTTTTTAATGCAGATCCAAGGGAGAGACATAGTCAGTGTAAGGCCCATGTTTGTGCTCTGGCCACGGAATAGACAAATGTGCTGGCCAGACTTCACAGCATGAGCAAGGTGCAGTGGACAGTGGTCCTTAGATCAAAGAGAAATATGATGCAAGGACTCCCTATTTGCCAGCCAAACTGCTGCTCAGCCAGCAGACAGAGAGTCCTTGCATCATATTTCAGTACAATATAAGAACTCCCATCCACTGCACTGTGCTCAGTGTGTGGGAAATAACCAGAAGTCGGGTCTGTTTGCATGGACCAAACAGAATTGTGTGCAGAGAGCCTAAGGCAGGGCGTCTGATGATACGCCATTACTGTATATTATTGATATTTGTACCGGATGTTACAGTCAGACAGGTTGCCCACAAGCAAGTTCAATCGGATAACTCACTCCATGTGCTAGGGGGATTTCCTGGCCCGAACCTCTAACGACTGGGCTGAGCAGACACGCCATAGATTACAGTCCTGTGATACAAGTCATTCCAGGAAATCTCCCCAGTGCATGGAGCGGCATTTTTGGACTGAACTGTGAGTGGCAACAGTCTCCATGTCTGTAGTCGGACCTCATGTCCCATGGTGGGTCCTGCCAATGGCACCTGGCTTCTTCTAGGGGCATGTTTGGGTCAGCACTACATAGGGGTGTAATAAAGGCAGTAGAAAAGCCTGGACTGAGTAAGAACTTCTACTGGGTACAAAAAGAATTCATGAAATATAACAGTGTCTCAGCGCATATCAGGACAAAGAAAGGTTTTGGCAAGAAAAACTTAAACTATAATCCTTTTTTTTTTTTTTAAACTCAAGTCATAAAAATCAGAAACCATATAGGGAATTCAGCTTTGACTCTGCATCTGATCTGTTGTGCTGGAAGCTGCAAGCATTAGACCACTTGGTATATAAAACTAGATACAATTCTGTGTTGTGTTTGGGTTAATCCAGTGTTGCTTTCTATTGGGAACACGTGCACTCTCGGGGATAAAGAACACATATGTGTTATGTAGGATTCTGAACGAGCACTCGGCTGACAGCTATTGAAGTTGTACGAGCGCCAATGGTGAACCACGTGCGTGATATTGTGAAGGAAATTTCAGATAAAAACATATGCTGTAAGCATCCTTACTTATGCCAGCAGCTCTGATAACAGTGCCACAAACATATTTATATTCATTACAGGAAACAGTGTATTCTTCCAAGTCACCAGCAGAGGGAGCTCCAGCCCTGAGGACTGGGATGTATTACTGGCAGCCTGATGTGTCTCCTCACATGAACTGCAGTAAGCAGAGGTGGGAGCGGGCATCTGTGTACTGGATTGTGAAAGCAGCTGTTCCAGATACAGCACTTGTGAGGACTGCTGACAGTGCTAAGCGGAAGCATGTGCTCTTCACACCTTACACAAGCTGATAAAGTGCTGCACATGAGTGACATCAGTCCATGATACCTGCACCATTTCTGGAGGAGGCAATAAATGGCACCTGGAAGACATGACACACAGAGCACGGCTACACTGCCTGACGTGCACTGTAACAACACCCTCCTGCCATACACTTCACATCACTGTCAGCAGAGGGAACATGTTACTAACAAATTCATTTTCTGCCATCGATGAGAAATCTGTGTGTGCCGGGCATGGAGATGACCACCACATTTTGAATGAATTATCTTTTTAAGTAAAAAGCTCTTAAGTTATAGAGCAGGAATATCAGATTCTTCTTGACTTCTCTGAACATTTTGACTACAAAAACAATTATCTGTACCATATCTAACAGTATCTTCACAAATGAGAATGTAACCATAACAATGCTTAATAGCACTATGTCTTAAAGGAGTAAGTGGAGTAAGGAAGGCATCCAATCTATTCCAAAACCATAAACTGGAAAGCCCCTCCAAAACATAACAGATGGTCAGGTCCTCTAGAGCAGTGCTGTTCATTTTTCCTAACACCATTACCCTTTGATACTGGCAGTCACAGGGAGTCCCCGCGGTAGCCGGCAGTCACAGGGAGTCCCCGCGGTAGCCGGCAGTCACAGGGAGTCCCCGCGGTAGCCGGCAGTCACAGGGAGTCCCCGCGGTAGCCGGCAGTCACAGGGAGTCCCCGCGGTAGCCGGCAGTCACAGGGAGTCCCCGCGGTAGCCGGCAGTCACAGGGAGTCCCCGCGGTAGCCGGCAGTCACAGGGAGTCCCCGCGGTAGCCGGCAGTCACAGGGAGTCCCCGCGGTAGCCGGCAGTCACAGGGAGTCCCCGCGGTAGCCGGCAGTCACAGGGAGTCCCCGCGGTAGCCGGCAGTCACAGGGAGTCCCCGCGGTAGCCGGCAGTCACAGGGAGTCCCCGCGGTAGCCGGCAGTCCCCGCGGTAGCCGGCAGTCACAGGGAGTCCCCGCGGTAGCCGGCAGTCACAGGGAGTCCCCCCGGTAGCCGGCAGTCACAGGGAGTCCCCCCGGTAGCCGGCAGTCACAGGGAGTCCCCCCGGTAGCCGGCAGTCACAGGGAGTCCCCCCGGTAGCCGGCAGTCACAGGGAGTCCCCCCGGTAGCCGGCAGTCACAGGGAGTCCCCCCGGTAGCCGGCAGTCACAGGGAGTCCCCCCGGTAGCCGGCAGTCACAGGGAGTCCCCCCGGTAGCCGGCAGTCACAGGGAGTCCCCCCGGTAGCCAGCAGTCACAGGGAGTCCCCCCGGTAGCCAGCAGTCACAGGGAGTCCCCCCGGTAGCCAGCAGTCACAGGGAGTCCCCCCGGTAGCCAGCAGTCACAATAATGTAGTTGGTAGTCACAGTGATGCAGTCAGTAGTCACAGTGATGCAGTCAGTAGTCTCTTTGTGACCAATAATGGGGACGCCTCAGATCTTTTAGAACATACATGTATCTGACAGGGCTGAACATGGACCTTCTATGGCAGACAACACAAATCTATATGATACTTTTGACACAATGGTTTCTATAAAGCAAAATGAATATATAAATGGGGACTGCATGACATCACAAAAGGTAATATTACAAAATTTTACATTTTATGTTGTCACAGATTTTGAGCAGAGGTAGAGCTTCTCTTATAACCTCCACTAAATCGCTATTCACATCTGGCCGCTAGATGTTTATTTGTCCCTACAATGGGTGAAGATGTCGGCCTGGTTATATAGTAGCAGAGTAATTGGGGTGGGCTGTATCCAAAATATGTGATTGAAGTGAAGATACAAACGAACAACCAAATAATTTATACAAAATACATTTCTGCTCACTTTTTGGCTCCAGTCACTAAAGCGATTTCATCCGGAGAAGAGGATATGTAAGAGCATTTGCTCTCTGATGGTGCGATGGGTCCATCCGTCTGACACTCTTCTTTCATCTGGACTGTATGGCACAGACATAGCGCTCGGAGGAAGAGTTCCTCCCTATCCTAGAAACATAGAAAACATGCATCTTTACTGGGTCATCAAATGTTGATGGGTGGGTCGTCTAACCTTAGTAATTGGCTCCAAGGGAAAATTGGGGTGCTCTAATAGTGGGGCTGCAGAGTTTTGGGTGTTTGGTGGTCACATAGAGATGAATACATTGGCAGTGATACAAGATAGGCTCACAGTGTAGAAGGACATTACCTTGGAGGCCTTTCCATACATCCCAGTAGGCCCATCGGTTTCAGTCAGCCCATCTCCGGCCTCCTTGTATTTGTAGCCATCTATACAGCATTCGATAAACTCCATTGAGTTTTCTGTGAGCGTGCCCGTCTTATCCGTGAACACATACTCCACCTACAGAAACAAATACCAAGCTGGGAGTTGCCTTCTTATTATCAAATGTATAGTCTTTATGGTGAGTGTGGACATATACATATACTAGTGAGCATTTAATCTCAGCCAACCCTTTCCATATAACACATAGGGTGCGGTCCTTTAGGCACACTGATAAAATATGACACAGCAACTTGATGGTGGCATAACCACTGGGATCATTATCATTATACTGGGGAGGAGTCGTGGCACGTGGATGATCATTATTCAGACTGAGACCCGTCACCATGGTTTTAACTTTTCAACATTGTCCAATCGCTCTAAGAGACATAACAATGAGTATTTCATATGAGTGCTTTATAGCTTATCCGATCTCCATAACGCCTGCCTACCTGCCCCAGCTCCTCATTCAGGTCGGAAGTGTTGACCAGCGCTCCCTCTTTTATTTCCTCATCGTACATCTCCTTATCCCACGAAATGAAGAAAGACCCAAGGAACTTTTGCATTTCCACCGTGACATACATGGACACGGGGATGATGAAGTTGAATAGAACCATGAAGGAAAGGAAATCTGTAAAAATCTTCAATATCTAGAACCAAAAGAAAAATACAAATTATTGTGCTGTGCCACATGTTCGCAGAAAACACATGATAAAGCATGATGCAGCGATAAAGCTGAGTTGTGGATGTGCAGTGGTGAAGAAGAGTTGCAGTCATGCAGTAATTAAGCAGGGCTGTGGATGTGCAGCAGTGTAGCTTAATTGTTTTAGTGCAGCAATTCATTTTGGTGGTTATTTCTGAAATGCTGAAACCCCTGAAATATATACACCACTTCTCTCTTCTTAGCTGGAGCTTTAGTTAACCACATAATTCAACACTGCAGCAATGAGTGGGATCCAATTCAGATTTCCCTAATTTCTGAAATGTAACATTCACAGTTATAAATAATCGGAGGACATTCTGCAACTTTCGGCACTTTCAGGTGAATTCATTAGCAAGAAGGGGAACTCTCTTTTCATAAATACTGGAATCCCAGCAATCAGCTTGGTATTCCCTACCTTTAGGGGAATAACTTTAAACAAAAATGTATACAACCCCTTTAACGAGGACTTGTCTCCTATCCCACTTCTTTCTTTTAGTGACACTGGTTTTCCAGTGGGAAACATGGACCCGTTTACATGCAAGATTTATGTGGAGTCCACCTGGGGGAGGGTTTATTCTGCAAGATTTGTATCGCTCTTGAATTCCAGGGATAAGCATCAGCCTACACTGTATCCTCACATGACTGGGAAAGCCGTATTTCAAGCAGGTCCTTGAGAGAGTATATAAATACTGATGTTCTGAGAGAAGCACGCAGCATATACCTTAAACGACTCCTTTTCCTTGCGGGTTTTCTCGTTGTACCAGGGCTCATCATTGGCAGGATTACTCTGCCATACGTATTTCAATGTGGTACAGATGGAGGCTTTGGAGACCAGGATGGACAGATAGACTATTAAAAAGGCATTTATGGATCTGCAGGATAAAAAAAAAAGGAAATGCGAAGAAATGTGACTCCATGTAGTTTAAAGCATTCACAGGTGAACTTGTGAAGTAGCACGTATGACTCTAGTGTGACTCTAGTATTACTAGGATGAGTCACGGGGTGACGGAATATTTACTCCTGGAAACTTCTTGGCTAAAGGTTAGAGAGATATCTGAATAGTAAAGGACTACTGTGCTGTACTGTAATTGGTGGCTAATAAGAATAAATGTAGGGTTATGAAGTAGGGCAGAGGACATAAATTCTAATATGATGGTATCAGCTGAATGGGACTAGGGGTAAAGTAAATGTATCCTTAGTGACCTGGGCCAAATAAAATCCCAGGATATATTAAGAGAAACTCATGATAGAGGATCCCTTGCCAGATTTGGGAACATGTACATATGGACGACTAAGGTTTTATGCGATATTCACAAAAGCTATGTGCCTTGCATTCAACCAATGTTAGGTGCTACAGCAAATTAGAACAGGACACTTAACTGTGGGCTCCCAAAAATTAATCTACTCCACCTCCCCCAGTGCACATTCTCCTACACTTCATATTCTTCAAATCACTTTAATGGCTTGAAATGACTCAAAAAGGGAATCTAGCAGCAGAATTTTTCCATATAGAGTTCATTGTTAGTAGCAGCAGTACTGTGAGAATTGGATTTATATCTCTTCCCTGAATACAGCACTACACTGGCCATTTTAGGACATGGTCGGAAATCAGAGTCAAAGATGATAGAATTGTATATTTGATACCCGACTGCTGACACCTTAAATGAACACTGTTCAGCACAGCTCATTTCCCCTGGAGAAGCACTGGACGGACTGTCCTCACACTGCTGTGTTCTTTGATCTCTGCATTACACATATCAGTAAAGCGCTGCAGAATAAGAAAGCCCTATATCAAGATTTATTATTATTATAGCCAGAAACTAGTTACTATTCTTACTCCGAGCAGAGATCAAAGAACGCAGCAGTGTGAGGAGACTCAGCCTCCCCCCTGCTCCAGGAGCTTTGCTGTGTTCCGTGAAGAGATCTCACACACTAGTGCACAAGAATGTTCCAAGTACAGCTACAATCCTGGAATAGAAATGCCTTTTTCACAGTCCTGCTGACACTATCTACTATCTTCAGCTATGTATGGTCAAAACTACTCCCTTTAAACCTTTAGCTCCCCTTAACCCTTTATTCATAAAAGACAAATTAGAAGAAATCCCCATTAAATAAAGCCTTGTAGCATAATTATAGGAGAAAAAGCTCCCAATTACCCAGAGAAACCCCCCACCCCCTAAAGTCCAGCACATAAGCCGCCACACTGCTCCGTACAGCTTGTCATTAAGCTAATAAACAAGACGGAGGGAAATCCTTTAATTAGAGTCTCTCCCTGATGATTGTATTGAAAGATCTGAAGGAAGAAATAGCCTTGTCCTTGTCAGTGATGACAGAAGTGCGCAGGAAGCTCATCTGTCCAGCTAGAAGCGCGGCGTCAGCAGCGGATGATGTGCTGTGTATACTCACTTCTCCACCGCAGAGCGTTTCTGGGACTTTCCTTGGTAGTTCAAAGCCATTTTGGTCTCCATGCCGGTATATACTGCGACACCTGCACAACACAGAAGGCAGAGAGCACTGAACCCGGGCCAAGGCGGAGATGAGAGGCGAAGTCAGACATGTCTATAATAACTCAAACACACAGCGTGACCCAGCACACGTCATTACTCAGGCGCAACAGCTTTGATTTCATACTTTTTAGCTGTCATTTTTCTTATTTTTAAAGACCCTTGTCTCTTTAACCCCTTCCCGACGATGCTCTTTTTCGTTTTTGCATTTACATCTTTTGTTTCCTCTTCTTTAAATAAATCCATAACTTTTATTTTTCCGTGTACAGAGCAGTTTTCTGCTTAACAAATTGTACACCCTGGCAACACTATCTGTTATTCCATGCCGAGTACTGGAAAGCGGGAGAAAAATGTCACAAGCGGTGAAATAAAACACACTTGCATCATTTTATTGTGCGCTTCCACATGACTCCTGCCTTGTTGTGCGCTGATAAGTAAACCAAATTTCTATAGGTTTTGGTAGGCTTTGGATTAAACCTTTTTTTGATTTACCGGTAAACTTTTTCACCATGTTCTGATGCCAATAAATCTTTCAAGCTTTGGTGTATGAAGCTGTGCAAGGTCATTTTTTTTTTGCAGGTTGAGATATTTTTTATGACTACCATTTTTGCGACTGTATGGCCTTTTGATTGTACCACTAGGGGTCTGATCGCTCCTACCATTGGTAGGAGTTCAGCTATTGATCTGTAACAGTGTGCCACAGGCGCACTATTACGGATCTTCATAAATATATAGTCTCCAGGCTGTAATGGAGACAGATCATTACACGCCAATAAAGTCATGGGTAGCACATCTTCGCTGGTGGCACTCATCGCAGGCGTTACCCGAAATAGCTTCCTTAGCTAAGAATAAACTAGAATTGCAACGGGTGCATTCATCACTAGTCATGGTTAGTGATAATCTCCCAAAAATGGCAGCTTCCGGCAAGGGGTTAAAAAACGACTGTAAAATGTATCAAATTCTAATATTTACCATAAATTTGCTTTGTATTTTTTAATGTGGCTCCTTTTAGCAGCAAATTTTCTGGACCCAAAGACCTAAAGAAAAGAAAGTTAAAACAACTAAAATGTAATTAACTTTCTCCCCTTAATGTGTTAACTTGTACACAGAAAAAAATGTAAGTAAAATAACAAAATTAAAAAAAATAAAATCACAATTTAAAATCTAAGAAGAAAACATAAAATAAATGAATCCAAGAGGAATAAGAAAATGTAAATGCCACTCTAACACCCCCAGAAATATATCACGTTTTATACCTGGCCTTCACCTCCTGGTTAGTGTGTATGTTCATGCGGCCAACAAACCTTAAAAAAAAAAAATAAAAGCCTAAATTACATCCCAATCTACAATAAGAGACACCAAGTTACTGGATACACAGAGACTTTGTGGTCTGGAATGATAAATCTAGAAGATCATGCCTCTGTCAAGACCCTGACCTAAAAGACCCTTTTTTTCTCCATTATAATCTACCCGATAGGCAGACAATTTTTCAGAAAATACCAATTTTCTAAATTCTGTCCCAAGGGGTTTCACTTTATTATAGTATAATATGATTGTATGATGCAGGCTGAGCACATAGTAGATAATATTGTGTAGTATAGGAGAATATATCTGTCCCCTCCTCCTGGTGTTACACGGCACATTGTGTCTTGTACTGTGCCCTTTATACTTGTTATGTCTCACGTCCTGTGTACTACCTTATCAGTCATTGTGTTATGGGATGTGCAGTTCACTGCATGCACCTGCTAATGACTTCAAGGCGTCCACTGACTGTATATACAGTTTAAATGGGAAGTATATGGATGGTCTGTGGTTGGAGTATCAGATTGGTGAAGATTGAAAGGACGGTGCCGCAGCCTCTTCATTGCTTGCTTGGATTTTTCCATCTACACGTTATCTACCACTACAGGCCAAGCTGCGGGCCCTGCTGTTTCATCCCATTCATAGCCTGCGGGTACTGACAGCTCATCCTAACAATAGGCCACCACTTAGGGAAACCCCTATGCAGATGGCCCTGATGTCATCTCATGGTGCTGGAGGAGTGAAGCTGCTGACATGAGATCACTGCTGCAGCCATGTCAGGTGGGGGCACATTCAGCTAAGACAGAGTTCACATCTGTCTTCTAAGGCTTCCGCTTGTTATAATGGGAAAAATAATCTTCCCAATATTTTATGCCATAAATAACAAAATCATAATGGAAGCTACAATTCCTTACCTGGAACCCTATGGGAAACTAAAGACACGCTGTATTAGGATTTTGTTAAATGGGTTTTACGAAGTTTGCAAGTTATCCCTTATTTACAGGATAGAGCAGGGAGGGCAGAACTGATGGGACCACCACTAATCATTAAAACAGGAGAATGGGGGTCCGGTTCTCACTAATGGGTGCATGGATCCACTTATTTCAACAGCAGGGGGTGTTGGGAATTGCAGAATACAACAATACAGGTCTTTGTCTTTTACTATCTTACTATATTTAAAGGAATCTACCATCAGAATCCAGCATGGATGAACCAGAAGCTAAATTATTACATTATATAAGAATACAGCACTCACTCAGACAGTGAATAAGAGTACTGGAGATGGCTAGCACTGTGTACACAAATTTCGGACACTCTCTACTATTGAATGTGCACGCACCCATTTGGGAGAACTGGACCCCTATTCTGCAGATTGCTGTGGGGTCCGGTTCTTATGAATGATGGGGGTCCCAGTAGTTGGACACTCACTGATCAGCTTGCTATCCCCTATCCTGTTGAAAATTTGCAAACTTTGTACCATTCTTTTAGCGGCACGGTGGCTGAGTGGGTAGCACTGGGGTCCTGGGTTCGAATCCCACCCAGGTCAACATCTGCAAAGAGTTGTATGTTCTCTCCGTGTTTGCATGGGTTTCCTCCGGGTCCTCCGGTTTCCTCCCACACTCCAAAACATACTGTTAGGTTGTTTAGATTGTGCAGCGCTGCGTAATCTGTGCGCGCTATATAAATAAAGAATTAATATTATTATTATTAGCTCTTCTTTAACAGAAAGTAATAGGGACTACTTTAATGGGTAACTCCTCCTAAGGTTCATATTGAAGCCTGTGAGCTAATCCTCCGTTATACTGATCCCCACAAGGATACAGTCATTGGATAAAGAGCCGGGCAATGTTTCCCACAGAAGGCGCTCCGGATAATCACAACTCCCAGACAATCTGCGCTGATTTGTTTACGCTCAGTCGTGGTATTAAGGAGAATGAGGCTTATTCAGGAAGTTTCAGTAAATGTGTAGTTGTGACCTTGGAGAAAGAATTCATCACATTTCTGCGGCTGCGAGGTCTCCGGAAGCTAAGCCTTAAACCCTGCACTTGAAACCGTCAGAAAATCAGAAGATTGTGTAATTAAAAAATCCCCAAAACAGTTTAATTGAATGCTCTAGTTATTTTAATTAAGACAGGATCCTTAATTAAAGGCTTGAGGCTACAGTCTAGCAATTTCTTAAGGAAAAAAAAAAATCTTGATGACTAATGATTCAGCACTGGAAAGCAGCGCAGGAGCAGAAATACACGGAAATGTGAGATATCATCAAACTTTTCCCATAGAAGACTATGGCTCAGTACACTGCCCAAGGCTAAGAGCAATATTGTAGAAATAGGGACTTCTAGAGGATCTTTCCCAATAAGTCTCACAGGAAAAAAATTATTTGTGGTGCATCATTCCTCTGTTATTACTCCTGGAAAAAACTGCATACATATATCTGGAAGATGCATGTAACATCTCTTTGGTGCTCCAAGCTCCTGTGCAGTGATTTACCGACGTCAGCCTATGTATTGGACCGCTGGAAGAATAAACCGCTGGTCCATAAGAACCTGTGGGTGGTTTTCTGTCCCAGTTAGGTTCTCTTTAGAGGGGTTATATTACGTACACTTTTATTTACCAATTCAAACCAGAAAGTGAAACAAATTCCCCTTTTTCCTGCAGGATATTAGAATTTCCATTAATATAGACATTTACATGGAAAATGGAAAGAAATGTGTTTTTGACACACAGATAGGACACGACGATCCTGGAGGGGCATGTGTATAGATAATTGGGTGATTTCAAAAACACGTCAAGTAACGTGGAAGTATTTCCTTTAGTGAAAGTTTTGCTAAGTATTAACAATATTTGGTTTCATCTGTGAAACCTCTCCTTAATTTTCAGACAATAAGGTGCCATCCGGACACCACACATTTTATATTCAGGATGTGAAGCTGTTGCTTTGGTACAGAACACTCTCTAGATGGAAATCCATCCTTGTGAAGTGGTAGGTTCCTGTCTGCTCAGATGATAAGTGCCACTTACTTGTAGAGGTCAGACTGGGGCTGTTCACATTCAATAGTGGCGGATAGGCTGTCCATTGCTTCAACGCTGCACAAACCGGACGTCTCCCGCACAGCAAAATATGTCTGAAAGATAAAAGGCAAGTAAGAGCCTGTACATAACAATCATATATGTCTGGAAGAGGGGAGAAACCTCAGACTTCACGGCCTATATTAAATCTCCGTCATTAATTACCAGCGGTGCTAGAATCGGACACTAATCTTCCACCCTATTTATAGAGACGTCCAGAGATCCAAAGTATTCTCCGTGCCAAGTTCCCTCCATTTCCAATAAAAGTGTCCTGCTACGGCCAGCTGCAGTGTGACGCTCTGCAGAACTGATGGACCCGACTGAGCCGACAGTAAACTCCCGGACCTCTTTACGGGAAAGGCTTTTCTCCCAAACTGTTGCAGAGCTTTAAAGGGAACCTGTCACCAGCTTTTACCACATTAAAATACAAGCCTTCCTTAGGTCAGATATGAAATGTCCTTCATAGATTCCCTCTTTTACGTAAAATATCAACCATTTAGCTATAGAAAAAAATCTCCTCCAAAGTTATGTGAAAATGAGCATAAAAAAAAAAGAAGTCATATTTACCCGAGATGAATCAAGTTTAAAGGCTTAGAGGGAGTGTCATTTCAGAAGTCTCCATCTTCAGATCTATAGAAACATGCTTCTGGTATGTTAAATAACAGAATATCATATTTTGGATCAAGCCTGTGGTTCTGTGATCTACAGAACCAGAAATACAGGCAGTTAAAAAATGGATTGCATTTCTAGTGAATTACAAGCCTGAGGTAATCCGAAATATGAAATTTTTTTCTTTAATATGACACCCAATTTGTAGATCCTATAGAACCAAAGATAGAAGAGTTTGAAGTGATATTCCCCAGGAAGCCTCTAGACATGACTCATCTCTGGAAAATAAAACTGTTCTCTGCTCATTTTCACATTTTTGGAAAAGATAGAACTCGTAAAAGGACATTTCAAACCCTACCTAAGGGCACTGGAGGTATTGGGTTAAACTGGGTTCCCCCTAATCTCTCCCATTTGACAAACATTTTTTAAGGATTTGCCATTAACGTCTTATAAAAGTAGGTTCTAGAATCAGGAATCCATACCAATCTCTGAAAGGAATCCCCGAGACTGCCGCCGCTGTTTACCGTCCCCACCATCAGTCAAATTTGGCGTTTGGGATTTATGGACACAGGGGAAAAGTGAGTAACATTGTGTCCATAACTTTACTAGAAGTGGATGATGAAGTATCTGTATTATGTAATTTGTAAGATGTGGATAATGGTGCGATCAGATTTCATTGTATTTGTGGATTTCTGGATTGGACTTCAGTGCAGGCAGGGTAAACCATGGAATGTGGTGTCAGACCCAAAAGTAGGACCCGCACCCGTCACACTTATGATATAATGACATCCTTTCAACACATGTACTGATACTGTGAACTACAGGCCCTACGACTGAACAAACTTTCAGCAGCAATATTGGTAATAAAAGCTGGTTTTTCAGGTTCTATATACTACCCACAAAATTAGACAACCAAAGAATTATATATGACAACAAATAGTAGGTGTAAGTGCAATGTAGTATCTGTAATAACCTTGAAGTTGGACTCTCCATCAAGACTTGCAGTAGTGACTGTGCAGGTCCCATCTCCGCAGCTGGAGGACAGTAGGATAAGGTCACACGGGAAGGTCTCGTCATCTCTCACTTCTACAATGTCACCCACCTTTAGAGGGATAAAAATATTAATGTCCAAGCTGAATGCTGCCCCTAAGCCCTTTCCCAATCCTCCCTCTCGCAGTGGAGACATGTACGACTGCTCTCATGAAGATCTCTGGAGGCTACTGCCTACAGTCACATTTTTAAGGTTGGGGTCACACAGGGTGAGCCGAAAGTGGAAATGTCACAGCAAATACCAGATCTGGACAGCCCGTAGTTTTCTCTTTAGACCATCACACACTTAAAATCTTATGTAGATTAAAATCTCCAGAATACACTCACATGATGCGGGTCTAAAACCCACTGAATTGTAGCCTGTCATTTGTTACTACAATTTTTACCAAATTTCTCACATCGCTTAATAAAGGAATCTTCTCACCAGCGTTTACATAACTAAATTTCTAGCACTTCATACCCTACCTGCATAGTGCTGCTAGTTTAGTGGGGTAAAAGCTGCTGACAGGTTCCCTTTAAAATCCCATCCTCTATGCTATAAATGCAAGTCTCCATTAGTGGTCCCAGCCTAAAGAGGACATATCACTGCTCCAGGTTTGTCTCTGAAATGTGACAAGTGGATGTCACTGCCCCCCCTCTTAAAAGTGAGTTTTTACACTCAGCATTAATTAGACTGCGCAGGGACACATGATGGTATCATGTGAAAGAAGAGAATCTCATCACTCAAATCCTATGAGGCCTGTGGTTCTGAGAGCTACAGAACTAGAGATAAAGGAACATGAAGACATAGCAGAAGATTTATTAAAAGGGAACCTGTCATCAGGAGCCCTTTTTCTGGATCCCCATAGAGAATAGTGTGCGCATTGCCCAATGATATATTATACCCTACCTGAAGAGGCTTATAGTTTGGTGCAGTAAAAGTCAGGGACAGGTCCCCTTTAAGACATGCCCATAGACATCTCATTAGCCATTCTCATCAAGTGTCCATCACCAAGGACACATTTTATGTAATCTACATTTTAGCCTCTTAAACGATCTTGTACTCCTCACATAAAATTATTTCATTGCGGCCGAGTCTATTATATTCTGTATAGTCATGGTTTAATATCTCACAAGGGGAAAAAAGTTAATCTGAATTTGGTGAAGACTCATATCCCCAAAGCAGAACTGACATAGATTGTGACAGCAGAAAATTGCCCTCTCAGAATTTTATAGCCGGTAACACTCAGAGCGAAGAAAGTCTGATAAAATGCTGAATAATACATGAACATGAAATACATTATTAAAACAAAAGGGAAAATAAACTTATTTATGTAACTTTCAACAATCTTATCTTACTTGTATTATTTTTCATTTTAACTTTAAAAACTTACAGTTGTGTATACTATATGACAAGGAGAACATCTGTATAATCTGTGACATCTATTGTCAGTAGTGATGTAATGATGGGTCAGTGTTATCTATATAGAGGTCATTGTACAGGGAGGAGGAGATAAGCTGTGACGTCATCTATTGTCAGTAGTGATGTAATGATGGGTCAGTGTTATCTATATAGAAGTCATTGTACAGGGAGGAGGAGGAGATAAGCTGTGACGTCATCTATTGTCAGTAGTGATGTAATTATGGGTCAGTGCTATCTATATAGAGGACATTGTACAGGGAGGGGGAGGAGATAAGCTGTGACGTCATCTATTGTCAGTAGTGATGTAATGATGGGTCAGTGTTATCTATATAGAAGTCATTGTACAGGGAGGAGGAGGAGATAAGCTGTGACGTCATCTATTGTCAGTAGTGATGTAATTATGGGTCAGTGCTATCTATATAGAGGACATTGTACAGGGAGGGGGAGGAGATAAGCTGTGACATCATCTATTGTCAGTAGTGATGTAATGATGGGTCAGTGTTATCTATATAGAGGTCATTGTACAGGGAGGAGGAGGTAAGCTGTGACGTCATCTATTGTCAGTAGTGATGTAATTATGGGTCAGTGTTATCTATATAGAGGTCATTGTACAGGGAGGAGGAGGAGATAAGCTGTGACGTCATCTATTGTCAGTAGTGATGTAATGATGGGTCAGTGTTATCTATATAGAAGTCATTGTACAGGGAGGGGGAGGAGATAAGCTGTGACATCATCTATTGTCAGTAGTGATGTAATGATGGGTCAGTGTTATCTATATAGAGGTCATTGTACAGGGAGGAGGAGATAAGCTGTGACGTCATCTATTGTCAGTAGTGATGTAATGATGGGTCAGTGTTATCTCTATAGAAGTCATTGTACAGGGAGGAGGAGGAGATAAGCTGTGACGTCATCTATTGTCAGTAGTGATGTAATTATGGGTCAGTGCTATCTATATAGAGGACATTGTACAGGGAGGGGGAGGAGATAAGCTGTGACATCATCTATTGTCAGTAGTGATGTAATGATGGGTCAGTGTTATCTATATAGAGGTCATTGTACAGGGAGGAGGAGGTAAGCTGTGACGTCATCTATTGTCAGTAGTGATGTAATGATGGGTCAGTGTTATCTATATAGAAGTCATTGTACAGGGAGGAGGAGGAGATAAGCTGTGACGTCATCTATTGTCAGTAGTGATGTAATTATGGGTCAGTGTTATCTATATAGAGGTCATTGTACAGGGAGGGGGAGGAGATAAGCTGTGACATCATCTATTGTCAGTAGTAATGTAATGATGGGTCAGTGTTATCTATATAGAGGTCATTGTACAGGGAGGGGGAGGAGATAAGCTGTGACATCATCTATTATCAGTAGTGATGTAATGATGGGTCAGTGCTATCTATATAGAGGACATTGTACAGGGAGGGGGAGGAGATAAGCTGTGACATCATCTATTGTCAGAAGTGATGTAATGATGGGTCAGTGCTATCTATATAGAGGACATTGTACAGGGAGGTGGAGGAGATAAGCTGTGACATCATCTATTGTCAGAAGTGATGTAATGATGGGTCAGTGCTATCTATATAGAGGACATTGTACAGGGAGGGGGAGGAGATAAGCTGTGACATCATCTATTGTCAGTAGTGATGTAATGATGGGTCAGTGTTATCTATATAGAGGTCATTGTACAGGGAGGGGGAGGAGATAAGCTGTGACATCATCTATTGTCAGTAGTGATGTAATGATGGGTCAGTGCTATCTATATAGAGGACATTGTACAGGGAGGGGGAGGAGATAAGCTGTGACATCATCTATTGTCAGTAGTGATGTAATGATGGGTCAGTGCTATCTATATAGAGGACATTGTACAGGGAGGGGGAGGAGATAAGCTGTGACATCTATTGTCAGTAGTGATGTAATTATGGGTCAGTGTTATCTATATAGAGGGAGGAGATAAGCTGTGACAATCTATTGTTATCAGTAGATGATGGTATTGTCAATATTGCTGTGTTTTTATATTGTTATACTGGATCATTTTCTGGTGACACATTCCCATTAAGACAGCACTAATCTGCATCAGACAATAAATTAGAAAAAAAAAATCAAGAGCCGATAATGAATACCTTGATCTTCTCGCTCTCCTTCTTGACTCGCTTGGAGTTTTCAATAATGTACACTGTGCTTTTATTGACTTCATTATCCGCTCGATGTCGGAGCCAGTCTTCATAGCCCTGAAGGAAACAATGTAATATACTCACACAGGAAGATTCCATGGAATTACTTCCAACAAAGAATTATTCAGCACTGAGCAGATACATGCTACATATTATTAGCAATTTTACATTAAACACAACCATAATATCTATTTCCCTTTGTGTATCCTAATGTCATGCCTCCCCCGGGGCACGTACCACATAGGTACCCAGCCATCACTCGTCTGTCCGGTCATGGCTTCCATTGATCCTTGGGCCACATTTTGATCTTTAGGGGGTCAGCACAGACACCAGCAGGTTATGATATAAGACACTTCATGTACAAGGCCATGTGTGCAGTTGGTATTATATGTCACCCAGGAGCTGAAATGGCCCCTTTTATTCTCCATGATTATAAATGAAATGTTGAAATGTACATGACTTGTCGGTCCTTGCACCTCTTTCAGTAGGTACTAACCTCTATAGACACCTCACAAGCCCATGTTGAAAATACTCTGGCCCTCTCTCTCTTCTAGAATTCACAATTTTGCCCTTGACAAAGTGGCCAGATCTTTACTTTTCCATTTTTACTGCTTCCAACAAGTCAACTTAAAAGGGGTTTTGCATGAATATGGAATAGACCTTGGAGCCAGGACAAGACACAAAGAAAGAACATCTACTTATCACCCTCCAACACTTCCGGTTGCAGACCTGTACCCAAACACAAGTTCCGGACGGTCATGGCATCTGACGCAGCACAAGAAGAGAAGTCTCCAGGAAAATTGTAAGTGGTGCCCCACGTCCAAGGAGGCTGCTCATTGGATTGAGTGGGTCCTTTTAACCAAATGCCCCACCCCCAACCTTCTGGTGGGTGCAGGCCGAAGCAGGACCTGCCATAGTGACTTGGTCCCGGATCCATATCTGGACCATATACAGAGATGGCCACAAACATGCATGTATGGGGATCCCTGCCGACGTTTCTGAGAGGGACAACAATACGGCCTTTATTTTTGTCTTTCACACAGGCTGGTATATAAGTATATCAGAGTCTCCTGGTTTTGTGAAAGGTAATTACCTATTTAAAGGGGTTGGCCAAGGTGAGGATTTTCTTGTGTACGAATTTGAGGAGGGTATAATAACAAACAAGTTATACTCGGCCCTCTCTCTGGCACTCGAGAACAGCACAATGGCACCCGTCATGCACCCGCTTCAGCTTTAGCGGATGTGTGCCGTGAACACTACGTCAGAGACCAATGATGACTGGACCTGAGCACCGGAGAGAAGAGCTTATTCATTTTATACCCCGTGGGCCCATAAACAAGAAAACCCTGGTTGTGGACAACTCATTTTATGTCCATTGTTGGAGTTAATGCCCAGAAAGCCAGCACTTGGAGATATTCTTGCTGTTTTCGGGTTGGTTTCCAGTTGCTTACCTGTTTGATGGCGGTGACTGTGATGACAAAGAATAGAGGAAGGCCACTTGTTACCGGACTTGTTGGTGTATCAACAATCGCCTATGGAGGAGAGAACAACAGGGTTATTAACCCCGAGGATTACACAGGACCAAACTCACTGGCATCAGAACACTGGGCCTAAACGATAAAGGGTTACTTCCATCTTAGACATCATTGTTAAAGAGATATGCCCAGCCTCTCCATGTGGACGTGTGTGGACATGTGCAGAAATATCTGGATACTTGTGTACGTCATAACTTTCACATAACTTTCAGCGAAAATGTAGCAGAAAATGTACATTTAGTCCCGACTGGTCCATCTAGATAACAAAAGCCCTGCAGGCCTAACAACATGTCAGACTGGTCAGACAGGACCTGCTGACCATCACTACAAGTGAGATGCCACATTTACCGTATGTCCAAATGACAGAATAGCCATAGTTATATGCGACTAACAACACGGAGAGCACGGATCTCACTGGGCAAGGGAAAAAAAAAACTAATATCAAATACTTTGCAACATTATGTTATCTACTGATTTACTCCTACAGCACCTACATTAAGACGAAGAAGCCTGGGTGCCACCAACCAGGTCACCAATATCGGATCTAGTGAGAGTACGACAATGGGGACCCCTCCCTCCAAGACTGGAGCCGGAAGTCCAGCTCAAGCGTATATGAGCTGAACTACATTTCTTGGCATTAGTCACTACATAGAGCTGGACCTCTGACTCATTTCTACATGGGTCGGGAGCTGCGGATTGATCGGCAGTGCTGGTCCGCTGATATTGATCACCCATCTCATATTATAATTGAGGAAAACCCCTGACATAAGGACAGTAATTTAAAAGGAGCCTCTCAACAGCCACCCGCCACCCAAACCACAATTTTCCAAAAAGTCGGAAAACCTGACGAAGATGCGGCCGCGGGACCCTTAGTAAATAAGCTCCAGTATCTTTTAGATATCCTTATACATGTTTGACTAATAGCTTTATCCATGGAGGTCAGGCTACTGCTGCTGACACTGCTAACCCAGATGAGTGGGGGGGGGGGGGATGAGGGTGTTGAGAAAAACACTGGGGTACATTTACTAAGGGTCCGAACGCCGCATTTTCGTTGGGTATCCTGATTTTTTTTCAGATTTGCCCTGAATTGCCCTGGGTTTTTGGCGCACTCGATCAGATTGTGTCGCATCGGCGCCGGTTTGCATGAGACACAAATCGGGCGGGGATGGGCGTGGACGTCGGACAGCCCGACTGATTCGGACAAACCGAGGAATTTAAAAAGCAAATTGTGTCACAAGATCATCACATGCACCGGGAAGAAGAAAGTGAACTCCGGCGGACCTCAGCGGGGGAAGAGACACATGCAGGATATCGTGCGCAAGATCTTAGTGAATCGTGGCAGACCCGAATCCTCATCGGACAACGCAGGCGGGGATCGTGACGGGACAGGTAAGTAAATGTGTCCCACTGTGTATCCTGAGGGAGAGGGTAATGAGGGAATTGATTTCTCTTCAGCGAGTCACACACAGTCAATGCCTCTCTCAACTCCCTCAGGAATTCTCTACAGTGGGTCACACACAGCCATAGCCTCCCTCAACTCCCTCATTCCAGAGGGACAGCAGTGTCAACATCAGAGGTGGGATAACCTGACTGTATGCTGGAGCTTTTCCGCTCTTTAGTAACAGAGGGGATTAATAAAAGGCTTTAATGCTGGCTCTAATCCTAATGGATAGTGTAATTAGCGGAACACGTATAAAGACATCTAAAAGGTACTAAGCGTGTATAAGGGATGTGGGGTCAGATGACAGGTTCTCTTTAAATTGTTGCCCTGAAGTTTGAAGTCTCATGCTTGATACTGCAGCAGGTCAGAGGTTAGAGGAAGGACGCCTGCAGTAGACCAGACGGTTATGTAGTTATGTGGATGTAGACCTCATATGTACATAATCACAGTGAAGCGTTTCAGGACACGTTACCACCGGGCGTCTAAGCTCCGGCATATTGTATATCATTTCATGTATCACAGAAGCATAAGCAAAATCAAATAAAGAAATGTTGGCTAAACTAGCAATGGTTTATATAGGCCATAAAGTAAAGTGTGAAGTCAGCAGCTGCCGATGCCAGAAATGAGTTGTCGGTGTTATAGTGGAAGTGCGAAGATTCATTAGCAGATTGTAATCAACACCCAATCTACACGAGACGCATTCATAACTGGTAGAGGATTAAAGCAAACCTGTCACTATGAGAAGGTGCTATGTTATAGAGCAGGATAGTGTCCTATCTGCAAGCTGCTTGTTATAGAGCAGGAGGAGCTGAGCAGATTGTACACAGTGTCTTATCTGCTGGCAGCATATTATAGAACAAGGAAAACTAAGCAGGACAATGTACAGTGTGCTCAGCTCCCCCTGTTCAAATTTCTTTTTTTTTATTTTTTTTTTATAGCTAATAGTCCCCTTAATGAGATACAGAGATTAGCCCCATGTTATAAATACATATTGTACATGAAGATTATGGTATATGGGTTCATGTAAAGATATTGTCTTAATGTGACCGAGTTCCTAAGCATCAGGACTTCCAGCACCCGAGCCCCTGAGATGTGTATGAGATATAAGCTCCTATATACACTCACCGGCCACTTTATTAGGTACACCTGTCCAACTGCTCGTTAACACTTAATTTCTAATCAGCCAATCACATGGCGGCAACTCAGTGCATTTAGGCATGTAGACATGGTCAAGACAATCTCCTGCAGTTCAAACTGAGCATCAGTATGGGGAAGAAAGGTGATTTGAGTGCCTTTGAACGTGGCATGGTTGTTGGTGCCAGAAGGGCTGGTCTGAGTATTTCAGAAACTGCTGATCTACTGGGATTTTCACACACAACCATCTCTAGGGTTTACAGAGAAAGGTCCGAAAAAGAAAAAACATCCAGTGAGCGGCAGTTCTGTGGGCGGAAATGCCTTGTTGATGCCAGAGGTCAGAGGAGAATGGGCAGACTGGTTCGAGCTGATAGAAAGGCAACAGTGACTCAAATCGCCACCCGTTACAACCAAGGTAGGCAGAAGAGCATCTCTGAATGCACAGTACGTCGAACTTTGAGGCAGATAGGCTACAGCAGCAGAAGACCACACCGGGTGCCACTCCTTTCAGCTAAGAACAGGAAACTGAGGCTACAATTTGCACAAGCTCATCGAAATTGGACAGTAGAAGATTGGAAAAACGTTGCCTGGTCTGATGAGTCTCGATTTCTGCTGTGACATTCGGATGGTAGGGTCAGAATTTGGCGTCAACAACATGAAAGCATGGATCCATCCTGCCTTGTATCAACGGTTCAGGCTGGTGGTGGTGGTGTCATGGTGTGGGGAAGATTTTCTTGGCACTCTTTGGGCCCCTTGGTACCAATTGAGCATCGTTGAATGCCACAGCCTACCTGAGTATTGTTGCTGACCATGTCCATCCCTTTATGACCACAATGTACCCAACATCAGATGGCTACTTTCAGCAGGAGAATGCGCCATGTCATAAAGCTGGAATCATCTCAGACTGGTTTCTTGAACATGACAATGAGTTCACTGTACTCAAATGGCCTCCACAGTCACCAGATCTCAATCCAATAGAGCATCTTTGGGAAATCTCTGAGGAATGCTTCCAGCACCTTGTTGAATCTATGCCACGAAGAATTGAGGCAGTTCTGAAGGCAAAAGGGGGTCCAACCCGTTACTAGCATGGTGTACCTGATAAAGTGGCCGGTGAGTGTACAGTACATAGGGGGCAGCACATACCCAGCTGGTCTCTCGTATTATACCTGCAGGGGCTGCACATTCAGTCTGCTGCTAGGAATGTTATATCCCAGCAGAGGGATAATCCGTGTAACGTAATCCCTAGACAAGTGCTCTCTATTCAGAGGGGAGGCAAATAGTGAGCACAAGCAAAGCAGTGATCACTCTGGTCATCCTCTCCAGTCTATATGTGGTGGCGCTGGTGAACCATGGTGCTGGACTGGTCCCAAACTTTGACAATCTACAATAGAGTATTCCATGTAACATTGATGCACAGAGCCAAGAGAACAGCAGTGTGAGGGTACATCCCAATATCTACCATAAGGGACACCAGCAAAGGATACAAGAAATTCAATGTAGAGAACAGCAGTGTGAGGATGCACCTAAACATCAACAATAAAGAACTCAGGCAACAATAACAGAAGTTCAATGTAGAGAACTAATAGAATAGCATTGTGAGGATACACCGCAATGTCCACAATAATGGACTCCAGCAAACGATACTAGAAGTTCAATGTAGAGAAACAAGATAAAAGCAGTGTGAGAATACTCCCCCCCCCCCCCAGCATCCACGATAAAGAACTCAAGCAACAATATCAGAAGTTCAATGTAAAGAACAAAGAGAACAGCAGTGTGAGGATACAAGAAGTTCAATTTAGAGAACAGCAGTGTGAGGATACAAGAAGTTCAATTTAGAGAACAGCAGTGTGAGGATGCGTCTCAATATCCATGAAAATGGAGTCTGACAACAATAACAGAAGTTCAACGTAGAAAGCTAAGAGAAAAGCAGTGTGAGGATACACACCATTTTCTACGATAATGGACTCCAGTAACAATATCAGAAGATCAATATAGAGAACACAGAGAACTGCAGGGTGAGAATTAACCCCCAATGCATTTAAAATAGGCTACAGTAATTTTTGATTCATTCATGATTAAGTGTAACCTGTCAGAATATTAAAACCTCCTGGGTCATGGAGGTGGGAAGGGGTCAGTGCTGAAGTCCAGCTCTCCACATCACACAGTGCATTCTGCTTCAGGAGAACAGGTCTCGTGACGCTCCTGTAAATCACAGCGGGAGGGGAGAGGGGCCTCCATCACTTTAAACTATTAATATGCATATTACTTCAATATTGATTTTCATCATGAAAGCACCATGCAGGGCAAAGAAGAGCATGATCTGCTCCGTGTTTACTTCATCGGTTGGTAGCAGTGGTTTATTCATTTTTAATTAATTTTTTTTTCTTCTGAAAAGTCCCTTTTAAAAAATGGTTACTTAAACTCCAAACATCCCCTTTGATAAAAAAAATGCATTTTTGGAGTAAATTTTTTTTTTTAGGAGTCAGTTCTCCTTTTCTGTAGGTTCAATGACCGACTCTAAGCCGTTGCATCACCTTTACTAGCAGTTACAGGAAAATACTACAGAAACTATTTTAACACTTACCTGAACCAGAAAAATGATAAGGAAATAGAAATTTGCTATTCTTCTAAACTGCTCAAACAAGTTTTTGGGGATAAAGTTCCACACCGTGTACTGCAAAAAAAAAAGAGAAGGAAAAAATGGAAAATTTGGTTTTAGAGATTTCATTTATGCAACCAATTACAACCAAATGTGAACTTTCAATCCAAAAATACTAAAAAATGATAATAATAAATAAAGCCATAAATGCTGCTGGAATAAGTCTAGGAGGAGTCTCCATAGGTTTTCGGTCTAGTCTACCTCTAGCGGTGCGGCTCGGTGTTGTATTTTTATCCACTTTCCTTCCAGCTTTTATGTTCTCAGAAGGACGGATCATGACTGACTATTATACATGTTTGATGGTCTCGCCTCCGGAGCAACGCTCCCGCTTCTTCACGTCACCAGCGCTCGCTGCAGGTCCGGTTCTCACTTATTCCACATTTACAGCCCCAGATGGACAAGTCCTGCGTCCAGATCTCTTCAGATGACGGAAATGTACTGCTGCATCTACATCATTGTTTGATGTACTTTGCTTTAAAAAAATATTTCTCAAAAGAATAAGGCGCTCCCATGATGCTCTGCTTCATCCAATCCATCAGCGCAGGAATACATAGCGATGAAAGCCTCAATACCAAGTACAGCTGAGCAGAAACACTACATTAAAGTGTGTAATCGATACTGTTCCATGGAAGCCCACACAGTAACCCCTTCACGACTGCAATATGGCTTCACACATCCAAATTGATCCGTTGTGTATAGATGTCATGACGGTGGTCCCAGTTCAAGTGGCTATATCTTCAGAACAGTGGCACCTAGAAACACAGTTCTGGTGCCATATTAAACAAAAGATTACCCCCTTTAAAGTGAACCAGTCATCAGGAATGTATTTTTTTATATGATGACAGGTTCGTTCTTTAATATGACACCAGAACTGTGTTTCTATGTCCGCCGGTTCAAAAGATATAGCTATTTGAAGTGTGTCCGCTGAAGGCAGACTGGAGAAAGAGCTGGGAAACAGAGGAGTTTCAGGAGTACCTGCACCCCCTGCACCTGTAGCTGAACCTGGCAAAGGGTGATAGATTGACATCATATATATTTTAAACATATTTAGGTAGAGGTTTATTTAAATTTGCAGCTCATTAAAAGGAAAAACACATTCTTAGGAAAATTCACAAAAAAAAATCTTTTTTTTTTTACATTTTAAGAGTCACTAATTCTATAAAGAAGGAAACATGCAATTAATAAAACTATCCTATTAAGTATCACACACCTTTCATAATTAAAGGGTTAATGTGGGCTAATCCCTCTTTGCTACCAGAGAAATATATATATATGTATGTAATAAACACACATAATCAAAGGTTTGTCCCCTGCAGGCACCAGTAAAAGGAAAAGGGAATTTTTAAATCGGCAAAGCATAGGCTATCGGAACCTGTCACCAGCTACAAATGACATTCCTGGTGACAGGTTCACTTTAAAGGGGTTTTCCCACATAGCAAAACTTGCTGATCTGTGGTGGTCTCAGTGATGGGACCCACACAGATCACGAGAAAGGGGGTGAGATGTGAAGAGCAGCCGGCCGCAAAGTTGCCCCATTCATCTCTATGGAGCTGTCGGAGACCGCCAAGCATAACCCTGGACATGCGCATTCTGTTGATCTGCTCATCTCAGTGTATGACAAGGGGTCCGACTGGGGTACATCAGACTGCGGGGGTACCATCACTGAGACCACCACCGATCACCAAATTAGGGTATAACCTATTGGAAAACCCCTTTAAGTCTTCTCCAGGCGTGTAGGGGAAGAGTTAGTTGCTGGGACTCAGTCCTATCCCTCCCCTCTGCATAGAGCCGAAATGTATTCTGAGAACTCATTGACCTTCTGTCCGTGTTGCTAGCAAGATGGAATTCAGCAGAGATTTCGGAGTGAAAAGCATCAAAGCTTAGAAAGGAAAGGAGGATGATAAAAGCCAAGATAACTGGAGGAGGAAGCACTTTGCTGCGATTCAGTACATTATAAAAGTTTCTTGTAGTCACCCGTAAAACTGATTTATGCCAAGTTTGTTGAAAAGTTACTGCTCATTTAAAGGTATACCCCAATTATTCAATCTATGTCCATCTGAAAAGAGTAACAAAACACTGCCAACAACTAACAGTAATCTAGGTGATGTCTGTCACAGACAATGGTTTAGCATCGTAAATCCCAGTAGGTTTAGTTTTCCGTCTCCAATCTCATTTAGGACACAATACGGTAAAAGCTGTAGAGACGAGCGTCTGGTGCGCTCCTATTGTGTCCATGTAATTGTCTCATCTAGTAATAGGAGGCAGCGCAAATGATTCATCATGGCTGGAAGACGCATGGTTAATTATGTATAAAGCTTCTTCCTCTGGCAGACTGAGCCTATTACACTGTCATGTAACCTCGCATCATACACAACCTCATCTCAAGGCAGAGTTTTGGACAAAACCTCAAAAAGCTGATTTTATATCCAACAAACCTAAAGGGATTTTTGCCACTAATGATACATATCCCGTGGAAAGGGGACACGTGCCGCATTGCTGGGGGTCAGATTGCTAAAACTTCAAGCTATTAAGTGGGATATTCACATGTGCCCTATAAGAAGGGAGTACTGGTGGGTATTACCCACCCTGCGCTCCATTCACATCTATGGGATCGGCTGGAATAGTCATCTCCTATGGTCTATTTAGTGTCCTTCATTCCCATGGGGAGCTTCTGGGCACTTACAGGTCATAGTTTTACGATTGCTGGTGCAGTGGTCAGATCCCAATTCCCAATGTTGAGGATTAGAGATTAGTAACATAAGGGTTACAACCCCTTTAAAGGGAACCTGTCACCAGGAGACCCATTTTTAGCACTCCCCCAGTCCCCACAGAGCATAGTACATACACTGCCAAAGTGTTTTTGTATTAAAAATCTGTTTTACAGAAAAAAAAAAAATATTGTACCTTTCATTAGCATGTGCTGTGTGACTAGGCACTCGTAGACTGGGAGGGGCTGGAAAGGAGCAGTCCACCCCCCCACTCTTTGGAAACAGCTCCTCCATGTGTCCTTTTCAAATATTTGAAAACACCCATCACTTGGCTTAGCGACGCCCCCTGCTCCTCTACAGCCAATCCCGAGTGTGGGGAGTTATTCATATATTTGAAAGAAGCCGTTTCCCAAGGGTGGGGGGAAAACTGCTCCTTTCCAGCCCCTCCCAGTGGGCAACTTCCTAGTCACACAGCAGATGCTAATGAAAGGTACAATATAACATATCTTTTTTTCGGTAAAACCTATTTTTTTTTTTTATACAAAAACACTTTGGCAGTGTATGTACTATGCTCTGTGGGGACTGGGGGACTGCTAAAAATGGGTCTCCTGGTGACAGGTTCCCTTTAAATGCCTGTTTTAGTAAATGCTTTAAATCTCCATGAAATACCAGCCGTAGAGGGTAGGACATGCTTTCTGTTTCTCTGTTATTCCTCCTAGCAATATATGAAACAATGATCAGCCGGGTATTACCAGTCCATCGGTGCCCCGGCGCGTCAGTCCATCAGCCGACCCGCAAGTCAATAAGCACATAAATATTTTCAGAAGTGTGTAATAAATGGACACTTCTTACCAGGCCAGGAATTGAAGTGAAAACATAAAGCACCCACTGCACGCCAAGCCCCCAGCGCCCCCCGCACGCCAAGCCCCCAGCATCCCCCCCCCCCCGGCACGCCAAGCCCCCAGCAGCCCCCTTCCCCCGGGACGCCAAGCCCCCAGCAGCAGCCCCCCCCCCCTCCGGCACACCAAGCCCCCAGCAGCCAATGGCACGCCCCCCAGCAGCCCCCTTCCCCCGGCACGCCAAGCCGCCAGCAGCACCCTTCCCCCGGCACGCCAAGCCGCCAGCAGCACCCTTCCCCCGGCACGCCAAGCCGCCAGCAGCACCCTTCCCCCGGCGCGCCAAGCCCCCTCGCGCGCCCCCCCCGCACGCCAAGCCCCCAGCAGCCCCCGCAGTGCAAAGGTAGCAACCTGCAAGTGAGCATTAACAGAAATAGGAGTATAACCCACTATATTTCTGCTCCAAATGCTATTGTAAAGACACAGTGCAATAGCCACTAGCAAAACCAACTCATGTGAACACAGCCTAAGGCAATAACAGGTTTGTTGAGCTGCTCGTCTCCCCACATATTCAGAGTGTGCAAGTCTTAGTAATTGAGGGAAGGCAATATTCTGCAGCTATATACCTCCCTTTCTCAGACCAAACCAATATATACGTGTGCTCACAAATGTGAAGTGTGTAGGTATATAAATATATAGTAGGGTCTACAAACACTCCCTACAATATAAGAACATGTAGTAAGAGTGCACAGAGGTTCAGGTTTCATCATTACATATCAGCGAATTACGAGCAATAATATTTAGCGGATTCATAAACAATTTTCGGCACATGACGCGGAGCCTTGTGAGACATCGCTTCTGGCTCCGCTCTTTTATAGGTTGGTTTATATAAAGCCATGAAGTATGTGCCTACCTACAGAGAGTCATATTTCACAGTCATCTCTGTATGTAGTACATATAAATTATTTGGTCTAAGTACAGACTAATAGAGAACTTTCCGGTAAAGCACAAAGTTCAATGCAAACTCAGTTACCGAACCGAGAAAATCAATGAACTCCTGGGTAATGTAGACATCGAGCCGCAGCTCTATATTTCAGCAACCAGTTATCCAGAATAACAGAGCAGCAGCCTCCGGCTCAGAGGGAATCATCTAGTTACTCAATATATATGTATATACATTCTTAAAGGATCGACATGTTGATCTGTGTGTCCTATCTGCAGGGAGCAAGTTAGAGAACAGGATGAGCTGACCAGATTGTGCATAGTGTCCTATCTGCAGGCAACATGTAACAAAGCAAGGGGAGTGGAGCAGATTGTTCAGAGACCTATCTGCAGGTAGTATGTTATAGAGCAGGGGGAGCTGAGATGATTGTACACAGTGTTCTATCTGCAGGCAACATGTTATAGAGCAGGAGGAGCTGACCAGATTATGCATAGTGTCCTATCTGCAAGCAGCATGTTATAGAGCAGGAGGAGCTGACCAGATTATGCATAGTGTCCTATCTGCAGGCAGCATGTTATAGAGCAGGAGGAGTTGACCAGATTATGCATAGCGTCCTATCTGCAGGCAGCATGTTATAAAGCAAGGGAAGCTGCACAGATTATTCAGTGACATATGTGCAGGCAGTATATTATAAAGCATAGGGAGCCGAGATGATTGTTCACAAAGTGTCCTATTTGCAGGTCGCATATTATAGAGCAGGTGGAGCTGAGCACATTATAAATTGTGTCTTCTCTGCAGGCAGCACATTATAAAGCAAGAGAAGCTGACCAGATTGTTCAGTTATCTATCTGCAGGTAGTAAGTTAGAGAGCACAGGCAGTATGTTATAGAGCAGAAGGAGCTGAGCAGATATTACATAGGCTCCCATATGATGACATGTTATAGAGTAGGTGGAGATGATCAGATTGAACTTGTGTAGAAGTGATTTTTCTGTATCAGTTCTATCCTAGAGGCATAGGGGTGCTTAAAGTTTCGGCAGACCAGCCACTATTTAAGATGTGGCAGTGCGCGCCCCTACAGTTCTGTTCTTGAGAGATCAGTGCTACACATATCTACAAGAAATTGTACAGAGATGGGGACCTGGGTACAGGCAGGTGACAGCATTATGCTCACCGAAAGATTACCTAGCAATTAACATAAAAAAAATAATAATAAAGCAACATGCAAGAAATAATAACATAAAATAACTGAGCCGCTTGTGTAATATAAGAAACATTCCAACCTTTGATGAGACGATTCTGTTATCGCAGAATTTTGCCGCGATATACGCATCTGTTTCTGAAGCTGGCCGACGTCCAACGTACACAGTGCGGGTTCCCACGCGGCTCTCTTCTCCGGGACACTGGTAAATATAGAATATAATATAGCAGGTAAGTCAGCGGCTCCATACACATAGCAATGCAGAGCTGGATGGTGATATTACATTCATCTCAGGACGGGGGAGAGCCGGGCGCTGGCACACACCAGCCCAGCCAATGCTTTATATGGGGGAGAGAGGAATGATTGGAGGGCGGCCATTTAGGAAATTGCATGTTTATCTCATCCAGAAAGACAAAGACAGGAATTTTTTTCTTCTTCTAATAAACTAGTGGAGGGTATCAGGCAGCACTTGGCTCAATACCAAGGTTATGCTGGCACATGCCCAGTGTCCTTGATATGAGATGTACAATTCAGAAGTTGGCATGTCTACTTATAGCGTATAGGGCTCTATATATGGCTCACTTGATGGGTATCTTCAGGTTACTGTAGTATTCTACTACAGGCGGTCCCCTACTTAAGGACACTCGACTTACATACGACCCCTAGTTACAAACGGACCATTGGATATTGGTAATTTATTGTGCTTTAGTCCTAGGCTACAATGATCAGCTATAACAGTTATCACTGGTGTCTGTAATGAAGCTTTAGTGTTACTCCTGGTTCTTATGACAACACAACGTTTTTAAAATCCAATTGTCACAGAGACCAAAAAAGTTCTGGCTGGGATTACAATGATAAAATATACAGTTCCGACTTACATACAAATTCAACTTAAGAACAAACCTACAGACCCTATCTTGTATGTAACCTGAGGACTGCCTGCATTCCATTAGCCATGAAACATATCTGTTATAACATTACTCTGTTATTCCTCCTGTAAATAGGCTAGGACAACTAGATATTACTGCAGGCAGACCTCGGGTTACATACAAGATCGGTTCTTTAGGTTTGTTCTTAAGTTGAATTTGTATGTAAGACAAAACTGTATATTTCAGAATTGTAACCCCAGCCAATTCTTTTTTTGTCCCAGTGACAATTACATTTTCAAATTTTTTTAGCTGTCATGGGAACAAGGATTATCAATAAAATCTTCATTACAGACACATGATCAATGCAGCCTGGAAATAAAGTAAAGCATCCAGAGAGCTTCACAGTGGGCAGAGGGGTCCGTCTGTAACTAGGGGTTGTCTGTAAGTTGGGTGTCCTTAAGTAGGGGATCGCCTGTATTCCCTTTGTCAGCAGAGATCATCCTGTAAGACACTATGTAGGGAGCCATTCACATTCCACAATTGTTCATACATGAGGAATACAGGCGGTCCCCTACTTAAGAACACCTGACTTACATACGACCCCTAGTTACAAACGGACCTCTGGATATTGGTAATTTCCTGTACTTTAGTCCTAGGCTACAATGATCAGCTGTAACAATTATCACAGGCGTCTGTAATGAAGCTTTATTGTTAATCCTGATTCTTATGACAACCCAACATTTTTAAAATCCAATTGTCACAGAGACCAAAAAAAATTTGGCTGGGGCTACAATGATAAAGTATGCGGTTCCGACTTACACACAAATTCAACTTAAGAACAAACCTACAGATCCTATCTTGTATGTAAGCCGGGGACTGCCTGTACAAGCATATTTATTGACATGTCAGAAGCGCTGACCTCTGTCTTGGCATTTTAAAGATATCACCTAAAAAAATGCAGGCACCAAAGGCCTGAAGATGTTATATAAAACAGGCAGTTCAGTTTTCATGCAGTCTGTTATATAGCAGGAGGGACTAAGAATATTGTTAATAGTGTCCTATATGCAGGCAGCATGTTATAGAGCAGGAGAAGCTGGACATATTATACAGTGTGTCATAGCTGCAGACAGCATGTTATAGAGCAGGAGGGGCTGAGTAGATTGTACATAGTGTCCTATCTGCAGGTAGCATGTTATAGAATAGGAAGAGATGAGTACATTGTATATGGTGTCCTATCTGCAGGCAGAATGTTATACAGCAGGAGGAGCTGAGTAGATTGTACATAGTGTCCTATCTGCATGCAGCAGGTTATAGAGCAGGAGGAGCTGAGTAGATTGTCCATAGTGTCCTATCTGCAGGCAGCACGTTATAGAGCAGGAGCTGGAACTGGGAAGATTGTTTGACCGATATGTAATATGCTGCCTGCATTATAACGGAGACAGGTTTTACTTTGTTTTACAGGAAATCTACCATCTGATTCATACCTTGAAAAGCAGCATCACTGACTAAATCCACTTTGCACCCTAATGCAGGATTGACATTGCAATATTTATTTAACCTTAACCCAAAAATATGTTTTAAAAATATGCTAAGGACCTGCAAGTGCTCCTGTAGGCGTCACCAGAGCCCCTCCTGGCTACTGCTACACAGGTAATAACCCCCCCCCCCTCCCACACACCAAAAAAAGCAATTGCAACTCATTAGCATATTTTTAAAACATCCTTTAAAGGACATCTACCAGATTTACTGGTGCTAGACTGTCACCAATGTGATGCTCGTTACCCCAGGGATTAACTGGAAGAGTCTTATCTTCTTAGATATTCTTATGTCCATTTTGCAGCAAACACAACTTTATAAAAATATGCTAATGAGCCTCCTAGTTCTGTCTGGCAATAAATTATTGTACGTCCCCTTCATATAAATTCATGCTTTGAGCCTCTGTAAGAGGCAGAGAGATGGTGACATCACCCGGGTGTCTGCAAATCTCGCGGCCTCCTATTGGTTGCGCAAGTTGTAGAGCCCATAAGGCAGTGATGGCAAACCTTTTAGAGACTGAGTGCCCAAACTACAACCAAACCCACTTACTTAAATGCAAAGTGCCAACATGGCAATTTAAGCAATAACATGTTGCTACCGGTTTTGTAACGGCTTTTAATTGTATCGGTGTCCTGAGGACATGAATACAGTTAAAATAAAGAGGAGAAATTCATATTATCATTGTAACTTCCTTCCATGGGGCCCCTGAACAGTAAGAATTGCAGGGCCCAGAGCAGGTGCTCCAATAATAACGCAGCTTTGTCTGAACCCCATAGATCCTCCTGTAGTCCCAGGCAGCTAAAGATGTTTAGCTTTAAAATAGCCCTGATCACAGCACATCCTGGGTGGCCAGGGACAGCAGGAGGAGGTTTTGGAAACTCTGTGCAGGGGTGATGGCTAAGGGTGCCCAGAGAAAGGGTTCCGAGTGCCACTTCTGGCACCCGTGCCATGGGTTCGCCACCACTGCCCTAAGGTTTGAATTTGTTTGGGTCGCTCTCATAGCAGCCATAATACTATGCTTAATATGCATAATACTTCCCTCCCCCACCCCCAAACTAATTATAATTCAGAGCCACATGAAGGAACCAGGATAGGGCCCTCGCGCTATTGTGAGAGAGAGGCCCAATTTCTGAGTTCAGGCTGCGGGTGCTCATCAAGGCTCTCCTCAGATAACCCTGCCCTGCACCCACCCCTTGAAGTTAATGATATAGGTCAAACCCTTAAAGGACACCTGTCATCAGGTCTGTGTCACTTGTCCTGTTACCTCTACCTGTTGGAGCAGCTCACAAGGATCCCATCCCAGCCTTTATCTAGTTATTTCATACATTAATCATTGTAAAATCACATATTTTTTATCAAGTAAATGAGGCTGGTCACATGGTCAGAGTCAGTGATGTCACCCCTGTTACCCCTCCCCTCCCCTCTCCTCCCCCTGCTCATGTCTGTGTGTAATGTATAGTAAAGCATTGCTAATGTGTGCTGCATCTGCTGACATGCTGCATCCTCCTAATATACAGGTGAGAGACACAGACATCAGCTACACATGAATCTGACATGTTCTGCTGTAACATGGCTGCCTGGAGCTGCTGTATCTCTCCTAAACACACACACATACACACACAGGCTGCAGGGGGCGTGGCCACCAGCACCAGGAAGCACATCATTATACAGCCTCACATCATTATACAGGCTGTCAGTCATGCACTGGGGGCGTGGCTGTACCTCCCACTCATGAATAGAGTGGACAGCTTGAATATGCTAATGCTTCATTGGACATTTCACAGGTCATTTGCATACAGCTTTAGGACCTCATTGCTTAGGTTTACAGGCATGTAGAGGGACAATGAAGGGATAGAGGCAATGCTCTCTAATGGCAGTTTATGAAAATATATTTAGTTTAGGGGGGTTATTTTGCATGACGGGTTCTCTTTAAAGTGGATGCGTTACAAGTGGTGCAATACTGGCACCAACCACAAGCAGAACACATGGTGCAGGCAATAAAGACCAAGGAGAAGGCATGGCTCATAGATCATTCAGATTTACTCTAAACCCACCTGCCCCCTCCGTGCCCTTCGGAAGGGTTCATTCTTCTTTAAGGTAGTGATCTGCCGTTTGGGGCAATGGCCTCAGACGTTACATTTACACACATGTGGCATTTGTGTAAAAGGTCACCACTAAGATCACTGACCTCGCAGTTTGTGATGTGCCGGTTTACTTCTGACACCCCCCCCCTGCTGTTGGGGGAGGGCGGTGTTATAAGCCACATTTTAAAAAAATTTTAATACAAAAGTTAATTAAAGCAACCCCCTTTAATAAGCCGAGCCAGATTCAGAGGATAACCCTTCTCCTCTATGGCTCAAGTGCTTCTTACAAATTTAAGGCCAGGGGCGGGGGTGAGGGTCTGAAAGGTTCCTTCTATGCTATGGCTTCCTTGGTGCTAGGTCAGTAACGGAAAGTTCCATGTCATAAAACCCGGGCATGAGGGAAACTTCCACTAACCCCGTCCTGACAATAGTCCCGTTAGAAGAGGAAAATTCTGCAGTATAAGTACATAGCTGTGCCCCTGAGGTCCACACAGTCTCTATAATAATAATAATAATAATAATAATAATGATGATAATGATGATAATGATGATAATAATAATAATAATAACAATGGGGCTGCGAGGTGCCCGCTCCTAGTCATCATCCGCTGAGGACTCCTGAGAGGTGACATTATACCTCCGTACAAGTGCAGGATGGGACAGGCTGCAATCTGACATATTTCTAGTCGCCTCTGTCTAATTTAAGGAGAGTGTATATACAAAGAGGAAAAGCCATCACACAGAGCGGCAACAGGAAGTAAATATTTCTCAGCCTCTGAGGTAAATAGGAACCTTAAAATAACCGCAATGTGCCAAGGTTATACAGGGGGGTATGCAGATTACACACAAGGAGAGAGGATAAAAAAAAAATAAAGTAACTAAAACATTGCGTTACAATGTCTTGTACACCAGAGCCGCCATTAGAAACAGTCAGCAAGGTTGTAGATTGCGCACATGGATGCACTGCTTCTAAACCAAGCTATGTGTCGGTGTGTACCTCCTGAACAGGATCCGTTTTTCTTTCTGCGTCTAATAGATTCGTTTTTGAGAAAAACTTCTTCTAAAATTATGCAGACGAGCCTCAGTGGCTCCTGTCTACATCACCCCTCTGGCTCCGTTGACTGCTAATTATTCACACCTCCCTCCAAATGGAAACAGTGAATAGAGGTGTGAACACGACGGAGCCAGAAGGGGTTCCTGTGATCTAGACAGGAGCCCCTGAGGCTCATTTGCATAATTTTGAAAGCCATTTTTCTCAAAACTAGGCTTTTAGAAACAAACCCGTTTCTTAAGGCGCACACCGGCATGTAAGTGTACTTGGTTTAGAAACACTAAATCCATGTGGTAAATTTCCTTTAAAAGGAGTCTACTTGTGTAATGCGTCCAGATAGATCGTTCCCACTTCCAACTCACCTGTAGTCGAATAGAAATTTACATTACTACTATTTAAATAAGCTTAGCGCTGCACTGGAGGCGGGGCTGTAGCCAATTTTCTTAGCTGCCTATCACTACACAACGCCTCCCTTTATACAATAATTGAAAGCTTGCACAGAAGTAAAGTGCAGGAAGAAGAAAAAGAGTGCACCAATATACACAACGCACCATGTGCGGAGCACATACGCCAATTCGTATAAGAATGCAACATTAGTTTTCTAAAATGACAGATCACTGGGAAACACACATTTATAAAGCGTTGTGCACTAAACAATGCTGGTGTTTGTTACATGGTACTTTGAGAAAAGGTAGACTCTCTTTAAAAGGGAACCGGTCACAACATTTTTCACTGTAGCAACTAGTAAAAGGTTCCCCTTTTCATGGCTAAAAATTCTGTCCTTTATATCCCCAGGAAAACAAGCTTGTAGTCTCACCTGACATACAGCAAAGAAGCAAGTCAGAGGAGGGATGGAAACATTGATGATCTACTACACCGGACATTCCGTGTTCCAGGAGCTAGGACGCTGTGCTGCCTCCATTACTACAGGCTTTAATTAAGTCTGCCACGGGTGACCTCCTTATCTCAGTGGATGGGTGCTAGAGGGCCATCTTAGATTTACAGTGATATTACTACTCTATCGGAGCGCAATCTCTCATTTATCTTGTACATGCATGCACATGGGGCAATGGAGGACGCAAACCCACTGCGCCGCTTACTGCACATGACAGACATAAATATATATGTCTAGAAGTGTGCAGGCATTGGAAATCATACGGTCAAACGCATGATGTCGCTGGAGGGGTGAAGCAGGAAATTAATACGGGAGAGTTGGCTGGACCCCAGATCAATACATCGGTGCTCGTTCTGGCTGTATGATTACAAACTTGTATATAAAGGACACAATTTTTAGCCAAAAAAAGGTGCCATTTAGATTGAAGTCTGCCCTGGGCTGTCACTGGCTGCAACAGTGAAAAATCTGCTGACTGGTTCCCTTTAAAAGGGTTGTCTGTCACTAATACAATGAAAAGGACTGCAGTGCTCATTAGAGATCTCACATTAAGCATAGGGGCACACGTGGCGGGTAACAATAGTAGAGCAGTGGATACATTTTTATAAAATCTCATCCATATGGCGATACAGAAACCTGCAGTATGTCAGTTACCGCTGCAAATATGCTGCAGCCTAAATACACCCCATTCCTGGTGGCTTTTGCTATTGTAACCTACCGAAATGTGTGCTCAATATGTGACCCAAGCCTGAAAATAGGATTTTTCAATCCCAAATTAGAAATCTTCTCAAAAGTCTTCTAAAATTTAAAAGGGAACAGAATTTTCACCATTCCTTTGTTATGCAGACATATGAGACTACAAATCACACCCCTCCTGGGCAAAATGTAAAAGTGGTGGCACCTTACCCACATTGCCCACAGAGTGAAGCCCGTCTCCTCATTATTCAGTGCGGACATTGCAACCAGAACCTGTGTCCGCGGATTAGGTCCCCAGTAAAGCTGCACAGGAGCGAGAGAGGCTTCTAAAATGCTGAACGGACAAAGGTCGCCACAAGAATTTGTACAGAGTTAACATTAACACAACGCCAACAAAAAGAGAACATAATACCACCGCTGTGGACAGGACGGGGCCTAACTTGCTGATCTGTTGGGGTCTCAGTGATGAGAATAAGGGGGACCCCTCATCGCTCCCCGAGATGAATGGAGCAGATGGCAATCTCCGCCAGCTTCACCAGCTGGCACAATGTTTGGGTTAGCGGGGGTTTTATCTCCTAGCTCAGTGATGACAAACCTTTTAGAGACCGAGTGCCCAAACTACAACAAAGACCCACTTATTTATCGCAAAGTGCCAACACAGAAATGTAATTAGTGATTTATACTCCCTTCTCTGTCACAGTTTTCATTGATACCAGCACCCGAGGACACCAATAATGCAGAAAATAGTCCCAGGTAGAGCTGTCACTTTATAATACCTCTGCGCAGAGCAAGTCCTGGGCTGTCTGGGACTGTAGGAAGATACCTGGAGTCATCTCTGGTGATGGCCTGAGTGCCCACAGAAAGGGCTCCGAGTGCCACCTCGGGCACCAGTGCCATAGGTTCGCCATCACTGTCCTAGCTAATGCTGCGGAGATTCAGTTTCACTATTATTTATTAATGTTAAAATGTATTGAGTGTTTTATCCAATTATTTATTATTAAATTTGGTTACTCAATAATAAAGCATCACAGCCATATTGCACCACACATATTATTTATTTGGTCCATGTGTTTGTTTTGCATGAATGGGACTTTCATCTGGGACAAGATCTTACAGTAAGATATTTTCCCAAGTAAAATACATGTAAATAAAAAAAAACAAAAACACCTAATATATTATACGAATCTGTAAAAGTTAAAAGGAAATGCAAGCTTTATATTAAATCAAAGTGGCAGAAAATATGCTACAAACAAGAAGAGCAAACATTCTGCTGCTCCTGACGTCTCAATTACTTTCTCCAGTGGTATAAGAAAGTTCTGATCCATTGGCTCCTCCGCCCCTGGATGTACACACAATAGTCTGAAGGCTTCATTTACTATATATAATGTGTCATATGTGTTTTCCATTATGTCTATGTCTGGCACCCTGTACACAAATATGTAAAGCGCTCATGTCTTATCGATTTGTTTGTCCCATAATGACAAGCCATGACACAATGCACTGCCTCGGAGGAAAGCCCAAAAAACAAGCAGCGGTCAGGCACCTCCGGCGGGACCAGACAATAGCTCTGGAGCTTTCATTCTATTTGTAGCGTTTAATTTCCACTTTGGGATGAAAGGAAAGGAAAATGATGAGTGAAGCCGGGCCGACATCTACAATAATGGATTCGAGCTGCCGCCGCTCAGCAGTAGTAGAGGGAATACATTAGGAGTCTATAAAAACGCCCATTATACACAGGCAGAACCAAGACCGGCCGCTCAGAATAGAAGAAAGGCCTCTGTGTAATTGCCACGTTTCTGAATTATGCTTCCAAAAACACCAATTATAAACCCAGGAGGTAAAAATAGAGTCTAATTATAGGAGAGAACATTAGAATATGTATATAATATTCATAGGGTGAAAATCCCAGCAGAATTGTGCACATATTAGACTGGAGAAGATAAAGGTCAGTGGACACCAGGATAACAAACAGCGGGAAACCCAAGCCTTTCATCTATGAACACAAATAGATCTCCGAGCAAAGACCATCAAAACACTGGAGAGACCCTGAAGAGGAAATATTGTAGAAGGTACAAGGCCAGTTTACGTACGTCTGTCATTCATGTGTGCATCGTGGTAGTTTCCTTCCAAAATCTAAACAACCCTGGCCGTACCGGGTGTTCAGGATACTAAACAAACGTCCCAAATTACCATATGCACATTAATACAAGTAGTTACTTCTCTTTAATGTCCTACATGACCCTTCTGATGGAGGAGATTCTCTTCTTCTTCCTACATGCAGTGTATGGGAGACCTCATAGAGGCTAGTCTCCACTCACTAGCTTCCAAACATTCTACATTCACTACTATAGAAGTGTCAGTAATAGATGAGCACAGCGCTCATCTCACATCTCCGATAATATTGAACGCTGCAGACAATTTCTCAACCTGCCGATTCATTCAATTACTGAAAACAAGACCCCATTCTCATAATCTGTAGGGATCTGATCGCACGTGGGGGGGGGGGGGGGGTCCGTTTGCTTGGATCAGATTGCTATTCCCCCTGTGGTACAACCCCTATAACTCTCTTCCAAGAGACTGACTGTAGAAAACAAAGAAGATGAATTTTACTATGCCCCATATACTTTGTTCCTCAAGGAGATAATCCTGCGGCAAGTATCTATCACTCGCTTACGTTTCTCTCTACTTTGATAAAACCAGGAGGTCACAAAAAGCATAAATGGATCAAATATTGAAAGCAAAAGGGAAACCTAAGGTAAAGACCAACATGGGGGGTGGCATCCTCTGATGACTTGATTCCTTGGCGTGCCCCATTAAAAAACGAATAGCATAAGTTGTCCATTATCCCATCCATTAAGCGCGTCTCGCTTATAGCACATCGAGTCATAAAATAAATTGTACAAGTAGTAAAACAATTTCTTTGTGGAATGTGACGGACAAACAATGATTAACATTAATTGTAACTATTCTTCAGAACAAGCAGAGACGGCTCCGTAAGACTCGGTAATTGTTGAAGGTCATCGCTGCCTTGAAGAGAGAATTCAGCAGTGTGACTATCTGTTCTACATTGCTGGAAGAAAACAGAGCTGCGATCTTGGAGACAGAAGGCGTCTCGTGAGACAGAATCCGTCTGAACGCTCACATTTGGGAATGACAACGGTTTTGTTAACACAAACCGAGCCAAATGGGCAATTCTCAAACCTAAGCGTCCTCATCAATCTAAAGAAATCCTGCATCAACCGTCCACGTCAAGAGGAGGCTTCCGATCGGAGAACTCCTGCCAAGAGCCTCTAAAGTCTTTTTACCAAGTCCCTCGTCTGTTAATAATGGAGGGGGGAAGAAATGTGTACTAACAGCTCTGAAGAGGCTCGAGGACTTCAGGATGTGAACCCTGCAGTAATGCAACTTAATGCAGATCAGACGCTCATTATCAAATAAAGTGCTTGTCCCAGACAGGATCCATAGCTGCTATATACAGGAAGGAATGAGAAGGCAACCTGGAATACAATAGCATTTTAGATTTAACTCAACTAGGCCAGAAGAAAAGTACATAAACTGGATAAAACTCAAATCAGGGTTGTCCTAGATCTAGAAACCGGGTCACCATGATAACTGGAATACAGCCAGTCCCTGACTTAAAGCACATCTGTAAAGTTATTGTTTTTTTTCACAAATCAATAGCTCTTGGTATGTAGAACAACTTTTTTCTTCAAAGAATAGGGAGGTACAAGATCTAAACTTTCTCTGTCTCTTGTCACCTAATGCTGCATCCCTCCCCGACCTTAGACTCTGCATTTTATGCACTGTGCAGAAAAGCTAGTAACCCTTCACACAGCAGAGGCTATAGACTTCATGTAACAGTTCTACTTATGATTTCTACCACTTGTCACATGCTCCTCCATGTGATGACAGCTACCAGGCTGGTCACCATATACATCCTGTACTTACACTATGGAAAATTACAATTTGGTAAAATCTTTATAACTTTTGGGTTATGCTGTGAAGCAGAATAACAATGTGAAGCAGAATAACAATGTGAAGCAGAATAACAATGTGAAGCAGAGTAACAACTTACGAATCTGTCTCTTTCATGGCTCAGTGTGGTGGTTCATCATTGAAGTCAAGTTCTCCTCACCTCAGAATGAAGGATATCTGGTTAGTGGGGTGTCTGTATGCAGGTCCATCAATTACAGCACAAGGGGCATTCTGAGTTGAGGAAAGCTTGACTTCAGTGTTAAACTCTGCGCCTCCTTGACTTAATACACCCAAATTACATGTCAGTTCAAAGTTGATTTTCTGGACGATGCCACTGTGCTGGGCCATGAAACAGACATGATCTAGAAGGTGTTCAGCTGCTTGATGACATACTGGTAGTGGTCAATTTCTGCTGATAGGTTCCCTTTAAGGACACATGACTTATTGACACCCCCTATTAACAGATGGACATCCAGGTGGTTGTAAGTTGCTTCCACCTGGTGCAGCTCTCCACTAGGGGTGATTTATTGGGTTCATAGTTGTAAGTATTAGTCAAAGAAGTCAGACAACATTTACCTCCCACAGAATACAGATTTACCCAACCCTACAACTTTCTAAAGGGAGGCCCTTGTAAACCACTCCACATATCTAGAGCTCACTTGCTGGAGTATGACATATTGCTGAAGAATTAATAAATGGTGTTTCCTTGTGAAGTTGGGGTATGGAGAGGAGTTGCTGAACATCCGCAGCTTGAACAATACTCTTCACCAAAGTTCTTTCTCAACTTGACAAAGAGACATATTACAGAGAAAGTCCAGAAAAATGTATACACCCAATACACAGAAAATGTCAGAGGAATTCTTTGTAAAAGTGCAAGTAACAGCTTGTAGAGCATGTAGTATGACCCACCCAACACTTATCTGGTGGCTCCCAGCAAAAGGCCTGAAAGATAAAGCATATGGGATTTAACATTGACTATTTGTGTGGGACACAAAAGTTGCACAAAGAGCAACCAGAACCAGCGCCAAATACTGAAGCAGTCACATAGGAGGAACAATATGAGAACACAGCTTTATCATTTTGGGCAGATGATCACAATGCAGGCCATAATGAAAGACTCTTCCCTCCAAGAATAAAAGAAGCTCCAATGCTCAGAAACGTGCTTTTATTACAGAAAGCAGTGAAAAATCTGCCTTTTTAGATTTTTTTTTCTTCATTTATAATTCAAGGTTCATCTCTTTCTTCGGATAAAACATTTCTCTGCAGAGAGAACAGCCCGAAAACGGGACGTTCCTTAGCGAGAAAAGGTGTAAAAGATATATGAGGTTTAGTATTGTACTGACATGATATGGTAATAACGAGGGCTAAAAATACACATGGAGAGTCAGCAGTGATCAAAATACCCAAAGCTCCCATACCTAAACTTGCCCAAACGCCGCAGTTTTTACTTCAGTATATATACCCTATTACATACTCCTGTATGCCGTATATCAGCTATGACCATGACCCTCTGACCGGTGTCATGATGTGAGGGTCAATGACAATGGTCAGAAGGTCAGAAAAAATTAGGCAGCAGGTGGACAGCTTTAAAGTTGATAGACTGGAATAAGGAACATGGCAGATGTAAGGAACTTTGGCCAAATGGTGACCACCAGACAACACGGTTAGAGTATCTCCAAAATGGCATGCGTTGTGCCTGATCCTGGTACTGTATACAATTTTTAGTAACTACTAAAAGTAGAGCATAGAAGAACAAGTGGTGAACCAGCAAAAGGGTCATGAGGATTCAAGGCTCATGCTATCTCATAGGATCTACAACGGGCATGCAGCACAACCGGGCAATGTGGAAGCTGAAGCAGTTAGGCTGATATATCACACTTTTTTCTACATCGTGTGGGCAGGGGGTGTGCGTCTATCCTTACCTGACGCACCATGGAGAGAAGGTAAGCCAACAGAGGAAGTGTAATGCACTGGGTATTGTTCTCCTGGGAAATCTTGAGCCTTACTTTGACATGTTCCACCTAGAAAACATTGCAGACCATGTACTCCCCTTCATAGCACTATGAAGCTCTAATACAGGTGTCCTCTTTCAGTATAATAATGCACACTGTGTTAATAAATGGTTTGAGGAACATATCAAATAATTCATTTGACCTCAAAGGTTTCCTGATCTCCATTTGATCTTTCTTGTGTTTAAGTGACCTCAAGACTTATCTCGAGATGGTCTTGTGAGGTCTATACATTAATAGGACAGTGATGTTGTAGCTCCACATGGAAACCTGCATGATATCTTAGAGAATGATCAGAAATTAAGAAGGAAGCAGCACTCCAATAAAGTATGAATGCTTTACTCACCAACAGGAAATAACCTACATTTCTGCCCCTCCATGGCTCCATTGGAGTGCTGCTCCTTGGATTCTTCATTTGCGGTTTACCTTGGAGTCGGGTTTATGTTAGGCATGCACCCTACCTCTGGGCAAACTATAGCTGATTGTGGATAACGATCAGTGTATAGTATGTATGACCAAGTCTGGGTGAGAAGCCTCATCATGCCCGCCATTGACTCCTACTATGCAGGAATGGAGCGAGGCAGCCGTGTCTCACCGTCCCATGACAGAGCCAGATGCCATCTCACCCCCCATGAAACCAGACCCAAACCTCCCTGTCTGCAGCCCTTATGGCACATGGTCGTGTGCAACAGGCCTTATTCAAGCATTGAGGCCTCTTATCTCAGATGTTGTGCCCGTGGATTGGGCGAAGATCCTATTCAATACAACATTCTGATCACCTATTATTATATTGACCACCAAATAATATTAAAGGGGTTCCCAAACTAAATAGAAACCACCTACCCTGAGTACAGGTCATCATTATCAGATTGTTGTGGATCCAACTCCCAGCAACCAAAAATTGGAAAACAGAACAGTTTGTTATTGGAATAGTGGATAAACCATCTTTCTGCAGATTTTAAATAAATGGGAGCCGATCTGCAGTAACCTAGTCTGCCCACTACACAGAGAACGGAGCCGTCTGCTCCCTGATCTATTAACTGTGTATCAGCTGATCTATGGGAGCTGGCACTCCCCATAAAACTGCCCAAACCCAAAACCTTTACAATAGGTCATCAATATTTTTAACCCCTGAAAACCCCTTTAAGAACAATATTTATGTCTGACAATCGGCTTCCACATATCGGAGCACAAACGTGGCAAAAAATAAAATATATCATGCACTATGTGGGGGCATTTCTGGCATCACAAGATGCTTATAGGCACATTTAGTTGGGCAAAGGTAAAACCAAGTGAAAACATCAGCCCTGAGTATTCACGATTCAGCATGACTAAGTCTGGGAGTCACGTCAGTTCATCCAGCGCTTGCATCACGGCAGTGAGAAAACTTCCTGTAACTTGTCATGGTCACTTTCGCATCCCAATGTTTATTACGGAGCCGACTGTATAGATTTAGTCATGTTACGGGAATAATTCATAGACGTTATTGCCTGCATAAATGGCTTCCCTTCTCTTCCAGACGTCCAATTACTTCTCCAAAACCAGACAATTGGTCAATAGTTGGTAAGTTTTATCATTCCACATTTCCCTGATCATCTGGAGGCGATGGCTTTACAAGTGGCAGCGTCCGGAGGCGTCTTATATATATATATATATATATATATATATATATATATATATATATATATATATATATATATATATATATATATATATATATATATATACAAGATATTATGAGAAGTGACACGCAAGGCTTTCATGTTCGGTACCTCCACAAGTCAATTTCAGCATGATTCATAGTCACCAAAGTAAAACTTTAAAAAGCGATAAAGTTCTATAGTAATTAGTAGTAATTAGTCAGGGTGCCCATACAGGGTGCAGCCAGCCTGGGATACAAGGAATCCCTTCTACCACCTGGAATAACTGGTGTTTAGAGTCAACCCCAAAAAGCCCAACCCAACAGAGGCCATAAGTATTCCGAGAAAATCCCTTTGATTTCCAGGCAGATTACTCTGGATGGAGTGGAAAGACTTGGTGGTAGAGACTACACAATGCACACAGCACGTAAAGATGGACTTTTCTACAACCCTTCAAGAGCTAGAAGCCTTTCCAAGGATATTATCTCGTATTACATTTATAAGAATTTCATGGCAGCCGGCCTAAGAAACATCAGTCACTATTTCTGGATCATGACACGACATGTTGGCAAAGCTAAAAGATGCCCGCAAGAAGAAATAACAGAGATTTTACCATATAGAGGTAAAGGCAATTGTCAAAGAACATTGTGTAGGCCCTAAAACCACTGCTAAAAATCTCTACCTGACCGGTCAAGCCTTCAACACACAAGAACATGCAGGACAATTATAAGCATATAAAATCTGGTGCATTTTTTTAAAAGAATGATTGGACCCAAAATGTGAACAGAAAGAGAAACTACCATCAAAATCCATCATGATAAACCAGGGACACTTACTCATAGATCCAGGCTCTGTGATTGTGGTTATCTTCTTATATTTATTATCCATGGCCTCATTCCTGCTAAAATCAACTCAAAATTAAGCTAATGAGCCGGAAGGGTTACTGGAGGTGTTACCAGATCCCCTCCATGCTGCAGCTTCACAGGCCGTTACACTTTCTCCCTCCTCATACAGTGCTCCTGGTTTACTATGCTGGATTTTTTATGGTAAATTTCCATTAAATGGTCACAAACTTTCCAAAAATGTTGTATAAATCATTACCACACTGCAGATTCAACTAAAAGTCACATAATAACCAGGAATAGGGTCACACGCACTGGAATACAGATTCCTGCAAAGCTTGTTGAAAGGTAAAGAGCTAAGACTAAAAGAAATGTACGATCAGGTGATCTAAACCTTGAATGATATCTTATCTGACTGCAGTCTATTATACACAGAGTTTGTGAGCGTAGCCTTAGCTGGTGCATGTTAGGGAGTTACTTGTAGACCAGGGCTGGACATTTGCCTGCTCACCAGATTTCCAATGGAATATTTTTTTCCCTTCACATAAACATTTCCTAAAGTACAATGAGATTTTCCTAAAAAATAAATAAATAAATATTTCTGACATTCCACATAATGCATAAAGGGGTTGTCCAAGATGAACCCTATCTCTGATGCTGCAGTTTTTTCTAACCTCCCCCTCATTAGCATAATTTTAAAAGTTGATTTTAGAAGCAAGGAGTAAGTGTCTCTGGTTCATGGATTTTGAGCGAATTTCAGAGCACGGAATTGGGAAAAGATACTGATAAATGAATAAGCACATGTACACATAGTACATGATGCTTTCCTACACCTGCATGCAGACCAGACTATCCATCTGCCGGCTACAAGTAAAGAGCCTTCTGCTTGCGGCTGCCTGTCCCACGCAAGATATTTGGGCGGACGTCAAGTAAACATTCACAAGAACAAAAGAGGGTGAAACTCCATAACCAGGAACAGCAGCTCGGACTCATTTGCATCATTTCTAAAGTTTTTTTTTTTTTTTTAAAGTTGATCCTTTTAAAAGGTATAATTCCATATACAGTAAATGGACATTTATGTTATATCCAAAGGGTATAGCTTAGTGTCCTCACTCCGACCCATTTCACGATTGGGCACTCTGACTCTCTTAATGAGCCCATGCTGAGCCCTCTTCAGTAGGACAACCTCCGTTCTCAAGATGGGAATCTGCTGCTAAGGTGATTAAAAGGGGAAATAGTTCATTCAGCCAATCAGTGGCCATGTCTAGATCCCCAGTAGGGTGATCCCCATATATAAATCGGTGGTATTGTATACAGGAAACCATCTTCATACTTCTACTAGGTTTTTTCCGAACACTTATATTACTTTATATCCCTTTATGATATCAAATTAATTAATTTTCTGAGTTTGCTCTGCACGTCCATGGCTCTCATAAGACAACAATACATCAGCAGAGGCTCCGATGGGAGGATTTTCTACAGAGTTAGTGAAGACAGGGAAGTAGCCTGAAGACATGTGAAGAAGCGGAAGAACTTACCCTTCAACATTTCTCCCCGGGTACAAGTCAGTACAAGCGAACAATTACCTGTGTAATAGAAGCCACACAACACAAACACTAGGAAGAAATCTTACTCAACACCGTGTGTCCTATTACAATCCCCTCTGTGTGACGGCACACGTACATGAGCTGGGCCTAGTCACCGATCCCTCCTGCTCAACAGAGACGGCCCACAGCAGACCTCCAGTCACACACCGGCTCAGTTGGGTCTCATTGAAACATCATTAGGATTCCAAACAATGCAATACAGGCCAAAACTCAGATACAATGGTGGTATGAATGGAGACTGGGGAAGGCCAACGCTGGAGGCTACATAATAGTAACTCATGGAGAGATCCCTACCATGACTTTAAGAGGGATTTTGCACCCATGACGGTGGTAATATTCTTATAATAGTTATCCAGGGTCTTCTTCCTTCTGCCTCACATAGCCCCTCTTCTCCCTTAACACTTCCGGTCTGCCTCTGCCTGCTGTAACCTAACAGCAGCAGAGGAAGTTTCAACATACATAAAGGGGGTGGGGGGAGTGATGCTCCATGAACAGTGTAAAAGCCTGTGAAGATACAGCACAGAGGGGCTCTGGTAACACCAACTAAAGACATTTTGACTAATTAGCATAAATTTGTTGATTTTGAGAAGGAAGGACTGGATAACAAATAGAAGAAGATTATCATTGTGCCGGAATCGATGGGTAAGTGCCCCTGGATGGATTTTTGAAATTTCCTTTAAGGTAGGATCACGTACCCTACAAAGAGGTGGGAGACTCAACTGATCTATAAAGCAAGGCCTACACCCTTTTTGAAAATCCCATTTTTCACACGTTTTGAGACCTTTCTCCACACTATTAAAGAAATATCTACAATAACTATGAGTCTTATGGTTTTAGGTTTGAATACCGCCCATTGTATTCATGCTCATCCAGTACCTGGAGTCGTGGGGGTGTGTCCCTACAATGAAGGAGTCACATAGTCATTGTTGTGGTAGAGATACTGCCTCACCTAAGACAAGCCAAGTATGGGACACCCACCGGTGACTCGTAGTAGTGATGAGTCTCGTGATGACACTAATCACAGCTCAGGATGATGTGTTTTGTCACAAAGAATAAAAGTTCCTGAAACTTCCCTATGACATGCAGTAGAGAGGTATTGAGCTGAGCCAGGATTACACAATGAGGACACTGAAGGGTTACACGCGGATACGTCACCCGCAGATTGCCAGGCTTTCTTAGGTGAGGAAGGGTGGATCACCCATGATGTAATACGCTTTACTTTGGAGTTTAGGAGGATCAGTGGATTACAGAAGAAAATAAAAGCATGGAAGAGGTAAAGGCGAGGTGTTCCCAGTAACTTAGAGGAATATTCCTGCAGCCTAGTAATTATATGGAAGCGGAATTACAGCCAGACACACAACGCACATATGTATTCAGGAATCACAGCCAGGGAGCCTTCGGACACAGAGGGGAGCGTCCCAAAGAAAATATTCAGCTTCATCCCATGTTAAGAATTTCTGTATCATCCGATACTCGCCCAGTGGGTGAATCGGGTCTCGGCCCATGGGTTTGCTGTACGTGTGCTACTTTCACGTATATATAATGTGTTCATACACGTGTGTGGTAGACGCAGCTGAGCTTTCACTGGAATAAGTTGTTCATAGTTGTGAGAGGATTATGTTTATGACTGAATACATGAACACTTGGCCCACAAATACCTGAGGTAAAATGCAAGGTGTCCGAATAAGTTTAGCGTTTTTTCAGAGTCTAACGCAGCTCAATCCCTTGTACTGTAAGTCGTAATGGCCACTGGTTATTTATTCCTCCCCACTGGAAAAAAAACCTGCACCCTCAGCCCAGAATGTGTATCTATGTATAGTACTGAGGAAGGGTTTTCTGCCAAACATCTGAACGCTGGATAGGTTTCTCCATTTCTGCTTTCTTGGTTATGTCTAGGGTCCTGTAGATAAAGGAATTAATCATCATACAACCACCTGTAGTCACCCGTGTAGTATGACGCAGCAGCGATATGAAGGATATTTATTCACTACAAGCCAATACAACCGCTCAGGCAAAAGGACAAAAGCTGTTATCGACGAAAAAGGGAGATTACAAGGTATGAGACAAAGACAGTCCCCAGTCTATACAGAGGTGACGAGTCCTCCAGCCAGGATGTGGTCATTGTCCTACACCCACCACTTCCTCCTTTCTGGTCAGCAGACATGAACTCTTCTCACATACATCCATCAACCAGCAATTTCTGGGTTTTATACAGCGTCTCTATATTACTAAAAGGCAGTATTTAGCTTAGAAATGAATATATAATATAATATAAAGTACCAAACTGTGAGCACCTGAAGTGAGGTATGGAGACAGACAGGACACCTCAATATAACAGTCAGGATATTATATCCAGCAGCCGCTAGAGACCCCCAGATCTTATAGTACAATACAACCAGACAGCAGAGATGTGTCCAGATTCACCCCTCAACCTCTTACCTTATCATTTCTATTAGCTGTCCCGCCATCATAAACCTCTTCTTCTTCTGAGCGTTCATGAGCGGTCATGTTCAGAGACAGCACAGTAGTAAACGAGCCGCTGCCTCCCTAGGACCCCATAACATCCATGTGCTGTGAATGGCTGGCGGCCCGCCACTGTCCTCTGACCCATCCTCGCACAGATACGCCACACCTAAAGCTAGACCTCCCCGCAGCAACAATGGAACATTTATTTTCATTAAAAAAAAAAAAAAATTATAAAAAGAAACTTCAAGATTTATCTAGAAATATTCCCTTAAAGGGGATGATCCCACTACTCACCAATCTGGGAATCTCACACAAACCCCTGGGAATAGACCCACCAATCCTGCATAGTATCACTTCTATGGAGTCTTAAATAAAAGCGATACCCACCTCTCCCCAGACCCCTGCCAATTGCTGCCAAGGTCCGTACTTGAATGGGAAGCAGTCACCAGATTTTACCCCATTAAACTACTCTTTTATGTGAAACCTCACCCGTTTACCTCCAAAGTCATGTAAACATGAGCAGAGAAGAGTAATATTTTGCCTTAGATGAGTCAAATTTAGAGGTTGCAGGGGAGTGTTCCTTCCGAAGCCTCTATCTTTGAAATATGCCTAAAAATGAATATCTTCAGGCGTTGTGATCCTTTTCGTTAACGCTATGTATGAACACAATCTTATAAGACGTATCTGAGGTAAACCTGTTCTGGAAACCATTCAGATCTCAGCTTTATAATCAATTTTGGGAAAATGAAAGCGGAGCTCTGCTCAGAACGGTTCTGCTCTCTAATGAGGCAGATTTATCAAAAGTGTGGTAATTAGGCTGCACGCACACGAATGTATGGGGACGTATGTACGCCCCCCATAGACTGCAATGGCCGCACATGTGTGGCACCGTACCGCTCTGTACAGGGGGAAAAGATCGGACATGTCCTATATTTCAACATTTGCCCAGCCGTACATCTCTATGGAGAGGGTAGCGGGTCACCCCTCCTCCTCACCAGTGTGTGGGACATACGTTCAGCATATGTTCGAGTAACATGTTTTTGGCCCATTTTTTAGCAGTCCGTCAAAAAATGCATGCGTTTTTGACCAGTTTGAATTAAGATAATTGGTCAAACCTGTCAAAAAAGGAATGCGTTTTTTAACACATGCGGTTTTTAACGGACTGCTTAAAAATGGGCCAAAAACGCGTTCAAAACGCCACATGTGTCATCACCCTGAGTCTTCTGCTGCACATTCATAAAAGAGTCTAATGCTGGATAGTAAATCTGGTGCAATATAAGATTGTCTTGTCATATGTTGCATTTGATGGCTTATTTTACACTATTAAACTGGGACAATTTTTTAAAAATTTTTTTGGCACATGGACTTTTTGGTGCGCAGCTACACACGCTTTTCACAAACCACACCGGTATCGACATACTAGTCTTTAAAGTACCAGAAAACTGGCTAAAATCCTTCATAAATGTAACCCTGACCGTTTTTTGGTGCAAATTCCGACCTAATTATGTCGTAAACAGATCAATAAATCTGCCCCAATATCTGGAAATGTGAGGTGTAGATAAAAAAAAAGTGCTTACTTATGTCTTTACCTATCTGTATTTCCGATTCTGTAAATCAGATCTCTCGACCTGAAAGAAGAGATCTCTATTGTGAATATGACAAATGCTGCATGTTTCTAGGTGCTACAGAACTGAAGATAAGGGCGTCTGAAGTGACCCTCCCTCTGCAGCAGCCTGTGACTCATCTCAAGCAAATATGACGCTTTTCTGTTCACCGTCACATGTCTTTGGAGCAGATTTTTTTACAAAATAATAAATGGGAGAGACTTCATATAAAATATAGAATTTTATAAAGGACACTTTATACACTACCTGAGGGAACCAGCAGCTTAATGTGGTAAAATCTGGTTCCGATGTCTGAGACACTCTCGTCGGACACTCATACTAGATACGTATTACACAAACCATGGAGAAGCGTTAGAGCAGACAGTGCTGTTTTGGGGTACTGAGAGGCAGGGGATTCATGAGATGATTATTATATAGGGGGGATAAACATGTCTGTTTTAGGTTTTTATTATAATGTTGTGTGGTTTAGCTTCTGTATCTGCTAGTTTTTCCCCTACACCACAAGCTGCAGAGACAGATCCATCAGTGACCGTCTTCTGGCGCGTTCTCCGGCTCCTCTGACCTCTCCTGTGCGCTCTCGTAAACTGATTTATGACCAAATCAAGATTCAGCTCCGCATCCCATTGTTATTTTATGGAAATCTGCTTTGCCGTTTATGCAGCTGCAAACATTTTCTCCTGCTCAGATGTGAAACCTGTAGGAATAAATTTCACTTACTGGAGTGGGGTCCACAGGGAAACTGCATGTGTTTACCTCACAATGATGAGCCCCACGCAACGGCGATAACCCACAGCGCATCTAACTGCAAAGCTGTGACAAATCCAAACGGCGAACACTTTATGCAACCTTTTCCTGCGTTTGTGCACAAAAATATTGCTAATTTTATGTTAAAAAAAAACCTTCTATACATCCTATTAGGGCTTCCTGAAGTCATAGAGGGAAGGACCACCATCAGGACCTCCGTCAGGACATGACGGGGACCACCTCACCCTGTTCTACCATATATTTTGTGCTCTGACCTGAAATTATGAACAAGGGATCCAATGAGAATTGAAGAAGTGGGACCTGACCCACCTGCTGATCATCAAAGCTCCCAAGAGTGGGACCTGCAGAAGTCAATAGATCAATAGATGTGGCCACTAGAGTTAGACCACGTTCACACATCATGTTTGAATTTCATTTTTTTATTCTAATGTAATTTATTCTCTACCAGAAGTTTAGGGCACACGTATCCCATCAGTCCGACTGCTGAGATCACCAGCAATGAAGAGAACTTGGGCCCTCAATTACCATACCCCCATACAATAACACACTAGGATGAACACAAATTCACTTTTATGGCACTTTCAGGACAGCAGTTTAATACTGATGAGCAGATCAAAGGAGAACAGTGTGGGATAAAGAAGCCCGGACTAGACACGTACCCAATACTATAAATACTTCACTAAAAACTACAGACATCTGCAAATCTAAAGATCCCCGTGAAGTCACTAGAAAGACTATTCTGCATTATCAGTAATTCCTTAAAGGGAACCCGTCCCCAAGAATGGGAACTCAAAACCACTAGTTTACTGTCAGTTCTACTGGAGAGTAAGGAGGACTCCGAGCCTCAGCCATCGGTCCATTTACAACATGAGTTCTGACCCTGCACCGAGGGAGACCAGGGCAAATCACGAGGCACTACACCCATAATTGGAGTTAAAACTGGCACTAAGATTGTTCGGTGCAGAGCCCTAAACCTGTGCAACATAAGGACAAGCTTTTAGTTATTCGGTGCCTTATATAACAAAGTTCTCATGAGAACCTGTGATTTCATGTGTAGCAGCCTGTCCATGGGGGCCCTGTGTGGCTCCAAGGAATATCAAATTCTCGTCTGTTTCCATGTGGGTGCAGTCAGCAGAATCCATGTGTTAGAAGACCGACCAGGATGTATATATGTATCAGCTGGAAATAGAGATGGTCTCCTTACTAGTACTGGGCTCCAACTCCGATATTTTATTTGGTACCTTACTACCTTCTGGCGTTTTTGTTGTCTGGGCATTATAGATGAATTTATGGTGATCTGATTCCACGACGACCGACCTTATAAATGGGACAAATAGCCTGCGGACAGCCCAGCACCCTAAACCCACAGCTTATAGTCTACGGCAGCTTTCTCATTCATTGCCAAGGATGAAAGTGGCCGCAAAAATCTTCACCAGATGCACAATCAATACATAGTCTTTTGTTATGGGACTGCAATGGAGCAGCAATTATGCACCCATAATAGATATCTATCCATATCGGGCCACATTTCACGTGTGGTCTTAGTAGTCGCATGTGTAGCTCCCCTTCTATCTGATATGAGGATACGTCCCTGTACGTGGGACAAAGCTGGAAAGTATATGTCCAGCCGAACAGAATTTAACAACTTTGCAGAAGGGGATGACACAAGGTCTGGTATCATGCGGCGATTTCCACACATCAAATGACACGTTCATCTGGGCTGTGTGTAAGATCAGTCAGCGAGACCCAACGTGTAGAGCAGATGATATTCATGAGCATGCAGCCAATGACAAGTGTGTACATAGCAGGAGAACAATAGTGTGTAGGGGGAGGAAGCGGGCGTCTGCTAACACCTACTGTGCCAGGAGAATGGGGAGGGGGGGGCGCAAACATAATCCAAGGCTAATGTGTGCAGACAGACAGGGAGACCAGCAATCAATGGCAACGGAGACCCCCGGCCAGATGACACCAGGCAGGGGGGCTACTCACAGGTACACGCAGCCCCCTAATGAAGAGGGGTAGGATCTATGTGGACACATCCGATCATCCACATACACATCACCGTAAGGATTAAAGACCATTCCCGGATTGGAGACATTACACACAATCCGATGGAAAAGTGACAGCGCTCTTTATCAATGATAACAGGACTGGGTGCCCCGGCGGTGCTGTCACCCAGGAAATAACAGCACTGCAATGCACCTGGCCACCTACCTAGTCCACAGGTACCAATCTGTCAATACGAAGAGAAAACGCAACACGGCACAGAGCGATCCAATGACTGGGGAGCATCATCATTACATATAACATTATCCCGGATAATTTCCGCCCTCTGATGCTGCCATGGCATGCGATGGATTGTCGTGGTGACTTTTATAAATCTGGCGCAATATACGATGTAGTGATGAGACAATGATAGAGCCACATCTATACCCGGGCACATGGCACATACTCACCAGGCGGCTGCAGACCTGTCGGAACATTGCAGAGCAATGGGTGGGGGGGTCACCTGGGCATCTGAGGGGTGCTCACCACTATCCCCAATCCTGGCTGCTGTAAGGCACTGAGCTACAGCACAGACATGCTGCAGAGCCTCCTGTGCCCCCTGCCAGCAGATGAATGATGAGGAGAGTAGTGCAGACTGCAGCATGTACACAGCTCCCGCCTCCTCACTGCCACCATGTCTCCCTCTCCGCCCCTCGCACAGGGAAGTGGCTATTGTGTGGGCAGAGCCGCCATGCTGCAGGAGGAGGAAGCCCGGGTGTGTACAGAGCCCTAGACCCAGCCTCTGCTAGTCAGGGGCTGCCTCCTACCCCGGGGGATCCTGGGACTTGTAGTCCGGAAGCATGGGACTAGGGCGCCGCCTAGAGGCCTATGTCAGGAGCGACATGTAACCTATGAACGAGCGCAGGCACGGACTCCGCGTACTCCCTCTACTGGTGACAGGCAGACAGTGCACAGCAGTCTGACCACTCTATACATTACTTTGCGTTGTTGTGTTTTTTTATGCAGCGTTTTCTGACACCTGAGGAAAGTATTTACAATATCCCCCCATCTATTATTTAGAATCGTCTTTTAAACTAGATTATTAGTCTGGTATGGCCAGGGCAGCTACTATGTCATTTGTTGTACAGGGAAAATCTAAAACAAAATCAAGGTTATTAAAAATATATACAATGCACCCTGATTTTTAGCATGAACAGCCCCCACAAATAATAAATAAAAATATAGAGACATGCACTTATGTATGGATTACAGTGTATGCCCCCCCCCAGTATATAGATATCCTCAGCACAATACAGCCTTATCCCCAATATATAGGTATCCCTAGCACAATTCAGCCCCCTGTAGTATATAGATATCTTCAGCACAATGTAGCCTCCTCCCCAAAATATAGGTAGCCCCAGCACAATGCAGCCCACAGCAGTATAAAGGTAGCTCCAGCACACTGCAGCCTCCGCCTTCAGTATAGAGGTAGCCCCAGCACACTGTAGTCACCCTGCCTCTTCAGTTTATAGGTAGCCCCAGTACAATGCAGCCCCCCCTTCCAGCATATAGATAGCCCCAGCACCATGCAGCCTCCCCCTTCAGTATAGAAGTTGCCCCAGCACATTGCAGCCCCCCCCCCCTTCCAGTATCTTGGTAGCCCCAGTACACTGCAGTCACCACTCTTCAGTATACAGGTAGCCCCAGCACACACAGTCACCCCCCCCTTCTGTATATAGGTAGCCCCAGCACACTGCAGTCACCCCCTCCCCTTTCAGTATATAGGTAGCCCCAGCACAGTGACCACAGCACATTCAAATAAAAGTTCTCCCATTCTTCCACTCCCTGCAGCTCCTCTTCCATCTGCTTGCCCAGCGCATACACTATGACGTTAGGAGGTGAATGCTAGCAATATGTTTGAGGAATACCAGTTAGAATAGGAGCTATTAGGAGTATTTGGTGGATACGTATATACTTGTGGGCAGTGTGTGCTAGGCTACCTATCTACATGAGGGGGCAGTGTGTATTGAGCTACCTATCTACTGAGAGTGCAGTGTGTGCTGGGCTACCTATCTACTGAGGGGGCAGTGTGTGCTGGGCTACCTATCTACTGAGAGGGCAGTGTGTGCTGGGCTACCTATCTACTGAGAGGGCAGTGTGCGCTGGGCTACCATCTACTGAGAGTGCAGTGTGTGCTGGGCTACCATCTACTGAGAGGGCAGTGTGTGCTGGGCTACTTATCTACTGAGAGGGCAGTGTGTGCTGGGCTACCATCTACTGAGAGGGCAGTGTGTGCTGGGCTACCTATCTACTGAGAGGGCAGTGTGTGCTGGGCTACCTATCTACTGAGAGTGCAGTGTGTGCTGGGCTACCTATCTACTGAGAGGGCAGTGTGTGCTGGGCTACCTATCTACTGAGAGTGCAGTGTGTGCTGGGCTACCTATCTACTGAGAGGGCAGTGTGTGCTGGGCTACCATCTACTGAGAGGGCAGTGTGTGCTGGGCTACCTATCTACTGAGAGGGCAGTGTGTGCTAGGCTACCTATCTACTGAGAGTGCAGTGTGTGCTGGGCTACCAATCTACTGAGAGGGCAGTGTGTGCTGGGCTACCTTTCTACTGAGAGTGCAGTGTGTGCTGGGCTACCTATCTACTGAGAGTGCAGTGTGTGCTGGGCTACCTATCTACTGGAGGGGGCAGTGTGTGCTGGGGTACCCATCTACTGGAGGGGGCAGTGTGTGCGGGGCTACCTATCTACTGTATGGGGCAGTGTGTGCTGGGCTAACTATCTACTGCGGGGGGGGGGGGGGAGTGTGCAGGGGCTACATACAGTATATACTATATACACTATATACCAGTGATGGCGAACCTTTTAGACACAGAGTGCTCAAACTACAACCAAAACCTACTTTTATGTCGCAAAGTGCCAAGATGACAATTTAAGCAGTAACCTATTGATCCCAACTGTATCATAAGTCTTAATCCTATTAGCGTTCTGAGGACACCAATACAATAGAAAGGATATTTGGATTGTAGCTTCCTTCCAGGGCCCCCTGAAGAGGTAGAATCAGGGGACCCAGAGCAGGAGTTCCAACAATAATCCATCTCTATTCATGCCTTCCCACTTCTTGTGTAATCCTGGCAGCCAAGAAGGTGTTGGCAAGAATAGTTTTGGACCGAAGGAAGAAACCTTGAGTCATGTCTAGAAAATTTTGTGCTGGGGTGAAGGCCTGGGTGTCCATAGAAAGGACTTTGAGTGCCACCTCTGGCACCCGTGCCATAGGTTCGCCACCACTGCTATTTACCAATAAACAGAATGTATATCATATCATGAAGTATTGAACAGTAAACAATGCAAATTAACCCTATATGTGAAATAAAGTAAGAAGCTGCTGACTTTTGAAATGACCCACAAGACAGGGCATTACAAACTAATACCCTCCAGTAGGTCTCCTGGCAAGCAGATGGAGTCTGGCCAAATCTATTAAGCAAAACTAGGTAATTTCATGTGTTGTCAATGCACTAACCCCCTAGCCCAGTGGTGGCGAACCTATGGCACGGGTGCCGGAGGTGGCACTCAGATCCCTTTCTGTGGGCACCCAGGTCATCACCAAGGTCACCATTTAGGACTCAATACCTTCTCCTTCAGGCACAGGCAGCCCAGTACATGCCACGTTCAGCGCTATTTTAAAGTGACTAGACGTGCAGGAGCAGCAAGGAGGTGCTGACAGAGTTGTATTATGATTGTAGACCCCTCTCCGCACCTGTGATTGATCCTGTTAAGGGACCTTAGAGGGAAACTACAATAATAATCCAAATTCTGTCTTTCTACTGTATTAATATCTTCAGGACACCAATACGTTTGAAACCTGTGATTTACTTTAGTTGCTTTAAATTGGCATTTGGCACTTTGTGAAAAATATGTGGCTTTTGCTTGTAGTTTCGGCACTCAGTCCCCAAAAGGTTCGCCATCACTGCCCTAGCCTATGCTACCCCTAGTGACTACTTGTGGTATTGCAGCTTAAGTGTAATCTGCCTGTGAATGAAGAGTTAAAGGCTTATTCCAGGAATTTATATTCAAATCTGTAATTGAAAGATAAGGTAATGTGCAATTAGTTATTTAAATTTAGCTTCCCTTAAAAATTTTGTCAACATACACTCTAATGAATTAAAATGCCACTGGACCTTTAATCAGTCCATTGGTTTTGTCCCTGTGGAGGAAACTCAAGACAGAAGATGGTTGCTGGTCACATGTCCACATCACATGTCCTTCACCTGCCTGGGCAGGTCATGTGATCATCGCTATGTTTGACTGTAGTCGGTTGCTTGTAGTTTATTGAATATGGCCGGTGTTGTAGTGAGGCATCTCACTGACATAATGTGCTGTAAGGGCAGTTACACACATCATTGCTATGGGAACAGAGCAGGATAGTCTGTTAGATTATCACTGGGAGCAAAGCATAAGAGTGTGGAGCTGTTACTGAGAACTGAGGGACCATGGGAGTTGTAGTATCCTGTGGCATCCTTGAGAAAACTCTGGCTTAATTAGAAAACGCATAAAATCATGAAATACAGCACTTCCCTGCACTGATCCGACAGTGAGCTCCTGAACAACCCCTAATTTGTCACATGATGGATAGTGCAGGTATTCATCTATTTTTAGCATTTTTGTAACAGACGTTCATATTCCCAGAATACTCCTTTAATGTTTACACTGCTGACAATGAAATGTGATTAGAGATGAGCAAGCACTAAAATGCTCGAGTGCTCGTTACTCGGGTCAAACTTTTCCCGATGCTCGAGTGCTCGTATTGAATAATGAACCCAATTGAAGTCAATGGGAGACTCGAGCATTTTTCACTGAAAGAACACATTGAAAGAACACGGTGAAGAACACATTGCAGATGTTCCGAACATCTTCTAACTTATCAGAAGACACGCGTGCCGAACGGTGTTCTTCACAATAGTATATGAAGAACAATATGTGTGAAGAAGACAATGCAGACATTGCGAGTATACTCGCTCATCTCTAAATGTGATCTTTCTCTGCAGTGAGGTCAGCCATTGGTTGGAACGCCCAGCATATCTTGAAATGAACTTTATAAAAACAGAGTACTTACTTATTTACACCACAAAGACAAACATGAGCTACAATTTGTTGCTATTAGGGGGGGGTCACAGGTCCGCTTCAACCAATGAGTTACCTACAGCAAGGAAATGACGATTTGTGGTCCGAAAAGGCCATTTATTGGCCCTCAGAACTTCGTGCCAGGCACAAAGTACAAAGCGACGGCAATGGCAGGTAGTTATGTCATGTATATTTTCTCCACCTCTTTCCCAGCCGCTATGGGGTTTCCAGACTCCTTTGAAGGAATTCTACCTAAAAAAATAAAAATCCATCATGAAAAACCAGGGATAGATCCAGGCACCGTGATTGTGGTAATCTTCTTATATTTGTTATTCATGGCCTCCTACCGTCTAAAATCAACATTTAAAATTATGCCAATGAACATTGGGGGCGTTAACAGAGCCCCTCTGTGGTGCTGCAGCTTCACTGGCTGATAGAGTGTCTCCCTCTCTGCTCCCTCAGCCTTTCTCCCTCCCTCTGTCTGATGTAATTTGACTGTAGCAGTGGAAATTTTAGCGCACAGTAGGGGAGCGTAAGTATTCCTTGCACAGGGTAATAGCCAGTAATTTGCAGCACAGAGGGAATCTGGTAACACCCTTAGGACCCTTCAAGTCCATTAGAATAATTTTAGAATAAGTTTATTTTAGAAGTATGGAGGGCATGAACAAATAATAATAAGATTATCACAGTCACAGTGCCTGGATCTATGAGTAAGTGTTGTGGTTTATCTGAGTGTTTGTATAGTTCTTCTCTGTGACTAAATATATCTAAATTGAAAACCATGCTGCAATTTCTGAAACATAAAGGAGGGTTACTAAAGACAAACAATCTAGCACTGGCCCCATCCTTACCTTTCAGACGTCAGGGGACATGTATTATCGTATCTGCGCCTAAAAAATGTCAGGATCTTTGGGTTTTTTTTGGGCGCAGAATTGTTGCGGATCATTTATAATGAATTTGCGCCAGAAAGAACAGATGTTTCCGACTATCCCGACTCCTCCGTCTTTTTTTTGGTGCTTGTGGGTGTGGCCTAACTCGTGTATTTTGTTGCCATTTTTAGGCACAATTTTTGGTGCACAATAGACCAGGAAAGAAATGCTCAGAGAGCAAAATTAAGGCACAGTCCATGTAAGATTTTGGCGCACATCGGCATTTTTATGGTGCACAACTGATTAGTTCCGTCTACCCATTAATTACTTACAGCCGTGCGTCACTTTAATACATCGGACTGTGCTTTCCGGAGACTGATCTCTGATGCCGACAGTCGTGCTTGCGCCAGAATTAATAAATCCCCCCATCATATTGAAAGAAATTTGACCATTGATGATCTAATGTGTTTGGGGCCTTTACCTTCATATAATAAAAGATAAGTAAAGCAAACAACTCGCAATGTGTCTGTAGATTTTCACATGAGATAAAGTTAACCTCTTAGCAAACTCTCTTCTCATAAGTAATAATGTGACCCTTTAAGTCGCCAGACAAGCTGATCCTGTTCCCATGAAGAGACGTCATTGTAAAACCTAGGCCTTAGTCCCACATTTTGTCTTTGTTGTGAAATACAATACTTGTGTGTTTTTCGCTCAGTCATGGATGACAAGCTTCCTGGATGATCTATTCCCTTTCAGCACTCTTAGTTAATATTTTCTTTCAAATCTGATTCAAAAGTTAAAAATTGTAACTGAATTGTAATTGAATCAAGATTGAGAACTTTCAGACCTAACACCATAGTTACACACAGCTCTTTTTTCAGCCACCATAATTAGCCTAAGGCTAGACTGTAGTTTATTACAGGGCCTGGCCTTGACTGTGACCATGGCCGCTCTGTGAAAAAATGGGCTTACGTCCTGGATGAACAGTAGAGAGGATTGTGCTCAATGCATCAGGCATAGCATACGCTTGGACGTATAGATGAAGGTGGTGAGCGCTCCTCCCCCCTCCCCTCTCCACAGGGAGGCAAGCATAAAGCTTAAGATAGAGCATGGAGGGTCATGTGACCTATATAAGTCTATGGACAATCGCCCTGCCAGGACCTTGACACGATATTCATAAATACTATCATAAGGTCCTGGCACGGTGATTGTTAATGGACATATAAAGATCACATGAACGTCCATCTGCAGCCTTTTTATGGACAGGAATGTTAAGGGGTTAATAGATGTATATTGCTAAATTACTTAATATCCTGCCCCACAAACTTACACACACATTTACAAAAAACGTGAGGCAAAGAGAAAGTGTATTCCCAAGAAGACAAGTTTCTTATATGTACTCAGGATAACAAAATAACAAATCCAAAAATGCAGCATCTCACAGATATAATTCCAACCCGTCTCTATCAGTCCTGCTATACACAATTTCAGTTGCCCCTAGGCACGACCCTGTAACTTCTGGCTTACGGTCGGGGACACCATATTGGATTTCTGTGTGACGGCCGTGCTGTGGAGTTGCTCAATCTCTGTTCCCTGCACTGTAGCTCCGCCCCCTGCATTCCATGTGTGCAATAGGCATCTAATGGATGTTCTCACATCTGATCTGTCTCATCTCTTTCTATGTGTCAGATACTAGTACAATGTTCAGAAGCTAAATGAAAATGTAGATAAACCACATTGTCAGCTCTCAGAGCTAGATGGATCATAATGGAGGTCATTTACTAAGGGCCCGATTCGCGTTTTCCCGACGTGTTACCCGAATATTTCCGATTTGCGCCGATTTTCCCTGAATTGCCCCGGTTTTTTGGTGAATGCGATCGGATTGTGGCGCATCGACGCCGGCGTGTACGCGATGAAAATCGGGGGCCGTGGCCGAATGAAAACCCGACGGATTCAGAGAAACCGCCGCAATCCAAAAAATAAAGTGTAGCTGGACACGCGCTTACCTTCACTCGGCCCGGCTTGGTGAACTCCAGTGCGTTCAGCGCAGCAGCGACACCTGGTGGACGTCGGAGGAACTGCCTTAGTGAATCGCAGGAAGACCCGAATCCACCGCAGAGAACGCAGCGCTGGATCCCGAATGGACCGGGTAAGTAAATCTGCCCCATAGTGTCTGCATAGAGAGCTCCTGCCCATACCCTAGGATTTTGCACTGAGCAGCCTAGGGAGTGATGGGAGCTAAAACAGCAATAACACTGAGTCACATTGTAAAGTAAAGGGTTAAAAATGATCTTTATTGTGTTAACATCACTAAGGGATTGCAATTTGAGAATTTTCTTTCATGGGAAAACCCCTTTAAAGGAAAATAGCCCCTGAATTGCAACCTAATTGCTATTTTGCCTCCAGTAACATTTTGGATTAAAAGGGATGAAACGGTCATACAGTCAAAATGGTATAAAAGCAAACATCCTCTAGACCCACAAAAAATTAATTTAGCTACAACTCCTTACACTCACCGTATATTCCGGCGTATAAGACGACCTGGTGTACAAGACGACCTCCCTGCTTTCCTGTTAAAATATAGAGTTTAAGATATATTCGCCGTATAAGACTACCCCTTTTCCAACGCATACAAAACACTGGTAAAAATTAAAATTATGCCCCACTCCCAGAAGCCATAATTAATGTCCTGCCCCCCCAGTAGCTATAATTAATGTCCTGCCCCCCCAGTAGCCATAATTAATGTCCTGCCCCCCAGTAGCCATAATTAATGTCCTGCCCCCCCAGTAGCTATAATTAATATCCTGCCCCCCCGTAGCTATAATTAATATCCTGCCCCCCAGTAGCTATAATTACTGTCCTGCCCCCCCAGTAGCTATAATTAATGTCCTGCCCCCAGTAGCTATAATTACTGTCCTGCCCCCCCAGTAGCTATAATTACTGTCCTGCCCCCCAGTAGCCCTAATTAATGCCTCCCCCAGTAGCTATAATTACTGTCCTGCTATAATTACTGTCCTAAATTATGCCCCACTCCCAGAAGCCATAATTAATGTCCTGCCCCCCCAGTAGCTATAATTAATGTCCTGCCCCCCAGTAGCCATAGTTAATGTCCTGCCCCCCCAGTAGCTATAATTAATGTCCTGCCCCCCAGTAGCTATAATTAATATCCTGCCCCCCAGTAGCTATAATTACTGTCCTGCCCCCCCAGTAGCTATAATTAATGTCCTGCCCCCAGTAGCTATAATTACTGTCCTGCCCCCCCAGTAGCTATAATTACTGTCCTGCCCCCCAGTAGCCCTAATTAATGCCCCCCCCAGTAGCTATAATTACTGTCCTGCCCCCCCAGTAGCTATAATTAATGTCCTGCCCCCAGTAGCTATAATTACTGTCCTGCCCCCCCAGTAGCTATAATTACTGTCCTGCCCCCCAGTAGCCCTAATTAATGCCCCCCCCCAGTAGCTATAATTACTGTCCTGCACCCCCAGTAGCCATAAATAATGTCCCCCACCTATATATTTAAGCTAAATAAAAAACATAATTCTTACCTTATCCCGCTCCTCTTCGTGCTGCCTCTCATCAGGGGATCCGGCGCAGGCGACGGCTGATGACGCGTCTGCAGGTCAGGTGCCGGGTCATAGACCTCAGCAGATCCGGCGCAGGCAGACGCGTCAAATAGCCTGGGTCAGCGAAAGTGATGGGTGTCGACGGCGGGTAAGTAGTGTGAGGTGGGTGGGACGGGGGCGGATCGGGGGCCCGTTCTAATTTTGAATTATGACATCTCCGGGCCCTCCCTGATCCAGCGCAAGGACCAGATGCAGAACAGTCCGTGCACTGTAACAGGCAGGCCCGCGGCTGTCACAACTCAAAACATCTGCCTGCTGTGCTGTGCCGAGTTATCAGCGCAGCGCAGGGGTCAGGTGCGGGCCTCTGACTGACCAGCAGCGGAGCTTCGGTGGATCGCAGAAAAGGTGAGAAACATTACCGGCATATAAGACGACCCCAGACCAGACAGAAGATTTTTCAGTCTTCAAAAGTCGTCTTATACGCCGGAATATACGGTAAGTATAAAAAAAGTTATGCATGTCATAATATGGCGATGTAAAGTGTTATAAAGGAGAGGTGACATTTCCGCCTTACATTAAAAACCAGAAAAATAAACCCCATCAGAATGTGGCGCAACGTTTTTCCAATTCCACCACATTTTGAATTTTTTTCCAGCTTACCAGTACATGGCACAAAATGTTAAATGCCACTAGAAAGTACAATTTGTCTCACAGATCAAAACTATTTTTAGAGTTTTGTAAACAGAAGAATAAAAAAAAAGATATGGCTTGTGAAAGGCCATATAAAAAAAACGGAAAACCAAATAAACTAAAAAACTTGGTCTTCAAAGGGTTAAAGTAGGAGAATCCAATGTAATACATTGAGAACAATGAGGACCAATGTATACCATTTCCTTTCTCTTAAATAAATATTTAACTTGTCCATTCCTCACCTTTATGTAATTTTAACATAAATAATAACTTTGGCTGCTTTGCTTTTATTCTTCTAAAAAATTAGAGAGCGCCATCCACAAGCACAGACGTGCAATACCACGCAGCGCTAGAGACACATAAATGCTGGACTTCTTTCTTACTTCCTTCTTACAGCGGTAGACGTATTTGACAAAGGCTTATTTTAGCCGAAACGTTATACATTGGATTACCGCAATACAACACACTTGACTTTCGGTTTCTTTCAGATAAAGCTGTTGTCTGGGATTGGCCCCATGTGATGTTAAAATAACAAACAATTTATGTACTTACCTTGGTCCTTACCTCCAGTCCAGCAAGATGCCTCCTGGTGGCATACAGAGGTGCAGCAGTCACGTTGCATCGCCAGCGTGCACCTCTATCAGGCTGTAGCGGATACCCATCAAAAAAGTATTGTCCCAAGCAACCTTTTCATACAGCTAGGATATGGCTGCCATATACAAGGTTGTATGAATGGGACCTTAGGAGCTCGGTGCTGTTATCCCAATGACTTTATATTGTAAGTGACTGTAGTATTTTTGCTGGCGCAGTGTGGAGATGTGCTGCATTGAGCTGGAAACATCTATTGATTCATTCAACAGTGATAGCCATCGTTGTCATAGTGAAGTCCGGCTACTTGTCACCTGAAGGGAACTACTGAAGATGCCTTTTGTATCTGTAAATTTAGAGAGACAAATATAGCAGGGGATCTAGGTATAGAGCGGTAGGTGAAGGAAGGGGATGGGTAGCATTTACATTTTTGCTTCAGGCAACAAAAAGGCTAGAACCGGCCTTGTCTGGGCCCCAAATGAAAAAATGCCGATCCTGGACAACAAGTAAGTATTTTTTACTGATATGATGCAGGCCCATTAGCACCCTGTTTACACTGCTAGACTTGCTAATCCATGGGGGGACATGTATCATTATTTCAGCTAGGCAAATTGTCTAATTTCAGCGACTTTTGCCGCTTTTGCTCCATTTTTGCACCTTTTTTGGTGCAAGGGCAGGTGCAAAGGAATTTTTTTTCAAGAACCCTATTTTAACATGTAAATTGGAATTATTTCACATGCTTTAACTGCTTAACTGCGTAACCTCTTTTGTCAAAACTCTGAAATTTTTACATTTACATTTTTTTTTAAATGTATTGGTTTTTTTGAAGGGGGAGGTCACATGTAGCGGCTTAATTGCATTTTTAATGCATTTTGAAACCTATTACAACAGCTGAGGAGAGGTGATTTACCTTATTTCATTACTGTTAACATTTGCCTTATTTAGTTACTGTTAACATTGCGTTTACTATGCGTTTTGTAAATTCAAATGTTAACAATAATGTAATTAGGAAAATCACCTCTCCTCAGGCTGTTGTAATAGTTTTCAAAATGCATTAAAAATACATGTTAAATCCCAAATTAACAGCAGTGTCCACTCCTGTATATAACCCCCTCAAAAAGAAGCCAAAATTTGCGCCTGCCAGGATAGGAAAAACTGAACATGTATCACAAGTAAAAAGACAGGATCATACATAAGGCGCAAAAAAGAGCCGCCAAATGTCTCAAAAATGCACCTCAGAGAGACCAAACTATGATACATGTGGCTCCAGTAGACATGATGCCCATGACATAAGTCACTGGCATCTATCAGACACTATTGGAAGACATGGACTAAGGGATAACTTTATCTTCTTAGACCTCCACGTCTCCTATGTCATCAGGTCATATCTCCCAAATACAGATGTCAGCTCTTATTCACCGTCTATCGATCGGCTCCTGTGGTTCACAAATCAATTTGAGTGAAAGTTATTGTATCCGCAGTCACCTCTGCCTGCGAGGGTCATCAGCTCCTCAATTATTCATGGGGCCCAGTGATCATTGTAGCAAATCCAATTTGTCCCCATCTCAGAGTTTTGAAAACATAATGAAAAGTGATACTAAAACTGATGAACTCTTATAAAACCTCCAGGGGGTAAGAACTGGTTTGGAGAATATAAAGCATTGAATACTTGGACATAGATACATTCATAGCCTAGTGATTGTGTATCTAGTCATACCCCTTAAAAGGGGAAAAAAACTAGACCAAGCCAATCTAGAGGTTCTCTGTGGCATTACAACGCAGCTTCATTATAGTGAATGTGAATGAGCTGCAATACCACAAATAACCTCTAAACAGGTGTGGTGCTGTTTTCAGAAGAAAGTAGGTTTTTTTTTTTTAAAAACCTGAACGTTTGTGGATAGTAAGACTAAACCCAAATTTAGTGTATGACCAGCTTTATAAAAGTATATCCTATTATTATTATATTATATATACCAACTATTAATACACATTTCTTCTAGAACTAGTAACCATGTTCTTTTATGTTGATTACTTTACACATAGGCCCAGTTTACAGTTTTCTAGTGCAGTGTTTTATAAGCTTTCCTACCATAAAAATGTTGGCTGTCTCGCTGATTGATTATCAGTTATACCCATCAGAGTCAGAAACAATGGGGGGTGGGTGGGGGAATTATCAATGTGTCCCAAGTTCCGTCAGTTTAGTGTTAATAAATCTGGTGCAGTGTAAGACTGTCGGTTTCCAAGTTTAGACCTACTTTAAATGCTACTCTAAAGACCTACTCTAAATGCCGCAACACAATTTTTGACGCACGGAACATTCAAATAGACCACACCCCTTTTCCGAAGGTCACACCCCCTCAGTCGGACAAATCGGAAAATGGCTGAAAGCAGGTCTCAAAAGCCTTGATAATTGTGGTGTAAGGCTTTTCACACTGTTTTTTTGGCACAAAACCAGAAAAATTGTGGCGCAAGTGTGTTAATACATCCTCCCCCCAATGGCTCTGTGCCCTTTGGACTGGTTGGAGGCTCTATTTTCTAGAGCAGGGATTGTAGTTGTGGCTTATGGCCAGTACAGACCCAACTGGTACTGGAGGCATAGCAATGGAATGGTGTGGGGGCCAGGCATAGGGACTCCCTTAAAGGGAGCCTACAATCTCCTGAACCAACCCACAAGTATCAGTAGCATGGAGTAGGGAATGGTCTAAGCTTTCCATACTTACATTTCCTTTTCCCCAGTGATTTGTCATTGCATAGAAAATTCATTTTTTATTGTTATGCAAAATAGTTTTTTAGGTGCAAAAAGGGCAGGGCCATGCCCGCTGGTGCCCCCCTTTTATCCATAAATGTTTCATAAAAGAGTTATGAAACATAGAAAGAAGAATGCGATGCACCAGGAGGCGCTGTGCCGCCCTCATTGGGCGGAGAAGATAAAGTGCATAAAGATAAAATTGAATATTGTCCCATAATGACAGATCCTTGGGAAATAGAAAAGCTTGTAATATATTCTACAGTGTTTAAAACAATGAGGTTTTACCATTTAAACTGAGCCCCTTGGAGGATTTTTTTAGGACATAGATGGGGGTCTACACAATTATATGATAGGACTGCAGTGCAATGTGCTGAATGTTCATGAGAAGCTCAGTGCTTGTAATATCTGTAGGAAAAACACGAGCAACTCGGAAAAGCAATTTCATCCTTCAGTGGGATTTATAGTGCAAGGTCTACACCACAATTCGGTGCAGATCATTTGGTGTGAATGTTACCTACACTGCAGATTGTCAGGGCACGAAGGTAGGGGAAAGCAGAAGTTGCAATGCAAGGAGATTTGCTGATGTTCAGTTGCTTTATGGACCAAAACTACTAGGGCCTCCTTTTAGGATTTAGTCTGTAAATCTGCTCTAAAATTTTAACACATCACTCACACAGATTAAAGGGTCGTTCACACATGTCTGGTATTGGCATCAGTTTCCTGGGTGAGAAATGGTGAAGGACCAGAGCGGATTTGTTTGCAGACTGTTTGGCAACATACTGGTGGTAGACACACAAACCGCCAAACAATCCGGTATTCAGCAGGACAGAACAAAAGATGTGCACCACAGAAAATAACTTAAACCTTTACATTGCCCCCTACCCCACCTCCTAACATTATCCACACAGTATAGCAACAACCCTAATGCACCTCTTGGTGGTCCCCACATAGTATAATGTCACCTTAAATCCTTTTATCTAAAACATCCCCACCTTTTTGTACCCCCAACACCTGACATTGTGACCACCCCTTTTCCTTCTTATATTGAGGCCCCCTGCTTCTCCATATATTGAGCACCTATTCCTCTTCCTTATATCAAGGCTCCCCACCTCCTCCTTATATTAAGGCCCCCCTGCTTTTTCCATATATTGTGCCCCCTCCTCCTTATTTTGTGCCCTCTTCCTCCTCCTTATATCAAGGTCCCCCACTTCCTCCTTATATTAAGGCCCCCCTGCTCATCCATATTTTGTGTCTCCCTCCTCCTTATTTTGTGCCTTCCCCTCCTCCTCCTTTTATCAAGGTCCCCCTCTTATATTAAGCCCCCCCCCTGCTGCCCCGTATAGTGTGGCCCCCTTTTCCTTACAGATCTTCCATATATTGTGGCCCCACTTCTTATATTGAGGCCCCACTGCTCAACAATTTATATTATGGCCTCTTCCTCCTTATATTGTAGCCCCAACTCTTTATATTGTGCCTTATTTTGAGGCACCCCTCCTCCTTATATTGAGGCACCCCTCCTTATATTGAGCCTCCCCTGCTCCTTCATATATTGTGCCTCCATTTCTTATATTGTCCTCAACATAACATATCCCCTTGCTCCTTCATGTATAGTGTCCTTTTCATATTATATTGTAGCTCCTCCTCTTTATATTGTGGTCACCCCTCCTTATATTGTGACCTCCGTTCCCTTTTATTGTAGCCCCTCTATTTTTTCATTGTACTCCCCTCCTCTTTATATTGTGGTCCCTCCTCATTATATTGAGGTCCCCTGCTCCTTCATGTATTATATCCCCTCTTTTTTATATTGTGCCTCCTCTCCTCCTTATATTGTAGCCCCCTATTTATACTGTGGCCCCCTCATCTTTATATAGTTCATCCCTCCGTATATTGTAGCCTCATCTCTATATTCTTTATATTATGGTCACCCCTCCTCCTTATATTGTGGTGACCCCTTCTCCTTATACAGGCAGTCCCCGGGTTACGTACAGGATAAGTTCTGTAGGTTTGTTCTTAAGTTGAATTTGTATTTAATTTGGAAGTGTCCAGACAAATTTTTTTGGTCTCTGTGATAATTGAATTTTAAAAATGTTGGATTGTCATCAAAACCAGGATTAACAATAGAGCTTCATTACAGACACCTCTGATAATTGTTGTTGTATTCGAAGGGCTAAAGTACAGTAAATTACTAACATCCAGAGGTCCGTGTGTAACTAGGGGTTGTCTGTAAGTCGGATGTTCTTAAGTAGGGGACCCCCAGTATTGTGGCCCCGTCCTCCTTATATTGTGCTCCCTATACTGTTGTTGTATACATAAAAAAATTAGACATTAATCATCAATTTCTGTAGTGACCCCGTACAGATCGTGTACCCTCTCCTGTACCCATGGCCTCCTCAGTTACCAGAATTGATATTTTAGATACTTCTCTGCCATCTAGTGTGCTGTATTGGTACTGCAATAACCAGTGTGAAAGCCTGAGTCTGAGCAAGCCTTAGCATTGGGCAGATTTATCATAAGGCAAGTATCATACTCCACTTTATTGGTGTATTGTTTATTCCAATTTATAGGGTGGTCATTTATCTTTTTTGTGCCTCTAGTGAGTCTTTTTTGCGCCTCATATGTCTTTTGTAGTCTATTTTTGAAATGCAGCTTTTATCAGAGACTTTTTAGGTGCAAATTTTTGAGCAACTCATACTCATTGGGGGGGGGGGGGGGATTTATTAATTCTGTCGCAACCACGACAGTCGACATCTGAGTTCTGACTATGGAAAGCATAGACCAATGTATTGAAGTATCCCAAGACTGTAAGTAATTAATGCGCAGACGGAACTAATCAGTCATGAGCCATAAAAATGCAGACACAAATGAGATGTGCACCAAAATTTTACATGGACTGCGCCTTTTTTAAAATTTTGATTTCAGACCATTTTTTTTCCTGTTTTGAGTAAAAATTTGCGCCTAAAAATGGCGACAAACTGTGGCGGATGATGTGGAAAATATAGGCCACGCCGACTTGTGCGAAAGAAAAGAAGGACGAATCGGGATAGTCGGAAACAACTGTTCTCTCTGGCGCCAACTCATTATAAATGATCCGCAACAATTATGCGCCAAAAATAATGTGAGTTAATGTGACACTTTTATGTCGCAGATACGATAACACATCTGCCCCATTGGCTTTCCTATACATGGTCGGGACTGAAGTGTTTCTGCTCAATTATTACATTTAAAAATACAATATTTAACATTGTTAAATCAGACACAAACATCTGGAAGCAAGAGAAACTCAAAGACATATTAGGCAATAACAAGATTTACTGCTAAGCAGTGAATTCCAGCGTACTGCTTGGAAAAATGGTAAACAATTGCACGATTATCTTGCCCAAAAAGTCACTAAAATACAACTAAAAAAAACCCAGCCAGCTAAGATAAATCTGCCCCAAAGTGTATTAAACAGCTTGATAAATGTGGTTGCAATTTGGCACACAAAGGGCCACATTTACTAATGCACTTTTGAGTCAGGGGGGGGGGGGAGCACGACTGTCAGCATCGGAGATCAGTCTCCGGAAAGCACAGACAGACAGACAATGGGGCAGATTTACGTACCCGGTCCATTCGCGATCCAGCGGCACGTTCTCTGCGGTGGCTTCGGGTCCGGCCGGGATTCACTAAGGCAGTTCCTACGACGTCCACCAGGTGTCGCTGCTGCGCTTAAGAGCATCGAAACGCACTGGAGTTCATGGTGCCATCCAGGATGAAGGTAAGTGCGTGTTGAGCAACACTTTTTTTTTTTTAAATTCGGCGTTTTTTCCGAATCCGTTGGTTTTTTTTTACGGCCATGCCCCCCGATTTCCGTTGTGTGCATGCCGGCGCCGATGTGCCACAATCCGATCGTGTGCGCCGAAATCCCGGGGCAATAAAGGGAAAATCGGGTAACCCGTTGCAAAAACCCGAATCGGCCCTTAGTAAATTGCCCCCAGTGTGTGTGTGTGTGGGGGGGGATTTAACAATATGGGGCTCATATACTAAGGGTCGCTCAGTTTTGTCTGGCTTTGCATCCTTTTCGGGGATTGCACGGCTTGGACAGTCATTTAACTGGTGTCTGCCCTGGGATTGTGCGTTTTTTGGCGCAGCTGTGCTGGATTCCATGCGTCACAATTTAGAGGGCGTGCCAGCGCAGGATTTAATGAGCGCAGGATTTAATTTTTGAATTGTGTCGCAAGACAATGCACCTACATGCACCAGGAAGAAGAAAGTGAACTCCGGAGGACCTGAGCGGGGAAGCGACACATGCAGGATATTGCGGCAGAATGCATTATCGTCGGATAATGCACTTTCGGGGAACTCGAGCGAACGGGTAAGTAAATGTGCCCCTCCCCTGTGTCTCAGTCTCTGCCAGTTTCTGGCTGTATAACACTAGTCTTTAGCTGCGCCAGATTTATGACTGTGATGAAGAATTCTGGTACAGTATAAGACTGTCGGTTCCTACTTTACATCAATAGATGGCGGAACTAAAATTTATCAATGCCATTCTCCCTGCCCTGTCCCTCCCTCCTGCCATGGTTGCCTGGGCATAGCAACAGCACAGCAGTAAGGGACGACCAGCGATATAGGAGGCTGTATGGGAGGAGACTGGAGGACAGGAGACTACAGGGGAAGGCTGGAGGACAGGAAGCTATAGGAGGAGGCTGGAGGACAGGAGGCCACAGGAGAAGGCTGGGGGATAGGGGGTCACAGGAGTAGGCAGGAGGACAGGAGGAGGCTGAAGGACAGGGGGCCACAGGAGAAGGATGGGGAACAGGGGGGCCACAGGAGGAGGCTGGAGGACTGGGGTCACAGGAGAAAGCTGAAGGACAGGGGACCTTAGGAGAAGGCTGTAGGACATAAGACCATAGGAGGAAGCTGCAAGATAGGAGCTGCTGGTGGACAGGGGGCCACAGGAGGAGGACTGGAGGATATTGAAGGACAGGGACATACAGGAGGAGGCTGGAGGACAGAATAAGACTGCAGGAGGAGGCTGGAGGACATGAGGCCACAGGAGAAGGCTGGAGGATAGGAGGAGGCTGCCAAAGGAAGCTTGAGGACTGGAGGAGGCAACTGTAGAATAGGAGGCTACAGGAGGAGGCAGGAGGACAGGAGGAGACTAGAGGACTGGTAGCCACAGGAGAATCCTGGAAGACTGGAGGATTGGAGGAGACTGGAGGACTGGAGGAGGCTGGAAGACAGGGAGCACAGCAGTAGGCTAGAGGACAGGAGGCTGGCGGACAGGAGGAGGCTGCAGGAGGAGGCTGGCGGACATGGAGCCAGAGAAAGAGGCTGGAGAACAGGGAGCCACAGGAGAAGGCTGGAGGACAGTATGAGGCTAGAGGACAGGAGGAGGCTGGAGGAAATGGAGCCACAGGAGAATGCTGGAGGATAGGAGGAGGCTGCAGAAGGAAGCTTGAGGACTGGAAGAGGCAACTTGAGAATAGGAGGCTACAGGAGGCAGGAGGAGACTGGAGGACTGGTAGCCACAGGAGAAGCCTGGAAGACTGTAGGATTGGAGGAGACTGGTCGACAGGAGGAGGCTGGAAGACAGGGGGCACAGCAGTAGGCTAGAGGACAGGAGGCTGGAGGACAGGATGAGGCTGCAGGAGGAGGCTGGCAGACATGGAGCCACAGAAAGAGGCTGGAGAACAGGGAGCAACAGGAGAAGGCTGGGGGACAGGATGAGGCTAGAGGACAGGAGGAGGCTGCAGGAGGAGGCTGGAGGACATGGAGCCACAGAAGGAGGATAGAGGACAGGAGGAGGCTGAAGGACAGAAGGAGGCTGCAGGAGGAAGCTTGAGGACATGAGCTGCTGGAGGACAGGAGGATGTGGGTGGTGGACAGGAGGCTACAGGAGGAGGCTGGACGATAGAAGGAGGCTGGAGGACAGAAGGCCACAGGAGGAGGCTGGAGGACAGGGGGCTGGAGGAGGCTGGGGGACTGGAGGATGCTATAGGACAGAGAGCCATGAATGGAGGCTGGAGGACAGAAGGAGGTTGGAGGACAGGGAGCCACATGAGCTGCTGGAGGACAGGATCTGCTAGAGGACAGGAGAAAATGGTGACTGGAGGACAGGAGGCCACAGGAGGGGGCTGGAGGACTGGAGGAGGCTGGAGGACAGGGAGTCACAGAAGGAGGCTGGGGTACATGGAGCCACATGAGGAGGCTGGAGGACAGGAGGAGGCTGCAGGAGGAAGCTTAATGGAAACCTGTCACCGCTGTTTGAAAAAATGAGCATTAGACAGGTTCCATTAGAGCTTTATATGCCTAAGGGCACCCTTTTTTTCTTGCAGAAATCTCACGCACGCGCATAGACTGCTGTCATGCGCAGTGAAAGTCTGCATGCGTTAGGGGAAAAGCTGCACATGCACAGTGAGGCACAGGAGGGCGCGGACCGCTCAAGACGCTCACTGCGCATGTCAGTGACAAGCGGTCTATGGCCGTGCGCGAGATTCCGGCGAGACGGCCAAGTGACAAATCGGAAATGCTGAGGAGGCGGCTGCTTGACTCAAGGGTCAGTATGCACCCAGTCTGACTCACTGGATTCTCTGCCTGGTTACCAGGCAGAGAATCAAAGTTCATTTTCTCCATTTGTGACCGTTGATCAAGTTAGTTAAAGGCATATAAAACTCTATGGGAACCTGTCTAATGCTCATTTTTTCAAACAGCAGTGACAGGTTCCATTTAAGGACAGGAGCAACAAGAGGACAGGAAGCCAAAGGAGGAGGCTGGTGTAGGACAGGGGGCTTATTTAAAGAGGGGTTTATTTTTTGCCGAGTTGCATTAGGGGGTATTATATGGGTCCATTACTGTAGCCAACCTTATTGAGGAGACCATTAAGGTCGATATAAGACTATGACTACGGGTTGGGCAATAGGCGTGTTTTAAAAAAAGTGAGAGGGACTTTTTTTCCTCTTTCTCTCGCCCAGAAGTTGGGAGGTATGCCCACCGCTGTGCTGACCAAGCCCACCTGCACACTTCATCTGTAGCTCCTGCCCTCTAGCCTCCTCCTGTAACCCCGTGTCCTTCAGCCTCCTCCTGTAGCCTCTTGTACTCCAGCCTCCTTATGTGGCTTCCCATCCTCCAGCCTCCTTATGTGGCTTCCCATCCTCCAGCCTCCTCCTGCGGCCCTCTGTCCTCCAGCCTCCTCCTGTCGCCTCCTGTCCTCCAGCCACCCCCTGTCCTTCAGCCACCCTGTCCTCCTTGCTCCTCATGTCCCCCAGCCTCCTCCTGTCCTGCAGCCTCCCCCTGTTGGCCCCTGTCCTCCAGCCTCCTCCTGTGGCCCCCTGACCTCCATCCTCTTCCCGTGCCCCTGTCCTCCAGCCTCCTCCTGTCGCCTCCTGTCCTCCAGCCTCCCCCTGTCCTTCAGCCACCCTGTCCTCCTTGCTCCTCATGTCCTCCAGCCTCCTCCTTTTTTCCAGCCTCCTTTCTGTGGCCCCCTTTCCTCCAGCCTCTTCCTGTGCCCCTGTCCTCCAGCCTCCTCCTGTGGCCTCCTGTCCTCCAGCCTCCCCCTGTCCTTCAGCCACCCTGTCCTCCTTGCTCCTCATGTCCCCCAGCCTCCTCCTGTCCTGTCCTGCAGCCTCCCCCTGTTGGCCCCTGTCCTCCAGCCTCCTCCTGTGGCCCCCTTGACCTCCATCTTCTTCCCGTGCCCCTGTCCTCCAGCCTCCTCCTGTCGCCTCCTGTCCTCCAGCCTCCCCCTGTCCTTCAGCCACCCTGTCCTCCTTGCTCCTCATGTCCTCCAGCCTCCTCCTTTTTTCCAGCCTCCTTTCTGTGGCCCCCTTTCCTCCAGCCTCTTCCTGTGCCCCTGTCCTCCAGCCTCCTCCTGTGGCCTCCTGTCCTCAAGCCTCCCCCTGTCCTTCAGGCTCCCCTGTCCTCCTTGCTCCTCATGTCCTCCAGCCTCCTCCTTTTTTCCAGCCTGCTTTCTGTGGCCCCCTTTCCTCCAGCCTCCTCCTGTGGTCTCCTGTCCTCGACCTCCTCCTGTGGCACCCTGTCCTCCTCCAGCCTCCTCCTGTGGCCCCCTTCCCTCCAGCCTGTGGCCTCCTGTTCTCCAGCCTCCTTTTCCTGTGGCCCCCTGTCCTCCAGCCTCCTCCAGTAGCCACCTGTCCTCCAGCCACCTCCTGTGGCCTCCTGTTCTTCAGCATCCTCCTGTTGCGCCCTGTCATCCAGCCTACTCCTGTGATCCCCTGTCCTTCAGCCTCCTCCTGTGGCCCTCTTTCCTCCACCCTCCTCCTGTGGCCTCCTGTCCTCCAGCCTCCTTTTCCTGTGGCCCCCTGTCCTCCAGCCTCCTCCTGTTGGCCCCTGTCCTCCAGCCTCCTCCTGTGGCCCCCTGACCTCCATCCTCTTCCTGTGCCCCTGTCCTTCAGCCTCCTCCTGTAGCAACCTGTCCTTCAGCCTCCTCCTGTTGCGCCCTGTCATCCAACCTACTCCTGTGACCCCCTGTCCTCCAGCCTCCTCCTGTGGCCTCCTGTCCTCCAGCCTCCTTTTCCTGTGGCCCCCTGTACTCCAGCCTCCTCCTGTTGGCCCCTATCCTCCAGCCTCCTCTGGTGGCCCTCTGACCTCCATCCTCTTCCCGTGCCGCTGTCCTCCAGCCTCCTCCTGTGGCCTCATGTCCTCCAGCCTCCCCCTGTCCTTCAGCCTCCTTTGTCCTCCTTGCTCCTAATGTCCTCCAGCCTCCTCCTTTTTTCCAGCCTCCTTTCTATGACCCCCTTTCCTCCAGCCTCTTCCCGTGCCCCTGTCCTCCAGCCTCCTCCTGTGGCCTCTTGTCCTCCAGCCTCCCCCTGTCCTTCAGCCTCCTTCTGTGTCCTCCTTGCTCCTCATGTTCTACAGCCTCCTCCTTTTTTGCAGCCTCCTTTCTATGACCCCCTTTCCTCCAGCCTCTTCTCGTGCCCCTGTCCTCCAGCCTACTCCTGTGGCCTCCTGTCCTCCAGCCTCCTCCTGTGGCCCCCTTTCCTCCAGCCTGTGGCCTCCTGTTCTCCAGCCTCCTTTTCCTGTGGCCCCCTGTCCTCCAGCCTCCTCCAGTAGCCACCTGTCCTCCAGCCACCTCCTGTGGCCTCCTGTTCTTCAGCATCCTCCTGTTGCGCCTTGTCATCCAGCCTACTCCTGTGATCCCCTGTCCTTCAGCCTCCTCCTGTGGCCCCCTTTCCTCCACCCTCCTCCTGTGACCTCCTGTCCTCCAGCCTCCTTTTCCTGTGGCTCCCTGTCCTCCAGCCTCCTCCTGTGGCCCACTGACCTCCATCCTCTTCCTGTGCCCCTGTCCTCCAGCCTCCTCCTGTAGCCACCTGTCCTTCAGCCTCCTCCTGTTGCGCCCTGTCATCCAACCTATTCCTGTGACCCCCTGTCCTCCAGCCTCCTCCTGTGGCCTCCTGTCCTCCAACCTCCTTTTCCTGTGGCCCCCTGTCCTCCAGCCTCCTCCTGTTGCCCCCTGTCCTCCAGCCTCCTCTGGTGGCCCCCTGACCTCCATCCTCTTCCTGTGCCCTTGTCCTCCAGCCTCCTCCTGTGGCCTCATGTCCTCCAGCCTCCCCCTGTCCTTCAGCCTCCACTGTCCTCCTTGCTTCTAATGTCCTCCAGCCTCCTCCTTTTTTCCAGCCTCCTTTCTATGACCCCCTTTCCTCCAGCCTCTTCCCGTGCCCCTGTCCTCCAGCCTCCTCCTGTGGCCTCCTGTCCTCCAGCCTCCCCCTGTCCTTCAGCCTCCCCTGTCCTCCTTGCTCCTCATGTTCTACAGCCTCCTCCTTTTTTGCAGCCTCCTTTCTATGACCCCCTTTCCTCCAGCCTCTTCCCGTGCCCCTGTCCTCCAGCCTACTCCTGTGGCCTCCTGTCCTCCAGCCTCCCCCTGTCCTTCAGCCTCCCCTGTCCTCCTTGCTCCTCATGTCCTACAGCCTCCTCCTTTCTCCAGCCTCCTTTCTGTGGCCCCCTTGCCTCCAGCCTCCACCTGTAGCCTCCTGTCCTCCAGCCTCCTTTTCCTGTGGCCCTCTGTCATCCAGCCTACTTCTGTGACCCCCTATCTTCCAGCCTCCTCCTGTGCCCCCCTTTCCTCCAGCCTCCTCCTGTGGCCTCCTGTCCCCCAGCCTCCTTTTCCTGTGGCTTCCTGTCCTCCAGCTTCCTTCTGTTGCCTCCTGTCCTCCAGCCTCCTCCTGTAGCATCCTTTCCTCCAGCTTCCTCCTGTAGCCTCCAGTACCTCCTGCCTCACCCTGTCCTCCAGCCTCCTCCTATAACCCCTTTCCTCCAGCCTCCTCTCCTCCAGCCTCCTCCAGCAGCTCCTGTCCTCCAACCTCCTCCTGCAGCCCTCTGTCCCCTAGCCTTCTCCCGTGGCCCCCTGTAGGGTTTAAGCAAATAAACCTCTGCTTCTTACCTTGCCTTGTTTCCCCTCGGCTGACACTTCTTCTCCCAGGCTCAGACTGCAACTCGGGAAGGGGGCGGCTACCTCCTCACGTGTCTCCTTCAGACATCATGTGAGGAGGTAGTAGGGAGCTGATCCCGCCTCCTGCTGGCCCCTGATGCTTCGGCTGCTCTGCAGCTGTAATGTACAAGACCAGGAGGAGTGTGAGACAATGCAGGGGAAAGAGGAGCAGCCCAGGACCTTCTTCTAGCCGCCCAGGATGGTGGGACAATGCTCAAAAACTGTCCCACCAAATCCGGGATAGTTGGGAGGTATGTATACATACACAGATACATCATATGAGGGCCGGCACATCATATAAGGGCCTGCACCAGCACTGGGTATTCCGAGGCAAGTGTTGGGGCCCAGAGCTGCTGGAGGGTGAGGGGGTGGGCAATCAATAGTCCAATACAAAAACCCTCCATTATCAATTGCTGAGTGGGAACACTGGTCTAGTATATTATAAGCCTCTCAAGCTTATGACCATGCGTGGAGACAAATCTCTTTTTATATATAAACTTCTCCGAAAAACATAAGGCATGACTATATCACCACTTTTCGGCTAACATGCCGTAGTCCATATAGTAAAGTCCACACTAATGTCTCCCATAGTGTATTATGTACAGTTTTATCTAGGTCAAAATTATAGACAAGCACAATGTAACAAACAGTTGCACTGCAAGGAGAAAAAGAAAGTTAACCCTTCAATGCAATTACCTGTAGATTGCTACTCTACCTGCTGCTTCATCAATTAGTAAGAATCATAACCTTGTTCTTTTGAACATCAGTAGGCCCAATGGTTGCTATCCCCTGCCAGCCAACCATACTCTTTTACTCCATTGTTGGATCCTACTTTACATGTTACTTTTAACAATGTCGAAATAAAGAGAGATTGGGGAGGATTTAACAATGCATCTCAAATTCCGCCAGTCTCTAGCTGGAAAACACTAGTCTTTTGCTACACCAGATTTATCACTGTGATGATGAATCCTGATGCAGGATAAGACTGTCGGTTCCTTCTTTAGACCTACTTTTAGTTGGTCTAAACTGAGCATCAGAATTTTGGGCGCACAGACCATTTCCTGCAAGCCACGGCCCTTTCTCACGGTTTTGGGCTCAAAACCACCAGAATTGTAGTGCAAGTGCGTTTATTATGTTTTTATCTTCTATGATGGATTTTCCATGAAGACCTAGGAGAATAAATAACACATTCTCTCATTTACAGTTATTAACACAAAGCCAGCATTTCACAAGTCCAACCTGTCTCTATCAGTCCTGGTGTACACAATTTTGGTTGCCCCTGGATACGGCCGTAAATCTTCTCATGAATAGCTTCTCTTGTCTGCACACTGAAATGTTCTCTGCCAGTGGTGTAACAAGATCCCAGTGGCATAGCTCCCAACCGTCCCGATTTTGCCGGGAAAGTCCCGTTTTTCTTACCTCTGCCCCGCATCACAGGCAGCTATGAGATTGTCATGGATTTTCCCCCCAGGTCCCGCTGTGTCCCGGCGCTGTGTCTGCATAGTAAATACTTTGAAAGCCAGAACTCACAGTACAGAATGGCTTCTACAGACATCGGGAGGGAATCCTTTTCAGAGAAGTGTCGGGCTTAGCGGAGAGCAGGGACCACGTCATCAGGTTCAGATCAGCATCTGTCCATATATGGTCACTGCATCTCCTAGGCTTCCCCAGAGCAGATATCGGGCAGGGAATCCTTTTCAGAGAAGTGTCGGCTTAGCGGAGAGAGCAGGGACCACGTCATCAGGTCAGATCAGCATCTGTCCATATATGGTCTCCAGGGCTTCCCCAGACACAAGCTCTTTATTTAATTAAATTAAATAAAGTTATGCCCAACCTGACATTCACACCTGGGACCCTCTGCACTGCAGACAGGAGCCTTAACTAACTGAGCTATAAGCCCAGTGATACAGAGCTCAGGATTTCTGGTAACTAAGAAGTGTTATCTGCCACTGTTACACTGACACAGACTTACTGCCCTGATATATAGAGAGGGATCTTCTCAGAGATTATTTTATGTTATTTAATAATTATTATGTTAATTATTGAAACTATTATTATTATTATAAATTTTATTATTTTTATTATTATGGAGACGATTATTAATAATAGTAAAAATAATAATAATCATCTCAATAATAATAATAATAATCTCCATAATAATAATAATAATAATCTCAATAATTACAATAATCTCTGAGAAGATCCCTCCCTATATACCAAGGCATGAAACCTGTGTCACAGTGTAACAGTAGTCATAGTTCTTAGTTACCAAAATTCTATACCTAGATAATCAGTTGGTTGGGGCGCCATGACATTATAGTACATGGACACTGCAGGTTCTGGGTTCAAATCCCAATGATGATAGTTTTTTTTTTTTATTGAGATGATTTTTATTATTATAATATGGCTAAAATTTGGGGCATGGCCAGGGAGTGATTGGGGGTGTGGCTACGCGTGCCGCCATTTTGTCCCTCTTTCCCTTTCACAAATGTTGGGAGTTATGCAGTGGGCCCCGGTGCGAACTTAGAAACAGGGCACCCCTAAACCTAAACCCTCGCTGCTGGCTCCATACTGCATGTTATTCTTCAGAATACACATATTTCATAAATACACTCCATAGACACAAGCACACATACACTACATATGCACAACACACAGGCGCGTAACCAGCAGAGGGTGGACCCCATAACAGACCTTTGAATGAAGCCCCCTTCCCCTTAAGAAAATATACACATTTATACAATCACAATAATTTTTACACTCATACACGTGTCTACACATTCATACATTTATACACACATACAGTATATACACGTAAAATTTACAACATACACACACATATGCACACATATACAGCATAAATACACATACATACAGTATATACAGCATGCACACAGAAATACAGCATATACACACATCCAGTATACACAACATACACACGTATACAGCATATATTAACAGCATACACAAATACAGCATATATACACAACATAAACACACATATACAGCATATATATACATAAATCCAATATATATATACTCTATATATACTCTACATTTACTCAAGTATTTATTATACTCAGGCATGGACTGTTTCCTGCTTTTCCTGCCGTACTACCTTGGCTGCCACCGTGGGCCTAGTCGCACCCGTGGAACGACCTGGTGGCAAAAACGCAGCAAGACCATCCCGCTTAGACTCTGGTCCTGGCTGTCAGCTAGTACCATCATCTCCTGCGGTTGTCCAGAGGGTCCACGACTCCAGTACATTACAGTCTCCTGCTCCAGAGTAGTGACACTTACTCTGCAAGCTACAGACAGATAAGGTCTTTATCCTGGGGAGGGGGAGGGAGGCATATAGCAGGGCAGACTGTGTGTGTGTATTAGGTGAGTTAGCAGAGCTGCAAGTGCCATCATGTGTTATATCCACCTCATGGATGTCATCATCTCTGATCTCTTATATCTCTCTCTTACTATTTGTCAGATTCTTGCAGAATGTTCATAAGCTAAATAAAATTGTAGATAAACCTGTACCCTGATAATCTAAGCACATAGTCAGCACACGGCGTAGCACAGCACAGAGAAATCATGAAGTGTCTGCTTAGAGAGTCAATGAGGCACATGTATCATAAGTCTGGCTTCTTCTGTCTTTTTTGTGGGGACTTTTCTTGGCTTTCATGCTGGTCAGATGTATCTTAACAGTTTTTCCTTATTGATACATGTGGTGTTTGGTCTGTAGTGAATTTAAATGTTTTATACAAAAGTCGCAAACAGTCCCCAGCTAATTTCTACGCCTGGTCAGGGGCACCAGTAGATTTGCACAAAAATGTGCGACTTTTTTGCGACTATGGAGAACTTTAAGAGGTGACTATTTTAGGCGCAAAAATAGTCGCAAATAAGCAAAAGCGCCATGAAAAGTCTTAAAAATTAAAGAAAAAGGCAATCCAAAAGTGTAATGCTTGTGCCCCACTGAGCTAAAACATCAATAAAATTGCTGTATTAAAAATGGTCTTTATTAAACATCACTCGGGGATTACAGTTTAAGAACTTTCTTTTATGGGCAAACCCCTTTAAATTTCATTTTTCGAAGTATTGTTGCTCCCTGTAATGTCATTGGGAGCGACAATCATAGAGTAAGTGGCAGTTTGCCAATATTTAGATGTACCTACTCCTTTGCAGCCAGCATTTAAAGAGTTAAAACCCATGTTCTGTGCCAGCGCCGATCACAGGTGTTACCGCCAGGTTGGGGTGGCGGGGTTTGTGAGCCGAATACAGAACCCAGGTTGGAGTCCACTTATCACTGGTATTTTATATTTATGATAGAGCTCACCACACTTTCACACCAGACACCCATGTGGAGAAATACAATTCTTCTACACAGTGTGAGAAAGTGAGAGGTGTTGTGTGGGAAAACCGCTATCTGTCTTACAGGCAGATGAAATGCTGGTGGTAAAAGCCCTGGGTTTGTCTGCAGTAACCCAAGGGTTAATGCAGACATGATAAGCAGGAATAGTCTGTTTTGTCTGTGTTGGCCTAGCTAACACAGACACATTGGTAATGTCCGTACTGGGCCTGCTTATTATGGAGTAGGGGTAGGCTGGTAGTGGGACTCCTACTCCACCCGGGCTTCGGTCCTGGGCTTTTGTATAGCCCACAGGTGCAGGTCACAGGCCTCGTTAGGGCCTGATTTAGTCTGCAGGCCAGAAGCAGTAGGAGAGGCCCTACCTGGAGAGCTGAAAGCGAGATTGCATTCTCACAGCAAAGGTAACTGAGGGTCTCCTGTCTTGCTGCTGGCCAAGAGCGGGTGCCAGGCAGCCTGGTACCCGGATAGCTAGGGTCCGACAATTGTATTAGACAGCGCCTAGCCGGGCAGGAATTACTTTTATAATGTTTTTGCATGTGCCTAAACCAAGGCTGAATTTGTGTTCTGTTTTGCAAGTTGGAATAAACACTTAAGTTGGACTTTTAAACCTGCGTGTGTCACTGCTTCTTGCACTGCTACCTGTCAACTACCAGAGCAATTCCCCACATATGGTGGATTGGAGCGGGCATAGTGCAGTGAAGTATACACTAGTGCATGTCCTGGACAGCACTGAAGCTGCAAGCCACAGCCATGGAGGAGTTAATCAAGCAGCTTGTCCAGTCCAACGTGCAGCAGCAAGAGACAAACAGATTGCTGCTCCAGCAGGTAACAGCCCTGACCGCTGCTCAGCAAAGGACTGTCCCAGCAATGACGGTGAAGGACGCCAGGAAAGAGGTCCGCAAAGCTATGACCAAGATGACCGCCGAGGATGATGTGGAGGCCTATCTGACAGGCTTTGAGAGGGTGGCCACCCGAGAGAGGTTGCCACAGCAGCACTGGGCAGAGGTGTTGGCCCCCTTCCTCGTCGCTGATCCCCAGCAGGCATACTACGACCTGAGCGAGGAGTATGCCCGGGACTACTCCAAGGTAAAGGCAGAGATCTTGGCCCGACTAGGAGTTGATCAGCATCTACGCGCTCAAAGAGTGAATAGCTGGAGATACCAGGAGGCGCTACCACCGAGGGGGCAGATGCACCAACTTGTTCACTTGGTCCGCAAGTGGCTTCAGCCGGAGACATCAACCCCAGCCCAGATGGTCGAGAAGGTTGTTTTGGACCGTTTCCTGAGGGCCTTGCCGGGTGAGATCCAACAATGGGTGGGACACGGGGACCCGTCTGATGCCGATGCGCTGGTGGGGTTGGTGGAGAGGTTTTGTGCCACTCAGGCCCTAACAAAGAAAGCCCCTTATACCAAGACAGGCCTTAAGGCACGGAAGGTCTTGTCACCCACAAATTGCCGGGGCAGGACAACACCCAATGTCCGGGAAGTACCCCAGGGGAGGAGGAGGGGGGAGGCTCCCACCTGTTGGACCTGCCATGAGCCAGGTCATATTGCAGCCCATTGCCCCAATTCCTCAGAGCCCATGGACTGCAGTTCCGCCAGAAGGGTTTCTCTCTATGCTGCCCCTGTCTACACAGCTACTAGCCCCGACTCTGCTGATGAGCGCCACCTGTGCCGGGTGACTGTGGCAGGGCATCCAGCGTTGGCCCTGCTGGACTCGGGTGACCTTGATTAATGGGTCCCTCACAGACCCCAAGGCAGTCACAGGGCGCACAATTGGAGTCCTGTGCATCCATGGGGACGTAAAGGACTACCCCACCACAGTTATTAACTTCCAGACCTCTTGTGGAGAGACACTACATGAGGCAGCGGTTGTCAAGAACTTGCCCCATGACCTTATCTTGGGACGGGACTTCCCCATGTTCTGGACTCTATGGCGGGGAAACCAAGAGTTGGGGGGTTGTTCTCCTGTGTTGTCTGGTCAGATCTCTGAAGCCGAGCCTGATGACCCAGACTCTGGAGTTCCTGCCGTAGGGGTGACCGCCACAGAAGATGGAAGTGTAATGTTTCCCCTAGATGTTATGGCAGGCGAAACTGAGGAGGTAGTGACAGGACCGCAGTTGTCTGATTTGGAGGTATCCCGTGACAACTTTGGTACTGCCCAACTCCAGGACCCCACTCTGGTCCGCGCCAGAGAAAATGTGGTAGAAATTAATGGCGTACCTCAGCACCCAGGTGCGGATAAGTTGTTCCCTCGTGTGGTGGTAAATCAGGAGTTGTTGTACCGCATTGATAAGGTCCACGGTGAAACCCGGGAGCAGTTAATGGTGCCTCAGCCATATCGTCAGATGGTGTTAGACCTTGCACATAAGCATGTGATGGGAGGGCACCTAGGTACCACAAAAACTCTGGAACGCATCTTGCAGCGTTTTTACTGGCCAGGAGTATATGATAGGGTAAAAAGGTATTGTGAAACTTGCCCTGATTGTCAATTGCATGCTCCCATGGTACACTTTCGAAGTCCGTTGGTACCTCTGCCCATTATTGAGGTACCCTTTGAAAGGGTCGCCATGGATTTGGTCGGTCCTTTAGTTAAATCTGCTCGGGGGCATCAGCATATCCTGGTAGTCATGGACTATGCTACCCGATATCCTGAGGCCATCCCACTGCGGCACACCTCTGCGAAACTAATTGCTAAAGAGTTGTTTGCCATGTTCTGTCGGGTGGGACTTCCCAAGGAGATCCTCACAGATCAGGGGACTCCTTTTATGTCAAAAGTCACCAAGGAGCTATGTCGGCTCTTTAATATTAAACAGTTACGCACCTCTGTGTACCATCCTCAGACGGATGGATTGGTAGAACGGTTCAACAAAACTTTAAAGAGTATGCTAAAAAAGGTGGTAAACAAGGATGGGAAGGACTGGGATGTACTATTGCCATATTTAATGTTCGCCATCCGAGAGGTCCCACAAGCCTCTACTGGGTTCTCACCGTTTGAGTTAGTGTATGGCAGACATCCCAGGGGTCTCCTGGACATAGCCAAAGAGACATGGGAACAAGAGCCCACCCCCCACAAAAGTGTAATAGACCATATCGCAGATATGCAGGACAGGGTGGCAGCCGTCATGCCCATTGTCAAAGAGCATATGGAGGAGGCACAAAGAACTCAAAGCCGGGTTTATAACAGGTCAGCAAAAGTAAGGAGCTTTAGTCCCGGTGATCGTGTGTTGGTGCTAGTCCCCACTGTAGAAAGTAAGTTTCTCGCTAAATGGCAAGGACCGTATGAGGTTATAGAGAAAATAGGAGAGGTGAACTACAGGATACGTCAGCCCGGACGGAGAAAACCCGAGCAGACTTATCATGTAAATCTGTTGAAGGCCTGGAAAGACAGAGAGAGTCTGCATACAGAGATGGTCCTGGCCAGTCCACCTCCTGCGCTACCCTCACAGGCTGCAGATAAGCCTGTGCCGGAGGCAGAAGTGCGAATAGCCGATACCCTTACCAAAGAGCAACAGCGAGAGGCTCGAGAGTTTGTAGCAAGAAATACAGATGTGTTCTCAGAGTTGCCTGGCTACACATCTGTAATTAAACATGATATTGTCACTGAGCCAGGGGTAAGGGTAAGATTAAGGCCGTACCGAGTCCCCGAAGCTCGTAGACAAGCCATATCAGAAGAAGTTCAGAAGATGCTGAAGCTAGGGGTTATTGAGGAGTCCAAAAGTGAGTGGGCCAGTCCAATTGTTCTAATTCCCAAACCGGATGGGACGTTGCGATTTTGCAACGATTTTAGAAAATTGAATGAGGTGTCTAAGTTTGATGCCTATCCAATGCCCCGGGTGGACGAGCTTATTGAGAGACTAGGGGGTGCTCGGTACTTCACCACCCTGGATCTAACTAAAGGATATTGGCAGGTACCCCTGACAGATAGGGCTAAAGAAAAGACAGCCTTTATCACCCCTGAGGGCCTTTTTCACTATGTTGTGTTACCGTTTGGGCTTCATGGGGCCCCCGCTACCTTTCAACGGTTAATGGACATAGTGTTAAAGCCACATAGGAGATACGCCTCCGCCTATCTAGATGACATTATCATCTACAGCCAAGACTGGGCGAGTCACTTGGCCAAGGTACAGGCCGTAGTGAACTCTCTAAGGGCAGCGGGCCTGACTGCAAACCCCAAGAAGTGTGCGCTGGGAATGGAGGAGACACACTATTTGGGGTATGTGATCGGTCGAGGTATAATTAAACCTCAGGTCAACAAGATTGACGCTATACAGGGTTGGCCTCAACCAGTGAGCACAAAGCAAGTCAGGGCATTCCTGGGCATTGTAGGGTACTACAGACGGTTTATACCAAACTTTGCCACCATGTCCGCTCCCCTGACAGACCTACTGAAGGGTAAAAGGCCTGTCATGGTGCGGTGGAATGAACAAGCAGAAGGTGCTTTTCAGGCATTCAAGTCTGCGTTGTGTGGATCTCCCGTCCTCATTGCGCCAAACTTCAAGAGAGAGTTTACTGTGCAGACGGATGCGTCAGATGTAGGACTGGGAGCTGTCCTGTCTCAGGAGATGAATGGCGAGGAACACCCCATTACTTACCTGAGCAGGAAGCTCACGCCAGCTGAAAAAAATTACAGTATCGTAGAGAAGGAATGTCTGGCGATAAAGTGGGCATTAGAGTCCCTGCGGTACTACTTGCTGGGATGACAGTTCCGTCTCATTACTGACCACTCTCCTCTCACGTGGATGAGTAGAACTAAGGAGAAGAATGCCAGGGTGGTTCTTGTCCCTCCAAAATTTCAGTTTCATGGTGGAGCACAGAGCCGGGAAGCTACAGGGCAATGCGGATGCCTTGTCCCGAACGCATTGCTTAATGTCAGGAGTTCGCCCCGGTGGGTCTGAACTGAGGGGGAGGGTATGTGAGAAAGTGAGAGGTGTTGTGTGGGAAAACCGCTATCTGTCTTACAGGCAGATGAAATGCTGGTGGTAAAAGCCCTGGGTTTGTCTGCAGTAACCCAAGGGTTAATGCAGACATGATAAGCAGGAATAGTCTGTTTTGTCTGTGTTGGCCTAGCTAACACAGACACATTGGTAATGTCCGTACTGGGCCTGCTTATTATGGAGTAGGGGTAGGCTGGTAGTGGGACTCCTACTCCACCCGGGCTTCGGTCCTGGGCTTTTGTATAGCCCACAGGTGCAGGTCACAGGCCTCGTTAGGGTCTGATTTAGTCTGCAGGCCAGAAGCAGTAGGAGAGGCCCTACCTGGAGAGCTGAAAGCGAGATTGCATTCTCACAGCAAAGGTAACTGAGGGTCTCCTGTCTTGCTGCTGGCCAAGAGCGTGTGCCAGGCAGCCTGGTACCCGGATAGCTAGGGTCCGACAATTGTATTAGACAGCGCCTAGCCGGGCAGGAATTACTTTTATAATGTTTTTGCATGTGCCTAAACCAAGGCTGAATTTGTGTTCTGTTTTGCAAGTGTGAATAAACACTTAAGTTGGACTTTTAAACCTGCGTGTGTCACTGCTTCCTGCACTGCTACCAGTCAACTACCAGAGCAATTCCCCACAACAGCTATGGCTGTAGAGTGGTGGGGACAACCATGCTCAGTAGTTGGCAGGTGGTAGTTTACAGCTTAAACCCTTCTATCCAATCCAGGCTTCTATCTGTGGATCGTTTTTCAAGCGTGTTGTTTGCATTTTTACTGTATTTTTGATGTGTAAATCACGTGATTCTTCAATTGGTACCCACGTGCCACTTCCTGCCTTTTTTCACATCACATAGCAACCTATCTATTAAAAACACACTGGGGGGGATTTACTCATTCTGGCGCAAGCACGACTGTCGGCATCGGAGATCAGTCTCCGGAAAGCACAGCCTGATGTATTAAAGTGGCGCACGTCTGTAAGTAATAATGGGTAGACAGAACTAATCAGTCGTGCACCATAAAAATGCAGACATCAATGAGATGTGCGCCAAAATCTTACATGGACTGCGCCTTAATTTTGCTTTCTGACCATTTTTTTTCCTGGTCTATTGTGCGCCAAACATTGCACCAAAAATGCTGCCAAAATACACATTAATGTGATGGATAATGTGGAAAAGTTAGGCCACACCCACTTGCGCAAAAACCCCCGGAGGAGTCGGGATAGTTGGAAACATCTGTTCTCTCTGGCACAAACTCATTATAAATGATCTGCAACAATTCTACGCCAAAAAAACCTGTAAAATCGCTGCATATTTTGGCATAGATACGATAATACATCTCCCCCAAAGTGTCCCTAGCCTCTTGCTCACACTAGGGGAGAAGATGTCTTTGCTCATGTCAAAGCTAATAAGGAGTCTTCTCAGGGAATCGGGAGAGAGGGGAAGTATTGTGCACAGCGCAGGCTGTTACCCACCATCGCTACCAAACAATGATCTGCTTTGTGAAGTTCTGCGTCCTCACCAGTAACTGTCTGCATTTGTATAGCGATCTGCATAGGGGACGAATTTGGAGTGTTCTGCAAAAACTCCTTCTCAGGTTGACTAGCCATGAGTACATGAAGATCACTCAGTATACTTACTCCCAATCTTACTGGAACACCAGAGTTCATACCCTTGTATACCACCATCACTCCTTACTTCTGGGCTTCTTCACCTCATACTGAAATGTTTGGCTGCAAGAACTGAATTACATGTTAAAAGAGAGAATTCAATCTAAAAATCCTAATGTGGCTAGAAATCTGTAATAGCAAAATCTACTACATATGGATATTGCTGTGAAAACCTATTATTCATATTGTCCTTTAAATTAGAATCCATACAGAATGGACGTGAAATATCTTATACCTCTACACATGGTCTAGAGGAACACTCCAGTTACTCCCCTTACTGATGTGTGACATCTGTATGTCACACGTCGGCTGCAGGTGTATGGGGGGCAGAGCCCTCTCTATAGAAGGTGGGTATTTGCAGCATATTACAGCAAACACCCACTGGCAATACCCGTGATTAGTGCTAGCACGATCGCAGGTGTTAACTCTTTGATTTCTGCTGGCAGTGGTAAAAACCCAGTGGCGCGTCGGCGCTGCCATATTGGCTAAGATTGTCAATTCCTGTGACATAATTGGGCGATCTGTTACAATGACAACCTTGGGTCATACAAAGACCCAAAGCTGTCTTGATTTAGACCATCTAATACAATGGGGCACATTTACTTACCCTGGCGCGTTCTCCAAAAGTGCATTGCCCGACGATAATGCACTCTGCCGCAATTCACTAAGGTTGTGCGCCCGTATATCCTGCATGTGTCACTTCCTCGCTCAGGTCCGCCGGAGTTCACCTTTTCTTCTTGTTGCATGTAAGTGCTTGATCTTGCCACAAAATTTGAAAGTTAAATCTCGTGCTTAGTCCGAATCAGTTGGACTGTCCACTGGCCCGCCCCCCGATCTCTCCGCATGAAAGCCATCGAAGCTGCCCCAAAATCCAATTACGTGCAGCACGATCCCCAGTAAAATACCTGCCGAAGCGGCGCAAATCCCCAAAACATGTGAAAACAACTGTGAAAGTGTGTCTGCGGACCCTTAGTAAATTTGCACATTGTAATAGATGATGTGGAAAATCCTCATATACTGCCATACTGTAGTAAGCCAGTATATCGTACGATCAATCTGACAAGATAGGGTTAAAGTACCCTAGGGGTTTTTAAAAATAGCAAAAAATAAATAAACAGTAAAAATATTAAAACATGTTAGGTATTGTCCCAAAATGTCTTTTCTATCAAAATAGAATATAACGGTTATTCCCAACGTTTAACCCCTTAACGGAAAATAGCACCCAAAGTCCAAAATGCCACTATTTTGCCATTTCGCAACATATAAAATGTAATAAAAAGTGATAAAAGTCCTAAAAATGATAGCATTCAAAAGACCATATTGTCTTGCCAAAAATGACACCACCCACAGCTCCGTACACAAGTTATTTGCCCCAGAAGACGGCAAAATGATGCATTTTTATTAGTACAGGAGATTTTATTTTTTGTAAATGAAAACATTATAAAACCTATACAAATTTAGTATCTCCATGATCGCACCGACCCAAAGAATATAGGAGACAAGATGTTATTTGGGAGGCACAGTGAAAGTTCTAGCATGTATTATCGTATCGTAAAAATGCTGGGATCTTTAATTTTTTTGGGGCGCAGAATTGTTGCGGATCCTTTATAATGAGTTTGCTCCAGAAAGAACAGATGTTTCCGACTATCCCGACTCCTCCGTCTTTTTTGGCGCCAGTGGGCGTGGCCTAGCTTTTCCACATTATCTGTCACATTTATGTGTATTTTGTCCGCATTTTTAGGCACAATTATTGGCGCACAACAGACCAGGAAAAAAATGGTTAGAGGGCAAAATTAAGGTGCAGTCCATGTAAGATTTTGGCACACATCTCATTGATGTCGGCATTTTTATGGAGCACGACTGATTATTACCGTCTACCCATTATTTACCTACAGCCGTGCGCCACTTTAAAACATCGGGCTGTGCTTTCAGGAGACTGATCTCCGATGCCGACAGTCATGCTTGCGCCAGAATTAGTCAATTCCCCCTTAATGACTCATGCTCCCTCTTGCAGTCTCAGCACCATTCGTTATGATCTATGCAGATATAACTATTGTAAATTAAAAAAACTAGAAGACTCTAATTATACTCTTGATATGATTGTAGATTTTCAGGTAATTGTGCATGCTACGCTTATTACCAAAAACTGCAATATCCTAAGTGTCCACTAGATGGCAGCTGAGCCCCAGCTTTCACATTCCCGGTGTTTCTACATTTCACACATTTCCTTTTTCTGCTTTATTTCCAGTGAAACCTGTGACGCAGTGCTGCGCGCTGACCATGGCTCCCACTTCACTCCATTATATGACAATACCACTAATCCGTAAGAGGCATACGTGGTATTCAATGTATTTATATTGAGAATAAAGAATTCAAGGTCAATTGAGCCATCTACATGTCACAAGGCTTTCCTCTACATATAGGGCTAAATGAGCATTAACAGATGAGTTCGAACTCTGTTGACCCCTTTGTGGATATAGGATGAGGCACTTTGTAAGTTACTTACTTTTCCAGAAAAAGAAATAACTCACTTTATATCAATATACTGCAATAATAATACAATACAGACATAATATACTGATAACAGTTATAGCTTACCAGACTCATGTCTCCTAATAACCCATGCCCAAATACCTGAACAGTGAGTCTCTACTGAATGACAGCAAGCAGAGATACATAACAGTACATATATTGTTATTATACAGTATACACAATACATTTACATTGCTATTAAAACTAAAGAAAAAACAGAGGTAAGTCATAGGGCTATGGGGAGAGTTACCAGAGTCCCTCTGTGCTGCATCTTCACAGCCCACCTTCCCCCCACACTGTGTGAAGTTACAGCAGGCAGAAGGTTGGGAGAAGTGCTGATGAAGCAGAAGGGGACACAGTATAACAGCCTGTGAAGCTTCAGCATGGAGGAGCTCTGTAACACCCCTAAAGCCCTTCTGGCTAATTAGCATAATTTTAGAGGTTGATTTTTTTTTCATGGCTAACAAATATAAGAAGATCACCACAGTCATGGTGCCTGGGTCTATGGTATATGTTACTGGTTTATCATGCTGGATTTTGATGGTAGATTTCCTTTAACTACAAATGTTATTATTTCTTGGATGTGCTGGGTCTTAGAGGAATGCAAACCAGATAAAATGCTAAGATGGTGTGCAGAAGTATGGCTTCAATACTTGGACTTTTTAGTCTTTATCACAAGATAGGTCCTGCCTGTCTGTCTGAACATATTGAGAACCTTCATTCAGGATCCCTACCGTTACCGAGATCCCCACCAATCATAGGAATAGGGGGTTTGGTATCCCCTGTATGTATGAAACCATTGTTATACAATGGGGGGGATTTACTAATAGTGTCGCAACCACCACAGTCGGCATCCGAGATCCGGAAAGTAATTAATGCGCAGATGGAACTAGTCAGGTGACATAGAAATACCGACACAAATGAGTTGTGCGTCAAAATCTTACATGGACTGCGCCTTTTTTTAAAAAAATTTTGATTTCAGACCATTTTTCCTGGTTTGTTTTGCACCCAAATTTGTGCCTAAAAATTACGACAAACTCCATGTAAATGTGGCGGACGATGTGGAAAATATAGGCCACGCCTAGTTGCGCCAGAAAAAGAAGGACAAGTCGGGATTGTCGGAAGAAATCATTCTTTCTGGCGCGAAACCCATTATAAATGATCTGCATACATTATGCGTCACAAAAACAGACAATTCTCAACACTTTTATGGCGCAGATACGATAATACATCTGCCCCAATGTGTTCTGCCAAAATATAGAACTTTTATGAAACTTCCAAGTCCAGTTCTCAATCTGATGTACGACTGTCACTCCATTTAAAGGGACACTCCAGTCAATGAATGATACCTTGTGCGGGGCCTGAATGGAGGAGCAAGAATCTAGGTTCTTGCAAGGTTCTAGAAATACAATGAAAATGAGTCCTGCCCCTCCCTCCAGGTCCTGCACCATGTATTATTCAATGACATAGCTTTGATTGGAGTGTTCCTTCAAATGTGGGACATGGGATTTTAGTTTAGGTCTAGTATTTCTTTGAGGTCCCAGCAATGAGACTCTAAGGAAACGTAACACCTAAGATATTGAGAAATGAACAGTGAGGGCGATAATAGCATATACTATCATATACTTTATTAAAGAAGTTGTCCTGTTTCTGCAAACCTCACGGTGTTCTTTAGGAAGCTTTAGGGTTTACTTCCTGTCCATGGTAAAAAATCTGTCCATTGTAATGTGATGTCACACAGGTGCCAATACAGGCAGTCCCCAGGTTACATAGGGTCTGTAGGTTTGTTCTTAAGTTGAGTTTGTATGTAAGTCGTAACTGTATACTTTGTCATTGTAATCCCAGACAGAACTTTTTTGGTCTCTGTGACAATTGGATTTTAAAAATGTTGGGTTGTCATAAGAACCAGGATTAATAATAAAGCTTCATTATAGACACCTGTGATAACTGTTACAGCTGTTTATTGTAGCCTAGGACTAAAGTACAAGAAATTACCAATATCCAGAGGTCCGTTTGTAACTATGGGTCGTATGTAAGTCGAGTGTATATATAAACAATAACATTCATTTGCTGAATGTAGACAAGCACTTTAACCTAAGCAGAATCCCTGTCTCTTGTTCCTGCTCTCTCTCCTGTAGTGAGCATTGTATGTGAAAACCTTCTGAGCTCCATCTACTAAAGACAGATAAGGAAGCTAATAATTAACTCTTTCCAAACATATTTCCCTTGATATTTTTTAACTGTGATAAGAGAATAGAATATCCAGGGACTGTCAATAAAGAGTTAAGTCATTAGAAACATTATCAGGTTCCTTTATCTCTCAGCTGTCTGTGAAGAACTGGACAGAAAGCTGATTCTACAAACTACTTAAAGGGGTTGTCCACTTTCAACAAATAATTGATATGGTTTGTGTAATAAAAAGTTCTACAATTTTCCAATATTCTTTCTGTATCAATTCCTCCCAGTTTTCTACATCTCTGCTTGCTGTTTAAGTTTACTTCCGGTAAGCTGTGTGATATATAGCAGTGCACCTGTGTGACATCACATGACTATGAACCAATAAAAAGCCTCCTGTTGAATGACAGCAAGCAAAGATCTAGAAAATCTTGATAAAGTATATTGGAAAACTGGAGAATTTTTCATTGCGCAAACAGTATCAATGGACAAAGTGGACAACCCCTTTAAATACATAAGAAAGACAGAGGAAAAAGAAGGATGCAGGGACAGATTTATTTAACAATGTACATTGCAAAGTTTACTATTATCTTCTGCACTACAAATGTATGCAATTTTGTTGAAAGATTAGTTACACTTTAAGTCTGACTATGTGAGTTACTTACAGATACCGATGGTATTAATCCCATCACTAAACTGCCATAAATTTATACTATACAAGACTGTCCGCAAATATCCATTATTCTTATTCTTTATTTTCCATTTCCTGGACATTTACACCACAATTGTATTTAATAGTTTAATAATTAGATTTGAAGTTTCTGTGTATGTAAGATAAGCTAGAATAACCGAGGAGACAACTTGATATACAGTCACAATGTCTATAGTGCAATTACAGAGAATTTTAGAATACCTTCAGTGGCAAAAAGATTTAAAATATTTTTTGGGGAAGGCTATAAAAAGGATCAATCTCTGTCAGTGTTACAGTCATTATATAAACTATAAACTGGGACAAATTATTGACTACGGTACCTAACCCCTAGTCAGGTCATCAGTATCAGACGGGTTGTGGTCCAGTATCCAGTTTTCCTATAGATCATTGTCACGGTTGCTCAAGTGACCCATATCCTGGGTCGTAGGCGCATCTGTGTTCCTCTCGGTGCCTCCGAACCCAGCCTGCAAGGTAACTTACCTCCGCTGGCTCCAGAGGTGTTTTCCGCGGCACCTGTGGTCAGGCACATGCGTCCCCGTCTCGAAGGGTGTGCGCGCACCGACTCGCTAAGATTGAAAGGGCCAGCGAGCCGATAATTGGCACTAGCCTGCCGCCTTCCCTGATCACTTCTCAGCCCCTTCCTTTGTCCCCTGACGGATCTTTGTGCCTCACAGCCCTATAGAAAGCTTGTCTAATGCCCTTTGCTTGTATTTTGAATTCCCGTTGTGACCCCGGTTCTGTAATTGACTCTGATCCCGTGCTGTCTGTCCTCACCTACCGATACGTCCTCAACTCCGATCCTGTGCTGCCTGTCTCGACCTCCTGCCTGTCCCGACCACAAGTTTGCATATGATTCTTTACTCCGCCTTGGCTGCCACCACATGAACCAGTGCAGGCTATAGGCAGTTCACAGCCGCCTGTGGAACGCCTGTGGAATGACCTGGTGGTACCACACCGCAGCAAGTCCAACCTGCTTTGCGGTGGGTTCTGGTGAAAACCGGGTGCCACTTAGACTCCGGTCCCAGGTGTCGGCTTACGTCATCGTCCACAGTGGTCCAGAGGATCCACTACCTCCGAATCCTGACAATCATCTGGAAAGACCGCATGAACATCTGAACATTGTTTGTGTTATTCAAAATTATACAATATTCCAAAATACTTTCTGTATCAGTTCAATGTAGTTTTCTAGATCTCTGCTTATTGTAGGAAGCTTCATTGTTTGCTTACTGTCTATAAAACAGTCCCTGGTCATGTGATGTCTTACAGGTGCACAGCTTGTTATTTCACACAGCCTGTGATACAACGAGCCGTGCACCTGTGTGACATCACATGACCATGGATCAATTTTACCAAAGTAAAGAATGAATATTTGTATATAGTGACAGTAAGCAGAGATCTACAAAACCAAGAGGAATTGATACAGGAAGCACATTGTTAAATTGAAGAACTTTTCAATATACACACAATGATATTTATTTGCTGAATCGGACAACCTGTTTAAATCATGCTGTACTTTAAAGGAAACCTACCACTTCTGAAGGTAGGTATGAGATGCAAACACCGGGCACCAGCTCAGGGTGAGCTGGTGCCGGTGCTTAGTCTCGTTAGTGTTAAAACCGCGGTATCGCGGTTTTAACACTTTTTAAACTTTCCAGCAGAAACTGCTTCGGCGCTGCGTGCGCACGATCGTGCGCGTGCCTACATTGGAAATGCCGCAGGCGTTGCGCGCGCACGGTCGCGCGCAGCGCCGAAGCAGTTTCTACTATAAAGTTTAAAAAGTGTTAAAACCGCGATACCGCGGTTTTAACACTAACGAGACTAAGCACCGGCACCAGCTCACCCTGAGCTGGTGCCCAGTGTTTGCATCTCATACCTACCTTCAGAAGTGGTAGGTTTCCTTTAAATAGGTTTGGAACCAATATACTTGGGGTCACAGCTTGTATGCCTGAAAATAGGGCAAGAAGGGGGCGGTGCCGTGCCATACAGTGGATCGATACACGGTGTTGCTGCCCTGCGGCTGTGCACTGCCTATAGCCTGCACCCGTTCATGTGATCAGACCTGGCGGGTCACAGCATCATATGCTGGCACAATTAGCGCCGGCCTATGATAAATGTGCCCCTTCATGTCGTAGGATTGGGAGGCAGGTGCAGCACTCACAGGGGAAACACAGCAGAAACCTAATTTCAATCATCAAGTTTAGGCAAGTTTAAACCTCACTTCATTCCTCATAATACAGCCGAATTGGTGAAATTCAGCAGTTTAGATGGGAAGAGGCAACATTTCTTTATCCTAAAGAGGTTAATGAAGAATAAGGAAAAAGAGAATTTCCTACAAAAATGTATCAATTTTTAACATAATACGAATGGCAGATCCTGCTGTCAGTCACGTATAAAACCAGAGGAGCTACCTGCAGCTCACCTTACTGAGACCATAGGGGACGTCATAGGAAGCTGCTCGCTCAGCAGGTCCATACATGTCGCTGAATCACAGGGGAGATGTGCTGTTACTAGGGCAGATATTCAGGTTTTCTCACTTCATGTAAATATCACATTAAAAAAATATAAAGAGATACTTCATTTTATTATAGAAAGTTTCTAGATATAAGATGATCTCCTTCTGGTTGTACTGCAAGATTTGTCCTTCATCCAGATTAATGTAGGCTGCCAATAGTAATATAGGAAGGTCCTAAGCCAGGACCCCACCAATCACATAGATATTTACTATAATTTTAAATAAATTTTATATAAAATCAAAATTATGATAGACCGGGGACACTTACTCATATATCCAGGCACCGTGACTATGGTAATCTTCTTATATTTGTTATCCATGGCCTTTTTCCTTCTAAAATCAACTTTTAAAATTATTCTAATGAGCCTAAAGGGCTTCTGATGGTTGTTACCAGATTCCCGCCATATTGCATCTTCACAGGCTGTTACAATGTGCAGGAGCACTTCCCCTTCCAATTTGTGAGATTAGAGAAGGCGGAGGGAGGGGGGGGAGTGATAAAGGAGCGGGGGGTCAGACGGTGTAAAAACCTGTAAAGGTACACCACAGAAGGGCTCTGGTAATGCCCTCCAGAGCCCTTCTGGTTCATTAGCACAATTTTAGAAGTTGATTTTCGAAGAAAGGAAGCAATGGATAACAAATATAAGAAGATCACCACAGTCACGGTGAGTAAGTGCCCCTAATTTATCATGATGGATTTTGATGATAGATGTCCTCACACACTGCAGGTTTTAGGGATTTTCAAAAACTGCAGACAGTCATATTTCATCAGCCTAAATACGGACATGATTTAAATGCAGTTGTAATTTTTTTTACTAGTTGTTCAACTAATCACATTTTATTGGAATTCTGCTTCCTTGGATTCTTCATCTGTAGTTTCCATACAGCTGGTCTGGTTTGAGGCAGGCACCTTACCTCTGGACAAAGATCAGCTGTTGTCACAGTGCTCACAGGTGATGAGTAGTTAATAGCCTGATACTCATCTCCGGCCCGATCAGCTGTTAGACTACAAAAAAATGAAATATACTTTCCCAGCTCAGACTGCACGTTGCCGTGTTGTTGCCCTTGTTCTCTTTTGTACACGCTACAAGTTGGATCAGACATGCCAAGGATCTTGTCAATGAATTGTGGTCATGAATACAGAGTATGAACCCATCAGCCTGGCTGGTAGTACAGCACCTGCCCATAAAAGTGCTTTTTGGCTGAGTGGTTAGCACTTCTGCCTTGCAGTGCTGGGGTCCAGGGTTCTAATCCCACCCAAGTCAACATCTGCAAAGAGTTTGTAATGTCTCTCCATATTTGCGTGGGTTTCAACCGGGTCCTCTGGTTTCCCTCCAAAAACAGGATTAGATCTTGAGCCCCATGGGGACAGGGACCAATTTGACATGCTTTGTGCAGCGCTGCATAATCTGTCGGCGCTATATAAATAAAGAATTATTATTATGCACCTCAACAATCTGTAGGCAGGATTGACTAAAGGCATCTGACTATGCAGATATCTCTTTCCCAAGCTGATGGTCAATGTCAATCAGTGTCAGGACCCTTCCACACTAGCGTTGCATTTCACGTCAGGGTGCAATGCGTGAAAAACTGCCGTTTTTGGCTGCGTTTTTGTTCCATTTTTCCTTGGAGTCATTAGCGTTTTTGCGTTTTTCACGCGTGTGTTGTTCACGGTTTTTTGCGTTTTCGGTGCGTTTTTCACGCGTGTTTTTTAAGTCAATTGGACTTTTTCAAAGGGACCATGTTTTATTTAATTGAAAAAGAATGTCCAGATAAGTTAGCAGATGTATGCAAACATCTGCAATCTTTTCTTCACTGTTCCGCGCGTATATTATCTCCCAACAAGTTAGCAGATGTGAAGAACAGTGAAGAACAGAATAAAAACAGTGAACACAGTGAACACAGTGAACACAGGATCATTTAAGTGAAAAATACAATGAAGAACACAGTGAAGAATAGATTACAGATGTTCGGCACATCTGCTTACTTGTCGGGAGATACGCGCGGAACATGCGAACAAAATAGCATGTGAAGAACAATATATATGTGTGAAGAACACTATATATGTGAAGAACACATTGCAGATGTATGGAAACATCAGCAATGTGTTCTTTACACACGTATATATTGTTCTTCACATGCTATTTTGTTCGCACCGTTCCGCGCGTATCTCCCGACAAGTAAGCAGATGTGCCGAACATCTGTAATCTATTCTTCACTGTGTTCTTCATTGTATTTTTCACTTAAATGATCCTGTGTTCACTGTGTACACTGTTTTTATTCTGTTCTTCACTGTTCTTCACTGTGTTTTTTAATTAAATGCTCGATCGCGAGCAGGGGAATTATTCATGTCACCTAGCAACCCATCCATTTAAAACGCATTGCACTCGCATTGCACTTGCAATGCTTGCGAGTGCAATGCATTTTTGATGCGTCTCCATAGACTTGAATGGGGCGGGAAAAACGCGCGTGAAACGCAAAAGTAGAGCATGCTGCGATTTTGATGCGCGTCAAAACAAACGCAAGCACGCGCGTGAAAAACAACGCAAATGAGGAAAGACCCATTGGAAACAATGGGACAGAGTGCAATGCAAGTTCTGCACGTCAAAAGCACGCGCAGAACTCGCGCGTGAAAAACGCTAGTGTGGAAGGGGCCTCAGTCTGTGTTTTGAGAGGCTTTAATGAAGAAGACAGCAGAGATGTTGGCATGACTTCAGGTTACCCAAGTCTTGGTCTTGATAACTCATGTCACAGATATTTAATAACAGAGCTACAATGTGTCAACTAATATTTCTTGTACTGATTCCAGGAGCAGCAGAAGACAAGCCCGGGGCAGGTGTACGGCGAGTGCGGCGGTTCCACAGGAAAGGTCGGTTTTGCTGTCTAGGGTCGATCCTGTGAGATATTTAGAGGATCGTGATGATGCGTGAGGCGTGTGATTGCCTGCCAAAGAAACAGGAAGGGACTAGAGTTACAAATGACTCTTTCATTCATAGCTACTGTGTGGAAAATTGACAATGTTTTTACATTAAACAAGCATGAAAATACCCTAAGGTTAACGCAGGCTACCAGTGTCACATATGTGCCGGGGAAGTCACTGTACATTACACGGCATTATCAGCACTAGAGAGATATCCATTCTTTACTTTACAAATTGATTTCTTGACTATTGAGGAAGAGGAACAACTGGGAATATGTTGGCGTTGTGTGAATGGCTAACAAAAGTTTTAGGCTGGTTCCCCCCTGGCCTATATTTTCTGGTTTTTGGTTGTTTTTTGCACATTTACTAAGAACATTACAGTCTGTACTATGTGGAGTTTGCCTGTGTAGTGTGCAGGGGGCGCCAGATTCAGGATTTCTGGCGCACGTTGTGTATGAATGTGGCGCCCCCTGCACTGCACCGACAAAGTGCAGCACTTTTTTTGTCACACCATTAACATGGGGCGTGCAACACAGTTCTGACGGATTTTGCATGTTAATTCTAATTGCAATTTCAAGTACATCCACTGTATTGTATATGGCGCTGTGCTTTGTACAATATAAAATGGGCAACTATATTTATTTAATTGTCAGAGTAACCAGTTAAATGGATGTATTATCGTATCTGCGCCTAAAAAATGCTGGATCTTTTGTTGTTTTGGACGCAGAATTGTTGCGGATCATTTTTTGCGAGTTTGCGCTATAAAGAACAGATGTTTCCAACCATCCTGACTGCTCCGTCTTTTTTTGGCGCAAGTGGTCGTGGCCTAACTTTTCTACATTATCCGTCACATTTATGTGTATTTTGTCTGCATTTTTTGGCACAATTTTTTGTGCACAATAGACCAGGAAAAAATGGTCAGAGGGCAAAGTTAAGGCGCAGTCCATGTAAGATTTTGGTGCACATCTCATTGATGTCGGCATTTTTATGGTGCACAACTGATTATTACCATTTACCACTTTAAAACACCGGGCTGTGCTTTCCGGAGACTGATCTCCGATGCTGACAGTCTTGCTTGCGCCAGAATTAGTAAATCCCCCATAGGGTCACATTCCCTAAAGGACCATGCGCCAGTTTTCTGTCGGAATTTGCATGTTCTTTTAGGTACAAACTGCTTGCACAGGTATTTAAGAAGTGTATGCACCACATTTGTGTCGCCCGTGACCCTTTTCTGGCCCAGCTGCACTAGCCACTATGCAACACAAATTAGGGAGTGTTCCGGTGCTCAGTCGAACCGTGCACCAGATTTATCATGCAAAATCAAACAAAATTGTGTTGCACAGTCCATGTTAAAGGTGCACCCAAAAAAAGTTGGTGCACTCTGTTGGATTCATGGAGAACGTGTGCCATAAATCCTGCATATGACGCCCTGTGCACACTATACAGGTAACTGCACATGGATCAGTTTGCACTGTTCTAAGTTAATGCGCCCCATTATTGATATAATAATGATCACCTATCACTGTGTATATAAACTGTCTATAATATTTCTCTTCATATCTTTTTATAGAAGGTTTATTCAGTACTAATTAATAGACTCATATGAACCCCCACCTATCAAATGCTTTCTGGCCCTGGGCTGTCAGTGTGTAAATTGGAAAAGTTCTTCCACTTTTTTAACACTCCGACCACTTGTTAGTCAGAACAAATAGGTAGCATTGTTTCCTTGGGATCATCTACAAGTAGCTTGTGTGTTTTTCTCTACAGGAAACAATTGGATCCCATATTTGTTAGCTGCAAGTCATACATGTGTCTCTTCCCTTAGGGCTCGAGCACACAGGGTATTTGTGGCTACCAGTAAATGGGTGCCATTGTTTTCTAAAGAGCAAAACACAAAAAGTTAAAAAAACAAAAACTTTCAGCTGATCTATAGAGAACAATGGTTCTTTTTAGAAGCAACAAGAAGTCCATGTGCCTAAGTCCCCAATGCTCCACTTGACCTTAGCTAGATCCTTAGAGAAAGAAAGCATGAGCTTAGATGTAGTACATTGAAAATACTTTCCAACTTTTGGGGCATATTGTGAAAGGGACGTCGGTCCGTAGTCTGTATAACCGATATTTTTGTCTTTCTGTTCTTTTTAACAGAATGGGAAAGCAGAAATATCAGAGCAGATGTGAGCCCAGTAGGGAGCGTTTCCTTTGCATTTGAGGAACTTCCACACCTCTGTACATTGCGACAGACTGGAGCTGGAATGTGGAGTAACAAGTCGCCTCACACCCAGTTCTCAGCATTTCTCTCGCCGTCACACATCTCCATCTTACCTCTTTTGCACACCTGGTTTGATGATTTTTTATTCTTTCTTATTTTTTTTTTTAAAGTTCATATTCATTGGTATCATAGTTACAGTAGATTACATTATAAATATACCATTTTAATTCCAGTACTTATTGTACTCATCATTTTGTAAAGTAAAAACAATTTAAAATGACCACAAAATTGTGTGACCTTTAAAGACGTTCTCCACCTTAGTTTACCTTAGTTTAGAAAAAAGGTCATCACGAAATAACACAGCATGACATGGCAAGTAGTTTGATTTTCTCCTTCTCAACTATCAGAGGCATCATACTGGCTGAGTTGGTCCAAGTATTATCTGTGGGACCAACTTAGATAAATGAACCAAACTCACCACATTTATGATCAGTTTTAAGGGCTTATTCAGAGGAAGTTGCTCAGTCCATATAGTGCTGATATTTCATAAAATGAATATTTTTCCGGAGCCGGGAGTCCAAGCATCATATTTATACATGATAAGGTAGTCCCTTTGTCCCCCCACACATTACAGTACGTCCCGCTGGTCCTGTGAGACAGAGAGAATTCCTTGCATCCTACAAAACTATGATTGTTGAACTCTTGTCCCATTTCGGTCCATGAAATTTAGCCACTATATGGCTTGTGCTTCATGGATAAAGCACATTAATTTAAGTAAGACCTTAAGAGGAAAGAGTAAGAGGAAAAAGAAATCCATCGTCACGGGTGTCCCTGCGATCCACATCTAGGATTGCAGGCAACCCCGTGCCCCTCTCCCTGGTGTGCATGCGCCGGCTCTAAAAAATTTTAAGGGCCAATGCACCGCTGATTGGCGCTGACCACTTCTGGGTTTTCCTTAAAGCCCGGCTGCTCCCATCAACCCCCACCAGATATTTGAGCTAAGTGCCATAGAGAAAGCTTCCTCTGAGATTCCTGTTCCCATTTCCTGTCACAGTTCTGATTTGATCTCCTGTTGTGACCTCGGACTTGACTTTGTTCCTGCACCGTTGCTGCCAGCCCTGACTATCTTCCTGTCCCCGACCTCGTGCCTTGACTGTGAATTTGTACTGCAACCTTGGCTGCCACTGGTGGGCTCTGGTGAAGACCGGGTGCCACTTAGATTCCGGTCCCAGGTGTCGGCTGCGCCATCGTCCAGGCTGGTCCAGGGGGTTCATTGACCCGGAGCCCTGAGACCCATGGTTCAGATAAGACCTAAGAACCATAGATTCTCCTGATTCCAAGCGTTTCATTTAGCTGAGCTGCAGTCAGTCGAAGAAGGGAGGTTATCACATAGACCAGTGGTGGCGAACCTATGGCAAGGGTGCCAGAGGTGGCACTCAGAGCCCTTTCTGTGGGCACTCGGGCCATTGCCCCAGCACACCAGACAGGACAGGAATAATCTTCCTGCAGTTCCAAGCAACTGAAAAGATGCTGCTTTTAGTCATATTTTGATACTTACTTCGCTACTTGAGACTGTAGGAAGAGGGAGAATGAATAGACAGGGCCAAATTATCTTTGGAGGACTTCCTGCTGGCCCCTACAGGTCTACAGAGGGACACTGGAAAGAAGCTAAAATGATGCAAATTTTCCATTTTTCTGCTGTGTTTCTGTCCTCAGGAGGCCATTATGATTGTTGACGAACAGGGAGCAGTAAGTTACTGCTTTAACTTTTGGTTGGCACCTCGCGATAAATAAGGAGGGTGTCTTTTTGGGCACTCGGCCGCTAAAAGACCTGGCCACTTTGTCTACCATTTCCACCAAGCAGTAATAATCCATTGGTAACATGTAGAGAAATTCAATGTAATTCCAACATACATTTTTTTATCCCTCTCTGTTCTGCCATTTCCATGATATTTCCAGTTTAATCTGTATGCTAATGGGTCAGTTGGTGCACCAAGGTTGTGTCCTCAGCACCCAAAGAAATGCTATTTCCTCTTATATTACGGATCTCTTCTTCCAGTGTCACCACATGCATCAAATCTCCTGCTTATCTGAAAGAGAGGTCCCTGCAGGAATAGTGCTCCGGGTGCAAAGGACCTGGGTGCACCAACTGCCTCATTAGCATATGGATTAAAATAGTAATTTTTCAGAGATAAAGACATTGTGGAAGTCACACTTCGTTCTCCTATAACATGCTGCTGGCAGATTATAAAGCTTTGGGAGTTGGTATTTTGCATGGCATTAATTTTTTACAACACATTATATGCACCTTAAAATCTTGTGAATAAATTTTGCAACCTGTCTGGCAACAAATAAGCCTAATGTATTATGCTTTCCACAATGGTTTCAACCTACTGTACCATGTATCCTACTAAAAACAAGCCCACCAACAATCATTTTTCATTCAGAAAGAGTAGGAAAACATAAAACATTTTTATAATCTGGTATCACCATAATCATCCGAATTTATAGAATAAAAATAATATATTAGTTTTATACTTGTACAATTAATAAGGGGTTGGGTTTTTAAGTAGAGACAAAAATATTTAAAGAGAATCTAAATAATAAAAAATGGGGTAGCGTTGTGTGATCCAAGTGTTTAATCAATCCTAAATGTGCTTGACCTGTATAATAGACCCTGCTCCTACCCATATGATGACTCTTCCACTCTTATTGATGTGCTTCCAGCATCGCTAGATATGAACATGAAACTCACTCTATGATGAGAAATATATAATTTCCATATCCTCTTTTGTTCATAGAGCGTACACGGAAGGACCATATGGTAAAGCATGTCAGCATACCGCCTTCCATAGATGTATATAAAGGTACGGCTAAAAATGACTTCCTACACAATCCGTGATTGACAACCCGCCTTTGAGTCAACTCTATTGTGTTGGCAGAATAATGAGTGACTCCACTTCTGTGACCCTGAGGAAGGAAAGAATAAATGATATATTCATGTGGTACCATTACCCTCAACAGCTGATTAGCCACCTAAAGATTAGTCATAGATAACGGGAACTTCCTCTGAAAAGCAACAGGCTTTTCAGGAGCACATCTAGGTGGCCGAGTGCATCTAGATATTTTCCATTATGGAGGTTACATATGCAGCCTCTGTTTCCAAAAATCTACATTCACGGTTAACAAAGCCCAAAAATAGAATAATTTGCTATGGTCCCAAAATTAAAATCATTAAAGAGGTTTTTTGAAAAGATCTCCATTCATCTTAAAAATAGTAAACGGTATCATTTCACCAAATTACAAAAACCTCCGGTCCCTTGTGAACTCGACTACCTGGGTGTCTCTATTTGGGGCAGTTTTGTCAAAAGTGTCTTAAAGTTAGACTAGACAGTCTTAATCTGCCCCCTATTTTTCATACATGTGTTATCCTCTGCAAGTTGAGATCCAAAGAACTGGGAAGAATAGATGCAGAAAGTTCTCTCTGACCAACAATCATTGCATCAGTTCTTTACAGCTTTTTCAGATCTCTGCTAGAGGGGACAACAATGTGTCCGGCTCTAGTTATGGACACACAGGTGCTTGGCCCTTCACTACTTTTATGGCACATCCCACAGAGCATTGCTTTTGTTTCTAGGACCCCCTTTATTTCCTTGCCAGTAAACAATACAGGGTGATTTTCAGTGTCAACAAGCAGAGATCTTGAAATCAAGTACGGTAATAACGAATTCTTTCCATGTTACAGTAGAGAACATTTCTTTACTTAATATCTTACTAAAAACTGTCTCTAAGAAATGCTGATTTAAAGAGAAAGCAAAAGCGAGCCACAGGTTGTAGATTACCGCTAGAAACCAACATTTTATGGTCAATTTATAACTTTTATAAAGGTGAAAAATTCTTTAATTTCCTGCAGTGGATCCTAATTTCTGCAATAGATAAAATCTAAGTGATTTGAATACGTATAATATATAAAAGTGAATATAAGTGTCTATCACACACAGCTTCCGGGAGGAGTAGAGACTCTCTGATCTTACATGTAAATGCTGTATATATTTTATCTTGTTTTCTGGTGTAGAAGAACTGAAATAATCGCAATTTCTTATGCACTGCTAGAAATTGGGATTATTCTAGCAACTATGCCACCTTCATGCCTTGTGGGCTGGAAGAGGCATGAAGAGGCGGAGTGGAGTGGGTCAGCACAGGGTGTTTCTGCACAGTTTTAAAAATTTTCAACATTGAATGTTTGCTGACTTTAACTCAAAATTACGTCAGGTTGGACCTGGTGTGATTTTGTCCGCCAGCAAGTACGCCGTTTACTACATAATGAGGTCAAAGCCTCATGATGTATCCACCACGGCAGAGGACCTGGCTTTATCACACAAAGGTGCACAAACTCAAGTATATGATAAATCTCCCCCTATATATTTAAATCTATTTATCTGTACATCTAATACCTATATGTGTTTCTCATATCTATCAATTTATTTACCGTATATACTCGTGTATAAGCCGACCCAAGTATAAGCCGAGGCTCCTAATTTTACCACAAAAACCTGGTGAAACCTATATATTTTTTACTCGAGTATAAGCCGAGTTTGGGTTTTCAGCACAATTTTTTTGTGCTGAAAAACTAGGCTTATTCTTGAGTATATAAGGTAACTTTCTAAATAAATATCAAAGTATATATCAATTTCACATACATCAACTATCTATCTTTTTATCTTTCTTCAAAATATCTAGCTAACATGGAAGTATCTATGGACTGAACTATCTATCTATTTATCATATTTGAGTACTTATCTAGCTTCTATCTATTGATAATCAATTTGATCTTTTATCCATGTATAACATATATATCGAAGCATCTATATACTAATTAGTCTCACATCTTACTATCTTTCTGTCTTCTAATGTTCTATCTTTCATCTCTCTATTTAACTATCATCAATTTTATCGGTAATCTACATATTTAACAAAGTAATTATATGCAAATTAGTCTATCTATCTATCTATCTATCTATCCATTCATGTATCATTATCTATCTATCTATCTATCTATCTATCTATCTATCTATCTATTCATTCATGTATCATTATCTATCTATCTATCTATCTATCCATTCATGTATCATTATCTATCTATCTATCTATCTATCTATCTATCTATCTATCTATCTATCTATCTATCTATTGTTTCCCATTATCTATCCATCCACCTTTTTATCTATCTACCAATCTATCTCTATCCACTCAATTAACAAAGTATCTATATGCCAATTAGTCTCACATCCTACCTTTCTCTTCTATCTATCTATCTATCTATCTATCTATCTATCTATCTATCATCTATCTATCTATCTATCTATCTATCTATCTATCTATCTATCATCTATTTCCTAATATCTATCTATCTGATACATCCCTCTACACCTGTCCCCTTCCACCTGTTGGTGTAAGTATTTTTATAAATTTCATGGTAACCACTTCCTTAAGAGCGTAACCCAAACATGACGCAACTTTATTATAGGAAATCCCTTTAAATTGCTGATTTGGTCCTTTCTATACTCCTTGACAGGGCACTTTTGTTTGTATTTGAAGTGGCTATTTGTTGGTAAGAGGCTTGTTTTGCTCTGACCGCATGTGACAGGCATGAAACATCTAATTTATATTGCTTTTTTTTCTCATACGCTCACTTTATTTTAGATATAGACTTTTTGGATACATGGAAAGTTAGTATCCACTTGTGGAGCTTGATATCTTTCCTTTAATGATTATATCAATTATAAGGGTTCACATAAGGACTATCTATTCTTCATCAGCTACGTTTACAAATGGGTTAATAAAAAGTGAACACAGAGATATAGGGGAGCTTATCTTTGCATCTACTTGAGATGAATTTGCTAAAAGTTGACGATGTTGTGAATGTTTTAGGACACCTTGGTATACCACCCATGTACCCTTCGCCATCTGTCTATACCCTAAAACACCCATCATCGTCTTCCCACAGTGTTCTATTGTCTGAAGTTCCTGTTTCTCAGGGGAGGAGCTGAGGGAGTCAGTCATGGGTGCCATAATAGGCACCTGCGGCCTGCACAATGGGCTGTGGGTGCTTGTGGGAGAGACAGATTGATGTATTGTGCACAGGGGGAGGGGGGCCTGTCACTTGAATCCATGTGAACCCAGGCTTTAGGGGCAAGGAAGATTGACAGCTTTTGTAGATGCATTTCTCTTTGAAAGCTTGGCTTTAATAGACAGTAAGTTAGGAGGCTCTGGCATTCAGTCGTATAATTCTAACAGGGCAATCACCAGCATTCACAACCTCTTTTTCCCCCACCGCTTGTTACGCCTTCAATGATTTCAGTAGAGGAATGCTTGGCATTAATTAGAATTTGTTAGGAGATACGAAGGGGAAAAGTTTCTTTGCAACAACTTTAGGAGGTGGCCATATCACAAAAGCTTTTTTGTCTCCCGCGAGCCATTACATTATCTGTGCAATATGTAAGGTAGTGGGTCCCTTTCAAAAAGATTAAGTGGAAAACTACTAAATCTTGTTTTATGATGAAAAAAAATACTGTCCCCAACACTTACTTCTCACTTTCCTATTCTACATTTTCTAACGTTGCATCTAGTAGACACCAAAGGAATATACTTCAATTATAAGAGAGTAAACCTCACCTTATGCCCCCCTTCTAGCAAAAAGAGACATTTAAAAAAAACCTTGATTTTTATTTATGTTAACTTCATATATTTTTTTTAGTTTTTAATTTTTTTTTTACTTAATATCACCAAATGTAATACCAATATAATATCAACAAATGACCAGTAAATTAACAGATTGTTTCATGTACTTTTCCTTTGTACCTGAACATCACAAAAAAAGTTATAAAAAACATTTAAAACAAACAATAAAAACATTGATCAAAAAATTTCTTTTAAAAAAAATGTAATATAACAAATATAATAATAAAAAACATTTAACACGTCATACAAATAGAATAGTGATAATGACAATGGAATTATTAGCTGCTAATTTCAACTTTCCTCATTTCTTACCTCTCTCACTACTCAGAAGAACATGAAGTTAAACAAAAAGAGTTGACGGCAATTTATTTCTCGTATTAAATCTTACATTTTCATAACAATGAAGTAGTGGTTATAACAAAATTATAAATAAATAAATAAATTTGCAGCTATTTTGACGATCTCTGCTTTCGAACCCCATCCCACCCAAAAAAAAATTATGAAGTTTGTCAAAATTTCACAAAATAAAAAAAAATAACATAAGATTTGTAGAATTAACAATAGAATTTTTTTCTTGTGCTTTTTTTGTGTTATTTATATATTTAAATACTTCTAATAATAAATGTAGAGTTGGTTAGATCTCACAATCAGAAAGCTCCATTATAATAAAGAATTTGTTAAAAAGTCTAATTTTTACAGCACTCCATGAACTACGGAAGCAAAGTTTCACGATGTTTTTTTCCGCTACTGACAGTTTTCTTCCTCCATCCCGCCTGTTAATGGATTGACTTGGGTCCAATTGCTCACAGGGAAAATAGGTTTAATGAATCATGAAACTGAGAAGTTTACACCAAAAAGGCGCAATCTTCTTTTTATGTGGGGAAGTCCATTGTTGAGACCCGTATAAAAACTCACATGAAAATAAAACACTTAAACGCTCAAGATCAATTGATCAATGCATAATAAAAAAGCTATAATTGGCAATATAATAATAACAATAATTCTTTAAGTCGCTGATGTTCAGATTATAAAATGTGTAATACTTTAGGCACCTTTATATCATTTACCTCCGTGTCACTAGTTATGGGGCAATTTGAATCAGCACCTTGGATTCATTAGATTACAATCATTTTTAGATTATTATATTATATTGGAGTAATTATAAGTCACTATATTGGGAAATTGCATAAATAATTCAGAAAACTTCAGCATTGAGCTAATGATATTTGTAACCCAAGAACATCCATTATATGGGCATGCTTCCAATAGATGAGCCTCTCAACCAATAAGGTTGGTGTCACCCATCAGTATTATGTTCCATAAACAGAGTGTGTCTATTTCATGGTCATAATCTGACCCCAACTGAATGAACTGCCCTCACGGTATCAGGATCCAGGGTAGATTTGGCATTTGCGGGGTCCCGTAGTGCATAGATGCACTATGAATGGCAGAGCAAATAGTCTATTGTCGCCATCTCTTTAAAGGGATCATGTCAGAGCCATAAGGGACACTTAACCACCCCGGGCCCTTATGGGCTGGTGGTTTAGTGTTCCAAATCGGCTTTTAGGTATTGTTATGTAGGTGAATAAAAAAGTAAAAAGTTATACTCACCTGGACCCTTGTTCTGCTTGGTGACTGCAAATTCTTACAAGTGAGTAGTACACCCTGGGTTCACTGCACAAGTAACGCAAGTAACGGCGCATGCGCAATGATTTCATTTCATCATTCATTATTATCCCAGCTTCACTTTCCGCATCGCGAGAGGAGGTCCCCTATCAGCAGATATCAGTCCAATGTGCCTCAGATATAGTCAAGTATAAATGTTTATTTTGCGAACACCCAAAGCCTACGCAGAGGTCGACTCGGTCCAAGAGACCTGTCGTTGTTTTAGGGTCCCAAATTGTGAGGTCTTCTTTAAACTGTATTGCAATGTGAATGTCAGATGTGCTAAAATGAAGTTTTGCACAGTTCATGAAAAACAGGGAAAAACACATAGGGGCAGATTTACTTCCCCGGTCCATACGTGATCCAGCGGCGCTTTCTCTGTGGAGGATTTGGGTCTTCTGGCGATTCAATAAGGTAGTGTGCCCGATGTCCACCAGGTGTCCCTGCTGCAGTGAAGTCCAAAGCAACACTTTTTTAAAAAAAATACGGCGGTTTTTCCGAATCCATTGGGTTTTCTTACGGCCACGCCCCCCCATTTCCGTCACGTGCATGTCGGCACCGATGCGCCACAATCCGATCGCATGCGCCAAAAACCTGGGGCAGTTCAGGGAAAATCGTCGCAAAGCGAAAAAATTCGGGCAACCCTAGTAAATGACCCCCATACTCTTAAAAATGGGAATGTACATGAGGCCCTTTGGATTTGAACTTAGATCAAATGGAATTACTTTGAGTTCACTTTAGCATCACGCCTTTGATTCTGGTGAATACATGGACTTAGTTTTACAGCTTTATGGGAACAAGTTCCAGTAGAGCTGAGATTACAACTTAAGGCTGAATAAAATGGCCTTTTATAATATGTTAAATAATAATTGCTCTGGCTGTTATGACCATCCTATGACCATTAAAGAAATTTCCATGTAATACTACATTTCCGCCAGTAGGGGTCACTGTCTTGGAAACATATGGCTCATTGACCAGTGATGATCATCGTGGGGCTAGTATCCAAAAGCAAAGTTATTATTAGGAAAAAAAAGTGTGTTACTGAACGAGATGTTTCCAGAAATTTCCAAAAGCAACTCAATGTTACAAGAAACATACTAAGCTTCTATTGTTATCCAAAACATGTAAAACATTTGAGAGTAAATCTGTCCAATTTGGTATGTGAAACATGAGATGGGGAGGATCTTAGTTGTTAAAAATGTATTTTTCGGTATGCAAACTGACTTCACACAATCTGTTGTTTCGAATTGTTTCCATGTTCTTTTTGTTATTTATCAATGATCATTACAAACATACATTCTACAAGATGCTCTCGTTCTGATAACTTATGGAACATTTAGGCTTTTAATCATTTGAAATGCCCCCCCCCAAAAAAAAAAGAAAGTAGCAAATTAATGAGTTTCATTAAAAAATTTCCATATTACCGTAAATGTTTATGGCAGTACCTTGAACTTGAGCATATTAAGATGTATGGAAATTTGTTAAGATATCCCTAAATTGAGCCTTGTAGGTTTTATTATTACAAAATAGTACTTATAATTGGCGTTGCTGAAAGGGTTAACAGATTGGAGTCACATGTGTCTGGGATTACCAGCCATAGTGCTGGTGGGAGACTAATGCTTCCATGGGCCCATTAGGTATATACTAAAAACCCTCTCTATATACTACAGTTTATTGACTGACACACCTTGCGAACCTTTTCATCTGACAGGTGGTATAGAGAGGGTTTTTAGTATATACCTATCTATCCTATTGACTTGTGATGTATCTCATCATCTGTTTACTTTATTGTTTACAAAAATTGTTTACATAAACACCGCTTGAATTTATTACAGCCAGAGGAGTTTGTGATGGTGATTGTATTGTTTTCACCTCACTGAGTCTTTGCAGTGTATACCAGTACACTTTTTAAGTGTTTTTATCTATTTTTTTTGGTCTCTTGTTCTTTGTACGTATTCTAAGGCCCCTTCCACACTTGCGTTGCAGTTCACGTCAGAGTTTGATCAGGGTGCGATCAGGGTTTGGTCAGTGAAAAACGCACATTTTGCATCAGAGTGCATCAGTTTTCAGTCAGAGTTTGTTCAGTGTCAGTTTTTCACGCACGTTTTTAATGCAATTTCAATGCGTTTTTAACGTGCAGAAAATGCGCGTGAAATGGACTCAGGACTGAGCTCTATCTTTTCTATGGCAATTGATGCGTGAAAAACGCATTGCACTTGCATTGCACCTGCAAGTGTCTCAGAGTGCAATGCGTATTTGATGCGTCTCCATAGACTTGTATGGTGCGTTTTTCACGTGCGTGACTTGCAAAAGTAGAGCATGTCGAGATTTAAACGTGTGTTAAAAAAAACGTGTGTGTGTGCGTGAAAAAAAATGCAAGTCTGAAAAGACCCATTGGTTACAATGGGTCAGAGTGCAATGCAGAGTGCAAAATGCGTGTGAAAAACGCAAGTGTGAAAGGGGCCTTATAAAGATTGTTAACAATTCCTGGTCGTTATGACACTTCTTCCTGTTCTTGCTACATTATCTGACATAGTAAGTGGCTGCTATACAGATGTTTGCACATGATCTATCACAAATTTTCGCCTAAAAAGGCGCAAAAAAGGCGCAAAATTACACCTTCCACTTAAAAAAAAAACTTCACTTTTCATTACTAAAAACAAAGGTTTTCGTTTGCCAAATGAAGAATTCCCTCTATGCAACATGGAAAATACTTTGGAGCAGTTTTAAAATGTAACATTTCCCCAGTAACCACTTCATCATTTTCTATGGGACCATCTCTGGGAGTGATTATTGTCTTATTGTACAGATCTGAGAATATTATCAGACTCCATTTACTGTATATTATAATAAAAAAGGCAAAGACTCATTTGAGCAAGAATTTTTTTTTTTTAATATCTGTAACTTTTAGTCCCTGCAGTTACATCACAATGAGACTGTTTTGTGTAAAAATGAAGCCCTGAACGTTCTGTCACCTTTTTGGAATCTCGTTCCATTATTAGTCCCAAATGAGTTTTACTTTGTAGGGCAAAAATTAGGGACAAATTTGGCGCAAAATTTGGCGCTAATGAATCGGACATGCAACAATTCCAAAGCGCATTTTCTAAGGCAGAACTAGATCCATCATAGATCACAAGCCAAAAAAAAGAACAAATCAGGCGCAAAAATAGGCTAAACCTGAGACCCCACTATGATTAATGTCCCCCACAGTGCCTGGATTTATGAATAAGTGCCCCGGGTTTATCAGGATGGATTTTGATTGTAGATTTCCTTTGCCACAGCAAATCCGCCTTTTATCCACAGAAACCCCAATGTATGAATAAAAAAACCATAGATGCAGTTTCTAGGGTTTTTTTTTTTACTGTAAATATTATTTTAAAACATTTTTTATTCTCTTGAGAAAACTTGAGAAAAAAAATTCTAATCAAGAAGTCAACATTCCGTTACGAAGTCTGATGGAGCCCGACTACCCTGTGAGCAGCTCATTAGAAATTGTGTAAACATAAGTCATTTTCCTCTTATCGCGGAGCACGATGACTTTTGTATATTTCAGAAAACAAGTGTTTACTCTCTGGTCACTATTTAGGGTGCGCTGAGAGGTACGTGCACGCAAACTGACACCGTATCTTTTATTTCCACATCGGCACAAAATTTCCCTTGTGAAATCGATGTGACAGTTCAAAGATTTTTAACTTAAACTGTCTATTTAGGATTTCAATTGCCTCTTCAATGTGAGGTCCGCCTCAGGTCTAAAGTACTTATGTATTTTTGTTGTTGAATAGGAGCAATACAATTAACAGAACGCAATTAAGGGGAAATCATGTGGTACAACTTTGGTGGCCATGACCCATCCTAGGGATAGGACACTGTGATGTCACATCATCCCCCTGAATTCCAGTTTCACGGGTAGTATCTCTGAATGAAATGGCTTGAAAGAGATTGTTCAGCATAAAAAGTTCACATGATGGAGTTTGAAGAGTTTGTTTCACTTGAGGCTCAGCAGGACAGAGCGGTTTGGGGAGAAGTATTCAGGACATTCTGTTTTGGTGAAAGCTGTCACTGTGAACAAGTACTTAACAAACAGCATGAACTAGGATTTGAACCGGAAAACTAGCGGGGCCTCGACAATATTATAATGCTTACTTGTCTTCATGAAATTTGTATAATCATTGATAGAGACGTAAAGTATCGAGATGCACAAATGAGGACGAAGAAAATTTAAAGGCAACAAGAGAAAGTGATTCTGTAGAGTATAGAACCTGGGACAAACTTGTGGAGCACGGGAGTATGATGATAAGGGAGGATAGGAGTAGCTTCATTATTTAGGACGCCTCCTAACTCAATACTGAACAGAACAACCTTTATGTCCAATCATATTCTGAAACTAGACTCATACAAGGGGATTTATCAGAGCAAAACTGTTTTAGTTGCTCATAACAACCAATCAGAGATCAGATTTCTTTTTCCCTCAGCTGTTTGTAAAATAAAAGCTGAGCTCTGAGTGGTTGCCTTTAGCAACTGGAACAGTTTTACCTCAGACACTTCTTTTACCTCATCAGCCCGACATTCCTGACCATATAATGGCAGCAGATGCAGGGTACATTCACACGACCGTCTGAGGGGATGTATATACAGCCCGCATACACGGGTGCATATACGTCACCATAAATGGCAATGATGGCCCGGTGGCGGTACGGTGTGTGTGGGTCATACGGCACTGTGGAGACGGGAGGAGATGGGAGGGGTCACCCCTACTCCTCTCCAGCACACCGCTGTATGCCCGCCCAGCTACAGTGAGGCGGGCATACAGTGTGTGAATGTATGCTTATTTTCATAAATACAATCATAAGGACCTGGCAGGGAGATTGCACATAGACAAATAGAGATCACATGACCGTCCATCTGCAGCCATTTTATATACCGAAATGTCTGGCTGATGACATAAAAGACAGGAGGCTTCACTTTACATATACATATATATATAATAGTGCAGAACATTTAAAGGGCACCTACCACCACGAATCTACCTATAAAGGTAGATCGGGTGGTAGGTGGATGTAAGGGACGTGAGGATAGCTCTTTTTAGAGCTAATCCTCACGTCCCCGCTAACTTTTGGTACACTTTATTGACCTAATATGTAAATTTCGTTATGCGGCTACTGGGGCGTGGAGTAGCCGGCACGAGGCATGCGCAGTAGCTCCGGCCTCGGAGCTGGGACTGCTCAGCCGGCGTTCTGCGCATGCGCAGAACGCCATCATGACGGGTGAGGGCGCGCAGCTACGAGGCGCTGCGTGCGCACGCAACAGGGTAGGAGGAGTAATGTGGCTACTGGGGCGTGGAGTAGCCGCGCTGTGTAGCCTCGTGCCGGCTACTCCACGCCCCAGTAGCCGCATACTGAAATTTACATATTAGGTCAATAAAGTGTACCAAAAGTTAGCGGGGACGTGAGGATTAGCTCTAAAAAGAGCCATCCTCACGTCCCTTACATCCACCTACCACCCGATCTACCTTTATAGGTAGATTCGTGGTGGTAGGTTCCCTTTAAACGATCACTGGGCGAGTCCTATTCATGTGACTATTGGGACATGTAAATTGGGATGTCTAATGTGAAGACCATCTACTACATAAAGCAGTTCTCATTCTGGAGAACATTTTGAGTAAATGCACAAGAACATTACCAGCAGGTACAACCAATTTTATTGAAACATAGTGATCTAAGTTAATCTTGACATTTATGGATCTTGAGGTTGTGGAGAGAACATTGTTTTCATATCCATATTATAGTATTCATGAAGAAATACATACTTTGGTCAGTTAATACATTATATTCATATAGGTTGCTACTTGGGTCAAGGAGGGAATTAATATTAAATCTACCATGAAAATGACTCCTTCCTAGAGCCCCTCCTTGCTGCAGATTCACAGGCTGGTACACAGTTTCCCTCCCCCTGACTCTGCCTGATGTAACCTCAATGCAGCAGAGGAAGTTTCAGCACACAGTGCTCCTTGCACACTGTAACAGACTGTAAAGCTGCAGTACAGAAAGGCTTTGGTAATGCTCTCAGGAACCCTTCTGACTCATTAGCATAATTTCAAAAATTGATTATAGAAGAAAGGATGGAGACCATGGATAACACATATAAGAAGATGACCAGAGTCACCATGTCTATGAGAAAGTGGCCCTGATTTATCCATGGTTAATTCTGATTTCCATGAAATTCCATATGGAGTTTGTCTTAATAATAATAAACATTATTTATATAGCACCATTATATTCCACAGCGCTTTACAAATCATAAGGGACATATACAAATATAATATTACATTACAGAGTGCAAACAGTCATATAGAACAATAGGAGTGAGGGCCCTGTTCGCAAGAGCTTACATTCTATGAGGATGAAGGGTGACACAAGAGCTTACAGTCTATGAGGATGAAGGGTGACACAAGAGCTTACAGTCTATGAGGATGAGGGGGTGACACAAGAGCTTACAGTCTATGAGGATGAAGGGTGACACAAGAGCTTACAGTCTATGAGGATGAGGGGGTGACACAAGAGCTTACAGTCTATGAGGATGAAGGGTGACACAAGAGCTTACAGTCTATGAGGATGAGGGGGTGACACAAGAGATTACAGTCTATGAGGATGAGGGGGTGACACAAGAGCTTACAGTCTATGAGGATGAGGGGGTGACACAAGAGCTTACAGTCTATGAGGATGAGGAGGTGACACAAGAGCTTACAGTCTATGAGGATGTGGGGGTGATAAGAGCTTACAGTCTGTGAGGATGAGGGGGTGACACAAGAGCTTACAGTCTATTGGGATGAGGGGGTGACACAAGAGATTACAGTCTGTGAGGATGAGGGGGTGACACAAGAGATTACAGTCTATGAGGATGAGGGGATGACACAAGAGCTTACAGTCTATGAGGATGAGGGGGTGACACAAGAGCTTACAGTCTATGAGGATGAAGGGTGACACAAGAGCTTACAGTCTATTGGGATGAGGGGGTGACACAAGAGCTTACAGTCTATGAGGATGAGGGGGTGACACAAGAGCTTACAGTCTATGAGAATGAGGGGATGACACAAGAGCTCACAGTCTATGAGAATGAGGGGGAGACACAAAATGGGGGGGGGGGAATAAGAGGTATAAGTGCTTGTATAATGGTCCAGCCATTCGTTATAAGGGAACAGTATAAAATAATTTAATAAATAAAAATTCTGCTGCCATCAGCCGTAATCTTATATACAAACTCCAAGGTGAGCATGAGCAGAAAAGCCTGGAGCTTGGTATATATCTGGTGTTTGCTGGATAACCGATGAGAGGAGGACACAGGATAGATTAGTAAAGGGAGAGTTGACATTTCATTAGCAAGTGTGATAGGTCTCTCTAAAAAGATGGGTAGTAAGAGCATGTTTGAAACTTTGGAGGGTCGTTATTAGTCCAAGAGTCTGGGGAAGGTCATTCCAGAGAATTGGTGCCGCTTGGGAGAGGTCCTGAAGACATGCATGAAAGGTTCCAATTAAGGTACAGATTAAACTAATATCATTTGCAGATCGAAGAGCACGAGAAGGGTGATAGACTGAGATGAGAGAAGAGAGATAGGGAGGTGCAGCATTGTGCAGGGCTTTGTGGATGAGGGTTATTATTTTCAACTATATTCGGAATGAGACAGGCAGCCAGTGCAGTGATTGGCACAAACTGGAGGCATCTGTGTAGCGTTTGGTCTGAAAGACAAGCCTGGCAGCAGCATTAAGAATAGATTGTAGAGGAGAGAGTTTAGTAAGTAGAAGACCGATTTGTAGTTACAATAGTCTAGACGCAGCAACAATTAGCATTTTAGTGGTTTCAATTGTACACAATGGGTGGATTTTGGAGATGTTTCTGAGAAACATGTGACAAGAGCGAACAAGAGATTGAGTATAGGATGCAAAGGAGAGGTCGGAGTCCAGCACAACCCCAAGACATCGGCCTGCTGCCTCGGTGCTATAGTGATCCCAACGACCGAGATGGAGAGGTCATGGTTGGACTGGTTAGTAAATGGTGGAAAGACAAGAAGTTCAGTCTTAGAAAGATTAAGCTTCAAAAAGAGAGAGGACATGATGTTGGAGTAATAGTCACTAGTGTTCTTTAGTAAAGCTGGGGTGATGTTACGTGCAGATGTATACAGCTGTGTATCATCAGTATAGAGATGATACTGGAAACCAAATCTGCTGATGGTTTGTCCGATGGGGGCAGTAAAGAGAAGAGGACACAGGACAGAAAGTGAGAGGTCCATAGAAGGAGACACTGAAGATGCGGTCAGAAAGTAAACCGCAAGAGTGCAGTGTCCTTTAGGCCAATGAAGCGAAGCCTCCCGAGGAGGAGCTGATGGTCCACAGTATCAATTGCTGCCGAGAAATCCAGAAGAATGAGGAGAGAATAGTCACCTTTGGATTTAGCAGTGAGATTTTAGTAAGAACAGTTTCAGCGGAGTGTAAAGTACGAAAACCAGATTGTAGGGGATCACGTAGGAATCTAGCTGTATAGTGTGTGTATGTAGTGTATGTGTGTATATATACTGTACCTTTGTATACGACACTGTATTTGTGTGTATATGCTCTATATGTGTGCGCATGACTCTATAAATGTGTGATTGTAACTTGCATGTGTGAGTATACAAATACTGTATTTTTCGGACTATAAGGCACACAAAAAATCCTTTGATTTTCCCAGAAATCAAAGGTGCACCTTATAGTCCAGTGCGCCTTATATATGAAACGTACTTACAGACAACAGCTGCCTTGAACTCTGCACAGGTCTGCCACCTGCTGGTCATTCATCCTTATAATCTGGTGCGCCTTATATATGAACCTAGACGTTTTAGCAGGCACTTATTGATGGTGCGCCTTATAATCCGTTGGGCCTTATAGTCCGAAAAATACGGGTATGTATATTTTTTTATGGGGAAGGGGCCCCATTCAGAATCCTGCTACGGGGCAAACCAAAAAGTCTTTTATGCGACTTAAAACCTCTTTTATGTAACTTAACAAAGAAAGGGAAAAAGAATAAATTAAATTTCATCATAACAATTTAATAAGCCTTGGTTTACGTCACATTTTTGGATGCATTCTTTGTCATACTTATGGTTTTTTTATCTTCCGCTTCTTGCGCCTTGTGAAGTCATCCCCATGTGTTCTTACCAAGATGGAGAATTTTAAGATCCATATTCAGGGATGTGATGGATTGATGTATACGCTGTAACACTTTATGCATATGTCATCCATAGACACCAATGTTAAAAAGGTATACATTTTGCATATGTTTTCCAAAAGTACATAATTAGGCAGCAAACAACATATTCCTCAACCAAAATTGAAGGATAACAAACGTACACTGTTTGGGCATATGTCATGTCCTTAGACACGTTTAGATGCTCATCTGCCTACAGAGGGAGGAGGGGTGAAGAGCGCCCTGTACTCACCTGAGATCCAGTCTGGGCGATCACACGACCATGGGAATGGACCAAAGAAATCTACCCCAAGTATCAAGGATTGTGTGCCCCCTCTGGCAGGATGAGCTCTTCTGTTAGTTTATAATGCCTCATGATTACAAAAAGGCTATAAAACATATGCAAATGAGTCTGAGGGACTCCGGGCTTCATTATCACCTATGGAGCCAGGAGGACCTCAGGGTCATTTGCATAATTTTACCAGCCCCTTTTCTGTAAAAACAAGGGCATAAGATGCTAAAAGAAGAGCTGATCCTGCCAAACCATGTAAGTGTGCTTAGTTTACAATCCTTGAACTTGGTGGCAGATTTCCTTTTTGACATCAGGCCTCTTTGGAAGCCATGTCATCACTTCTAGGACTACTTCTTCTTTTTGCTGTTAGTTGTTAATAAAGTTGGTTGTATGATTAGTTCTAGTGCAGAATAAACACTATTTTTGAATGTATTCTTGCTTTACAGCTCTGTACTAACACATAAAGAGTAGCTAATGCTTTTCGGTATATGTTTTGTGGTGTAGGTTAACATGATCCATCTGAAACAGTTCAAACACCCAAAATTGTTCCTGATGAATGCCGCCAGCAAAGCCACCAGTGTCATTTAAAGGTACGGGTCCGCTCCTCTCTGATTAACACTCGACTAGAGATGGGAAAATGTTTCTAAATTCGATTCAACCAGGTTCGCCGAATTTTCAGACAAAATTTGATTCTACCCGAATTGAATAATAACAAATCACGACATGTGACGTAACAGTACCTAACATGCCGGGTGCGGGTGCATGGAGAGGGCTCACGGGCTGAGCCCTCTCCATAGCCGGTAAGTCTTTCCTGCATATTGCAGCAAAGGCTTATCAGTAACACCCGCAGATGGCCGCTGGTAAAGCGGGTTCAAAAAAATGGTGGCACTTGGGCTGCCTCGGTTTAACCCCTTCATTACAATGTGTGATCAGCACATTTTAATGAATGAGGAGGGAAATCCCCATATACTTCCATAATGTAGTATGGCAGTATATGATAGGATCGATCAGACAACCTAGGGTTAAAGTATCCTAGGGAGTCTGAGAAATAGCTTAAATAAAAATAAAGTTAAAAAATATACATAAAAAAAAGTAAAAATTCAAATCACCCCCTTTCCCTAGAAGTCATATAAATATAAATAAACAGTAATATTCATAAACACATTGGGGCACATTTACTTACCCGGTCCATTCGCGATCCAGCGACGCATTCTCTGCGGTGGATTCGGGTCCGGCCGGGATTCATTAAGGCTGTTCCTCCGACGTCCACCAGGTGGCGCTGCTGCGCTGAAGAGCATCAGAACACACTCAAATTCACCGGCCTATTCGTTCGGCCACGCCCCCCGATTTCCGCTGCGTGTATGCCAGTGCCTATGCGCCACAATCCGATCGCGTGCGCCAAAATCCCAGGGCAATTCAGGGGAAATCTGAAATATTCGGGTAACACGTCGGGAAAACGTGAATCGGGCCCTTAGTAAATGAGCCCCATTAAGTATCACTGCATCCGAAAATGACCGATATATAATAACGTTTTTTCACTGTGTTTAACCCCGCGTTTTACGGAAAATAGCGCCCAAAGTCGAAAATGGCACTTTTTTGCCATTTTGAAAAATATAAAAAATTCAATAAAAAGTGATCAAGAAATTGTACAGTCTAATAAAACCTATACAAATTTGGTATCCCTGTGATCATACCGACCCAAAGAATAAAATAAACATGGGTGTACAGTGAAAGCCGTAAAATCCAGGCCCACAAGAAAACAACGCAAATGCGTTTTTTCACCGATTTCACTGCATTTGGAATTTTTTCCTGCTTCCCAGTACACGGCATGGAATATAACATAACACCATTTTGAAGTGCAATTTGTCACACAGCCAAGCCATACAGCTCTGTACATGGAAAAAATAAAAAAGTTATAGAGCTTTGAAGGTGGGGAGTGAAAAATGAAAGCGCAAAAGCAAAAAGGGCCTCGGAAGAAGGGGTTAAAAAACAGGTATTTCCTGGCTGCAGAGAGCCTGTAAGGCAGTGATGGCAAACCTTTTGGAGACAGAGTGCCCAAGCTGCAAACTAAATCCACTTATATGTCGCAAAATGCCAACATGACAATTTAAGAAGTAACTTCTTGATCCCTGCTGTATCACAGGTTTCAATCATAATAGCGTCCTGAGTTCACCAATACAATAGAAAGATGATGGAGAAATTTAGACTGTAGCTTCCCTCCAGGGTCCCCTGAAGAGGAAGAATCAGGGGACCCAGAGCAGGAGCTCCAATGACAATCCATCTCTATCACACCTTCTCACTCCTGTAGCCAAGGATGTTGCTTTAAAATAGCGCTGAACGTGGCACATCCTGGGCTGTATTGGACCACAAGGTAAACTATGTGCTGGGGTGAAGGCCTGGGTGCCCACATACAGGTCTCTGAGTCCCACCTCTGGTACCCATGCCATAGGTTCGCCACCACTGGCCTATGCTATGCTGATTTTAAAAAGACCTTGTCAGCATTCCGAATACTGTCACTACTTTATAAAACTTTATTTTATATTACCTGGCTCCCTGCCAGCAGCGTGTGGTGAGTCCTGGGTGTACTGCAGCTGGTGTTTCAGTCTCTTCATCCGTTCTTCCTCTCTTCTACATTAATTCAGCTCCCTCTTCCCCTCACCTCATCTTGTCAGAGGCTGATAAGGCTGATTTAGGCCCCAGGAATCATCACTGGCAGGAAGCCAGGTAATATGAGATAAAGTTTTATAAAGTAGTGGAAATATTATGAATGCTGACAAAGACATTTTAATTTATTCTATCGGCATGGAATAAGCTATTAGAAACCTGTCACCAGCTAAAAATGACCTTCCTGGTGACAGGTTTGTTTAAAAACAGGTTAAATGTTGGCAATATCACGTCTTAAAGGTGTTATTGGGATCGGGCAACCAAACCACACTTTTGTTCCAGATTCCACTTGGGCCTTCTCATCACTAATTCTGATATGCTGATGATATAACTTTTCATGATTTACATCTTCACTGATCCAAAGAAGTAAAATTTGAGTATAAGCTGCGGATGGGAAATGCATTGGTCACATGCCCCCCTGTATATAGCCAGGAGACCCCAGTAAATAGCCAGCCCCTGCCCCCTTGTATATAGCCAGTGCCTCCTCCAGTATATAGCCAGTGCGTGTTCCCCCAGTATATGGCCAGTGACTGCCCTCCAATAAGTAGCCAGCGCCTGTTCCACAGTATATAGCAATTGCCTGTCCCACAGTATATAGCCAGTGCCTTCCCTAAAGTATATAGCCAGTGCCTGTTCCCCAGCATATAGCCAGCGCTTGCCCCCAGTATATAGCCAATGCCTGCCCCCCGTATATAGCCAGTGTTTGCCCCCCGTATATAGCCAGTGCCTTCCTTCTTCTTGTATATAGCCAGTGCCCCCCACCCCCAACATGTATATAGCCAGGGCCTCACCCCCACCTCGTATATAGCCACTAGTCCCCTGCCCAGCCTAAAAAAAAAACTCTGTACTGTGCTCACCTTTGGCGGCACATTTTTTGTGCTGAAAAACTCGGCTTATACTTTAGTATATACAGTTATTTTACCACAAAAAACTGGGAGAACATATTGACTCGAGTATAATCCTAGGGTAGAAAATACAGCCGCTACTCTCTAATAAAATGTCCAGTAGTCTTCTCTCATGAATAAAATGTTCACAGCAGCCCCTCTAATTAATAAAATGAACCCCAATAAAATAAAGTGCCCCATTAATACAATGTCTAGCAGAGCGTCCCATAAATAATATGTCCAAATGGTGCCCCCATTAATAAAATATCCAGGAGAATGCCCCCATTAATAAAATGTCCAGCAGAGTGCCCCTATTATTAGAATGTCTAGCAGAGTGCCCCCATTAATATAATGTCCAGCAGAGTGCCCCGATTAATACGATGTCTAGCAGAGTGCCCCCATTAATATAATGCCCGGCAGAGTGCCGCCATTAATTTCATATCCAGCTGAGTGCACCCATTTATATAATGTCCAGCAGAGTGCCCTCATTTATATAATGTCCAGCAGAATGCCCCCATTAACATAATGTCCAGCAGAGTGCTCATTTAAAAAGTTAGTACACATCCTCTGGCGCTGACCCTGGTGTCCTCTTCTCCCAGCAGCATCACTTTGGGCTCTGGCAGTGCCATGTCATAGTTTCTTTGCCGGCAGATCGTATAGACGTTCATCTGCTGGCCAGGTCTGGAACCAGAAGAGGTTCTGCGGGGAGAAGAGGATGCCGGGGGTCAGCGCAGAAGGGTGAGTACTAAGGCCCATTCCGCACTTGCGAGTGTGATGCGATGAACTCGCATCACACTCCCAACGCAAGCTGCCGGGAACGCACGGCCCGAACGCTGCACCGCAGGAGTGAACTCAGCATGTCAGTTCACTCCCGCGGTGCAGCGTTCGGGCCGTGCGTTCCCGGCAGCTTGCGTTGCGAGTGTGATGCGAGTTCATCGCATCACACTCGCAAGTGTGGAACGGGCCTAACTTTATTTATTTTTTTTTTTACATACTCAAGTATAAGCGAAAATTGTGCTGAAAAACTTGGCTTATATTGAGTATATATGATAATATTTAGCTTAACAGCAGTATAGCATATATACTGTATGTATGTGTGAATAACAAAGAGTAAATTACTAGAAAATAATTGCCTGAATGGGGAAAAGTAAAAGTTTACCGAATAGCCATATTTAAATAAAAGTATGTTGACAAAAATGATCTGTTTACGTTATACATTTTCTATACTTTTTAAAGATATCTCTAACTTAATGGACCTCATGGAATTTACAGGATTGTTGGGCTGCCATTGGAAGAATACAAGCATGGTAAATTGAGTTGATTTGCCTGTGAAAGGAATAGTTCCATTATTCATGTCAGGGTCCTGTCACATCAAATTGAAGGAATGAAGAAAACCCTTTTTTTATCAACATTTAGGACCAAGAAGAACTGGCTATTCACCAACTGAATTTCAATTGGGAGAAAGTCAGACTGAAAGCAGAAGTTCTTTCTCCTAAGAAGGTTAATGTTGATTGATTTAACTTTAGTAGAATCTTTTGTAAAGAAATCCAGGATGGAAGATACACTACTTCAGATATAAGTAGCAATTAATATGTATGTAGGGGCACATACTGTACATATAATAATTTCTGTCTACTTCTGTCTGCTGATCCCCCACTCCATGGTGTCCGATGTTTGACCAATTGGTAAATATGTTTAATTAATAAAAAGAGAAAGAAAAAGAGAACAAAAAAGAGAAAAAAAATATTGTAATGACCCAAAAAGCTGTAAAATTTGATATATATATACACTCACCGGCCACTTTATTAGGTACACCTGTCCAACTGCTCATTAACACTTAATTTCTAATCAGCCAATCACATGGTGGCAACTCAGTGCATTTAGGCATGTAGACATGGTCAAGACAATCTCCTGCAGTTCAAACCGAGCATCAGTATGGGGAAGAAAGGTGATTTGAGTGCCTTTGAACGTGGCATGGTTGTTGGTGCCAGAAGGGCTGGTCTGAGTATTTCAGAAACTGCTGATCTACTGGGATTTTCATGCACAACCATCTCTAGGGTTTACAGAGAATGGTCCGAAAAAGAAAAAACATCCAGTGAGCGGCAGTTCTGTGGGCGGAAATGCCTTATTGATGCCAGAGGTCAGAGGAGAATGGGCAGACTGGTTCGAGCTGATAGAAAGGCAACAGTGACTCAAATCGCCACCCGTTACAACCAAGGTAGGCAGAAGAGCATCTCTGAACGCACAGTACGTCGAACTTTGAGGCAGATGGGCTACAGCAGCAGAAGACCACACCGGGTGCCACTCCTTTCAGCTAAGAACAGGAAACTGTGGCTACAATTTGCACAAGTTTATCGAAATTGGACAGTAGAAGATTGGAAAAACGTTGCCTGGTCTGATGAGTCTCGATTTCTGCTGCGACATTCGGATGGTAGGGTCAGAATTTGGCGTCAACAACATGAAAGCATGGATCCATCCTGCCTTGTATCAACGGTTCAGGCTGGTGGTGGTGGTGTCATGGTGTGGGGAATTGAGCATCGTTGCAACGCCACAGCCTACCTGAGTATTGTTTCTGACCATGTCCATCCCTTTATGACCACAATGTACCCAACATCTGATGGCTACTTTCAGCAGGATAATGCGCCATGTCATAATGCTGGAATCATCTCAGACTGGTTTCTTGAACATGACAATGAGGTCACTGTACTCAAATGGCCTCCACAGTCACCAGATCTCAATCCAATAGAGCATCTTTGGGATGTGGTGGAACGGGAGATTCGCATCATGGATGTGCAGCTGGCAAATCTGCGGCAACTGTGTGATGCCATCATGTCAATATGGACCAAAATCTCTGAGGAGCTTCCAGCACCTTGTTGAATCTATGCCACGAAGAATTGAGGCAGTTCTGAAGGCAAAAGGGGGTCCAACCCGTTACTAGCATGGTGTACCTAATAAAGTGGCCGGTGAGTGTATATCATATGGAAACAGAATAGAGCGGTAGTGCAAATGCTCCACCGCTGCACTTAACTATGGAGCATGGGAACACGTTCTTGTGATCAGTAGGGTTCCAGCAGGCAAACCTTTATCCCCTATTCTGTGGATAAGTGATAATTATTTTTCATTGGCTAACCCCTTCAAACAAAGCCAATGGGCTACAACCCTTTAAGCAAAGTCCATAGGCTACATCCCTTTAAGCAAAGTCCATGGGTTACACCCTTTTAAGCAAAGTCCATAGGCTACATCCCTTTAAGAAAAGTCCATGGGCTGCATCCCTTTAAGCAAAGTCCATGGGTTACACCTTTGTAAGCAAAGTCCATGGGTACACCCATTTAAGCAAATTCCATGGACTACAACCCTTTAAGCAAAGTCCACAGGCTACATCCCTTTAAGCAAAGTCCATGGGTTACACCCTTTTAAGCAAAGTCCATAGGCTACATCCCTTTAAGAAAAGTCCATGGGCTGCATCCCTTTAAGCAAAGTCCATGGGTTACACCTTTGTAAGCAAAGTCCATGGGCTACACCCCTTTAAGCAAAGTCCATGGGCTACACCTCTTTAAGCAAAGGCCATGGGCTACACCCCTTTAAGCAAATTCCATGGGCTACATCCCTTTAAGCAAAGTCCATGGGCTACACCGCTTTAAGCGAAGTCCATGGGCTATACCCCTTTAAGCAAAGTCCATGTACTACGCCCCTTTAAGCAAAGGTCATAGTCTACATACCTTTAAAGGGGTTTTCCCACAAAGCAAATTAGTCCCTATGCACAGGAGATGGGCACCGAGGGCTGCTTCATTAAGTAGAGATTGCAGAATACGGTGCATGGCAATCTCCATCAGCTCCATAGAGATAAACGGGCAGCCTGCACATGTGCGGCCCACTGCATTGGTCATCTCAGTGGTGCTGAGGGTGTGCGACGGGGGTACATTGGCTCCCTGTTTTCTTAATCCGTGGGGGGTCCCATCCCTGAGATCCCCATTAATCCGCAAATTAGGCCTAACTTGCTTTGTTGGAAAACCCCTTGAAACAAAGTCCCTGGGCTACCCCCAAGTTCATGGGCTATCCAGATCTCTTGTATGGTGACTTAAAGCCTTAATTTAGATATATGACTTATACCCTTTGAATATATGCTGCTATTTTTCCTCACCCTCAATGTATGCTGCAGAAACATTGTAATCTTTACACTGACAGGTTCCAGAAGCTTTTTGGTAAAAAGGGCACACATTCCACAAAAATGTAATAATTTTTCTAATATAGTAGCAGAATATTTGTTAAAATAAAGTAGGGTATGAAATATCCTTCCTAAAATTCCCTTTTATGTACAATATCTATAAAAAAAATCTCCTACAAAATCATTAGAAAATGAGTGTAGAAGAGTCATATTTTGCCTGAGATCAGTCAAGTCTAGAGGCTACAGTGAGAGTGTTACTTATGCCCTCAACCTGGCGTTGAATAGTACCCATAAACATGTTTGGTGTCATATTAAAGATGAGAATTTAGTCTGCAATAGGGTCTTTTGCCAACCTTTGAGAAAAGTTTGTGTCCTTATTTAAATTAAGTGGTCATTTTAGGATTACTGACCTCTTCATTGTTGCCTCCATTTAATCTCGTGTTTATTCTCCCCTTTCTTAATAAGTACCAAAACCATTCCTACTACGTAGATACAACACCAAAATCAAACTTACTACATAGATATGTTATCAAAACCAAGATAACTACATAGATTCAGTACCAGAACCAAATCTAGTGAAACAGAGAGCCATATATCTCTGCAGATTTATCAGTCTGATAGTATAAGACTGTCTCCATGTAGCTTCCCCTAATAGGAGAAGATAGTGCAGGGGTCAAGAACCTTTTGGGCTGAGAGAGTCATGAACACCACATATTTTAAAATGTAATTCTGTGAGAGCCTAACAATATGCACATGCCCCCAGTAGATAGGTAGCCCCAGCTCATACCTCCTAGTAGATAGGTAGCCACAGTACATTCCCCCTGTAGATAGGTAGTCCCAGCACATACCCCCTAGTAGATAGGTAGCTATTGCATATGCTCCCCAGTAGATAGGTAGCCCCAGAACATACTTCCTAGTAGATAGGTAGCCACACTACATGCCCCCAGTTGTTAGGTAGCCATAGCATATGCTCCCCAGTTGATAGGTAGCAAGAGCACATGCTGGCTTCTACTCTTCTCTATGACCCAGGCACCATCACCTAAGCCACGACATCAGCATCAGCACCTCGGTCTCACAAAGGACTCAGGCAGCGGTAACATCATTGCCTGCATCCACGGATCACTGCTGTGTGGTCTTGATAATTTTCATAATATGGCTAACCAAAAGAGCCAGATCTGGTTCCCGAACCTTGAGAGCGGGAAATGCTGCCAAACTGTGAGCTCTTGGGTAATACCAGTACTTACTATAAATCTGTAGACCAATGACATATTTAATTAAAGAATTTTTCCTTTTTTTCTTCTCCCTGACTGCCATGTCAGGTTCTTCCAGACATGATTCATCTCTGAAGATTTAGCACCACAGAAATTTTAGCAACTTCATAACTCGGTAATGTTCTGCTCACAGGAGCTGACATGTAAATGGTGCCCCCACAGCAGCCAATTGTCACGGGTGCCTCCGCAACCCATGCCCCTCTCCGTGGCGCCTCCGTTCCTCCACCCCCTGGCCCGGACTTACCTCTCCACGCTATACGACTCTGGCAGCTCCCATCATTTCTGGCCGGATCTTCAGCCATTTTCCCATGAAGTGGAAGCCCTCCTGTGTTTACAGCATTCCTGTGTCTCCAGCGTTCTTGTGTCTCCAGTGTTCCTGTGTCTCCTGAGTGTTCCTGTGTTCCTCCCAGTGCTGTTCTCCTGCTGTCATCCCAGGCTCAGACTGTCTCTGCCTCTCCACTACCTTGGCTGCCGCTGCGGACTATTCGTACCTGTGGAACGATCACTTAGACTCTGGTCCCAGGTGTCGGCTAGTACCATCTCCCGCAGTGGTTTAGAGGGTCCACAAACCCAGCAGCATCTCTACCCCGTGACATTAAGATCGGGCCATGGACCCCGTCAAGGAGTCCCCTCCGGAACGGACTGATCTTCGCACCATTTTCACCCGGCAGTATCAACAGATTGCTGCTCAAGGAGAACTTCACCGCGCTTCTTCACAGCTGCTTGACTCCCAGCAACAGGCTCCTGTGACTACTCCTTTTACTTCTCCAGTTTCCCTGGCATTTCCTCCCGCAGCAGAGCCACAACTCAGACTTTCTATGCCCGATAAATTTGATGGTGACCCCAAACTGTGCAGGGGTTTCATCACCCAGTGCTTGTTCCACTTTGAACTGATGCCATCCCAGTTTGTCACCGAATGCTCCAATTTGGCATTCAACCTCAGTTTCCTTTCCGGGAAGGCCTTGGCCTGGGCTCCCTAGCCTCCTATAATACCTTACTGGCTGAATTCCGCTCTGTTTTTGAGGAACCCACACGAGCCTCCTCAGCTGAAATGGCGTTGCGCCAGGGACACTCATCTGTGGGCAAGTATGCTGTCAAGTTCTGCATCCTGGCTTACGAGCTCTCCTGGAACGATACGGCCTTGTCAGCAACCTTCAAAGAAGGATTGTCCCCCTAGGTGAAAGACGCACTGGCTGCCCGTGATCTGCCGGCTACTGTGAGTGGTCTCATCAGCTTGGCCACTCGGATAGATAGTGCGGTTCATGGAACGTGATGGAGAGTTGCGTCATGTTAATCTCAAGTCCGGCTTCCAAGTCTGCCTCGCTTGGATCCAGTTTTCCGAAAGCCGCCCCTGATGTGGAGCCTATGCAGGTCGACAGAGTTTGTCTCACCGTCGAGGAATGTTCCAAATGTCTCCCTGGGAGACGTACTGTGCTAGTCCCGAACACTCCACTGGAGCTTGACCTGTCCATTCTCTCCCACGTCTAGCAGTCCCCAACACCTTGGGCTTCTGGAGGTACTTCCCTAGGTGTTAATGCTGTGTCTCCACATCTGTTGGTTCCTGTGCTTCTCGGTGTCGGTGCTCTCTCTCCCCTGCAAGTATCAGCATTCTTGGACTCTGGTTCTGCAGGGAATTTTGTGGATGCCGCACTGGTTTCCCAGCATCGCATTCCGGTGGTCAAGAATCTGCTATCCCTGTCTTCCGGTGATGGACAGATCCAGTCCATACTACTCCGCTAATGCACTGAGCCAATTTTTTTCCGGGTTGGACCTCATCACAAAGAAAGTCTGGTCTTCTATGTCCTTCTATGTCCTTCCTCTTCTCCTGGGTCTTCCATGGCTGCAACTCCATGCTCCATTGGAAAAGGGTGAAATACTGAGTTGGGGCCCTGAATGCCACTCATGCTGCATGGCATCTCCGCCTCCTGTCCTGATGAATATCCAAGATCATAGTCCCCTCCAGAGGTGTCTTGGGACCAAGAGAAAGAGGAGCAGGCCAAAAAGGAAGGAGGGCCCAAAGGGGGGGATGGGTACTGTCATGGGTCGCAGGCACACCCGTGCCACTCTCATGGTGCCCCTGCTACTCCGTCCCAAAGCCCGGACTAACTTCTCCGCGTGCGGCCCCGTTCCGTAGGGCGCACACTTGTCCGCTCTTCAGAATTTAAAGGGCCAGAGTCCTGGTGATCGGTCAATCCGGTTCTTCTATATAATCCGGCGGCTCCCATCATTCCCGGATGGATCTTCAGCCATTTTCCCCTGAATTGGAAGCCCTCCTGTGTCTCCAGCGTTCCTGTGTCTCATGAGTGTTCCCGTTATCCTGTTCCAGTGCTCCTGTGTCTCCAGCGTTCCTGTGTCTTCTGAGTGTTCCTGCTCCTGTGTTCCTATTCCGTGTGCCAGTCTCTTTCCTGCGTTTCTGTTCCGTGTGTCAGTCCGTCCCTGTGTTCCTGTAGCGTGTGGCAGCTCCTGTGTTCCTGCCGTGAGTTCCAGTTCCCAAATCAGAGTGCACCCAAAAGTAGCCAGAACCAGATGCCCCCAGAGTAGCAGAATTCCCAGGGCTCCCCAACATAGCCATTAGTCTCACTGTACCACAGTATCACTAGTCCCAAACTCACAAAAGTAACCAAGTCACAGTACCCTCAACAATGGCCAGATAGTGCCCCAACACTAGCCAACTAGCCAAGAAAAGTAAGTTCCCTGTGATCCCACAGTACCATTAGTCCCATGGTCCTCCACATTAGCCAAGTACCAGTGCCCCAAAAGGAGCCAAGTCCCTGTGCCCCCAATAGTGGCCAAGGCAAAGTGCCCCCACCATAGCCAATTTTAGGGTTCCCACAATAGCCATTAGTCTCAGGGCCCCCCCACAGTAGACAAGTCATAGTGCCCCCAAAATTAGTGAAGTCCCAGGGCACGCCCACAATAGTCATTAGTCCTACTAGTCCCAACTCCAACAGTGCAACCATAGGAAAATATAAATAAAAAATAGCATTTTCTTGGGACACAATTTGAAAGTTAAATCTCGTTCTCAGTCCGAATCAGTAATATGTAATAATGTGCACATCCTCCACTCTTTAGTGTTTCAGGTCGAATGACAGGGCCCCCTGACACTGCGGGCCTCATAGCAGCTGCTATGGCTTCTACCATTGTAGTTCCACCCCAGGTTGCTTCAGGAAACTAATTGTCTATGATCAAGAAAACTATCTATTTGGTGTGCTATTTGGCCTGTGTGTAGGGTGTCTAGGGTATTCCTGTCAGATATTGAAGTTTGGTCACCATAATATTATTACACAAAGATATTTTAACGTGATCATCAACTTCAAGGCAAATAAATGACATGACAGAGTCAGATACACTAAGGCAAGAGATAACTTGTCTGAAGAGATATCCTACAAATATTTGTGGAGGTGTTGAAAGCCGGTTATGGGTTTCGATAGTTTCTCGTGTTTTAGAAAAAAATATGATGTAGAATATTTCCTCATCCTTAAAGTCACTTTATGTAAGTACATGATTTATTATCGTGAGTTTGCAAAATGCTTCTAGCAATAGTCTTTCGGCTATAGTAGAAAACTAAAGATGCTTGACACCTTCGACTGCTTCACATTTAGACTCCACTATACACACATATGCTGGGTTTGGCTTTAGGCCACATTCACATCACTAAGTTAAATACCTATACATAGTGGTACACCACAATTTATATATCCCGATACCTCAAAATAAGCATATAGCCCTAAAAACATTTTCTCCAGGACCTTATATTCCACTAGAAAAATTCCAAATATAATTCATCTTTAATCATCACAAAAAATGTTGACAACTAAACTGGTCATCAAGATTTTTAGGTGTGAGCACATACATAAACATATACCGGCAGGCAGGAAAATCTTTTTTGCCTCTGTCTGTACAGAATAAGGCTTTATTCACACTAACGTGTGCCCGACATATCGTAGTACTGGGATAGAAGATGGGGGTGAGCGCTGTTCCTTAAGGGGTTAAAGATGCACCAAAAAAAGTAGTGCACTCTGTCGGAGCTGTGCAGGGAGTGCCAGATTCTTTATAAGCGTGCACCAGAAATCCTGAATCTGGCGCACCATGCACACTTTAGTGTGAATATGCCCCATAGAGTGTTTATCCAGAGGAAGGGAATGGGTATTCCTGCTAGATGGTACCACCTAAGCTGACTGTTATTACAGCCCAAAATATGTCAAATAGTTTCATAAACAGGTGTACAGACATCTACGTCCATCTGTGAACTCGTCATCACTCCTCAGCCTAATACCAGGCATTGAATAGACATAACAGTGGCATTTGTGTTGTTACAGTTAAGCCTTATATTTATGGCACAGAGCTGCAGTGTTATTTTATGCACCGTGTGCTGCTTTCTATGGTTTGGTGAAAGATACTTTATGCAAGGAGGCGTATCTGCTCACCCGGGGTAGGGCAGGATGGTTTTCCTAGTACTCGGAAATCCACGACACTGAACCATAATGGGTCTGCTGAAGCGAAAAACTGAGTCATATGTTTTACTCCTATTGCTGATTCTAGAAAAAAGTATTTGCAGATGGTTGTAGTGTCCACAGAATGTTCCATGGCTGACTGCAAGACTTGCACTTTCATGGCAATTCATTCTAATATTCAGCAACTGAAACAACTGTGGGTTGTGTGTGATGATTCAATGTTAGAGCGCGCTGCAGGATGTCATAGAGCACAGGTGTGCATGAAGCCTGGTGCGTACATCCACAAAGCAGGGGATTACTGTTATCTATTCTATAACATAGGACCAGCTCCTCACTACTTGTCATATTTGGAGTCTTATATCAAATTAAGTTGTTACATGGAGTTTTTGCTTTTTGTTGTAACATTTTTGCTGTTATTTTAGATATTATCGTACAATTTAGTGATTAAACACAACAATAAAAAAAAGATAAAATAAATAACAGTCATGACTGGAGTCTCTAGATTGTTATGTGTCTACACTGTCCTGATTGGACCCCAGGGCTGCCATAACAATGATTGGCACCGCTGAAAACGCTGCGGGGGAAGGGGAGGGTGATTGAGGGGGAAAGACCACCCAAAGGCATGTTAAGGGCCGCAGCCGCGCTGACAGCAGTATTTAATGGGTTAAACACCCTTGATCTGAGCCTACTCCGGCCGCCGGTGTTACACTGGGGTGTCAGCCACCCGTGTGCCACGATGCCGGTTCGGCTCTCTACGACCCTTCCAGCTTTAGAATCTTCTGTTACCCATTTTGGCCATTGCCTGCTGTCATGGGTGCTCCCGCCATCCCTGTCTCGGAATGCGGGCACATCCGTGCTTCCCCGTGTGCCCCCACTGTAGCCCGATCTCTTCACTCACCTCTCCCGGCTCCTGCTCTTCCCCGGACTGCCATGCGCGCGCGTCCCCGCCTCCTGCCGAAAATTTAAAGGGCCAGCGCAGTGCTAATTGGTGCACTGGCTGAACACCTCACCTTTAAGAATCCTGCCTCTTCCTGTGTCCCCTGACGGATCTTTGTGCCTCATAGCCTTAGAGAAAGCTTCCAAGAGATTATTCCTGTGTATTCCTGCGTATTCCTGCTTTCATGTGTATACCTACGTTCCTGTGTTCCTTTGTGTTCCCGCTCCTGAGTCCTGTGTTGCCGTGTTACCCGAGTTCCTCCGCGTTGCTGTGTTCCGTGTGCCTGTGTTCCCGTTCCCACCTGCCTGGATTTCCTGTTGCTGACCCCGGACTTGGACTTTACATTTGCATCTCTGCCGCCTGCCCTGACCCTGTGCCTGGACCCGACTACGAGATTGTCATCCGCTAAGGTACCTCGACCTCGGCTGCAACCACGGGCTAGTCACACCTGGGAACGACCTAGTGGTATCCTGCCGCAGCAAGTCCAACCCGCTTTGCGGCGGGCTCTGGTGAATACCAGGTGCCGCCTGGCTCCGGTCCTGGGTGTTGGCTAGTTCCATCTCCCGCGGTGGTCCAGAGGATCCACTGATCCTAACACCTGCTATTCAATATGAAACTGTAAGTTGATTTGCACAATGTTGCCTCCGTCTGATCCTTGGATCAAGGCTGCTTACGACCACCTGAAACACCTGTAAAAAGATAAAAAACAACTTTTTAGAATATGCTATGCTTTATCCTTCATTACTGTTCTTCATACCTGTTGGAGTCTTAGGTGATTTCCGGGCAAAGATGGTTGCGCTTTATGTGTGGGTGAGTTGTGGGTGTTATAGAAGAGAAATGGGATGGTACAATAACGCATGTTGTAGGTGTGCAGTTATTAGGAAACGAAGAAGCACCAGGCCACCTGTGTGACGTCTACAGGAGTGCCCAGCGGTCATTACCATTTTCACACATGCACAATACGTCACCAGCTCTCGGACAGGGGAAGAGGAGTGGGATGGTACATAATTAGGAAACACCTATGTGCCGTCCACATAAGCGGCCGATGCTGATTAGCATATTCTATAAAGTCTTTTTTTTAGCTTTTTACAGACGGTTCAAGAATAAGTTTCAGAACACTGAAGAAAAGTCCCACATGTAAGTGTTCATAGTTCAAATAACGTCTACAACGAATAAGAGGTGCTGAGTGTGACTAGACAGTCTGATACTCGGACAGATTTATCATCCAGCACCAGACACTTATACAAATCTGGTGCAGAATAAGACTGTCTAGTCTAACTCTGCACCGTCTAACCTTTGGACACTTTTTATAAATCTGCCCCAATAAGTGGACCTAGCCTAACCCTTTATTGTAGCCAGTTATTTTTTTCATTGTTTGGTTTAAAAATAAGTGATGACCTCTACGGGAGCAGTAATGGCTGCCACTTTCAATACTTATTTTTAGGGAGGTGAAGATGCATCATAACTGAGAAATGGCAAAATAAAAGTCTCAAAAAACCCAACATATAAGAAAAACTGGTGGACATATATTTTAAGCGTATTTACTAATTATCTTTTGATTGCAGATGGAAATGGCCCCTAAGTTCTGCTTAAGTTCCACACTGGAGGTCTTCCCAACTTCTTTTCATATTTTAACCCTGTTATCTAAGAATGTGTAGGCTCACTTTAACATTTATATGCTGTCTGTCACCCTGGGAGTCAGACTGCTCTTCCGCTCTCTGGTCACATTGAATTACATGATAGCAACTCATCCATCAGATTTGAAAATGATCTTCTAATTGATGAGGGTGTTTAACAGTTAATTGAACATTTTCATTGTGGAATTTCATTGTTCTTGGAAGAAATACTGTGCCAGGCAACAGGCACAAAGACACCATCAGCGTGTGGATGTTCAATGAGAATGAGCCTTTAAGACAAAATTTTATAAAAGAAGTGACCTTTCTATTCACTTTAGAATCAATTCCATAATATGTTAGGTTTGAAGACCATATTGCAAGTTTTTTTTTTTATTTGAGAGCAATTGCCCCTCATTACAATTAGGATCAGTGGCAGAATATTAACATAATTAACTGCATTTGGCTGAAATTATTTGTAACACTTAACTATGGAGAGAGGGGTATCCGCACTACAATGTACAGAACATTCATCCCTACTTCATAGACACGAGGAACCATAATTGTCTGAAAAACATAGGGCCTACAAAAATTGAAAGATAGATGTGAGAAATTTAAATATCTGAACAAGCTGGATCCTTTGTTTGTCCATCTGCATTGAAAGTATACTTACAAATCTTTTTTTTATAATTAACACTTTGTTGAGATATTGTTCTTGATTCCATTAGAGAATTGGGAAATGGAGACAAAGTTCTGGACACCCAGGACTCAATGATGCATAAAGAGGATAAAGATTAGCCCCTATGGTCTGATGACAGTAAGATTACCTTATATACTCAAGTATAAGCCGACCCGAGTATAAGCCGAAACCCCTAATTTTACCACCAAAAACTGGGAAAACATATTGACTCGAGTATAAGCCGAGGGTGGAAAATGCATTGGTCACAGCCTCCAAGTATATAGCCAGCCTGTCTTCTGTCTTCCGCAGGGCGCAGCCATGTTTCCCGGGCGGCAGGCACATAGTATGACGTGGCCGCTGCTGACGTCATACTATGCGCCGGCCGGAGAAGAACATGGCGGCGCCCTGCGGAAGACAGAAGACAGAGGAAGATAGAAGACAGAAGAGGACCCGCACGGACATCGGGTGAGCAGCGCGGACATCGGGGGAGCAGCGCGGACATCGGGGCCACCGGAGGGTGAGTATATAAGTTTATTATTTTTTTTAAGTGCCTATTTTTTTAAAATGCCTATTGACTCATGTATAAGCCGAGTTGAGGATTTTCAGCACATTTTTTGTGCTGAAAAACTCGGCTTATACACGAGTATATACGGTATATGGGGACTCAGGAAAATCTACAGTCGTTGAAGAAAAGTTTACTTACCCTACTCCGACAGTCTCTTGGTCTTTGATAGGGCCTACATCTCTGCAAACCACTGGCAAAAGCTGACAGTGCCAAAGATTCAAAGACCACCATGAAACTGAAAGGGAGCAGGGTAAGTTCACTTTAAGTTTTATTTTGTTACCACAGCTTCGTGCTGCCTTAAGTTTTTAAGTAAAAGTCATTGGATGCCATGGATAAGTCTTGGTTCTAGGTACCATGTGACATCTAAGGAAGCCTTGATGGGACACTAATCTTGGAACAAGTGGCAAAGCCTATTAGAGTGAAAAAGAATGCAACTTATGAAGGACCCAACAAACATAAAATATCTCAAACATCATAGATACATTTACACAAAGATTCAAATTTTGACTTGTAGTGAACCTGCAGCATCCTATATTGATGTGTCCTGCAGATTGTACTAGGATACATCATCTCTATCCGGGGGAACTGGAATGTAACCACATAACAATACTTAGGGTCATATACTGTAAAGAATGAGGCATTAGGGTTTGATAGCAGCATTAAATAGGCACTAACATCTGCTCTGACTATAGACAACAGTATCACCAAGAATTAACCTTCTGAACTCCTTAATCATTAACCTCAGTGAAGGGGATGTAGACAACAAGAGACTATTTGTCAGTGGTCCCTCAGAGGGATGAGATGAGTAATATTTTACGGAGAACAGCGTGAGAAGAGCCTCCTCATCTTAAACAAGTTAATATATTGTGTGTGACAGGACACACAACAATGTCAGTAAGGACCTTATACCTCAAAACATCCTGTTGTGGAGGACGCAGAATTGTAGCCTCCTGTCAACATTAGTAAAGTACAAGACAAATTCTTTATTTAGATTATATTTAACTATTGACTGGAAGGACTTAATTTAAGAGATTTCTGGCACGTAGATTCAATGTCTTATGGCTCTTTGCGCTGATATGCCTCAGTCTGGTCTGTATGACTACTACACCTGTGGGCGCCATGATCCCATTTACTTTTAAAAAAAGTAGCACAATGGGGCAAATTTACTTAACTGGTCCTGTTGCGATACCCGATTCGGACGGCCCGACGAGGATGAAGTCCAGCGCGATTTATGAAGATCATGCGCCAGAGTTTCTGCATCCGTCGCTTCCCCGCCGGAGTTCACCTTCTTCTTCCCAGTGCTTGTAAGTGCGTGTCTTGCGACACAATTCTAAATGTTAAATCTTGTGCGTTGTCCAAATCCGTCGGGTTGTCCAACGACCCGCCTCCCCATTTCTGTTACGTGCAAGCTGGCGCCGATGCGCCAAAATCCGATCGAATGCAACAAAATCTCGGGGCAATTCGTCGCAAAACGAAAATCGTTGGGAAACCCAAAGAAAATGCGCTCCGCGGACCCTTAGTAAATGAGCCCAATTGTCTGTCCCAGTGTACATGACATCAACAATGACATCCATATATGCTGCCAGAAACGCTGCATAGCTATGTACTTAAAACCTGCAGAATTTAAGAGCTACTTCACTGCCGGGATAACATGATCTGAGATGAGGTTTTTCCAAAGCAGGTTCACAACTTTTTTCTCTAAAACCCCTTTCAGATAATCTACAAAATAATCCTCTTGACGGAAGGCACACAAAAAGAACCAAATAGAATTATGTTGACTTGATAATCTACATTTGTTAAAAATCGCCAGAATTGTAACAAATCTATGAATAGATTTGCTCATTTCTACTACTTGCTTACTGACCATACAGAGATTTGGACTTCTTTGGAATTGTGGGAAATCTATAAAAATCGCTACTACCTCTCCTTTCCGCCATACAAAAATCTGGCCTGCTTTGGAATTGTGGGAAATCTATGAATAGATTTGCTCACCTCTACTACTTCTACTACCCACAATACAGAGATCTGGTATGCTTAGGAGTTGTGAGAGTACTCATGCTAATGACTTGGGTCATAATAATTAATTAATAATTCATTCAATTCAATTAATTGAAGTTGTATAAAAAAAAAAACTTTGAAAATTTTGAATTTACAAAGAAATTCTATAAATCATTGTATAATTTAGTAATTCTTACATTGCATTTTTACTATTGATTTTGTATAATTGAGCAGAGGTGGCAAAGTGTGACTTAAACGCAGATATTCAGCTTCTGAAATGACAGAATGTTATCAGACAGAACGGTAGTTCTTCACAACCTCAGGGCGGTGGGGTCAATGAGCTGTGAAATGTTTCTGTGTGTTGGCTGTAAACTAGACTGCAGTAAAATTAGGAGTGGAAATTTAATTCTTCTGCATAAAATCTGCCAAAAGCATGTAGCAAAAGTAATACCCCATGATGAACTATAAACCTATTCAATGTACAATACATAACATTAAGCTACGTAAAAGTTTTTGTATTATCCCTTAATTTTTTTGTATTTGATGAATAAGACTACATTAACACAGCTAGTTTCCCTGGATGCACACAATGGGGCACATTTACTAAGGGTCCGAGTCGCGCATTTCCGTCGGGTTTTATGAATTTTAACGTTTTGCGCCGAATTGCCCCGAGTTTTTGCCGCACGCGATTGGATTTTGTCGTATCGGTGCCGGCTTGCATGCAACGGAAAGAAGATGGTGAACTCTGGCAGACCTCGGTGTAGCAGTGACACCTGGTGGATATCGGGTGCACGACCTTCGTGAATCCCGGCGGGACACAAATCCAGGTGGGACAACGCGCCGCGGGATCGTGAATGGACCGGGTAAGTAAATGTGCCCCATTATGACATCATGTTATCATTGGATGAAACTGTCAATTTGGGAGAGTAGCCCACCATTCAATGTTAATGGGGGTGTTCAGACTTTTATTTTTGGGGATTTTGGGGAAAGACCACCAGGCTTTGAACTTTAACTATTTGGTTCTTAGAGGAGATAACCATGAGAAGTGTTTGACAAGGTTTTTTCTCTCCACTTTCTCTCCTTGCACCAATCAATATTTTTACTGACTTTATCAAACATACAAGCCTAATGTAGTAATGCCCTAAAATACTAAAAAGAGAGCCTACCATCACATCCTCCTTAGTGGGACAACTCAATTGTGCTTGTCATGCTGAAAAAGGAATTTCCTAAAAGCCTCAATTCACCTACACTTGTCACTAGGAATACAACATGATATTATCAGTCTTGACAAATAGTTTGTTGAGGAAATTCATCATTGCCAGACAGTGGTAAGGAATGTCACAGTGTGTAGACAACCTGTTAATGGAATGTAGAAAGGAAGCTGTGTGCAAGCAGAAAGCATGTCGTATTTATAGCTAAAACCAAAATCACGGGAGCTGGACTAGCTACTAGCTATTTCACCATCACTTCATGATGAAGAATTGTGGGGACCAGGCTCCAGTACTATGTACCTACTGTTTTACAATTCATATGATATCATAGTCATAGTTAACATCTGCAAAGAGTTTGTATGTTCTCTCCGTGTTTGCGTGGGTTTCCTCTGGGTCCTCCGGTTTCTTCCCACACTCCAAAACATACTGATAAGTTGATTAGATTGTGAGCCCCATGGGGACAGGGACCATTTTGTTTTGTAATCTGTAGGCACTATATAAATAAAGGAATTATTATTATAGAATTATTATTTAGTGATGTGGATTTTACCAGTGAGGTCCAGATGCAGAGACTCTCACCAGGAGGGAAAGGTTGAAATGAATAGCCATGAGGTCAGATTGGCCAGTTTGGCATCTTGGTGGGCCACTGGACACTTAGTGTGCACACAATCCAGACTTTCCAATTTTTTCCAATCATACAGGAACTGGGGAGATACGGACAAGGCCATATAATGCTTGGTAATGCATGATCCATCATTGAATTTGGTGCAGTTAAAATTGTGTTTAGAGCAACCTAATAAATTTTGTATGTTTTTTGTAGTTTGCCCTATTTTTAACATCAGAACTTGTATTTGTTATGCCATCATTAAATTCCTTAACAAATTTATTTAATTTGTAACCCCAGTCTATCATAAATATATCCTTAGACTCTGGTAGAATAAAGTGTAAGAAGCTACTTCAACCCCTGAATCACGATGGTGTGGGCAGCAAAGCGCATACTGTTCATATCCAACAGAACTACTCTTCCTGCACATGGACTCTTTAAGCAACGCTACATTTCATTCACAGTATCAGAATCAGGTGCCTCTGTGCTTCAGCTTCCCATTGTGCAGGAGCACTTCCCCCTCCCACTGTATTTTAAAATATCCTTTGCTGCAGTAAGATTATTGCAGACAGCATGGACGGATTAACACTGCCAGGGGCCCTGGGATGTATGCAGGCACAGCGCCTGCACCCGGCCAACCCGGACAAGTGCCAGGGCCCCGGGGAGCAGGAAGGGCCCACTTGAGCCCCTGATCAATTGTACCAGTGTCGCTATATGACACTGGTACAAATGATCACCACCTGGATCGATTACTTTTCTGCTTCTATGCTGCGCTTGTCAGGAGCGCAGCTTAGAAGCAGAATCCAAAACTCACCAGTCCTGGTTCCCATGAAGCGGCGCACTGCAGGGTATGCGATGGCTCTGATGCCGGCGCACATGATGACGTCATCAGATTTGGTGTAGCGGCTTCAAGGCCGGCACGTACTGCAGGGGGAGGGGAGGCAGCGTGTCTGCAGGCTGAGGGGGGCAGTGTGTCCGCAGGGGGAGGAGCGGTATTCTGAACTCCTTCTATCCATCATCCAATATAAACTAAACCATAGCATCCCCTAAACTAGGTTGTATTCTGATGGATTCCGTGGGCTATTATGGCAATTAAGCCTAAACCCACCAGTGAATCCTGTGGTTACTTGGTTGGCCAGTGCAACCAGTTTAAATAGACATTTACTATGGTCTCCTGTCGACTACCTGTGCTTTTTCTCTGCCTTCAGAAATTTAAGACAGCTGCAAACAGCTGGAACATCACTACATTGTAGCCCATGGTTCTTATACAGTAGCTGATTATGGTGAAATAGGTGGGTTCTGGGTCTCACCCACAGCTGATATAACACTATAATGTCTTAGATTGGTGACCTCTAAGACATAGTTTAAAAATGGGAGACTTATTTAGTAAGTGTTAACTCATTAGAAGGCTTAGAAAGTCCTCCTCTCTCCAAGTAGTTCCCGAATTGGCCTGAGTGACAGTTTTGGGTTTCCATTCATATGTTTAGTGTTTGAAGTTTCCAAAGGACTATACAGATTAGCTGCGTCCTGGCCAGTCTGCTTAACTCATTAATGTGCAGAATTAATGAAACCAGGATTCTGCTCCCATTGTATTCCCTGACACTTACTGGGTGATCCACAGAAGCCCGTGTGACCCCCTCACCTGTAAAGACACCTGCCTTTCTTAATAGGAACTGTTACTAGAACAATATATTACTTGTTTAGTAAGATTTGGATATATTATTTACTAATCCACTTGATGATTAAATTACTAAAATAAAAATAGCCAAAAATTCCCCCAAAATAAAATAATACTCAGAATATCAATGTCGGTATTTCTGGAGTCAGTGCTTGTGGACCTAAGCTAATAGATTAGATAAGTACGTTACAGAACCTGGAGAGGGGAGGTCACCTACTTTTCTAGTTAGACTTTGGCATGCAGATTTTAATTTCTGTGTTTTTTTCTTCTTTGGTAATTTTTTTCGGCCTGGCGGGCTATTCTTGATGCAAGAAAACGTTTGCATTGTGGGAAAGAAAGTAGAAATGCAATAATAATAATAATAATAATAATAATATTTTATTTATATAGCGCACACAGAGCACGCAGCGCTGCACAAAGCATGTCAAATTGGTCCCTGTCCCCATGGGGCTCACAATCTAAACAATCTAACAGTATGTTTTGAAGTATGGGAGGAAACCGGAGTACCCGGAGGAAACCCACACAAGCATTCTAGTACTGAAATTAAAAAACTAACAACTTTTATCAATCAATCGTATCCCCATACTGGGCTAAAAATCCATAATGCAGGAGAAGAATCGTTATGATTCCCACAACAGAAGCCACCACTTTTTAAGACATTTAGTAATGATGGCTTTCAGAAGACACAAAAAAAAATTCTCAATGTATTTGAATCATAAAATTGCATCATACATCTTCTATTCCATTTCATTTGACTTTTGGCTTCAGCAAAATTACTACATCAAAAATTGCCATGGAACTTGAGTGTGTGCGATTTTAAATGATGTCTTAGATCTGTACATTATTATCATTCCATAATTTGGATCCGATCCTCACAACGTCACTCTAACCTTTCACTCAAACATCTGCAGTGACTCCAGCATTGAAATAACTCTTTGACATTTCTGCTATGATGATTGCTATGCAGACAGAAATGTTGGTACATATTTATATTTTACACACAGAAAATAACTCGGGGGATTAAGTAACGTAAATTCCTTAAAGGGTTTGTTCGGTTTCAGAGAACAACTGTTCATGTTTGTATCATGAAAAGTTAGACAGTTTTTCAGTATAATTTCTCCATTGATTCCTCAGTCATTTAACAGGAAGCTTCATGGTTTACTTCCTGTGGATAGAAATCTGTCCATGGTCATGTGATGTCACACAGGTGCACGGCACGTGATGACACACAGCTTTGATTACTCTCTGTGATATAAAGAGCCATGCACCCGTGTGACATCACATGACCATGGACAGGTTTCTTTCCACTGGATGTAAACATAAAAGCTCCCTATAGAATGATAGCAAGCAGAGCTCTAAATAAACTTAAAGAACCTATACAAAAAGTGCATTGGAAAATTGTAGAACTTTTCATTATACAAATAATAACATTTATTTGTGGAAACTAGACAACCCCTTTAACTTGCTGTTTTTTGGTACTTGCATGTACATGTTACTAGTGGTTGAAATTGCAAAGATGGCCATCTGTAATCTATACGTCAGATGAGCCAGTAGATCTGGTACTGTGCTGTTTTAGGAAAGACAGGCTCTTTTCTTATAATACTTTATGGTCTGTTGTTCACTAATATCATGTCAATCCAGATGTGGCAGACTGATTTATGAGGGTCGACTAATTAAAAAGATGAAAATTCAGATGTAAATCCAGTTTTGTCTCCCAGAAAAAAAAAACTGAGAAACTGGTTGAAAATCTTTAGAACACGAACACCACATGTGTTACATTTGCAAAGCTGTCAAAATCAGACAAAAAATCCAACAAAAAATCTCAAAAACACTCCAACTATTGCAGCAAGGTTCTTGTTTAATGATAAATCTACCCGATATGTAATGCCCCTATCCCACCCAGGTCAACATCTGCAAAGAGTTTGTATGTTCTCTCCGTGTTTGCGTGGGTTTCCTCCGGGTACTCCGGTTTCCTCCCACAATCTAAAAAACATACTGTTAGGTTGTTTAGATTGTGAGTCCCAAGGGGAGAGGGACCAATTTGCGTAATCTGTGTGCGCTATATAGAAAAGAATTATTATTATTTAACTGGTGACACTGTTGCAAATAATTGTCAGTTTAGTCCAGAACTGATAGCACCCTCTAGTGGTGGGATTCTTAAGGGACCATCAAAATCAAGCATGATAAACCATGTAGATGCTAATATATAGAGGAATATTTTTATATCAATATATGTGTGTTATAATAAAAAAAAAACTTTGGCACTAAACAAAAGGCCATTTTTGTTCTTTTCTGCTGATTACAACATTTTGTGAAAAGGGAGGTGGGGCATGATTAGGTGCCCAACAAATGTATTATAATTAACAATATGCATATAATTCATTCTGTAAAATAAAAATAAATAGAAATATAACATATATTAAGAGAAACGCCTTCAAGGTGAGCACCAACAACCCCCCCCCACCCCCCAAACTCTAAAAAATGGTCTTCTGGGGTGGTCTTCTCATAATATGTGGTCACAGGCTGGGTTCACAGCAAGTTTTGTGTATACTCAGCGTATACGCCGGGAAAGCTCCTGACAAATATGCTGAGCTTATACATAAACATATATTGGGAGACAGAGTCATAGTTTTTGCCTAAAAATGCAGGATGGTAAGACGCAGATGCAGCGTATTGCATCCATTCACAAGGCGTGCTGAGCACATATGTAGCTCAGCAGGAGGGGGCGACCTGGGGATGTAACTGCCAATATAAAGACAGTGACATCACTAGGGAAACACCCCATATATAACTAGGAGAGGTAGGGTCTCATAGTAGACTTCTGAATGGGGCCCTCCTACCCCCTCAGAAAATATACATATTAGTATACTCACACATTTATACACTCTTACACACATATTCGCACAAATTTTCTAGACACTTATCTCTCCCAGCAGCTGGTGACCACATGGGAGAAGTACATGACAAGAATTGAATAATAAAGATTCCTAGTCCTGCAATTCTGCTGTCCCCTCCCTCTTCCCCCGAAATTTATCTGAGCTGCCAATTCATACTGTAAATTTTGGAAGATGTACAATTTTATATACATATTATGCTGTAAAATGTGCACATCCTCCGCTCTTTAGTGTCAGGTCAGATGATGGGGCCCCCTGACACTACAGGCCCCATAGCAGCTGCAATGGCGTTTTAAGGACACGTCGGAATCCTCCTGACCTGTCCTTACTACTTATGGCAAATAACATGACGTGAACCGAACCTTAATCTTATAAGGGGTTGGTCTACTTATAATATATGGTCACAGTAAATCTTATAAGTGGTTGCTCTTCTCGTAATATATAGGAACAGAAAATCTTATAAGAGGTCGCTTTTCTCATAATATATGGGCATAGTAAAACTTACAAGGGGTTGGTCTTCTCATATATATGGTCACAGTAAATCTTATAGGGGGTTGGTCTTCTCATAATATATGGTCACAGTAAATCATATAAGGGGTTGGTCTTCTTATAATATATGGTCCCAGTAAATCATATAAGGGGTCGGTCTTCTCTGATATATATGGTCTCAGTAAATCATATAGGGGGTTGGTCTTCTTAGAATATATGGTCACAGTAAATCATATAAGGGGTTGGTCTTCTTATAATATATGGTCACAGTAAATCATATAAGGGGTCGGTCTTCTTATAACATATGGTCACAGTAAATCATATAAGGGGTCGGTCTTCTCTGATATATATGGTCACAGTACAGCAACAATACAGTAATGAACTTGTCATACAGTAAGTCATTTTTCTCCATATATTTTACACTTAAAATGAGTTGTTCCTAGAAGAATCATGAATTAGTTATTAAGTGCCAGGATAACATGATTCCGAGAGCCATTAATCTAACTAATTAACACAATGACATAATTACAAAAAGTGTTTATCTGGCGACCAGCAGAAGGAGATTTACAATTTCTGTCAGAAAATTATCAACCCAACCTTTTCTTATTAATGAAGCCCCTGGCCTATTATTATTAATAAACGATAAATACCTACATAATCTGAATTTCAATTAAAATCAGAGCCGTAATTAATTTGAGGGATTTAACAGATGTTCTTGATTAAGGCTTGACAATTTTTTCCCTTTATATGGTGACTTTTAGTATTGTATTCTGATCTGGGCTAAGTAATAGGATTTCAAGTGGGACTCTTCTAAACTGTCTAAACATTTGGATATATCATACAATTCAGATAGATGTTGTTTCTACCTCTTCTATTAGCATCCAGTTCTATTACATCCAATTCATAGTGTTTTGCAGTTTATTTTTCATTATTGTCAGGGGTATAACTAGGAGAGGCTAGGCCCCATGAATGGGAGCCCCTTCCCACCACAAGATTTTTTTAATTATTACTATTATGCCTATGGTATAAACACCATATTTACACATACATACATACAGCAGTAACACACCATATACACATATACAGCATAAACACACATACATACAGCAGTAACACACCATATACACATATACAGCATAAACACACATACATACAGTTTATACACACCATATATACAAACATACAGCATATACACCTATGCAAGCCGTACCAGATAAACACATGCAAAATATAAACACACACATAGTCCATATCCCATATTCACACCTTAGCCCTCCGAGCAGTGGACGGGCCCAGCTATGCCCCCTCCACGCCCACATGTTGGCATATTCATAGTTTTAATCTGTACAAGAACAAGAATTTGCAATTATTCCATGTCAATAAACTGAAAGAGTATGAAGACTTTTTTCTGTAGTTGTTTTAAGTATATAAGTGAAGAGGTACAGCAGATCCAATGTATAGTTATTACAGTATAGATATTGTAATTGATATTGTATAGAGTAATTGATATTGATGAACTACCTATAACATAGGTCCTTAATATCAGATCCATGGGGATCTGACCCTTGGAACCCCCATTAGTCATAAGTGAATGGGAGCTGAACTGCACTTGTACAGCTCAGCCAGTCCACAGGGAATATATCTGCTACTCCGGTTCAATTTCCCTTGTTGATTCTGGTGCTGGAAGGAGATGTTTGGTAAATGTTGGACCCCCCAGCCGATCTTTCTTATGGTCATTTTCTCAACACTCTGATAGTAGACAACGTGAAACAAAAATGGTGATCCAGTATCCAGACAGTGGGAAAAAGCTCCTTTTACACCCTAATTTATTAAGTTTAGATTGAAAACATGTTGGTGCGTTTCGGACAATTCACGTCCGTAATCATAAGCTACTACTAATGAGGTGAATCATCTGAAACACGCCAGACCAAGTGCCGATAGTGGCACCACCATGTTTTTAAACTGGACTTACCGATTAAAATGTTTTAACAAAAGCTTTTTTTTTTCTACTGACTGCATCACCATTTTTGTTTCAAGTTATCTAACTGGCCCCTACCCAACAAATCCGTGCATCAAAATTTTATACCGAGTGAACAGGAGGGAAACTGAACACAAAATATATTTTTCTCCTCTTGTTTACTATGATAGGGCTATTTTTTTTTTCAAAAATGTTTTTGTACTCAAAATATTAAAATAAATCTTTTTTTTACCACCAAATTCTTATTTGCCTAAAAATATTTGAAAATGAAGAAGAAATAAAGGGAGATAAGTCAATACACAAACAAAGCTATTGTGGAGCTCTGGTAATCTCTTCCTACAAATAACAAAGGCTCCCTCTTAGTACACCATGCTAGAGAAAAGAATGGAGTAGTAACACACAAAAACTCTACCTTACGTGCAGAATGAATGGGGGTGTACTCCGGTTTTCACTTTTCAGCTCTTTGTGTTTATAATAGACCATTAGAAGGTTTAATTAATCCATTGTCCCTGGAATATGCAAGGTCTATAAATAATGTTCAAGTGCCACAGACAGAATGAGGCACACACCAAGAACGTCAATTTCAGACAAATATTACCTATATGTCAAAATAGCATATTTTAGTAAAAAGACTTTGTGAATTTATTTACATTTATTATTTTCATAAAAATAAAATCTAAAAGCAATAAAATATTTATATCACATTTTAAATATATGTGCTATATCATAGGTTTGAATTTGATCAGTTATACAATTCAAATACAAAATAATTGTTATAAAATTGAGGCATTATTTTGCATAAATGGAAAAAAAAAAAAAACATGAACACCAAAAACAACAACAATGTAGAATCATATCTTTAGAACACTGTTTCACATTCTAATTTGTTTTATGTGAAATGGGGGAGTGTATCACTAACGTCCTCTAGTGCAGAGTATTAAAGATTCAGGGAACAACCATCTAATATATAAAGCTGAGTGTATGCATGTGTATGTGTGTATGTGTGTATATGCGTGTGTGTGTATGTATGTCTGCTAAAGGAAACTACACCGTTGCATTTAAAATCACTGAATTTTGCACAGTCACTCTCTGTGACTCAGGGAACATCATAGACTCGGATTTGAGACAAAATTTTTACCCTGCGCTTTCCAAAATATACTTATTAACCACCATATACAGGAGAAATTGTCTGCTGCTGCTGCTAAGGCAGTTGGAAGCTGAGTCGTGATTGGTTGCTATTCTGCCACAGGTCATTGATATCAACTTTGATTGGTTACGATAGGCAATGAGTATAATACGCTAATGTATGAGGTAAGATGGATAGGGATATAGAGATAGGGGGAGATTTATCAGAAGTGTCTGAGTTAAAACTGTTGAAATGAAATTTGAGCTCTGAATGGTTGCCATGGGCAACTAGAGCAGTTCTGGTCTCAGATACTTCTGATATATCTCCCCATAGACAAAGTAACAGTCTGAGACAGTCACTGAAATAGACAGTCCGAGACAGTCACTGAAAGAGACGGTCAAAGACAAAGAATCTCAGAGATGGTCAAAGACAGAGAATGTCACTGAAATAGACGGTCCGAAAGAGAGAGAGTCACTGAAAGAGAAAGTCCTAGACAGTTAATAAAAAAGACGGTCTAAGACAGTCACTGAAAGAGATGGTCAGGGACAGTCACTGAAAGAGACGGTCAGAGACAGAGAAGGTCAGTGAAGGAATGGTCATTGACAGAGTCCCCAGTCCATCAGTCCCCAGTGGAATATATCAAGAGGGGAATATATCAAGAGGCTCTGGATATATCAGTTCATGCCTTTCGTAGAATTGCGCTATAAACTAGGCCAGTTCCTGCCACAAATACCCTGCATCGGCCCACTCCGCAACTTGACACAACCCCCTTCACGCCCCTCCACACCCACTTGTGGGGAAAGAGTTGAGCCAGGAATTACAACTTTGTCAAGGCTTGTATGGCCTTGATTAATGTCCCCAATTAGCTTTAATGGCTTCAACATATGGAAAATTGATTTTAAATTGATGTTTTTTAAGATTTAATGGGAAAGATTTTTTAATCAACGCAAGAATACTGCGGCCATAAGCCAAAACATTGTCTAAAATGCATTATGCCACATGTATCAAGGCTTTTAGACCTTTGGAGACACTTTTCCGACTTGTATGGCAAAGGGGTGTAGCCTATTAAAAGGGGGCTTGACTTTTGCGCCCAAAAAGTAAGTCGTGTGTCAAAATTTGCAGCAGTAAACTAGACCAACTAATAGATGCAATAGTGCAAAGTACTACTATCCAGTCTCAAACTACTCCATATTAATCATCCAGCATCAGACACAGTGACAAATTTGGTGCAGCAGAGGACTGTCTAGTCTGACTATACTGGTCGAATGTGGGGCATTTTGATAAATTCCCCCAAAGTAGTTTCCTGAATATCTTTTAATGTTATTGTTTCTATGACAAATTATGCCTGGCTGATACATTGTTAATAATCTTATGACTAATGTAGCAAAATGTTATTGTGTTTTTTTAATTTAATTAGTTGGAACTCTAGAAATTGCATTTCCAGAACATTTTGATGCATACATGATTCATCTTCTGATTTTAAACTAATATGTTCTAAATATATATATATATATATAACATTCAATAATAAAAGTTGACCAACCCCCCCAAAAATCCATGATTTCAGCCTTGTTTTTATCAAAGTAAAGTTTAAAAACTAACAGAAAAGCATTTTTTATGTATCTTGTTTATGGTCTGGAATATCTGGAATATTGTTGTGCAACTAATTACGGTGTTTCCCTCTTTCACAGCTGGATGGGTTAATCCAATTCTTCAGTTTGTACAACTGTAATTATTAGTTTCTAGTTAAGGATCATACACTCTTTTGGAATGATCCACTTTCTTTTTCCATCTTGCCCGTTTGAATGTAGATCCCCTTGAAAACCCCAAGCCTAAGCAGCTCAGATCTGTGTGTGCCTACAGGTTGAAATCTCACATTTGATTCTTCCTGGGAAGAGCATTATAAGCTGGAGAATAGAAGATTTTTGATCACATGGGGAGACAGACAAAAGGATGTAGAACAATTGCTCCCAGTAGGTAGAGGAAAAATGGAAACGAGACTCCCACGATCCTTGCTCTATTGATTAGATTCATTCAGCTGGGTTAGTAGTTAGCAATGACAGGCTTAGGGCCAATCACCATAGGGCTATTACGTTTAATTGTGAAGAAGGGTCTAGGTTCATGTAGAGACTGAAGAAAGGAATCACTCGTTAACCTGGGTTTTCAGAACAGATGTGTTTTAATGTTGAGAACTAGAGGAATTCTTTTGAAATATGGTTCTTCGTTTAGTTGGGGGAAAAAAATCACCAAAAAACTCAACGTCTGCGACACTTGTCCTAGGAATTCACATTGGTCATTTCCTTGCTAAGTTCCAGGTAGCAGGTTTCCACTTGCACCAAAGACTTATCTATTTCAATTAGTTGCCTTTCAGTCACCTGGAACTGAACACATCCCGTTCTCTTATCTTATCTGGGACAAGGAAATACCCCTTTGGACTGTAAATATGACCTCTGTGATCAAGGATAAAATGCCTGGACTTATGGTTTTAATTAACTTATCCACCATGAAAGGGACAAAATATGCTAATTAATTTTTGTATAGTAATGGATTGGGAAAAATAAAGGTAATTCTAAAAATGGTATAGTTCTTTTTTCATTTGTAACTTGTATGTTTTTATTATGGGTATTATAAGAAAATTCAATAACTTATGTATAAAATATACACTTATATGTAATTGTAACAATACAATTAATGAACAATAGGACACAAGATATATTACATTTTATGGAAATAGCTGATATTTTTTTAAAAAATGTGTTTTAATTTGTAGAAAAACAATAATTTTTTTAGTCATTTTTAGGTATATTGTAATGTATAGCAATGGTTTAAATCTATTAGAAATCATGGAAATTGAAACAATATGTTATTACAATTGAAAAAAGAAGAGGCGCTCAAAATTTATTATCCATGGCAAGAATCTGATGCCCTACGATGATTACCTAAAGATGTGGCTTGCTGGGAATGTCCTCATATAAAGATGAAGGTTTCATTTAATTTACATAGTTTGCATTTCTTGGCAACAAACAGTTGTGCCTCAGGACTTGTCTCGGTTTTCATAACCACCACATTGGCTACCAGATATTTTGACTTGTGCTTTTAAAAGCGGCTTAGCTGACATGGAATCTACAAAGGAGACACTAGGGGCAAAGCAGGTATAGTTTCAAAGGTCAAAGAAAGGAGAGCAAACAAGACTGACAGTTGCACAGAGGATGTGTTAAGTCTGGGGTGACATTTTCTAGAACTTAAGACTTATTAGATAGTCTACGAAGCGCCACCTTAACCGTCTAACTGGTTTGACATCATACAACCGAATCTCCAAATCTTCACATGGCGGAGTGCTCAGTTCCTCAGTTTCTACTTATCGAACAGGTGATGGATGAACTGGATCGATTGATTGCCTATGGAATTGGCTGAAGAGAGTGTGTGCTTAAGATAGGAATGTTCAATGGAAGTCTCATAAGGATTGAAGAAAAGTTTCTTATGATGTGAGAATGAAGTTAATGCTCTATAAAGCACATAATCAATCTGTCAATAAAAATCCAATGTAAAGTGAGTTTTAATTAGAAATCAATAAATCACAAAAGATCAGGGAAAGTAGAAAACAATCCAATTATAATACTGCACCTGTTCTCGTTGATGAGTGTTTGCCTGTTGAACTTTAGACATATACAGGCGATCGCCTACTGAATGACACCTTACTTACCGGCAACCCCTAGTTACTGATGGTCCTCTTCGCCAACTGTGACCTCTATTCAATACATGAAAATATATAATTGTAGATTAATAGTGTTCCAAAAATAGCCAGGTATCCCTTTGTCACCATTGCATTAACAAATTAACTTTAGCAGTTGCAGGTGCCTCAAGCGTTTTGTGATCTTTAAGAGTATGGCTGAAGTCTATGCTCAACAAGAGATTTAAAGAAGTTGACTCAACACGACCATTGAAACAAGAAAACGTATTTACAGACTTACAAAAGTATACACTTAATGGACCGATATGCGATTTTAGCCATTAACCCCTTAAGGACGCAGCCTGTTTGCAGGTTAAGGCTCGCAACTTTTTTTTGAAATTTGACCAGTGTCTCTTCCTGTGGTAATAACTTTTGAACACTGTTACTTATCAAAGCGATTCTGAGATTGATTTTTCCCCACATGTTGTACTTCATTTTAGTGGTAAATTTTGGCTGATAAGTTTTGCGTTTATTTACAAAAAAAAGAAAAAAATGATGAATTTTTAGAAAAATTTGCCATTTTCGAAATTCAAAATCACCGCGTTTTCAGGCAGATAAATTTACCACCTAAATAACTTGCAGAATAACATTTCCCATTTGTCTACTTTACATTTTCATAATTTTTGAAATGTTTGGATAATTTATTTTGACGTCACGCGGCCTACAAATCGAATAGCGATTTTCCGTATTTTCGGAATTGACTATTTTGGGGATAAATACTGTTTGAAATCAAATTTTACATATTTAGCAACAAAACCCCCTATATAACCAACCCATTTTCAAATCTGCACCCCTCAAGCTATCAGAAACAGCATTTACAAAGATTGTTAACCCCTTGAGATCTTCATAGTAATTGAATCAAAATGGCGGTGAAATTTAGAATGGTCAAATTTTGTCGGTTATACGTTCATTTAGCCCTAAAATTTACACATTTCCAAAAGATAAAAAGAGAAAACTCACCATAAAATTTGTTCCACAATTTCTCCTGAGTGCAGCGACCCCCCACACGTGGACATTACTTGTGTTATGGGGGCACAGCGAGGCACAGAAGGGAAGGAGCACCCTGCAGCTGCCAGGATTTTAGTTTTCTGGTTGCCCCCTTTTGAAGGCTATAAAATTTTCGCTTTTCCGTTATTGGGGTCATGTGATGGCATTTTTTTTGCGGGACGAGATGCTTTTTCCAGTGTTACCATTTTGGGGCTGGTATCACCTATTGTTGAAAATTTTGGAACTTTTTTTGAGGTCATGAGTAGAAAAGCATCAATTCTGTACTGGATTTTTTACTTTTTTTTTTTTTCGTGTTCAACGTATAGCCTAATAATCATGTTATCTTTATTCTATGGGTCGATACGATTACGGGGATACCAGACATGAATATTTTTTCTTATGTTTTACTAAATTTGCCAAATAAAACCCTAATGTGGGGAAAAATCTATAATTTTTGCATCGCCGTCTTCCAAGTGGCATAACATTGTTACGTTTTTGGCTACAGAGCTGGTTGATGGCTTGTTTTTTGCGGGACATGTTGTTCTTTACAACAATATCATTCTAGAGTACATATGTTTTGTTGATCACTTTTTATTGCATTTTTAGTGGGATATAATAGGTAAAAATCATAATTTTTGGCGGGTTTTTGGCGTTTTTTTTTACGGCGTTCATCGCTTTTTTGAGCGTTATATGTCTCTTTATATGTTTTGGGGCTTATGGGCATTTTTAGTGATTTATAAAGTAATTTTTTATTGAAAAACATTATTTTGTACATTTTTTACATGATCCACCATGGGATATGAACAAGCAATCATCTGATTGCTTGTTCTTGATAATACTCTGCAATACTAATGTATTGCAGGGTATTATCAGTGCCAGCCTATGCAGATGCATAGGCTGACACTTTGCCTTTAAGATGACGTCACAGACGCCATCTTAAAGGTAAACCCTCCAGGCTTTTCTGGGGTCCCGATCGGACCCCAGAGGAGCCAAAACAGCGATCGCCCCCCCCGAAAACGGTGCGGGGGGGCCGATCGTGGGGTAAAGACCCCCAGAAGGCAGGTTAAATGCCGCGGTCGCGTTGACCGCGGCATTTAACGGGTTAAACACCCGCGATCGGAGCCCACTCCGACCGCGGGTGTTAGCCGGGGATGTCAGCGGTAAATTACCGCTGAAATCCCGCGGCTAACGATGCCGGTTCGGCTGCTATACAGCGCTGAACCGGCATCGGCTCTGCGCAGTAGCTGTACTGCGCTGAGCGCTAATCGCGGGACTCAGCGCAGTACAGCTACGGCGCAGAGTGCTAAGGTGTTAAAGTGCATGTGTTCAAAGTAAGAGAAGTATGTAGAGAAAAGTAGGCCAGAAAACACTTCTAGTGGGGTCTTCTTTACCCGAAAGAAATTGGCCCACAAAACTAGGTGCAGTGTCCCTGTGAAGTGTGTATAGTCCACCAGATTCATGAATTGTGGTGCACGTTCTTCATGAATCTGATGCACCTTTAACATAGGATGTGCAACACAATTATGTCAGACACTACATGATAAATGTGGTGCGCGGACCACCTGTGCATCGCAACGCCCCTTTCAGTGCAGAATTATAAATGTGGACACTTTATAAATACCTGTGCAAGCAGTTTGCACTAAAAAGAATGTGCAAAGTCAGACAGAAAACTGGTGCAGAGGCTTTAAATAATGGGGGTCAATAAATTGTTTTTTACTGAAATCTAGCAAACTGATAGAGAGGGAGTACCCCTTAAGCATTAGATTCTTCAGTTATATCAAAAATGGTGAGTTTGGCTAATGTTAGGCTAAGGCTTTTGTCCATGATATTTATTTTTATGACATATTGGAGTGGATTTATAAATGGACTTGTGCCACATTTATGAAGGCTTTTAGGCACATTCCCGACTTGTCCGATTAAGGGCCGTGGCCTACGGCGGGAAATGGGCCTCATAAAAAAAGGGGCTTGGCTTGCGGGAAATCGTCTATGCGCCCAAAATTCTGACGCACAGTTAAGACCAACTAAAAGTAGGTCTAAAGTAGGAACTGGCAATCTTTTACTGCACCAGAATTCATCATGACAGTGGTAAATATGGCGCAGCTAAAGACTAGTGTTTTCCAGCTAGAGACTGGCGGAAGATGTTAAATTCCCCCCCTACTATGTTAGGAAAACATGCGATGGAAAATCAATCCAAAAGCGTACTAAAGCAGAGGTTGGGAGCATTTTTGGCTGAGAGAGCCACAAATGCCACATATTTTAAAATGTAATTCTTTGAGAGCCATACAATGTGCACATTCACACCAGTCGATAGGTAGACACAGCAAATGCCCTCAGTAGATAGGTAGCCCCAGCACATGCCCCCTAGTAGATAGGTAGCCCCAGCATATACCCCCAAGTAGATAGGTAGCCCCAGCACATCCCCAGTAGCCACAGCACATGTCTCCCAGAAGATAGGTAGCCATAGGACATACCCCCAGTAAATAAAAAGCCACAGAATATGCAGCCCAGTAGATACAGCAAAAAATTGTAATAATAATACTCACCTACATGAGTTCCCTGCAGTCTGCTCCTCATCGCTCCCATGCCCTTCTTTATGACCCATGCACTGCCATGGTTGTTTAGGTGATGATGGTGGCGGCGGTGCCTGGGTCTCACAAAGGGTGCAGGCAGTGGTAACATTGCAGCCTGTGTCCATTGATCTGCGCTGTGTGTGTCTTAGATGCACACATCGCTGATAGCTATTTATTAAAGATTTGCCTGCGAGTCAGATGCAGACAACAAAAGAGCCACATCTCACTCTCCAGCCATAGGTTCCTCAACCCTGTGCTAAAACCACAATGGAGGAATTGGTTGTTGACAACTGGTATGTCATTAATATCCCTCCTGAGGGAAACTCCCCTATTATTACAATCTTTGGGATATATAGTCCTTCCCATATTGCACTCCAGCCTTCATAATGTTTATTTGTTTTGCCCATGACATGTAAGATATATATTAAAATATCATATTTTTTAACTCTTTGAGCTTGGGCCGCGATCTGTTTGCTACATTATAGCATGGCATCCAGGACTGTTTAGATATTTTAATTACGGTACTAAAAATCTTACATACAACATACATTGCCATCAAATCAATGCAGTTTTCCAGATTTTAAGTAAATATAGTCTCAGAACTAGGTTAAAAAGCTTAATTTTCTCTTCTAGACTTCATGAATGGTTGGAGCTTGTACAATACCTTGTAGCTTTTCAAAAGACTGGGTCAATATCCCGATTTTTACAAAAATGCTCTGATCCCATATTGAACCCACAATGCAGTAGGCGACATTAGAACATAAGCAAGTGATGGTGTTATCCTGGCATACTATCTCAATAAAACCAGATTTGGGCATCTCTTTGGATTAAGGATTCTTTAAAATGGACCCATTTGTCGGTTATATCTGTGTTATATAGATTGACATCTCTGGGATTACTTTTATCTTCTCTGATAAAGCCACTTTTAGAGGACTGGCCAACCATCTGTGTACTGTGGTGGTCACCTGATTGATAGGAATGATCAACCATCTAATGTGTATGATGGTGCTTCATCCTTTTATAGAACCAAGCAGCTACCAGTGGAAGATGACATTGGGCCATTTTCCCCAACCCATAATGTAAACACATATAATCAGGTATATGAAGGAAGGGGGGTGTCAGAAGTAATAGATATCATCCTAACAAGCTGAAGGATATCTAAAACTTAAGGTAAGCTTAAACTGTTGGCATTCTCTCTGCCAAAAATGAATTTGTATTTTCTCTTTGAAAAATGAGTATGGAGCATGATGTCCACATATATCTATTTTGGGACTATTATAGTAAGCTCTTGTGTTTACTGTCATTATGATATTTTGTCGTCATGGGTTTCTTACATTTTCCATGCCATTGTGACGGCTGAGCCTTCTTCCATGCAGACAATTTTACTCCCGTCTCCTGAAAGTGAGTGGAATTTTCATTAAGCTTCGTCCAATGACTTTTCCATTGAAGTTCTGTTTGCTCAGAACACAAGCTGAAGAGGATAAACACATTTTTTAAAATCAAATTCTAATTTACGACAAGCGGCAACTATAAATGGCGTGAGTTATTTATAGAGACTTGCAGTCGCTGTTTCCATTTGCTCTTGGATTTATTCATTTAAACAAGATGTATTTACTGAAGAGATCCCTTTTATGTGTCACATTTTGGAAACAACCGGCAGCAGGTAGGGCTAAGTGTTGTGTAATGTGAGAAAGTCCATGGAATATCTGTAAATGTACCTGTGTTACCCCTCACTAATGAGGTCAGCAAGCTTCCTCCTCCTGGGCTTAAGTCACTTCAGAGGAACTGGTGGCAAGGTCTCAGCTGTACCTCTGGCTACCCGATACAGGATAAAAAGACTTTAGAGGACGACTCTAAACAGTCTGACACTCAAGACCTGCCCTAAGGTATGAAGGTGAGATTGCCAAGGGATAAGACAGCAAAATGGATACCTTTTCCTATCACAGGGGATAGATTCCTTATCTTATTTGATTTTAGGATTGCTGTTCGGACCACAAACAATCATTAAAGTCACTCAAAAAGGTCATGAAAAAGGTTACCAAAAGGGAATAAAATACTCTTTATCTGTTGCATACAAATTGAGGAACTAATTTTTATAAGCCACATTTAATACCTATTAGTATATCCGTATATATGTGTTTTGGATATTTTATATATTTTTGCAGTAAAAGAAAAACTTTAAATATTTATTGTTAGTAAAAATGTTGTAGTAGTATACAAGGATTCTATAAAAAAAAAGTACCTTTGTGACTTTTTACATTTACATTCCACAAATATATTTGTGTAGATTAAAGTAGTGCTGGCCCAAATAGTCAAACTGTATGGCATAATCTCTGTGAGTATGGCCTATTGGATATCCAAGCACCAGTCAATGTCAGCCAGTAGGAGATGAGATTGCTATCGAAAGTAGAGCCTGTGCATGAACATATCTATGGTTTGGTATGAAACCCTCAATAATGATCAACTGATAATTTGATGCATGATAATGATGGAATGTGATAATGGACATAGTAAATTATCTTTAGCTTTACTGAACAAGGCAGTATAATGATAAAATAAAAAAGTAATGCTATATCTATTAACAGTGGGTATAGAAAGAATTCAGAACCCTTTAAATTTTCCACTCTTTGTTTAATTGTAGCCAATTGGTAAGATCAAAAAAATTTTTTTGCTCATTAATGTACACTCTGCATCCCATCTTGACAGAAAAAAGAAATGTAGATATTTTTGCTAACTTATTAAACTAGAAAAACTGAAATATCACATGGTGATAAGTATTAAGACTGTTTGCTGTGAAGCTCATAGTTAATTTAGCTGATTGGCTGATTGGACTTGATTAGGAAAGACACACACCTGTCTATATAAGACCTCACAGCTCACAGTGCACATCACAACACATGAGAATCAAAAAGTCGAAGGAACTGCCCAAGGAGCTCAGAGACAGAATTGTGGCAAGCCACAGATCTGGCCAAAGCTACAAAGAAATTTCTGCAACACTCAAGGTTTCTAAGAGCACAGTGGCCTCCACAATACTTAAATGGAAGAAGTTTGGGACAACCACAACTCTGCCTCAACATGTCTTTCCAGCCAAACTAAGCAATCATGGGAGAAGAACCTTGGTGAGATAGGGAAAGAAGAACCCCAAAATCATTGTGGCTGAGCTCCAGAGATGCAGTAGGGAGATGAGAAAAGGTTCCACAAAGTCAACTATCACTGTAGCCTCCACCAGCTGAGGCTTTATGGCAGAGTTTGCCAACAGAAGCCTCTCCTCAGTGCAAGACATGAAAACCTGCATACAGTTTGCAAAAAATCCCATGAAGGACTCCCAGACTATATGAAATAAGATTCTTTGATCTAATGAGATAAAGATTGAATTTTGGTTTGAATTCTAAGCGGTATGTGTGGAGAAAATCAAGCACTACCACCAAATACACCTGCCAAATACAATCCCAACATTGACACACGGTGGTGTGCTATGGGGGTGTTTTTCATCTACAGGAATAGGGCGGCAAGTGAAGGAAAGATGGATGCTGCAAAGTACAAGATATATCCTGGCTAAAAACCTCTACCAGAGTGCTCGCGACCACACACAGCTAAAATAGCGACTTCAAAACAACTCTGTGACCATTAATGACTGGCCCAGCCAGAGCCCTGACCTTAACCCAATTGAGCATCTCTGGAGAGACTTGAAAATGGCTTCCACCAACGTTCACCAGCCAAACTGAGGAAACTAGAGAGCATCTGCAAGGAAGAGGCAGAGGATCCCCAAATCCTGGTGTGAAAGACTTGTAGCATCATTACCAAGAAGACGCTTGGCTGTACTAGCTCAAAAGATTCTACTCAACACTGAGCTAAGGGGCTGAATATTTACAACCAAGTGATATTTCAGTTTTTTTTGTTTAATAAATTAGCAAAAATATCTACATTTCATTTTTTTATGTCTAGATGACACTGTACATTCATGAACTTGATCTCAACAAATGGCTGCAATGAAACAAAGAGTGAAAAATTTAAAGGGGTCTGAATAATTTCCATACCCACTTTATCTATAATTACAAGACAGCCAATAATATTGTAGATACATATATGCATAAAATGTGAATAAATGAAGATTAGTGTTTTTTATATATTTGTCTGGTCTGTTATTGTCTTATTCTTCGTGTCTCACAGTTTTCCACAGGACTGTATACAGACTGTCATAATGTCCCTGTCCCTAAGGGACTTACATTCTTATTTCCTTATCTCAGGGACACACTGGCTGATATTATTGCAAAACCAATTATCTTATCTGTATATTTTCGGAATGTGGGTGGAAACTAGAGCACCTGGAGGAACCCAACACAAGCTTCATGCAGATGTTGCCCTTGATCTGATTTGAACCCACAATCCCAGTAGTATCATTTCAGCTGAGCTTATCTATGTGTGACTGTGCTGATCTGATAACAGATTTCAGTTTGGAGTTGTCTGATTCGTTCACAAATTGATGAATGTAATAAAGTTTTCTATTAATAAATATATTTATATAATAAAATTTACATCACCAAAAGCAGTTTATAAAAGTTGGGTTTTAGGGATTTTTCCTTTACATGTATAGCTCTGTATGGAGGCAGCTAATGGGGTGTAGGGTGGGTGCCTGCTTTGTTATACACCTGTGATTTCCGCTGGCATGGAAATTACCATCTTGGTTGGAAGCACCCCTTCCCTGTTGCACCCATTGCACCGATGTGTTGCAATGACAACCAGTTGGAAACTATTGCTGTATTTTGTATAAGAGATTATAATCCCTAGAACAGTGGTGGTGAACCTATGGCATGGGTGCCACAGGCCGCACAACACATGCTTTGCTAGACAGGACTCATGGCCTTCTTCTGCAGTGCCAGGCAGCCCAGCTCGTTGCTCCTTCTCCAAACCCCACAATTCTTCCTGTTCGGGAGGAACTTAGAACAATTGAAAGCTAAGTCAGAGAAGGGGCGATAACTTACTCTTTAAATTGATAAGTGGGTTATGGCTTGCAGTTTGGGCACTCTATTCAAGGTTCACTATCACTGCCCTATGGTGCTTGAACCTACAGAAAAAAGTAGATATTTTTTTAAGTTAAAAAAATTAATAAAATTAAAAAAAAAAAATTAAAATCCAAATCACTCTATTCCCTAGAATGCACATAACAAAAAACAAATAAAATGATAAAAATGTTAAGTATCTTTTTTTTCAAAATATATTTTTATTATCCTATACAGTGAATGCCATAACAAATAAAACACCCAAACCTCACTTTGAATAAAAAGTGAATAAAAAGTTCAAAAGGTTGTACAGTTCTAAAAATGGTTTCCATGAAAACGTCTGTCACATAACACACAAAACTTTACACTGTAGTATAAAAAAGTAATAGGTGTCAGTTAAAAGTTTAAAATTAAAACAAAGTAAAGAAATCTAAATTACTATCTGTATAATCATACTAACACACGGGGGCACATTTATTTACCCATCGCATTGACGCCGACGATCTGGAATGTCCGGCGAGGATTCGAAGCTGTCGCAATTCACTAAGATCAGGCGTTAAATTTCCTGCATGTGTCGCTTCCCCGCTCAGGTCCGCCGGAGTTCACTTTCTTCTTCCCGGTGCATGTGAGTGCTGATCTTGTGACACAATTTGATTTTTAAATTCTGTGGTTTGTCCGAATCAGTTGGGTTATCCGATGGCCACGCTCCCCCATTTGTGTCGCATGCGAGCCGGTGCCGATGCGCTACAATCCGATCGCGTGCCCCAAAAACCCGGGTCAATTCAGCGCAAAACGAAGAAATTTGGGAAATCTGACAGAAATGGTCCGACGGACCCTTATTAAATGTGCCCCATGGAGTACAAAGGAAGTATCATTGGGACTGCAATGTAAAAGCTTCAAAATCAAACATGGGAAGGAAATAGCTCACCTGTTTTTTTTTCACAGCATTTGCAATTTTTTTTCAGCTTTTCAGTAGTTTGAATGAAATAAAAACTGGTGTTAATAAAAAGTACAAGTGGATTAGCAGACAACATGCGCTCGTAAAGGTGGGGAGCAAAATAGCGACAGTACAACTAAAAAGGTTGAAGGACAGTTCTCTTATATCCATACCAGAGAAGAGTTAATCATGCAAGAGTCAATTACGACTTCTCCATATTTTTCAAAAACTTTTAAGGTCAGGTCAACAACTGCAAAGAGTTTTTATGTTCTCTCCGTGTTTGCGCGGGTTTCCTCTGGGTTATCCGGTTTCCTCCCACACTCCAAAACAAGCTCCGTGCAGCGCTGCGTAATCTGTGTGCGCTAACTAAATATAGGAATTATTATTATTAATATTGGTTTGGGTCCAAATTACTCCGTTCTGCAATTGTTCTGGAAATTGGGATATAACACCCACCAACGCCCTTCAATGAAAACATTAAATTTATATGAAAAGCACCTATCCTGTTTCATTCATTTTTTACAAGTTTATTTATTTTCCGTCACCCCTACCTATGTTTTGGGATGAATAACAGCAGTAGATAGCCGCCATTTGAAAAAACTTGTAGAAAGCTAAGCAGAAAAGATTCAGATTTGCTTCTGTGCTTGAAAAATGCTTGAATGAATATTGCGAAATTAATGAACATATACGCTCATCTCTAATCCATACAAACTTTTATGTTTTTGTACAAACCTCACTATAATGCAGCAAAGACAACCCAAATATGATTTCCACATTATTCACATCTCACAGTCTTTTGTCTAAATCCCCCTAATGAAAGGTTTACATGAATGCCTGTTTTTTTTTTAGCCGAAAATACCTTGAAGTTGAAGAGTGGTTTTCTTATCTCAAAAGGTAGGGGAATTGTGATTGAGAGGAGATTATTATGTTTAAAGGCAACAAAGATAAGGAAAAGAAAAGACTGGAGGATAACAAATGTGTGTATCTACCTTGGATTAGTGTGAGCTCTGCTACTGAAAGCTTACAACCAAACACAGTCACATCCTGCAACACCCAATGGCCTGGGTCACTGCCTTGGGATGACTTGCCAAGTCACATGATGTCTCGAAAAGTACAGATACATATTCTCTCTAAATAATGACTTTTTTTCATACTTTTTTTTACTGTGCACATTAGGTACATGGGTGGTAAAAATTCTTATACCTGGTTATTATTCTGAAGATTAAACATTGAATTAAGTGTATCTACATAAAACATCAGTCTATAGCCAATAATATAAACTCATATTGTTAAATCAATTGTTTTGCTTTCATATGGATCCAGTGGTGTAACTTTAAACTGCTGGGCTCCAATGTAAACCCCAACTATAATTTATATGTATAATGTAGTGGTCCTTTTGGGTAAAAGATACTTTTTCTTGTCTTTGCTCTTCCAAAAACTTTAAAACATTGTATACATAGTGTTTCTCTGTTTACCTTCATCCTTAAATTTGGTGATGTAGTGTTGGATCTCATCGATGGTGGATACTTCTTGGAGAAACACCCAAATGGTTATTGCCCACTCAGTCATTTGTACCTGAGATAGAACCGAATTTTCAAAACTGTCCTAAGACAGAAAAAAATGCCTTATTGGTCAGGCCTAAAACTTAACTTTTATTAAATTATTAAAAATTCACACTCAACTGTTTTAAAATTTCACTTCAGTTAAATGGGGGGGGGGGGGGTGCTAGGTTTTTAGAGAATCATAGTTGTGGCTGTTAATGAGTAGGGTCGCTGGAGAGATCCACTAGTCCAGACAATACGATTGAGTAGCTACTCATCCTGTGATACTTACATATGAAAAATAACAGCCCAACATGTGAAATTTTAAAACAGTTGAGTGTGATTATTTAATAATTTAATAAAAGTTAAGTTTTAGGCCTGACCAATAAGGCTTTTTTTCTGTCTTTGGTCAGTTTTGAAAATTCGTTATATGTTGCCTTGGCAGCCCTATCACTGGAGGAAATTGCTACCTGAGATAGAAATTGCTCTGTCTCCACCTGACAGAAGTTGTCAGACTTACAACCAAAAACAGATGTTCTCCATTGCGTCTGTAACTCCTATAGAGGTTAGTAGGAGTTGTGAAGACAGCGTAGCACAGTGAGTAAGGTTGAGAACCCAAACCTCAATGTTTGGGTCCTTGGAGGACATTGTGGATTTTGTCTTTTGACTAACCCCACACACCATTTTTCCCAGGATCATAGTTCCTCAATGACATCCCAGGAAACAACGCTGCAAGGTAAAAGTGTGGTGCGAACCACCTGCATTCTAAGAGTTAACAGCCACGATTGTGTCACGGGCACCCCCGCAATCCATACCACGGATCGCGGGTGCACCCGTGCCTCCGTTGCGGGCACCCCCGCGATCCATATCGCGGATCGTGGGTGCACCCGTGCCTCCCTCCGCTGCCCCGGCCCCGCTCCGGTGCACTCACCTCTCCTGGCTCCCGCTCCCGTCCGGACTAGGTCTCGCGCGCGGCACTGCCTCAAGATTTAAAGGGCCAGCGCACAGGTGATTAGTATTGGTCATTTCCTGTTTTGTATATAACCCTTTGTTTCCCATCATTCCCTGCCGGATCTTTGTGCCTCTTAGCCTTAGAGAAAGCTTCCTAGCGAGTATTGCTGTGTTCCTGCGTATTCCTGTATTCCTGCGTATTCCTGTATTCCTGAGTTCCAGTGTGTTTCTGTGTGTTCCCGTTCCTGAGTCCTGTGTTGCCGTGTTACCTGTGTTCCTCCCTGTTGCTGTGTGCCTGTGTTCCCGTTCCCTCCTGCCTGGACCTCCTGTTGCTGACCCCGGACTTGAACCTGACGTTGCATCTCTGCCGCCTGCCCTGACCCTGTGCCTGGACCCGACTACGAGTTTGTCATCCGCTAAGGTACCTCGACCTCGGCTGCCACCGTGGGCTAGTCACATCTGGGAACGACCTAGTGGTATCCTGCCGCAGCAAGTCCAACCCGCTTTGCGGCGGGCTCCGGTGAAAACCAGGTGCCGCTAGGCTCCGGTTCCAGGTGTTGGCTAGTTACATCTCCCGCGGTGGTCCAGAGGATCCACTGATCCTAACAGTAAGATCCGGCCATGGATCCCGCCGAGGCTCCTTCTCCCAGTCAGCCTGATCTCGCCACCATCGTGATCCACCAGTCCCGGCAGATTGCAGCACAGCGGAATCAGCTAGAGCAAGTCACCGCCATGCTCCAACAACTACTTGCTACCCAACATCAGCAACAGTCTCCTGAAGCGGCCGCTGCGACCCCTGCTACCCCGGCTTATCTTCCTGCTGCTGAACCCAGGCTACGCCTCTCTTTGCCCAGCAAGCATGATGGAGATCCAAAGATGTGCAGGGGCTTCATAACCCAGTGCTCCTTGCACATAGAACTCATGCCGTCGCAATTTGCCACAGAGCGGTCCAAGGTGGCATTTGTCCTCAGCCTTCTTTCCGGGAAAGCCCTGGCCTGGGCTACTCCGCTTTGGGACAGAGATGACCCGGTTGTGTCTAGCCTCACTGCGTTTCTGTCTGAGTTCCGGTCAGTCTTCGAGGAACCAGCACGAGCCTCCTCTGCGGAGTCTGCATTGTTGAACTTGCGTCAGGGCAACTCATCGGTGGGAGAGTACGCAGTTCAATTCCGCACCCTGGCTTCTGAACTTGCGTGGAACGATGCAGCCCTCATCGCTACATTTAAGAAAGGGCTCTCTGCGCAGGTCAAGGACGCACTGGCAGCTCGGGATCTTCCATCTACTCTGAGTGACCTCATCACCTTGGCCACTCGAATTGATGTTCGGTTTAAGGAGCGAGCTACGCTCCGAGTATCCCCAAGGCCGTGTTAGACGCATTCCTCGCCTGGCGCCAGTCTTCCAAAGGCCGCTCCAGGGCCCGCCTGAATCTTCTGCTGAGGAACCCATGCAGGTTGACCGAACCCGGCTCACTCTACAAGAGCGTTCAAGACGCCGACAGGAGAACCTCTGTCTCTACTGTGCCAGCCCAGAGCATTTCATCGGTTCCTGTCCTGTCCGTTCTCAACGTCCGGGAAACGCCAGCACCTAGGCTTCTTGGGAGAAGCGTTCCTAGGTGTAAGTACAGCTTCTCCACGTCTGACTCTTCCCGTGCTCCTCAGCGTTGGCACCGGTACCCAGATCCAGGTTACTGCCTTCCTGGACTCGGGCTCTACAGCGAACTTCGTGGATGCAGCCTTGGTCTCTCGGCATCACTTCCCGGTGGTTCGTCTCGAGAAGCCATTGTCTATTGCCTCGGTCAATGGTCAGATTCTCTCCGTGCCCATCTGGTTTCGCACGGAGCCCCTGCTTCTGCAAGTTGGTGCCCTACATCAAGAGAGACTTTCGTTTTTTGTGCTGCCCCAGAGCACATCTGCTCTACTGCTGGGTCTCCCCTGGTTGCAGCTTCATGCCCCTGTACTGGACTAGTCCTCCGGGCATATCCTCCTTTGGGGACCGAACTGTGCTTCACGTTGTATGCAGATTCCCCGTCCGCTACCTGTGAGGACTTCGACTCTGGCTCACAAGTCTCTGGAGGGTCTGCCAGCTTGTTATCGGGACTTTTCGGACGTTTTCTCCAAGAAGCAGGCGGAGATTCTACCACCACATCGTCCCTATGATTGCCCTGTGGATCTTCTTCCTGGCGCCACTCCTCCCAGAGGTCGTGTCTATCCTCTTTCTGTACCTGAGTCTCTAGCCATGTCCGAATACATCAAGGAGAATCTGCAGAGGGGTTTTATATGCAAGTCCTCCTCTCCGGCTGGCGCAGGTTTCTTCTTCGTTACCATGAAGGACGGCTCCCTACGTCCCTGTATAGACTATCGTGGGCTGAATAAGATCACGGTAAAAAAACGTTACCCCCTGCCGTTGATTACAGAACTCTTTGATCGCCTACGTGGTTCCAAGGTGTTCTCCAAGCTGGACCTCCGTGGTGCTTACAATCTCAAAGGTGATGAGTGGAAGACGGCGTTTAACACCCGTGACGGGCACTTTGAGTATCTAGTGATGCCCTTTGGACTGTGTAATGCCCCTGCTGTTTTTCAGGAGTTTGTGAACGACATTTTTCGGGACCTTCTTTATACTTGTGTCGTGGTCTACCTCGATGACATCTTGGTGTACTCTCCAGACCTTGAGTCCCACCAGGCACACGTACGACAAGTTCTAGGTCGACTTCGTGCCAATCACCTCTATGCCAAGTTAGAAAAATGCCTGTTTCACCAGCACTGCCTTCCCTTCCTTGGTTACATAATTTCCGACAGAGGCCTCCAGATGGACCCCGCGAAGCTGTCTGCAGTTCTTCAGTGGCCACGTCCAGAGGGTCTCCGAGCCATACAGAGGTTCCTGGCGTTTGCGAACTATTACTGTCAGTTTATTCCCCATTTCTCCACTCTGGTGTCCCCCATCGTGGCGCTCACCAAAAAGGGTGCCAATCCACGTGCCTGGTCTCCAGCTGCTGAAATGGCCTTCTCCAAGTTAAAGTCTGCTTTCTCCTCGGCTCCCGTACTCTCTAGGCCAGATACGGACAAACCCTTTCTTCTGGAGGTGGACGCATCCTCCATAGGAGCTGGAGCGGTGCTCACTGAGAGAAATTATTCCATTGGAGACAGAGAACTATTAGCCATCAAACTTGCTCTTGAAGAATGGCGATATCTTCTGGAGGGAGCTCTCCATCCTGTTTGTGTGTACACTGACCACAAGAATCTTCTGTACCTCCAGACAGCCCAGCGCCTGAATCCCAGGCAAGCCCGGTGGTCTTTGTTCTTCTCCCGCTTTGACTTGCTGATTCATTTTTGTCCGGCAGACAAGAATGTCAAGGCTGATGCTCTGTCCCGTTCGTCAGTTGTTGTTGGAGATGAACCAGTTCCTCGGCACATAAATCCTCCTGATCAGTTTGTTGTTGCAGCTCCGGTGGACCTTCGGCAGCTGCCTCCTGGCAAGACGTATGTTAGACCTGCTCTCAGGAAGAGGATTCTGTCTTGGGGACATTCTTCTCGTCTGGCTGGGCACCCTAGGGTGCAACGCTCCTTGGTCCTCCTGTGCCCGCAATAAAGCCTCTCGTCTCAAACCGGCTGGACTGTTACTCCCGTTGCCGATACCCAGTCGCCCGTGGTCTCACGTGGCAATGGACTTTGTTACTGATCTGCCTGTCTCCTCGGGCAATACTGTCATCTGGGTGGTGACGGACCGGTTTTCCAAAATGTCCCATTTTGTTCCCCTTCCAGGTCTTCCGTCTTCACCACAGCTTGCCAGTTTGTTCTTCAAACATATCTTCCGTCTGCATGGCCTTCCGCTTCACGTTGTGTCCGATCGAGGAGTCCAGTTTGTCTCTAAATTCTGGCGTTCTTTATGTAACCAACTGCAGGTCATCCTTGACTTTTCCTCTGCTTACCACCCTCAGTCGAATGGTCAAGTAGAGAGGGTGAACCAGACTTTGGGCTGCTACTTGCGCCACTTCGTCTCAGCCCGTCAAGACAATTGGACTGACCTTCTACCTTGGGCTGAGTTCTCTTACAATTCTCTGGACTCAGGATCTACTGGTTTGGCTCCGTTCTATGTGGTCTATGGACGTATTCCTCGCCCACCTCTCCCGCTGTCTACTCCCTCTGTTGTCCCTGCGGTGGAGGATCTGGTGCAGGATCTCAAGGCTGTTTGGGACCAGACCCGCCTGTCCCTTCTACGAGCTTCAGACCGTACCAAGACCCAGGCTGATAAAAGACGTCGAGCTCCTCCTGTCTTCTCTCCTGGTGACAAAGTATGGCTATCCTCCAGATACGTCCGGCTTAAGATACCCAGCTATAAACTTGGGCCCCGGTTCCTTGGCCCCTTTGAGGTAATCAAGCGCATTAATCAAGTGGCATACAAGCTCCGCCTTCCTCCATCTATGCGCATCCCGAACTCCTTTCATGTATCCCTCCTGAAGCCAGTCGTCTTGAACCGCTTCACCCAGCAATCCCCTCCTCCGGCTCCTGAGGCTGATTCTCTAGATGTATATGAAGTCAAGGAGGTTCTGGACATGAAGTTCGTAAGGGGTAAGCGGTTCTTCCTTGTAGATTGGAAGGGGTTCGGGCCTGAGGAGAGATCCTGGGAGCCTGAAGAGAATATTTTTGATCGGACTCTCCTCCAGAGGTTTCTTGGGACCAAGAAGAAGAGGGGGAGGCCGAAGGGGGGGGGTACTGTCACGGGCACCCCCGCAATCCATACCACGGATCGCGGGTGCACCCGTGCCTCCGTTGCGGGCACCCCCGCGATCCATTTCGCGGATCGTGGGTGCACCCGTGCCTCCCTCCGCTGCCCCGGCCCCGCTCCGGTGCACTCACCTCTCCTGGCTCCCACTCCCGTCCGGACTAGGTCTCGCGCGCGGCCCCGCTCCCTAGGGCGCGCGCGCGGCACTGCCTCAGGATTTAAAGGGCCAGCGCACAGGTGATTAGTATTGGTCATTTCCTGTTTTGTATATAACCCTTTGTTTCCCATCATTTCCTGCCGGATCTTTGTGCCTCTTAGCCTTAGAGAAAGCTTCCTAGCGAGTATTGCTGTGTTCCTGCGTATTCCTGTATTCCTGCGTATTCCTGTATTCCTGCGTTCCAGTGTGTTCCTGTGTGTTCCCGTTCCTGAGTCCTGTGTTGCCGTGTTACCTGTGTTCCTCCCTGTTGCTGTGTGCCTGTGTTCCCGTTCCCTCCTGCCTGGACCTCCTGTTGCTGACCCCGGACTTGAACCTGACATTGCATCTCTGCCGCCTGCCCTGACCCTTTGCCTGGACCCGACTACGAGTTTGTCATCCGCTAAGGTACCTCGACCTCGGCTGCCACCGTGGGCTAGTCACACCTGGGAACGACCTAGTGGTATCCTGCCGCAGCAAGTCCAACCCGCTTTGCGGCGGGCTCTGGTGAAAACCAGGTGCCGCTAGGCTCCGGTTCCGGGTGTTGGCTAGTTACATCTCCCGCGGTGGTCCAGAGGATCCACTGATCCTAACAGATTGGTGCCACTGTTGGGTACTCACTTTCAGGATCAGCTATCGGAGCCAAACCTTTGATCAAAATTCGCCCCAGCGGAACTACCCATCACTAACAGTGAGCTAAGCTGTTTAGGTAAACCCCAACGTTATGGAAATCCTGCTCCACTATTGAACGGCCTAGTTGTTGAGAAAATCTGCCATGTGTTTGTGCCATGTCTGGCTGAGATGGGAATGCTTCTTTCCATCTTTTTTCATTCTATACTTCCTTTAATCATTCACAAACAATTTTTTTTTGTACAAAATGGTGATTATTAATGATTGCTATAATGATTATTACGATATTACTATGACTTACAATCTATTTTTGGAGTTTTCTTACACATCAGCGTTCCTGAAGATATTATTCCATCGTCTTTCAGGTAATATGATAGAAAAAAAAGCTAGAAATCTGAAAATTACATCAAACTATAATTACAAAACTTTGAATGACATTCCAAATTATTTGCGTCCCAGGAAATGGGAATATTTTTGCTTCTGCTTTATTTCAAAAACTAAATGGAAAGTTTTTTTTCCCTTTTTTCAACCAGGATCAGCCAGATACATTTTTAAGCAAGTGCCTGTAAATACGTTCTTCTCGGAAAGCTGTAGAACATTGAATTCCCAGTGTTAATCTTCAATAATTACCATCTGAAAGACTCCAAGCGACCATTCTTCCGAGCAGCCTGAACTGTAAGAGCTATGGCCTAATCATTATAATATACCTGTGAAATAGACTGAATGCATTAATCTTATTTTCAGAAAAGCACAAGAACTAAATAAATATGATAACAAAAACGGCTTTGTTACGAGCAGGGATATTAAATAGAATTATTATACAGGTATGGGGTAAACAATTATGATTTTTGGAGTTTCCAGAAGTCATTTACATGAAATCATTTTTATTATAAATTATGTGTTTTATATGTAAATCGATTTTTAGACTAATTTAAAATGTATGTAAGAAATGAAACGTTTTTCTATGAATGGTTGTATTTTTATGAATACTTGCCTGTGGAAGTATTTTATTTTGTAAGTGAACCTAAAGACAAAGCCTACGTTGACACCTGTATGATATTGGAAATTTGCCTTTATTCAACAATATATTTTCAAAACACAAAACACTTTTTGCCTCTTGAAATTTAACGTTGTCAGTATTAGAGATGAGCGAGCACTAAAATGCTCGGGTGCTCGTTACTCGAGCCGAACATTTCCCGATGCTCGAGTGCTCGTTTCGAGTAACGAGCCCCATTGAAATCAATGGGAGACCAGAGCATTTTTCAGTAAAATTACAAACTGAACGAGCACAGTGAAAGAACACAGTGCAGAACAGATTGCAGATGTTCGAGAACATCTGCGATCTGTTCCGGAGACACGCGTGCAGAACGGTGTTCTCCGCAATAGTATTTGAAGAACAATATGTGTGAAGAACAACTTGCAGATGTTTGGAAACATCTGCAAGTTGTTCTTCACACATATTGTTCTTCAAATACTATTGCGGAGAACACCGTTCTGCAGGCGTGTCTCCGGGACATCTGCGATCTGCTCAGGAGACACCCGTGCAGAACGGTGTTCTCCGCAATAGTATTTGAAGAACAATATGTGTAGAGAACAACTTGCAGATGTTGCCAAACATCTGCAATGTGTTCTTCACACATATTGTTCTTCAAATACTATTGCGGAGAACACCGTTCTGCACGCGTGTCTCCGGAACAGATCGCACATGTTCCCGAACATCTGCAATCTATTCTGCACTGTGTTATTTCACTGTTTTCTTCAATTAAATGATTAAATTAAATGTTTTAATTGTATTGTTTTTACTGTTCTTCACTTCTTTTTTTTTAATTAAATGCTCGTTATCGAGCAGGACAAATACTCGTCCGAGCAACGAGCCGGTCCGAGTATGCTAATAATCGACCGAGCATCAAGCTCGGACGAGTATACTCGCTCATCACTAGTCAGTATATAATACTGTTAATGTCACTCTACTGAGTATGACTTCCCTTGACACGATGAAGATGTCATTACTTCCCTACTGACAGATAACTGTAAAATTATAATTTTTCGACAAAATATAGCTATAAATCGTTCTTCGAGTCCCACTCAAACATGATATTCTATAAAATAACAAACTGAGTATAAGTCACCTTACCTTATGATTCTGTTCTCCTTTTTTTTAAGACCCAAGTGATGTAATCCACAGAACATGTGGATAACATGGAGCCAACAATTGACCACTGGGGCCATGGCTGTAGACAATGGTCCATGTCTACTTGACCTCAATGTACCAATGGTTGCCTTCCATTACAATTCCATCATAATGATGGAAAAAAAGATGGCTGCTGAACTGGAAACTGAATGGAAACTGCCAAACGCAAGTGTGAACTGAGCTCTTGTAATTTTTCTGCATTTCAAGCTCTTGGTTAAAAAGTTGAAACAGTAGACAATCCTTTATTAACATCGAGAAATAAAAGGGAGATAAAGTCAGCAGGGAACAATTCACTTTTGGATGAAGGAGGTGTGAGGCTTCTTCTTTCCACAGGAGTATTGGGAAAGATAAGAAACATCCTAGAACCTGGCTGTTGGCTTTATTAGAGGAAGGCAATGATCCAAGTCACATATATGTCATGTCACAATTTTTGAACTGGATCGGTAAGAGCTCTTTTTCTGCATCTCCCCTCCCTCCCATATTTTATGAACGATATTCCTCTATTACTGTCTTTTATACTTTGTATTAGGGTTTTCTACAATCTTTTAATCTTTTTTACATTATATTATACAAATAAATTAAATGTCTGTAACAGTTATATCACTTACTCACATAATATCTTCAAAAAAAGAGTCCCAATGTCCCTAACTCTGGTATCCAGATTTCTTTTGTAACCAATTATGGCTGCTTGTGACATGTCAGCTATAGAGATGTCACTTCCAGTTGTCACATGACCTAATCAAGAGATTGCATCATTAGCTCTTTAGACAACACATTACCCACAGCCCTGTCATGCAAGGCAGGAAGGGACAGGGACCAGCTGGACTTAAAAAAAAAATGCAGTTAAGGTATAGGTAATATAATTCATCTTGAATTGACAAGTAACATGCTTAGTGTAACAGAAAAGTTTTGTAAAAAAAAAAAACATAAAATTTTTAAATAAATAAATGACAAAAGTTGTAGCTAACAAAATTCTCCTAAATATTCTCATGACACTAGTATTCTCAATCAAAATTTTTATTTTTAGATAAAAGTACAAACGCTATCTAATGCTATCGGATTCCCTCTTTTTGTTGATGGTGATAATATTGAGGGGAATTTAATATGACCTACCAAACCGATTCTGATACACAACGACAATCTGGACATACTGGGGGTCATTTACTAAGGGCCCGATTCGCGTTTTCCTGACGTGTTACCCGAATATTTCCGATTTGCACCGATTGTACCTGAATTGCCCCTGGATTTTGGCTCACGCGATCGGATTGTGGCACATCTGCGCCGGCATGCGCGAGACGGAAATGGGGGGGCGTGGCCGAACGCGTGGCGCGTTCAGATGCTTTTCAGCGCAGCAGCGCCACCTGGTGGACGGCGGAGGAACTACCTTATTAAATCCCATCCGGCCCCGAATCCAGCGCAGAGAACGCGCCGCTGGATCGCGAATGGACCGGGTAAGTAAATCTGCCCCACTGTCTCATTTTTTATCGCCATGTCCCAAAAATAAATAAAACTCCGACGTGTGCATTGGCGGGAGAACAGCCTTCCAAAAATGGGCGGGGCTAAACGCAATCTCTAATTTCTTGTCAGTTCCTGGCTATTCTTAGAAATAATCCATTTTTTTGATGCTTGTGTAGTACTACCATCACCAGATATATTATCTGTGTGCCATATTGATCTATTAGCTAGTCTGAAATATCACAGTGGTGTCCTGCGACACAGATGATAAATTCCCTCCACTATATTATGGAATTTCTAATATTACTGTTTAAGTTTTTCCTTGTTCCCATTGATGAAAAACACTGCACGGTGAACGTTGTGATCTTCTAATAATACATTATAGCATAATGAGGCATTTACAATTTGATGAATAACCATTTACCTCTATAATTCTATATATTATCTAAAGCTATAAATATACACATATACACACACACACATATATATATATATATATATATATATATATATATATATATATATATATATATATATATATATATGTGTATTAATAAAAAAAAATTGAAATAAAAACTTTTTAGCTTTTGGTAATTTTTTTTTACTACAACACATTTGTGGACATAGTTGTTGCTTTAAGACATAGTTTCGTATGCAGTGTGGATTTTGTGGGCACTGTCTCCCAGGTCCAGCTAGGTGAATAAGACAGCCAATAGTAAGGTATAACCCTTTATCACAGCCTACAGTAAATGATGTAATACAATCGTACATTGATATGGAAATCTCCGAGGTGGCACAGCTGAGTTTGTATTGGCACACATCCCTGTTATGTCATGGATGTGCTGTCTATGGTGCCACATAAAGCTATATATTCCCAACTTAAAGAAATCTAAAGACTGAGCTGACAACGTGAAATCTGCCACATCTGTACCTCAGAAAGGATTAAAAGTTGAGAATCACAATACTTTCTCTTGATGCTTCCGATATAAACCAATAAACTGTTTTTCTGGTATAAATCTATCCAAAACTCCAAAGCGCTGCAGTCAGTGTACCGCACGTTGAACAGCTGCTGCTGTCCAGGCTATCCCACGATTCCCAAGCTATGAGGATTGACAAGGCAATGATAAACTAATGTGCCCCCTCAGCTCTTCGCGCTCCCTATTGTTCTAGCAGCTGAGACCCTCTGCTGCTATTTGCTTTCTCCCACATGCATTATTCAACAGCGCAGGAAAGGCCAGGAACCTCTTTCATTCAGGAATTTTGTATTAAAATAATCAATTTTCAGTTTTAAGCGCCAAAAACACAGGGTCTGGTATTCAGCATCAGAAGCCTCAGAGATGAGCTGGAGAGTTTGGGGACATTAGGTGACGTAATGTCGTGGAATATGATATGGAGGACATCTATATCAAGGTGAATTCAATTTTTAAGGAAACCTTCCATCATGGATCTAGGGCACTAAATTATTAGCTGAAAAGGGGCTAGGGCTGAATATGTTAGGGGAACCTGCCCCTGGATCTACCATACAAGTGGTCCCCGACTTAAGAACACCCAGCTTACAGACGACACTTAGTTACAAACGGCCCTCTGGATGTAATTTACTGCACTTTAGTCCCAGGGTACAATGATCAGCTGTAAGAGTTATCACAGGTGTTTGCAATTAAGATTTATTATTAATCCTGGTTCTTATGACAACCCAACATTTTTAAAATTCAGTTGTCACAAAGACCAAAAATATTCTGTCTGGAACTACAATTATATAATATACAGTTCCAAATTCAACTTAAGAACAAACCTACAGAGCCTACATTGTAGGTAATCCGAGGACTGCCTGTATTAGGTAGATCAGCGAGGGAAGGTTTCCTTTGAGTCTTTCGGAAATGTTTTTTGCCCAAGACAAAAAAATAGACAACAGCTTGATATTTTAGATAGTAAAGGACTACGGTGTAATTACCTTAAAACTAGTCTCTTAATACATAAGCAGTAAGGCTGTGTTCACACCACAATTGTGCAAATGTTTGGCCTGTTCAGTGATATATCACTCAGTCAATGTACTGGGTATGTGCCCAGATCACCATAGACTGGAGAGATGCCAACAGTGCCTCCTACTGTCAGTAACTCTCAAAGGAAGACACATGACACAGTACCGCCTATGGTGCACCAAATCTAAATTAAAATTAAATTCAATAAGAAAAATGTAAATTAAGATATCTTTGCATTTAATGATTTTCTCAAGAAAGGCATGAATATGTAACCTCCAAGGCAGTGGGGAGATGTATTAAGACAAGCACTTGGTGCTCCAGTATTATTATCCAGCTCTGCCGGCACAAGATGCTCCAGAATTATTAAGAGGTTCCAATCTTTTAATAATTCTAGTTTATCACTAATAACAACATTGAAATCTACACTCGCCAAGGTTGACATAGATTTCAACTTGCTCCAGTTTTATGGCAAAAGCTACAATATTTATGGCAAGACCATATTTGTCTTGTGCACCGCCCCCTTCCCCTTTTTAAGTGACAATGGGGGCACTAAGGGACATAAAAGTTTCAGTTTGAATTGTGTGCTCCACAAATTGACCCTTTCTCATGCCATGCACACCAGCAAACTGGAAAAGCTGAGTTAATAAGTCCAGTGGTGCCTATGGACCTGTCAAGCAGCCATGGAAAAAATGTCCAAATGTAAGCAACTGTAAGCAAATGTAAGCGACTCGTACAGTTGGGCCATTCGACTTGTTTTATAAAAAAGATTTTTTTAAAAACTTGAAATTACGATCACTCCCCTTTCTCTGGAAATATGTCTAATGATGGAAAATAGCACCAATTTTGCCTTCAATAAAAATTCCAATAAAAGTGATCAAGAAGTCCTACAGTTGTCAGAATTTATCCATGAAAATGTCTGCACATTCTGAATAAAATAACAGTATATATAACAGTTATAGGTTTTAGAATATGGCGATGCATACGCATTTTTTTTAAGTGCAAGGTTTATTAATTTTTTTTTAAAGCAAAAACAGAACTAAACTGTATACGTTTGGTATCTCTGTGAAGATACTGACTCAAAGAATAAAGCTGCAGTGTCATCTTGACCTCATATTGAAAGAGGAAATAATAAAGCCCATTAGAATATGGCGCAACTGTGTATTTGTGCCAATTTAACCCCATTTTGAATGTTTTTTCAGCTTTCCAGTACGTGGCATTGAATATTTAATGAAGTACAATTTGTCTTGACCAGTTTCTCTACGCCCTTATATACCGTATTTTTCAGATTATAAGGCGCACCATCACTAAATGCCGGCTAAAATGTCTAGGTTCATATATAAGGCACACTGTATTATGAGGCGCACTTGGTTATAAAGATGAATGACTAGCAGGTGGCAGACCTGTGCACAGTTCAAGGCAGCTGTTGTCTGTAAGCACGGTTCATATATAAGGTGCACTGGACTATAAGGTGCACCCTTCATTTCTGAGAAAATCAAAGGATTTTTTGTGTGCCTTATAGTCAGAAACGGTAGCTTTGTAAATGGAAAAATAAAAAGTTATGGCTTGTGGAAGGACTAGCGAGAAAAACAGAAAAGCTGGTTTCTACTAACTTTTCCTCATTTTGGACCTTTAGTTATTTAAAAACCATATTTGTGATTTCAGCCAGTGTATTGTGGCTAGTTACCTCGTTAGTTTAGAGACATTCATCTCACTATTTGCGAGGATAGGCGGGAACACAGCAGTCAAGCTTTAGGCTAATATATGTTTTTGCAGTTTTTTTTCAGTAAGAGGATCAGCTGCTTAGCAACCCAAAATCTCATCTACCTGCTGCTACTACTTAGATACCCTGCTGTCCGCCTGACCTGCTGACCAAACTAGCCGTTATTATTAGTTAACCCTTCCTTTTAGTCTGCTAGGGTAAGCCTCATACGTTTCACAAAACTGTTTGTTATTTTTAGTACTTTTAGTACCATCCACACATCCAGACAACTTCCAAACAAAAAAATCTACCTGCAAAGTATTGGAAAATTGCAAGTTAAAGGGTTTTTTATTTTCTGTATTCTGTAGATCAGAAAAAACTGCTGAGGTACCAACTACCGGAACCCCACAATTAGCTGCGAAAGGATTGTAGGTTCCCCTGAGCTATCTCATTGAATAGGACTTCTGTGCTTGGCCATACTGTAAGAATAGTTGTCTCACAAGTCCCATAGAAGTCAATTGTGTGCATAATGAGGAAATGATATTTTTATATTGATAAAATATCCATTTACATAGACAATTAGCACAAGCTACCAATTATTGTCCAATGTAAACATGTACAACGAATGATCAAATATCAGTCATAATTTACAATGCTATTTTTCACTATTTTTCAATTGTATTTCTACTGCTTTGCGACAGGAATTTGAGTGAAAAATAGTAAAATTGAAATGAAAAAACTGTCGATGGCTCATTCCTATGTAATAGGTGGAAGGATCCATTTCCTGTAGATCAACAAATTATTTTTTTTATTATGTCAATCATTATTAGTTGCGCCTTATTAGCTGAAAATAGTTGACCCTTAACTTAATCCTTTAATTTTTTAGAAAAAAGTCTTTGGAGAATTTGATACACATTTCTTAAATTCATGTTGATTGATTTATGATTTATTTCTCTTTGTGAACCCTTTCTGAAAACAGTAATAAATACTGAACATGGTAAAAAAAAAAGGTTTTAGCCAGAGATTGATGTTTTAGACTCTTTAAATTGGAATTATAGTGGAAATGTGGCAAATATACATACAAGACTCATATTTGTCCAAGGTAGTGGGTTCGTTACACTCTTCGTTCGCTCTACCACACACCATTTGGATTGTTGATATTATTAAAATTCCATAGAAAGTTATTTCTATAGAATTTTACACTTTAGAGCCTAAAAGTGATTTGCTACAAATGCCCAGTGTGTCGAGAATAGACCTTTAGTTGGTCTACACATAGATAACTTGAGGTATTGCTGAGGTGTAATCATACAGATGTCTGATGAACTTGGTCCATTTATCCCACTGCAGAGGCAATTTAAGTCCTTACATGTCTTCCGAACTAATCAGCTAATGCTGGATCCAGTCCCAGTGCTTCAGACACTTGAACACAGAGTCCTCATTGTGACAGAGGAGCCAAAAATGGAAGTTTTCCCCTCGCTGTTTCTATCGTTCTTTCAAATAATGTATTTAAAAACTTGTGCACGCATAAGCTTCCTTTTAATGAATGAATCCCTTTGTGCTAGCACACTCCACCATCCATAGACAACAAGAACTCCATTATTGCAAAACATTTTTAACACGTTCCATTTGTCAGTCAAGTTGAAAATGGACTCAATAGGCAAATTTTGGTGATATCTTTGAAGAACAATAGGAAACACAGTCTTTGATGCCATCATATAAATACAGTGCACTGATCTGAACAAATATGCAACTGTGTTACCAGTGAGGATGACCACTGCATGTGGTCCATGGTGACCAGAGTGCTGAGGAGAATTAGTTTCCTTATTTGAACTGCTTAACTTATGATTCTATTCCAATCTAAAGGTATGAGAGGGCCCAACTGACTGTGGAGATGCTTCCAACCTACAGTTTCCTCCACGTTATTTAACTCTCCAACCAGGTCTGTCATCCTCAATAATAACCATAGTTTGTAGACCCTTTTGGCGTTTTTGTATTTTTGTGTTTTACAGAAAATACACTGCTAGGTTGACTTATCAGTTTGCATCTGTACTCCCAGAATCCAATGCACCAAAGGAGATAGCTATTCCTATGACAACCCCATATACCTTCTTAGGGGGAGATTTATGATAGCGGCCATGCCCCCCTTCCTTGTTGTTCTGGAAACATCAAGAGGCTTATGCGTCTTGATATATCTGGTGGGTGACAAGGCCATCAAGCAAAACTATGCCAAATCAGACCTGGCAAGAATTATTTGTGATTATTCCACTGCTTCTACTTGAAGCATGAACTTAAAATGGAGAGATGGATGTAAGAAGCTCTGGCACCTTCATGTCTTGGTATTTATACAAGTCTTATTACCTTTTTAGACAATACTGGTGGCGGATTAGCTCTTAGAAAGAAAACAGGATTTAGGCATATTGAAATCCAACAAGCATGCTTTTATATCTATTTACTTTAACGTCTGCCATCGATCAGTAGACATACACATTTTTTCTAGAGATATTGGCAGATTTGGTTGACAGTAATCTATGAGTATGATAGGCTTAAGGGCGAAGTAATATAGGTCATCGGGAGTTGGCACCTTTGGAAGTACAATGAGGGACGTTTACCAAGGTTGGTATTCCCCCTATGCCACCCTTATACCAAGTGGGAGGGAAGTACACCCCAGCCCACCACATTAACCATAACCTGTGGCATGTTGCTGTTGCAAGTTGTTACACCATTGACCAATCTGGGCATGCTCTTCTCCTTCAATATGGAGGCAGGAGGTTTGAGAGAGCAGCCTCATGTCTCGCAGCTGGGTGAGCAGCACACCATCGATGGTCTTTTTTTTTTTTACTAAGCAATATAGTATATTGCCCTGTGTGCATTTATCTTAGTATTTATCCTTTTTTATATTAGGGCATCTGGACTACATTTGATTGTATTTTTGATACTACTTGTGGGCTCTTTCCCACAGTGTGTATTCATATCCATAGATATAATTTTTTTCAATGTTTTTAGATGTACTAAATAAAGATTAGCATACATTTTTACTTTATTTTGCTTGGGCGTTTCATATCAACACCAGTCTTTTCTTGTGTTTTTGCAATACATTTATACTTGGTGTGTACCCTTATGGGCATTTGTAGGCTTAGCCATTTTTGCCTGTATTTTGTCTTTGACATCTCCGATAGTTAATTACAATGTACAGGACTGTAAAATTACTTTATAATTATGAAGTAACTTTTTTTAAGTCTATGTTTTTCTATTCCTGAGTCCATATCACATATTACGCCTTTGGAAGCAACTTCAGATTTCTTAATGTAATTTATAATGGCAGATAAGAAGGTATTCTGACCTTAATTAGAAGTCATGTAAAAATTATGAGACAAATCTTAGGCTGTGAAAGAACAAACTTATCAAATGTTTAAATTCACCATTTAGAAAGCAGATTTTTTAGGCATTTCCATATTTCTCAAGTAGCACTTAATTTAATCTTAGCCCCATTTCTTTCAATAAACCATTGTTGGGTCTCTTAAGCAGTGCAGCTTCCTCCTCTAAGTCATCTCCCCGTGAAATTGGTTTAATGAAGCAGAAAGGTATGAAGCATTAGCAACCCTGGAATTCATGCAGTAGCACTTCATTTTTCAGGCTCATTCGCATTTTCACCCTAATTTATAAAATCAGCACACAATGATTTTATCATGGTCATTACATCAGTATATATTACTGCCTATTCTATATCAGGCCGGTTAGTCAAGCTGTTGAAATGATATCTATTACCAGAGAAGAAAAATAGCAGGGGTTCAGTGAAAAATGATCACGGAACGAAATGACTCCTCTGATATTAAAATGAATGTATGATTAGAACACAAACAAGATAGAAGATGTGTCACTGCTGCGGTTAACACTTCAACGAGACGCGTAATTTATACGATTTTACTAATTTAATTATGCATGGAACTCCTCAAAGTAATTTTATAAAAGTAAAATTGGAACATATATATATATCTACGAATATAAACTTAATGGGGGGTAAATGCTAAATAAATACGACTTAGTGCTATTGAATTTTGTCTTCAATAGTTGCTGCTTTTAGAACATCTTTACGTCATAGTGGGGGACCACCAATCATTTCCCACCTCTGTTTGCTACAGGTGAAAGCCCTAATCAAGCACTGACGTAAAGAACAACTCACACCAGGATGAAGGATTGTAAACCAAGCACACTGACATAGTGCTGTGTTCCCCCTCTGGCAGGATCCACTCTTCTTTTTGATTATTCCATTTTTTTTTTTTTAAAGATTCTAAAATTATACAAGTGAGCCTGAGAGGCTCTGCACTTTAAAAATTTGCATAATTTTGAAAGACTTTTTTTCTTAAAAATTTAAAAACAGGATGCTTAAAGAAGAGCAGATCCTGCCAAAGGGGGCACACACCAGTATGTCAGTGTGCTTGGTTTACAATCCTTTATCCTGGTGATAGATGTCCTTTAAGCACTAAAGTAGGCAGCTCCTACCGTAGCGCTATCTCCAAGTGTTACAGTGCTAGCATTATTGGAACCCTCTGCTGAAAAGTACAATAGAAACACTGTACCGCTTTGAGCATTATTCATGAGGGGTGGGCATAGGGGCTGTCACCGCCAGCCTATGGAGTAGGAGGAGCAGTCCAGGGAAGAGGCAGTGCCTAGAACCACCCATGAATACATCGGACCGCTAAAGTTTGCTAGCATAATCGGAGGGCTCCGATAACGCTAGCAGTGTAACACTGCTGCACTGCTTTTATTATGGGTGACAGGTCCTCTTTAAATACAAGAGGACAGCAGAATAATTACTTACCATCAAACACTCATAAGAAAGCTATACTTTCCAAATTCCTGCTTATACCATGACAAAATTACAGATCAGGTGGTGGAAATTGAACATGCCTGACCCTTTCCAATGGCATCCTCTTTAAAGAAAATTTACCATCAAAATCAAGCATGGATAAACTAGGGATACTTACTAATAGATCCAGGCTCTGTGATTGTGGTAATTCTTATATTGGTTTTCCATGGCCTCCTTCCTCACAAAATATTTTTTTTTGCATAAATTATCCAAATAAGTCAGAGGGGCTCTGCCCCTCAGTGATGTCTTTTCATTGGTTGATACTATGAGCAGAACATGTCCCTCCCCATTGAGTAGCCCCAATTGTTCTATCTATGTCCCTCCCCTTCCCTCTGTCTATGTAATCTGGCAGCAGCAGGAAGTTCAGGGGGAGGGGACACCTGCTCTGCTCATTGTCAGAAGGACTTTTATTTGTGAGCTACTTGAGTACTAGTATTTTGGTTGTAGTAAGGTTATGTGCACCTGGCCGTGTGCACAAAGGGGTCGCAAACAAGTGAACATTTGCAGCCCATCTAAGCTGCTCACTCGGCCCATCTCTTTCGGACCTGAATGGCTGTGCCACAACACAGCCAGGAATGACACCTGCTCTAAATATTATGATTTCCCATCTGACTCAATCATGGTGATGCGAGACAAGATGCCCTAACTGTGATTGTGACCTTTAGCTGCAATATATGGTCACGTGCATGAGGCCTTACGATGATTGCTTCCCTTCCACATTATAACACACAATTATATGGCTGTGCATCCAGTCAAAACTTCTGGAACCAAAACTGATGGAGAATTTTACTATCCGTACTTTGAGAGACTTCTAGGAATACAGAGTTTTAGTCATGGCTTACTATGGGTTGATCAGCTATATATTTATGGAGCTTAAAGGGGGTTTCAACTTTCAGAAAATTATTGATATTGTTTGTGGAATGAAAAGTTATATCATTTTTCAATATTCTGTCTTTATCCTCCTGGTTCTCCAGTTCTCTTCATTGTATACTTCCGATGTATGAAACATGGCCCCAGGTCATGTGATGTCACACAGGTGCACAGCTCGTTATATCACACAGCTCTGATTACTCTCTGTGTTTCTAAGGAGCCATGCACCTGTGTGACATCACATGATCATGTATCGTTTTTTGTCCACAGGAATTCAAAAGACCTTTCATCACATTTACCCACACAAGCTTTTTACATGGGAATTTTCTTTCTAGCTCCCACCACTTCTCCTGCCCAGAACCACTCATTTCACTGTAGATAATATGCATAGGTTGAGCTTACATTGCCCATATACTATTTAGCTCCACCCATCTGACAGTAGATGTCTTAATTACAGTGACTACTAGGCTCTAGAAATTAAATTATAATTATGCTAGAATCTGTGGAGCCACACCTATTAAAGGGGACAAAGAGTTAGTGTTGATGTAGGTGGTGACATATATCGGCCACATTTATGGAAAGTAGTGAAGTCTATACTAGGTGTAGTTTGCCTGTGGAGTGCGCAGACTGCCTCCGATTTATCAAAAGTGGTGCACGTTCTTCATAAATCTGGCACCCCTCGACTGCTCGGGAAGTCACACCAACTTTTTTTGGTGCACCTTTAACATACATCATGTGACACAATTCAGTAATAAATGTGGAGCATGGTCCAACTCTGCACCAGAAAGCCCCTTTAGGTGCAGAATTATGTGCAGCACAGAACACAGTGCAGCCGCGACACAATACCGGCACAAACACTTTATAAATACATGTGCAAGCAGTTTGCACATTCTTTTTAATGCAAAGTCAGACAGAAAAATGGTGCAAAAGCTTTAATAAATGTGGGCCAATGTATTTTTCTGCAACAATTTCCTTCAGAATACTAGGCATCAGTGTTTATGCATCAGGGATGGCATTTTGTGGACTAAATAAGCTATCAAACACTTTTTAACCGTCTTCTCCCAACCGCTATGGCAGAAGGGTTTTATACAATTTGCGCCTATTTGTCATGAAAATCATATGTTGCTCAGTGGTATTGCTTAATCTCTTGATCTCTTGATCCACGCTTAAGTGCACTTACAATTCCATCGTCGGGTCCCAACTCATGAATAATGCAGTACCTTCCTGTAAGCTGCAGGTGTCACCAATGATAACATCCATTCCTTTTTTTTTTTGCCAACAATAAAATACATTTTTAAAATTTTGTTTCAATGAAAGCTAGATAGCACCGAGAGGTCAAAACCCACCTATCCCAGAATTCCTAGAATATTAATAGCACATTTTTATTGTATTGCTGTGTAACAAACTAAACTTAGGGGACGGTCTTCTTATTACTTTCTTAACTTACTTATTGTATTACGTTACACATTTAACTCAGAAATCAAGCTTACATAAGCTTTCACACTAGTGTTTAAAACTCCTTCCTTACCTTACGAAGGTTTAACATATTAATGAAAAATCTTATTAAACTGAATGTAAAATTTAGGCAGGGATCCGTTATCCATGTGTTTTTTTTTCAATACGTTGAACCTCCATGCTTTACCTTTTTTTAACAGAGGTAAGGAACAGAAATTTTTTTGATGGAAAGAATGACTACAGGACTTTTTTGGTGTTTGAAAAAAAACGCATGCACAGCAGATGTTCGAATTTTTACATTTAGGTCAATCGGAGGCGGATCATTAGACTGTGGGGCACATTTACTAAGGGTCCGCACGACGCATTTTCGTTGGGTTTCCCGACTTTTTCTGTTTTGTGCCTCATTTAACTGGGGTTTTTGGCACATGCAATCGGATTTTGGCGCAATTGCATCGACTTTCATGCGACACAAATGGGGGGCATGGCATCTTACACTTACCTTCTTGTGGCGATGGTCATTACTCCCGGATTCTGTTTGTATACTGAGGCCATCAGTGAGTCAGCTGCTGCACCCTGAATCTCCTGCTATAGTGGCATGCACATTTGCAAACAGCAGTTGAAATTGACATCAGTTTCCACAGGAGCGTGGAGAAAGGTAAGTCTATACTGTTTATTGTTTTAACACAACCCCCAGCAATGTATAAAGCTATTTTGTATCCTGGACAATCTCTTTAAGAAACGTTGGGAGTAAATTCATAAACTGAAATACCAAAATCTTCGACTACTCAGTACCATGTACCTGTGCAACATATGAGGATGATGTTATACTGCACGATAGCGAATGTGGCTGACAAGGGGGGGATTTATCAATGTGTCCCAAGTTCCGTCAATTTAGTGGAGGAAAACCCGAGTCATTTTCTGCGCCAGATATATCACTGTGTAAATGAATCTGGGGCAGGATAAGACTGTCGGTTTGCAGTTTAGACCTACTTTAAAGTTTTTTGGCGCACAGAACATACAAATAGGCCATGCCCCCTTTAGTCCAAGTTACACCCCTTTTCCGAAGGCCATGTCCCCTCAGTTGGACAAGTCGGAAAATGGCTAAAAACAGAGAAATGTTAAATTTGGTGTAAGGCTTTTCACACTGTTTTTTGGTGCAAACCCCCCAGAATTGTGGCGCAAGAGCGTTAATACATCCCCCCCCCCCAAGGTGTCACAACCATATCTGAGCTACTACATTCACTAACAAATTAAACCATGTGGTACTTAAATTAAAGATTTATTTGGAGGTAAAATATACTTTGAGGCTCAATAAGCAGAAAGAACGACACATTTGGGGTATTGCTTAGTGTTATATCACCTTGTTACTTTAAGTAATTTGCATGTGGTACTGATATATCTAGAAGCCTATCAAAATACAAGTGTATATTTTGGAGCCATTCGAGCGTCTCGGGGTGTCAGGGCCACATATGTAGCTGGTGTCAGGAATAAATGAACAGTAACAGTGTAAACAATTAATGGCTGATGTGCCATGTAATCAAAGCTTTAGGTCAGGGATCATCAAGATGCAGGGAGGTTACATCACCCCATCTGTTGATAACGGACATGGATGTCTGCTGCCATCAGATTAGCTTTAACGACTTTGTAATGAGACAACTGGCCACTGGCAGATTTATGTCACATGTGTAAATTAGTCAAATGCAATAAAAAAATCAACAAAGAAGTGAAATAATACCTAATAAACATAGTCTCGGAGTCCAGACGGTTAAATTAGTCTAGTCGATGCAACAACAAAGCATAAACAAAGATCAATCGTAAGTATTGCCGAAAAGACCCAAAATTTTATGAAAAAAATCTTTTAAATAATAAAACAATTTACAATAATATATGATATATTTTGCAACAAATATATTAAGTAAATATGTCCTATGAACAAAAAAGTACTTTGTAAAAGTAGGAAAATATTACAAAAGAGGATGTATAATTTAAAAAAAAAAAAACGGTAAACAGTATGAAAAAATTAGATCCAGAACCCAATTGCTTGCCAAGGGCAACCATTCCACCAATATTTTTCACTAGTTTTTGTAAATGTTATTAAAAGGATCGTCCAAGTTACACATTTTAAAATTTCTAGTAAAAAAATGATCACTCATCTCTTTGTTCTCTGATGTTTTACTGCAGCCAATCAGGGACCAGCACTATCACATGCTCCATTACTGTAATCTTGGCTCCTGTTACTGAGCCACAGTTGCAGTATTATGGCATCAACCGGTAGACTGCAGTGGTCACTTTCCATATGCATGTAGCAGAGACCAGGAGGACATCTTAATGCAAACTCTTAAAGGGAGTCTACCACTATCCAACTTACCCTCAAGTAATTATAGCATTGTGAAGAGCACTTTCAAAGCTTTACAGAATGGTAATTTTTATTATATTTATCTTGAAACGATCGGTCATTTTAGAAAAACTTAGCTTTGATCTTTATGCTATCGAGCTTTAGTGTGGACCAGGAATGGGTCCATGTTGGTGGTACCCCTGCTGTCTTCTTTCTACTGGCAGCACCTTTTTGAGCAAGGACCAGCATATTTTGCAGGAAGAAGGGGTAGATAGAAGACAGAAGCACCAGCAGACATTGGTTCTCTGAAAAGATTATTTGCAGATTATTTCTCTAACTGATCAATGGGACCCTTATATTGTACCCAATGCTGGATTTTCTAGCTGTTGAGTCGAGAAGTGGTAGACTCACATTGAGTGGGAAAACATCATTAAAAACTTACTTAAACACAAGTGACCCACATTTGCTAAGACTTCCGATTCCTATACAAAAAAAATTTCTGTAAATTTAGTGACATTAAACCCACAAACAACTTTACATATCACTTTTGGTGACTGATGATTTGCATTTTTTAAAAAATCCAGTTCTATTAAGTCAGGCAAAAGTTTTATCAGTATACATTTGCCAAATCATTAAAGAATACATTTATTTCATTTTTGCTTTTATATAAATTACTTAAACACCATTATGTAAAAAACCAAGCAATGTTTTGCAATAAAAACAGTTTCTGATGGAGGATGTGTAGTTGGCCCATAAAAGCCAATTTCTTTAAAGAGATCGACAACAAAATTACAATTACAAAAATTCAAGTGAAAACATTTCTACGTTGATGATCATAGTCCAACAATAACAAAGAAATCTGTAAGTTTTATAATAATTTGCCATTTGCAATTAGACACCAAGGTGGTGGTGGTGGTGGTGGGGGGGTTATCATGCTTGTTTTTTAGTGTACAAGCCCAGTAACAGTCGCAGTTCCTGACTCACGGCCAGGAATTGGAACTATTTCACCCTATACCACCTTCACATCAAAAGTACCTTGAACTGGTGCAAGTTATAGTGCAAATCTACATCCGACAGGACCTGGCATACAACTGCTATGTACTAGACTGGACCCCAGCTCAGAAGTGTCATAAGGTTTCACCTACAAACTCCTCTAAAACCTGCACTAATGATCCTTATTGAAAGTCCCAGCATGATAGTCATGTAATACATGTAATACATGTAACATCACAAAAAGAGGAGACAAAAACGGAAATGTACAAGGCATAAAATAAAACTTTATTAGATCAATTAAAACAAATCCATTTAAAAAGACAATGGTCAAATGATTAAATATACATGATTAATAGATCACAGTAAGGCTACATGCACACTGCCGTTGCCCGCCGCACCGTAGCACGGCGGGCACATGGCAGTGCGCGGGGAGAGGAGGAGGAGGTGAGCGATGCTAACACCCGCCCCTCTCCATAGGAACATATGGGGCATGTCCTATCTTTCCCGGGCTACGGAGCAATACGGTGCCGCACGTGTGCGGCGCCGTACCGCTCCCAGACAGGGCCGTGAACCAATAGAAGTGTATGTGGGACGTATATATGTCCCCCATACATGTGTGTGAATGCAGCCTAACCTGTATAGAGGTATAGTAGGTCTAGTCCTCAGAACAAGTCAAGATATTTGCTGACAAACGAGTATTGCACATTACCCAGAGGAATAAGAGAGCATAAGGGACACATACACAGGTATAAACAGAACAATGGTGTTCGGTGTACAATCTATGTAATATACAAAATGTAAAGGAAAAGCTATAAGTGTCAGTCAAGGCAAAGGGGGGTTAAGGATTTACTATGAAAATTAAATACAGACCTCAGCTTGATCAATGCATAATGTACACTTGATATCTACTTAACAGCACACCAGGTACTACAACTTGTGTACTGGTGGATCAGCCTTTATTAAGTCCCTACTATCAAGTCCCTGTGCAGTCGTGCAGTGAAGCTGGCATACTATACTGTGCCTTCACTGGGTATGCGTTATACTTATGGCCCATAACCCCCTGTGACTGGTTTAGTGGCCCAAATCACCCTGACAGGTCCTCTGTTCTACTCTACTTGTTGAACCTTTATATTTTCAGGTCTGATATTAACAATAAAGTACATAAACATGAAGAAATATCTCTATATACAGTAAATATTATAAACTACTCTTTTTATTACATATTTATTACTCATTTTATCGTGATAACTAAGGATAAATTTACCTGTCCCCTCCGTACAGAGTGAGACAAATGCCATTCATGCAACTTATTCGGATGATCCAAAGTATCATATATTCATGTCCTTCGTTTCAATATATGCTGAACATAGATTTAAATAGGAATGAGGAGCAGCTGAGTAATAAGCTCTGTCCGTTGCTTCATTCTCCTCACTTCCACGTCATGGGGCATCCTTTATCTGTGAACCTTAGGAGACACGGCAGCCTTGCAGGAGATATTCACTCATTTCAGGGATTAAAGGTGAAATCAGTTTCATTGGTAGAGCCTGCCGCTGTGTCACCAGTGTGACTGCTCTAATCTCTCCCCAAGACACCGAGATCATAACTGATTTTTTTGCTCTTCCCTGGGGAACAATTTGTTGTTGCCCAAAGCAATCAGGAAACAAGGCTGAATTAGCTTTAATATGCACCTGCCCCAAGGGAAGAGATGCTGTGCGAGCCAAAGGGAGGCCGCCGCCAGTTCGTTTGTGTAATTAAACAACCTGTGAAAAATGTGACAATGTGATTTTCCCAAGAGCCTCCGAAAGAGTTGTAAAACTGTTCACCTTCTGCATGTCAGTGCAGTGCATTGTAGACAGGGGCGAGAGGAGCAGTGCAGAAATGTATCCCAGAAATCTATCAGGATATTTGTCTTCATATATTACTCAAAATATATAAGGAAATTATGAACCATGTGTTAGAAAAGATCTGACCCTTTAAGTAACATTATATATGATGTTTATCTCCCCAACTTTATACAATAAAATTAGTTAAAACGGGAGTATTTAGGGTGCACTCACTTCTTATCAGATTGGGGCACATTTACCTAGGACCTTGCGTCAGTTTTCTGTCGGACTTTGCACGTTGTTTCTAGTGCAAACTGCTTGCACATGTATTTAAGAAGTGTCTGCACCACAAATGTGTCCCACACGACCCCTTTGTGGCGCAGCTGCACTAGTCATCATGCAGCATAAATTTCTGCACTGAAATGGGTGTTCCTGTGCTCCTTCGTACCATGCGCTAGATTTAACATTCAAAGTCCGACAGAATTGTGTCACACTCCCCTTGTTAAAGGTGCACCAAAAAAAAAAGTGGGACAGTGCAGGGAATGCCAGATTCATGAAGAACAGGGGCCAGAAATCCCGAATCTGGCGCCCCCTGCACACTACATTTAGTGCAGTTTGCACTGTTGTTAGTAAATCTGTCCCATTGTGCTCAAGTCATCACAACTAATGGTAAAACTGATGCAAAGATGCTGATTTCACCATAATGAACTAAACATATCCTTCCCTTCCCCCAGTAATTAAATTGGATGTCAACCCCTTTGACTTTGATGAAATCAATCAATTCAATCGTCAGAAACAAAACAGTAAAGCCAACTATTATGTAAATCCATTGTATGTGACTTTATGTAGAATGTAATAGATGTTACCACTTTGTTTTTATTTCGCCTTATCTTTACAAGACGTTTGTGGTTGGTTTTATACCTTGTTTGCTCTTCTTTAGCTTCTTTTATAGCTCAGTCCTCCATAATGAGAGGGAAGCCACTGTAATGGTCCAGTTATCTGAATGCAGGTGTCCTGTGGTCTTCAATTGCCTTTTTTGATGCTTCACAACAGTATTACCCGCTGGTGGCTGCTCATTCTATGATTAGCCATCATCAGGGTCCACTCTATAATTGTTGGACAAATGACTATAATAAACTATAATTTCCCATTTTAAGAGCTCATTATAAAGGTTGACTCTGCGGAGAATCACATTCAAGCCATGTATGTCTGTAGAAGGAACATATGCACTAGTAAGGTATGGCTAATATTTGCACTGTCTGTACTGTTCACACTGACCGCAATCGACTATTTATTCTTCAAATATACACAGATGTGTACACATATACCTTTGTCAAGGGACAAAATGTGGGAAAGTCTGTAGGGACTCGTCGTATTCCTTTCTATGATGTTTTATATATAGATGCATCTGAATTTGTTGCTTCAAGCTCCACTGTGGTTCACAATTAAAATAATGCATATTAGAAACACCTGATTTTTAATTGTTCTATGATCTTGTGTACATGACCCGCTGCTTCACCTTATCCGAAACCCGGAGAAAGTATGAGGCCAGGTGGAGGTGGTGGGGTGAGCGTTCCTCACCCTATCCTTCTCCATAGGAAGCCGAGTGGTCACACTACAAATCTGTACAAAAAAGAACCTGCCCTATCTTCTGCGGTGAGGCAACGGTGTGGTAGACCTCTATGGGGGCCATGATCTTCTCACAATCTGTGCAGTCTGATAACAATCACCAATACAGTCCTGTGCATGAGGCCTAACTCTGCATCTATCTAAAACTAAACCCCACCTCAAACCCTTTGGGGTTTGGGTACCCAAACCTGAGTACTCATCCCCCACTTGCGGATTTTACCCTTTAAATGTGATGTCATGGGGGAGCGGTTTCTAAATGCTGCTGGTGGCCTATAAAGGGTTAACTCCTGCATTACATTCGGTACCTATGCTGGCATTGATGACACATGTGGGTTGAGCCAAAACGCAGAACCAGGACTTCTGACTGAAGTCCGAGTTCAGGTCCGGCTACCCAAACCCGCAATGTTCAGTGCAGACCTGAACATTGTGGTTTGGATCAGCTCATACTTAGTCTTGAAGAGTGTGGTGTGCAAATGAAACTGACACACACTATAAGACATCATTTAAGGATCCTTCTGCCTTGTGAAACTTATTCAGGTTGTTAAAGGTACCGCACAAAATTTTTATCAAAATGTTGCCCAAGAAGCCACTTGACATGATTTTGAGAAAAGGTGTTTTTTTAAGGCAGAGGTGGAGGGGTAGTGTATTAGGGACACTTTGTGAGGCGACAATCAGAATCAATAAATGTACCTCAGTCTAAGGGCACATTCACATGGCCATCTGCGGGGACGTACATGCGGCCGCAAATTTGCGGCCGCATGTACGTCCCCATAGACGGCAATAGCGGCACGGCGCAGATGCGGTGCCACACATGTGTGGCACCGATCCGGCCCGCACACCGCAAAAAGATAGAGCATGCTCTATCTTTTGGCGTGTGTGCGGCCGTGCGCCGCTATTCTCTATGGAGGGAGGAGGGGCCACCTCCTCCTCCTCTCCAGCACACGGCGGTATGCCCGCACGGCGGGCATACCGCTGTGTGAATGTACCCTAACAAATAAAAGATAACCACTCAAGGCTTACTTTCTATAAACATAGTGGGGCTACCATCCTAATGTAGAAATGTAGAATTTGTGCAAAAAATTTTACCTGCCCAAGAAATTCTAGATGCACATTGGATAAAAATTATTATAAGTGACCTATCACGGCTGGTTCAGCTGACACCGATGTCTATGGGGTCTATCGCATTACCCCCGGCCCTTCCCAGATGGCAGATATTGGGGAGAGATAAAGTGTCCGTATGTATTCTCAGCAATAAGCCACTAGTAGAGGTGGCTTTCTCTAATCACACAAGCACTTTTGCTTGTCGGTCATGCATGTTTTTGAGAAAAGTGGGATAGATTGATGTTATTGAAACAAACATATAATCAAGAGTTATCTTATGTGTATGTTGCTTTTCAATTCTCTTCCCTGTGCTTAGCTGAATGAAGCATGCATCTGTAGAAGAAGGAATTCAGATTAAATTGCATTATCTGATTGAGTATTTGTTTGACAGCCAACGACGGGCACCTACGACTAAAGACTAAAGTCTAGACGGCTACCACCTTGATGACAGCTGGAATTGACTAAAAGAAGTTAAGGTTGTACAATAAATAGAGAAACAAGTGGAAATCTGGTGGTGAAAGCTTAATGGAGAATGGCCAAGTAATGTGTCCTCAAACATTCCAGCTCATTGGAATAATTAGTGCTCATCATTGTGAGGACATGTTTTCCTTGTAGACATCCTGAGAAAAACCAACATTTTTTACATCATTTCCAATTCTCACCTTGTGGTGTTGGTTTCTTCAGCTAAACATGGTTTCACAACTACTTAACAAAAACACCCAGCCTCTAAAGTGTCGAGAAACGTTATACCCTCAAGCAAAATCCACAATTCATTAGAGTAACACGGTTGTTTTGAGAGTCTTTCCAATTATACATATATACATTGTCAGATGTTTACTCCTAAAATACCACATTTTAATAAACTAATAAATAAATTGAAGATGTAGGTTTATTTTACTACAAAAACAAAGAACACCTTTTCATGGGAATCTTAAATAGTTATAAAAACCTTGTAAAGAGGCTGAGAAAAAGACAGGAGTCAGAGTTTACAAGTAAGTCTTGAAATCCTTTGAAGGTTAAGATTCCCCAATCCAAATTAAAAAAAAAAAAAACTAATAAAAAGAAAAAGAAAAAAATATGAAACTCAAAAACCTTAGATATGAATAGACACAGTTTTCCAAAAAAAAATCTATAAATTTTACTTAAACAACTCATCTAAAAAATGGTCGGTCAATCTCAATAAGCCACTATTTAAAATAAAATATAAACATACATTTTAGGTTTTCATTATGCTCCCGACCGTATGAAAAAGGCCAAGTTTTCTTCTATACATTGAAAAGGACACAGATGAATACCAGTTTTGCATGTTCTTAAAGGAACCTTCTTCTGGAATCCATAAGGACTACAGTAGTCCATGGGTGTATTCAGCTTTTATGACATTTTCCTGCACCTACACACCTACACACAACAAAACAAAAATCTGCAGAGAGCCTTTATCACACTAAACCAGTAGCAGCCTATAACGGTAAATTTCCCATAATTGATACGATGTACCCACAGGGTATGCTATAAATTGGTCATTAATTCTGCATTAATTAAGATTTCCATGGACGTTTTATAAATTAGGATATAACTTAAAGGGGTTCTCCAGTGACAACAAATTAGCCCCTATCAATGGATAGGGGCTATTTTGCTGACCGGTGGGGGTCTCAGTGATGGGGTCCCACTGATCACAAGAATGGGGGGTCTGTTGTACCCCTTTTGCACCACATAGGAATGGCCGGACACACTTAAATGATGCCACTTCATTCACTGTGTATGGAACTGATGGAGATAGTTGAGCATGTCAGTAGAACACATGCTCTGTTGGCTGCTCTTTTCATCTGGGGTACAACGAACTCCTGTTATTTTGGTCCCGCGATCTCTCTGCCCTTCACGATTCCTCTGCCCTTCCCTATGTCTCTGTCCTGTTCCCTGATTTCTCTGTCTTCCTCCCCGATGTCTATGTTTTGTTTCCCGATGTCTCTGTCTTCCCCGATGTCTCTGTGCTGTCCCCCAATGTCTCTGTCCTGTTCCCCGATGTCTCTGTCCTGCTCCCTGATGTCTCTGTGCTGCTCCCCGATGTCTCTGTCCTGCTCCCTGATGTCTCTGTCCTGCTCCCCAATGTCTCTGTGCTGCTCCCCGATGTCTCTGTCCTGCTCCCCGATGTCTCTGTGCTGTTCCCCGATGTCTCTGTCCTGCTGCCTGGTGTCTCTGTTCTGCTCCCCAGTGTCTCTGTCCTGTCTCTGTCCTGCTCACCGTGTTCTTCAATGTGTTCTTCACACATATATATTTCTCTTCACATACTATTTTGTTCGCACCGTTCCGCGTGTATCTTCCGACAAGTAAGCAGATGTGCCGAACATCTGTAATCTATTCTTCACTGTGTTTTTCACTGTGTTTTTCACTTAAATGATCCTGTGTTCACTGTTTTTATTCTATTCTTCACTGTTCTTTACTGTGTTTTAAATTAAATGCTTGATCTCGAGCAGGGGAAATACTCGTCCGAGCAACGAGCCGCTTCAAGTACGCTAATACTCGAACGAGCATCAAGCTCGGACGAGTATACTCGCTCATCTCTAATCTCTACCGATCAGCAAGTTAGCCACTATCTTGTGGAAATGGGCTTACTTGTCACTGGACAACCCCTTCAAGGATATAGAAATGACATTGTGTTGCATCCCTTTTTACACATGCGTACATACCAGTAAAAGATAATCTATCATATATCAGTGTACACCCATCAACCAGTTGTTCTTAGGTGTTGATATACAGAGAATGGAACAGGGAATAGACATCTCCATTATCTGTGGACTAGTCGGACCACGTTGCGACACATCACCTCCAATTCTTTTTATTCATTTATTTGATTGGGAGCTAGGCTGCAGTGACTCAGTCTGGCCACTATGCTAAGAACATAGCTGTCTGCTGAGAACATCTGATCAATGGACTGCTTGATGCTGTACCCCCATCAATCTGATATTGAGTAATTATATTTAAATCATGAATATTTTAGCCTGGAAAAAAAACATTTATATTGTCTTAGACACCCGACTTTGTTGGGTGGCACTATGGTTCTGCTCAGTGAGCTATTCTGTATGCAGGAACGTCACTAGGAAGTTCGGGGACCCTAACTGGCAAATTTTGTGGGCCCCACAACAGAATGATCATCCATCTCTGTGTACACAGTGAGTTCCCTGAACCTGAAAGGGAAGACGTTTTTCTGTGACTTAGGCCCCCTTCTCCTCCTTCTCCCCCTGAACACAGTTACACGAACCCCCCACCTCCCCCACCGATGGCAGCCCTGACTGTATATCCTGATATCACATTTATTAGTGATGGGATCTTTCAGCTGCTAAAACCCATTCAAATATATGGGACAGAACTATATCTATGGTATACAGTGAAGATCCTTCCATGCTAAATGGCACGCTAGTGATGATATTTATACTATGAAAATAACAGGCACAGGTTACTTTTGGGACTTGAGGGGTGCAGAGGGAATGGTTGTACACAAGTACGGAGTCTTATGGGTCCCAATAAATTACTATTACTATCAGAGATGAGGCAATTATTCAAGATTCAATCTGCTGAAGCTTTGCCAAATTTTTCAAAGGATTCGGTTCAGGTCCAAACTGAACCCGTCCAAACCAATGTTGCTCCAGTTGTTTTGGAAATTGGTATATAACCCCCTTTACCCTTCTAAAACCCATATCTCATTTTGTTTAGGACACTTGGAGCAACACCAGTACATCTGAAGCAAATTATAAAGAAACCTGATTCGATTCCTTGCTGGAAAATCGGCAAATTCGTACCGAATCTATGAATAAACAAACCAGTGTGCTTGTCTCTGATTACTATTAATGATACATTACAGTTGGGGCCTTGTGCAGGTTTAGGTTACACTTCTTGTTGAATATCATATAGGATTACCATTGGTTATAGAGCCATCACACATAAAATACAAAAATAGAGATATTTTTGACCCTCCGGAAACTGCTGCCCTGTACCCCTATTGATTACTTCATCCCAATATATTACTTTGTCCCTATTTATGACTCTTTTTTTTTATAACTGTAGCCATGAACATCAGAACATGAATATCCATGACAACCGCACCATTAACACATGAATAGCCCCTGCAGTCCGGCTTATTAACACATGAATTCCCTGTGCAGTACGGCAGTTTTCATATGTTAATGAACACAGTGCATTGATGTGGTAATGAGACTAACTTTCCTTGGTGCTCACACAAACTAAGTGGAATAAAAATGGAGGCATGACAAGTTCTGTCAGCAACTAGCCTGCTTGTTGACAGTTTCCAGATAGCCATAGACTTTCTTTCTAAACTCTTCTAAGTCATTCAAAGTTAGGTGCACTTCTTAGATTTTCTCGGTTTCCTGACCGATAACTTTTTTTAAAATAAAGCCTACAAAGTGACCTTGATTTTCTACTCCAGTATGTAAATCATTTCACCCTTTCTCAGCAGCACTCCTTTCATGAGGTGTCTACCTATATTTTCTACTTGCTTGCCAAAGTAGAAAAAGTCAAAAACACATAACTTTTTTTTAAATTTTTCTGTGCACGGTGTTGTATGAGGTCTAATATTTTTTGCAAGTTGGGGGGGGGGGGGTATTATCAAATGCTCCACTTCTTGATGTCATCTAGTGATGAGCAGACCCTGGAGCGTTTGACAGGTTCAGCTGAACCTGGAACAAAAGTTAGGGTACCCAAAGTGGAACCCAAATGCACCCCTAGCAACCAGCACTGATTGCGGGTGTTATCTCATATAAATGCCGGCAAAGTGGAGGTGAGCCCAAACGCTGTAGATGAACTTCTGTCTGATCTAGCTCATCCCTAATCAAACCTCCTGCTGTGCTGGATATATCAAGAAGCAATGGGTCACATTTATCAAAAGTAGTACTACCTGTAGTAGGTGCAGTTTGCCTGTGGAGTGTGCAGAGTGGGCTAGATCATTCAAAAGTGGTGCACAGTCTACATGAATCTGGTGCCACCTGCACTGCTCCGGAAGTGGGCACCAACTTTTTTTTGGTGCACTTTTAACATAGAGCGTGTGACACAATTCTGTTGAGTCACAGTAATAATGCAGCACTAGGTCTGACTCTCCACTGGAAGGCCCCTTTAGGTGCAGAATTTTGGAAAATTATGTGTATTATGGATGAGCGGACCAAAATGGGAAAGTCTGAGTTCATACAGAACTTTGTCGCTTCCGGTCCCCCAAGCCTGGACTTCACTAGAACAGACCCTGCCAGTAACGCCTGTGATTGTTGCTGGCATTAATCTAATGGGAAGCGCACTGACACATTTCTACCGCTGTGCATAAACCTTATTGATTTTAGCTTTGATTTAAACTGTTAATAACCGCTATTGGTGCTGGCACTGGGGGAGCGGTTCTGATCCAGGTTCGGTAACGGATCCCAGGCCTAAACAAGACTTATAAATTCGGGTCCAGACTCGGCCGAACCTGAACTTAAGTGAGTCCTGCAAACCGATATCCTGTTGCTACAACTGAGATACTGGCTAATGGTTTATTATAAAATTCTACATTTAAATATGATATTATTATTAACAAGGGGGGAAACGTCTGACGTGGCCGTATACCAACATGGTACTAATACCAAAATGCTACAATGATCAATGATCATCTTTAAAATATTTGTTGATCCATGAACATACTGTTCAAATGTGACGATCTTCAATGTTCTCTGAAATATTACTATACTAAGATTTTTTCAGGTTTACAAACAAAATAAATCTAGAGAAACTGACATGATTATGACAAATTTTTGTTGTCAACATTTTTGCCTCTTTTTCTCAATTATTTGAATAGGGCTTGAAGAAATTCTGCTACTTGTGAACACAACCCAAAGCATTAGTCTTAGTTTTGCCCCCTTTCATATCAGTTGCCCCAGTGCTTGGTATGAGTGGTCCATGGTCTTGGCCATGTGATACCTTGTAATAGCAGTGGCTCCGCAATCCATTTTAGTGACCATTGATGTTATCTATCATTAGATCTGAAGTCTTTCATTTATCCCTTCTACGAGTCTGATCAGAGGAAGTCCTTTTATGACTTCTCCTGGGTCACTCAGTAAAACCAGTTTGGTTTGTTTATACAAATGTGGGAATGAGGGCGACTTTGCACTTCAAGGATGGACAATGAGGGTATGTAAAAACAGTCATTTATGGACTGTCTCCTTATAGTCTTACACCAGGATCCCTAAATCCATACCTCATAGCTGCCATATATGCAAGATGAATCAAATGATGTATTTTACCTACTGACTAACAAAAGAGGAGGATTATGGACCATCCATGGCTGTGGGAGAATGAGAGGACCTTGTGTGTTCATTATTCTTTTATTTATTTTTTTTTAATGGTTTCTTGTTGATTATTAAAAATTTGTATTAGTTTTTTTATATATATTAGTTAAGCTCAAGTACAGCCCAAGGCTGTAACATGTGTCCATTGAATCTCATGAACTGAAATGCAACTATCACAAAAATTGCGATATTACACTATTTAATATAAGACAAGTAGATGATTTGGTTCAATGCGCTGATAACAATTTGGAAAATCTATGAAGCCTTTAAAGGAACGCCCCAGTCAAAGCTAATTCATTAAATAATACATGGGGCAGGGCCTGAGGGGAGGAGCAGGACTCATTTGCATTGTATTTCTAGAAGCTTTCTAGAACCTAGAGTCCTGCTCCTCCCTTCAGGCCCCGCACAAGATATAATACAATGAGTTTTTGACTGGAGTAATCCTTTAAGTGTTCTGGCATAAAATATGTCGAAATTAAAAGTGATAAGAAAAGGAGAGGGGCTTATTGGGGTTGTCAGAACCTTCCACAACCCAATAGATTTCATTTCATTTCCACCAGAAATCAATGTCATAGCTTGCCTCTTGATACTATTGGAACATCTTACTTTAGTTCACTTCAGGTTAAAGGGATTGTCCATCACCACCACCGGTTAGTGTCATGACAGTGTTTGTTTGCAGAGTCAGGTGGTGCCGCCCGTCTACTTCCTAGATACAATGATGTAGCAGGTGTGCGTTATCAGACAGGTGGTCGTGCCCATCCTCTGAAAACAAACAGGGGCATGGTACCGGTGGGTGGTGGTATCGGACAGTGGGAGCAACAGAAGATGTAAGTGTAACTTTTTGTTTTTACAGCATGCCCCCAGGCCGGTTACATAGTTTTAACAAAGCCTAGACAAACCCTTTAAGACTGGCACATCAAAGTTTCTCTCTTAGGGCCATGAATTTTTTAACACTGGAATATCTCTTGAAATGCCCTTTTCCTCCATCATTTCTATGAGACATTACAATCTGGGACATTGTAACACGGAAATATTGACTTATGTTACGTAATTTAACAAATGATAAACTAATTAAAAACTTATTTTATAACACTGACATGAATTTTCATGAAACAGGAAGTGCTATTACATTTACATTATTGGGCACGTTAGTAGAACTCAATGGGGCAGATATATCATTGTATCTACTCCAGAATTGTAGAGTAGGTTGCACCTGAAATGTTGTGAGCCACATTTATTGAAAGTTTTAGATTGTTTAGGCAATTTTCCAACTTGTCCAAAAAAGGGACGCGTCATCTGTGCAAAGGGGTGTGGCCTTGCAGGAAATAGCCTCTGCACCAGAAAACTTGCTATGTGTGCCAGAAAATTCAATATCCTAGCACAGCAAACTAGACTAACTAATAGGAGGTACAAAGTATGACTCGCCAGTATTATTCTGCACCAGGTTAATCACCTGATTCACGAAGAACGTGCGCCACATTTCATGAATCTGGGGAACCCTGCACACTCTACCGGCAATCTGCATACACTACAGACTCTTAAAATATTCTAGATTCTAGAAGAAAATGATTCAAAACAAACAAATTACTGTAATTAGCATATTTTCGCAAACCGGTTTTACCGCTTGCCCTGATGCCCATGTCTAAAGTACTAAAATAACCATCAAAAAATCTTCAAAGTCTTCTCGCCTCAACTAAAAAATGTTATATGTATATTAATACCTTGTTAAGAATGACATGAGATCAAGAAGTAAACCCAAGCAGGAGTTGATCAATATCCATCTGGAGTTGTGAAGCTCTGCCAATCCATCCTCACAAAAAATTACAAATTACCCCCAAAATCTATCTCATGTTTTGCGTGAAAGAGGATGTTATTAATGTTCCACTTTAGGTCATGGATGATTTTAGGTAATTTCTTCCAATAGGATGTCAACAGAATCTGAATACTCAGTGTTATTAATGTGTGGTACAACCTTAAGGTACTTCTGTGTCATGTATTTGAGTGATTTGAACCTAACTTTAAAAAAACGCATTGCCCCTGTATTACCAGATATTCTTACTTTGTTGTCTTTTGTGACCAAATTATTTGATGAAAATTTACTGATTGGAAAACAAAATGCAGCAAAGCAAGATATAAGTCATCATCTGGTATGACAGTGACAGGGTCCTTCTTTATTCTTTGTAATGGTTGATATATCCTTCATATGCTGCTCTATATTAAAGATTTATGCTGCCTCCATTCTGTTAAAGGGGTTGTCCAATATAAGTAAGTTAGGCCATATCCACACGATTGCTGATTGGTGGGGGACTCAGTGATGAGACCCAGACGGATCACAAGAACGGGGTCCAATGAACACCTCCCCCCCCCCCCCCCCGTAGCACCCAAAGATGACCGGAGCTGCCAGTGGCGCATCAACATCTCCATAGAGATGAAAGAGATAGCCTGAGCATGCCCCGTTTTAGTGAACCATGGGGTCCCATTACTGAGAACCCCACCATTTAGCAAGTTAGGCACTATCCTGTGGATATGGCCTTAATTGCTTAGATGGGACAACCCCTTTAATGGATATATAAAGCACTGGTGAAGAGTCTATATTACCAATAGAACTGCTTTCTGGTTTGTTGAAAACTTCATGGAAAATGCATTAATTAGACCAATATGAATTGTCCATTAGTTTTAAATGGGTTGTCCAGAAGATGAAATATATGACTGCTTTCTTTCAAAAACAGTTCCACATCTGATCATGGGTAGCGCATGGTATTTCATTTAAGTTCCATTTATTTCTATACAAATGGACTGCAATACTGGCACCAACCATGGTCAGGTCTGAAGCTGTTTTAAGAAAGCAACCTGGCTTTTATATCCCCAGATAAACCCTTTAATCTTAAAGTGTTTGTATGTGATTAGAATAAAGTTAAACCTATCAACTAAGGAAACAACACTACTCTTATCCATGGGCTTCCTCTGCCTTTGTGCTTCAGCTGTTGGTAAAATGCAAGCTTTTTTTGGATAATTTTTTAGGTGCAAACCATTATTTTTCCTATGCATCGTCAGGACTGGAGTGTTTTTGCACAATTATTTATGCCTTTTTAGGCATAAATCATTGTCAATCATGCAGAAATATCTGGAAGCAGAAGAAATACAAAGGCAAAATTAGGAGCAAATATGGTTTACTGCTACATGGCATTCTCCTGCACATTGCTTGAAAAAGTCGAAAAAAAAATTGTGCAAATAACCCAATGTGCCCAGAAAATAGAAACCAAAAACACACATCAGCCTAAGATAAACCTGCCGCAATATGTAATAATGTTTTCTAGACGACAGCTTCATGGAATACTGTAAAGACATAAAATGAATCTCTCCATGAGTCATGGAATGATTCATGGAGATTGATGTGTTTTTGATGGTTCCTTATTATCAGATTACAGGCTTTACGCCTCCAGGTTAGGAACACAGGAGCACAGGGTTTGACAAAATGGCCTCAGTAATTGTAGGACGATGTCCCTTTAATCTGCCCCACATTGTTATGATAACAGAGTTACCGATTTATTTTTAAACAAACAAGATTAAAAGAGATTGAAGAAGCAAATTGCTTAATTTTTTAAAACATCTAAAACAATTTCCTAATCTATAAAATGATTATTATATAGTAAGTTTTATGTGGTGATAGGAACAGGCATGTCTCCTCTTTATAATCCGCAAGTGATACTAATACATGGAAAATTAGAAATGAAATTGTCGACTCGTGAGTTTTGATGTCATTGCTAATGATTGATGAGTTTCTATGTTATGGAGGGTTATCGAGGAAATGTATGAATTTCAAAGAATAAAAACACACCCAACTGTAACTTATAGGAAGCCATTGTGTAACTTCTTGACTACCGTTGTAAACCCTTTGATCCTAACGTTTTATTGGCAACAGATTATATTAAAGCAAAGGGATTTAGGGTAAAGGATGTCCCTGTATTGCGGCAACTAGAACATAGGGGGTCATTTATCTTTGTAGTTTTGGCTCTCTGTCTTCGTGAATGTGTCGCCATGAGGTTAGTAAATGTGGGCCACAAACTTTTTTGCGAAAAGCCATATCCTTCTTTATAGGTCACAATCTTTTTGTCTTACCAGTCAAAAAAGTGCATAAAAACTGTCTAAAACACAGTGTCAGCAGCTGTCCAGCAAACGGGCAACCACAACCAGGCTTAGCGCTAGCTGTCAGACTAGGTAAGTGGCGGTGAACTCACCCTGCGACGTCCCTGCGGGCTAAGGCCCTGCCTAAAGCAGATAAACCAGCCTGACATGGGCGAACCCACTATCAGGAATCTATCTGACGGTCCGTGAGTGACCCTACAAGATGACAAGAAAACGTACTTCGTCTGGCAGTTGCTGGATGGTGGAGCGGACAGGTAACTGGAATACAGGAATAGACCAGTGTTCACACTAGTAACAGAAACCAACATAAGATAGACAGGAAGGTGGGGTCACACTAGAAGATAAACAATACTCAGGGACAAACAACAGATACAGACATACAAGCGGAGTCAAACAAACCGGGTCAAAACCAAGATGGCGGCGAAGGTACAGATTCATATAGGAAATAGAATGATCAGTAGGCAAATCAGAAGTCAGTACACAGAATAGCAAGAAACGCAATGGCAAGAGCACTAGATACACACATAGGGGCATATTTATCAGGACCTCTGCGCACCGCCAGTGGCGCAGAGGCCCTGAAATAATCGCAAATGCTAGCTTATTGTTAGCTTTTGCGATTATTTTCCTCAATCCGCCAGTGGGGCGTGAAGGGGGGGGGGGGGCGCGGCTGGCCGAGCGGGGGGGGGGGCGCGGCCGGACGAGAGTGGGCCGGCGCAGGGCATTACTGACCCCGCGCCTGCGCACTCGATGCTGCCGGCGACTTTTCATGCGTGAAAATATTCCCCATAGACTGTAATAACCAGCACCAAATGAAGGGCTGGCTAGAATATAAGGCAGAAATGGACACTACCTCCAGCACTGACTGGCTCAGCCGTCCATCACTCAAACCCCAGCTGCAGGCAAAACGATTACAGAGACACACCCAGCTTTCCCAGGATCAGAAATGGAGCTGTCAATCACAGGCAGCTCTGGGTGTGGTTTTCCAGCAGGAAGCCTGAAACCTGATCACATCAGAACAATTTGTGAGTTCTGACACACAGATTATCAAATATTATTTACTATGCCGACATTTGGGCAAAACACGGTAACACGGCAAAAGACACAGTAAGATCACAGAATTAACATGGCTTTAATTTTTCTGCATCAAAAAATGATCTGTTCTGCTTTTCTTCAAGCTTCTTATGCCTTTTTTTCAAGAATACAAAGCTTTAAACATTATGCAAATGAGACTGAGGGGCTCCGGGCTCCATTAAAACCTATGAAGCTTGGAGCCCTACTGCTTATTTGCATAGTTTTTAAAATCCTGCTTTTGTACAAACCAGGGAATAAGAAGCTAAAAGAAGAGCAGATCCTGCCAGAGTGGGCACACACCAGTATGTAACTGCTCTTGGATTACAGTCCTTCATTCAGGTGGTAGATATCCTTTAACTCAGTGGTCCCCAACCTGTTTTTGCCCAGGGACCGGCTGTAAACATAGATTTTCTCTAGGGATTGGTGGTGTCATAGTTTCATAGCCAAAAATGTATGTTTGCATGCCCCACCATAACTCCCTGTGTGCCTAGCTTAATATTGTCCCATTTCCTGTAGAAGCACCCCCACTTATATTGTTCCCTTTCCTGCAACATGCCCCCTCCAATGTCCCATTTCCTGCAGCATGCCCCTATCCCATGTCCCCTTTTATTTGGATACCCCACCCTCCCCTTTACCAGCTGAACTCTGTTGAGAAAAAAAAATCCAATACTCACATTTCTTGTTCCCCTGCAGCAGTCTTCTCTTCTACTTTTCTACCAGATTAGTGCATGGCTCTGTTGTCTGGAAACACAACATGATGACATCATCACATTTTCCGGCAATAGAGCAGCACATTAATGTGGAAATGAAGTAAAGGAAGAGAAGACTACTGCTGTACGTTGCCCATCGAGGATGAAGTCTGGCGCAATTCACTAAGATCGTGTGCCCAATATCCTGCATGTGTCGCTTCCCTGCTGAGGTCCATCGGAGTTCACCTTCTTCTTCCTGGTGTATGTAAGTGCATGTCTTGTGAGACAATTTGAATTTTAAATCCCACGCTTATTCCAAATCAGTTGGGTTGTCCGAGGACACGCCCACCGATTTGCTCCAAAATCCGAGCGCATGCACCATAAACCCCTGTTTAATGCTGCGCAAATTGGAAATAGTCGGGAAACCCAACGGAAATGCGGTCTGCGGACCCTTATTAAATGTGCACCTGTAAATTCAACCTAATCCATAGATTGAATAAGGATATCGGGGTTTTTTTTTATAAAGTATTGTCTGTTGTATAGTATTACAATACTATGATTACAGTAGGGGCCGACCTCAGACTAGACTCTCTTTACGTCAGTGGTTCTCGGTGTTGAAAGCCGACTCCCTGGGATTACCGGCGCTGCCCATCTCCCAGTTTGCTTAGCTGTGAGAGATAATACCTCAGATATTGATAATAGCCGCTAAGAATTCTGACGCTTTTCACTCGTTTTTCTGCCATTTTCATGTTGTTTTACGTGGCCGGCTTTGTTTGCACAGGTGAGCTACAGGCAGTCGCCCTTTTCTTGGGAGACTGGAAATGCTGGTTTACCTGGAGGGTTTTTTCTGCAGACTGTTTTTTTGTTGAAAAGGAAGCAATTAAGACTGAGCTTGAACCTGTCTAGTCATTTAGAAGAGGAAGCTACAACAGATGTAATGAAACTGAGCAAATACAAACACAAGCTTTGGGTTAATTTTAGTAGGAAGGGTGCGCAGCGAAGGGACTTATACCACTGCAACGACCGCAGCTTCTGTATTATCTCATGCAGTACGCAATGTGTATATCTTCGTTTTAACTCATTTCACATCAAATTTCAAGATCGGATTTGCTTTCAAAGATCCTGGGGAATCAGAAGAATGATCATATTACAATTTTTTATTGAGCTTAAAGTTACATCTACAATGTTAAGAGGGGATTGGTATCTACAATGTTATGGGGGAGTTGTATTTATATGTATCTACTTCTCAAAATGGGTTAAAAAAGGGTAAAAACTAACTAATGCAGTTTGACTCTTAATTCATTCCTCAGGTCTCAGAGAATTCAATGCTTCGGTCTTTGTTACCTTATTTCTTTCAACAGACAGAACACGGCGGCTTAGGCTATATTCACACTACCGTTCCTTCCCTGTGCTCCTTCCCTTCATTAAAAAAGTCAAGAAACGGAGGTTTAACGTATCACTTAAAAATCCCATTGACATCCCATGTCATCCGTTATGGTCAGTTGGTCAGGTATCTCTTATCCAGATATGTTTTTTCAAACAGAGGAAAAGAACTTCAGCTTCCGTAATTTTTTCATTCCAGCAAACACATGGATAACGGAGCACTGGCTAAATGGGACAAAACGGATGACATAAAAATTTACATTGATGTCAAAGTGATACGGTAAACCTTCGTTAAACTTCTATTCTTTACTTTACTAATGGAGGGAAGGAACGGTAATGTGAAATGAGCCTTAGCCAGCCTTTGGCTGTGGCACTCAACCCTTTTCTACATGTGGCAAAAAATCCTTACATTTAAGATGCTGAGTATATTGCCCCGTAGTACCCCAATACTAGAGATGAAAGAAGTTTGGTATGAATCTGGCATTTTCAGGCATCAAATTGAATTTGAATCGCAGTAGACGAAAAAAATGGCCGCTAGCTAATACTGTCATTCAAAGTACATCAAAGTTACATTTTTTAATCAGAGGACTACAGGGGGTTATATACACATTTGCAAAAGAATTGAAGCAATATGGATGAGTACCAGAATCAAATCTTTAGAAGCATTCATTTCTACAAATTGATTTAGGTAATTCGCTAATCTCTAGCCTATGTATAGAAAATAAATGTGTTGCACACTAACATAAAAAGCACATCTACCTCTTTGTAGTTAAAGGGCCATGTGAAATTTATTGAAATTTTACCACTAGTGTTAAGAAAGACCAAATTCGGACACCAGTTCACTGCGAATAGCACAGTTAGAATAATATGGGGCATGCGTACTGGTCCTTAGCTGCTTTGGCGCATGCACGCCCCCATATTGGGGGAGGATCATCGATTTCCTATGACATCACACGAAGCGATGTGCTGGTGGGATTTTCCAGACTTAACCTCATATCACAGGATCAAACTCAGTAATGCACATAGAGAATTTCTCGGATTGAATCTGTACGTGGGCAACATGCCTAAGGGACCCCTATTCATAGTACTCACATTGCTAGGACCCCAATGATCGTCAGAGTGCCTCCTGTGATGAAGGGATGACGCACATAAGAGACTAATGACTGCTACTTCACTTCATATGGAAAAGATTCACAAGTTTTGGTGCCCCCATAGTCCCATAGAAATGAATCCCATGATTGTTGTGCAAACCTTCTCCATTCACATAGTGTACTCACGCACCCCCATTCTCATAATTTCCAGGGTCTCAGCTGTTGATCCCCCAGCGATCACACCTTTATTAGTGAAACCCCCTTGAAAAAATGTAGCAAAAACATTTTTTTAATGGGTTAAAGGTCAACCAATGCTCAAACACTTGCATGACAGTGTATGCCAAAAACGTATGTGACTCACTCAGGAATATATAATTACTCTCCGGCTGGGGTAGGCATTTCAGTGACTCTCCTGCTCTACAGCCATGTTAGCACGCAAGGTTAAAAATATCTGCCTGATTTTATTTATTTTTTACATTTTAGGGCAGGAAGTTTTCTCAGACAGAAAATCTTGAAAGTTACAAGCCATGACCGGCTGTCAGTAGATGTGTTTTCAGCCATAATCCTTAAAACAACACATTTTCAAATTAAATGTTTCGTCTTTCAGTCATCTAAATCTACGTAAGAAATGTTGAATTGTTTCGGTGTAAAAGAAGCTTTTGAATAATTTTCCGCAGACCTCACATGAATAACTGGAGGTACGGAAACAGAAACAATTTGATAAAACTGTATCATGTTTGAATAAAAATATCAAAGTCACTTTCCTTTTCTATATGCACATTTCCTTCACAATTCAACATGAATAGAAAGAGTTGGTTTAACACGTGCAATTTTTTTAAGCCATTTTGGTATTTTGCCCTGGTTGCAGATCTGATAACTACCACAGCTTCATGTAACTTAGCTATCCAAAGAGACATTATCATGAGGATATATGAGGTCCAATCTGGTGATAAGACCCAAAGGGCCACATGTATCACTTGTTTTTTCTGTTGTTTTTGCGCCTTTTCATACTGGTGCACCATTTTTGCTAAATTTTTGCGAAACAACAAACTAGCCATGCAGCAAAAATAACAATGTTTCCCTCATCTACCTTACCAATCCAGATGTTTTGTTGCGCCTAATGATATTCATCACTTGCAACTTTTCATTCAGGCGCAAAAACGGGCGAAAAAACACTCCAGCCCGAAGGTGACGTTAACTGAGAGGTAAGCACTGTGCAGAGTAGCTCATCCCCAACAGATGACCACACTGGTGTTTGAGGAGGATACTGGGCAGAATTACAGGGGTGGAGCAGGAGACCAGCACTGGGGGATCCCCTCCAGGAGAAGCCCCTGATGAGGAGGTCACTGGGTGCTGGGTGTCACACACCTGGGTGCTGCTGTGAGGGTAATTATCTTTCTGGGATGTAGGAGAAGCAGAGAGAAGCTTGTAGGAGGATCAAATGTAACTGCCCGAATCTAACATTGTGCCTAAACTGCGCCTAAATTGTGCCTAAACTGTGTTGAAATAAAGTGATTTATAAGAGACAGGAACTTAACTTATGTGCGGTATTGCATGGCGGTCGCCGCTTCTGTGGTGCGGCGCTGGTGGGGGCCCGGAGCCATGGGGGCTATGCCTGCCAGTATGGATGCTGGGGGGCAACCGGGTCTTAATCCCTGCCGGCTCTGTGCTGCAGCGGTGGTAGACGCCATGTGATGCCGCACATAATAGCGTAGGGACCCACCATAAAGAGGTCAACGTGAAGTGGTTGGTGGGCTTATACAATTTGATCAAAATGTAACTAAGAACCTCGAGTTCATTATATAATGTAGCCTAGCGGCAGTAGATCATTGTGTGATGTGTGGATGTGCGGTCCAGTTCTTTTTCTCTACCCATGTTAGGAACTTAACTTATCGCAACAATGTGCCAGAATATAGGCGCAACTACTACACTTAGGCACACAAAAGTGACACATCTGGCCCAAAGTTTTTCTAGGACACTCAATAATAACATGGGTCCAAAAATGTGTAAGTAACTTTGTAACTAGTTTTGTTCACTTAGGATCACTTCACGCTACCAACCAGATTTTCGTTTCTGAAAAGAATGAAAAAACGGATATTGAACGATTCCGTTATAACTCCCATTGAAATCGATGCAATTTTAATCTCATCTATTGTTATCTGTTAGAAAGTCATCCGGTATTCTTCCATTTTTTGGAATGGAAAAAAATCACGGAGCTTGCAGTACTTTTTTTACCGCTAAAAAAAAATAAATCTGATTCATTACGAATGATGTCTAACTGACCATAATGGATGACATAGATAGATAGATAGATAGATAGATAGATAGATAGATAGATAGATAGATAGATAGATATAGATCATTGTATTGAAAGTAATTGTCTGTTACTGTAACGGACGCTGTCATCCTGTTCAGTTTTATTACTGTTTATATACTATCCGTTATCTTTTTGTAATGGAGGAAAACAGAAATCCTGACGGTAGTGTGAACCTAGTGTTACTTTGTTTCTGATCATCCACCTCCTGCTAAAATCTCTTCTGAACTCCATCTTGCTAGCAAGACACAGAGAAGTTCACTTAGGTGTCAGATTACATAGAAGCGGTATACAAAAAGAAAGGAACAGTGAGTCACAGCAGCTAGATCTCCACCCATCAACACAGGGAATTGCAGACTATACTGACAGTCATGGATTTCATTGTGGTGTTTCTAAAGATTGAAGGGGACACAGAATTCTAGTATTGCAGTAGACCATTTCACAGCAAACTTGCCCTTTTTCACCTTAATCAGTAAAGAGCTGGTTTTGCGCCAGAAGAAGATCTTGTTCAGAGAAGAGGTTGTATTGCAGGTGGTTTCTAAAGGAAAATATGAAGATGTTGGAGAACCCTGATTGTAGAGATGTTGTTAGTTGGGTATTAGGAGATTACATTTAGTTTCCAATTTTAAAACTTTTCTAAATCAGAAGATAAAATGTTCTAATAATATGTTATAAATTAATAACATGAAACTGCTATATTTTACATCAGCCTAACGGCACATTCTGTGTTTACATGTCCTCAAAGAACTTTTCTGTGATATTATAGCCTAGGGATAGTGATGTGTCCACATACAGTACTTTCAAAATGATCAATAAAATTGATGTTAAAAGAGTAACTGCAATGGATTGGGGTGAGCTGGTGTACTTTATATACTGTGCAAAACTGACAAGTTCTTTACAGAAATTCTAAATTCAAATTAGTTTGGATAAAATAAATATACGCATATTATACGAGTATGGCTGCATTCACACTGCCGCAAGGGGGACGTATATACGGCCGTCGTATATACGGCCAATATTCATCCCCCACAGACGGCAAAGGGGGGCACTGTACCGCTCCGTACCCGGGAAAAAGATGTCCTATCTTTTCCCATATTATGGCGCCGTGCACCATACATCCCTATGGAGAGGGGCGGGGCCGAGCAGCTCCTCATCCTCTCCCCACGAGCTGTTGTTCCCCGCCGTGCTACGGTACGTCAGGCAACGGCAGTGTGAACGTAGCCTATCTGTGTCACCTATTGTATAGACTAAGCGGAGAAAATTTTTACTTTACCCAATTGGACATATTTACAGTTGCACAACCTAATTGGTTTAAAAAAGCCATGACCCGGGCAATAACCTTGACCTCAACTCTAGACGGGTTGCATCTTTTATTCCCTCTTTCCCCACTGCCAATCAACCATCACCTTTCCACCTGGAGACTGACTGGACCTTTGAAACATTGTAATAGGAGAGGTAGAGAATCTGACTACTACTTGTGTTTTTATCCAGAGTTGTAACTTGAAGCTGATGGTCCCTATATGTATGTGTGCCAGGCTCCCTATAATGTATGGTTTATAGTACAGGCTGTCCCTTACTTAAGAACACCTGACTTACATATGACCCGTAGTTACAAACGGACCTTTGGTAATTGGCAATTTACTGTACTTTAGCCTTAGGATACAATAAATAGCTGTAACAGTTATCACAGGTGTTTGCTGTGATGCTTTATTGTTAATCCCGGTTCTTATGACAACCCAACATTTTTAAAATCCAATTGTCACAGAGATCAAAAAAAAGTTGGCTGGGGCTACAATAATAAAATATACAGTTCCGACTTACATACAAATTCAACTTAAGAACAAACCTACAGAACCTATCTTGTACGTAACCCGGGGACTGCCTGCACTAGTCTTCTCATATAGGAAAATGATACCTTATAGACCCCCTAAGCCTCTTGGGCCTGGTTGCAATCACACACTCAGCACCCATTCATGTTACACCCCTGTTTTATCCTTATTTTAGACCAGTCCCAATTTTTAGGCAAGTTTTTAAGGAGCTAAAAATAATGCACAAGATGCAGTTATAGTCTAATACATCTAAACTTATGTGATGAAAGGTTGTATTTACAGTCCAAAGTATGTGGAAACTCCTTGTAATTATTAGGTTTATCCACACCCATTGCTTAGAAGTATGTACACGAAATCATACAACCATGTATAGATAATTATAAGTATCAGAATAGGTGTAAGCATTCTATATTAATGTACTTTACCCTAGAATTATCATATAATTCCAGCCTTCCAATTAATTTGGCATTAGTTTGGGAAAGATAAAAAAATAGGAATAAAAATTCCTAAAAAAAAAGACTTTATGTGCTGAGATTCAACTTAGGTCAGTTATACATTATAGAGTGAGCCTCTGTCCTAGCCGATCACACAGATAACTTACTTTACCTATGCATGCTATTTAACCCTTGTCGCTAAGGGCAGGTCCAGTGGTACCATAAAATTCTTTGTATCTGAATGAAAAATGTATCTGTCATGAGGATCAGTGATCAATGTCACAACCACTTGAGCCTAGCTGTATAAACTGCAGAGAGCACATGGGGGGGGTGTATCATATGCTGGCACATCATGCTCCGGCCGACTGAAAGATATCCGCGAGCATAGGAGCAATTGCTGGGACATTGTGAACCAAGCCTAGATCTATAACAGGTCTAGTTGACGCTGCAGCCTGGCACCACCCCTCCCCGCCGAAATGGCGAAGAGGATGAAGTAATTTTAATTCACAGAATTGCGACTAAGTCACTAATCTACACTAGTATTCAGGTGTAAGAGCTGTGATAAAGCTCTCCCAAAATGTACAATGGTGGCTAAAAAGAAATTATAGGAAATCAACCACTCAAAAAAACACAAAATAACCTAGAAATACTCACCTCCACTCCCCTTCATTTTGATTCCGACGCTGTCCGGCGCTAGTCTTGACATGCTGGGGTCACCTAAAAAAGAAAGTTATAATTAGCAGCATGGAGTCCTGGAAGATGCCTGCTGCTTCAAGGTGCTAATTATAAGCGCCCCTACACCTACCTCTCCTATGCTGTGAGAGGGAGGGGATTTCATGCAAGAGGGGTGAAGCAGGCCTCTCACGTGACGTCACCTTCGAAGGGCATGCATAATTAGCATCCCGAAGAACCAAACATCTTGTCCCTGCACTTGGTGCTGCTAATTATAACTTTTTTTTATAATCCCGGGGTTTCAAAACTAGTGGAGGACAGCACCGGAATCAAGATGAGGAGCAGAGGTGTGTATTCCTAGGTTTTTTTTGTGGTTTTGAGTGGTTGATTCCTTTGAATTATTAAAAAATTATGATAATTATTATCTTGTTTAATTATAGCAGAATTATTGAGGTAATCCAGAAAGAGCTTCCTCAAAATCTTTACATCCTTCATTTTGAAAACTGTCTCTTTCATAATTAATAATAATATTTCCTTTATTTATATAGCGCACACAGATTATGCAGCGCTGCACAGAGTTTGACAAATTGGTCCCTGTCCCTATGGGGCTCACAATCTAATTAACCTACCAGTATGTTTTGGAATGTGGGAGGAAACCGGAGGACCTGGAGAAAACCCACACAAACACGGAGAGAACATACAAACTCTGCATAATTAATACTATATGACCAATTTTACATTTTCCAAAGTTGTTTTGTATTATAAACAATTTCCTCTTTTACTGCTCCACACCAGAGGAATGGTTAATTTTGTTTTATACAACAAAGATTTCAGGAATTTGCACATCACCGAATGAGCCACCCCCAGACGAAGGCTCATTCGGGCCGAAACGCACGTTGGGGCTGGAGTCACCCCGGGCACAGACACCATCTCCAATTTTAGCATGGGTAAGAAAGCAATCTTTGTTTTTGTTTAGGCTGTCCACATTGATATACTGCATATAACGAAGCAAACTTAGCTCCGAATGGCACATTATATATCTGAAGCATGCATAGCCATAGCCTTTACTAAGAAATATATATATGTACTGGTTTGGTGTTCTGTAATGCCCTGTGGGCTGACTCCCTTGTCTGTGTATTAATACCTGGTGGCTGCACATTTTTTATCCGTTGTCTATTTATACTGTTTTTGCATGTCCAATTAATAAAGATTTTTTCACATTATCTTATGTATGTGTTATGCTTTGGTTTGTCTACCTAGCGTGGACACAATAGGTTATTCATGATTCATTTGAACCTTAGCACCTTTGGTGTCTACATTTAAGAGGCCACATTGAGTCCAAGGTGACCGATAGGAGGGAAATGTACACATAGGGGCACATTTACTTAACCGGTCCATTCGCGTTCCAGCGGCGGCTTCTCCGACGAGCGTTCGGGTCTTCCGGCGATTCATGAAGGTCCTGCGCCCGATGTCCACCGAGGTGCCCCGGAGTTCATCGTCTTCATCGTGGTGCATGTGAGTATGGCCCGTGTGACCAATTTTTTTTTTTTTAAATGCGGCGGTTTTTCCGAATCCGTCGGGTTTTCGTTAGGCCACGCTCCCCGATTTCTGTCGCGTGCATGCCAGCGCCGATGCGTCACAAAAGGGAAAACGCGAATCGGGCCCTTAGTAAATGACCCCCATAGTGTGCCTCAGCCAGCAGTTTCATTGTAAGTGTTTATTTTTATGGCAATCTTAACCCCTTAATGACCGCCCTATCGGGAATCTACGTTGGTACTTCTTCTGACTTGACACCTTTCTACGGCAGTGCGTCAGAAGAAGATTTTGGGACATCGGGTACCGAAAGTGCTGGTATCTCCCAGCCCAGACCCAGCACTAACATCCGGGATCAGAAAATTTTACCAATATCATAAAGTACCATAAGTCTTGAGAAAGCAATCTCAAAATCACCTAGATATGTTAAAGCATTCCAAAGTTATAACCAATGATTCGCAACACATGTCAGATTAGAAAAAATCGAGTCTGGTCATTGAGCTGAAAACAGGCGTTGGTGATAAGGGGTTAATCCGTCGCATAAACATTGAATGAGATGAAAGCGTACCTCATGACCAGTTTTCTATACATATAACAGGGGATAGAGGAGCAGAGGGCTTGAGATCCCCTTGAGATTCTACTGAACATGGCATAAATATATGTATTGCTTAAATAAGTGAATTATAGTCTTGCTGTCAGTTATCCTCGTCTATGGTGACCACAATCTTTTTGAATAAGCGCAACATCTTAGGGCGTGGAGTTTATTGGCGACTTTTTGCGACTTTTTCATTCATCCCCATCTGGATTTTAAGGATATATCAGGTGAAAAATTCTGAAAACTTCTTGCTCAGCTTACTTTGTTAGACCAAGGGAAAAGCCACAAATTTGGGCTCAAATATATCAAATATGCAAAAAAAGATAAATGACCCCTTACGAGTAGTTTTTCATGTAGTAGCTTCTTGACTATTGGTCTTATGCTATAATTATCATTTATTTATAGAGCACCATTAATTCCATGGTGCTGTATGATCAGTAAGGGGTTCACATACATTACATTAAGACATGAACAAAATGCAGGCACAAATACAAGACTACAGAGATCAGGAAACAGTAAAAAGGAGGATCCTGCTGGTGAGGACTCACAATCCACGTGGGAGGGTAGATGGAGACATAGGGTAATGGAGCAGTGCAGTTATTGAGCATTGGACAGGTGGGTTTTCAGATTACGTTTGAAGGATTGGAAGGTGGGGGACAATCTGACACATTTTGGTAGAGAGTTCCAGAGTATGGGGGATGCATGGCAGATGTCCTGGAGATGGTTTTGAGAGGAACGGATGGTAATAGAGTGAAGAAGAAGGTCCTGTGAGGAATGGTGCCCAATAAGCACTTTGGTCTATTTAGATTATATTGGATGATGTTTTGTTTAATTTTAAAAAACACTTTCTTATTATATTATTATGAATTAATAGGCACATGACCACCCACCAAATTTTATACTGAGAAGGACCTTCACCCATGAAATCCTCGAACATCTCTTCCTGCTCTTCATACACGTGTACACAAAAGCCATTTTAGTAACTTTGAAGATCATCCAAAGGTCCTGAAACAGGAGATTTAAAGCAGTCAGAAGGGACGCATCTTCCATTTCCCAAGAGTCTTGATTCTCGTACCATATGTAGGAAGTGATTCCAGACTTGTAGGGGCGATAATATTCATACAGCCCTGGACCCATGGCAGTCTTTATACGCCCATGCTTATATTTACCACCCCATTTTATTAGCCTGAGTAGAAGTCATCTATAAAGAACTCTTACCCTGGAGGACCACATCTTTACTTTTTCCTATAAGAATTGTGGTATGGTTCATTTTGCCAGTTATTGAGTTGCAGTAAAAAGGAAAACTTTGCTAACAGGTTCTTCAATAGATGAAAGCCGATTGCTAAGGGTCATATCGGTGGGACACCCTATCATCACATTATTGTCGATGGATCTTCCACTAAAAAAGGGATTGATCAATGTGGGCAGCATCATTACCAGTGGCATAACTAGAAGCTGATGGGCCCCAGTGCAAAGTCTGTGCCAGGCACCGACTATAATGTATGGTTTATAGTAATAGTCTTCTGATATGGGAAAGTGACACCATAAGGGCCCCCTAAACCTCTTGGGCCCTGGTGCGACCAAAACCTCTGCACCCCCTCAAGATACGCCATTTGTCATTACCGGATATTTCCGTCAGGTCAATACCAGAAAATATTTTTAAATTATCAAGTAAAATAATGTTGACTGCAATTTTTGAGTTAACAGCTGTGTTTACAGGTTGTCTGATCCCATCAAAGACGTCTAGTTTCCTCATCAGAAAAGTTAGTAAAAATGTAAATCCCTTATATTGTCTAAGGCATTGTGGTCTTAAGAAAAGCAAATATTGATTCTGAAAAGGCATCAAAAGTTATAATACAACAAGCAACAACATTTTTCTTTTAATACTTTGAAGGCAAACTCAGGATACAACATGTCACTGTTTACTCTCCCACTAAATACATCTCAGATCTGTTCAAAGAAGACAAAAAATCTTTCCTGTTCCACCTGCACAAAAAAAAAGCGACTCCCGTGTTTGCAAATACAGAAGTGACTGGCAAGCGAATGATCTTGGCTTAATAAAAACAAGCAACGTCCCAGCGTTACAAAGAGAAGTCGGCTTCATAAGTGTCTGATTTATGAGATAAACAGGATCACAATCCATTTCATAAAATCCCGCTGGAAGCCCCATGTAAAGAAAGGCCTGGGTGATCATTTGTGAAAAGGGATAACGTCGTACTGAAGGATATAGCTTCCAGAAATTTTATGGTACTAAAAACAACACACGCACAGAGAAAGTTGAAGTGGGCAGGTGTTCACTGGCAATTTGTCAGGGTGCTAAGACTCCTTTATGTTTATGTGAACCAGTGAAAATTAGTAGGGATCAGAGCGTACAGATATGAGCTGTCATGCACATAATCCACGGAAGATAATGGGGACATTTAAATCTGCCGGCACAAAGTGGAGAACTGGATTTTCTTTTCAGTTAAAAGTCTGTTTTTGTCTTAGGACTTTAATCTCATATGAACTGCAACAAATTCTTTACCATCGTGTCAACGGACGCCCAATACATGTGCTGGCAGTTTCTAATAAATTCTTATGTGATACACGCTAAGTATTAGACACCTGAATAATTTCTAGAAAATTATACAAACTGGATAAAAAAAAAAAAGGAGACAATAGGGGAAAAAAATTTTTAAATGTCATGATCCTGAACCGGGGTTAACTCCTTCACAACTCATAAATAAAAAAATATCCATCACTGGAAGCCCAAGATTTACCCTATTTGCATTCATTCATTGTGGGTTCTGACCCGCATCACAACGAGAACATGCTACTTTACAACTCCAAAAGAAAATATATAAAACCTCCCCTTCTCCTTCAAAAAAGATAAATTATGCAAATTTATCAACAACTCGTGTGTCCTGGAATGGTATATAAAAGATCATGGTGTGTTCAGCAAAAAAAAAAAAAATAGATAAAAAAAAAATATGGCTCTAGGAATGTAGCAAAACAAAGCGTTTTTCATACTTTGCTGTAAACATGAAATCTACCATCAAAATTGAGAATGATTTGTTATCCTTCCATCTAAAATCAACTATCATTATGCTAATGAACTCCACAGTGCTCCACAGTGCTCTGGCTTCACAGGCTGCTACAGTGGGGCACATTTAATTACCCGGTCCAGTCGCGATCCAGCGGCGGGTTCTCCGGCGCTGATTCGGGTTCTGCCGGAATTCACTAAGGTCCGTGCGCCGATATTCACCAGGTGTCGCTGCTGCGCCGAGGTCCGCCGGAGTTCACCTGCTTTTTTCTGGTGTATGTGAGTGCTTGATCTTGCGACACAAATGGATTTTTAAATTCTGCGTTTTTTCCGAATGCTTCGGGTTGTCCGGTGGCCACGCCCCCCGATTTCTGTCGCGTGAAAGTCGGCGCGATTGCGCCAAAAATCGATCGCGTGCGCCACAATCCTGTGAACTACAGCGCAAAGCGGAAATATTCGGGAAAAACCCGACGGCTGCGGCTCCTTAGTAAATGTGCCCCAATGTCTCTCCGTTCCCCCTTCTCCATCAGGACTTTCCCCCTCCCTCTCTGCCTGATGTAATCTCAGGGCGGCAGAACACAGTGGGAGGAGGGAAGTGCTGCTCCACAATGTAACGGCCAGTGAATCTGCAGCATGGAGGAGCTCTGGTATCACCCCCCAAACCTTCTGTCTCATTAGCATCATTTTTAAAAGTTAATTTTAGAAGGAAGGAGGCCATGGATAACAAATATATGATCATTATATTGAGTAAGTGTCTCTGTATGTATCATACTTGATTTTGATGATAGATTTTCTTTAAAATAAATTAAGTCTTTTTGTTCTTCCTGCCTCAAATAATTCATGTTGGATGTATGAAAGCTAAAGCTAAAATTCATCCCACAAAAATGAATATACTGCATATACACTGCTCAAAAAATAAAGGGAAGAAGGTTTTGTGGGGAGGTCATACAGGCACGTGGAGGCCACACAATACTGAGTTGCATTTTGTCTTGTTTTACAGACATTACATCAACGTTGGATCAGCCTGTAGTGTGTTTTCAGCTTTAATTTTGTAGGTGACTCCAAATCCAGGCCTCCATTGGTTAATAAATTTGATTTCCATTGATAATTTTTTGTGATTTTGTTGTCAACACATTCAGCTTTGTACAGAACAAAGTATTCAATGAGAATATTTCATTCATTTAGATCCAGGATGTGTTGTTTGAGTTTTCCCTTAATTTTTTTGAGCAGTGTCTTTGCTGTTATCCTGTTGAATGCAACATTAGATCCAGACTGCAGAACCAGACAATGATCGCTGGTCTCGACAGCCGGAAGGCAGGGTGTGATAGGGAACAAGCAATTCGTCATACACTGCAGTACAGTCGTATAGCAGTATATTGCTTAAATGATCGGTCAAACCCCCTAAAGGTCCTAAAAAAAAAGTGATGAGATGTTAAAGAAATGTAAAAATACAAATCATCTCCCTTCAGCTCTGTAGCAGCTAGAAACATCGATCCTGGTCCAAAAAGATCCTGCTTGTGTACATAAAGATCCAATTCCCACCTATTTTTTTTAACTATCTCTAGTTCTATAGCTCACAGAAGCACAAATCTAATTCAGTTTGAAAGATGAAATTCTTATCTTAAAAAAAACCCAAATTATCTAGGAGCCCATGATAGGTGTGTCTACAGTGACACTTGCCTTCAAAAGTGACTCATCTTAGGCAATTAAGGGACTCCTCTCAGCTCATTTGCATATGAATTTTGAGGTGATTTTTAATAGATTTTCCATACATAAAAGATGGAATAGTGGAGAAGCTATTTCCTGATGGTGCCGTGATGGGTGTTGAGAAATGGCGCTCAGGCCTGTCCTACAGAACCAACAATGCATCTGCATACAGATGGAAAGCTGAATTTCTCTGCTTCTGCATTGGTTTCTGGTCATCCAGGTAGGGTTGTAAAGCATTAAATGGGAAAAAGAAACCCCGTGAGAAAAATAACAGATTTTTTGGAGAGGAAAATGTTGTTTAATCCCCTTTGAACTTGCACAAAGACATCCTTTAATGTTGTCTCTTCATCTCAATCTGCAGAACATGCTACCTGCCATTCATGGAGAGCTTGGTCCTTTGTCTACCACATCATCACTACATTTTCTGAACATTGTCGGAACAGACGTGTGGGATAAGTTATGTTTTTCCTTCAATACTATTATTGTGGAGTTCATGTCACGAGGTTTTGATGTGGTTCCTGTAACATTGATTGTAAAAAGTGAAAGTCTTCAATGAAAGAAGAAGCCCTGGTGGACCGCTATTATAGTGGAGGACTTTATGATAAAAGCCAGTTCTACAGAAATAGAAAAATAGACACTAGTGATTTGTATTGAAAGATGAATAGTAGTAAAATAACCTCTTTTTTTTATTTAAACATAAACAGATTTGGAAATGTAATATTTCTTTGTGATTTGGGAACTTATTTAGGCTCGGTTGACATCTGACCTGCATATTTGCATATTTTTGAAGGAACAATGAATATAATAAAACAATTTTTTGTGCAAATATTTGCAACTCTTTGCCCCGCAAATGCCACTTTGCCAAAAATTGGTTGTGTCAGGGAGGGGCTTTGTGGGAGGATCGGAGGTCCCATGGTCAAACACATCAATTATAATTTGCACCAAAAAGTGGCGTGTATTATACCTCAAGTCTCTAGCAAGCTTTTAGCAGGAATAAATTGAGGTTTTGTAATAGAACCACATTCAGGCAGGATTCTCTCCAGCGCACGGTTGATTGTGACTGGCTTAGGAAGCACCAGCTCCATAGAAAAAAAGCATGAGTTATGCACATAATCTGGTTCTATAGCACACAGAAGCACAGTCATGATGTGTTTAGAATGATTTAATTCTTATCTTTACATTCACACCAGATAACCATGGTTCCAACTGCTATAGTGACATGTGAAGTCATTCTTCCTTATGCTCCGAAAAGTGACTCTTGTTCATTTGTATGTGACTCTAGACACATTTTAAATAGTTAAACAACATGTTATAATAAAAAGAGAATACCAGAAAGGCAGTGGTGTAACTAGGAGAGGCAGGGCCCCAAAGCAGACTTCTTAAGGGGACCTCATGCCAGCTTAAAAATATACATATATTACATTCCTATAAACATACAGTTCATCACTTATACATACACATTTATACAGTGTTACACACATATAGGGCATATACACATCACATATACACACATGCAGTGCCATATACACATACAGCAAATACACATCACAGATAACACAATGTGCAGCATAATATGTATATGGTGCACATTCTTCATTCTTTAGTGTCAGGTCGGATGACGGGGCCCCCTGACACTGTGGGCCCCTTAGCGGCTGCTATGGCTGCTACCACTGTAGTTACGCCCCTGCAGAAAGGATATTTTATACTCTATGTGAGGGTGCAGTCAGTTTAGTGGTGTTAAAGCTGATGCCATTTTTCCTTTCATAGTTATTACATATGTTGACTGCCGCTCATTTTTTAGGGCCGAAGCCCAGATTAGGTCACAATTGCATCAGGAATATGAAGTCTATGAAGAGTTTATTAATGATTTAAAATGGGAACTTCTGCACAACCTCTTGGTGGCCACAGCAGAGAGATCTTCTCATCCTACTTCAAGAACTCACAACAATCTTGTTCTTAACCTAGAAGAAGGCCCCACAGTAGTCTTTCCAGGAAATCCAAGCTCCGCATATTATTTGTAATGACATAGACTTTGACAGTTGTCCTCTAATCCGCTTTCAAATGATGTTTAAGTCCTCCTTGTATTCTATTGCAGACCTGACCATATAACATACTCTTCCACTAGACTGAACATTGAAAATCACCAGATCCACCACCAATGAGAAGGCGTTTGACATTACCGATCCATGGCTCTTTTTACAGGAATTTCCTCCTAGAGTCATACAATATTCGGCTGTCAGGCAGCTCTAGTATTTTCTCCACACTGTGGTATCTGTTGCAAACACAATGAGATTGGATCTATTTAAATCCAATATTTAACAATGAAAGGTGAGATCTTAATTGCTGTTCTGCTGTACTGTAAAGTGGCAATTGGTTAAGTCTGCAATTGTCACCCGATAGTCCAGTGAAATGCTAGAAGTTTAGAGAATTTATCCCAGCATTCACAATTACCACACACTAACAGCTAAGCATATTTTGGTAATACAATACACAGAAACCTGCTAATCGCATGGCTGGTTTTGTTTTCTATGCACATGTATTCATTCATATTGCGGAAAATCATAAAAATAAAATAAAATTCCAATTATACATTATGTGTGCTGCCACCAAGGTTCCACATTGCATTAGCAAACTAAAAATTGGTGGGTTGAGCAGAGAGAGGAGCTGTACATTAGGTTTTGGATGTGAATTCAGAGCAATAAATATTCGGGACCCCCCATAAGTAACACGCGCAGTTGGTGCCAGCACTGATCACAGGTGTTAACTACTCAGACCACCAATAGGATAAAACATAAGAGGTTTTATCCAGGCTTGTACTGCATTTTTCTGGCATATAACCATTGATATAGTCACAATTCCTGGCGCACAGTGAATTGCAACTATTTCTCCATTTACGCCATCTACATGCCAAGTGGAGGGACAAGAAGGGGGCTGTTCACAACTGCACACTAGCTATACCCTGTGCCAGTTCATTTTTAATGCAATAATACGCCAGGTTGAACTTGGTGTAGAATTGCCCGGCCGCATGCCAGCTAGCGGATATATCAAGAAGCCAGAGGGGTGGGGCTTACATTAAGTACAGGTACACCAAGTGAGTGAGTAATTCCCCCATAGACCAATAGACAGAAGGGTAAGATGAGGGGACTCCTTTGTCTAGGCCATGACATTAGCTCTTGGCACATGAAACTTTTTGAGATTCCTTTGAGATGGTCTAGGTTTATATTTTGTTTCCATCATACACTTAAAGGGGTTATCCGGGTTTTAAAAATTTCTTATGGCCGGGCTGGGAGGGCTATTTAAACATAATAAACATGTACTTACCTCCTCCAGCCCCGCCGATGTGCCGCGCCACAGTCCCTTAGATCTGTGCCCTGTTTGTTTACAGGGGCACGGAAGCCGCGCACAAGGAGCTTCCAGTATGGGATGTGGCCGGCTCCTCCTATCCGTCCCTATCTCTCAGCGTCGTAAGATGGTGTCGGGTGGGAGCTTCCGGCCAACCGGTGCACAGAGAAGACTGGCCGCGGCGCGGGACATCGGCAGCGCCAGACGAGGTAAGTACATGTTTATTATTTTTAAATAGCCCTCCCCAGTCCGGCCCTTAGTTATTTTTAAAACCCGGATAACCCCTTTGATGAATACAATACAAGTCATGTAACTCGACTCAGCACCACTTTCTGACTATCCCCAGATTGAACCTGAAGGATTTTTTTTTTAGTATATTGTAACCTTTGATTTACAATGGTCTTACTATTACTTTAATGTCTTCACAGCGTTGGATTACCTCATTTGGTATCACTGGAAACCAATTTCCTTGTTTATCATTTGATCAACAAATTTTCTTCGTGGCTTCCCCATAATTGCTAAATTTTACCAACATGTTCCTCTTTTTCTATGTGTCAAATAATAGTAGTGTTCAAAAGCTAAATAAAAGTGTAGATAAAATTGTACCCTGATAATCTAAGCACATTGTCAGCACACAGCTCACAATCTCATAGCACTAGAGGAATCATGAGGTGTCTGCTTAGAGAGTACCCGCCCACATGCTGGAATTTCACATTGACCATCACTGAGTAATAGGAGCTAAAACAGCAATAAAACTGAGTAAAACTGTAAAGTAAGGGGGTTAAAAATTATCTTTCATGGCAAACCCCCTTTAACTGAGCTTCTTACATGTTCCATTATTCTGAGTTCATTATTCAAAATTAGATATATTTATGATACTCATTTACTTTATTGATTACAGAAACAATTTCATATGAAATCTTAAATGTTCCATTCTTTTGTATATCGTGTTATGTCCTGAGGTAGTGGCAGATGCCACAAGATTCACCAAATCCACAAACTCTTTCCAACGGTTCACACAAGTAACAAACCTGAAATGAAAAGAAAGACAAGTTGTTACAACAGATAATTCAAACAAAGTTTGTAAAAGAATGTAACAAAAGTCCAGACATATTCTCATCAGATTTCTGTATAGAATGAAACCAGCTGTGAATGTATATGCAATTCTTCATTTGTAGTAAATAACTAGTAAATGTACAGCCACCTACAATTTAGTGCCTATCCTCACAATAGGTGCTAATTTAATGATTTGTGGGAGTTTGAGTGATGGGGCCATGAGAATGGGGGTCGGTTGTACCCCAAAAGAATGGAATGTCCAGTTGCAGATGCATGGTACATTGTCTATGGAACTGACAATGGCAATACTCTGCTATCTCTGTGAATAGAGCAGCAGTGTGCATGCCTGACTGGGCGCTCCATTCTTTTTGGGTGCAACAGGCAGGGTCGTCTCCAGGTTTCAGTAGGCCCCTGGGCAGCAGAGCTTCAGTGGGCCCCTTTGCAGTGAACTCACATGGTGGCATTAAAAATGTAGAAACTAAAATAGTCACTTGTTCCCTGAAATATTACCTAGTTTATCATACCAAACAGACCCCTCATGGCTATTTTATGCAGAGCCCCCCTCACCCCCATGGATTCCTTATGTATTGCCTTATGTGGACCCCCCCCCCCCCCCCAAGAGCTCTGGGCCCAAGCACCTACCCAGGTATTCCCAGTGCTGGCGCCGGCCCTGGCAACAGGAGTACATGATCCATCACTCAAACCGCCCCCGATCCTGTGGAAAGGGGATAACTTTTTGTGACTAGACAACTCTTTTAACATACCATTTTGCTGTCATATCTTGGATTTTTGATCTTGGATGAAGAAATTCACAAAGAAAGGCGTCAAAACATCAAAGTCAATGGCAAAGATTTATCTTACTCCACTTGTGGGGCTCATTTATTGATACTTAGGAAATTTTAGTGTGTCTTTTTTGCTTTTTCAGGGTTTTGGACTTGTTTAATTTTTTTTAGAGGGTGATATATCAGGCATGTACATATGTTGATTTTTTGCGGATTTTTTTTTCTAAAAACTTGCATAAAAGTCAAATTCTTTTGCAACATCCTTCAAAACTTTTGCCTACTCCTGGTCAGGACACGGAGTTTATTTGCGCCAAAGTTACAACACTTTACAAAAATTTGCACCAAAATAATGATCTTTTATTATATGTGACCAGATTTTAAAGATACGTCAGGTGCAATGTGCAAATGCGCCAAAAAAGTACTACAAGAGGAAAAAAAAGAAAACCCTAAGATAAATAACGCGCTTAGAGTGTCAGTGGAGATCTTCTCCTGCATTTTATAAGTCAGATCTATTATTGTGGCTTAGACCAATCTGGAGAAATGTGCTTTCATTTTGGCAAATTTTCAACTTTTTGTGAGTTGTGACACTAAGGGGCTGGAGTCAATTTGCGTCTGAATTGGCAACTTTTTGAAAAGTCACATAGTGTATATCTGTCTACCACATTTGGAATCCCATGATGAATCTGAAGTGAAAAATGGATTGGGTTGCCTCATTCCAGAATAAAAGCTGCGAAATCTGGAACAAATCAACAGATTCGACAATTTAGATATTGTAAAGACAAAAACGATGCAAGCACAATGATACATTTTCCCAATATGTCACCTGGATAAACCGTTTTAAGAGGATATGCTAGTCACAGATTAGGGAATAGCTTACTAATAAGTAGGGTCCCACCACTGGGAACCGTACTGATAATTGGAAAGGAGGTCTCCTGCAACCCAAAATGAATTTAGTCGCTGGTCGCACCAGCACATCTTCCACATTTATTCTTAATGGAACTGGAAGAGATAGTCTAATGATGAACTCGGTTTTGTTTAGGCCTCTCATCTCCTGATAAGTGGTTTTGTATATATTGATGTGATCAAAAAACACCTTTAAAAATAACATTTTCTCATTGAACTAAAGAACACACTTTGCTATTGTACCGTTCAGTCTATTTGGCCAGAAGGCAGCTCATGGCTATAAGCGCATTACCCATGGAGGGTCTCATGTTGGCATTTTGGTGCTACTGGGCCAAATATGACAATACAACAGCACTTGCTGACCTATATTCTACAAAACAGTTGGATGAACATGAAACAAAATTTAGAAAATGTTATATGCCAGATTTCTAGTTCACCAAGATAATGTGACAGGGAGAGGCAAGTGGGGCATTTACTAAAATCTGCGCCAGGTTATAGCCCAATTCTACACCAGACAGGACAGCCATAAGCTTTTAGTATATCTAGCGCATCATGCACGGGCAGAGGAAAGTCATGACTAGTTTATGATGCGCCCATTCATGATCAGTGATGAGCAGAACCGTTAAATACAGGGTTCGGCCAGTATCGATCGCAGAGGGGGTGAGCACAACCGAACCTGGATCTAAACTTCTAATTGAAGTCCGGGTTCGAAGGAACCAAACTTGCAATGTATGTTACAGACAAAACATTAAAGTTCAGGTTTTCTCATCACTGCTCATGATAAATCCCCCACACAGGGGCAGATTTATCAAGTGTCTGAAAGTCAGAATATTTCTAGTTGCCCATAGCAACCAATCACAGCTCCCCTTTAAAATATTCATGAGCACTGGTAAAATGAAAGCTGAAATGTGATTGGTTGGGGTAACTGGAAATATTCTGACTTTCAGACACTTGATAAATCTGCCCCATAGAGTTTTTTTTCTTGTCATTAATTCTCACTTTGCATTTACAACGGATGAGAAGTAGAATAAAATATTGGGCACTTCAGATAAAGTTAAGAGCCAAAATATAGGGCTCCATTTCTGAATTGTTCATGGAAAGCATGTTTTCATGAGGCTTTGGGTCATGCCATCAATTATAAGAATGTTAAGTAAAAAAAAAAATACTCTGCAAATAAAAATTATTTAGAAAATTCTTGCAAGCCAATTTTTCAACAAAAAAAACTGAATATGAATTCTTGCTGCTGCTCCACACACCTTGGTCACATATTGACACAGATTTTTGGTCATTCTTCTAACACTTATCCCATAAGGATTGTTTTTCCTAAAAGTTGAAGAACGGTCTCATTATTTATAGTTTTTTTTTTTTCTAAAGCCCATCAAAAGAAACAAAAAAATATTTACGCTTATTAGTTTACGTAATAGAAAAACTATTAGGAACGCAGCAGATTTTACATCCAGTTAGAAACCTGGAGATGCTCGCAGGTACACGCAGCTTAACAACACTTTAAACTGTTTTATGCAAAGTTTAGAATCGACCCAGCAACAAACAAAGCTTGTTTTGTGTTTGCTAAATAAAGCATGAAAGAAGAGTGACAAAAGTGGGAGGGCTCGTGTTTGTCCGCACAAAGCCAGGAGGAGGGGTCCTTATGCAATGGAAATGCAGTTCAGTGGTCCCGAATTGATATGCTCATCCTTTAAACCCCTAGGGCTGGGAGATCACAGGGCCAGAAAGTCCATCAAAGGGCATTTTTCTGCATTGATCCAGCCCTGAGCGGAAGATTGGTGGGGGCAGCTGTACTTTATGGAGTTTTTTTTTTTTTTTTTAACTTCTCTCTAACATTAAGGTCAAAGTAAGAGATGGATAAGGACTCTTTTCACACGCACAGGAGCAACTTTTTGAACATTTAATGCTAAACAAAAATCTTTAAAAATGACGTCCATTGACTTTTGATTGCTGTTTTATCATTGAATCGTGACAATGTAGATTGTGTAAAGTTGTGCGAGTGACAAACACAACTTGTCTACATCACATGCATTGAGCCCCGCTACATCAGTATATAAACTCACGACAGTAAGTTCTTTTTTATTGCGAGATAGAATGTAGTAGTTGTTTTATTTTTTCACCGAATCTCCACCTCCTGGAATATGGTCTTTGAGTACTTTCTGAGGGCTCAATGATTACAATCTGATTGCAAACCTTGGTGGTCATCACAACTGTAAAGTAGTAGGAGACTTCCTTAAGAGATCAGGTCAACATTCTTCTCCATTATGTAGTTGAGAGCCTGTAAGTGCTGTGATTGTCTGGTATTGTGGACTCCGGCTTATTGCTTGTGTGAGGCTAAACTGATATCACAATATCCAGTGGCCTCTGCTACTTTCTAGGACAATGCCTTCTATTCATTTTTTTATATATATATACAATATATGAAATAAATTATAAAAATATTGTACATATAATGTAAAAAAAAAAATAATACTCAACAAATGCTAATCAACATATAGTATCACAGTACTAGAAAGCTGTACTTGAAGCATACAGAATTAAATCTCCTGCATGGACACACAGCTAACTAATCATAAAATAATAAATGAGTTTTACTTCTGATATTATTATACTGTTTTTTTTTCATTTTTATGTTGTTATCCTAAAAACAGCGCCACTTTTGTTTATAGGATGTGCTTGGTATGGCAGCTTTGTCATGTTCACTTCAAAATAATAATATTTGATAACAATAATACAGTGCAACCTTGGATTACAAGTATAATTCATTCCTGGAACATACTTGTAATCCAAATTTGTAGATATCAAAGCAAATTTTCCCATTGGAAATCATTGAAGACAAGATAATTAGTTCCACAATGACTGAATACCTTGGATTACACCCCAAAAATATTTAGTCATGTGTAGTAACAAATGTAATCCCTCTATTTCTTCTACTTCATCAGTTTTATGAGAGAGGGGAGGGTACAGTACAGTATAGTTGGGGGTCTCACATAATGCTTGTAGTATGAAATGTTCCTTGTAAACAAAGTTGCAATTTTTGTAATCCATGATTCCACAGTAATAATAATAATAATAATAATAATAATGATAATAATGATAATTATTATTATTATTATTATTATTATTATCATTATTATTATTATTATTATTATTATTATTATTATTATTATTATTAATGTTATTATTACTGGTATTTCTAGTATCATTAATTTAAATCATTATTAGAATAATATTAATAATTATTATTAATGTTGTTATTATTTTGGGACACAATTTGTGAATTAAGTTGCTACAGTTTTCAGAGTAGAAAATTACATACTTTTTTGAAATCTCATCAATCCTCTTAGGGTTTTTGTAATGCCTTGGGGAGGGTAATGTATATAGGGGAGGGTGTTCAAATGTTTCACTGATGTACAGATTAAAGGAAGAATTCTATTATATATTATATAAAGTTGATTTAAATATTAAAAATCATCCTCAAGCTTTTAAAAAATAAATCAGATATTAAAAATGAAAATAAAACAATGATGACCCCCCCCCCCCCCCTTCTAGTTTGTCAGAACATGACAATGTGATAGAGAGATAAGTGGAGCTTCCAACTGCAGGGATCAATAGTATAAAGGGAACCTGCCATCTTGCCAACCATTTGTGATGCAGAATACTCCTCTCTAAAAGGAATCTGTCAAAAGATTTGACTAAAATGTAAGTTATCTGTCAACATTTTACACTAAAGTGAAAGCTATGGCAAGTCATTTAACCAGGGGAGTAACTACAGTAGTCGCAGTTATAGTAATTGCTATGGGGCCCATAGTGTCAGGGGGCCCCGAAATCTGACCTGACACTTTAAAGAATGGAGAATATCCACCATTATATACATATCATGCTGCACATTGTACAGTATAAAGTGTATGTCCACAGTGTACCGCTACTGGAATTGATCTTTTTAAGTGAATAAATGTATATATCTGTGTATAAATGTGTGCGCATAAGTGTATACAAATATCTATATGAGAGAGTAGGGGGCCCCATTCAGAAGTCTGATATGCGGCCCTACCTCTCCTAGTTATCACCCTGCAGTTAATCATACCTTTGTGTATTATTGAAGTAGCAAAACTTTAGTAAATGGATATGAATTCCTAAGGGGTGTCTCCTCACACTACTGTGTTCTTAAAGGGGTTCTCCCGAGGTTCAAAAACAGGGCTGTTTTCTTTTAAAAAACAGCGCCACACCTGACCATGGGTAGTGTTTGGTATTGCAACTAAGCTCCATTTGTTTCTATACAGCTGAGCTGCAATACCAGCACTAACCACGGTTAGGTGTGGCGCTGTTTTTGGAAAAAGAGCAGCCATGTTTATTAACCTCAGGAGAACCCCTTTAACTCTCTGCTTTTAGCTGTCCTACTGCTCCTCCCCTTTCTTTTCAGTAAAAGTTGTACAAGCTACTCCTAATTGAAAAATACTGCAGTCACCAAAAGAAAAGACAAGTGAATGAATCTAATGCAAAGGGCTAAGAGAACAGCAGTGTGAGTTTACCCCAATAAAGCACTTTGAGAAGCAGCAAACAGCTCTCCAGGGCATTCAGCTTATACTATGCAAAGGGACACATTCCCTTTAAATAAAAAAAGAGGTTCTTCATCAGGGATGGTATTAATTCAACAATCAAATCTGCACATAAACTAAGAACTCGGTCTCATAAAACTGCTTTCTCTAATGTGTATTGCCGCTTTTACCCTTATAAAAGAGTTTCTGCAGCAGCTACAATCTGTTTATACAAAATAACCTGCTATACATCATAGAATATATATGTTCATATATTAGTGTCGTTTATAACAGCAGCCACAACACCATAGAACGTTTATATGACTCTGCTTAATTTCAAGACAATGTATAAGTAACAATGTGTTCCAATTTTCTTCCCCCAAATTCCTATATTTTTTAAGTTTATGCTTTTCCCAGGATTATAATATGAAGTGATTAGAGACCCTCATATGGAGATTTAGTGGTGAGACCTTGGGAAAACTCAGCATGCATACCAAAATCCGGCCGGATTAGTCTGCACAGCGTACGGCGCTCTATCAGTTTGGAAGTCGGTGCAGCCATCCTGAATAATCAATGCGGGGGACAAAAGTTGTGCATCCCCCTATAGAAGACTAGTTCATTAGATCTTCATGCTGAAAGGAAATGGGGCTTCTCTGATCAGCCAGAATTTATGGCATCTGATTAGGCCACTATTTTCTCGGCAGGATTCCTTACTCTAAACTGTTAACTATGGATGGCCTGCGGATAAAAAATGAACTTTGGACTACTAAATTGTACCATTATAGTTATTTAGTGTAATTTATGAAAAATAGGTAAGTCATGATCACCTACTTCTTCCCGCTAATGATAGCTCCATTTTCTAGACAGGTAAAGCTGGAGATCATTTTTTTTTTTTTTTCCCTTCGCTCGTGTCATCTAACATTGTCCAATTAATGATGAAGAGAAAACGTAATGCTCTACAAATGATACATTGAAAATTAATAGCTTGGCGGCACGGACGCGCCTTGAGTTATTGCCATTGATTTCAGTTTCAAATTTTCTCGATGTAATAATCCATAAGTAATTTTTAAATATGAGGGACGGGCTAGGATTTCAACGTTCTTCCATTGGATTCTTGATAAAAAGGAAAAAGGAAAATAGTTAATGTTTTTAAAGATATTATTCTACCCATGAGGATCATTTGCAGAAAAGATAGAGATAGAGGGGTTTTGCAGAATTACATAATTTAGAGAAATAAGGTGCTGCAACGTTTAAGTTAAAAAAACATTCGTTAACAGGAATTTAAATGGATTTCAGAGCTAAAATTAGGTCATCCACATCAGATTAGTGGGGTTCGATTAACCAGCACCCCCACACATCAGCTGTTCGTTCGTAGCATCAGATACAGATAAAAAGCAGGAATTAAACAGCTCCATTCTCAAAGTAGTGGTCACTCCCGGGTACTGCAGCTTCCATATTAATATAAGTTGAGCTACTACTCTGAGAAGGAAGCCATCTGCTTTGTCCTTTATTCTCCATTTGGGATGAGCGGACCCATTGAGGTTTGCTGAGTTTGTCAGAACCCAACCTGAAAGTTTGGTTCCAGTATCTGAACCTGAATGCTCAACCCCACCTGTAAGCCATAACCCATGATGTCCTGTCACATATTCTTTCTTAAAAAGCAGGGGCTTAACTAGAAGACGGAGGACCCCACAGCATACTTCTGAATGGGGCCCCCCTGTCCCACTTAAAATTATGCTTATTGAACTGTGGTTAGGGTCCACTCATCTCTATTCTTTATCAGCTCCTGGAAGTAGCTGATCTATGGGGGTTCTGGGTGTTAGATCTGCACCAATCTGAGGTTTATTTTGATAGACTTGAAATTTTTAAACTTAGGTAACTATGATATCAATATCCATATAACTTTTTTACAACTGCTTACAAGTTTTGAAGAGTGTCACAATTTGGTACTCACAGATGCTTGCCCGTTTTCCTATTTCCTCCAATTTTGGGTCAGGACACAATCAGATGCCTTACTACAGAGATATTTCCCCTTTTTATTATTTGGGTAACGTGCCCATAGAGTGTAGAGTCTCCAGCCCATTAACCCCTTACTGCATTTGGACATTCCTGAACGTTCTGTAGAGGAGGGGGGGGGGGTATAAAGAGAACTCATGGTATGAGCCCTCTTCACACTCACCGGGTATTTGCTGCACAATGTAGCAAACACCGCCGCTAACACCTGCGATCAGTGCTAGCACCAATTTCGTGCTAACTCTTTGATCGCCGTCGCCTTTGATCGCTCTGCAAACTAATATTTTAAAAAGTTATTAGCACCACAAGATAGAAAAATGAAGATTTTTTTTTTACAAGAGGTTTATGGCATGGAATATTAAATACCGTCAATATGAATTGCAATTTTTTTTTACTCAAAAAACAAGCCCTCATACAGCATTGTACATGGTAAAATAAAAAAGTTATACATTTTTGAAGGTGGGGAGTGAAAACTGAAAACTCATAAACGAAAAAGGGCCTGGTCGTTAAGGGGTTAAAGGCAATTGGAGAAAAACTCTTAGAAAACTCTGTACTTTTAGAAGTCTATGGGGCTTTACTGGATTTGAGATATTGGCACTCTCTGTTATTTGCGTGGCCTGTCCTGCACAAAGTCTCTGGATATAACCCCCCACCCCTCAATCTGATATTAAGCAGCCTGTTATAGAGTAGAAGATGCAGATCATGTGGGTTTTGGGTTTTTTTGCTAAAAGATTCAGTATAACGTGTATTGAATTCTTGTTAATCCTTGCTCTTTTTAGACAGTGGGCAATCTTATGATTGAAATTAATGTATGATTATGCATACCAATGTACCCATGGGTAACTGAGTAGAACCACCCGCTAGACTCCTAAACCTATAATGTTAAAGAATAAAAATGGGAAAAAATATATGTTAATTATTAGGGAGGAGCGGACCCAATAGGGCTTAACGGGTTCAGCCAAACCTTGAAAAAAGGTTCGGTTTGGGCACTCAAACCTGAACAAAACCCAAACTGACCACTAACAACACCCACCGGTGCATCAGCATTTAAACACCACCAGCGGCATTTAAAGGGTTAACACACATAATCGGTGCCAGCACTAATCATGGCCAGTCCTAGGATCCTTAAGTCCTAGGACCTGCAATGTTCTGTCCACTCATCCCTATTGAATAATGCAAGTTGCCCTTAAAGGGGTATTTCCACTTCAGTAAATTAATCTTATTGTTTGTATAAGGAAAAGTTATACAATTTTCCAATATACTTTCTGTATCTATTCTTCACATTTTTCTAGATCTCTGCTTGCTGTCCTTCTATAGAAAGCTTCATTGTTTACTTCCAGGGGACAGAAATCTGACCATGGTCACACAGGTGCACTGCTTGTTAGTATCATAGAGAGTAATCAGAGCTGTGTGATATAACGAGCCGTGCACCTGTGTGACCATGGTCAGATTTTGGTCCACTGGTAGTAAGCAATGAAGCTTTCTATAGCAGGAGAGCAAGCAGAGATCTAGAAAACTGTGAAGAATTTATGCAGAAAGTATAATGGAAAATTGGATAACTTTTCATTATACAAACAATAACATTTAGTTGCTGAAATGGGAAAACCCCTTTAAGAGGACAATGGAAATGACAAAATCTCTATAATCTGTATATTTGATCTTGCTGCTAACCAAAACATAATATATGGATTTAAGTAATAGAAATAATTACTTTTTATGATTGTTTATTTCATAAATTGTCCAATATATATTTGTGTATTTTGTATCATTCCCCATGTAAAAGAATTCTTTATTATAAGAACCGAATAGTCCAATTAATTTTACCCCAAGCTCTTAGTTTCTCTGTGGAGAAAATCCTATGTCTTTTTGAGCAATGAACCCAAAAGACTTTAACTAAGCTCTAATTAATCATTTAATCCCACCCATTTATAAATGATTAACCCTTCACACTGATCTCCTTTCTTTTATAGGTAAGCTTCTTACTAGAGGTCACTGACCAGTTTTTCTTATCAGGAGCTGAAGTGATACGAAATCATAGGCGCAAATTAAAACTGACTCCCTCATGTTCCGTTACTGACTCCCGTGAGGGGACCTAAATTTTCGATTTGTTTATAATAAGAAGAAATTGTGAATGGTGGGAAATGCAAGCGTCTTATCACCACTACCATTTTAAAACTAAAGCCCCCCTTACGTTATCCAACAATTTGGAAAAAGGTTGCAATAGAGGTTTACATATGCAAATTTTGCATTCAATTAAATTAAAAATTCTTCGGTAATTGAAAATACCTGTATAAATATATTGATAAACCATTGCAAAGTTATGGGGCGGAGTCTATTTTTTATTATTTAGTTAAGTTTAATTCTACTGTTGAACTGAACCAAAATGCAAGGTTCAGGTCTGTACCGTTAAAAGTTCCAAGGGCTGGTTCCGCTCACCCCTCCCCCCCCACTTCTGTGCCATTTTCGCCCGTGACTGCACACATCAACTCTAACCTGCCAGCATCGCTCAGCACCACCATTATTCAGAATACCATCACTCTCAATGACGATCAATGGGAATGACCACCCTCCCCAAATTGAGGGTGTGCAGTGCGGCCAGCATGTTAGTGCTAGCGTGTGAGTGGTCAAGTCATTTAAATGCCACTGGAGTCTAAACAGTGAACATGTCAGCGGTATAGGGCACCATCATTTTGGGGAGGATTGACGCTCACCGATGACATGAATCCATCGTGGGTGGTATTAGTGGGCGGTCCTAAACAGATATTTCAAATTTGAATTTTCACGGTTCCACTCATCACTATCTATCAGGAGTCCGGTTTGAGTTTTCCATTTGACGCTTCTGGTTAAAAATCTATTTTCCCTATTAATTAGACATATAAAAATATTAGGGGTGAAAATGTTAAAATTATGATGTTATTACTAATATCCAGTGTCATTTACCATGCAATGACTCCTCAAAGGAAATTTTTGAAGCAGACAAACTTTGCTTGACATTAGTCCTGGTGCAGCATCGGATGAAAAATGAATTGTGTCACCAAATATTCCCAATGCACAATGACAAGAAATCAATACAGAGCTCAGCGGGAGCCTTATTAATGTAGTGCTCCTGCTCATTACCCAATTATTCATGCTTCATCTCACATCTAACATGATGCAGCATAATATACTGGCTCTATATTCTTACAAAAAGCAGCCCTGAGTCAAGGGTGTCACTGGGGGCCACAATCACCTTGTGGTTGCTTCAAAGGGGCCAAATGCTGCTCTATTACTGTATAAATGTAGATACCCCTTAAGAGTTAAGTGAGATGTTTATTTGTTACATTTGTACAGTATCACTATTACAATAATGTGTATAATGTGTAGCCATCTCACAGTGCTCCCCGGTAGCCACCTCACAGTGCTCCCCAGTAGCCATCTCATAGTGCTCCCCAGTAGCCATCTCACAGTGCCCCCCGTAAGCCACCTCACAGTGCTCAACAGTAGCCACCTCATAGTGCTTCCCAGTAGCCATCTCACAGTGCTCCCCAGTAGCCACCTCATAGTGCTCCCCAGTAGCTACCTCATAGTGCTCCCCAGTTGTCATCTCACAATGCTCCCCAATAGCCACCTCACTGTTCTCCCCAGTAGCCATATGACTGTGTTCCCCAGTAGCCACCTCATAATGCTCCCAAGTAGCCACCACACAATGCTCTCCAGAAGCCAAGTGTAAGAGATATATTCTTCTACAGGTGCCATTTTGGACAAGTGGATGCCATTTTAGTCTTAGCCGGGGGCATGCTGACCACTGTCCAGCTATGTCATGATTCCAATTGCATTTTGTGTGAACTGTTTAGAAGTTACTGTGTCTTTGCCACTGCTACCTTATCTTTCCTGCAGCTTCTCTGTTTGATGGCCATGTTGTGACTTATACAAAGCTAACACAAGGACTTTTAGTAAAAACATTCTGTCTCCCTGGAGACAGAGCTCTGTGTAGTAATATGTAAAATTCATCTTTCACGCCCCTATGAAGCTGTTTTTATGTGTTTTATATATGCATTGCATTGCAATTCTGCATTTTCTAAGAGACTGGTGTGTCTTAATGTGTGCTCTCGTCCCGGTACTGGAGCCATTTTTGGCTATAAACGGTTTAATTTGAATGTCACCTTGCAACTGTATGCGGGTTTGAGCCCCAGATAAAAATCTCTTACACAAGTCACTGTGCTCCCCAATAGCCATCTCACAGTGCACCCCAATAGCCATCTCACAGTGCACCCCAATAGCCATCTCACAGTGCTCCCTAGTAGCCACCTCACAGTGCTCCCCAGTAGCCACCTCACTGTGCTCCCCAGTAGCAATATCAAAGTGCTCCCCAGTAGCCATCACACAGTGGTCACCAGTAGCCATCTCATAGTGCTCCCCAGTAACCACCTCACAGTGCTCCCCAGTAGCCACCTCACAGTGCTCCCTAGTAGCCACCTCACAGTGCTCCCCAGTAGCCACCTCACTGTGCTCCCCAGTAGCAATATCAAAGTGCTCCCCAGTAGCCATATTACGATGCTCGCCAGTAGCAACCTCTCAGTGCTTCCCAGTAGAGACCTCACAGTGCTCCCCAATAGCCATCTCACAGTGCACCCCAATAGCCACCTCACAGTGCTCCCCAGTAGCCATCTCACTGTGCTCCCCAGTAGCAATATCAAAGTGCTCCCCAGTAGCCATTTTACGGTGCTTGCCAGTAGCGACCTCACGGTGCTCCCCAGTAGCCACCTCACAGTGCTCCCCAGTAGCCACCTTACAGTGCTTCCAAGTGCCACCTCACAGTGCTCCCCAGTAGCCACCTCACAATGCTCCCCAGTAGCCACCCCACAGTGCTTCCCAGTAGCAATCTCATTGTACTTCCCAGTAACCATCTCACAGTGCTCCCCAATAGCCATCTTGCAGTGCTCCCCAATAGCCATCTCACAGTGCTCCCCAGTAGCCATGACACAGTGCTCACCAGTAGCTATCTCACAGTGCTCCCCAGTAACCACCTCACAGTGCTCCCCAGTAGCTATCTCACAGTGCTCCCCAGTAGGCACCTCACAGTGCTCCCCAGTAGCCACCTCACAGTGCTCCCCAGTAGCCACCTCACTGTGCTCCCCAGTAGCCATATCAAAGTGCTCCCCAGTAACCATATTACGGTGCTCGCCAGTAGCGACCTCACAGTGCTCCCCAGTAGCCACCTCACAGTGCTTCCCAGTGCCAACTCACAGTGCTCCCCAGTAGCCAACTCACAGTGCTCCCCAGTAGCCACCTCACAGTGCTCCCCAGTAGCCACCTCACAGTGCTTCCCAGTGCCAACTCACAGTGCTCCCCAGTAGCCACGTCACAGTGCTTCCCAGTAGCTACCTCACAGTGCTTCCCAGTAGCCACATCACAGTGCTCCCCAGTAGCAATCTCATTGTACTTCCCAGTAACCATCTCACAGTGCTCCCCAATAGCCATCCTGCAGTGCTCCCCAATAGCCCTCTCCCAGTGCTCCCCAGTAGCCATCACACAGTGCTCACCAGTAGCTATTGCATAGTGCTCCCCAGTAGCCACCTCACAGTGCTCCCCAGTAGCCATCTCACAGTGCACCCCAATAGCCATCTCACAGTGCACCCCAATAGCCACCTCACAGTGCTCCCCAGTAGCCATCTCACTGTGCTCCCCAGTAGCAATATCAAAGTGCTCCCCAGTAGCCATTTTACGGTGCTTGCCAGTAGCGACCTCACGGTGCTCCCCAGTAGCCACCTCACAGTGCTCCCCAGTAGCCACCTTACAGTGCTTCCAAGTGCCACCTCACAGTGCTCCCCAGTAGCCACCTCACAATGCTCCCCAGTAGCCACCCCACAGTGCTTCCCAGTAGCAATCTCATTGTACTTCCCAGTAACCATCTCACAGTGCTCCCCAATAGCCATCTTGCAGTGCTCCCCAATAGCCATCTCACAGTGCTCCCCAGTAGCCATGACACAGTGCTCACCAGTAGCTATCTCACAGTGCTCCCCAGTAACCACCTCACAGTGCTCCCCAGTAGCTATCTCACAGTGCTCCCCAGTAGGCACCTCACAGTGCTCCCCAGTAGCCACCTCACAGTGCTCCCCAGTAGCCACCTCACTGTGCTCCCCAGTAGCCATATCAAAGTGCTCCCCAGTAACCATATTACGGTGCTCGCCAGTAGCGACCTCACAGTGCTCCCCAGTAGCCACCTCACAGTGCTTCCCAGTGCCAACTCACAGTGCTCCCCAGTAGCCAACTCACAGTGCTCCCCAGTAGCCACCTCACAGTGCTCCCCAGTAGCCACCTCACAGTGCTTCCCAGTGCCAACTCACAGTGCTCCCCAGTAGCCACGTCACAGTGCTTCCCAGTAGCTACCTCACAGTGCTTCCCAGTAGCCACATCACAGTGCTCCCCAGTAGCAATCTCATTGTACTTCCCAGTAACCATCTCACAGTGCTCCCCAATAGCCATCCTGCAGTGCTCCCCAATAGCCCTCTCCCAGTGCTCCCCAGTAGCCATCACACAGTGCTCACCAGTAGCTATTGCATAGTGCTCCCCAGTAGCCACCTCACAGTGCTCCCCAGTAGCCATCTCACAGTGCACCCCAATAGCCATCTCACAGTGCACCCCAATAGCCATCTCACAGTGCTCCCCAGTAGCCATCACACAGTGCTCACCAGTAGCCATCTCATAGTGCTCCCCAGTAACCACCTCACAGTGCTCCCCAGTAGCCACCTCACAGTGCTCCCCAGTAGCCACCTAACAGTGCTCCCCAGTAGCAATATAAAAGTGCTCCCCAGTAGCCATATTACAATGCTCGCCAGTAGCAACCTCACAGTGCTCCCCAGTAGCGACCTCACAGAGCTCCCCAATAGCCATCTCACAGTCCACCCCAATAGCCATCTCACAGTGCTCCCCAGTAGCCACCTCACTGTGCTCCCCAGTAGCAATATCAAAGTGCTCCCCAGTAGCCATTTTACGGTGCTCGCCAGTAGCGACCTCACAGTGCTCCCCAGTAGTGACCTCACAGTGCTCCCCAGTAGCCACCTCACAGTGCTCCCCAGTAGCCACCTCACAGTGCTCCCCAGTAGCCACCTCACAGTGCTCCCCAGTAACCACCCCACAGTGCTTCCCAGTAGCAATCTCATTGTACTTCCCAGTAACCATCTCACAGTGCTCCCCAATAGCCATCTTGCAGTGCTCCCCAATAGCCATCTCACAGTGCTCCCCAGTAGCCATGACACAGTGCTCACCAGTAGCTATCTCATAGTGCTCCCCAGTAACCACCTCACAGTGCTCCCCAGTAGCTATCTCACAGTGCTCCCCAGTAGGCACCTCACAGTGCTCCCCAGTAGCCACCTCACAGTGCTCCCCAGTAGCCACCTCACTGTGCTCCCCAGTAGCCATATCAAAGTGCTCCCCAGTAGCCATATTACGGTGCTCGCCAGTAGCGACCTCACAGTGCTCCCCAGTAGCCACCTCACAGTGCTTCCCAGTGCCAACTCACAGTGCTCCCCAGTAGCCACCTCACAGTGCTTCCCAGTAGCTACCTCACAGTGCTCCCCAGTAGCCACATCACAGTGCTCCCGAGTAGCAATCTCATTGTACTTCCCAGTAACCATCTCACAGTGCTCCCCAATAGCCATCTTGCAGTGCTCCCCAATAGCCATCTCCCAGTGCTCTCCAGTAGCCATCACACAGTGCTCACCAGTAGCTATCTCATAGTGCTCCCCAGTAGCCACCTCACAGTGCTCTCCAGTAGCCATCTCACAGTGCTCCCCAGTAGTCACCTCACAATGCTTCCCCGTGCCACCTCGCAGTGCTCCCCAGTAGCCACCTCACAGTGCTCCCAATTAGCCATCTCACAGTGCTCCCCAGTAGCCATCTCACAGTGCTCCCCTGTAGCCACTTCACAATGCTTCCCAGTGCCACCTCGCAGTGCTCCCCAGTAGCCACCTCACAGTGCTCCCAGTAGCACCTCACAGTGCTCCCAATTAGCCATCTCGCAGTGCTTCCCAGTGGCCATCTCACAGTGCTCCCAATTAGCCATCTTGCAGTGCTCCCCAATAGTCATCTCACAGTGCTCCCCAGTAGCCATCCCACAATGCTCTCCAGCAGCCATCTCACAGTGCTCCCCAGTAGTCATCACACAATGCTCTCCAGTAGCAATCTCATTGTGCTTCCCAGTAACCACATCACACTACTCCCCAGTAGCCATCTCAAAGTCCTCCCCAGTAGCCAAGTCACATTGCTTCCCAGTGGCTATCTCAAAGTGCAGCCCAGTGGTCATCTTACAGTGCTCCCCAGTAACAAAATCACAGTGATCCCCAATTATCATCATTTTGCAGTGCTCCCAAAGTCACCAAGCTCCCCAGTAGTCACAGTGCCCATTATTCCTATGCTCTGGTATCATGATGCACATTCTTCTTGTGGTATGACATCGTGTGTGATTGGTAGTATCTTTCCTGTGTTTTACCATTGCAGAGAAGATTTTACTGTGACATCACTGTATCTATTATCTCTTTACTGTGACATCGCTGTGTGGACTATTGTACTGTGACAACACTGAGTATCATCTCTAAGCTGTGACATCCTTTTGTATATTATCAATTACTGTGGCATCACTTTGTATTATCCTGTACTGTAACGTCATTGTGAATAATATTTCTGTAATATGACATCCGTGTATTATCCCTGTATTGTGACATTAATGTGGATATTACCTCAGTACTGTGATACTGCTGTGTGTGTTATCTCTGTGCTGTGAAATCACTGTGTGTAACATGTCAGTACTGTGGAAGCACTGTGTGTTTTATTCCAGTACTGTAACATCACTGTGATTATTATCCCTGTACTGTGACATTACTGTATATATTATCCCTCTACTGTGACATTCCTGTGTGTAGTATCCGTATACCGTGACATCGCTGTGTGTTTTATTCCTGTACTGTGACATCACTGTGTGTAGTATCCCTGTACTGTGACATCACTGTGTGTATTATCCATCTACTGTGACATTACTGTGTGTATTATCCCTCTACTGTGACATTACTGTGTGTATTATTCCTTTACCGTGACATCACTGTGTGTGTATTATCCCTGTACTGTGACATCACTGTGTGTATTATCCCTGTACTGTAACATCACTGTGTGTATTATCCTTGTACTGTGACATCACTGTGTGTCTTATCCCTGTAGTGTGATATCACTGTGCGTATTATCCCTGTACTGTGACATCACTGTGTGTATTATCCCTGTACTGTGACATCACTCTGTGCATTATCCCTGTACTGTGACATCACTGTGTGCATTATCCCTGTACTGTGACATCACTATGTGCAGTATCCCTGTATTGTGATATCACTGCGTGTATTATCCCTGGACTGTGACATCACTGTGTGTATTATCCCTGGACTGTGACATCACTGTGTGTGTATTATCCCTGTACTGTGACATCACTGCGTGTATTATCCCTGTACTGTAACATCACTGTGTGTATTATCCTTGTACTGTGACATCACTGTGTGTCTTATCCCTGTAGTGTGATATCACTGTGCGTATTATCCCTGTACTGTGACATCACTGTGTGTCTTATCCCTGTAGTGTGATATCACTGTGCGTATTATCCCTGTACTGTGACATCACTGTGTGTATTATCCCTGTACTGTGACATCACTATGTGCATTATCCCTGTACTGTGACATCACTGTGTGTATTATCCCTGTACTGTGACATCACTATGTGCATTATCCCTGTATTGTGATATCACTGCGTGCATTATCCCTGGACTGTGACATCACTGTGTGTATTATCCCTGGACTGTGACATCACTGTGTGTATTATCCCTGGACTGTGACATCACTGTGTGTATTATCCCTGGACTGTGAAATCAATGTGTGTATTATCCCTGCGCTGCGACATTAATGTTTGTATTATCCCTGTACTGTGACATCAATGTGTGTATTATCCCTGTACTGTGACATCACTGTGTGTATTATCTCTGTACTGTGACATCACTGTGTGTATTATCCCTGGACTGCGAAATCAATGTGTGTATTATCCCTGGGCTGTGACATCACTGTGTGTATTATCCCTGTACTGTGACACCACTGTGTGTATTATCACTGTACTGTGACATCACTGTGTGTATTATCCTTGGACTGTGAAATCAATGTGTGTATTATCCCTGTACTGTGACATCACTGTGTGTCTTATCCCTGTAGTGTGACATCACTGTGTGTATTATCCCTGTACTGTGACATCACTATGTGCATTATCCCTGTACTGTGACATCACTGTGTGTATTATCCCTGTACTGTGACATCACTATGTGCATTATCCCTGTATTGTGATATCACTGCGTGTATTATCCCTGGACTGTGACATCACTGTGTTTATTATCCCTGGACTATGACATCACTTTGTGTATTATCCCTGGACTGTGAAATCAATGTGTGTATTATCCCTGCGCTGCGACATTAATGTGTGTATTATCCCTGTACTGTGACATCAATGTGTGTATTATCCCTGTACTGTGACATCACTGTGTGTATTATCTCTGTACTGTGACATCACTGTGTGTATTATCCCTGGACTGTGAAATCAATGTGTGTATTATTCCTGGGCTGTGACATCACTGTGTGTATTATCCCTGTACTGTGACATCACTGTGTGTATTATCACTGTACTGTGACATCACTGTGTGTATTATCACTGTACTGTGACATCACTGTGTGTATTATCCTTGGACTGTGAAATGAATGTGTGTATTATCCCTGCGCTGTGACATTAATGTGTGTATTATCCCTGTACTATGACATCACTGTGTGTATTATCCCTGTACTGTGACATCACTGTGTGTATTATCCCTGTACGGTATCATCACTATGTGTATTATCCCTGTACTGCGACATCATTGTTTGTATTATCCCTGTACTGTGACATCACTGTGTGCATTATCCCTGTACTGTACATCACTGTGTGCATTATCCCTGTACTGTGACATCACTGTGTGTATTATCCCTGTACTGTGACATCACTGTGTGTATTATTCCTGTACTGTGACATCACTGTGTGTATTATCCCTGTACTGTGACATCACTGTGTGTATTATTCCTGTACTGTGACATCACTGTGTGTATTATCCCTGTACTGTGACATCACTGTGTGTATTATCCCTGTATTGTGACATCACTGTGTGTATTATCACTGTACTGTGACATCGCTGTGTGTATTATCCTTGGACTGTGAAATCAATGTGTGTGTTTATCCCTGCGCTGTGACATTAATGTGTGTATTATCCCTGTACTGTGACATCACTGTGTGTCTTATCCCTGTAGTGTGATATCACTGTGCGTATTATCCCTGTACTGTGACATCACTATGTGCATTATCCCTGTACTGTGACATCACTATGTGCATTATCCCTGTATTGTGATATCACTGCGTGTATTATCCCTGGACTGTGACATCACTGTGTGTATTATCTCTGTACTGTGACATCAATGTGTGTATTATCCCTGTGCTGTGACATCACTGTGTGTATTATCTCTGTACTGTGACATCACTGTGTGTATTATCTCTGGACAGTGAAATCAATGTGTGTATTATCCCTGGGCTGTGACATCACTGTGTGTATTATCCCTGTACTGTGACATCACTGTGTGTATTATCACTGTACTGTGACATCACTGTGTGTATTATCACTGTACTGTGACATCACTGTGTGTATTATCCTTGGACTGTGAAATGAATGTGTGTATTATCCCTGCGCTGTGACATTAATGTGTGTATTATCCCTGACTGTGACATCAAGGTGTGTATTATCCCTGTACTGTGACATCACTGTGTGTATTATCCCTGTACTGTGACATCACTGTGTGTATTATCCCTGGACTGTGACATCACTGTGTGTATTATCCCTGTACGGTGTCATCACTATGTGTATTATCCCTGTACTGCGACATCACTGTTTGTATTATCCCTGTACTGTGACATCACTGTGTGTATTATCCCTGTACTGTGGCATCACTGTGTGTATTATCTCTGTACTGTGACATCACTGTGTGTATTATTCCTGCACTGTGACATCACTGTGTGTATTATCCCTGGACTGTGACATCACTGTGTGTATTATCCCTGTACTGTGACGTCACTGTGTGTATTATCCCTGTACTGTGACATCACTGTGTGTATTATCCCTGTACTGTGACATCACTGTGTGTATTATCCCTGTACTGTGGCATCACTGTGTGTATTATCCCTGTACTGTGACATCACTGTGTGTATTATTCCTGCACTGTGACATCACTGTGTGTATTATCCCTGTACTGTGACATCACTGTGTGTATTATCCCTGTACTGTGACGTCACTGTGTGTATTATCCCTGTACTGTGACATCACTGTGTGTATTATCCCTGTACTGTGACATCACTGTGTGTAGTATCCCTGTACTGTGACATCACTGTGTGTATTATCCCTGTACTGTGGCATCACTGTGTGTATTATCCCTGTACTGTGACATCACTGTGTGTATTATCCCTGTACTGTGACATCACTGTGTGTATTATCCCTGTACTGTGACATCACTGTGTGTAGTATCCCTGTACTGTGACATCACTGTGTGTATTATCCCTGTACTGTGGCATCACTGTGTGTATTATCCCTGTACTGTGACATCACTGTGTGTATTATCCCTGTACTGTGACATCACTGTGTGTATTATCCCTGTACTGTGACATCACTGTGTGTATTATCCCTGTACTGTGACATCACTGTGTGTATTATCCCTGTACTGTGACATCACTGTGTGTATTATCCCTGGACTGTGGCATCACTGTGTATATTAATCCTGTACTGTGACATCACTGTGTGTATTATCCCTGTACTGTGACATCACTGTGTGTATTATCCCTGTACTGTGACATCACTGTGTGTATTATCCCAGACATCTTTTATGTTCACTCCACCATTGTGATGAAAGTTACTCATACATACAGACAGGTAATATTGTATACAGAGAATATATGTTGGCTACCCCGCCAGTGAGTTCCCCTTTCATCTTATTTTGGGAACATACAACCCCACTTGCAGTGGCAGCGCCATAGCTTCACTTGTGCCATGTGCCAGTCCCTTCTCTGCTGTCCCTGATAACAGACTGGGCTGCCCTGCAGATAAGGAGCAATAGATGATGGAGCTTCCTAAATGGTCCCTGGGGAGGGCATGCCTGCTGGAGATAGAGGATCAGATAAGATCAGGAGTCCCTCAGGACTGAGGCCATTTCCATAGGTCGGTGAGACATTCATCACACGTACATCAGACTATATACTGTACTATATATATGGGTCCTTTTTTTTTTACCTTTGCATATTGTTTTTCTGCGCGTCCTTGAAAATGGCGCAGTGACTACAGCTGACAATGGCAGATAATCTCACCAGCGAATGTTCTGATCATCAACACGTTTTTTCGCCGTGGCTTTGATGCAGACGCACCTGAGGAGCAGACAATTCAGCGCTGAAGGAGGGCTCCCATCTGGAAAGCGGACTATACAATTTGTTCGTACAATTAGAGGAATCACAGTACACACGCTCTGCCAGGTCCTTCAGCTGACAGGCAGGCGCCACTCTCAGATTTTCTCATTGATTCAATAAAAGTTGCACTTTCCATGACAACACATGAATTACATGACACTTATGATGTGAATGCGGCTATTCTTCCCACACTTATATTTCCTTATTAACATAACTCATTAACAAAAGCCAGACATAAAAGCATTGCGCTCTAGCTTGGAGTTTTTGCCCATGATGGAGGAGCGAGAGGGGGGGGGGGTGATGTTTGTGTTCTCATCTTCTGGTTAATGCTCCATTGTCCATCCCATTGATTACCTTCCCGTGATAGGACGCACAACATCTAAAAAGGATAATGGACGCGGAGATCAATTTGTATTACACGAACATACTGCACAGGGCTGCATCAATGTGTTCGCTTCCCCTTGAAGACAACTGTTCCGTGTCACTTGAAGAACACTTGATAGGGGTAAATTAGACTTTATCCTGTAGATGGCCCTATAGTTGTCTGTCATTTCGAGGCACTTGGAGCAACATCTCACCAGTGGGACAATGTCACCATACGCGTCATTTTTGCAGTTTAGTATTAACTTTGGAACTGAATGAGCTTCAATATGGAAGAGCTCTCCTATCTTCAGGACAAAGTGTCAGGAGATGAATGGCTGAACACAGAGGTCATTGCAGGTCATCTACAGTCATCAGATGTATTAACCAAGATGTCAGATGGGACCATGTCTTCAGCTCAAGCTTCTTGATGAAGAAAAAATAAAGTAAATGTAAAAGTATACTAGTATTTTTGTTTTATGATCATCAATCATTAGTAGAGATGAGCGAGCATACTCGATGCTTGTTCGAGTATTAGCGTACTCAAAACGGCCCGTTGCTCGGACGAGTATTTCGCCCGTTCGAGAACTGCTCGAGTCAATACAAATTGTCTTTTGATAAGTTAGAAGATGTATGGAAACATCTGCAATGTGTTCTTCAGTGAACACAGGATCATTTAAGTGAAGAACACAGTGCAGATGTTTCCATACATCTGCTAACTTAACCGAAGACATCCGTGCCGAATGGTGTTCTTCAAAATACTATGTGAAGTATGTTCTTCACACATATTATTCTTCACATACTATTGCGAAGAACACCGTTCTGCACTCGTGTCTTTGGATAAGTTATCAGATGTACGGAAACATCTGCAATGTGTTCTTCAGTGAAGAACACATTGCAGATGTTTCAATACAGAAGACATTATTTCTCAATAAAATGACACATTGAAAAATGCTCGAGTCTCCCATTGACTTCAATGGGGCTCGTTATTCGAAACGAGCACTCGAGCATCAGCAAAAGTTCGTCTCAATGCCCAAACCTGAACCCCAACAGAATTTTATAGCTGACTAAACTTGACCAGCCAGGAACTTTCTTGCGTCCATTCATCACTATTGGTCATTAATATTGGAATGGGGGAGTATTGACATATGGCACCTCTGCAATCGGTTAAATGACGCACTAGTCGCTCCACATAACATCTCATGACCTGTTCCTTCCTAACTCAAAATTGGTGAGCTGTAATTTCAAGCGCAGTGCTCATCATAAAAATAAAGTCTTTTCTAATGACGGGAGAGGTGGCGGGTAGCCGACACCCATCAATCTGATAATAATCGCCTATTGTAAGGCTATGTGATCAATATAAAAAAACTAGAATACCCCTTAATTGGGCTGTTCGAGATCGGACCTCTCTCTGGCATTACAGATCAGTGCAGTGCCCCCGTTAACTGATTGCATACAGAGACTTCGCACTCGCTACAGCAGCAGTTGTAGGCTGTAGTAGGTGTGCGCCTTTCGCCCAGATGTCACGCTGAAGCTCTGTATAAACAGAAGTAGGCGGTATCACCCTGGGATCTATGTAACAACCCTTATCCCAGACAACCCTTTCCAAGAAAATTATTGGATTGGATAAACTATGGTATGAGCTTTCCAAGGTGGATCAATTAATCTAAATTATTTTATAGCACAAAGAGAGGGTGAAGGATGTTCACTATTTCTGTAACACCGGCCATGTAGATTCAGCATGCTGGTCAGAACACACCGTTACCTCATTGAGCATTTTCCAGTTTTCCGCTCTATGGTAATCGGAGTTAAACAACCATTACACATTTAATTGTCTCTTATTATGTTCTGGCTAAAAGATCATACTTTCTATAATTGTCTACAAGTATTACCCGCTGTAAGGAAGTGTTGTGCCATGCTTGCATTGAAAATTCACCATTCTTAGGGTTATTACTGAAATGCATAGAACAGGTTTTCCCCTCCATTTTCAAGACTTTCAAACTATAAGGGATCACAAGAAAATAATACATTTCTTGTTTTATACAATAATGCAATTTTGTATCATTTTATAGAAAATAGGGAGTAGAGATGAGAGGACCGACAATCGGGTTCGGCCTTCAAGTTCAACTGCCCAATCAGGAGATAGTAACGAATTGGTCATTCCAGCAAATTCATGCCCATGTTGTGTGAGGAATACAGTCAAATTAAATGATTGAAGGACAGGAGGGAGATTAAGGAATGTAGTGTGTACTTGTTGCCATTTTTTTTTTTCAGCTTGTCCATAGTATTGTATTCCAGACAACTGGTGCAGCTTGAGAAGAGGCTTGAAGATGGGCTAGGCTGGTTTTAATTATGAAGGAAGTTAGTTGTACATTTCTTCAAATTTTTTTCCTATATTTACAACTTCTTGGCGCATTTGCGCCAAAATTTGCAACTTTCCCACTACCTGGCAAAGTTAGATGCACAAGACTTTTTCATTGTATCTTTCAAATCCACATCTGGATGTATGATATTGGTGCAATTTTGTGGCAAATTGTGTTCAAAAAGTCTCAAATAAACTCCAGTCCGGATCAGGCGTAGGAAAAACTTTAGAAGGGGTTGCAGAAGAGTTAGCGACTTTTGTGCATCTTTTGAATAAAAAGTCTCAAATATGGCACAGATTCAGCTGCCTGATATGTCAACCTCAATCAATAAATTAAACAGGTCAAAGACTGTGAATAACAAAAAACAGAGACGCACAAATGTCCTGACTAAAGATAAATGACCCCCATAGACTAGTTATTGATAGTGATGAGCAGACGAGCTCAGGTTTGGGTTCGGTGAGTTTGGCCGAAGTTCGAGCAAAAGTTCGGTTCAGGTAACTGTAGGTGGACACTCACTGGTAACATCCCCCTTTAAAAGCAGATAGCAAAACCATGGCGCCATTTTCCATTGTCACCCCGTGTGATGTCATTTTTTGTGCCGTTAAGAATTAACACTTGCAATCGGTGCTAAGATTCTAGTTTGGAAGATAGACCAGAATCCCCTGATAAAAACACTTTATATATTGTCATGGTCACAATTCACGTAATACAAATAGGAAATTGCTACTGATCTCTCACTGATTGTAAGCATCATTGTAACATACGGGACTTGTTTTTAGTGTCTCTTATCATTAAGACTACATTGTTGCTACTGCAGGTGACCCACTTTTTTGTAAGTAGTATATACACCCATTGCTCTCATATGTAAATGGGACGAGGGTTTTCAGGCTGTATTTAATATTCTTAATGGAAAGCTAAAGTGAGAAAAGCAAGGCTGAGGGTCATCATTGTAGACAAACACAAACTAAGCTACTATGAAAGCTGTAATAGAATTTCCATTAGTGATAACCTTTTTGTAAAGTTTGTGGAGCACGAAAGATATTCTTTATTTAAATATACATAAGACCCACCCCCCCAAAAAAAATATCTATTGGGACATCAGAGGAAGCCCCTGAGATGTTCAAAGTTTCACTTAGTAAAAGTCCCAGCTGTGAATGACACACATATAGAACTCCTTTCAAAATAATATTAAGGACAATTTAAAGGGACTATAGATAAAAGAAATACAGAACCCCCCCCCCCTCCCAGAAATAGCTCCTGTTTTGTCTGGTATTACATCTCAGCCTGATTAATTTGAATAGTTGATGTAGCCATATCCAACTGTACCGATCAAGTAGAGTGAGACCCCATTGAGTCTTCCAACACCCTTTAAATGGTAAATATTATAAAATAAATGTAAACTATTATGTAAATAGTCATTTTAAGGGGTGAACTATGCGTCTCCACGTGGTCAGTGTTGGAACTAGTACTGGGGATGGAATCCAGTTTGACCATTGTGGTTCTGTGATAGGTGAAGAAGAATTTTTGGGTTCTGACTGAATTATTTTTTTAAAAACGTTCTATTAAAAATACATATACAGACGGTCCCTTACTTAAGAACACCCGACTCCTAGTTACATACGGATCTCTGGATATTGGTATTTTACTGTACTTTACCCCCAGGCTAGAATAAACAGCTATAACAGTCATCAATGGTGTCTGTAATTAAGCTTTATTGTTAATCCTGGTTCCTGACAATCCCACAATTTTTAAATCCAAGTGTCACGGAGGACAGAAATTTTTTTGACTGGGGTTACAACTATAAAATATACAGATCCGACTTACATACAAATTCAACTTAAGAACAAACCTACAGAACGTAGCCCGTCCTATGGTGTACGTAACCCGGGGACTGCTTGTATTTATATACATATATATTCTATGTATTTGTAAGTAAAATCAAGAATCTTAGCTCTTTTGGTTCCCTTTTTATGCAAATAACTTTTAGTTTTTTTTTTAATTTACATAAAAGCATACTAGAAATTTTATGGAAAAAGGTAAAACTTACAGCCAAGAAAAAAGTTTAAACGAAAAATTAGTTTTTCCAAAAGTGTTTGACATGTCTGTTATTCTACGTGATTAAAAGTTTGATGTTGCATTCCAAAAAAAAAACATTAAAAAAAAAAGAAACAAAGGAAATTTTGTGGTTAAGAACAAAAACAAAAAGCAACAAAAGAATGTGTGAATAAAAAAATTACACATGTGCAGCTTTGGGAACATAACATGAGTCACCCATTCAGCATTTTACTTATATTTTTGTACTTAAAAATACAGGCAGTCCCCGGGTTATGTACAAGATAGGTTCTGTAGGTTTGTTCTTAAGTTAAATTTGTACGTATGTCGGAAGTGTATATTTTATAATTGTTACCCTAAACCTATTGTAACTCCAATTTTTTTGGTCTCTGTGACAATTGGATTTTAAAAATGTTGGGTTGTCATAAGAACCAGGATTAACAATAAAACTTCATTACAGACACCTGTGATAACTGTTACAGCTGTTTATTGTAGCCTAAGGCAAACGTACAGTAAATTACCAAAATCCAAAGATCCATTTGTAACTAGGGGTCGTCTGTAAGTCGTGTGTTCTTAAGTAGGGGACCGCCTGTAAATATTTATTAAAAATACATTAAGGCTAATCTCACACTATCCTTCCAACCGTCATTCCTTACTTCTGTTAAAAAAGTAAAGAATGAAGGTTTAACGTATCTATTAAAACATCCCATAGACATCAATGTCTATTTTATTACTATCCGTTACCCATACGTTTTTTTTCAACCCGAGAAAAATTCCAGTAGCCCCTGGAATTTTTTCTGTCCAAAAAACGTGTGCACAACAGATTCCTGCCTAACTGAACATAACGCATGACAGAAAATTTAAGTTCAATTTAATTTCATTAAAATGGAATTTTTATTAGATATATTTATTGCCCATTCTTTATGTTTTTAAACAGAGGAAAGGAAAAGAGGTTTAAACGGCAATGTGAACTGAGTCCAATGATAGTAAAATTAATAATGCAAACACTTACAAAAAAATTGTGTATTAAAATAAAAACTTTAAAATGGAAAATAAAGCTTGTGGACATGTGTATAAATAGAATAAATCACCTGGAAAACCTTGGAAAATCTTATCAAAACAACAAAATGTAACACCTAGTATCATGGCTAAGTGCTGTAAACACACACAGGTTTCGTGCCCAGAAACTAATTAAAAAAACTAAGTTTATGGTCTACATGGTAGAAGCCTATTTCCATTTGTAATTACAATGCAGCCTGCCTTTGGCTTCTGTACATGTACATGTCTATAGAAATGTATTAGCATGCCAAAAGATTCTACATGTTTTACAACAGAGCTAGCTTAAGAGAATCAATGGCATTCAGTAAAATGCTACTAAAGGTCCAGGAAACCAAAACAAACACACCTCATACCTCCCACAGGTGGGCAGAAAACAATGAATATGCTCTGTAGCATTTTCTCTATGCGGTGCTAACATGTTATTATTGATGATATTGTGACAATCGTAAATAATGGTTCCATACCCAAAAAGAAAACAAAAACACAAGTCTTAGAAATCCATCTACGTGACTATTCGGAAATTGGCTACTTTTTTTTATTGCTAAAGATACAAAAATATATTCAAACGAGGCACATTGGCTAAAAACAAATGAACCACTTTAATAGACTCCAAATTTTGATGTAATGTAGTTTAATTAGCCAATTATTAAAGGGCATGAATAGTGTACAGCTAGGATCCAGGCAATGACCTCCGTCTAGTCATTTTTGGAATGTCCAAATAAATAGACACTAAGGGGAACATTTATTATTTGTATCGCAAGGTCTGTTTTTTTGGCACCTGAATTATTTGGTTTGTTAGACTGGGGTTTTAGATTGCGTTGCAAGGGCATAACAAATTGGCGCAAGGCAGAACGTGTCTGAAATCGCTTTTTATGATAGACTCGCCAGAAAAAGGTGTTGGTAACCTAGAAGAGAAGGAAAAGTGTCTGGGAGAAACAGCTGCGCCGAAATTTAGAAATTATTCATTAAGATTAAGGTCATGAGCGTCAAAAAAAAAGGAATTTTCTGGCGCACCGGTGAAAAAAATGGCAACCTATATCCAAAAACAGGTGCAAACAGCATTAAAAAATGTGCCCCATTCCGACAATAGTGAACATGAACAATCTTTAGTCTCATAGGGGGTTATTTATCATATTCTGGGGTAATTGAACTCTAACCCTGCCTTTATAGAAATAAACATCACTATTATTATCTATCTGTCATATAGATAAAAATATCAAAACAATTGGAACAACCTCAATATGGAGGACACATATTTAAATGTCTACATATAATTATTTCCATTGCATAAAGTATTCTAAAAATATATATAGAAAGAAGAGCATCACGTCCAAAAATATAGACTTGGGTGCAAAGGCCTACCACCTACCCGAACCTGATCCCTCTAACAATAAAAGAAAAAAATGGCTCCTTATCTAAAAAAATGGTTTAATAACTGACACTATTTCTAAGCATCCATCACTCATTGACTGCAATGTAAAAATTATAACATCTGCTATGAATACATTTTTTGGAAAAAGTAAAAAAGGACTGCAGGGGGGGGATCTACCAAAGCTTGCAAAAGTCGCAATTCTTGGAGCAAGCGTTCTCTTTAGGGACAGGGAAGTAAGTAGATGATAGATACCTTTGAGAGTTCCAATTTGTGAACAAAGTATTTGGTATTGTTGAAATCCAACAGAATGATCCCTCTTTTCCCTGACATTTCCCAATAACGAAAAAAAGCACTGCAAGCTCTGTCTTTTGTTCCATTAAAAAAAAAAAACAGAAGCATAATGGATCACTGTACAACTGATGATAACGGATGACATAAAAATTGACTTTGATTTTAATGGGACTTAAAACTAATCCGCTCTATTTCAGTTTTTTTACTTTTCTAGGTGGCTACCAGAAGTGGAAATGACAACCGTAGTGTGAAATGAGCCTACGCTGACACTACCGTCAGGATTTCCATTTGCAGGCAGTCCCCGGGTTACGTACAAGATAGGGTCCGGAGGTTTGTTCTTAAGTTGAATTTGTATGTAAGTCGAAACTATATTTTATAATTGTAGATCCAGACAAAAAAAATTTTGGCCCCAGTGACAAATGGAGTTTTAAACATTTTTTGCTGTAATGGGACCAAGGATTATCAATACAGCTTCATTACAGACACTTTACAGCTGATTATTGCAGTCTGGAACTATAGTAAAGCATTCAGAAAGCTTCACCAAAGGTCAGAGGGGTCTGTCTGTAACTATGGGTTGTCTGTAAGTCGGGTGTCCTTAAGTAGGGGACCGCCTGTATTTACCTCCATTACGGATGGTAAATAAATGGTAATACAACTGAAGATAACAGATGACACCGTCTATTACAGTAACAGACAATTAGTTTTACTTTCAATACAATGATCTATAACGTCTCTATCTATCTATCTATCTTATCTTAAGGACACCCGACTTACAGACAGCCCCTAGTTACAGACAGACCCCTCTGCCCCCTGTGATCTCTGGTGAAGCTCTCTGGATGTTACTATAGTCCCAGACTGCAATAATCAGCTGTAAGGTGTCTGTAATGAAGCTTTATTGATAATCTTTGGTCCAATTACAGCAAAAGATTTTGAAACTCCAAATGTCACTGGGGAAAAAAAATTTGGTCTGGATCTACAATTATAAAATATACATTTTCAACTTACATACAAAATCAACTTAAGTACAAAAGAATGGACCCTATCTTGTATGTAATCTGGGGACTGCCTGTAAATCTGTCTTTAAAAAAAAGTACTTCAAGCTCTGTCATTTTTTCCATCCAAAAAAACCAAAGAAAAACGGATGACTGTCTAACAGATCACAAGGGATGACATTAAAGTTGCATTGATTTCAATGAGATTTTTAATGGATCTGTTAAATTTCCGTTTTTTTTTACTTAGAAACGGATATCTGAACGGTGGTGTGAACTGAGCCTTAGAGGTACAACATCTTATATGAAAGTTGGCCGGCACTGCACTGAATGCCATACAGTAGGAACTCCTGCCGTGCGTAGCCCAGTAAATAGTTTTATCATGAGATCAGTCATTGAGGCTATCAGTGAAAAAAGGAAATCACAGGCAATAAAGATAGCAGTGTGTGCAGCCAGAACAATAAAGCTAATGACAGCACAATGACAAGTGTTGTTCTTCATAATAAGGGATGAAAAAACAGCCCTCCTTTCACACACCACTGTCCTTACAAATGGGCACCATAATTTCCCATATAAACAACTCTGCTGTGGGTCTTTCACAAGGTGTTACAGGCAATGAGAAATGTACACAGTAGCAGTGAGAATCCTCGGCTTCTCTGGAGGAGAAGTGGCAAGAATAACATTGACTTTGACTACGTAACGTCGGCGTTCCCCAATTTAGTAGCATCAAAACAAATCAACTACTAAAAGAGAACCTGTCACCTGATTTTACCCACTAAACTAACAGCCCCCCAGGTAGGGTATGAAAGGCTTTTTCTAAAATTCCCTCTTTTACATTTTGCACCTAGAAACATGCTTTTCATGGGTACCATATTAAATTTAAGTATTTCTTCATCAGGATTGTGGTTCTGTGATCTACAGGGAGTAGTTAGACATGGACGTGGTAAGAAATGTGAGCTGCAGATAAAAAAAAATCAAATCTGTGTCTCCAGTTCTGCACCACAAGGACCTCATTTATCAGGACCTGTACACATGAAATAGCTGCAATTCCTGTCGCATGGTTAGGAACTGGACCCACTTGAAGGAAGGCGTGGTCAGCGGCTCAGTAGGCCAGTGTGGGGCATTCCTTCCCCACCTGCGCGCGGTCTATAGCCAGCACCCCGTTCTGGCGCAGGATAGGGCGCAATTCTATGCCAGGTGAAAGGGCACCATCATACACTCAGTGCCAGTGTATGATAAATGAACCCCCTCCCCCATGTTTCTAGGTTGTATAGAATCAAACACAGGGGCATCTTAAGTGATGCTACTCCTGTAGCCTCTAAATGTGACTCATATCAGGCAAAATATGACTCTTCTTCTCACATTTGTTCATCAGTAAAAGGATGTGATTTCTACATAAAAGATGGGATTCTAGAAAGGACATTTCATTCTCTTCCTCAAGGGACTGCTAGTGGGGTAAAATCTGGTGACAGGTTCCCTTTGGAATGGGGAGCCTGTATGTGTTACGTTAAAGTGACTGCAAATTACAAAATTAAAAAATATTTTTTTGTAGGAAATCTACCATTTGATTTCATGCATACCTGGGGAATGCTGTAGCTACACTGATGCAGAAACATATCTTGTTTAATCCCTGATACGAGTGGTTCTGCTGAAAATAACAATTATGACATTCAGGACCTTGGGAAAGCTACCGTTCCTAGGAGCTTCCTGCACTGTCCAGACATGACTAATCAACCTGAGCTGACTCAGACAGCGGCTGGGGCATAATGCAATGATTGACTACTTCTGCCTGTAAGACACAACACAATGATTACATCATTCTCTGGTGCAGTGCATGCTTAATGTTAGAGGAGAAGAGCCCAGGCACAGAAGCGACAGAGCCTCACTATCACCATTTTATAATAGTTTTTTCACCAAAACCACTCAGCACAGGGATCAAACAACATATGTTTCTGCATCAGTGCAGCTACAGCATGCTCAAGGTATCTTTGGTTTTTAGGAATTTGAATTTGATTGCTTATCCTCATCCAATCTAATGGTCCTAGTACCAAAACTATGGAGCTATGTGCTTTTAGCTGAAGGAGTTCTGTAGGTCTGAACCATTATGTAGATGGACCTGGAGTCAAGAGATGACATTTCACAAAGCTCTGATGAGTAATATCAGATTATACGAATGGCTTAAGTATTATTTCCAATGATAACAGTTAGGGAATTGCAATTTATGTAGATTTTTTATACATTATTTTAAGTGACCTCACACAAAAAGCCGGGCTCCTATAGAAGCCGCGGTTATATAGATTATATGACAACAGAATGGCACTATGAGAGTCAGATGAGAGTCAAAATGTAATTCTCTCTGAATAAAACATGTAAGATATTAGTTTCCTGTACGATATTTGTTATTATTTAAAGTCACTTTTTGTTAAATCGATGAATATAAATTACAGTCTGCAATGAGGACGGAGAAAGGATTGTGACAGTCGCACAGTAAATCCCTCCATATGAAATCTATTCCGTGTGCTCTGCATATCTGTGAAATGTGCTCGGGAGAATTGCTGAAGGTCTGTCTGGGTGAGGCTTACAGAGACATGCAGACATCAGCTAAAAACGGATTAGAAAAAAACGTGAAAAACATCCGTGGCTTAAAATGGAAGTAGCAGTCATTTATCAAAGCAGCGAAGGGGAAGGATATACATTGTTGTCATAATTACATGCCTGAGGTGTAATGTGTGGGAAAAGTTCAAACTCCTAACATGAATGAGGAGAGCGAGAGGTTGCAGCCCCTGTCAGGAAAGAAAAGGCGCAAATTCTGAGTATTTGTGATTTTTGCCTAGTCAGACACAAATTTAATTGGTTCCAAATTTTAGAGTGTCACATTGTAACTAAAGTTTATATTCTTCTAAGGTTCATTAAACTGTATCTTTTGTTTCTCGATTGGGATGAGATGCAGTACCAAGGACAGCCACTATAAAAATGACGGTGCTGTGACTGGTGTGGACCGAAGAAGCTACAACGTTAGTCTGTATGATGTATTCTCTTATAATAAAAAACATATCAGATAGGTGATCATTAAAGAAATCCTGGGAAACCCGTTTGAAGATCTCTTCTTTTCCTAAAACTTGGGTTGTATGATGTTGCTTCAAGTAAGAAAAAATATTGGGGGTCATTTACTAAGGGCCCGATTCGCGTTTTCCCGACGTGTTACCCAAATATTTCCGATTTTCGCCGATTTCCCCTGAATTGCCCAGGGATTTTGGCGCACGCGATCGGTTTGTGGCGCATCGGCGCTGGTATGCACGCGACGGAAATCTGGGGGAGGGGCCGAACAGTAACCCGACGGATTCGGAAAAACCACCGCATTTAAAAAAAAAAAATGGTCGCATGGGCCATACTCACATGCACCACGATGAAGACGATGAACTCCGGGGCACCTCGGCGGACTTCGGCGCAGCAGCGCCACCTGGTGGACATCGGGCGCAGGACCTTCATGAATCGCCGGAAGACCCGAACGGTCGTCAGAGAAGCCGCCGCTGGAACGCAAATGGACCGGGTAAGTAAATGTGCCCCATTGTCTGGAATAGCTTAAAAAGAGTTCAGCATTGTAGATTTGTTTTATATAGAGATGAGCGAGCACTAAAATGCTTGAGTGCTCGTTACTCGAGTCGAACTTTTCCCGATGCTCGAGTGCACGTATCGAATAACGAACCCCATCGAAGTCAATGGGAGACTCAAGCATTTTTCAAGGGGACCAAGGCTCTGCAATAAAATGTGTCATTTGTGAAGAACACAGTAAAGAACACATTGCAGATGTTTCCATACATCTGCTAACTTCTGCAATGTGTTCTTCACACATATTGTTCTTCACATACTATTGTGAAGAACACCGTTCGGCACTAATGTCTTCTGATAAGGTAGCAGATGTAGGAAACATCTGCAATGTGTTCCTCACTGTGTTCTTCACTTAAATGATCCTGTGTTCACTGTTTTCACTGTGTTCTTCACTGTGTATCCTTAAGTGAAAGCTTGTTATCGAGCAGGCGAAAAATACTCGTCCAAGTATACTCGCTCATCTCTAGTTTTAAACACTTGAAAGCTGCAATATTACTTATAATCCACTTGATTGTGGTTCTGTTTTTGGAAGGGTCCATGCTTTTCTATCTATGTACCACTTCTTTTGAAAGGGTTGTTTCATATTTTCCAGGACAGGTGAAGTTATACCGCTGGGACCCCCTATTAATTAGAAGAATTGGGGCTCCGTGACCCCCATTTTAATGCAGTGGTGTAATCTCATGAATGATATATCTCTGTCCATAGCCCATAGACCACTGACTTTATAACTGTGGCACATTTACATGACCATCATTATGACTTTCGGTTACGATGTTGCCCCACTACTTTTGACCAGAGGTTTTGTTTGGGCACCGATTCTTCCAAAGAATGGACTCTTTGGACAACTATTTGTAAGTGAAGTCACCTGGAAAACAAAAAAAGATTCCTAGTGTCCAAAGAGGACAGTCTTTGGATGAAGATGCCTTCATACAAGTCAGAAGTAGTGCCATTATTTATATTTGGGAATACCAGATCACCTCCCCCGAACGTATCCAGTAGGCACGGTCCACCCCTCTGCTCGGGTAAGTATTGCTAGGTAGAAAAATAATTTTACGGTCCAGCCAAACTGCAGATATGAATCTTCATTTTATTTTAATACATTCAATGAACATTACCACAGTGGCGTGCATCAAGCCCACGCATTTCAGACGGCATACCCATTCTTAGTCATGGCTGATTATTTCCATTTATCTATGACCTGTCTATTGGACTCTTGCTAATGGTTTTTTCCTAAAGATCTGAGAAAACCTATGTATTAACTTTTATATAGTTTTACCTAGAATTGGACATAGTTCTCACAAAGGGGCAACAGGTTCATCTGGACAGAAGGAATTGGTTGCCAATGTAATTTGTAAAAGGCAGGGGGTTATCAGGCTGTGCAGGACTCCTACCGGGGATTAACCACATGGTATCTTTACCTCCTGCTACTGTAGAGCTGAATCCTTAAATGACCAGTAGTCCAGCTGTGATCCCAACCTAAAGTGTTTGCTTGTGTTTAGTCTGGATCTATGCCGGATAATAGAAGAGGTTATATCTCTGAAATAATCTGTACTGCTGGTAAAATATTTGTAATCCAGGATCAACCCTAAACTAATTTGAAATATTTGCCTATAGACCTCATATTTTGTGAAAACCTCTTTATTTCAGATGGACTTTTTCAAAACAATTTTTACACAATTTATTACAGAATTCTATGGAAGGGGACGACCTGAATGTCACTTGATGATAAGGTCAAGTTGGCGACGAGGGTCAGAAAAAAAAAATGTACCCAAATTGAAATGAATTACACATTGGAAGGCTATTTCTAAAGGGAAGTAGCTTCATTCAGAGAACTTCTGGTGCTGCTTATCTCAGATGATTCAAAGGAGAGAAAAAAAAATGTATTTCACCCGTCTTACCAACTTGCACTTATGATCATTGGACAGTCAAGTTGTCCTTTTACGATGTCCACGTTACAATGAAATTAAGAGATTTTCACAAAATATTTTGAGACAAGATCTACAGGTTTAGGGGTGAACCCGGATTACAAATAATTGGACAAGGTCAGTATGTTTAGGAACACACCAAACTGGTAACACCCAGATGTCAATTTATTCATATTTAGCCCTCATACATGATTCCATTCCATTGTGCATGGCAGTTATGGCCAGTACTAGCATTCAGCCATCATTCAGCCAGTATACAGCACATCATTGATTCTACGAGGCAGGCATAATTAGCAGAGTAGCACTAGATAGGGACTTAATCATTGCTATTGACTATTTTGCCATTTTAAAGGGAATGGTAGTTTCCTACTATCAGCCTCATCCCGATACTGTATCCGGCTTATCTAAGAGTTTAGTAGAATATAAGCAAGATCTATTTTTCATTTATGCAAATCATCAGCCGCAGCTACGTGGGAGTAGAGTGGTCGCTCCGTGGAATGGGAGCAATGGCTACTCCACACCCCTGTAGGCACGGCCTATCTGTGTATCTCATTGTGAAGCCGGAGTTCAGCACATGGACAGAACGCTTCAGGGACACGCTGATGGGCAAGTTCGGCCTCGGCTACAGGGGCGTGGTGTAGCCATTGCTCCTGCTCTTCAGAGCGGCTACTCCATTCCCAAGTCACTGTGGCCGATGATTTGCATAAATAATAGATAAGTTTTGCTTAGATTCTACTCAACTCTTAGATAATCCAGACATATTATGGGGATGAGGCCGATAATAGGAATCTATCATCGGATCTACCTTGTTAGATAGATCCCTGATAGTAGGTTTTCTTTAACACATTTCCAATCTCTACGATGCCAAATACATGAAGTTCTAAAACAGTGTATTGTAAACTTTCTAAATTTTTACTAAATTAAGTGTCCCTTTCCTATGCGTGGTTGTTGGTTACCCAAGGTCACAGACTCTGTTCCGGCCTTCGCTATCAACAGAAAGAAGATCACTTGGAATTACTGGTCCTAATCAAATTCAGCTATAATTGAGCAGAAATAACAACAATGGTCTTTTCTCCCATGGAACACCCTCACTCTTCCCTGGATGGGGCCTCCCAGTAAAGCCAGAGCACACAAATGCACTGCCCGAATCCCAGCTTAAAAGTGACATAATGAATGTCTCAGCTTTATAATTGAATGCGCGGTTCTAAATGCGCTGGGTAAATACAGGTCATTATCCCGCTTGTATAACAGTTGTTTGGAGAGCAGGATGAAGAGTTGTTCAATTAAGATCCTATTTTTAAATAAATTGAAAGTACATTAATGCCGTCCTCTGAAACATTCTCCATCATCTGCAAAATGAGGGAGAAACTGCTAAATATATGGATAAAATATCAATAAAGAATAATGCAGAATACATTTGTTACACACAATGAATCCTGAACTTCTCCTGGTTACATCATAACTATGACTTTTTATAGAAACCTTATTAGTTTTACTACTTTTTCAAGCAATTACTATTAATGTATTAAAAAGGAACTAAAAATCTATAAGACTGGAACAATTCGGTTTTCTGCCCAAGATACGGAATAGCTATGAAACCCAGTGGGAAACTCTGCAGCCTTTCCGCAAGCAGCACAAGTTAAGGAATATCAGCTGCCCATGAGGGTAGATTCTAAAGGAACCACTATCCCATCTAGGGCTGATTGGCCCCAAATCATGGTGTGTGTTGCCTGGATTTTCAGACCCAAACCCAGTTCATCTGAATCCTAAAGCTAAATAACTGGGATAAATGCAGAGGTAACAATACTATGTATAAAATTATGGAAAGACCCACTAAAAGGAACTTTCCCCATTGAACAATCTTATCTGCAACACGTTATAGAGCAGGAGAAACAGACTGCTGTTGGGTAAAAAACATTATATACACATTACATTCTTAGTGACCTGGACCACTTCTCTTTCTCTGTATTAAAGGAAATCCAGCATGATAAACCAGGGACACTTGCTCATAGATCTGGGCACTGTGACTGTGGTAATCCTTCTAATATCAACTTTTAAAATTATGCTAATGAGCCTTTAAGACTCTTGGGGGTGTAACAGAGCCCACCCATGCTGCAGCTTCGCTGGCTGTTACACTGTCTCAACCTCACCCCTGCTTTTTCAGCACTTCCTCCTCCCTCTGCCTGAGGTATTCTCATCAGCACAGTAAGTTTCAGAACATTGTTGGAGGAGGGCAGTGCTCCTGCACTGTGTAACAGCTTGTGAATCTATAGCTCAGAGGGGATGTGGTTAAACCCCCAGGAGCCCTTCAGGCTCATTAACATGATTATAAAAGTTGATTTTAGAAGGAAGGAGACCATGGATAACACATATAGAAAGACTAACACAGTCACAGTGCCTGAATCTATGAGTAAGTGTCCCTGGTTTATCACAATGGATTCTGATGGTAGATTTCCTTTAAGATCTATTATGCTCCATTGACATTAGATATTAAAAGAGCCATTGTGGTTCATCCAATAAGCAGAAATGATCATTCCTAAGAATAGTTATTCCCAGTAACTGGCTTGTGTACAGGTGTCAGCGTTGGGGTGCTATATATCATATTTCATAGCATGTCGGCTTGTGATCACAAAGTGTAAATAATCTGTAAAGCTCCATGTAAATGATCGAAGTGGAACATTCCCGATCATTGCTCCCGGTGTTGGCTCATGGAAAACAATTATCTAATTCTTTTGGGAAGTTCGTTTACATTTTTGTAAGATGGGTCGCAGTTATTTTGGTTTTGTTGAGTAAACAGACAACAACAGTTACAATATACATAATTATGTATGCGCATGTATGGGAACCAGGCCCTAGATGGGACCACCCAAAACAAACATTGCCAGCCATGTTTATGTTTCTAGACATAGAGCTGAAGTCAACACTACTGCTTGTCGCCCCCCAGCATCTACTCAACGATATGTAAAACTGCTTGTCTGCCATGAATTACCACGGGAAAACTGTGATGACTATAACTTGTACTCATTTGCATTGGAGCTCCTTGAGACGCTGTTACCGATTGTCACATTTCTAGTTCTCCTTTGGATAACGTTATAAACAAGCCGTGGTTATCCTTGCTACGTACATGAACTGGCATTGACCAAGTGAACAAAAGTTGTTGTTTTTTGCTTATCCAATTGGTGAAAGTCTTTCATAATAGTAACAGTCAAGGTCAAATACACTCATACTAATGTCAGGGTCTGTAGAAGGCCCCATACATCTTCAATACATATGATAGGCATCCAGCATATAAAAATTCAACATGTTAAGTCCTTTTCTATTCCATGGGAAATCCAATCCCAAGTACTTCCCTACCAGAATCATCAGATGTATACAGTTTCATGTATTTTAATGTTCTAGATGATAGCAGATTTAATCTTAACTTTAAATGTTTCTAACAATTTTAGGTTTTTCAAGGAATCCTGGCAAATAAAAAACTTTTCCAGACGTAAGAGAAAGAGATGAAGAAGCCACCAATTGGATGAAGCAGGACCAATGCCCCCTACATACCAGAAGCCGGAAGACCATTATGAGGCTGGAACCAGAGCAAGAAAAATGGACTTCGTTTCTTCGGTTTTTTTTTAATTTTTGGCGCCACAGTCCAACAAGTTAATGTGATTGAGGTGTATTGTTTCAGCAGATAAAATCTAACCTTTTCTCACCCAACATTTATAGTCAGGAGTAATAAGGCATCTCTTGCGTAATACACATGCACTTTGCCGAGCATGCATTTTTATGTATTCAGGGTTGTCACTTAAAGTAAACCTACCATAAGGAATCTACTATCAGAAGTAAATGTGATGGTAGATTCCTCCTGCCTGCCTCTGCCCTAATCTGTAATTTAATAATCCTGTAACCTAACCTAACTTGTTAAAAACTTTATTTTAGTAATATGTAAATTACCTGCAGAGGCTACTTGGGCGTCTACTAGCCTGGCCGGGCACTGGGAAATATAGGTTTCCTTTAAGATAAAGTATATGGCCAACTATGAGAAGCAAAAATTGATCTGAAACCTATAGAAAATTGTAAGGCAGGAAGTTGAAGATCGTCTGTAGTTGTGTTTGATACATGATTCTCAGTTAACTGCTGCTAGTACCTTTTTGAGTGTACCAGTTTGGTCAACATGGGTGGACCAGTTTCTACAACTAGATGGATGAACACAAAGAAAGTCTAAGTTCAACAACAGTTGGAGAGCCACAGATTGTCTACGCCCGTCCGGGGTTATGCATGAAGGCTCTGCGTCTTTAAACAGGCTGTGCTCAGTCTTCGTGCTCAACAAAGAAGTTCAAGCTACTGTGATAAATCTAAAGTCACACTCCGACAACTGCCATGGGGATTTAACCCTTTTCACATCAGTTCAATGCTGGCACCTCATATTAATAAAGTCCTCATACAACACAGTAGAGAGGATTCTTGTTGATAGGGTCGTATTGCCAGGTCATATTCCTAGCACCTGTGACTATGAGTGAATTCTCTTTATAAACACTCAAATTTTTGGTTACTTCAGTAACATCTCCGGCATCATGCAGAAATGGAGCAGATACTGGCAAACATGGTACCCAAAAGAAATGTTGTATAAAATTGTTTGACTTATGGCTTTACTTATGGACCTGATGGAAACCGTCCACAGAAAATGACTCCAGATGGCTGCTCTTACACTGCATGTGGTCAGTTTCCCCGCATTAATAGGCATGGAAGAGGTCCTCTTGTCTATTTGAGAATCAACATCTGGTTCTCCTAGTTTATTGCCCAAGAGTACATTACCAGGGCAACCACTTTACATATATGACAAATATCCATCCATGAGATCTGCAGACCTCGTATACTATAGATTGTCAATTTCCAAAAACCCATTTTAGGTCTGTTAAATGGTAAGTAGGTATATCATATCATAAGGGATGACATTTAATAGATTCTACTAGATGGACTGATGTCTTTTTCTAATCTGCCGAGTGTACACAGTTTAATATTATATAAAAGACACAACTACTGCCATGTGATGTGTTCCTTAGACCTATATCTCCATAGTACAACATCTGGATATTCATGGCTTACACTGATACAGTAGCGTCGAATCCTATGATATGGGTCTATAGAACTCAACTATGAAACACTACCACATGCTTCTAGTATACTAGATCTATCCCGTAGGTTGTGATGAACAGGAATTTTCTCCACAATCTCTTTTGGAAGACACCTTTCAGACCTTTTTGTACTTAAGAGGAGCAAATTATGACTACTCTTTCTTCCCTATGGCTGGCCATTGACTTATAGACATCAATATTAAAAATAATGGGTCATCTCAATTTTTAGACACAACTCAATGGATAAACTGAATCATCCTTAGAGCAGCCATGCCAGGTCTTACACATTATTTGTACATGAAGTGTAGTGCCTACGTAACAATTTGTTATATATGACCGTTCCATGTGGAACAATGTTCATAGGAGACTATTTGGCGAGTCATGAAGTTCTCCCTCCACAAAAATGAACATTTCATAATGTTCTGTATAGGAAATCTGGTTTGATGGAACTTGATGTAACTTGAGGAAATGAACAGAATCTTAAGCTTCCCTAACACAAATATTAGCAGGACTGGCTGAGTATGAGGGTCTCTCACAGCCAGAATGAAGTCTCATGTCAGGGGGATAGTAGGATTGGATATTCTGGATCTTCTGAACCGGTCGGCACCTATAGATGATGTTTGATGCTCATCTGCTATGATTTTACACTGTGTTCTAGTATGTTGACAATTTAGCATGTTGTGAAAAATGATTTCTCTTTGGAATTGTTCGAACTAATAAAACAAATGAATTCATAGACTTCAAAAAATTTTGAAATTCAAAAGGAAACTACCGGAAAAATCATTTGTAAATATAACCAGACATGTGGAAATCCATACATTAGCATATATGTGCCTTCAGTCCTTCTGCTCTTGTAAATGGACAGGGTCACAAACTGCCATCCTGCAGGGCAGCACAGATGTGTGACATGGACAAGGCTAGTAACACCAATGGATTTTGATGGAAGGCTTAAATTAAAAATGATAATCTCTCCCCATGGATAGATAGAGCTCAGTATCCGGACACAATGATCATTCCCTGTACGTAATACTTGTACCTGCAGATCACAAGTCAGAATGTACAGATGAGTTGTGGATAACTTCAGATACAATAAAGTCTTAAATAAATTGTTTATGTATCCAAATTATGAGGAACAAAAGCGGAATTTGCAAATGGCTATAGAATATCATGATGAATGTTAAGGATTGGATACTCTGAAGTGTTTTATAACATCAAATCATTTATATAGGACAGATTTTAGTGCATCATTCTGCAGCCATCAAAAGTTATACCCATGGAAAACTAAGAATTTCTGCCAATTTTTCTCTCCTCCTATACAAATTCCTGACATCAGAATGAATGATATTTCTAATAGTGAAACTTTCTCTTCTTCTTCCTCCATACATGTCAATACAATTTCATGTGTAATATCATTAAACCTAATGGCCTCTGTCCCATATTTATTTTATGTGTTTACCTAACAAATGAGTGTTACATTGTTTATAAACTCTGTACTATAGTTTACCTTCATTTGTAACAGGATATAGAAAGACAGTATAGAATGTTACCGGCTACACAACTCTCAAAATTAATATATATGTGTGTGTGTGTGTGTGTGTGTGTGTGTGTGTGTGTGTGTGTGTGTGTGTGTGTGTGTGTGTGTGTGTGTATATATATATATATTTTTTTATTTTTTTATTTTATTTTTTTAAATCATTTTTATATCTTTTATCAGCCTTACTATGAAACTTTACAATTTATGATTGTATATCACTATAAAATGCCTTAATTATGTATAACATTTAGCAGCCCTGCTTTGGCATCTTTTCATAAAAAAAATTAACGTTTCAGATGAATCCTTAGATTGGGTAAAAGTTTTACAGAATTAACCTATTAGGATTTTAAAGATTTAGAAAATATTTTTTTTTTTAGATATATATTTTTAACTGGACATCCTCAAAATGTGAATACAGCGGCACTTTTTTTTAAGCAACAGATGGCAGGTGGGGGCTAGAGAAGCCAGCTGTGACCAGCAACCTCGGCCAGGCCTTTTACATATTTATATGGCCCCTGCTAACTGGTCAAGCACTGGCTTCACAAAATACCTCCTATGGGTAACATGGAAAACTCTCCAGATATGTTATCATTTTTAACCCGTTTACAGCAATCATTTTTTTTAGCTATGAATCATCAGATTTTTCATCGCTGCAGAATTTTTTTGAAAAAAAACTCTTACTTGATACCTGGGGGCCATGTCCCCGGTTGTGAAATTAATGCTTTGACATTAAGCTGATCAGCTTATGTAATGTCAAAAAAATCCTCAATGAGAAGACAAGACCAAGTTTAACAGGTTTTACTAGTACGAGGAAAGATTTAAGATTGTCTCATTTTTTTTTACCCATTTACCCAGAGAGATCGGTTGTGACAGCAAACAGAATTCTGCCCAATACTGACAAATATAATAACTTTTTGCATTAGAAATGTATGAATTAAAAAGGAGGATTTTGTTTTTGGTGAAATTAGAAATATTTTTTTTTTTAAATTAAATTTCCCTGTTATATATTTATATCCCTATATGTGTGAAAAAAATCTAACCTCACTTTACCACAATGGCTTTGCTCCTCAATAGTCCACTTTTATTCTAGTGAAAATGAAACACTTTCAAAGTCATTCATGTGCAATTGCTGTAAATATAAAATATTTACATAAATTGGACACAAATGTAAAGTAATAAAAGAAGCAGGGAGTTTCATCCAGTTTTGTCAACAAGACCAAAAGATCTTTGTAGATCCAGGGAAACATAAAGAAAAAACCATGGTGAAAATGGAGACAAACTGATTACTGGAGTCTACACCCCAAAGAAATCAATTAGGTCTGTAAAAAAACTACAGTTTTGGATAATAGTTTAAAAAATAGACCAATTTAAGTGGCCCAAAGTAGTTATACAAAACTGTACACACACAATAATATCCTATTAGAAAAAAAAAAACATAAAACATGTTACCAGAATTTTACCAAGCATAAAAAAGTAAAGAAGAGTCTTCTGTTATTCCTCTTAGAAAATTTATTGATTTTTCTGTTTTTACTCAACTCAAAAGTCTGTAAAAACCAAAGTAAAACAAAAAAACTATTTTTTTCTTTGTCGATATGTTAAACAATTCACAGTAAAACTTCATGAAAACAGGACACAAACTCAAAAAAAAAATTAAAAAAAAATGTACAAGTTTATACAGAAGGGATAAAGAAAAAAAATACAACTTACTATAAATTAAAAGGGAAAAAATAAACAAAAAACACAAAAAAAAAAGAATTCTTGCGTTTGCGACCTGCACAGTTTCTTTTTTTTTTTTTTTTTTGTAAAGTCTAAAAGTTAATGATAAAATCTACAAGTTTTTGGATAAAACTCAAGGAAATCTTGTAAATGTAAACATTGCATTATGGTTAATAGTCCCAATTAAAACTTCTAGAACTCAAGATACAAGATCCTTATTTAAAAAATATTTAGGTGCCACCCCTCCCAACATAGAGGATGCCCCCAAATACTCAGCATGTTGTGCTCTATAGGGAAAGTTTGCGCAAACTTTGTACACAAAAAAATAAAAAAAAACAAATGAAAACAAACCACCCTTTTTGATTCCTTGTCCTCAAGTTTTCTGCATTCTGAGATGCTTGTCAGGCAAGCATAAAGTCTTTAGAAGAAGCAAAGTCTTAGTTAAATGTGCGTTAGTGGTACAGTGCCATTGACCCCAGTCCCTGCACTTTGGTAATGCTGATGGACACTGTGTAGTCTGCTGTTCTGGAGGGAAGATGGGTCACTTGCATCTCCACCAGGAGGAAGATACATGCTGATCATATCTCTCAGGTCTCCTAAGCAAGCTCTTTGAGTGTGGGAAGTGATTGCGGGTGGAGGAGAACTTGGTTCAGACTTCACAACCGACCCCATGGTTCCTAGACTCATGACTGTGGAGGTCTGCTGGTTGTAGGCTGCTGGTGACATGCTGTAGGTAGAAGCTGCATTCATGTAGGTCTGAGCAGAAGACATCATGGGGCTGTACTGAAGACCAGTCATATCATACCTGTGCATCTGCTGGATCTGAGGGCTGTTCATGCCAGGATGTTGAGTGTAACCAATCTGGTCCTGCATCAAGCTGTAAGCCCCATTAGTCCAACCATTCATGTGGGCATAAGTGTCTATCCTCTGGCCAACTCCAACTGTGCTGGCCACTGGGCTTACACCTGGAGCCAAGAGATTGCCAGGCAGAGAATACTTGTCCTTCTTCAGGAGGGTCTTGGTCTTCCTTCTGGGTCGGTACTTGTAATCCGGGTATTCCTTCATGTGGACAGCTCTCAGTCTTTTGGCCTCATCGATGAAAGGTCTCTTCTCCGAATCGCTCAGGAGCTTCCAGTCTGCCCCCAGCCTCTTGCTGATCTCAGAGTTGTGCATCTTAGGGTTCTCCTGGGCCATCTTTCTCCTCTGCCCCCTGGACCATACCATGAAGGCGTTCATGGGTCGCTTGACTCGATCCTGGTCGGGAGTGGTGGCATTGCCTTTGCCCCCTGGAGTGACTGGTCCCCCAGTTTGTGCATTGCTTGGCTGCACAGGGCTCTTGATGTCTGTGTCCAGCATGCTATACATTGCTAGCTGGAGGTGGTAGGATATCCCAGAGCCGGAGAAATTGCAGGGTCTCTCTTTGGGACGGTCTGGTCGCTCTACACAAACTTCCCTAGTTAAGAAGTGCTGAGTTTCTGAGTGACTGCATTTTAATCTCCTCCTGCCAGCCAATCAGAGGCGAGCCGCAAAGCCCAGCCCCCAGCTCACATTTCAGTAGCAGGTTAACCCATTCCTCCCCTCCCCCTCCCTGCCCCACAGCACGCCCCAGCCAGGTGCCTCCCGCCGCAACACTACAAAGGGTTAAAGTGCAATTATTCCCAAATCAAAGTTATGAAATTATTACTGTCACACTTCTGTCTCAGAGGCTTCTGGGAAACAAGTGCATGCTCCAGCAATGCAGACTGGCATCAGTCCAAGAGCTAGTGCCAGGAAGCTGCCAGCATCCTATGTCCAACTAGAGAAAAGTTATACAGAGTAAAAAATATCAGGTATAGATACAATCTAAGGTTTTGGATATCACCAGGAGAAAACTAAAACATTATAATAATGATAATTATTAAAGATAGATAGAAAGAAAGAAAGAAAGAAAGAAAGAAAGAAAGAAAGAAAGAAAGAAAGAAAGAAAGAAAGACTGACACATGACAAAACATAGATATATAAACAGATAGCTAGATAGAAACACATATACATAGATAGATATTTCACCTCAACTGTTTATTATATATAGAGAGAGAGACAGAGAGAGAGGAGAAAGAGAGAGAGAGAGAGAGAGAGAGAGAGACAGAGAGAGAGAGAGAAAGATATATAGATAGATAAATAGATAGATATTTCACCTAAACTGTTTATTGGGGTTTGGAGTGCTGCCTTTCTTTCTCCATGTAGATAGATGGATAGATAAATAAATAGATAGACACATACAAATATATATATATATATATATATATATATATATATATATATATAGATAGATAGATAGATAGATAGATAGATATATGGATAGACCCATATAGATATATAGAAAGATAGATAGATAGAAAGATAGATAGATAGATAGATAGATAGATAGATAGATTGACACAAATATATATGTATATATATTTATAATATCTACATATATAGATGATGGGTAGTTAGAAGAGATCGATGGATAGATAGATAGATAGATAGATAGATAGATAGATAGATAGATAGATAGATAGATAGATAGGTGGATGACATGGCATCATAATAGCAGAGTAAACACTTTTGTGGGCACCTGAATCCCCACTATTTGATCACATTAGGCTTCCGTGTAGCACTAAACCCATATAATAGGAAGCTGTTTGCACCTATTCAGGCGTCTTGTAGTAACAGGTTTATCCATGAAAGATTCCTGGTAGTAGTTTACAAGGAGGCAGGTGTCAGTGTTAATGGACCTGTGTCTGTAAGTCAATATTGTGGGTAACGAGTGGTGTTGAACACCCCCATTGTACACTTGTCAGTGGGTCTTATGGGGGGACTCAGGACCATATGTGGGTACAACATATAGCATTAGTCCGGTTTCCTAACATGCGCTCACTTTAAAATTTCGGATCGGACCCTAAAACCAGGAATAAAGTATCTGTATTTATTTCTGAGTTTATCACATACACAAACAAGAATAACATATTCTTAGACTGCAGTCCCCCATTTTATGGGAACCTCAGCTGTGTCCATTAGAAAGTTTGAATTTCCCTATAATTTGTGGGATGTGGATCCCTCCTCCCAGGTCTTTGGGGTTTTTTCCAGCTGGCTGCAGGTGGGGGGATGGGCTGGCGGGAGAATCCCTTTGCCATGGTAACATTAAGCCTTTGCCAGTGAAAAGAAAGTTTGGGGGAGGCCAGAAATGTCAATCACAGGGGCCAAATTCACTCCCCCTCCCAGCTACCTGCTAGACAGCCTGGAGTGGGGCTCAGAATGGGACTGGAGGAAACCAGGATCTCAAAAAGTTTTATATGGGGGGAAAATTGGATTTAGATAATAATGTATAATTTACATCCTACTACATTATTTGTTATATCTACAATATTTAATGTAAAAATAATAAATATTTACATTTACGAGTTTTATTTTCTTTACTTTTTATTTTTCTGTAAAATAAATTGCAACAATCCTCTCTCTCTCTCTTTGATACTTTAGGCATTATCACAGTCTATAGTATATGATTATTATTGTTTGATACTCCATAATAATGATTCCGTTTCCGTATTGCAGTAATATCCTTATAAAACAAGGGATATAATAATTAAAGGACGGTAAACGAATATTACAAACTAATCGTCTAAAATGAAATCAAATTGAGATGATCGGATTGCAAATGGTTTTTTCTTAATTTACTAGCCGAGTATTAGACCCATTTTTGTGGAACTACAGATAATAGCAATGCCATAGTTTGTAATAACTGCAGAGCCACAGGTTGTAATTTGCTATTAGCTGCCTTTATTAGACTTTGTAAAATCACAACAGAAGCACAAGGGGGTTACACTGACATCTAGTCATCCAGATTATTCTGTGCCAAACAGGGTTAATATATAACAAGGAGCCCGGGGAGGAAGGGGTTATGCCAAACATTTAACTATAGACTACAAGAACACGGTAGAGGAGCATAGACACAGCTATTACAGTATAATGTGAAAATTAATAGTACAAATACTTCTACATATTTGTTTTCACTAGAGTTATTATAGTCTTAATCCCCGCATTCATATTATTTAGGACCTAATTATACGGTTATAATGATCTAATATTCAAACAGATAACAATCAAAATTGTAATAGGAGGAAAATCCAAACATCACAAAAATATGATAAGTTTTCGATCTATTAGGACACATCTCTACCGAATACAAAATGCAAACGCGTCCATTTCTGTTTACACGACACCTTATTGTAAATGGGTCCTAATAACATCATCCGAAGCTATTATAATGAATAACCACATATTACAGGGAGAATTTACACTAGGAAATCCCAGGGATATTATAGGTGCATGGAGATTGTACAATACCACCAGCCCTGAGGGGTTTACACTTCACAAAGCACCAATTAACACTTCCCCAATAAATAATAAAATTAGCTAAGCATGTCATAATAGTAGAGAGGGGGAAAGTAGAGGCTCCCAAATAGAGGATCATCCTATAATTCCTAATTGCTGCTTCTGAGGAGGGGAATGGACTGAACATTAGAATGTGGGATTCTTATAGATACAAATATAGATGCATAGATAGATAGATAGATGATAGATAGATAGATAGATAGATAGATAGATAGATAGATAGATAGACCGAAAGATAGATAGATAAAAACATTGATAATATGGAGAAATAGACCTAAAATGGATAAATGGAAAAAATCCTGAAAACATTTATTTTTTCATATATATGTATATAGATAGATACATTTACTTCTCTCACTCTCTCTCTAGATCTAAAATGGATACAAGAAAAATGTAGTTATCGATAATTAGATCTATAACGGATAGATAGATAGATGAATACATCAAAATGAATACATATTCATAAACACGTTCACTTATGTTCGCCTATTCTATATATTTGTATTTGTCCCAATTCTATATATCTACTATTTGTCTTCATATCACTTGTATTTTATATATATATATATATATATATATATATATATATATATATATATATATATACATATATATATATATATATATATATATATATATATATATATATATAGTGTTTCCCATTCTCTATATATCCATACAAGCCCCTAAACTTGTACAAGACTGTGCAAAATAAAAGAAGTGTGCCTTAAAGTCCACTTTATTTTGGTGGTTTTATTGGTTGGGGTTGAGTATTGTGACCACTATCCAGGGGTGACTCCCTCTGAAGTCTTCTTTCTTTAACATTTCTCCAAACATCCGGATCCTAAGGGGACCCAGTCAGCCATATAGATGTGAACCTGCCTTATCAGGGGGCAGAGGCAGAACCCATTCACCAGGACACAGCTTCCAAGATTAGCACAAGAATACATCCCATGTCAATCACTGACAAGTGCCTTGTAGCAGCACTTAAGGGGGGATAAAATAGAGATGTGCCTGGTTTTATCTACAAATCTGTTTACAATAAATTATTTCCATCGTGAGCATTTTATTTAGGTAATTTTATTCTAGAATGGACCGGAAATCGAATAAATATCCTGTTGATGACTATTATTACCAATAAAAACAATCCTAATAAAAAAACATGAATGCTTCTACTTCTAATTTATATTATCGGCCGGTAATTGAATCAATGTGCAATTCATGACACTACACCATCCTTTATAACTAGTGTTAATAAAGTCTCCCAAATTCTAATAAATTACATTAAATTGTGTCCCCTCCTATAATTATTGTAATTAATTACAAATGTCCAATCGGGGGAATATGTTCTCTATCTAGCGATCTGCAAATTAAACATATTTAATAGAGACGTATTCAGAAAGAGGCAGAACAAGAGGGATTTGGGTCAGAAATGAATGATTTCATTATTATGCAAGTAATTTCTCAAGGGCTTCGTTAACACCCTGCAAGGATCTAAGTGAAGGCATCATAAATTCCTGACAATATGGAATAATTAAAGGCAGATTACAGTTATTAGTAAATAGTCCTAATTTACATGAGTTATCTTAATCCCTATTTTACTCCAGCCCCTTAAGCCATAATTATTCTATTAAACACTGATGCATGAAATGTAAGCTCTTCTGCTCACTTACCGCTACAGGGTATATGGCTCCCAATATTCAGTTATTATATGATTGCATCTTCCTTATTAGTTTAATGTCTGCCTTTGCAAACAGGTTCTAGTAATTTGATAGAAGGAGGATGAACAGTAGTAGCTACGATAGGACTGTACACAAATGGTTACTGCAGATTCAGGATGGACTATGCTGCAATAGCGCCCTCTATTGGTGAAATGCTCACACGGCAACTACAAGGTCCTACACTGGGATGAGTCTCCTGAGGGTTTTATCATGCTGTGATGTTTGTGGAAGCTCTGGTTTGTGTTATCTGCTGCCATTGACATACGGTTTATACACAAGGAGGGATCCTGCCTGTAGAACTGCATGTCCCAGCATGACCAGGATTGTCTGTGGTTGCTGTAAAATGAATCTGGTTCATGCTGTGAGCTTTAGTTTTACATGAGAAGAGGCTAAGCCTGCAGAGAAGATTTACATGACAGTCTTCATTACGTTATATTAACATTATTGTAATCAGATGTAGGATTGAAAGATATGTGTACACACTGGGGGTGAAGAATATATATATATATCACTGAACCCTGAAACAGAAATTGCACTTGGTCAAATAAAGCCCATTAGGACAATTTCACACACACACCCACACACACACACACACATATATATATATATATATTCAGGCGGTCCCCTACTTAAGAACAACTGATTTACATACGACCCCTAGTTACAAACGGACCTCTGGATTTTGGTAAGTTACTGTACTTTGGTCCTAGGCTGCAATAAACAGCTTTAACAGTAATAAATGGTGTCTGTAATTAAGATTTATTGTTAATCTTGGTTCTTATGACAATCCAACATTTTTAAAATCCAATTGTCACAGAGACCAAAAAATTTTTGACTGGGGTTACAATAATAAAGTATACGGTTCCGACTTACATACAAACTCAACTTAAGAACAAACCTACAAAACCTATCTTGTATGTAACCCGGGGATGTGCCTAGTTTTATCTACAAATCTGTTTACAATAAATTATTTCCATCATGGAGATTTTATTTTGGTAATTTAATTCTAGAATGGACCGAAAATTGAATAAATATTATGTTGATGACTATTATTATCAATAAAAACAATCCTAATAAAAACCATATACATATATGTAGAGAGAGAGATTGCCTGCAACAATCCTTTTATTTGCACAGGACTTGTGTAGAAATCTACATAAGATAAATGGAGATAATTTTGAGTTACAAATCAGTTCATGTGTGAGAGACCACTGGAAACATTATGGTTGTACAAACTTTATTAAACGATAATAGAAATGAGCAAATCTATTGGCTGATTCGTAGATTCAGTTAAATGACCATATTCTCAGGGAACGACTGAATGTTTTCTGCTTTGCTTCAGATGAATCTTGTAAGTGTAAGGGGAGGTAATTCTCCATACAGTGGGGCACATTTACTAAGGGTCCGCAGCCGCGAATCCGTCGGGTTTTTCCCGAATATTTCCTCTTTGCGCTGTATTTCACAGGATTGTGGCGCACGCGATCGATTTTTGGCGCAATCGAGCCGACTTTCGCGCGACAGAAATGGGGGGGCGTGGCCACCGGACAACCCGAAGGATTCGGGAAAAACCGCAGAATTTAAAAAGCCATTTGTGTCGCAAGATCAAGCACTCACATACACCAGAAAAAAGCAGGAGAACTTCGGCGGACCTCGGCGCAGCAGCGACACCTGGTGAATATCGGCGCACGGACCTTAGTGAATCCCGGCAGAACCCGAATCAGCGTTGGAGAACCCACTGCTGGATCGTGACTGGACCGGGTAAGTAAATGTGCCCCACTGTAGTCTATGGTGAACAGAAGCTATATAGCTATAAACTTTTCTCATGTTCAAGTGTCCCAGATATATATCTACAGAGATATAGGGGCTCATCTGGCATCTAACTCCTATAAATTCCGTATTTTATGCCAATCCATGTTGATTCTCCCTGTTGATGAATTGCATGCACCAGTCCCGAAGGCCGGGGTGGCCATGAAGCATCTCCATGCTCTTTTGGTATTATCTATTAAAGTATATTTATGTTGAATTGACTTTTATTGACAAATACAAAGTCAAATACAAACATAAAACAAAACTTCACAAACATATCAGGAAGTATGTATCTACAAAACGTTTGATCAGTGAGAGCTACGAAAATAATGAGAATATGAAAGTATATATAACTAATATTTCTGTGACTTAAGTATATGTAGTGTGCATCCCTTTATTAAGAAGATTCACTGCCTGAATATGTATATGCATCGGGGGTTATTCAGCACCAATAAATGGTACCGCCATTTTTTTCTGGCCAGCGCTTCCACCTCAGGCATGTTTGCCAGCACCCTGATCATCCGTCCAAAACTGGAAAAGAGAAGGTGCACTGAACCCTGTGACCACACCCATGATGCAGCTAAATACTAATTTGCATACACATAGACATAGATATTTCTCTAAATTTGGATCACAGGTCTTAAGAAAGACATGGTTCTGATCCAGAACACTTCATCTACAACGCCAAATGTTTAGTTAATATGTGACAGGTTCCCTTTAACTCACTTCCTGCCTGAATGTCTACTGTGTTGGACCTCCTGTAGGAGCCGGTGGAGGGATATCGCATAATACTTCAGCTTCCTGCACTAGAAGTTATAGACATTTCATGACTTTTGGCCTATATTCTACAATCCCACAGCAGTCCAGGTAACAAATAATTCCTCATTCCTGAAATAATCGGATTTGTAGAAATCACTTCTGGAATGTTTTTCATTGTTCTTTTATGACACCTGTTACATTGATTCTATTCTACATTTATATAAATCTTTTTTTATAATAGAAATTGTATCTGGGTGCTAAGAATGGAAATAATGTACATGGAAGATGCCCAATATAAACAAATTTGTGGTATTGAATACTTAACTATAAGGCCCAATGAAGTTTTGTTTGGGGTCCAGTCAAAATCCCCCTATGGTAACACCTAAAATGGCTCATATTCAGCCACACCCTTCACACAAAGCCACACCTCTTCCCGCTAAGTCTGCATCCTCCATTTTTGGGTAAGTTTCAAAAAGTCTTGACTAATTAATAAATCTGCTGTTCGGCGTTTGTACCAGTTTTTGACGGAGATTTCACCAGAAGTTTCTCTGGCAATGGAACATATGAGGTTACAGAGTCCTACATATTTTCCATTAGTTGAACTCAATTAAGAAAAAAACGCAATAATAATAATATAGAATTTATTTTAAACTAAACTAGCAACACAACCAATTTTTTTAACTAACAGTATCATAAGATTTGGAACTGTGGTTGGGTTCAAATTTGTGACTGCATACTGTGCGTCAACCTTCCTGTAACATTTCGAATGCTTTCTATGCTTTTTGTTCCAGTTTCCAAAAATATTTAGTTTTAATCTCTGCAGTGATATAAGTGGTTTAGTTGTTCACCACTATGATCTATGCTTCAAGCGACCATCCCTACCTCTAAACCTACCTGTACGAGAACATGTGCATTATCGGGTAACAAACAACGTAATCGTGGTCCATGGTTTGTGGCCTGTGTGCCATCGGCATGTGAGGTCCGCTGACACCTAGAAAAGACTGTATGAGCCACACGGTAGGAATTGGACTTGCTATAAAATTTGTAGTTCAGCCTGCTCGTTCATATACGGGGCCATTGAAACCACACATAGAAATGCATGGGGCCACAAGGCCCCAAATTGGGTTTGTGTGCATTAAAGTGCATTAGGTTGATTCAAAATTTCTCTTCCGGCAGCATCCTCCATTCTCTGAGACTGAAAAGTTGACTAAAATTAGTTCAAGCTTAAAAAAACAAGAGTAATGTCCTAATATTGGATATTACTGGTAGTGAAGAGAGTCCTAGGCATTCTATTTACAGACAATCTAGGTTCTTTAGGTTTGTTCTTAAGTTGAACAATTGTAGCTCCAGACAAAATTTTAGTTTTGCCCCAGTGACAATTTTTTGCTGTAATGGGACCAACTGTATATTGGAACTGTATATTTTATAATTGTAGCTCCAGACAAAATTTTATTTTTGCCCCAGTGACAATTTTTTGCTGTAATGGGACCAAGGATTATTAATAAAACTTCATTACAGACACCTTAAAGCTGATCATTGTACAGTATTTTTCAGACTATAAGGTGCACCTGATTATAAGGATGTATGACCAGCAGGTGGCAGACCTGTGCACAGTTCAAGGCAGCTGTTGTGTGTAAGTACGGTTCATATATAAGGCGCACTAGACTATAAGGCGCACCTTTGATTTCGGACCTTATAGTCCGAAAAATACGGTAGTCTAGGACTATAGTAAAGCATCCAGAGGGCTTCACCAGAGGTCACAGTGTACAGACACGTTCATCTTTAATCTAGGGAGTCGTCTCTAAGTTGGGTGTCCTGTAAGTCGCCTGTATAAAGATCATTTTTTGGGGGGCAGTTCTAGGTTTTCACTTGCATCAAACTCTTCAAAAAGCCTGAATGTGTAAACACACACACACTAACAATGACAAAACAAATTTGCTCATTTCTAAAGCAAATGCTACAGAAACAGAAGTGCTGAGCATGGAGTTTATCCACTGTAGTATATTACAAGCCATATAATGGTATGAACTAACTTTTAAAGCCTCTTCATGTAGTAGTTACTGTTGTGAGATTCATTAATTCAATGAGGAATGGAGAAACGCCACATATTCCTCTTACGATGAAGAGCTTTGGGCCAGTTGACTATAATCTCTCCTGCTCACCAGGCTCCTTGTGCTCCTCTCAATGGACTTTTACAAAGCAAAGACTGTTCTCATTATGGAAAACCGGCCAATTTCTTAATTAGGAAGTTCCTTAACGCTGGTCATTCAGGTGTTCTCCTGGAATTTGTTTATTAGTTTGAGACAAACTGATCCTCTGGTAATCCCCTAGCACTAATAGGCAGCGGTAGGGGAGGTATTGCCTGGACCGGGATGCTTGTTAATAAGGATTTTTTTCTTAAACAAGCTTCTAATTATCAGAGTTGTAAAGAAGACCACCAGTATTGTGCATCCATGGTGCTGAAGGACAGTGAAGATGTTCCGGACGATGTCACATCGGACATTAGCAATTAGTGATGGGGAGAAAGGGACTCTCTCAAGGTTATTATGAATGGCACGTATCCTCTAGCAATTAGCAGGCAAAAGCCTTAAGAAATGCTGTCCGTCTATGGAGCCCTTACACATGATACATACATAGAATTTATCTATAGACTCTCATGATAGAATTACCTTCTGGTATCTTCAACAACAATTTTAATAGACACTGCAACCTAAATGTATTCCTTAGCACCGCTATGGTTTGCTTCTGCAAAAAAATGTGCACCATGTATGTGTTACTATAGACGTCTCTAATGGCGGGACATGGAGGCACATTTAGAAATATGTTACTCCAGTTATGGCCAAAAATTATTTTTACATGTAGTTAATTCTATGGAATTTTTAAAATAATAAACTTTTATAAATTGTAATGATATTTCTCAGATTCTAAAAGCTTTTGAGCAGTTATTTCGTTTTGCTGTATGGATAACGTATGCATATAAATATATATATATAATAGTTTGGGTACATTTTTATTAGAATGTGTTTTTTGGTACCCCAAAATATAATTTGATCCTGTAAAAAAATCCTGCAAAGACCAATGGTACTTTATATAGTGCAAAAACATGGATGACCCTTAAATATGTTGGTTTCATGGCTAGATCTGTAGGCTTTTCTAAATTATTTAGTGTATGCCATAGTGAAGGACCAGAGAATTATATTAAAGGAAATCTACCCTCAAAATCAACCAAGAACACTTACTCATAGATCTGGGCACTCTGACTGTGGTAATCTTCTTATTTTTGTTATACCTGGCCTCCTTCCTTCTAAAATAATCTACTTTTAAAGTTATGCTAATGAGCCAGTAGGGCTCTGGGGGCGTTACCAGAGACCTTCTGTGCTTTAGCTTCACAGGCTGGGGATCAGGTCTTCCCGATTCCTCTGCTCCCTCAGTACTTCCTCATCCATCTGCATGGTAAAGCTGAGGAAGTTTCAGCACAGAGTGAGAGGAGGGAAGTGCTCCTGCACAGTGTAACAGCCTGCGAATTCACAGCATTGAAGGGCTCTGGTAATGTCACCTAGCATAATTTTAAAAGGAGGCCATGGATAACAAATATAATAAGATTACCACAGTTAGGGTGTCTGGATCTATGTGTAAGTACCCCTGGTCTATCATGCTTGATTTCCTTTAAGTTTTATTCCAGACAACAATATTGATATTGATGAGTGATAAATGTCAGATAACCCAATAAATTCAAATTGGGAAAATATATGCTTTGGCTGAATTAATCCTTTAATAAGCATAGGTGCACTTATTTACTTCTCTTATGGAATATTAATTCCATAAAACTAATTTGTTATAGTACCCTATAGGATCTATGGGATACATTCTAGAAAATCCTGCATCTGTTCTAGCACTAAACCTGTCCAGGAGCCAGACCAATATATGTTTCCTACATGGAAATGTGACTGTTCAGGATGCATTCACATATCTTTGGCATTAGTTTTATTTCCTTAGCAGCATTTTGTAGAAGCTAATGCCACAAGCTAATGCCACAGGGGATCCCATAGTTTTCTATGCGATCATTTCTGGCACCTGGAGCCGGTTATAACCTCAGATATAAAAATTTATCATATTTCATCTTACTATCTAGCTATGGATAATGGATAGTAACATCCAGTGCACCATAAAAACTGCTGGCTAGACGTATCTCATACATGGAAATGAATCCATAGCCAAACATGAAGATGAAGCAGGTCACTGTGATGGGTAGGATGAAGAGCATTAAGGAAAAATAAAGGGACCAGCAATGGACCTGGAACAGCCAGAATAGTGGGGGAAGTACAGAGAGGTGAATAATGGTGGTCATATTACATTCAAAAAAGAAATACATTTTGCCTTTAAATTTTTACAATTTCATACACTTTACAACCATTTTGAGACTTAATTTTTAAAATCTAATTTACAGTAATGAAGTGGGATACATGTAATGATTTCATTAATATTTCTTTTTATTTTTAAACAAATAACTATAAAGTAACTATTTTACATAACTCTGATCATAAGATTCATTGTGTTACGTATTAAAGGGATGCGTACAACTTTATCTTACATTTTAGAATTTGTTTTTCTTCACAATGGCCAAATTCTTTAAATTGTATCCTATTTACGGCAAAAATTTCTTTTGTCCCTCTTGCTTGTTATGCATTCAACGTGCCTCCAAATTGTTGCACCCAAGTCTCTAATTATTTTAGAATAACACCTTCATTAGTATTAAATTAAGGAAAAAACACCTTGACCACAGCGTCAGAAATCTAATTTCACATTACAAGCTCTTATAGAGTTAATCATAATATCTGAGGCTTCCTAAATTAGGTTTCTAAAGGGCTTTATAGGATAAATAATGAAATTATATTCTATGTTAATTGACATTATAAAAGCACAAATGAGCTTTTTCCTTTGGAAAGGCATAACAGTTTCTAAATAAAGCATGCGAGCTGCAGAAAAGAGGTTTCAGACAAATGAATAGTCATTACTACCTTCAATGATGTGGCTCTTTTGATCAGAAAGAAATTAGCTCCACAGAACAGACAATACAAGGCTGCCCTGCAATAGGGAGAAAATTAGACAGCCAGGCTTACTTTGCACCTATGTCTATAAGCTATAGAGCGCTCGGCTTTTTCAATTACAGCTGTTCACTTGGAGAGCGCTTAGAGAACATGTGACGGATGGGAACTAGGATGTGCTGTACCATGGGAACCGAGCCTTCTTACTGAAAGATATTGTGCGTAGAATTTATAAAATGTAGGCACAGATAACATATATATATATATAGAGAGAGAGAGAGAGAGTCATCTGCTGTGTCTCCCCTTCATCCTCATAGATTGTAAGCTCTGGCGAGCAGGACCCTCATTCCTATCATGTTATCTGATTATGTTATTACTCTGTAATGTCTTGTTTTATTTGTATGTGTACCTCATAGTCTGTACAGCGCTGCAGACTATGATGGTGCTATATAAATAATGCTTTATTATAGAGAGAAAGAGAGAGAGAGAGAGAGAGGGAGAGAAGAACTTGTACTCCATCTATATTTGATGCCAAAATTCTACCGTCACGGGGATAACATTTTGATCATGTAAATGTAAGCAGGGCTGAATTTACTATTAATGCGTTAAATATATATTATATGTACATCATAATATCTGGTGCTTATATACATTTATGATCTTATGAAAAAGCAAGAGGCCATGGGGAACATTAATCATAGTGGGGTCTCAGGTTCGCCTATTTTTGCACCTGATTTGTACTTTTTTTGGCTCCTGATCTATGATGGATCTAGTTCTGCCTTAGTAAATGCGTTTTGGAATTATGGCATCTCCGAATCATATGCGCCAAATATGTCTCAAATTTTTAGATCTCATTTGTGACCAATTATGGAGACTGAGAATGAAGGGTGACAGGACCTTCAGGGTTTAATTTTTGCTCAAAAAAGTATCATTATGATGCAAATGCAGGGAGTAAATGTTACAGATATGTCGAAAAAAAAAATTCAAATGAGTCTTTGCCTTTTTACAGGAGTCTGTAAAATGGACTCTGATAAAGTCGTTACTTGAGAAATTTTACATTTTAAAACTGCTCCAAAGTATTTTTTATGTTGCTTAGAGGTTATTTTTCATTTGGGAAGTGAAAACCTATATAGTAGTGCAGCTGCTCAGAGTAGGTGTATTTTTTAGCCTTTTTTGCGTCTTTTTAGGCGCAAATTTGTGATAGATCCGTGCAAACATCTGTATAGCAGCCACTCAATATGTCAGATAAGGCTCAGGGACTCAAAACCACTAAGTTCTGGACATTGCCGTGTGCCAGAAAATGTCGCAAAAAAGTGTCAAATTAACGAAATGCACCAGAACGCAAAAAAACCCGCTAGAAACAGTCTAAAAAGAACTATGATTAATCTCCCCCTATGTGATATTAGATTGATTAAGCTCTTCTAGATTTGTAGCCAGTTCTGCTTTACCTAATTTATCTGTTAGATCACTGCATACATATATGACTTACTTAAAACTCTGGTATCAGAATTGTTGGCTTTAGAAATGGGGATATTGAATGCAGGAGATATGAAATATTTCACATTTATAAAATATATGTGAAATATATGACAATCTAACTTATAACTATAAAGTATCTGTCCTACTTATATATTTTGTTACACAACTGGGAGGGATACTGTTTAGAAATAAATAGGAAACATCTGTCTCAGGCATCTCGAGAACATCTTGAACAATAATAATAATGATCATTATTTACATAGCACCATCATATTTCATGATGCTTTACAAATCATAGGGGACATATACAAATAATATAAGACATTACAGAGTAAGAACATAGTGATATGCAACAATAGGAGTGAGGGTCCTGTTCCCAAGAGCTTGCAGTCTATGAGTCTACGTAATCTACGTGACGTATTCATACAAGTCATTTGTTTCAGCTTCTTGTTATATATTTCTTGTTTGTTTTATTTTTTTTTGGGGTGGGGGGAGGGGTTAATTAAATAAGAAATAATTTATTTTAATTATTAAACAATTTATGTTAAACATTTTTTCCCAAAATACTGCTCATGTATTGGTTGTTTTGCACCTGATTAATACACCTCAAAAACAAATATAAAAGTAAAGAAATACAGAATACAACTACATTTTGTTGAAAAAACAGGTAGGACATTAAGTTTGCAAATACATAAATGAATAGAATAGAAAAGTAATGTGTTTGGCATAATTTTGGAAATCTGTCAGCTAAATCCAACACGTGAAAACCCCATTTCCTTTCCATTAATGCTACCTGCACCAATGACTAAAAAACAGAGGGACTCGAAGTTTATAAAATTTCTATACTGAAAGTCCATATTGACCATTTTTACATTACAAATAGTTAGTCCTAACCTTATACACCATGGAGCTGTGAAGATCCACCAGGGATATTCCTCCTGAAACCACATTGTGGCTTTCCGGGAGGGTCTACTTGATTTTTAAAGGACTCTGCAAGAACACAAGTTCTCAGTCCAAATGTACAAACAATGCACCATAACATTTGTTAGCCTCAAAGGGCCGACAAAACATGGGAGGATCCAAGCATTTACAATATGAAGAGATCTTTTCTTGCTTCATAAAGACACAAGTAAAGTCTGCCATTGTGAGTATTGAAGCAGCTCTGTCAATTCAACCCAAAGCCTTTGTTTGCACAGTGTCAGACCTTGTGATCTCTAGAACGGACTGATATTAAAATGTAACTAAACTATCATGAAAAGGTGTGATTAAAATTTGCAGAGCCGACACCTGTAGGCATGGACTTTGTCTATATTTCCATAACATTGAATGACAAGATGGTCGTCAGGTCGTTAAAATGTCACATGACACCTTTACATGACACTGACAGGAGCCCTCAAACTCTAAGAAAAGGTTCCAAGCTGTGGACTCAGTTACTCAATTATTTGTTATGTGATAGGGTTTCCTTCTATTATATTAAGTTTCATTTGAAATTAACTATCTATTTTGAGTTGGGGGTTTCACTCCTCCCCAAGTCTAAGAAACGGAACACCTGAAATCCTACTTGCTGTTCTTTTCTTTGTATACTTGTACATCTATAGGTGCCAGGTGTCAAGATCAAAACATATTGAATATTCTTCTAAATAAAACATATACAGACGGTCCCCTACTTAAGGACACCCAACTTACAGATGACCCCTAGTTACAGACGAACCCCTCTGCTCACTGTGACCTCTGGTGAAGCTCTCTGGATGCTTTACTATAGTCCCAGACTGCAATGGTCAGCTGTAAGGCGTCTGTAATAAAGCTTTATTGATAATCATTGGTCCCATTACAGCAAAAGATTTTGAAACTCCAATTGTCAAAAAAAAAAAAAACTGTCTAGAACTTCAATTATAAAATATACAGTTTTGACTTACATACAAATTCAACTTAAGAACAAACCTCAGGATCCTATCTTATACGTAACCCGGGGACTGCCTGTAGTAGGAAAATATGATTCTGATATTTAGTTTTATTAATGGCAACATTGAACTGTATATGGATGAACTGTATATCACTCAAGTGAATCATAACCAAAACCTAAAAGAAATTTATATACATATCGTCTATGATCAAAATGGCTTTATAACATATTTCTGTGGTTATTTAAATTTTTTGTGCTGTAAAACTTGTGAAATAGACATCTCATACGTTGAAATTATCACTAGCACACAGGGGTTCTGTTCACAGAACTGCTCATTCAGTTATGAGGGCACAGCCCCCATATCGCCAAGCCTGTAGGACACGGGACTTCACATGAGGTCCTGAAAATGGCTGCATGACCCCCTGCACCACCTGGCAGCAGAGGAAGTTCAACAGATGAAGTACAAAATAATTGACCCTATCTCTGGTAGATTTCTAAGAGTTTGTATGCCCCTTCATGCCACTACCATGCCGGCTAGGCTTGAAGGGGGTGCAGCCATATGTGGAGTGGACTTCCTTCCCCACGCCAACACACTAACTTTAGCATGACCCCGTTCAGGCATAGACTATGAAGCAATTCTTTGCCAGGCAGGGCCAGGCGTAGACCAACCCCATTGGCGGAGCCGCCCACCAAATTTATCCAGAGGCTGCATTAATCTGCAGCAACAGGGAGGGTTGGCTTAAATCATACACTGGCACACCCTCTATTGGTGTATTACACTTAAAGGGAACCTGTCACCACATCTCCTATTCTTCACCATGCACACCATGCAAATACCGATAACATGACAATTGCCTTTTTTATTTGTCAGTAGCACAGGTTCACTATAATCATTAATTGTATATTAACGGGCTCCCTGCCAAGCTCCCACACTGAGTCCCGGGGCAGGAATTCAAAATCATAAAGATGTCTACTCCTGGATCTTTTCCCCAGCCCACAAGCTCCAGTCCTTCCTTCTGGCATCATAGATGGGCAGCAGATAGGAAGCAGAGAAGGGACTGGAGCATATGGGCTAGGGAAAAGATACAGGAGCAGACGTCCATTTGATTTTGAATTTCTGCCTCAGGGACTCAGTGTGGGAGCTTGGCAGGGAGCCAGGTAAAATACACTACTATATGATTATATGATTATAGTGAACCTATATGACAAAACATGACACAATAAACTATGCAATTGTCATGTTATGGGCTCTTGGAAAGTGTGCATGTTAAAAAATGGGTGTTGAGGTGAAAGGTTCCCTTTAACTAATATATCAGTGCTGATGATAAACAGTAAACCAGCATAGCGTGTAGTAGTCTTATTGGGTATCTCGTATGTTGTACTGTTAGTCTATACATTTATTTAATCAGGGTATAGAGAGCTTGATTTCCACATGTGATCCATCCTGGGTTTGTTTTTTAAATAGGTTTTCAAAATAATTCCCACTTTTAATTGCTTAACTAATATATAAGTGCTGGGGATGAACAATAAACCATAATAGGGTCGAATAGTCTTATTGGGTATCTCATCCATAGTATTATCAGTTCATATATTTATTTAATCTGCTCTCCCCTTCCCCCTAGGGCGCACCACATGCTACTGGCAGGGAGCCAGGGAATGTGAAATAACGCTTTACAAAATACTAAAATGATTCCGAATGATGACAAAGGCATTTTAAGATCAGCATAGCATAGGCTATTGGAACTTGTCACCAGCTGAAAACAACATTTTGTCAGGATCAGGGGTATTGGAGCCACTGAACCACTGCGAGCGATGACATCTGGGAGCGGAGTCTAAGTGGCACCAGGTTTTTACCAGAGCCCAACGCAAAGCAAGTTGCTGCTGCAGGATACCACCAGGTCGCTCCACAGACTTTGCTCGCGGTGGTGGCGCCCTTTAAAACCTAGAGAGCCTAGGAGGTGGGTACGCGTGCGCTGGAGCAAGAAAAGGTAAGTTAAGTCACAGACGGGCTCCATGGCCACAGGGATCAAAGGAGTGTGCCTGCGACCTGGGAAATGGGTCACGGGAGACCCGTGACACATTCCTGATGACGGGTTACATACATCGGTTTTCCCTATTAAAGCTAAGTTTGTATTGACTTGTGACCTCTGGTAAATTGTTTTTTTTTTAGTAAATAATTGTGTTTCCTATCAAATAAAAACATATTTTCTAATAACACTGTGTTTCTTCTGTTATCCCTTCTATACATGTTTAAGTGTTTGTTCTAAGTATCAGTTAAAGGAAACCTACCACTGCTGATGGTAGGTATTAGATGTAAACTCAGTGTGAGCTGGTGCCGGAGCTTACCTTTGCTAGTGTTTTAAACCGCTATATCACAGTTTAAACACATTTTGCACGCCTCCATAGGAAGTGCCGGAGGCGTCACGCGCGCACGGCCGCGCGCAGCGCCGAAGCTACCTTGGGGCTGTTCATCAAAATGAGTTTAAACTGCAATATAGCGGTTTAAAACACTAGCAAAGGTAAGCTCCGGCACCAGCTCACCCTGAGCTGGTGCCCGGTGTTTACATCTAATACCTACCATCAGAAGTGGTAGGTTTCCTTTAATGACAAAGCAGCAGGCCTTATAAAGAGGAATTCCTATCGTGAGTATGACCCTGTCTCGTTGCTGGCCACCCTTTAGATCTTCTGATATTTGCTGAGCCCCTCTAACCAGTAATTATCAGAAATCCCATAGAAATTCGGGACCTTATTGGTCACTGGAACCATCTGGGATTCATGAGATAGATATGGGTGCCATATGTGAAACTGACATCCATCAGACACTCCTGGCACATCCTATAGATATAAATAGAAAGAAAAATAGGAATAGAAAAAAAATTTACCATTTCACTACCTTATATTAAACAAAGCACATCACCACCAATGGGTATGATCACCCAATTCCAAGCCAAGCCAACAAGTCAATCCAGTACCTGGAAGAGTCAATTCATTCTTTGGATATGACATAAATATCCATTATGTAAACAACCTCATACAGCAGTCATTGATAGGACATTTACTGCAGATATAGATGACAAATACATATTCAATATTTGTGAATTCTACAGGACAAGATTATACAGACAGTCAACATCATATCATAGGTTAAAGTAGGAAAAAGAGTGGAGTTTGTTTTTTAAATGTCAGTTTAAATGTGTTAATATGGGATGACTTTTGTCGAGCAGTATACATATGGTTCTCTGAAGACAGTATAGTATAAGAATGATCTGGGAAAAGGAACCTTTCAAAAATGTTTCAATAATTTTTCATAATAAATACTTCATTAAAACTATGGTTAAAAAGCATTAACCTTATTTCTAAATGGTTCTTTTTCATGGCTGTAGTGCTAAAACAAAATTACTCTGTAAAGTTATATGCAAATCACCTGATGTGAGTCCAATGACATTAAGTGAGTCCAATGAGTCACTGCATAATCAGTCGTCACTGCATTGCCCTGTCTCCTTGTTTCTGATTGACAGCTCTCACTGCTACAGTACATGCTGATATATGGAGCATTGAGAGAGCTCTGTTACATCATTGCCACTTAATGTCATGTAACCACTTCATGTCATCTAAGGTCCTGTTTATTTTCACAGTCTACCCCATGTATGTATCTGATCACATGAAATCACAGCAGCCTCCATGGAGGCATGGGGAGGAGTAGAGGTCCATGGAGGCATGCTGTGATCATGTCATGATACTGCCATTTGATCAGATAAACAGATGAGGTAGATGTTGCAAATGCAATTATGTAAAGGACTTTAGATGACATCACTCTGGTCACATGACATGCTGATAAAAGGCATGGGACTTGGGCTGGAGTAGATAGTAGGGGTCGGCCAAGTAGGATGTGTCAGAAAATGTAAGTAAAGTTGATATATGGGGATGTGAGGGATACCATTTTTAGCTAAAAGAAGGGTGTCAGTTAATTAATAGGGCTCTATTTGAACCTGTCACTAGCTGTACAGGCAGTCCCCGGTTACATACATAATAGGCTCCGGAGGTTTGTTCTTAAGTTGAATTTGTATGTTAGTCGAAACTGTATATTTTATAATTGAAGTTCTAGACAAATTTTTATCTTTTGTCCTAGTGACAATTGGAGTAACAAAATTTTTGCTGAAATTGGACCAAGGATTATCAATAAAGCTTCATTATAGACACCTTACAGCTGATTATTGCAGTCTGGGACTATAGTAAAGCAGGTCACAGGGGGCAGAGGGGTTCGTCTGTAACTATGGGTTGTCTGTAAGTCGGGTGTCCTTAAGTAGGGGACCGCCTTTATTGTGAAATTGTGGTGACAGATTCCCTTTAAAGAGCTAATGACTGTGATCAGTGCCAGCCCCAATCGTGAGGTTTTACAGTGAGTGGGGGTGTATAGCCTAACATAGCCCAAGGCCTGAACTCATAATGAAGTCTGGAGGACCCAAACCCGCAAAGTTCGGTGCAAGCTAGTCTGATCTCCAGTATTGTGAATATACATCACAAAATAAGGAATAAAGACTAGCTCCCTGTTAGTTATTTCTTCTTGGCCCATTGCCTGCCCTCCTGCTTAGACTCATCTACATGTATATGTGGCTGTTCCATATTGGAATATAATTGCGGGCGCTGAGGTAAACAATGACACCTTACCATTTGACTCCCAGAAACGAGGCAAGTACTTTCTGTGCTAATCACTGCTTTCAGATGAGTTGTCATCGCTGAGCAATGATTGAGAGAGCGAGCGCGGAGTCACTCTACCAGAACAAGACATGTCTTGACAGATAGTTTGTTTGCTTTAATAGTTCAAAACCAGAACCATTTCTGTCTGAATCTTCTCTCATCCTAAATGTTTAATTAAGCTCTGTGAGACTTGTCACTACTGATATACTTCTTTCCAGTACATTAAACACCCTAATCCTTTACATTCCTTTTGTGTCTTCACTGCCAAGTCCAAAATCCATCCCCTTATACCGTATCCCACTTCCTGTTTCATCACGGTCTACGGACTGAAATGGTAATAACAGGATATATTATGCTGCCTCATCACTGCCAGTTACATGCCACAGAACATTCTCTAGTCAAAAGCTTTACAATTCCCTCTTTACTAAAGTGTAGGACATGAATTAAAGGTATTGAAGGACATCTACCACCAGGATGAAGGATAATAAAGCAAGCACACTGACATACTGGTGTGTGCCCCTCTAGCAGGATTAGTTTTTCTTTAAGCTTCTTATCTCTTTTCTTGAAAAAAAAAAAAGGCTTTAAAAATATGCAAATCAACCTGAGGGGCTCCATTAACAGATATGAAGCCCGGAGCCTCTCACGCTTTTTTGCATACTTTTGAAAGCCTTTTCTTTGTAAAAGAAAAACAAAAAAACAGGGCATAAGAAGCTAAAACAAGAGTGGATCCTTCCAGACGAGGAACACACACCAATAGAGCAGTGTGCTGGATTAACAAACCTTCATCCTGGTGGTAGATGTCCTTCAAGGGTACGAAAGCCGGAGTTGTGTGAATTGAAAGGGAAAACTTGTTCTTGTAAAAAAAGGTTTATAAATGTTATAATTTTTTTAACACCACTGCCTGCTGCTATTGAATAGAAAATATATTTTTTAAATATGCAAATCAGTCTGTAAGTGCAGTGGAGGCAGGACTGAATTTTTCAGATTTGGCTACAGACATTGACATTGCTAAAGAGGCAATAATTTTAAAGAAAACATAGGTAACATGATGCTATCTATGAGCATATCAGGCTAACTGAGACCCTCCCTTATTGTAGTTTGATTTGCAAAATCTAGGAAATATGATCATTTCTGCATCGCTTGTGGTCTCAAATGTATGTGTCTGTGTCTTTTTTGATTAGGCCATTGTGATTGTTAAAATTGTAAAAATCTGTTTGGGTCTGAATCCCGAACCTGGAACCGCACCAGTAAAAACCTGTTTAACTGTCACTTGAAACGTTGGCAGCAGCATTTTTATTACTGCAGCCATGTGTGCACCAGTACAACCATTGGGAGCGACTTTGCCATCAACAATGGTGACCGTTAATGGCGGGGGATTCCGCGAGACATTGACCCCCAACTTCTAATTAAGTGCAAGGTCACGTCTGAGAGACCCAAACCCGCAAAATCCGGTATGAACCCAGACTTGGTTTTGGTCCGATCAACACTATAAAGGAGGCATTTTGGAGGCATAATACATTACATCAAAGAAGGGAGTGTGACTGGGTATGGCAGGGTATAATAATAAAGCAGCGTATTATATTATATTATATTACATGAGCTATGAGACCCCATAGGTCTAAATACATTAGGGTGCCAAAATAAGTAAAAAGCAAAGATGTGAAAATGTCCTGATAGGGTGAAAAAAGTTTTTACTGCATGATAAAAGTAAAGTTTCTGCTATGTCTGGATGGCATTTAGCATGCTTTTTTGCATTATATTTGGTACATTTGGTGAATATTGATCGCAATAAAAATGTCCGTCACTTCCACAACAATCATCAAATTTCAGACTATTTTAGTAACCAGTCCCAAATGACATATTTTCACTAGACCTAAATTTACAGACACACAGACTTTGCTGTTGAAGCTATCAATTGAGGGTCATCACATTTCTCAATAATTATATATATTTTAATCGTTTTTATAATTTTTAATGGCGGCTCAAGGAAGAGCATAGCGTCTGGAGCTCTTCTTTAACCTATGTATTTCCTTTCTGGTATCGATATTAGAAACCAGCTCATTTATGGCATTTCTAATATTTGGTGATCTGATCATTTGAATCTCATATCAATATAGTTTAACACCATTGCCCCTAGATGCCGGTGTTGATTGACTGATGCAAATTCATGAGATAAAAATTTTACCAGCTGCGTTCCTCGTAGTAATGCAAATTAATAACATCTCTCTTCTACTTGCCAAAAACAGCAGCCTTTCCAACAGACTGGGCACAACATTTCACATTGAATCAGCGTTCACAGCACTTACTAGCAGATGCTGCTGACATGAACCCAATGTAATCTCTTTAACCTTGTCCTGCAAGGAGCACACAAGCCATGACCACGTAATTCAGCTTAAATTCGATTTCATTCGTCATCAAAAAGCCAATGTTCAAGCTCAGTTCAGTAAAACCTCTAAACAATCTAAAAGGAAACACTGTTAACTCTTCTAAAGGAAATATATATTATGTAGCCTTCTTATAAAAAAAACTGTCAAAATAATGAAGCTCCCCAAAAAAGTACAACACACAAGCCACTACAAGTCCCTAAACTTTCTCCATTTGTAGACTGCTCATTGTAGCTTTATGTAGCAACTTGTCATCTTTTTCCCCAGACGTGTGAACTGAGTGGGGTATTACATGGTAGAAACTGCCCCTTTATCGAATCACTTTATCAAATGCAGCCTGTTTCTTCTTGGCTGGGATGTAGCCTGTTTCCCCATCGGTGGGATTTTTCTAATGAAAGGTTATAGCCTGCTCTCCTTATTGGTGAAATGCATCCTGTTTCCTTATGGATGGGATATAGCCGGTTTCTTCATGGCTGGGATTTAACCTGTTCCCCATGGGTGGGTTTTTCCTCATGAAAGGTTATAGCCTGCTCTCCTTATTGGTGGAATGCATCCTGTTTCCTTATGGATGGGATATAGCCGGTTTCCTCATGGCTGGGATTTAACCTGTTCCCCATGGGTGGGTTTTTCCTCATGAAAGGTTATAGCCTGCTCTCCTTATTGGTGGAATCCATCCTGTTTCCTCATGGGTGGGATATAGCTGGTTTCTTCATGGCTGGGATTTAACTTGTTCCCCATAGGTGGGGTTTTTCCTCATGAAAGGTTATAGCCTGCTCTCCTTATTGGTGGAATGCATCCTGTTTTCTCATGGGTGGGATATAGCCGGTTTCTCCATGGCTGGGATTTAACTTGTTCCCCATAGGTGGGGTTTTCCTCATGAAAGCTTATAGCCTGTTCTCCTTATTGGTGGAATGCATCCTGTTTCCTCATGGGTGGGATATAGCTGTTTTTTTCATGGCTGGGATTTAACTTGTTCCCCATGGGTGGGTTTTTTCTCATGAACGGTTATAGCCTGCTCTCCTTATTGGTGGAATGCATCCTGTTTTCTCATGGGGTGGGATATAGCCGGTTTCTCCATGGCTGGGATTTAACTTGTTCCCCATAAGTGGGGTTTTCCTCATGAAAGGTTATAGCCTGCTCTTCTTATTGGTGGAATGCATCCTGTTTCCTCATGGGTGGGATATAGCTGTTTTTTTCATGGCTGGGATTTAACTTGTTCCCCATGGGTGGGTTTTTCCTCATGAACGGTTATAGCCTGCTCTCCTTATTGTTGGAAAGCATCCTGCTTCCTTATGGATGGGGTATAGCCGGTTTCCTCATGGCTGGGATGTTTCCTGTTCCCTATAGGTGGGTTTTTCCTCATGAAAGGATGTAGCTTGTTCTCCTCATGGGTGGGATGAAGGGTGAACCACATGTTAAAATAATAGTCAGTTCTCAAAGTTCTCTAGTGGCGCACTAGCCAAGCAAAGGTGGGTTATTTTTTCAAATAAAAGAGTTGCAATTATTTTTTTTTATTATTCAGGGGTATAATGTGGGTATTTCTTATTCTGGATGGACAGTGTGAGCCATTGTTTTACAATCTTTTAATTTCAAGAAGCACCGTGTGTGGCCATTTTTAAAATAAGTGGGCACAATGATTGTTTTCAATAGGACAATAATATTAAATTTTTTTAGAAGAGATATCTTTCAAATTACAGCCTTTCGTCCTAATTGGCCAAAGTTGAACGGTACTATTTATCAGGTATACATTTGGCCAAGGGTACAATTTTTTATAGGTATCTATATTAAGGCACAGTGTGATCCATATCCACTATTTTCAGCAATACATTTGACAAAAGGTACATTTTTATGTAGGTATCTGTGTTAAGGCACAGTGTGATCCATATCCACTATTTTCAGAAATACATTTAACCAAGGGTATATTTTTGTGGGTATTTGTATTAGGGCACAAGTGGATTCACCAGTGGCTGATCAAGACAGGTCCTGGTCAGTATAGAATTATGGGGCATTACAAGTTTGAGGACCTTTGGAGGGTCTTTATAGGTCCTGGACGGACTCTTGTATACATATAGTTTGAGGGTTTCATGGCTGGAAATCCTTCTCTTTATAACCTTTATATGGCAGTATTAAACTTGGCAATTGGTTCAGGTGGTCATTGGGCACCTAGAAGCCTTGAGCCTGGGGCGGCCACTCATATTACCTATATTATACAGGCAGTCCCTGGGTTACATACACAATAGGTTCTGCAGGTTTGTTCTTAAGTTGAATTTGTATGTAAGTCGGAACTGTATACTTTATAATTATAACCCCAAGGAAAAATGTTTTTGGTCTCTATGACTAGTGGGTTTTAAAAATGTTGGGTTGTCATAAGTACCCGGATTAACAATAAATTTTAATTTCAGGCACCTTTGATAACTGTTATAGCTATTTATTTTAGCTTGGGACTAAAGTACAGTAAATTACCAAAATCCAGAGGTCCGTTTGTAACTAGGGGTCGTCTGTAAGTCGGGTGTTCTTAAGTAGGGGACTTCACTACTGCAATCCACATTCATTATTTTTTGGGAATACATTTGGCCTGCACCTCAGTCTGCTTCTTCAGTATTGAATATGGATACTGCCAACAGGAAGACTAAATGTTTAATATCTTTTTTCATCCAGAAAACTATAGAGTAATAATGAAAGGTCATAGTTAAAATTATTTTATTTTTTGGGGGGAGAATTGGTCACTGTTAACAGTGACACCTTGATGAACTTGTTTACATAACTAAATGAATTAATCTTCTATTATATTGGCCTCCAGTTGACTTGTACACTGCTTCCCTTGGGAATCTTTTAAGCGCTTTTACCAACTTTAATCGTTTGATGATATTATGAAAACTTATTAGCACTCAATGACATGATTAATAGAAAGGAATTGTTATCATAGTCTGTCGCCAAAATTAATACACAAAGAAACCTTTTAAAAGCAGACTGGTAGCAGGGGGATGTATTGCTGTATTGCCTAATTAAAACCTAGAACATTTTAGGTAAAAAAAGAAAAAATAACAAACAATTCTAATTCCTTCCATTAATTTAGTAGGCTGTCCCCGTTAATCAAACGATACTTTTTGTTGACAATGACAAATCTCTGTGTCATGTTAGGTGTGATATGGAAGATAAAGGTCATATATTTTCACTTCACCAAAGGTCTTACTGAAAGAACCTTAATTACACAAGGGAGTGATGAAACATTAATTAAGTTCTGTCAAAAATAATTAGGTTCACGTTAAAAATGATTTAATTAAACATTTTTCCCCATCTTTGGTAAAAAAAAAAAATATATATATATATATAAAAGTTACTGTATCACAGTGCTGGCAGGAATATTGATATAAGTCCTACAGTAACCTTGGTAACATTTTTAGATTACACAAAAGAAGGCATCGTTTAGCATGGGGAACATTCATTTTTATTATATATATACATATTTTTTTTTTTTTAAATAAAAACCACAACTAAAATTTAATGTAATGTTTTATCATCTTGGTGTCAATTATAAATGTTATTATTTTTATTCTTTCTGTTACTACTTATAAATAAATCAATCTATTATCAATAATGTTTCTAACTATTATCTACTGTCTATCCATATATTATCTATCTATCTATCTATCTGTCTATCTATCATCAATAATATATCTAACTGTTATCTATTATATATCCATATATTATCTATCTAACTATTCCATATCTATCTATCCCATATCTATCCACCTATCTATCTATCTATCTATCTATCTATCTATCTATCTATCTATCTTGTATCTTTATATCTATTTTGTATCTATCTATGTATCTATCATCAACAATGTATATAACTGTTTTCTATCTATCCATCCATATATTGTCTATCTATCTATCTATCTATCTATCTATCTATCTATCTATCTAAAAAAAGGAAAGTCCAAAGCAGCACTGGAAAATGAGGGTGCAGCAGCCGTAGGTCCCTTGGCCAGGGTCCGTTTAGTAAACTGTAGGAAAGAGGCAGCACTCCAGGGTACGTGGAAAAGGGTGAAGCTTTATTCCATGTGCTCATGGAATAAAGCTTCACCCTTTTCCACGTACCCTGGAGTGCTGCCTCTTTCCTACAGTTTATCTATCTATCTATCTATCTATCTATCTATCTGTCTATCTATCCATCTAGTATCTATCTATCTATCTATGTATCTATCTATGTATCTATGTATGTATCTATCTATATATCATCTATGTATCTATCTATCCATCTATCTATCTATCTATCTAAAAAAAGGAAAGTCCAAAGCAGCACTGGAAAATGAGGGTGCAGCAGCCGTAGGTCCCTTGGCCAGGGTCCGTTTAGTAAACTGTAGGAAAGAGGCAGCACTCCAGGCAGTATCCATCTCTTCCATCTAATATCTATCTATCTATCTATCTATCTATCTATCTATCTATCTATCTATCTATCTTCTATCGATCTATCTATCTATCTATCTATCATGTATCTATTCATCTTTCACCTATTATATACGATATATATATATATATATATATAAATACAAAAGTACTAATAACATGTGAAATGTAAAGTGTTAAATATTGTATACGTTATTTTACTTGCCTGTAAGAATGAAGACAAATACATGAAATCTCTTAATTAAGTTTTCATTGTCTTAACAGCCTTGCTGCTTTGTTTTCAATAAAATACATTAGTCTCAATTTCCGAAAATTATAGTCTCCTAATATTAAAATTACAATCTACAACATAACATGGAACAAAGCATGTCATAGAATATTGTCATGGTTATTTATGGTAAAATTGATTACTATTCTTGCAATAATAGAATGTTATTGTCATAATATCATTGGCAATATGTGTTGATGATATTAGTATATAGTATAAGATATATAGTATCATTTTTTTTTCTTTTAATAGCCATTCACAAGAAAAGAACAATTCTCATCCCCCTCCCCTCTCCTTTCCTTCCCCTTAAAATAGAAAAGCTCCAGTCTGTCATTAAGAGGACAGACCGTCTCAGGTACACGTGCACTTACCTGTATGTCAGGCTGTGGTTAATATAAGTCCTAGGAGGTTTGGCCAGTCAGGACTGCAGCTTTAATCTAATGTGAGAGATAGAAATTTGCCCCATTATCAGTCACACACATTCAAGCAGGGTCCTGTGCAGCACAGTAGATACATCCATAAGCTCTGGGACCTTCTCATTGAGCTAAGATTGCTTCATACAAAAGTTGACAATACACTAGTGAAAGCCATTGTTGATATTCAACATTTTTTAAATAGCTCAACAGAATAGACAATAAAGGCGGCAGGAAAACTTGGTCAGGACGGGAGCTGAACTGGAGTCTGGATTTTCGAAAAGAAAACATTGATGGAAATTTTGCACGAGGCAGAATATTATGAGATTTAACTGGATCTTTAGAATCACGCGATGAGCTCAGGCAAGGCTGGTACAAAATAGTAATCTAATAAATGCAAATGGAATTATCTGATGTTATATGAACACGAAAAAAAGGAGGATATACATATTGAGCGGAGAATAAATGAGATCTTACATTTTCTATCTAAAAATCCAATATAATATGAAATATAACACCTTGAAAATTCAAGCGGAAATGTTTCATTTTTGCTCTTGGTTAAATATTTTTTTTTGTGGCGTTATTACTGGTTAAATATTTTTCATATCGTTCAAAGTTAGATTTTAGGTGTACATGTGATCTGATTTGCATAAATCTGCATTTGTGATCATTTCAGTTCTATCCCTTTTATTTGTATTGCTTTTATATGTTGTACAGTTTTTACAACTAGTTGTATACTTTTTGTGACTTCTAATTTTTGAACCTTTTTTTTAATGAAAAATTTTTTAAGCGGATTTACTAACATTTTATTAAGTAAAGACCAAACTTGAGGAGATATGTTGAGGATAACTCAACCCATCCCAGTGTTATACCGTTTTTGACCAAGGTGGTGCATCGTGATAGATTTTATACTAACCCATTGGGGCACATTTACTTACCCATCCTGTTGACGCCGCCGATCCGGAATGTCCAACGAGGATTCACTAAGATCATGTGTCCAATTTTCTGCATGTGTCACTTCCCTGCTGAGGTCCGCCGGAGTTCACCATCTTCTTCCTGGTGTATGTGAGTGCTGATCTTGCGGTTTGTCCAAATCAGTCTGGTTGTCCGACGGCCACGCCCCCTGATTTCTGTTGCATGAAAGCCGACGCCGATGAGCCACAATCCGATTGCGTGCGCCAAAAATCCGGAGCAATTCAGCGCAAAACAGGAAAATTTGGGAAATCCAGCGGAAATGTGTCCGACGGAATCTTAGTAAATGTGCCCCATTGTGTTGTTGGTTCACATCGGACCAGTTATATGTGATGAAGCCACAATGCAAGTTACTAATAATTTGGAGCAATTATCTCTGCTTAGCCACCATTTTTTCCTACCAACGTGAAAATTGTCTTGTAAGGTTCAAATAATCTGTGTTTGTGGGGCCTAAGCAGCACAGTTATAAAAATCACATACACAACCTACATGAAAAAAATGCATATGTGTAGACTTCTGACTCCTTCTCATTTTATTAGGATTACTGGATCAGAAGCGGGACAGGTATTAGTCAACACTATATACCCAGTAGTGCATGTACAACAGGAAAAGGCCATTTTGCACGGTCAATAGAATATTGCTGGATAGATGTGCAGACTTTTTTTCTATCTGGGAAACAATGGCACAGTATTTACTTCTGTATTAAGAGAACAATAACTGATGCCGTTACTCTATCCCGGCAGCTCCTGTCACAGCAGTGCAGCAGTGCCTGTGTGTCCCAGTGTATACATGTGTGTGTATGTGTATGTATGTTACACAGTGTTAATAGGCGTGTGTATGTATATATGTGTCACAGTCAGGGGTGGATTAAGATTACCATGGGCCCAGGGCTATATGAATGTTATATCCCCTACAAGTCTGGAATCACTTCTTACATATGGTACTCAAATCAGCTTCTTGGTGAATGGAGGATGTGTCCTTTCTGCCTGCTTTTAATCTGCGGTTTCTAGCATCTTTGGAGGACTTGAAATAGCTCATGTGTACACGTGTATTAAGAGCAGGAACAGATGTATGAGGATTACATGGGTGAAGGTCCTTCTCAATATAAAATTTGGTGGGTGGTCTGGGTGGGCATGGGGCCGGGTGCTACCCAAACCCAAAATTATAATCCACTACAGGTCACAGTGTCTATATATGTGTGTATGTATGTATTTGTAATGGTGTGTTTATGTATGTGTCAAGATGGCAAATACGGTGTATATGGTGAGCCAACGTTCCCCAGCGTGGCAGATATATTAGGTGGCTCCAGTCTTCTTTATGGAATTCAATGCCAGCCTCTTCCTGGTGTAGAATAATGCTTTGAATGCCTAAATGGACGCAGGCTATAGTGTGTGCATAGACGATGGGACAGGAATGCCCTGCGCCGGCCTTCTCAATCACTGGACAGGCCCCCCTTCTCACCTCCTACACCCATTTGGCTTGGAAGTGCCATAAGTGTGTAAATAATTGCAATTCCAGGCTGTGCCTCATAACCTGTGTGTGTTAATGCATTTATGTGTCACAGATGCTTGTGTGTATATTTTAGTATATACCTGCCTATATTTATGTTTATGGCTGTGAAACATATTGTAACATGGCAATAGTAATGAAAGCTGAAAGGAATAGGTTTATTTAAGTGGAGAAAAAAGAAGAAGAAATTATGCAGAAACAAAAACACAAAAATTATACATTCATGCATATATAAAATGCACTGCAGTTTAGTTGCCCTAAAAACAGCATCATTTCTATGTAGGTTTCCAGACAGTTTTTGAAGCAGCTCGGGAGGGAGTTTGTTCCAAACATCTTAAAGAACAAACCACAGATTTTCTGCAGATTTTGGTTTGATCAAATCCTTTGTCAGGCTTCTGGGGTAGTGAGCCCCCTGGACCACCGCGGAGGATGACACAAGCTGACACTTTGGACCAGAATCTAAGCTGACACCTTGGACCAGAATCACCAAAGCCCGCACAATGCAGGGCGGTCTTGCTGCAGCGTGGTATCACCAGGCCGTTCCACAGGTGCAACTTGTCTGCGGTGGCAGCCAAGGTCGAGGTACAGAATCAGCAGGCAATCTTGTAGTTGGGGACAGGCAGTCAAGGCAGGTGGCAATGGATCAAACACAGGGACGGAGCAGAAGGTCAGGGCTGGCAGCGGAGGAGCGAAGTCAAGAACAGGTCGCGGTTACAACAGGAAATCAAACACAAGCATGAAGCACAGGGAACAGCTTTCTCATCAGCAAAAGGCCGAAGATCCGGCTGGAATGCTGGAAGAAGCCGGCCTTTATGGGAATCCCAAAAGTGGCCAGCGCCAATCAGCAGTGCGCTGGCCCTTTACATCTGCGTGTGCCGGCGTGCGCTCCGCAAGGGAGCAGGTACACACTCTGACCAGCCGGGACGGGAGCAGGAATGCAGAGAAGTAAGTGGGGTACGGGGGAGCGGGAAGGGCCGGCGCCACGGAGAGGAGCACGGGTGCGCCTGCAATCCGAGATGGGGGTCGCAGGGACACCAGTGACATCCTCTTCACTTTGTATAATCCAAGACAGAGTGGATGATGTTGGGATCAGGTCCCTGTGGGGGGTCCTATTATGACTTCCAGGAATCCTTATTTTTCTTTACACTGGAGATACTGTAGTTCTTGATGGCATTGGCTATAAGTTTTAGATTGTTGCTGTAGAATTAACTAGAACACTTTTATTAACATTTTTATATCAACACTTCTACAATTTACAGCTTTCTCCTCACCTGCCTACCCCATTTTCACAGTTATGTACATATACACAGGTATACCCCGTACATAAATCTTCATTCCACGTGTTATAAACACATTTTCCCATTATTCATTCTTATCCTACAAGAGGTATTATTGGCTGACAACTATCCTATGTACTTTTTCATTGGCAAAATACTGTAAATGCCATTCCTGGGATACAAAGCCCCTCTTAATACATGCCATTCCAATGTTTGTACGGAGATACAGAGACATTCTATTACATTGCTCTAGCATGGCCTTTGTTGTCCATGTGCATGTAATTTGTGTCCATCTTATGTTTGATAAACTCATCGTGGAAGTGGATCCATTGTTTGTAGGCCATTTCAAGCTGTTGTCACTATTTAAGAATGCTGAAGTATTTTCTCTTTCAGTTAAGTGCTGTCATACATAGTTGGGTTGAAAGTGTAGAGTGATATAGAAAGGAAGCAATATACAAAGTGTCTAAGTGGAGCAACATATATGCAACCACATAATGAACACTCGTAATGTACTCGCAATGGCACAAAACACAGTCTGAGAGCACATACATCACTTCCTTATAATGTCCTAAGCAATAGATGTAGTGTACGGGATGCAATATCCCGAGAGGATGATCACATTTAAAGGGCTGTACAGGGATAAAAAAAAGATTTATGGCTGGGGGAAGGGAGGGGGGTTGTTAAAAAACAATAAACCACTTATACTCACCTCCTCTGGTGCTATTGTTCTCCCACAACAACTCCTGTCACTGCTGACCTCTTTTTGTATACAAAGGCCAGTGGTGCCGTCCCAACCATTGCCGTGCACCTGCTTCTGTCAGCGGTCGGGACGGCACCAAAGGCCTCTATAAACAAACAGAGGCCAGTGAGAGGTGGTGGCGCGGGAGAATATCAGTGTAGAGAGAGAACAGTACAAGCAGTTTATTGTTTTTTGAGCCCGCCCTGGTCTGATATTTAAATTAAATTGTTATCCCTGGGTAACCCCTTCAATTTGAAATTTGATTATCGTTCTGGATATCGTTGTCCGTCCATTGCCTTGATTTAGTTTTTCATTTCAGCCCTGTCCAGCAAAGGGTTACTAGCCTGATGGACAGCTCCTCCATTCTGCTACTGGAGGCGTGTCCAAGCAACTGCCTTAAATACCTGCCTACTCCCATCATACCTTGCTGGTTATTTTGCCTCCTGTGTTCTCTAGTGCTCTTTCTATTGTGTTGTTTGCTATTCTGTGTATTTGACTTCTTCTGCGCTTTCTGACCACTTTTTTTGTTATACAATTCCGTACCTGTGGCGCCATCTTGGTTTTGACCCGGTTTGTCCGACTCCGTGTGTCTGGCTGTTTCTGTTGTTTTTTTCCCTCAGTGTGATTTATCTCCTAATGTGAACCCGCTTTCCCTGTCCCTGTCTTGTGTTGGTTTTCTGTGTACCAGTGTGAACACTGGTCTATATCTGTATTCCGGATACCTGTACATTCCACCATCCAGCAGCTGTCAGACAAAGTCAATCTTCCCAGTTACCTTGTAGGGTTACTCAGGGACCAGATAGCGGGTTCACCCTAGTCAGGACGGCTTATCTGGTGTAGGCATGGCCTTAGCCTGAGGGACGTCTCAGGGTGAGTTTGCCCCCACTTACCCAGTCTGACAGGTAACGCCAAGTGCTTTTGCTGGACAGATTCATAAAAGAAAGTATTCAGTACTCAACTAATAAAAAAAAAAATAATATGTTGGTGGTGCTTTAATATTTCACTTAGTATAAACGCAGTCTGCTCTATACCGGCACTGATGTTCTTCTGACCTCTCACCCACTTTGTACAGTGTAGTGGATCAAAAGGATGAACTGTGTGATGTGCATTGCAGAACTGTCCTCTGAAGCCTCAATTGATCTTCACCTTATTTTCTTGAATGTCTTCCAGAGTTCATCAGTATGTACTGAGAAGGTAATTCCTACCTTCCCCCGACCCCTCTTTCTCCTTTCGCTTTCTTTACCTTACTGCCAGTACCTTTTCACACTTCCTCCTCTCTAACACTATTCTCCTTTCCTTAACCTTTCCTTGTCCTCAGCTTAACCTTCAGTGCCTCACCCCTTGCTCCCAAACTTATCTGCCAACTTTCCCAGGATTACCTTGACAATCCCTTCTAAATGCTTTGGGATGAATTTATTGTCTTTATGGCTATGTCTTCCTTTATTTTTTTTTCCTCTGGATTTATACAATTTGGTTACTTTACATGATCACCTTTTTATGTAATGTTTGATTATGCAATAAACATTTAGAAGATGTTTCTGTAAAATGAGTCAAGTGCTTGGACACAGTGTGTGTGGGGGGGGGATTTGTCAAGAACTAAACTAAAATTTACAACACATATTTATAGATTTTTTATGCATAATTTGAGCTTGATGTCACAGATTTTTTTTATTTTTTCCCAAAATCATGTCTCTTATCCAGGAGCTGTACCCCTGAATTACACAAGTCATCTAAAGTATCTACAACCACAAATGTGAAGACCAGCAAGTAGCAATATCAAAAACTTCATTACAGATATATTACAGCTGATTATTGCAGTCTGGGACTATAGTACAGCATCCAGAGAGCTTTACCAGAGGTCACAGTGGGCAGAGGGGTCCGTCTGTAACTAGGGGTCGTCTGGAAGTCTGGTGTCCTTAAAGGAAACCTACCACTTAAAAGTGGTAGGTTTTATACACATATACATATACCTCATACCAGGGTGAGCTGGTGCCAGAGCATATTTTTGTTAGGGGAACAAAGACCCTATCGCAGATTTATAAGTTATTTTAACTTATAACTCGGTGCACTGCACTTGGGCACGGTGCACCATGCGCGCACCCGTGCGTGCGCCGATTCTGAAGTGCTGGAGAGCTGGTGACGTCACCGAGCTCTCTGGCACACGCGTGCCTGCGCAACTTAGCAAAGGGAAACAGGCCGTTCTAAGTTGCGCAGGCACGCGTGTGCCGGAGAGCTCGGTGACGTCACCGGGTCTCCAGCATTTTAGAATCCGGCGCACACAAGGGCGCGCGCATGGTGCGCCGTGTCCAAGTGCGGTGCGCCGAGTTATAAGTTAATATAACTTATAAATCTTTGTTCCCCTAACAAAAATATGCTCTGGCACCAGCTCACCCTGAGCTGGTGCCATGTATATGTGTATAAAACCTACCACTTGAAATACCACTGTATATTGAAATAAATTCTTGTTTCACAATTTGATTTCCAGCAAGCACTTCAATGGTGTCTATCATATAAGTAGAGAGATCACCAAGTTTTTGATAGATGGGAAGAAGGAGACATCAGAAAGTAAGAGAGGAGTGAAATACACCAGTGAAATATATACTGGCAGGGTACAATGATTTTTTTAAAATGTAAAAATAAAAAAGACCATATATATTTATATATGCACTTCACAAAAAACATTAGTGACACTGAGGCAAGGCCTCTCTCACCCATAACAGCCTTTTCATGAGAACTTGTGAAAGGGGATTAAACCGGATTACTCTACATATTGTACTAGAAAGCTGTTAGACAAAAAACTAGCTGCATGTAGCATAAACCGGCTGTCTGACCATCCTTCTGCTGTTGTATATACAGTCAGAGACAAGAGACTGCTTTGCTATGTTATTCAAGTTACTGCATCTTTACCATAATATTACAAGTTGTTCATTTTCTTTTTTAGGCTGATTTTTTTTTTTTAAATTTGATTATGAATTTATTTTTTAAAAATTCATACAACGCAATGTCAAAACTGGGTGAACATAATTTTAGTTGTATACATGTTATATAATAATTGAAAAGTAGACCTCTATGGCAGCTCAGTAAAAGAAACGCTCTTGTCTCTTCACTCTTTCTCAAGTAGAGACTTTCCCGGTCAGAACCACAGGTTGTGGCACCGGATAGTCACCAACAATAAGTGACACATAAACTGGTAAATAGGATACAAAAGTGTAGGTCGCCATAATCAGGAAGCAGAGCCAGGCAAAACAGGATGATCATGCTGCTGTCAAGGTTGGAGAAGTCAACTTGGAAGGAGGAAGGTCGATGGACGCAGAATAGTGGCCAGTAGAAGTTATATATATATACTGGTATATATAAAACTCTAGATTAGATGTTATGGTTCAAGTATACATGATCTCTTTGACAGGTGGGTTCTAGTTATATGGTGAAGTACTTCTACCATTGGATATAGTGATGTCTGGTCTTCTGACTGGTGCCTTGGAGGGTAACTTTGTGTATATACCTGTTTATTGCAGCTTCAATATGGAACCATCTATGGGTGGATACATCGTTACTTTAGGGTCTCACATGCTGAGAGCTCACATTCTCCATGGGTCTTTCATATATCATCGCAGTCTGGAGTCATGGAGTCTACTTTGGTCAAACAGCACTGTGATTGGCTATATATTAGTGGCCAACAGCCCACCGCAGATGCCATTATAGACTTCTTTACTGCCATATGGATTTCATTTTTGACACCAGGGTTAGAATTTTATTATTAATACAGGCGGTCCCCTACTTAAGAACACTCGACTTACATACGACCCCTTGTTACAAACGGACCTCTGGATATTGGTAATTTCTTGTACTTTAGTCCTAGGCTACAATAAACAGCTATAACAGTTATCACAGGTGTCTGCAATGAAGCTTTATTGTTAATCCTGATTCTTATGACAATCCAACATTTTTAAAATCCAATTGTCACAGAGACCAAAAAAGTTCTGGCTGGGATTACAATGATAAAATATACAGTTCCGACTTACATACAAACTCAACTTAAGAACAAACCTACAGACCCTATCTTGTATGTAACCCGGGGACTGCCTGTATTTCATTTTCAGTAGTCTGTGTTTATCAGTTTTCCAGCTAGGAAGGAGGAACGATCCGGCTCAGTATATCCGCGCACCGGCACCTGACACATGACCACAGAAGGGTGAGCTGAATTTCTACTTTTTCTTCAGTTTTCCAGCTAACCCCTTTACAGGTGAAGTAGAAGTAGTAACCCCTTCCCTTACATTTGTGGGGTGGTTTGTTGATCCAGGGATCTAATGATTTGAGTCAAGAAGGAATTTTCCCCCTACAATTAGCTAAAATGCATCAATGTGATAGGTTTTACTTGCCTTCCTCTAGTTTAACATTACATGATGATAGGTTAATTTTCATAGTCTTGTACCTCAATTCAACCTCAATATCTATTAGGATGGTACTCCTCAAAGTCCAGGGATGTTCTTATTAAAGGGGTTCTACCAACTTTGCAAGTTATTCCCTATCCACAGGATAGGAATGACAGGCTGACTAGTAGGAGTCCAACTGCTCTGACCATCACACGAAAATTACCCTTTGCAATGCAGGGAATGGGAGTCCCATCCCATTAAGGGCTGAATTGGCAGAACTGGCATGCACCCTGCTGCTTTCAGTAGTATGGGGGTTTCAACTACAGATGCTCTGTAATTTCTGACATTTCCATACTATTTAAAGTATTATCAGGATACATACTTGTCCCACTACTCCACCCATTAGTGAGAACATAGCCAACTTCTCGGAATCGCCCATTCTTGTGATCAGCGGAAGTCTAAGCAGTCAGATAGGGTGATAGTTTGAACATTTGGTACAACTCCTTTAAGATGTTTGGTATCCTTTATTTGCCTAAATGTTTCCTCTAAAGGGTTGCTCGCGATGAAGAAATTATTGGCCATCAACAGAGTCATAAATAAAATAACACAAGAGCCTAAACACCTAAACTTACCGATATCCTCTCCTAGTATGTAGATGGAAGCTGCACCAGTGACATCATATGAATGGCCTAATACTTGCTTCAGCCTAACATGGCCCTTGTTTAATTCAGGACTATCCCTTTAAATACTTCCCTACCCCAAATGACCAGAGATGTGATATAGATATGGCAGTTGAAATAAAGATTTTCCACCCGTATGGCATAATAAGAGTCATTGGGCATGAGAAGGTATGACGGCAGATGGGGTCCCATAACTAGTTTCTTTACATGGACAAATCTTAATTTTTGAACTTGTCCCTTGCAACACACACAAACCTTGTCTCCTGTTATAATGTGGGGTATAATGAGGGTTTAGGGTCTCCTTTCGAAATTCTAGATATTGGGAAATACAGTTTCCTCTGATCTAAGCAGCAAACGGAATCACTAGTAAAATGAGTGGTTTAGAATAGTATACAATGGGTTAACCAGGACCAGCACTTGTGTTTTTCAGAGTCATCATAACTGTGTTCTCCATCTCAATTTTATGATAATGTTACATGGCTTTCATTCTGCTTGTCTTCCTTGGAGCCTGTGGATTTGTGGGAAAGAGACATTTAATACCAATGTATCCCAGGACAAAAGAGAAAATGACAGATCTGTATTAGGACACGCACACCTTAGTCACATTTCACCTGGATCTTACTAAATAGCTGCCAATTTCACCCTCCCTTTAAGTGTAGGGAATTGCACATATTGAATAGCAGTTGTATTTATTTGGAAGTTTTGGGTTTCATGGTTAATTACAATTTATGGTAAAGGTGATTTTTGTCTATTGTTCAGATATCAGTTTGATGATTTTAGCTTGAGTTCAGATGCTCACGGAATCGGTCTTTAAGAAAAAGAGTAAGGAAAAGTGTTTTTCAGGGATTAGAACTGTGTTGCCTCTTTGGTTACATTTTGAAATTGTTATGATAATAAAGTCATTGACAATACTGACGCATGGCTGATAGATGGATTACACATTTAAGTAACTTATATGGAGACAAGATCAGAGTAGGTTTTGAGTGACTTTTTCTTGGCTCCGGGTGTATGTTGATCCTTGGATGACACCATTTTAGTAATATCGATGTCCAATCCAACCCTCATTGGTTTCTTTTGCCAAGTTTAACTATTTCTCATCTACCCATAATCCATGAACTGCTCTCTTCCTAAGTTTACATGGATCTGATGACCCATTCTAAAACTAAACAGAGCTAACAAGTGCTAAGAATTTCTGGGAACTCCTTCAAGACTGTTGGAAGACAATTTCAGGTGACTACCTCTTGAAGCTCAAGAGTGTGCAAAGCAGTAATCAAAGCAAAAGGTAGCTACTCTGAAGAACCTAGAATATAAAACATATTTTCAGTTGTTTCACAATTTTTTGTTAAGTATATAATCCCACATGTGTTGAAGCATAGTTTTTTATGCCTTCAGTGTGAATCTACAATTTTTACTGTCATGAAAAAACAGAAATCTCTTTGAATGAGAAGGCATGTCCAAACTTTTTGTCTGTACTGTATTCATGTCCTGCATGAGTACTTATTAAGAGTCCAGTAAAGCACGAATGGATATTGCCTCCAGTATATGCAAAACTGACAACCATAATACCCTTCAGAATAGCACCATCTGTACCACTCATCAGCAATCATGAACCAATGAAAAGAATACAATAAACAAAGCCACATAAATTGTAAAACATTAATTTAGTAAAAAGAGCAGTATGTGGTTATGCTGTGCTAACCTGCTCATCTTAGTTGTCTTTACTACCAGGGTAACAAGGTGAAAAAAAACTGGAGTGGGGATAATGTTTTAGGTAAAGTGAGCGCAGCACAATCGGGGTTCAATACAGCAGTGTTGCTACTCTGCTTCTGAGCAGAGTAAGTTTGTCAACCAAGGGTTCAAGAATCGCCTATGGCTATTGGTTTGTAGAGAAAGAATCTTTTCATATGTGCAGGTTCATAATTCATAATGACAATAATCTCCATAACCTCTTTCCAGTGCCTGGTTTAAAAAAAAATAGTGTGAAAGATGCCGTAGTGAATTGATTTCATATTGAAGATCAACATTTTGGCTCAACGTAGTGAGCCTTTCTCAAGCTAGAGAAAGATTCACTGTGTTGGGCCAAAATGTTGCTTTTCAATATGAAACAAATCCACTACCACATCTTTCACACTATTTTTCGATGGTGTGCTGCTTTTCTTTACATTATTGTCTATCTACCTATCTATCTCTCTCCAAAAAAACAAAAGCACTCCAAGGATTCAGTGAAAAAATGGCAATGGTTAATTCCATATTCAGTGCAATGTTTTGGTCCATAGAGACCCTTTATCAGTTGGAGAAGGCTCTCTATGGGTTGAAACGTTGCACTGAATATGGATGATATCACTGCCTTTTTCCCCACTGTATCCTTCTGTTTGTTTCTTGTAGTTATATTAGGAGGGCCCTATAAAGTGAGCACCCATCTACTAACAGGAGTTTTCCACTGTTCGGCTAGGTACTTGCCCATGGTCTGTCCATCTATCTATCCATCTATGTCTTACCTAATATTTTCACCAATAAATCAAAATATTACAGCTATTGTGCAGCAAATACACACACTGCCAGCTTAATATAGCAGTCACCGCACAAACTAGTGACCATTCCTTACTTCCGGACCAAATAATCACTGCCCCCCGCCCCCTACATAACCCCCTCATGAAAAGTACACATAAGCCTCTTTGTAAGGAAGCAAACATGCAAAACCACCAAAAGCTTATATATGCAATACATTGTAGAAAAAAATCTCCAAAAATGCCACAGAGAGCAATATTTTGATTAATTTTGTTTCTTTTAATATTAAATTGTCAGGTAATCTCGTTTAGTAAAAATACTACAATTTAAAATTCCGCCTGGTGCTATCAGACCCAACTGGCTTTTAGAGCTATCCTTGGTACCTAGCTTGCACTGCTTGTCAAAATTTAATGAGAGTACCCGTTCTAAAATAATTGAATTTTCATATCAGAGAGGACCAGGATTTTGCAGACAATAAAATTGCTGAGTCTTGTACTGTTACTGGCAAATACCTTTTGCTCTGCTCATGAAATCAGTATGTAAATGTACAGGGTTTGTATTTAAGGCATCTTGCATTTTGAGTTGTAGAACTAGAAATAATTTCAAATGGTACCATTGATAAGTAGCTGATTATAATGCCCCGAATGTAATTTGTTTGGTGAATCGGGATAAGCATTTGGTTTATGCATTATATAAATGTTAATGTGCGCAGACTTTAATTATGTTTCTTAACTTTTACCAGGGCTTTAGAAGAGTTTTGAAGGGCACAGTTCCATCAGATGATTTCTTTTACAAAAAGGATTCTATGTGAATGGTTGATGACCTGGAAATATTAAGCGTGTGAAAAATTCGGCGTGGAAGATAAGTGCGCACGAAGTTAAATTATTATTCCAAATGATCTGTTACATCACAGATTTAGTAATAATATCATTCGTTTTTTTCCCCCCTCAAATGAGCCTTAGGCCATATTCCCATAGCATAGCATGTGGCTGGTTGGAGAAGGAGTGAGTGCTCCTCACCCCTCCCCTCTCCATTGATGTGCTGCAAATTTGCCAAAATATAGGACATATCCTATATTTTGTGGCGTGGGTGCTGGACTCCTCTGTCAAGGTGTGGTGAGACATTGGGGCACATTTACTTACCCGGTCCTCTCGTGATCCCCGCTGTGCATTGTCTGACGATCATGGATTCCAGTGCGATTCACTAAGATCGTGCACCCAATATCCTGCATGTGTCGCTTTCCCGCTCAGGTCTGCTGGAGTTCACCTTCTTCTTCCTGGTGCATGTAAGTGCATTGTCTTGCAACACAATTTAAATATTAAATCCCGTGCTCAGTCCGAATCAGTCGGATCGTCCGACGGCACGTCCCCCGATTTTTGTTGCATGAAAGCTGGCGCCAAAATCCATTTGCGTGCGACACAATCCCCTTCTAAATGCCTGTCCCCGCAGCATCATCCCTGAAAAGTCGGAAAACCTGACAGAAATGCGGCCGCGGGACCCTTTGTAAATAAGCCCCATTGTGTGCTCCCCGTACCAGGATGGGGTACCATAGACCTTGATTGTGGCCATGTGAATGGGGCCACAATTTGTGCGGCCAGAGCAAGGTCATATTTTGAATGGAGCCTTAAAAGAAGACAGAAATGAAGTTTGCACTATTTTTTGATAATTGAGAATATTGTGAGATCAAGGGATCAGTGCTGCAAAATGAGTATTATTTACAAAAGTTTCCTATATATAGACATCCATGTGGTATACATTGGCTATGTAGTATGTTCATATAGAGCAAGGGATATAGCTAGTTAATACTTTCAAAAGGTCCCTACAAATAGGGATCCATGAACTACATGGGATATGCAGAATGTTCATATAGAGCAGTAGACATATCTAGTTCATACTTGCAAAAGATTCCTATATATAGACATCCATGGGCTAGACATGGGATATGCAGTACATTCATATATAGCAATAGAAATATCTAACTCACACTTGCAAAAGGTTCCTATATACAGAGCTCCATAGACACGGGACGCACGCACACAGAGCGAGGCCTGAACTCGGGAGCGGGGGCAGGTGTGTGGCGCTGGCGCTGCGCCTGCGGCGAGCGCGGGGCAAGGGTCGCGGGACCACCCATGGCAATATATACTAAGCTTGTTGTTTGGAATAGTGAGTGCATGGCCCCTAAACAGAGACCCCTTAGAGTAGATCTCAAACTAGCTTTTATTATTATTATCTATATAAATATGATATTATACTGGGAGTTTGCACGTAATGCAGTGTAATGGCATACAGTACCTTGCTCCTTCTCTAGTGCCCTCCTGGTCAGTACAGATAGGGAAGGTGTATGAGAATCTTTTTGTATTTTTTAGGCCAATTCGCAATACCTCTGTATTTTATCAATACAAGAAACTTTTTTTTTATATGGTAGTTACAAAAGGCAAACATTTTAAGAAATTATCAAAATCTCTCCGAATACTGCCAGTTGGTTCTAGTTCACTTCTGGTCAATGCAGATAATAAAGCAATGTAAGATAGAAAAATTATTTTATTTCTATTTTCTTTCAGTAGTTTTTTTTTTAATTCAGTCTGATGTGGCAGATATATAATGGTTACAAAGTCATTGCCATCTTAGCCTTCCACAGCTTTGATGGGAATAGCCCTGTTTCCACCTCTTGGAAGGGGGTCGGGAGTATCAGAAACAGCCTAATGTGGTTGATATATGCTGTTTCTATAACTCCCATAGAGGTGAATAGCAAAGGGAGATATATTGTGTCTGTAAGTCCAGAAGTTACTTGATCTGCTATGTCTTAGAGTATCTACGTACAGATTTTCATGTCATTCCTGGTGGATGAGGGCAGACACTTTATGATTGGTCAGGATGGAAATACCCCTTTTAGGATGTATGCTAAATAAACTTACGGGATGGGTGGACCCAAACAACAAATAGATCTGAGTTAGGTTTCACCAACCCACCGATAGCACCCGCTGCTGGCACCGATTGTGGGCGTTAACTGTTTAAATGCTGCTGACAAAGTGGCTGGAGACACTTAATTTAATCTGGTGTGTCTGCAGCATCATTTTGAGAAGGATCAGTACCCCCCAAAGACGTCAAGGGGAGCGCCGTTCATCGCAAATATGGTAGTGTGCAACCTGTTAGTACCGCAATGATGTAAATGCCTCCCGTGACCTTGATGGCGCCCTTTAAACAGTTAACACCCATGATCGGCGTCACTACCGATCAAGAGTGTTGGGCTTCTGTTTCTAGTATACGCCTAAAAAAGTAAGAGACGGAAATTAAACAGATCAATTATACTTCTCATTGAAATCAATGCAATTTTTTATGTCATCCTTTGTGATCTGTTAGACAGTCATCTGTTATTCCTCCTTCTTTTGGACGGAAGCTTGAAGTACTTCTTTTTCGTTAAAAAAAAAAAAAAAGATTTAGAATGGATGATGCCTAACCGTCCATAACGGGTGACATTAAGTTATCTTTTACATTCAAGTCAATGGGACAGATAGTAAGTGTCAGTTTTTACAGTTTTTTTTAAATGAAGAAAAGAGATATAGATAGACAGAAATAGTTAATATATAGATTGAAAAATAGATGGTGGATAGATTATAGATTAATGTGAGGTATAGAGAAAAAGATAGGTAGGCAAATGCAAATAAGAGATCAATAGGTAGAAATGAGCGATCTATAGATAGATATAAGATAGATAGATGATGGATAGGTAGATAGATAAAGAGATAGAAAAGTGACAGCGATAGGTATGTAGAATAAGATGACATTTATGAGGGATAGATAGACAGATAGATTTGAGTGATGGATAGATAGACAGATATATATATAGAATTGAAAGGGAAAGTAATTGTCTGTTACTGTAACTTGTAAAAATTACCTTATACACTCGAGTATAAGCCTAGTTTTTCAGCACAAAATTTGTGCTCAAAAACCCTAACTCGGCTTATACTCGAGTCAACTAAAAACATAAAGACAAAACTCACCTTTTTGACGTCACCCATAGGTCCTCTTCTGTCTGAGACAGAAGAGGACCTATGGGGGACGTCGGAAAGATGAGTACAGTGTTATTTTTTTTCCTACTACAGGGGCTGGGCAGGCTGTATGCTACAGGGGTTGGGCAGGCTGTATGCTACAGGGGCTGGGCAGGCTGTATGCTACAGGGGTTGGGCAGGCTGTATGCTACAGGGGCTGGCAGACTATATACTGGGAGGCTGTAACCAATGCATTTCCCACCCTCTGCTTATACTCGAGTCAATAGGTTTTCCCAGTTTTTTGTGTTGAAATTAGGGGTCTCGGCTTATACTCGGGTCGGCTTATACTCAAGTATATACGGTAACTTTTTGTAGTGCAGCTATATAAACAGAAATCCTCACTGTAGTGTGAACTAACTGGGGGCCTGGTCCGGGTCCCGGGCCTGGACAGGATTCATTGGGTCCAGTATTGCCTATTCTTGGTCTCAGTAAAATGCAATATGATGCTGATCACGTTGCTTCCTTGTAATATTATATGAAGATTGCCAATTCATTGCTGATTCTGATAATAATGATAGATGAGGACATTGCAATTTTCTAATGTTTTCAGCCACTGTTTGCAAGTTGAAGTATGCATTGTATAGCAAAGTCCTATAGTAACATGCATTTTGTAATATTTTGCATAATATTCTATCCACTTCAATGAGAAGTGGAATATTTGGTTTCATCATCCGCCTCCGGGCTACTTTGTTCTTGTTCCCTTCCTTTTGTTCCTGATTTCTGTCACTTTCCGTTTTAGCTTGTCTTGCAGTTTTCTTTTGTTTGACTCTACTTTCACTTCAAGTCCCTTAAGTCATTTCCCTGGCACTTCAGTAACAAATAACATAGAGTGCGCCCTGAAACATTCCCATTGTAATGTGGAAGCAGAAAAGTATTTATAAATATATAAGCGCGCTCGCGCCGTAATATCTGTTTGAACTAAAAGCTGTGTGCGTAATCTGACATCTGCTTTCATTATTAAACTATAATTATATAGAAAATGTAGATAATGTTATGTCAATCACATTTAACCTTCTCTGATCTCCCATGATTCCTTGCACTAAATACTCAAGGCCAGGTCCTTGCTGACTGCTTGATAACTGAATGAATGATTATCCTTCTTGTTAATAGACAATGATATAGAAAATGCATCAGTATGTACGGAATATTAATGAGGAGCTGCAGACGCGGTGATAACGCTACAAGATGCTAACATCCTCCGCTCAGAGCACAGTCGGTCCAAGTCATTGCCAGACACAGACCGCACTGAAATATTTCACGGTTGCTTGCGATGAGCGATTGTAGGACTTCCTTTCATTGACTTGTCCATTGAAAATAAACATGTAGAGAACTCAAGTCATAAAGGAGGAAATTTCTATAGAATGTCAATGATGACAAGACTTCAACACTAAAACTGTATACATTTCCGATTTTGGTTTGGTAACTTCTATTCCCTTCAAAAGACTGGAACACTTCTGGAACATCTTTTCCCATTACTCTGCTTTCTGATGTTCCTTCTAGAAATGAATAAATATGTGAAGGTACTTGGTGTCAGTATTGTCCTCTTCAAAGGGATTTGTACCCCCAGAGTCTAACAACCTGGCTGGCAGTGGCATAACAAGACTCCAGCAGTCTGGACTGGTGCCCTCCTCCCATCCCACTTGATAATACAAATATGTGGTACACAGGTATATACACACAGCACCATTAAAAAAAATTCAGGGGCGTAACTTGAGGGGGTGCAGACGTTGCGGTCGCACCCGGGGCCAAGAGCTTTAGGGGGCCCTTATGGTGTCACTTTCCCATATGAAAGGACTATTACTATAAACCATACATTATAGTCGAGGGGCCGGGCACAGACTTTGCACTGGGGCCCATCAGCTTCTATTTACGCCATTGACCAGTGTTGTGCTGAGACTTGTCTCAGTGAAGTAATGTGCAGTGATGGCAGTTACACATCATTACTATGGTAACAGAGCAGGACACTCTGTTACATTGATGGGAGCAGAGCATAAGAAGGAGGGGGAGTTACTGAGAACTAAAGGATCATGGGACTTGTAGGGTCTTGATGATAACTCCTCCTACTTTAGAAAATCCATAACATTTTGTGAATCATAAAATCAAACTATGTAAGCTCCATGTTGCGACTAATGAAGTTGAATTTTGTTATATTCATTTATTTATAGCATTATGGGTTTTTGTATTAGAGGTTCATATTCCCAAAATACCCCTTTAACTGTAGCCACAAGGCCATAATGATTGTGGGGGCCTTTATCCTGACAAATCCTATAGGTGGAGTTCATAGAACCATGTAGCTATAGACAGGGAGCCGGTAATACTGTCTCCAGTTCTGCTAGAGTAACGGACCATTGTATGTTCTTATAAAGTCAAAAATAATTACTTGTGGAAGACCTGTTTGCTGGTGCACAAATTTGCAACTTTTCCATTTTGGCACAAGTTGTCTTAAAATGTGGGAGGTAAACTCCAGTGTAGGAAAAAGAAGGGGTTATAGAAGAATTTGTGACTTTTGTGCAACTCTTTCATAAAAATAATAGCAAAGCCCCACAGATTCATTTGCCTGATATATCAACCTCTAAAATAAATCAAAGTTCAAAACCCGAAATAACCAAAAAAAGACACGTACATATGTCCTAACTAAAGGTAATGGGTTTGAATGGGTCGGTCCATAAAAATAACTGGTGTGGGCAATTATCCATTAACCCCTTCCCTACATTTGACATTGAAGTACTGCATCGCGGGATGTGCGTTCCCGCAAAATGCAGTACTATTACGTCATGCTTCTGGCACCGGCTTCTGAACGGAGCCGGCGCCAGAAGCTGCGGGTGTCAGCTATACAGGTGGTCCCCTACTTAAGGACACCCGACTTACAGACAACCCATAGTTACAGACAGACCCCTCTGACCTCTGGTGAAGCTTTCTTAATGCTTTACTATAATCCCAGATTGCAATGATCAGCTGTAAGGTGTCTGTAATGAAGTTTTATTGATAATCCTTGGTCCCATTACAGCAAAAAATGTTTAAACTCCAAATGTCACTGTGGCCAAAATTTTTTTTGTATGGATTATAAAATATATAGTTTCGACTTACATACAAATTCAACTTAAGAACAAACCTCCAGACCCTATCTTGTATGTAACCCGGGGACTGCCTGTATATTATAGCCGACAGCTGCCTCTAACACCGCGTGCAAGGGGCATCTGAGAAGAATCGGACCCCCCGTGGCTCCTATCGCTCCGATCTCAGCCCTGGGACTGCCAGTGCCCGGGGCTGTGCGATCCTCCTCCGTAACCATTAAAAGTTAATTAAAAAAGTTAAAAACATTAAATAAAATCATTTTTTAAATAAAAAGAATTAATTAAATAAAGATAAAGTCCCCTAAACACAAATATTCCCTATACACATGCAAAAAAGTGAAAAAAACACAAAATCACCAAAAACCCCCACATATTTGGTATTGCCGTGTCCGTAACAATCCATACAATAACTCAGAACCATTATTGGACCCGCTCGGTGAACGCCGTAAAAACAAAACCCAAAAAACTTGCCAAAAATGTACATTTTTTCCTAAAATCTCTACACAAAAATGTTCTAAAAAGTGATCAAAAAAAGTTATGTGCACCAAAATTGTACCACTGAAAAGAAAAACTCAACACGTAAAAAATAAGCCCTAAGCTAGCTCTGTCAACCAAAAAATATTAAAGTTACGTCTCCGAAAAGATGGCAATGCAAAAACAAATGAGATTTCCACTATATTAGTTTTTATCCAGTAAAATTGTAAAAATAGTATCACCGTAATCATAGTGATCTATAGAATAAAGATAATATAGTATTTTTAGTGAACGCTGTACACCCCCCAAAAAATACGAAAAGAAAGTAAACCAAAATTGACAATTTTCTTTTCACCCATTTATTCAAGAGTTAATAAAATCTCATCAATAAGCTAATGACCCACTAAAATGAAATATTTGTAAAGTGCATCTCATTTCGCAAAAAGTAAGCCCTTATACATCCAAATTGCCAAAAAAAATAAAGATTGTATAGCCAATAAAAAGTGACAATTCATAATCTGCTCTAAATGGCGCAGCTTTCCTTCGATGCCCTGGCGTGTGCCCATACAGCAGGTTACCACCACATATGGGGTAATATTATAAGCGGGAGAGATTGGGTATCAAATTTTGTGGAGCGTTTTGGTATTTTATCTACTGAGAATTTGTACATTTTTTGAAAAACACATTCATTTAGCCAAAAAAAAATTACTTTAAAAATTGTATCCGATTTTGTTTTAACCCCTGTAAAACAATTAAAGGGTTATCAAACTTCATAAAAGTTGTTTCACGTACATTGAGGGGTGTAGTTTCTATAATGGGGTAATTTATGGGGTTTTAATTTTATATTGGCCTCTCAAAGTGATTTGAAACCTGAGCAGGTCCCTCAATAGCAGAATAGTTGGGGTTAACAGTTAAAATGCAGCTGGTAAAGTCAAAACGGCTGCGGCCGTGCAGCGGCACTAACCTACTGTTGGCAATGGATGCCCCCATTTTGGGGAGGATTGTCCACTATGATGTCATCGGGAGTGACAACCCTCCTCAAAAATGGCGATGAACAGTGCTGCAAGCATGTTGGTACCGGCATGTGCACTGTGGAAGTTCTTTAAATGCCGCTGGTAACTTTGCCAGATGGATTTAAACAGTTAACACCTACGATCAGTGCCAGAACCAATTACAGGTGTCACTGTTTGGGGTCTGGGTTCCATACTAGAACCTAGACAGGATTTCAAAATTCTAACGGGTCTGCTCATCACTACTTGACAGCTATAAAAAATGTGAGGGCTACCTAACTATTGATTACACACCATTTTTATTGGATAGCTCAAAATTTGATTAGGACTTTTTTGACAAAAAAAATGTAAATTAAATTGGCATAACTCAACAACCGATAAAGGTAATCAAGCAATGCCATATATAATGAAATTGACCATTGTATCTTTAGTTCCATGAGATACTAATGTTTGATTATTAGCTTCCATGTGGTCAGGTATCACCAGGAGCTTGGATGTTTTGATGACCATATAGTCAATACAGCCTTGTCTATGTTCAGGATAGACCCACATTAATTTTGATTTTAATTCCGTAGACGAACATGTGCAAGCCAAATGGATGTCAATGAAGGACACTGTTGGCACACCATACTTCTAGTTAATGCATGTCAATGGGCATGTAAGGCATATATATATATATATATATATATATATATACAGTGGGAGATTTTCACAGCTAACTGTTTAGCCAAAATTATATCTCCCCTTAGTAGGAAGTGGTTATTAAGTGCTAAGTAACATAACGGTACTTTCTACAATTGTATCAATGGTGTCCTATTGGATTAGCTCACTGTTACATTACTAGCCATTGGCATGCTACTATAGAAGACTATGGTATCTTGGTGCTGAATGACACATATACGGTATAAGCTGTTGAAATAGCATTTATATGGCACCATCTCTTTGTACAGTCACTATATTCTTGGTACAGTGCCAATACAATATATATATATACTACATAATAAATCATACAAACATTGAATTAAACCCTCAGTATTTTAAGAACACGAGACAAGTCTATAATGAGTCATTTAGTCTCCATTATAATTTTGCAAACAATCGAGTGTGTGATCCCCACTTTTCTCTCTATATTATGTCCCCGCTTCATTAACAGACAATCGCAGTGTTTATTTTGAACTGGTTGAGCCAACTAGTGGGAATCCTTCAGGCTCAGCACAGAGCCATATTTCTTGCAAATGAACCCTGAAGTCGGATCATTGTTCTACTTGTTGACTAACAAAAGCCTTCGAAGCTCCGAATTAAAATTCATGAATATTTTTGAACTTCATCTAAGTGCGGCCTATTCATCCGGCGTGCAGGTGTTATGCAGATGAAGGGAGTAGGTCTGACCACTGTGCCTCCTAATCTGTTTCCATTTAAAAAGAAAATAACTCTTCCCTGCATTACAAAAGCACAGCCATGGCTTGAAGTTGAGAATAGAATGCCATTAACTCCTTTTCCTGTCTTTTCTGATGCATTTCAGAGGTGCACGGTAAGGTGTGCTGGATGTGGCAAGATAACTTGTATTACGGACGTTATCCCAGGAATAAGAATAAAGCCATTCTCACATTTTTTTTTTTTTTGCTAAATTATATTTTTTATTGTACAGAAATACAATTTATTCCAGTAAAAAAGTACAATATGCCGGAATGAATTTACCAACTTTTTTTTTCTAGCCATCTAGCACATTTCTTTCTACGTAATTGTTGATTGTCCCAAATCTAAGATTTCTATGCAAATTAACATTGATATAAAAAATATTTTCTGAAGTTTTATAATTGAATGTAACTTAATATAAAGCCAAAGTCAGTGCATGATTAGGGCTGCGTTACACTAGTCATGGTCTCTCCATGAACCTTGTAGTGTCATGTGTCATGGACTGACCCCACTGATGGGGAGGAGATTCCTTACATCACATCAAATGTATGATTCAAGGGGGGGGGCTGTCATTTATTTATTGTTATTCTTTTAATTTTTTTTTCTTTAGTTGTGCCTTTTTTGGTGTTTTGCACGTGTTTATGCCTATTCCATGGGTTGTTTAAAATGAGAGAAGTTGTATGCTGCCTCAGATTTTCCCTATTTATCTGAGCACGGCAGATGTGTTTGTTTGATTTGCACCTTTCTTTTGCTAAATTGCACCAAAAAAGGCACAAAATTATGCCAGAAAACCCTTTACCAAAAAGGCATAAAAAAGAGCAGGAACAGAAAAGTATATTGAGATATTTAACATAGTAAAAAAAAAACCTTATGAGAAATTAGAGAAAAAAAAACTAACAGAAAAAAAAGAACAAAGAACAAAGATAATTAACTCTTATATTTTCAACATATTTGCAACTTTTTTATCCACCGAGCAAAGTTCGATGCAACTGAGTTTTTGTTATGCCTTATTTATCTTTTGAATTCGGAAATTGATGCTTAAAAAATGTACAAATTTGTGTGGTATGGTATAAAAGGGTCACATTTATCACATTTTTATGCCTGAAACCAAGCAAATACTCCCTGAAATAGGCACAATTCCTTGCACACAGACAGACATTGCGTCTTTTTTCCCCCATTACGCCACCTTCATATCAACTGAAGGTGGCGTGGAGGTTGTAGAGTGGACCAGTGCACAGACTAGGGCGCAATTCTATGCCAGCTCAGACTTGTCATAGCAGTGCCCCACTAGTGCACTGCAGCTATCTGACCAGATAGATCAGTCTCCTGATAGATCCAGTAAGTGTCTGGAAGCGCGGGCACCATCATATGATAAATGTGCCCCATAATGTCTCAAATTTTTGCAGGCGTAGGAAAAAAATTAAAACTGGTTGATCAGAACAGATCCAAATCATGTAAAAATAACCTTTGAACCCACCTTCGTTAATTTTAATTGAAAATATAACAAAGCTACAGATGACAACGGAATAGAAAAGCCACGCTATTTTGAAATGGTTATTATTTCCATTTTTTAAAGGAAGGAAATAACAGAAATCAAACTTAAAAAATTATCTTATCTTTTGCTTTACTTTTCGTGGAAATGGTAACAAACTTTGAATTTCTTTCAAAAATGCTAAACAAACAGAAAGATGAAAACTCATAATAGCTTTTAACTTTTTTTTCCAATTATTGTTAATGCATTTATTATTGATAGACAAGATGCAGAACTGAGGAAACATTGATATAGTACAAAAAGGGAAATTGTATTAATAATATGTTTATATTTTAATTCATCAATCTGATTAATCAATACACACATAGGGGCATATTTATCAGAAACGCTGCTCCACATATGTGACACAGAGGCCCTGAAATATTTGAAAATGATAACGTATTGCTAGCACTTGCAATTATTTTGCCCTCTCCTCCACCTTTACGCCAGTGGAGCATGAAGGGGAATGAGGGGGGGCGCGGCGCGTTACTGTTTATATATGAAAAGTTGCTGGCTATGTCATTTTCTATGCCAGGCCTGCGCATAAACGCTGTGCAGTGGGCTGCCCCAATATATCAAGAGAAAGAAGCCTCTTGATGTGTCCTGCTGCGAAAATGCGCACGAGCGCCGGCAAATACATAAAAACAAAATTAGGTTGATGAGGATATTGAGGGACATTGTCCTCAATAGATGGCATGCACAAAATATAGAAGACTAAAAAAAAAAAAATAAAGATTGGTGAACAACCTCTTCATTATTTCCTAGTTTTTTTTTTACAGACACAAGGGGGCATGTATTATCGTACCTGCGCCTAAAAAATGCTGGGATCTTTTTGTTTTTTTGGGCCCAGAATTGTTGCGGATCATTTATAATGAGTTAGCGCCAGAAAGAACAGATGTTTCTGACTATCCCGACTCCTCAGTGGTCGTGGCCCAACGTTTCCACAATATCCGTCACATTTATGTGTATTTTATCGGCATTTTTAGGCGCAAATTTTGGCGCACAATAGACCAGGAAAAAAATGGTCAGAGAGAAAAATTAAGGCGCAGTCCATGTAAGATTTTGGCGCACATCTAATTAATGTCGACATTTTTATCACGTACGACTGATTAGTTCCGTCTACCCATTAATTACTAACTTTAATATATCGGCTGTGCTTTCTGGAGACTTATCTCCGATGCCGACAGTCGTGCTTGCGCCAGAATTAGTAAATACCCTCCATTGTCCTCAATAGATGGCATGCACAAAATATAGAAGACTAAAAAAAAAATGCAAAGATTGGTGAACAACCTCTTCATTATTTCCTAGTTTTTTTTTTTTTTACAGACACCTGATGTGGCCATGACATGGTAAATACATTTAAGATGCAACTCATTAACTGGTCCTTAACCCCTTTACAACATGGCCCGTTTTTGTTTCCATTTTTCACTTTCCACCTTCATAAATCTATAACTTTTTTTTATAATTTAGTGTACAGAGTTGGATGAGGGCCTGTACTTTATAATGATGTATGTAATATGTATGTAAGTATGTAATAAAACAATGCCATGTACTGGGAAGCGCTAGAAAAATTCCAAATGCAATGAAATTGGTGAGAAAACCCATTTGCACTCTGGTTTTATGGCTTTAATGTACACTCCAAATTTCCCTTCTGCTATATTTTTTGGATTGGTACGATCACGGAGAAACCACATTCATAGAGGATTTATTGTATAAATTATTTTTCAATTAAAATTAAAACCTTCTGTACATAAAAAGTTATTTCATAATCAGCTCATACAGAGCTAAAACTTTTTATAAAATTTTTATGTGTTACAAAATGGTAAAAAAGTGGCGTTTCAGACATTTGGGCACTATATTATGGGGCTCAATGCTGGAAATAACCGTTTTTATATTATGATAGATCGGGACTTTTGGGACATGGTGATATCTAACATGTTTATCATTCTAATTGTTTATTATTTATATCAGTTCTAAGGAATGGTGGCTTTTTTGAACTTTAAGGATTTTAAACTTGTTTATTTATTTATTTTTTTTTAACTATTTTTAGACCCCCCCTAGGCTACTTTAACTCTAGGGAATCTGATTGCTCCCACCATATACTGCAATACTACTGCGTTGCAGTTTATGGAGAATTTGCTATAGACCTATAAAGTCTGCCACTGGCACACTGATGCAGATATGGAGCGATGACAGGTTATGAAGTTTTATAAAGATTGATGGTCTCTGGGCCACAAAATACCCTTCTATGCCTGACTATATGGCACATTTTAAAACTTATATAGAGAAGGAGTATTTATCAGATTATGGTTTAGTAGACTTAACCCTAAGGATTAAACTGGGTGCATTTGTGGTTGTTTGTATTTTAATAACATTAAGGCCTCATGCACAAGTCTATATGCATTTTTCAGTCTAATTTTTACTGCCATTTTTGTGATCGCAAAAATGGCATTATATCTCCCATGTATAACCCGCATTCCTCAATAAGTCCACCATACCCAAGAGAAAAAGAGTTCTATGGCATGGAGATATAGAAGGTCATTTATCTCTTTTTTTCCCCTTATATTTGTGACTTTTTTGGCACATGTGTAAATTTATCCCTAAATTTGTGACCTAGCAAATTAAGCTGTGCAAGAATTTTTCAGTGTTGCACTTGATATATCTTTAAAATCCAAATGTGGATGTGGTCTCAATTTTGGAGCAAATCGTGGTTAAAAAGTCTCAAATAAAATCCCGATCATGCGTAGGAAAAACTTTAGAAAAGATTGCACAAGAATTTGAGACTTTTTAATATAAAATACAATAATGCAAAAACCCCACAGGCTCAGATGCCTGATATATCAACCTCTAAGATAAATCAAATCAAAATCAAGTCCCAAATCCGAAAAAAAAAAATAATAAAAGACACAAACAAAAGGCTGATCGAAAGATAAATGACTCCCATAGACTTCTATAGAGGCCATACTGCAACAAAAAAAAAAAAATTAACAAGGCGCTCTGACGCCCAGTCCATGGTGCGATGAGAAATACGGTGACCATATTTCCAACTAAAGTCAAAGGAGCATTAATTTATACAAAAAAAAACAGTTGAGTGCATGAGGCCTAAACCAGACATTGGGGGATATTTATCATACATTGGCACTCGCACGAATTTTTGCAACGCGATACATCAAGAGTAGAGATGAGCGAGCACTAAAATGCTCGGGTACTCGTTATTCGAGACAAACTCGAATAACGAGCCCCATTGAAGTCAATGGGAGACTCGAGCATTTTTCAAAGGGACCATGGTTCGGGAATAAAATGTGTTATTTAATTGAAAAAGAATGTCTTCTGATAAGTTAGCAGATGTATGCAAACATCTGCAATCTATTCTTCACTGTTCCACGCGTATATTATCTCCTGACAAGTTAGCAGATGTGAAGAACAGTGAAGAATAGAATAAAAACAGTGAACACAGGATCATTAAAGTGAAAAACACAGTGAAGAATAGATTGCAGATGTTCGGCACATCTGCTTACTTGTCGGGAGATACTCTGTCCCGGGATCCGCTCCTCTTCTTCCACTGAAGTCTCCCTGATGCCTCTGCACTGCTCCCCGATGCCTCTGCACTGCTCCCTGATGCCTCTGCGCTGCTCCCCGATGCCTCTGCGCTGCTCCCCGATGCCTCTGCACTGCTCCCCGATGCCTCTGCACTGCTCCCCGATGCCTCTGTGCTGCTCCCCGATGCCTCTGCGCTGCTCCCCGATGCCTCTGCGCTGCTCCCTGATGTCTCTCTCCTGTTCCCCGATGTCTCTGTCCTGTTCACAGTGTTCTTCAATGTGTTCTTCACACATATATATTGTTCTTCACATGCTATTTTGTTCGCACCGTTTCGCGCGTATCTTCCGACAAGTAAGCAGATGTGCCGAACATCTGTAATCCATACTTCACTGTGTTTTTCACTGTGTTTTTCACTTAAATGATCCTGTGTTCACTGTGTTCACTGTTTTTATTCTATTCTTCATTGTTCTTCTCTGTGTTTTTAATTAAATGCTCGATCTCGAGCAGGGAAAATACTGGTCCGAGCAACGAGCCGTTTCGAGTACCTTAATACTCGAACGAGAATCAAGCTTGGACGAGTATACTCGCTCATCTCTAATCAAGAGGCTTCTGCAGGGTGACTGAGCAGCATTTATTCTATGCTAGGCCCTGCTTGGAGTAGGAATATATGCACCCCGTGACTTATCACATGTGAAAAGTTGACGGCTGCAGCGAGTGCACAGGCGCGGGGACAGTGATGCCCCACGTCAGACCACTCCTGGTCGGCCGCACCCTCCATTTGGCTGGCCAGGGCTTCCCCTTTTACGTTGTTGTAAAGGTGGTGGAGTGCGCTAAATAATAGCAAGTGCTAGCAATAAACTTGTATCAATTATTTCAGGGTAATAAGCTAGCTACTATTATTTCAGGGCTTCCACGACACTGACATGGCGCAGAGGCCCTGATAAATATGCCCTATTGTCTCAACACAGCTTGACCGTACACGGAGAAATATAGGACATGTCCTTTATGTCACCGTGTTATGATAAGCAGCGCTCACTCGATAGCGATGTACCCTTAGTCCAAGAGGAATGTACCCTGGGGACCAGACCCTGCCGGACTGGAACTAGACTCTGATCTTGAAAGTAGAGAATACGGACAATATTATAAATAAATCTCTGGATTTGGAGTCAATGAATTTTTATTTTCCTCCTATTTGAAGCAAATTAATTAGACTGTTTAATGGAAGGAACTAATAGCCATACGGCTGCTATTTCAGCACTATTTCAGTTTTATTTTTGTCACTGCACATTTGTAAGCTAATAGTATGTACTCGCTGAAGACGCTCTCGGGAATTTAATGTTCTTGAAAATTCTTGTGTTGTGTTATATTTAGTAAAATGTTATATTATTCAATTATATACATAACATTCTATACTTCCCGATTTTTAGAAGTACTTTCCCTTCATTTTATTGAAAAAGTTTTCTAATTGATCACTACATTTACATAAATATATTCACCATATTTTTCTGAGATTCCCACCCAATTATATGACAAAGTCAGGTATAGCGGCTTATAACAGTAATAGCACCATGGATAAGGTCACTGGATATTTAATTCAGCAAATCTACTGGGATTTATTTGATTGATTGCTTGTCTCTTTCATATATATTTAAAGGAAACCTACCATCAAAATCAAGCTTGGCAAACCAGGGGCACTTACTTATAGATCCAGGCACTGTGACTGTGGTAATCTCCTTATATTTGTTATCCATGGCCTTCTTTCTTCTAAAATCAACTTGTAAAATTATGCTAACCCCCTGGGGGTTTTAATCAGAGCCCACCCGTGCTGTAGCTTCACTGGATGTTACATGCACAGTGTAACAGCCTGGGAAGGTACAGAATGGGGGACGTCTGTTAATACCTCCTCCAGAGCCCTTCTGGATAATTAACATACATTTAAAAGATTTTAGAAGGAAGGACACCTCAGATATAAGAAGATTGCCAGTCATAGTGCCTGGATCTATGAGTAAGTGTCCCTTATTTGATGGTAGATTTTCTTTAAGGTTCTTTTATATATACTATTTTTATAATATGTAATACAGTAGGTAGCAGCTGAAAAGATTTCACACAATGGGGGGGATGTATTAACACACTTGCGCCACAATTCTGGTGGTTTTGCGGCAAAAAACAGCGTGAAAAGCCTTACACCACATTTATCAAGGCTTTTGAGACGTGTTTAGCCATTTTCCGACTTGTCTGGCTGAGGGGGCATGGCTTTCGAAAAAGGCTTGGTATAAAAGGGGGCGTGGTCTATTTTAATGTTCCGTGCGGCAAAATTTGTGTCGCAGAGTTTAGACCACCATAAAGTAGGTCTAAACTGGAAACCGACAGTCTTACCCTGCACCAGATTCATTAACACAGCGATAAATTTGGTGCAGAAAATGACTCGGGTTTTCCTCCACTAAACTGACGGAACTTGGGACACATGGATAAATCCCCCCAGTGTCCTACATGCAGAAAACATGTTATAGAGCAGGAGGAGCTGCACAGAAATTACACGATGTCCTACCTCCAAACTGCATTATATAGAGCAGGAGGAACCAAACTAAAAGTATTTAGTGTCCTAGCTCCAAGCATCATGTAAGGGGGCAGGAGGAACTGGATGGATTGTTTTCCTCACTCACGTGCCGAGTGCGGCAGATTATTGAATACTGGTCTCTATAAATCTGGCGCCTCTTGCACTGCTCCGACAACATTTTTTGGTGCCCCTTTAACATGGAGTGTGAAACACAGTTGCTGTAATGAATGTGGCTCACGGTCTGAAACAGCACTGGAACGCCCCATTAGGTGCAGAATTTTGTGGCGCTGTTGGCATAGTAGAGCGCCGATACAAAAATCACACAGATAATTCTTAAATACTTGTACAAGCAGTTTGCATGTTGCTTCTTGTGCAAAGTCAGACAGAAAACTGGCACAAACACGTGTTACCCGAATATTTCCGATTTGCGCCGATTGTACCTGAATTGCCCTGGGATTTTGGCGCACGCGATCGGATTGTGGCGCATCGGCGCTGGCATGCACGCGACGGAAATCAGGGGGCGTGGCCGAACGAAAACCCGACGTATTGGGAAAAAACGCCGCATTTAATAACGGAAAATGTGTCGCTTGGGAAGCGCTTACCTTCACCTGGTCCGGCTCGGTGTATTGCGGCGCGATCAGATGCATTTCAGTGCAGCAGCGCCACCTGGTGGACGGCGGAGGAACTGCCATCATAAATCCCGTCCGGACCCGAATCCTGTTCAGAGAACGCGCCGCTGGATCGCGAATGGGCCGGGTAAGTAAATCTGCCCCACTGTGTCCTATATGCAGGCAGCATTTTATAGACACATGCCCGATATCCTGCATGTGTCGCTTCCCCGCTGAGGTCCGCTGGAGTTCACCTTCTTCTTCCCGGTGCATGTAAGTGCTTGATCTTGCGACACAAATTTAAATGTTAAATCCCGCACTCAGTCCGAATCCATCGGATTGTTCGAAGGCACGACCCCCGATTTGTGTCGCATGAAAGCTGGCGAGATTGCACCAAAATCCGATCGCGTGCACCACAATACCCTTTTAAATGCAGCACAAATCGGTAACATTTGTGCAGTCTGCGGACCCTTAGTAAATGAGCCCCATTGTGCACATTGTGCCCATTTACTAACGATCCGCGGACGGTATTTTTGTCAGGTTTCCCGACTTTTTCCGTTTTGCGCCATATTTAACTGGGTTTTTTGGCGCACACGATCGGATTTTGGGGGCCGTGGCCGTCAGACAACCCGACTGATTCGGACTAAGCGCGGGATTTAACACTCAAAATTGTGTTGTAAGCCAAGCACTTACATGCACTGGGAAGAAGATGGTGAACTCCGGCGGACTTGAGCGGGTAAGCGACACATGCAGGATATCGGGCGCAAGATCTTAGTGAATCGCAGCAGCTCCGAATCCTCGTCGGACAACGCACCTCGGGGATGGCGACGAATGTCTTATCTGCAGGCAGAATGTTATAGAGCAGGAGGAGCTAAGCTGATTGTACATTAGTCTCCTTTATGCAGGAAACATGTTTTAGAGCAGGATGAGCTGAGTAGAATGTAATAGTGTCCTATTTGCAGCCTGCATGTAATAGGGGACTTGGGGGAAGGCTGTCTGGCATTTTGGAGTAATTTGTGCCAGAAAAGGCTGAAATGCATTTTTCCACATGTAATAAGGGTTTTACACAGGTTAAAGATACTTTCCAAATTATTGATCCCCCCTGGTGGCAGGTTATTATAGAGCAGACGGAGCTGAGCAGTTTATACATAGGGGCAGATTTACTTACCCGGTCCCTTCGCGATCCAGATAAACATCAAATCCATGAAATAAGAAGATACAATCTATAAAGATTTCATTGATTACATTGCTCGGCTACATGTCTTGTATTATGCTTCCTGTAGATGCTGTAGAGGGGTTCCTTCAGACACTAAGGGGCATTTATTAATTTGGGTTCAGGGTGGTGCTGTCAACACCAGAGCGAAGAGAACTGATTCTCCTTGTATCGATACACGACAAAGATGCATTAATTATTAATAAAAGGAATATCCAATTAATAAAATAAATTATACATATAGACAATTGTCCAAATACAGTGACACATTTCCGGTAACACCCTTTGTCAGACTAGGTAAGGACAAATAGAGACCAGGTATACATCATTAAGTATATAAAGCCCAACACATACTAAAGAGGTGGGAAGGGCTTCTCCAGTCCACCAAGTGCATGGCATGAATAAGAGCACTTAGGTGTGCTAGAAACACGGCCTGACCGCTCCACCTGTATTTTTCCTGTTGGATGCCATGAAGTACTAAATAAAAGGTGCTTTTATTCTGCACAAAAGCTGGATCCAGAACTGTTAGATAACATTATCCCTGTTCACATTACGAAATGTGTACTTTGTGGGTAATCGAAGGGTTAATGCTAGTTTGTGTTTACTAATACCTCCCACCGAATAGCAAATTATAATGTTACACAAATTTCAAGATCATGACTAAGGCTCACCAGCCAAAACGCACCAATATTTTTGTTGCAATCAATGCACATGCAGGACGTGTTAAGCCTGTTTTTTAAAATAATAAGGGAACGGAGCTGGATATTTGTTTTCTCTTGGGAGCTACATGCCACTACCGGTAGAAGGTATAATCTATAACTTTATCAAAACCACGACTCGTTAATACCTAGGTGACTGACCCATAAATGAATACTATTAACGTTCTCTATATAGTACAAGATACATATGTGACTTTGTGACTAATCATTTCCATCCCCTCATTATACATGACACTAAAAAATAAGGCATATATTACAGAATTACTGTACAGGCGGTCCCCTACCTAAGGACACCCGACTTACAGACAACCCATAGTTACAGACAGACCCCTATGACCTTTGGTGAAGCTCTCTGAATGCTTTACTATAGTCCCAGACTGCAATGATCAGCTGTAAGGTGTCTGTAATGAAGCTTTATTGATAATCATTGGTCCCATTACAGCAAAAAATGTTAAACCCCTTAAGGACGCAGCCTGTTTGCAGGTTAAGGCTCGCAACTTTTTTTTGAAATTTGACCAGTGTCTCTTCCTGTGGTAATAACTTTTCAACGCTTTAAGATATCTCTGTGATTTTGAGATTGTTTTCTCGTGAGACATTGTAGTTTATGTTAGTAGTGTCATTTCGGTGATCCGTTCCTTTTTTGGGGGGTAAAAATTCAAAAATTTAGGAAAAATTTGAAAAAAATGACTATTTTCAAAGTTTCAAATGTTATACTTTTTAGACAAAAAGTGATACCACAAATTTTTTTTGATAGAAACCTTTTGCCATTGGTCTTCTTTTTATATCCATTATTTGTTTTAAGTTTCCATTTTTTTTATGGATGTGAGAAGGTTTGAAGTTTTAGTAGCAACTTCTCAGATTTTCTTGAAATTTGAAAAATGCGAACTTTTTGGTGATCAATTCAGTTTGGAAGTGCCGTATAAAGGCTTATGTACTATATACCCTCACAAGTAACACCATTTTATGAACCTAACATCTCAACCTATTCAAATCAGCATTTAAGAAGTCTGTTAACCCTTTAATTATTTTTCCGGAAGCATATGAAAATGGAGTGGAAATTTTGAAATTTCAATTTTGGATTTCAATCTTTCCAATTTAGCCCTAAAATGGATACATTCAGAAGGAATTTGAGGTAAATATATATTCCTAATTTCTTGCCCTGCTTCTTCCGAGTACGGCGATACCAGACATGTGGATGTCAGCTGCTGTTTCCCCGCACAGCGATGTCCAGAACAGAGTTAGCGATACTGGGAATTTGGAAAGCCAATTTGGCTGCAAATATTTTGTGGTGCCACAGTGTAATTGAAGAGCCCCTGAAGTAAAAGTACAATAGAAAACCCCCCAAAATGTCACCATTTCGGAAACTAGACCCCTCAAAGAATTTATCGGTGGTTGTGGTGAGCATTTTAACCCCCGACACACTGGTCAAAATTTAATGCAAAGTAAATGGTGCAGAGTAAAAATTGCGTTTTTATCTCAAAAATGTCATTTTAGTGCCTCATATACTGTGCCCAACCCATGCCACTTCAGACAAACACCCCAAAAATCATTCTGCGGGTTGTCCCGAGTACGACAATACCACACATGTGCTAATAATTTACAGGCTGGGCACAGAGAAGGGATGAGAACGGAAGGAGTGAAATTTTGATTTTCCAGCTCCGTTTTCACACGTTTGGATTTGGAGTGCCATGTCATGTTGGCAGGGCCCGTGAGGTGCCAGTGCAATAGAAACCCCCAATAAATGATACCATTACGGAAACTAGACCCCTCAAAGAATTTATCGGTGGTTGTGGTGAGCATTTTAACCCCTGACACGCTGGTCAAAATTTAATGCAAAGTAAATGGTGCAGAGTAAAAATTGCGTTTTTACCTCAAAAATGTCATTTTAGTGCCTCATATACTGTGCCCAACCCATGCCACTTCAGACAAACACCCCAAAAATCATTCCGCGGGTTGTCCCGAGTACGGCAATACCACACATGTGCCAATAATTTACAGGCTGGGCACACAGAAGGGATGAGAACGGAAGGAGTGAAATTTTGATTTTCCAGCTCCGTTTTCACACGTTTGGATTTGGAGTGCCATGTCATGTTGGCAGGGCCCGTGAGGTGCCAGTGCAATAGAAACCCCCAATAAATGATACCACTACGGAAACTAGACCCCTCAAAGAATTTATCGGTGGTTGTGGTGAGCATTTTAACCCCCGACACGCTGGTCAAAATTTAATGCAAAGTAAATGGTGCAGAGTAAAAATTGCGTTTTTACCTCAAAAATGTCATTTTAGTGCCTCATATACTGTGCCCAACCCATGCCACTTCAGACAAACACCCCAAAAATCATTCTGCGGGTTGTCCCGAGTACGGCAATACCACACATGTGCCAATAATTTACAGGCTGGGCACACAGAAGGGATGAGAACGGAAGGAGTGAAATTTTGATTTTCCAGCTCCGTTTTCACACGTTTGGATTTGGAGTGCCATGTCATGTTGGCAGGGCCCGTGAGGTGCCAGTGCAATAGAAACCCCCAATAAATGATACCATTACGGAAACTAGACCCCTCAAAGAATTTATCGGTGGTTGTGGTGAGCATTTTAACCCCTGACACGCTGGTCAAAATTTAATGCAAAGTAAATGGTGCAGAGTAAAAATTGCGTTTTTACCTCAAAAATGTCATTTTAGTGCCTCATATACTGTGCCCAACCCATGCCACTTCAGACAAACACCCCAAAAATCATTCTGCGGGTTGTCCCGAGTACGGCAATACCACACATGTGCCAATAATTTACAGGCTGGGCACACAGAAGGGATGAGAACGGAAGGAGTGAAATTTTGATTTTCCAGCTCCGTTTTCACACGTTTGGATTTGGAGTGCCATGTCATGTTGGCAGGGCCCGTGAGGTGCCAGTGCAATAGAAACCCCCAATAAATGATACCATTACGGAAACTAGACCCCTCAAAGAATTTATCGGTGGTTGTGGTGAGCATTTTAACCCCCGACACGCTGGTCAAAATTTAATGCAAAGTAAATGGTGCAGAGTAAAAATTGCGTTTTTACCTCAAAAATGTCATTTTAGTGCCTCATATACTGTGCCCAACCCATGCCACTTCAGACAAACACCCCAAAAATCATTCTGCGGGTTGTCCCGAGTACGGCAATACCACACATGTGCCAATAATTTACAGGCTGGGCACACAGAAGGGATGAGAACGGAAGGAGTGAAATTTTGATTTTCCAGCTCCGTTTTCACACGTTTGGATTTGGAGTGCCATGTCATGTTGGCAGGGCCCGTGAGGTGCCAGTGCAATAGAAACCCCCAATAAATGATACCATTACGGAAACTAGACCCCTCAAAGAATTTATCGGTGGTTGTGGTGAGCATTTTAACCCCCGACACACTGGTCAAAATTTAATGCAAAGTAAATGGTGCAGAGTAAAAATTGCGTTTTTATCTCAAAAATGTCATTTTAGTGCCTCATATACTGTGCCCAACCCATGCCACTTCAGACAAACACCCCAAAAATCATTCTGCGGGTTGTCCCGAGTACGGCAATACCACACATGTGCCAATAATTTACAGGCTGGGCACACAGAAGGGATGAGAACGGAAGGAGTGAAATTTTGATTTTCCAGCTCCGTTTTCACACGTTTGGATTTGGAGTGCCATGTCATGTTGGCAGGGCCTGTGAGGTGCCAGTGCAATAGAAACCCCCAATAAATGATACCATTACGGAAACTAGACCCCTCAAAGAATTTATCGGTTGTTGTGGTGAGCATTTTAACCCCCGACACACTGGTCAAAATTTAATGCAAAGTAAATGGTGCAGAGTAAAAATTGCGTTTTTATCTCAAAAATGTCATTTTAGTGCCTCATATACTGTGCCCAACCCATGCCACTTTAGACAAACACCCCAAAAATCATTCTGCGGGTTGTCCCGAGTACAGCAATACCACACATGTGCCAATAATTTACAGACTGGGCACACAGTAGGGATGAGAACGGAAGGAGTGAAATTTTGATTTTCCAGCTCCGTTTTCACACGTTTGGATTTAGAGTGCCATGTCATGTTGGCAGGGCCTGTGAGGTGCCAGTGCAATAGAAACCCCCAATAAATGATACCATTACGGAAACTAGACCCCTCAAAGAATTTATCGGTGGTTGTGGTGAGCATTTTAACCCCCGACACGCTGGTCAAAATTGAATGCAGAGTAAATGGTGCAGAGTAAAAATTGCGTTTTTATCTCAAAAATGTCATTTTAGTGCCTCATATACTGTGCCCAACCCATGCCACTTTAGACAAACACCCCAAAAATCATTCTGCGGGTTGTCCCGAGTACAGCAATACCACACATGTGCCAATAATTTACAGACTGGGCACACAGTAGGGATGAGAACGGAAGGAGTGAAATTTTGATTTTCCAGCTCCGTTTTCACACGTTTGGATTTAGAGTGCCATGTCATGTTGGCAGGGCCTGTGAGGTGCCAGTGCAATAGAAACCCCCAATAAATGATACCATTACGGAAACTAGACCCCTCAAAGAATTTATCGGTGGTTGTGGTGAGCATTTTAACCCCCGACACGCTGGTCAAAATTGAATGCAGAGTAAATGGTGCAGAGTAAAAATTGCGTTTTTATCTCAAAAATGTCATTTTAGTGCCTCATATACTGTGCCCAACCCATGCCACTTTAGACAAACACCCCAAAAATCATTCTGCGGGTTGTCCCGAGTACAGCAATACCACACATGTGCCAATAATTTACAGACTGGGCACACAGTAGGGATGAGAACGGAAGGAGTGAAATTTTGATTTTCCAGCTCCGTTTTCACACGTTTGGATTTAGAGTGCCATGTCATGTTGGCAGGGCCTGTGAGGTGCCAGTGCAATAGAAACCCCCAATAAATGATACCATTACGGAAACTAGACCCCTCAAAGAATTTATCGGTGGTTGTGGTGAGCATTTTAACCCCCGACACACTGGTCAAAATTTAATGCAAAGTAAATGGTGCAGAGTAAAAATTGCGTTTTTATCTCAAAAATGTCATTTTAGTGCCTCATATACTGTGCCCAACCCATGCCACTTTAGACAAACACCCCAAAAATCATTCTGCGGGTTGTCCCGAGTACAGCAATACCACACATGTGCCAATAATTTACAGACTGGGCACACAGTAGGGATGAGAACGGAAGGAGTGAAATTTTGATTTTCCAGCTCCGTTTTCACACGTTTGGATTTAGAGTGCCATGTCATGTTGGCAGGGCCTGTGAGGTGCCAGTGCAATAGAAACCCCCAATAAATGATACCATTACGGAAACTAGACCCCTCAAAGAATTTATCGGTGGTTGTGGTGAGCATTTTAACCCCCGACACACTGGTCAAAATTTAATGCAAAGTAAATGGTGCAGAGTAAAAATTGCGTTTTTATCTCAAAAATGTCATTTTAGTGCCTCATATACTGTGCCCAACCCATGCCACTTTAGACAAACACCCCAAAAATCATTCTGCGGGTTGTCCCGAGTACAGCAATACCACACATGTGCCAATAATTTACAGACTGGGCACACAGTAGGGATGAGAACGGAAGGAGTGAAATTTTGATTTTCCAGCTCCGTTTTCACACGTTTGGATTTAGAGTGCCATGTCATGTTGGCAGGGCCTGTGAGGTGCCAGTGCAATAGAAACCCCCAATAAATGATACCATTACGGAAACTAGACCCCTCAAAGAATTTATCGGTGGTTGTGGTGAGCATTTTAACCCCCGACACACTGGTCAAAATTTAATGCAAAGTAAATGGTGCAGAGTAAAAATTGCGTTTTTATCTCAAAAATGTCATTTTAGTGCCTCATATACTGTGCCCAACCCATGCCACTTTAGACAAACACCCCAAAAATCATTCTGCGGGTTGTCCCGAGTACGGCAATACCACACATGTGCCAATAATTTACAGGCTGGGCACACAGAAGGGATGAGAACGGAAGGAGTGAAATTTTGATTTTCCAGCTCCGTTTTCACACGTTTGGATTTAGAGTGCCATGTCATGTTGGCAGGGCCTGTGAGGTGCCAGTGCAATAGAAACCCCCAATAAATGATACCATTACGGAAACTAGACCCCTCAAAGAATTTATCGGTGGTTGTGGTGAGCATTTTAACCCCCGACACACTGGTCAAAATTTAATGCAAAGTAAATGGTGCAGAGTAAAAATTGCGTTTTTATCTCAAAAATGTCATTTTAGTGCCTCATATACTGTGCCCAACCCATGCCACTTCAGACAAACACCCCAAAAATCATTCTGCGGGTTGTCCCGAGTACGGAAATACCACACATGTGCCAATAATTTACAGGCTGGGCACACGGCAGGGGTCAGGAAGAAAGAAGCACAATTTAGGTTTTCAAGCTTCGTTTTCACTAGATTGGTAATGGGGGGTACCCCCGAGGTACCAGTACAATAGAAACCCCCAAGTAGTGAACCCATTTTGGAAAGGGCACCCCTCAAAGAATGTATGTAGGCTTGTATGAGCATTTTAACCCCCAACACGCTGGCCAAAATTGAATGCAAAGTAAAGGGTGCAGAGTAAAAATTGTGTTTTTATCTCAAAAATGTCATTTTAGTACCTCGTGTACTGTGCCCAACCCATGCCACTTTAGACAAACACCCCAAAAATCATTCTGCGGGTTGTCCCGAGTACGGAAATACCACACATGTGCCAATAATTTACAGGCTGGGCACACGGCAGGGGTCAGGAAGAAAGAAGCACAATTTTGGTTTTCAAGCTTCGTTTTCAACAGATTGGTAATGGGGGATACCCCTGAGGTACCAGTACAATAGAAACCCCCAAGTAGTGAACCCATTTTGGAAAGGGCACCCCTCAAAGAATGTATGTAGGCTTGTATGAGCATTTTAACCCCCAACACGCTGGCCAAAATTGAATGCAAAGTAAAGGGTGCAGAGTAAAAATTGTGTTTTTATCTCAAAAATGTCATTTTAGTGCCTCGTGTACTGTGCCCAACCCATGCCACTTTAGACAAACACCCCAAAAATCATTCTGCGGGTTGTCCCAAATACAGCAATACCACACATGTGCCAATAATTTACAGGCTGGGCACACGGCAGGGGTCAGGAAGAAAGAAGCACAATTTAGGTTTTCAAGCTTCGTTTTCACTAGATTGGTAATGGGGGGTACCCCCGAGGTACCAGTACAATAGAAACCCCCAAGTAGTGAACCCATTTTGGAAAGGGCACCCCTCAAAGAATGTATGTAGGCTTGTATGAGCATTTTAACCCCTAAGGTGCTGGCTAAAATTTAATACAAAGTGAGTAGTGCAGAGAAACAATTGTATTGCAATTTATCAAATATGCCATTGAAGTGACAAAAGTATTTTGCCCAACTCATGCCACTGGGGAAAAACACATCAAAAATCATTCTGCGGGTTACCCCGGTTAGGGCAATACCCCATAGGAGGCAATAATCTGTAGGATGGAGACACGGTAGGGCTCAAAAGGGAATAACTTGTTGGAGCACAGACATTGTACATTTTTTTTTTCTTTTTGGCATCATGAAAGATTTGTAGATGCCAATAGGGGCCAGTACAGTAGAAATCCCTAAGAACTGACCCTATTTTGGAAACTACACCCTTCCATGAATTAATCTAGGGGTATAGTTAGCATTTTAACCCCACAGGTGGACCCCTGAAAAAGTGCATAATGGATAGTGCATAGTAAAAAATATCTATTATGTCATTTTGTGCCCAGCTGCTGCCATGGGAGACAAACACCCTAAAAATCATGATGCATGTTTTCCCGGGTAAAGCATACGGGACAGTAATCTACAGGCTGGGCACATGGCAGGGCTTAGAAGGGAAGGTGCGGCATGTGGCATGATGTATAAGCTGTGCGTCAGGGTAGCAACAGAGTACTCTAAAAATCCAGGGATGTATGATAAATTCGGAAGCAATCTTTCATACATAACCCTGGTTTTTCTGGGCATGTCTCACAGTGATGAATGGTGTCCTTCCGAATGCCATTTTTGGAGCACACCCTGCACCTCTTCTGTGTCCTTCCCTTGCTGGCTGTTTGGGGAACTACTCCTGGAAAGTGCTGCCCTGGTACAATACGTGTTGGGGCCTCACTTCCAGATGTGCTAGCACTCCCCCCTTCCTGGTCTCCAAAAAGAAAGTACTTTATTACCACCTCTTGAAATTCCAGGAAAGTTCCCCTCTGGCCGGCATATCGATGCAGCACATAAGCATTATACAATGCCATCTGCATCATGTGCACGGCCAGCTTCTTGTACCACACCCTCGACTTCCGCATGGCATTGTACGGCTGAAGCACCTGGTCAGACGAGTCCACCCCTCCCATGTATTTGTTATAATCTAAAATACAGTCTGGCTTGGGGGTTTCTGTACTGGCACCTCGTACTGGGACAGGGGTGGTGGTGTGCTCATGTATTGTGGTTAATACAAGGACTTCTCTCTTGTCCTTGTACTTAACACACAATACAGAGTCGCTGCATAGTGCCCTGCTTTCGTGCCTTTTAAGTTTTTGCCCAAGCAGCGACTTAGGGAGACCTCTCTGATTTCTGCGTACAGTGCCGCATGCCGCAGTATTTCTGGAAGTGAGGTACTTGAACAGGGTGGTGCTGGTGTAGAAATTGTCCAGGTAGAGGTGGTAGCCCTGGTCCAGCAGTGGGTGCACTAAATCCCACACTATCTTCCCTGTAACACCCAGGAAGGGGGGGCATTCTGGGGGCACTATAGTGGAGTCCTTCCCTTCATATACCCTGAACTTGTATGTGTACCCTGATGAACTTTCGCACAGCTTATACATCTTCACACCATACCTTGCCCTCTTATTGGGCAGGTACTGGCGGAAGTGAAGTCTCCCTTTGAATTGTACTAGGGACTCGTCTATGCTTACATGTTTTGCGGGGGTATATGCCTGGGCAAACTTGGCACTAAAATGATCTAATATGGGCCTGACCTTAAATAACCGATCATAACTGGGGTCACCTCTGGGTGGGCACTGTGTGTTGTCAGTGTAGTGCAAAAACTTATGGATGGCTTCAAAGCGCATCCTGCTCATTGCCATGCGGAACATGGGGGTGTGGTACAGAATGTCTGTGCTCCAGTAGTCCCTGATTGAAGGCTTCTTTACTATCCCCATAAGGAGTATTATGCCCCAATACTTGTGCATCTCTGCTGCAGTGACAGGGGTCCACCTGTAGGGTTGTGCATAAAAGGACGTGGGGTTTTGGGCAATATGTTGTGCAGCATAGAGATTGGTCTGGACTACAATTAAATTCAACAGCTCCTCATCAAAAAAAAACTTAAAAAAGTCCACAGCTCTGAGCCCTGTCGTGTCAAAGTTAATTCCAGGATGGCCCAAAAAGTCAGGGACCTGAGGGGTATAATTATCTGGGGCTACCCATGTGGGGTCAGTGGAAGCCCCAGACGCTTCTCCTGCAGAAGTCCCAGAAACTTCTCCTGCAGAAGTCCCAGGCACTTCTCCTGCAGAAGTCCCAGGCACTTCTCCTGCAGAAGTCCCAGGCACTTCTCCTGCAGAAGTCCCTGGAACCCTACGGCGCCTTCTTGGGGGTCCTTCCAGGTCACTGGAAGATGAGCAGGAGGATGATGATAGGTAAAAGGGACCATCATCCCCACTAGCTGACTCGGTGTCAGAGGCAAGCATGTTATATGCCTCCAACACGGTGTACGTCTTCTGAGACATTGCACACAAAAAAAATAGAGAACTAGAAAAATTAGATAATGTGCACCAAACTACACGGATAAACCGTCTAGCAGGCACACAAAAAAAAAAATATAATGCACACCAAACTACACGGACAAGCCGCACAGATGGCACACACAAAAAATAATGTGCACTAAACTACACGGACAAGCCGCACAGATAGCACACAAAAAAAAAAAAAAGATAATGCACACCAAACTACACGGACAAGCCGCACAGATGGCACACACAAAAAATAATGTGCACTAAACTACACGGACAGGCCGCACAGATAGCACACAAAAAAAAAAAAGATAATGCGCACCAAACTACACGGACAAGCCGCACAGATGGCACACACCAAAAATAATGCGCACTAAACTACACGGACAAGCCGCACAGATAGCACACAAAAAATAATGCGCACTAAACTACACGGACAAGCCGCACAGATAGCACACAAAAAAAAAAAAGATAATGCACACCAAACCACACGGACCAGCCGCACAGATGGCACACAAAAAATAATGCGCACTAAACTACACGGACAAGCCGCGCAGATAGCACACAAAAAAAAATAATGCGCACTAAACTACACGGAGAAGCCGCACAGATAGCACACAAAAAAAATAATGCGCACTAAACTACACGGACAAGCCGCACAGATAGCACACAAAAAAAAAGATAATGCACACCAAACCACACGGACCAGCCGCACAGATGGCACACAAAAAATAATGCGCACTAAACTACACGGACAAGCCGCGCAGATAGCACACAAAAAAAAATAATGCGCACTAAACTACACGGAGAAGCCGCACAGATAGCACACAAAAAAAATAATGCGCACTAAACTACACGGACAAGCCGCACAGATAGCACACAAAAAAAAAGATAATGCACACCAAACCACACGGACCAGCCGCACAGATGGCACACACAAAAAGTAGCTACGTACGGGCGCTCTGGAAAAAAATATTACCAGGCACCGAAAAAAAACCTATGTGCACCGCGCAAAAAGGCGCTACAAATGCACCTAGCTTGCCCTAAGACAAACTAACTACCGCTAAGACTGCTAAAGATTCTGTGCAGCGCTATTCACACGGCGCACTGAAAAGTGCGTCCAGTGCAGAACAACGCTAACACAGCGCACGGAAAAGTGCGTTTGGGTTCAGAAGGGACAGACAGGGAAAAACGGAAGACACGTGGGATCACACAAGGCGATCACACAGGGAACACACAGGACACAGGAAAAAACAGATAGGGATGGGAATTTGTAGGGAACAATAGGGATCAGATAAGGATCAGAACACTATTTATAGTGTAAAAGTGTATTTTGGTGCACACAGTAACGCTCTCTCCTCTCTCCAGCGATACCAAACCAAAATGGTGCCGCTGGAGGAAGAGGAAGGGGCTAAAACCACGGTTTTTAGCCCAAAATCGCTGTAATTGGCCAGTCAGGTTTGACTGGCCAATCACGGCGATCGGCGGGCGGGACCGATTTGATTGGTCGGGTGACGGAGACAGGAACTCCTCCTGCCTCTGTCACCCAATTCTCGTCCCGATGTCACCACGTCGCGAGACGTGGTGACAATTCTAAAATCCTATGCGCTCGCGCCGTAGCTGTACTGCGCTGAGCGCTAATCGTCGGAAGCTGCGCAGTACAGCTACGGCGCGGAGCGCTAAGGGGTTAAACTCCAATTGTCACTGGGGCCATTTTTTTTTTTTGTCTGGATCTACAATTATAAAATATACAGTTTCAACTTACATACAAATTCAACTTAAGAACAAATCTCCGGACCCTATCTTGTATGTAACCCGGGGACTGCCTGTATATAAAACACATATCATGTTATAAACCAAGTCTGAGCTGACAGAATAAGAAACAAGTCATAAAATGGAAATGCAGGATGGAAGATGGAAAATTCCTATCGGCTGTCAGGTTCCGAGTTCCAAGTATTTTGTTTTTTATCTCCCAGCATTTGTTATGATGATACTTTATCAAGTATTATATTGGTGGAGGGTTATTGCTCTACGGCTCCAGTAATGCCAGGAACACTATTTGATCTGGGAAATGATGTCTGGTTAACAGAAATAACAATGAAAAACTGACATGCTGAAATGTATGAGAAAATAAATCCTATCCAGAAGGGTTTGTAATAGAAGTTCTGCGGTGGCGGCCAGAAATATCTGCAGCGGTATGAATAACTACAGGACAGCAGGAATATCAATCTGAGCAGAGCCGGATGCAATGGGAGATACTTTGTAGACTGAAGATGTATGGAAGGGTTTAGACTAGGTTCATCCTTGTGCCCTTTAGCAAATGTTCACTTTTATCTTAAAGAAGACCTGTCACCAGATTTTGACTCCCCTGACTAACAATGCCTGCAGATAAAGGGTTACAAGTCCTCCCGATATCACCTAGAAATAGCTGCTAGTAGAGCACTGTAACTTACTTACAGACGTTTTTCTGCAAATTAGCTTCTGTGACTCATGTCTGGTCTTTGTGACTCTTCTCTCTCTCAGGCTGGCAGTGAGCCACGCCCCCTTATTCTGACTGACGGCTCTGTGGCTCTTCAAATCCCTGCTCTGCCTCCTTGTACTTAGGGACTGTGTGATGATATTCAACGACAGACATATAAAGCTCTGTGTACAGATGGGAAATATTGGGGGTCATTTACTAAGGGCCCGAATTGGTATTTTTCTTTGGGTTTCCCTAATATTTCCGATTTGCTCTGTTTTTCCCTGAATTGCCTCGGGTTTTTGGCGCACACGGTTGGATTGTGGTGCATCGGCGCCGGCATGCATGCAATGGAAATGGGGGGGGGCGTGGCCGTCGGAAAGCCCGACGGACTTGGAAAAACCGTGGAATTTTAAAAGAAAATGTGTAGCTTGACACGCGCTTACCTGCACCCAGCATAGGATGGTAAACCCCGGTGAACTCCAGTGGACTTCAGTGCAGCAGCGACACCTGGTAGACATCGGGCGCACTACCTTAGTGAATCCCCGGAAGACCCGAATCCTGGATCGCGACAGGACTAGGTAAGTAAATGTGCCCTATTGTGTCAATTTTTTATACACGGAGCCTTGTGTTACATTCTAGTCATGTGACCAGAGTGACATAATTGCAGGTCTTTCAGCCTTTTAATAATAGCAAATTATACACAATGGGATCCCTACTAAGGATCCTGCGGCCACATTTTTGGGGATCGCACTGTCGGGACAGGCATTTAGAAGGGAATTGTGTCACACAGGATTGGATTTTGACGCATCGGCGCCGGCTAGCATGCGACAGAAATCAGGGGCGGCCATTGACTGATCCTACGGATTCAGACTGAGCACGGGATTTAACATTTAATTTGTGTCGAAAGATATGCACTTACATGACAAATTTAAAATTCCTACCGCACAGCCATTCATTGAGACTTTCTTTTTCTTCTCCGCCACCCTCTGTCATCACAGGTATAATCTGGCCTGGCACCTTAACTATAGCCATTTCCAGGAACTATGTGCCCAGTCATGACAGTCGCCCTATTGCTTTCACTCATATCTGACATGGACCCCAAAACAAAGTGGAAACGTATCGGATGGTCAATTATTTATTAAAAATGGGTTCTATTATATAAGGGGACTTGGGTATCCTCAACAATATTTGTTGCCTTTATACTCCATTGACATCCAGAAAAGCTCAACACTAGCAACAAGGCTTTGAACCTCATCTACTTTTGGACCTAAACCTAAACCTGCATTGTATGGGCCCTCCAAGCACCATGCAAAGTTGGACTTGAAAAGTTGAGCAGATGGATTATGAATGTCTGATCGAAACAAAACTTAGATCCCGCTTCCCCTATTTCAGAGGATTAGTGGTCTGCGACCTCACCATTTAAAGTGTAAGGGTCTTACAGAGACAAGAATAAAGCAATTGGACTTTATTTTTGGCGCTGGGAATTTCTCTTGTGTTTATAGACATGTCACAACTGGTTTCCTCGCTGCCTCCCTACCTGGCAATTAGAGATTAATGAAACCTGGGGTGATCGGAGGTGCACTAGGAAAAGTCGATACTCTGGTAGATGGTGGAACCAAAAATCCTTTCCTTTTGGTCACCTTAAAGAAACCACTTCTGCTTCATAGAATCCTATGGATGCTGCAGATATGCCATGAGAGATGTTGAGAGAAGCCGATGTGCGCATCGGCAGTTGCTCAGGAAACCGTACAACGCCAGAAGCCTCTCCGGTAAACAAGCTTTTCAAAGACGACTTTTGGTGTCCTATGGTCGCTTAGGTAACTATGCCGCACTAATGATCAATTAAGGCACATGCATAGTGTTATCACTGAAACTGAAAATTACTGGTCATGTTAAAGATTTTTTAACATGTTTTTTATTAGTAGACCTAATTTGTACAGACACACATTTCTTACACCTCGAATGTACTGAACCATGGCATTGTGAGAGTATAAAAACAGTGAATAAAAAGTGTAATGAAAAGTGTATTAGTGTCAGTTTTTGTAATTAAATGAGGTTATCCAGCCTGGGAGAGCCAGGTATAGGACTGATGACGTATCCAAAATACACCGGAGTTCATCAATATCACAGCCCAGTCAAAGGGAACCTGTAAGCGGAAATTGACCTAATAAGGGGCAGATTATGACTGCCATGGGCCATGGACTGTATGAATATTATTGCCCCCACAGCTACTTCTTACATATGTTACTAGAACAAGCTTCCTGGGGAATGGAGGATGCGTCCCTTCTGTGGTCAGGACCTTTGGAGGACCTTCAAACATCCTGAAATGGCTCTCATGTGTATTTAGAGCAGACATATATATATATATATATATATATATATATATATACATATATATATATATATATATATATATATATATATATAATATATTCCCCCAGAAAGTTTGGGACCTGGGCTACCACCCAAAACGTCTGTGTCAGAATTCAATACTGAAGCCACTAAAAGTATGTTGTGAAGCAGATTTACACCTTTCAGATCATGTCGTTTCATGGCTTAGTTTGGTGACATCATCCAGAAAATCACCTTTGATGTAAGATTATGGGGCTTATTTACTAAGGTCCCATGGTCGCATATCCGTCAGGTTTTCCTATGTTTTCGGGAATTGCGCCGGGGATTGCATCACACGCGATCGGATTGTGCCGCAATCGCGCCAGCTTTCACGCAACACAAATCAGGGTGGCGGGCCAACGGACGATCCGATGGATTTGGACAATGCACGGGATTTAACAAACCAATTTGTGTCACATCCAATGCACTTACATACACCGGGAGGAAGGTGGTGAACTCTGGCGGACCTGGGGAAGCGACACATGTAGGAAATTGGGCACACGATCTTCATGAATCGCGTCAGTTGGGCACTCCGGCAGACAACGCACCTCGGGGATCGTGCAGGGACCAGGTAAGTAAATGTGCCCCATAGACTGCTTGAATAAAGTCATGGAGGTGGACAGTTTAGCACTGGAGTCAAGCTCTCTACTCAGCAGAACACCTCCTTTGCTGTGATTGATGGTCCAGTATCCAGGGTCCTCACTTGTCAGCGCTTCTGAAGTCTGGTGAATGATTTCCGTCACAGCAGTCATGAGGTAGAGAGAGCTTGACTTCAGTACTGAGCTCCCTGCCTCCATGACTTTATAGAACTAGTCTATAGCTCACTTCAAAGGGGATTTTCGGATTATGCTCAAGGAAAGCCGATGAAAGAAACGATGATCTAGAATCTGTTAATCTACTTGACAATATAGTGGTAGTGGTTTATTGGGTTATGTTCTGCAGATGGGCTGACCACTCACTGATTGTACAGTATTATAGCTGATTTGGTGTTCATTAGAGATGAGCGAACATGCTCGTCCGAGCTTGATGCTCGGTCGAGCATTAGGGTACTCGAAACTGCTCGTTACTCGGACGAATACTTCGCCCGCTCGAGAAAATGGCAGCTCCCGCCGTTTTGCTTTTTGGCGGCCAGAAACAGAGCCAATCACAAGCCAGGAGACTCTGCACTCCACCCAGCATGACGTGGTACCCTTACACGTCGATAGCAGTGGTTGGCTGGCCAGATCAGGTGACCCTGGGATAGACTAGCCGCTGGCCGCGCTGCTCGGATCATTCTGTCTCTGGATGCCGCTAGGGAGAGAGCTGCTGCTGGTCAGGGAAAGCGTTAGGGTGTTCTATTAGCTTACTGTTAGGCAGGAGTGATTCTCAAAGAACCCAACAGCCCTTCTTAGGGCTACAATAACGTTCTACTTTTTTTATTTTAATTTGCATCTTTTACCATTTTGTGAGGAATTAGCAGGGGGACTTGCTACCGTTGTGTTTAGCTCTTAGTGGCACACATATCCATAGCAAAGACCGAAGTGGGAAAATTCAGTAGGGGTTGGATTTCTATTAGGCAATAACTCAGTGTCATCTCATCTGGCATAGTACTGTGCTTCCTTTGATACTTGGCTAGAAAATAGCCATAGGAGAATACAAACAGCTTCTTGAAGCCTACAGTAGCGTTCTATATATTTGATTTCTGGTTGATCTGCTGGTGGCTGTAGTTTCTGCAGTGCATGTACTTGCCAATTCTGAGCAATTTGTAGTGAGACTTGCGACCGCTGTGTTCTGCGCTTAGTGGCGCACATATCCATAGCAAAGGCTGAAGTGGCAAAATTCAGTAGGGGTTGGATTTCTATTAGGCAATAACTCAGTGTCATCTCATCTGGCATAGTACTGTGCTTCCTTTGATACTTGGCTAGAAAATAGCCATAGGAGAATACAAACAGCTTCTTGAAGCCTACAGTAGCGTTCTATATATTTGATTTCTGGTTGATCTGCTGGTGGCTGTAGTTTCTGCAGTGCATGTACTTGCCAATTCTGAGCAATTTGTAGTGAGACTTGCGACCGCTGTGTTCTGCGCTTTGTGGCGCACATATCCATAGCAAAGGCTGAAGTGGCAAAATTAAGTAGGGGTTGGATTTCTATTAGGCAATAACTCAGTGTCATCTCATCTGGCATAGTACTGTGCTTCCTTTGATACTTGGCTAGAAAATAGCCATAGGAGAATACAAACAGCTTCTTGAAGCCTACAGTAGCGTTCTATATATTTGATTTCTGGTTGATCTGCTGGTGGCTGTAGTTTCTGCAGTGCATGTACTTGCCAATTCTGAGCAATTTGTAGTGAGACTTGCGACCGCTGTGTTCTGCGCTTAGTGGCGCACATATCCATAGCAAAGGCCGAAGTGGCAAAATTCAGTAGGGGTTGGATTTCTATTAGGCAATAACTCAGTGTCATCTCATCTGGCATAGTACTGTGCTTCCTTTGATACTTGGCTAGAAAATAGCCATAGGAGAATACAAACAGCTTCTTGAAGCCTACAGTAGCGTTCTATATATTTGATTTCTGGTTGATCTGCTGGTGGCTGTAGTTTCTGCAGTGCATGTACTTGCCAATTCTGAGCAATTTGTAGTGGGACTTGCGACCGCTGTGTTCTGCGCTTAGTGGCGCACATATCCATAGCAAAGGCCGAAGTGGCAAAATTCAGTAGGGGTTGGATTTCTATTAGGCAATAACTCAGTGTCATCTCATCCGGCATAGTACTGTGCTTCCTTTGATACTTGGCTAGAAAATAGCCATAGGAGAATACAAACAGCTTCTTGATCTTGAAGCCTACAGTAGCGTTCTATATATTTGATTTCTGGTTGATCTGCTGGTGGCTGTAGTTTCTGCAGTGCATGTACTTGCCAATTCTGAGCAATTTGTAGTGGGACTTGCGACCGCTGTGTTCTGCGCTTAGTGGCGCACATATCCATAGCAAAGGCCGAAGTGGCAAAATTCAGTAGGGGTTGGATTTCTATTAGGCAATAACTCAGTGTCATCTCATCTGGCATAGTACTGTGCTTCCTTTGATACTTGGCTAGAAAATAGCCATAGCAATAGGATAGCATTGTTTGGTTTTAAAAACTCAAAAAAAAACAAAAAACACAAAAAAAATAAAAAAAAAGTAAAAAAAAAAATAAAGTTATAACTCTCATTTTAAAAATGTTTAACCCGAGGGCTAGGGGTAGAGGACGAGGGCGGGGACGTGGGCGTCCAACTACTGCAGGGGTCAGAGGCCGTGGTCCTGGGCGGGGGATGAGACACCACCTGCTGATGAGGGAGCAGGGGAACGCCGCAGAGCTACACTCCCTAGGTTCATGTCTGAAGTTACTGGGACTCGTGGTAGAGCACTGTTGAGGCCAGAACAGTGCGAACAGGTGATGTCGTGGATTGCTGACAATGCTTCGAGCAATTTGTCCACCACCAGTCAGTCTTCCACGCAGTCCACCCATGTCACCGAAATCGCCACTCCTCCAGCTCCTGCACCTCAGCCTCCTCCCCCCCAGTCTGCCCCCTCCCAGGAAAATTTGGCATTTGAACCGGCATACTCTGAGGAACTGTTTTCTGGACCCTTCCCACAGTCACAAACCACTTGTCCGGTTGCTGCTGAGCAATTTTCCGATGCCCAGGTTTTCCACCAGTCACAGTCTGTGGGTGATGATGACCTTCTTGACGTAGTGGAAGTGTGTAAAGAGGTGTCCGACGATGAGGAGACACGGTTGTCAGACAGTGGGGAAGTTGTTGTCAGGGCAGGAAGTCCGAGGGGGGAGCAGACTGAGGGATCGGAGGATGATGAGGTGACAGACCCAAGCTGGGTTGAGAGGCCGGGTGAACACAGTGCTTCTGAGACGGAGGAGAGTCCTCGACCTGAACAGGTTGGAAGAGGCAGTGGTGGGGCCAGACGGAGAGGCAGGGCCAGAGCTGGTGCATCAGCGCCACTGTCAACTAGTGAAGCTCCCGTGGTGAGGGCTCTTGCGGCGAGGGCTAGATCTTCAGAAGTGTGGAGGTTCTTTAAGGAAACACCGGATGACCGACGGACTGTGGTGTGCAACATTTGCCAAACCAGGCTCAGCAGGGGTTCCACCACTACTAGCTTAACTACCACCAGTATGCGCAGGCATATGAATGCTAAGCACCCCACTCAGTGGCAACAAGCCCGTTCACCTCCGGCCGTGCACACCACTGCTCCTTCCCCTGTGTCAGCTGCTAGTCAGCCCCCTGCCCAGGACCCTGCCACAAAAACCCCATCGTCGCCTCCACGATCCTCCACAGCATCCACCAGCGTTCAGCTCTCCATACCCCAGACGCTGGAGCGGAAACGCAAATATAGTGCAACCCACCCGCACGCCCAAGCCCTTAATGTGCACATCTCCAGATTGCTTAGCCTGGAGATGCTGCCCTATAGGCTAGTAGAGACCGAGGCCTTTCGCAACCTCATGGCGGCGGCCGCCCCTCGGTATTCGGTCCCCAGCCGCCACTACTTTTCCCGATGTGCCGTCCCAGCCCTGCACCAGCACGTGTCAGACAACATCATCCGTGCCCTGACCAACGCCGTTTCTGACAAGGTCCACCTGACCACGGACACGTGGACGAGTGCTGCCGGGCAGGGCCACTATATATCGCTGACGGCACATTGGGTTAACTTGGTGGAGGCTGGGACCGAGTCTGACCCTGGGGCTGCTCATATACTGCCGACGCCGAGGATTGCGGGGCCTACCTCGGTCCAGGTGTTTCAGGCCTACTATGCCTCCTCCTCCTCCCACCCCTCCTCCACCTCCTCCTCCGAACTACCATCCGTGGGCACGGCGCCATCAGTCGGTAGCTCTAGGCACAGCAGCAGTGCCGTCGCTAAGCGACAGCAGGCGGTGCTCAAACTGCTGAGCCTAGGCGATAAAAGGCACACCGCCCAAGAGCTATTACAGGGCATTCCACATCAAAGTTGTTAACTTTGTCGCCACCCTGCTGTGTAATCCCCAAAATATACTTGCAAACTTTTACCATTTAGGGATATTATTTCAGCGCTTCTTGCGCATCTGTTTACATTCCCCTCACCCGGCATATCCTAAACTTATAAGAACGCTACTACACTTGATCTTATACAAAAGGTTCTTAGAAGTGCTGTTTGGGGAGTAGCCTAGAGACAGGGGCTTGGATTGGCGAAAGCTCGCCTGGCAGCGGAGCGCCAGCTCCATGCCAAGATCCAACTAACATAGTTTTAACTGCAGCACCTTTAATCTACTACTAGTTCACTGCCTCCATACATCGTCCCCTTATCAAACGAGCTGTGTCAGGCAGAATTTTGGGTTGTTTTCATGGCTTCCATGTTAACTTTGTCGCCACCCTGCTGTGTAATCCACAAAATATACTGGCAAACTTTTATCATGTACCGATATTATTTGAGCGCTTCTTGCTCACCTCCTTTGGTTCCTCTCTGCCACCCATTGGTTTGAAGCCTGAGTCCATTTAGGGTATGTCGCCATGACACTCTCTAGCCTGCTGCCGCTGCCTCTGCATGCCGTCCCCTATAGTGTCAGGGTCAATTATTGGATGTTTTAGATGCTATCTAGCTTCATTCTGTCACTCTGTCATGGCCATGCTGTTGCCCATAATTTTGGCATAATGGTGCGATTATGCAGCCTCAGAGGCATCCATGCATGCTGCCCCTGCTGTTTCCTGTCCATTTCCGTGGTGTTTCCATCCTTTTCTGAGGTTCCCAGGTGTTTGGCCAAGCTTCCCTGTGCAGAGCCTTGGTCCCCTTGAAAAATGCTCGAGTCTCCCATTGACTTCAATGGGGTTCGTTATTCGAGACGAGCACTCGAGCATCGGGAAAAGTTCGTCTCGAATAACGAGTACCCGAGCATTTTAGTGTTCGCTCATCTCTAGTGTTCATGTTCCTTATTCTTTTTTATACTGAAACAGATTGGTAGTATTAAATGTCTCTCATAATAGAGGTTTTCATTCAATGGTGAATCCACATGTAAGTATATGCAACTTGTAATTGGAATTACATCCGAGGGTCACACGTTATATTTAAGTAGAGTGCACAGAGTAGATATATGGCATAGGTCTGCTAATTAAAGTAAGTAGTAAAGATCATCTGGACACTATTAATAGCTTCCACTAGATGTCAGCACAGCACTAGAAATCTGTGAAGAAAGCATTGTCATAGTAACGACATTCACTATATAGGATCAACTAGAATTTTTATTGCTGGGGTCCTATATTAAAAAACGCTTACACAACACAATATATTATTATAAATATATATACAAAATGTTTTTGTTAACAACGCTTTTTGTCAACGCTATATAAATGTGATATTTCTGTGATCTTACTGACCAAATGTCCCAGTAGCCTGTGGTGTCCTATCTCGTTCCACATCATCGGTGCTCTCCTTCCCCCACCGGCGTATGGCATATCGTGGCAGCCGTCTGCCCTGAGGGGGCTACTGCACCACTGCACATTCCATGGGGGTAACTAGGAGAGGTAGGACCCCATAGCAGACTTCTGAATGGGGCCCCATTTCCTTCTTAAAAATATTTGTATACTCACACATGTGAGTTACAATCACACACACTTATAAACTTATATATATATGTACACACACACATTTATATACATAAACATAAAGGGGTAGATTTATCAAGTGTCTGAAAGTCAGAATATTTCCAGTTGCCCGTGGCAACCAATCACAGCTCCCCTTTAAAATATTCATGAGCTCTGGTTAACTGAAAGCTGAGCTGTGATTGGTTGCCACGGGACACTTGATAAATCTGCCCCAAAGTTCTTAACTCCTACACACATATATACACTCATGCACACACAAATAGAGTATATACACACTACATATACACACATACAGTGCCATATACAGATAAACACCATATATACACACATACAGTATCAAACACACGATACACACAGACACATATATATATATATACACATCACACATACACACACATATACAGCATATTTAAATCACCAATATGTTTTATACATATTGGGGCAAATTTATCAAGCGGTCTGAAAGTCAGAATATTTCTAGCTGCCCATGGCAACCAATCACAGCTCAGCTTTCATTTTACCATTGCTCATGAATATTTTAAAGGGGAGCTGTGATTGGTTGCCATGGGCAACTAGAAATATTCTGACTTTCAGACAGCTTGATAAATCTGCCCCATTATGCTATATATACTCTATGCTCCATTCTTTAGTGCTTCAGGTCGGATGACGGGTCCCCCCTGACACTGCAGGCCCTGTAGCAGCTTATCAATGTGTCTGATAAATCTGAAATAGTATGCGTGTTGTACCTCCTCTTAGTTGGCGTAGTTTACAACAGTTTTCTGTGTAAAGTATTTTGAAAGTCATAAGCTACTTTTCTTTTTGTAATACTTTGTTCCTAAATCTGTCTAATGTGACGTGCATCATGCTTTCTGGTGGATGGTACACCTAGAGAGTGCAGAGAAAATTCTGCCCTATAGAATAATGGGCCACATTTATCACTTTTGTGCGCCTAAGTGTAGTAGTTGCGCCTAAATTCTGGCGCACTGTTTTGCCAGATTTCCTGCCTCTTATTAATCACTTTACTTTAACTCAGTTTAGGCGCAATTTTGGCGCAGTTTAGGCGCAATGTTAGATTCTGGCACTTACATGTCATCCTGCTACAAGCTCCTCTCTGCTTCTCCCACAGCCCAGAATGAAGATAACACTCACAGCAGCACCCAGGTGTGTGACACCCAGCACCCAGTGACTTCCTCAGCAGGGGCTTCTCCTGGAGGGGATCCCCCAGTGCTGGTCTCCTGCTGCCCCCCGTAATTCTACACAGTATCCCCCTCAGATACACTGGTGATACTGTGCAGAATTACATTGGGGACACTTGTCTGTAGAATCTGCAACATTCTGCAAACTTCTGCAAAGTTCTCTTCTCTCTTGCTCTGAGCTCAGGATTTTGCAGAATGTTTTGTAATAAGAAGGTGATGAACTGTAAATAGAGTCTGCAGCTCCTGTCTGTAATGTATCTCATGTCTTTATTATATGTACTAGTGTCTGCAGTGTCTGGTTGAGCTTTGCTGCTAGAAATGAGCTGTTCTGCAAAGGGGCTCAGTGCTTGCTTCTCAGTTCACGCCACCTTCGGGCTGGAGTATTTTTGCGCCCGTTTTTGCGCCTAAATGAAAAGTGATGAATATCATTAGGCGCAGCAAAACATCTGGATTGGTAAGATAGATGAGGGAAATCTGGTTATTTTTGCTGCGCAGCTAGTTTGGCGTTTAGTCACAAAAATGGCGGAAAAACGGTGCGCCTGAATGAAAAGGCGCAAAAACAACAGAAAAAAACTAGTAATACATGTGGCCCATTGTTTATGAGGATCCCTGAAATATGACTGATGGAAATTGGCTCTATAAAACAGAAGAAGAAGTCAATATTTCACAGCCACTCATCGGAGGTTATTTATCTTTAGTCAGGACTTTTGTGTGTGTCTTTTCATGTTTTTTCCGGGTCTTGGACTTGTTTGATTTATATTAGAGGTTGATATATCAGACAGCCAAGTTTATGGCTTTTTTTGCGACATTCTATTAAGACGTCACAAAAAAATTCACAACCTCTTCAACTCTTCAACTTCAAAAATTTTTCCTACGCCTGGTCAGTAGTGGAGTTTATTTGTGACTCTTTTTTACCTTGATTTGAACCAAAATTGCGACTTTTTCATATGTTCACATCTTGATTTTAAAGATATATTTCAGGCTAGACACTGAAAAATTGCACAGCTTACTTTGCTAAGCGAATGGAAAAGTCGCAAACTTAGGAGCCAATATATCAAATGTGCCAAATAAGTTACATAAATAAGAGAAGAAAAAAAGAAAATTGTAAGATAAATGACCCCCATTGGCTTGTTCGTGTGCAGGAAACCTTAGACAAATTAACAGGGGAATGGGCAAAGGAGAGAACAGATTTGTATGTTAGAATCCCCCATGTGTAGCTTGTTTAACTATATTTTATTCCTCTGCATAGACCCTTTAAACATTATTTCTGTGAAATTTTATTGTTGATGTATTATTTCAGTGTACTTAAAGGGGTTTTCCCACAAACAAAAGGTAGGCCCTATCGAAGGGATAGGGCCTAACTTGTTGATCAGTGGGGGTCTCAGTGATGAGACCCCCACAGATCATGAAAACAAGGGGTCTGATGGACCCCTCTTTGCTCCGTTGGACTAATGGAGTAGACAGCAGTGCATGACCGTTCTGCTCCATTAATCTCTATGAAGCCGACAGAGATCGGTGAGCGCGGCACTCGGCAATTGCCGTCAGCTCCATAGAGATTAATGGAGCAGAACAGTCATGCGCGGCTGTCTGCTCCATTAGGCTACATTCACACGATGTATGCCCGCCGTACCGTTGTACGGCGGGCATACATCGGCGCTGCAGAGAGCAGCAGGGGATGAGCGCTGCTCACCCCCGCCCCTCTCCATAGGAAGATACAGCGCACGGCGCCGTATCATGGCAAAAGATAGGACATGTCCTATCTTTTCCCAGGTTACGGAGCGGTACGGTGCCGCATGTGTGCTGCACCGTACCGCTCCCGTACAGGGCTGTGAGCCCATAGAAGTGTATGGGGGGCGTATATCGGCCATATATACGTTGGTCGCATATACGTCCCCCATACATGTGTGTGAATGTAGCCTTAGTCTGACGGAGTGACAAGAAGTCAGACTGAGGAATGTGGGACCCCATTGGACCCCTCATTTTCGTGATCTGTGGGGGTCTCAGCACTGAGACCTCCACTGATCAGGAAGTTAGGCCCTATCCCGTGGGAATACTCCTTTAAAGGGGTGTTCCCATTTCAACAAATATACAATTTTCCAATATACTTTCTATATCAAGACCTATTGCCTACTTGGGGAGGTAGAGCATGCTCCATTATCATTGCTCCATTCTCTATAGGCTTAGCTGTCCTGTCCTATATTGGATGTGATGTCTATGACCTCATTAAGTCTCCCTTGTAGCTCATTACTGTCACGGACGTAAATCCCTATCATTAGGTGGTGCACCTTACCCACCATTTTTCAATTTACGTCTCCATTTATGTAAATAACCCTTTTTTTTAATTTGAAATGACTTATGGTTTTGCCTGAGAAGGACATGAAGTTCACAGAACATTGGAAGTAATCGGACACGTAAACAAGATAGGGATCACCGGGAAAGGTGAAAGGAGCCTGCTTGCCCATATTATGTAGAATGTGCATTTACACCGGGCCTGGGCGTATTATTCACACATCTGAAGATTACGAAGAGGCGCATTTTAATTAACAAGCCTGGAAAAATGGGAGTTCTATCAGGAGCATGTCGCTACAATACGGATGTGAACTTTGGTCATGGCCAAAAAAATAATAAACAGAAGTTTCATTAAATTTAATTAATTACTCCCACTACTAGTGTTGTATGAAGCATAATATGGGTCTAAGGGTTATTTTGAAGATCCTCTTAATGTATTACTAAATAAATTTGAACAGATTTTAATCTGCTAATGGAAAGGTCGGGGTCATTTGCAGATAGGAGAGGAGCTACTTTGTTTAGCGCATTAGCATGCAACATGGCCGCCCTTCCCCATTCATACAAAATGTTACATTACCATAAACTGCAGTGTAATTTGTCAGATAGGCTTCATAAAACGCATTAGATCAAAGATAAACTTACACCATGTGATAATCAAGTCTGTGAAGTCCTTGAGAAAATTGCAGATTGAACACCTGGCTCTGATTTTCTGCCAAATAATGTTATTCTGCGGGTTTTTTTTTTCCCCTTCCACTTTTTAAGAAACGTAATTAATACGGTTTTCATGTTTATCTAATATCGGTTTGGTAGATCATCATTATCTCTTTCAAATGCGCTAAAAGAGAAATCATGGAACCTCATTTTATTTTAATTGCTGTCATTTCATGTTATTTTTTAGGTGGGGGGGGACTTGCAAACAAGAGAAGCTAAAAATCATGTCTTTATTTTCTATATGGCTGGAAATAATGTTATCTACATAGGTGACTGTAGATGTACAGGTATAGCAGAGCTGAGCTTGTCAGTGTCACATTCAGCACTACTACATGTAAATAAATGGAGTGTATCATTCCCCAGACACATCTGCTATAATAAGCACTTATATTCCCAATAAAATATGGACACTATTACGATTCTTCTATTCTATGTTATACCATTTTACCATATTGCCTGTTGGTTTGTTGCTGACGGTATAGGTAGTGCTCCGGTATATTAAAGGGGTGTTCCCATTTCAGCAAATAAATGTTATTGTTTGAATAATAAAAAGTTATACAATTTTTCAATATAAAGTATTTTTCAGACTATATTTTAGATTTATTTTAGATTTATTTTAGATTTTTGGGGTGCTACCTACACTTTCTTCAACTTTACTACTGAAGGATCTTGCCAGGATCCATAGAGGCTCTGCACCCCCTCTATTGAGGTTTCTTTCCACTGTGAGGACCTGGTTTTCCTCTCTGTATCTATCTATCTATCTATCTATCTATCTATCTATCTATCTACCGTATTTTTCGGACTATAAGGCGCACAAAAAATCTTTTGATTTTCTCATAAATCAAGGGTGCGCCTTATAGTCCAGTGCGCCTTATATATGAACCATACTTACAGACAACAGATGCCTTGAACTGTGCACAGGTCTGCCACCTGCTGGCCATTCACCGTTATAATCAGGTGCACCTTATAATTCGATGCGCCTTATATATGAACCTAGACGTTTCAGCAGGCATTTATTGATAGTGCGCCTTATTGTCCGTGCCTCTTATAGTCCAAAAAATACGGTACTTTGTATATCAATTCCTCAAGGTTTTCTACATCTCTGCTTGCTGTCCTGCAATAGAAAGCTTTATTGTTTATTTCCGGTGGATAGAAATCGGACTATGGTCACACAGGTGCACGGCTCGTTATCTCACACAGCTCTGATTAATCTCTATGATACTAACGAGCCGTGCACCTGTGTGACCATGGTCAGATTTTTGTCCACTGGAAGTAAACAATGAAGCTTCCTGTAGAATGACAGCAAGCAGAGATCTAGAAAACTGTGAAAAATCATGGTTCTTGGTTTTGTTGAGCAGAGCCGAATTTCGTCAAAAGTTTGGGTTCAGCCCAACCCCTGCCAGCAATGCCATCGATCAGTACTGGCACTAATCGCAGGAATTAACTCTTTAAATGCCGCCACCAGCATATAAATCAATGTTCTATGTGTGTGCTAAAACTAAATGTTGATGCTGAACACATTTTGGCGTTTTAGGGACGATCATCACTTCCCAATAACGTCATCAGGAGCGTCAATCCTTCCAAACATGGCGGGATCTAATATTACATCATATTTGATCCTATTATATCACCCATTGGGAGTTTTTTTTCAATGTCTCTCTGGTTTGAGTTAAAGAGAGAGATCTTGGGTGAATTACCTCCATCTTCCTTACTCTATGGCTTATAGACATCAGTTATCATAACGAGCTAAGAAAATTCATAGCTGTTTGAGCTTTACTTCAAAAAGTTAGAGAAAACTTTAAAAAAAAAGTCTTCTTAAATATGATATTGAGCCGAAACGCTAGAGATGATAAAAACTGATTGATATTTCTCCTAATATATTATTTACAGCAGATTTAATGAAGATCAGCCACCAGAATGTTCCCCTCACAACAGTAATAACTGCTGGTATAGACAAGAGAAGAATAATGGATTCTCCAGGCTGCCAGTGAACCACGCCTCCTTCTTTTGATTGACAGCACTGTGTGGGAAACGGCAGATCTTGTCACCATTTCACACACCCGTGATGGGTTGTGTGTGTGTGTGTGTGGGGGGGGCAAGCGTCAATGGGCGGAGCAACATACAAGTGGGTGGAGCCAACATAGACAAAGTCAGAAGAAGTTTGGGAAATTATTTTACTGGTGAGAAGAGACAGATTTAAACTGGGATGCCTGCACTGCACTTTTTAACCAAGGCACAGTGGGGGATGAATAAAGTTTATAGTGCCATGATAGGTTCCCTTTAAGGTTAAGCTTCAAAGGAAAAAATAAAACTCCTTATCTTGCCAAAGCTACTATTACAGAAATTAAGACTAGTGGTATTTATTGATATTTTACATTAATGGATACCATTGAAAAAGATAAAGCATTGTTACATATTAGTGGTTAGAAGTAATTATGAAATATTTTATTACTTTTTTATTTTACAGGGGTTTAAACTCTTCATGACTGAGGTACTTTTTGCATATTGGGGCACATTTACTTACCTGGTCCAGGGAGTTCACTGAAAGTCCATTGGTCGACGATCATGCATTGTGCCGCGATTCCCTAAGATTGTACCCCCGATATCCTGCATGTGTTGCTTCCCTGCTCAGGTCCGCCGGAGTTCACCATCTTCTTCCTTTGTATGTAAGTGCTTGGTCTTGAGACACAATTTTAAAGTTACATCCCAGTTTAGTGCTCAGTCTGAATCAGTCGGATCATCTGACGGACCGCCCCCCGATTTCTGTTGCATGAAACAAGCGCAAGAGACACAATCCGATCACGTGCGAAACCCATGTTAACCCCTTACCGACATGTGACATATTACTACATCACATGCCGGGTGCGGGTGCATGGAGATGGCTCACCGGCTGAGCCCTCTCCATAGCCAGTAAGTCTTTGCTGCATATTGCTCCCTGTTACGTCATTGGGGAGCGGCGATCCATCGCCATGGTAGCCTCAGGTCTTCCGAAGACCCGAGGCTTCTTCGGGTTAACCTATTTATTACAATGTGCTATCAGCACATTGTAATGAATGAGGAGTAAAATCCACATAAAATCCACATACTGTAGTATGGCAGTGTATGATAGGATCATACAGACAACCTAGGGTTAAAGTACCCTAGGGAGTCTGAAGAATAGCAAAAATTAAAAAAGAAACTTATAATTAAAAACCTAAAAACTCAGTTTCCCTAGAACTGATATAAATATAAATAAACAGCAAAAATCCTAAACACATTAGGTATCGCCGCTTCCGAAAATGCCCGATCTATAAAAATATAACAACAGTTTTTCACTGCATTAACCCCGTAACGGAAAATCGCGCCCAAAGTCGAAAATGGCACTTTTTTGCCATTTAAAAAAACATAAAAAATTCTATAAAAGGTGATCAAAAAATCTTACAGTCCTAAAAATGATAACATTGTAAACTTCATCAAAATCCACAATAAGACAACACCTCCCAAAGCTCTGTATACTAAAGTATAAAAAAGTTATTAGCGCCAGAAGATGGCAATATCCCAAAAAATTGGACATGGACCCTTAGTAAATTGGCCCCATTGTTGTGGTTCTAAAATTAAATAGTTTAAAATGCAACTAAACTTTCAACAAAATTCCATAAATGAATAGTTCATATGAAAATAGTAAACTTTGTAATGTACTTTATTGAAGAAATATGTTCCTGTGTCCTTCTACAAAGTAGTTTGTGTAAATCAGCTCTCTGTCCCTGTACACCATTGAAAGATAAAGGAATCTGATGAAGTTTCTTATGACTTAACTCTTTACAGTATCAGAATAGCCTCAGTCAACACTGATAGATATTGCAACTTACATTAGAGGATGCTAAGACCTTCATCACTATTTACATGCTAGTATAACTAGGAGCCCTGGGCTCTGTTATTAGCGACCTAGATCCTTAAAGAGCTACAAGTGGAAAAAAATGGCTGAGGTTTTAAAATGATTTTTGCACTAACTGGTCTTGTAGTGTTGATTTTAACTGGTTCCAGACTGCCTACTGTATATTTAGCATATAAGCAATGACATTATTGGCCTTTATGGCAGTTTTATGACATTGTAGACAATAGTCTAAACACATTATCACACTAGTCAATCCGTCGATATTCATAACAAAAAGGATATCACAGAGTTTACTATTGTTACCTGCTCTATTAATTTCTGAAATAAAAATGAAAAAAAAAAAAACGCTTCAAAATTTTTGTTGCATTTGATTGGTTAACAAGTTTTAATAGAAACCTTTTAAATTTTGGCATTTGCGCTGTTTATTGGGCTTTCATATAGGACAATATCAATTTGCATAAAAATGTTTAAAGAGAAAAAGTAGCAAACATTTTTAAGTGCCGTTCAAAATAATACACCTGATCAAATAACTTAATTAAAAAAATAAACAATGTGCATACCAATGGCAATCCCAACATCACAGTAATACACAAGAACAATGGTCCTCAATTTTATTGTCTGTCTCCTGCCATTAGTTTTTGTCCGGTTTGACTTTATTTATCTAAATAAGACAAAAATGACCATTTCAACTTCCTATCACTTTGCTATCAAGATGATCTGAGCTTGGGCTTTTATGCTTTTAAAATTAACTTGATAATACACTTTCACACAACTTTATATTGTTTTTTTATGATGCTATTTGTTCACTTATATTCCCTAACCACACACTAGCACAGCTTTGCTACATCCATTCACACACGCACACACACAGCTCTGCTACATGCATCCTTTCACTCAAACATACCTTTACTACATCCATCCATTCACACGCATCTCTGCTACAACCACCCACACACAGCTCTGCTACTTCCATCCACACATAAATCTGCTATATCCATCCATTCACACACTGCTCTGCTACATCATCTACATACAGTCCTGCAATATAAATCCATTCACACACAACTCTGCTACTTCCATCCACACACAACCCTGCTACATCCATTCATTCACACACAGCTCTGCTGCATCATCTACATAAAGCCCTGCAATATACATTCATTCACACACAGCTCTGCTACATCCATATACACATAGCTCACAGTGATACTAAATACATGCATTCACACACCAAGTTAATAAAACTTTTCCTCCTATCCCCTGGATCTTCTTTGCTGACTGTCTGGAAAGGGTTCAGTCACATGCTTCTGACATCACTCTAGGTCCTTCTGTAACATTCTTGATGGCAGGGAGAGAGCAATGCAGAGGCCTTGATGTATGAGATCGGATAAAGTGCTTTGTCAGTGCTTCACCATCTCCAGGACAGCGGTCAGGAGGGCCTGCCAGTGCAGGATCCTCCTGAGTTTGTACAATAAGACTCAGGCAATTATAGTCCGAAAAATGTGGTACATACAGATCTACAGATGGGTTTGTGAGTCTAACTTTGTGGAGAATTGGCTGCGTCTCTGTTATCTTAAAAAGGCGCTACTGTGACCCAGAAACACATTGATGTTAAAATGTATAATCGCATTAAATAATAATAAAAATTTCCTGGCATTGCCAACGATCTCTGTGTTTCCCTGCACATTTCACATATTCCAACATTTCAAAATAAGGATTAATTCAAAAAATAGGATTTTTTTGCTTACCACTGCATAAATACATTCCAGATGTACCTGCTTCGATAACGTGTCCTATAGGCTATTTACATATTCACATAATTACGCCCAGTAACAATCAACCATTAAAGAGTTAATAAATACAAAAACCGTTAAACTTTTTGCAATGCTCCCTCTCCGGTAAATTGGTGTTCTGTTTTATTATAGCTGTTCATTTTCACAACAAGAATCCTTAACATTAAATGCATAAAAAGTAGAACTTGCAGGAAAGCTGCTGCAGACTCTGAGCGATACGTTAACTTAGGAAGCCTTAGGGAACGGATAATGGTAAATCTGCATAATGATGACACCTCCTGGCCATTGGGAACTATTACAGTAAAAAATATATATTACACCACACACTTTCTGCCAGAACTTTGAGAGTCTCTGTATCTGATCCTTGTTCTTTCCCTATAAAATATTAAGGAGCCCATTCATCATAAGAAGCAGAGGATCTCAGATTGCAGAAGTACTAGGTTATACCTCTGTCTGTGCCTGAATTCTAATAAGCACATTTATCTATTTGTTTGTCCATTTGTCCATACTCTCTGTATCTACTTACTTATATACTGTATTTTACATGTTAATAATATACATGTAATTTCTATCTTTTATCTATGTGTTAAATAATTATACCTTTATATAATATTCAGCCACTGATGTCTCTTACAATATTAGAATATCTATATACTATGTATCTATGTATTTATCTATCTATGTATCTATCTATCGTTGAAGAAAGTGTAGGCAGCACTTCAGAAATCCAAAATTCCAAACGGTGAAGTTTATTGAAACCATGGCGACGTTTCGGTGTGAACCACCTTCATCAAGGGTTAATGAAAGTGGTTCACACCGAAACATCGTCATGGTTTCAATAAACTTTACACTTTAGATTTTTGGGGTGCTGCCTACACTTTCTTCAACTTTACTACTGAAGGATCTTGCCAGGATCCATAGAGGCTCTGCACCCCCTCTATTGAGGTTTCTTTCCACTGTGCGGACTTGGTTTTCGGACTATAAGGCGCACAAAAAATCCTTTGATTTTCTCAGAAATCAAAGGTGCGCTTTATAGTCCAGTGCGCCTTATATATGAGCTGTGCACAGTTCTGCCACCTGCTGGTCATTCATCCTTATTATCAGGTGCGCCTTATAATCCAGTGCTCCTTGTAAATGAACCTAGACGTTTTAGCAGGCATTTATTGATGGTGCGCCTTATAATCCGATGCTCCTTATAGTCCGAAAAATACGGACAGAACCCGGAAAGGTAATAAACAAAAAATGGCCACACTCCAAAAACAGTGAAACAAAATCATCGGACTATGGATTGAATCGGACTATGATATTGTATCACTATTTTGAAATGTGACCATTTTTTGTTTATTATCTATCTGTCGCAAGCAAAAGCACACCATGCAGGCCAAAATTAAGGTACAAAAACTAGTCCCTGTATTCTACGTTAAAGGAAATCTACCGTCAAAAATCTAGATATTTAGTAGAATCTGATGGTAGATTGCCGAAATCTAAGTAATCCATAATTACTTTTGATTATTTTCGAAAAAATAAACTTTATGTTTTTAGACATTTTTTAATTCAATTTCAGAGCTGTGTGTTATAGCGATCCTGTGTCACCATGGTCAAATTTCTGTCCACTGGAAGTAAACATAGAAGCTTCCTATACAATGACAACAAGCAGAGATCTAGAACACTGTAAGGAATTGAAACACAAAGTATACTGGAAAATTGTATAATTTTTTATCATAAAAAGAATGACATTCATTTTCTGTAATGGGAATTTCTTCTTCTCTGTAAGTGACAATCTGCCTCCTATGTCTAGATGTAATGTTCTCCCAATGTCGGCTACAATGACACCATGGAGCATATTTACTTACCCTTCCGGAGGAGTTCATTGTCCGACACTAATGCACTCTGCCCCGATTCACTAAGATCGTGCGCCCAATATCCTGCATGTGTCGCTCCACGCTCAGGTCTGCCAGAGTTCACCTTTTGAATCTTAAATTCCGCGCTCAGTCTGAATCAATCGGATCGTCCGACGGCCCCCCGATTTCTGTTGCATGAAAGCCAGCGCAGCTGCGAAACAATCCCCAGCTACATACCTTTCCTAGTGGCACAAATCCTGAATACCATGAACAGTCCGATGGAAATGCGATCTGCGGACCCTTAGTAAATAAGCCCCATATGTCCAGCCCCTGAAGTGTGATATAATGTTGTTTCATATGGTGCTATTATACACATATGTTAATATGATGTTCATTAACTACATAATTATTTATTTTTTATAGCTTGGGGTGATATCTAGTCATGGAGCTGTGCATAGAGGTATTATTCAGTCAGTGTCTGGTGGTATTATTCCACGACAGTATGGTAGTATCATCTAGTCACCATATGGTGATATTGTATGGTTGTAATAATTATTTATATTTTGGGAGTGTTATTAAATGGGTTTTCCCATGAATCACGGGATAGGGCCTAGCTTGCTGATCGGTTGGGTCTCAGTGATAAGACCCCCACAGATCACAAAAACGAGGGGTCCAATGGGGTCCCAGTTACCTCAATCAGACCCCTCGTCACTCCCAGAGAGTAATGATACCGACAGCAGCAAATGGCCGTTCCGCACCATAAATCTCAATTGAGCTGACGGAGATCTCGAAGCGCAGCACTCGGCAATTTCTTTCGGCTCCATTGAGATGTATCCATTGGAGAACTCCATTGTAGAGTTTGCTTCATTACTCTGGGAGCAATGAGAGGTCCGACTGAGGTAATTGGGACCCCATCATTGTTTTTGTGGGACCTCACTGAGACCTCCACCAATCAGCAAGTTAGGCTCTATCCTTCACCAGAGCCAGCTGCAAAGTGGGATGGACTTCCTGTGGCAGGGTACCACCAGGTCGTTCAACAGGTGCGACTAGCCCACAGTAGCAGCCGAGGTCAAGGTACCTTAGCTAGAGACGGTCTCGTAGTACGGTCCAGGCACAGGGTCAGGGCAGGTGGCAGAGATGCAAGGTCAAGTCAAATCCGGGGTCAGCAACGGAAGGTCCAGGCAGATGGGAACAGGAACACAGGCACGCAGGAACGCAGGACACGGAACTCATAAGGGGGAATGCAGTGTACACGGGAACGCAGGAACACACAGGAACGCAGGAATATCGCAGGGAAGCTTTCATAATGGTGTAGACACACAAAGATTTGGCAGGGCAGGGGACACAGGACAGGGGACAATGGGCTGAAATATATATGGAGGTGTTCAGCCAGCGCACCAATCAGCGGTGCCCTGGCCCTTTAAATTTCCTACAGCCGGCGCTTGCATGCTCTAGGAGGTGGGGGGCGTGCGCACGGTATTCTGCTGGGGATCGGGAGGCGCGGAGTCCACAGCACGACCCGGAGTGGGGGCACGCGGATGAACACGGTTGGGTGTTCCCCCGATCCGAGACAGGGATCGGGGGAACACCCGTGACAGTCTGTCCATTTTTTGGGACTATTTTTGGCTTTTCAGAAGTATCTTATCATTTTTTCCTAATTGATACATGTGGCGTTTGATCGTAAAAGGTCTCCATAAGTCGCAATCCAAGCTCATTTCTATGCCTGTAAGGGTCCGTCGCCAAAATTTTAGACTTTTTAGAGACTTTCACATCTAGATTCAGGTTCTCACCTAGGGAACACTGCAGAAATCTCAAACTTTGAAGGGAGAATGCAAAAAAGTCGCAATTGAGCACAAGCACCATGAAAAGTCTCAAAAATGAAAGAAAAATTACATGTTTCCTAGTGTTTCCGAGTGTTGGTGCCACAAAACCCTCAGTTTTCCGACACACCTTTTTTGACACTCAATTTGTGTGCAGCTTTTGTTTCTGAAACATTTCCCACACCTCTAGTTTCCCCACACTTTTTTGGCACAGTTTTTGGTGCACACTTAGATGCATAAAAGGCAAGTCCCTCAACTTTTAAATCCTTCCTGAATAAGGTTTGCCGTTTCTGAAACCCACTTTTACATTTTGAGATGCACCAAATACATTAGGACCGTGTACCTCAATATAATCCGAGTACAAAACACAGCAAAAAAATGGACCTTGAACCAATCATCAATAAATGTGTCCTCAGGTCTGGAAGTAAGAGTTCGCTTTAGGGAGACTGCCAATTAAGGCCTCTGTGTAGATGTGTGGATACTTATAGCCAGGAACTCTAAACTTGGGATTTCTGGGAAAATAAGTTTTCCAGGATGAGATAAGGAAAACCACGCCTCTTTTAGCTACCTTGTAAGGCAGCTCCCTTGAGATCAAGCATGACCTTCAGAAAGCCTAATGACATGATGCAGGATTAAAACGAAACTAGTATATGTATTCCAGAAGGAACAGACTTCCAACTGTAGACAGCGCTGTTTCGACCTGATTGGGTCTTTTCAGTACAGTGTACGAAACCAGTTCGGCTGAGTTAGAGCTTGTGACTAGGGTCGGGAAGTAAGAGTTCTCCTTCTGGAGACTGCCAATTAAGACCCCCATGTAGGCGTGTGGAGTCTTATAGCCATGGATGCTCCACTAGGGGATTCTGGGTTACTCCCTACCGAATCTGGGAACATTTGCTTAAAGGCAAGGTTTACTTTAAACTTTCTTTTAGTGCTGTGTCTTATACTCTCGGTCCATCTTCCTATAATGTTATTTAAGAATGAAGGAAAGAAACAATGATTCAGTGCCCTCTAAGTATCATCTAAAGAACATGTTCATAAATATAATTTTTTTAGTATTATTTTCAGTAGAAACCATATAGTGAACAACCAAATCAATAGGCAGTAAAATCCATTAGTTCCTGTAAAAGAAAATTGCTCCAAGGGGATTACAAGAACAGATATAAAAATACTTTAGCGCAGAGAAAAAAAAAGTTTGGTTTATAAAGAGATAATAAAAATACAACAAAATTGGTATTCTAAAGAGTGTAAGACTTAATGTGATGTAATGTACTGCTTCTAAGTGGCCAATTTGCAGTAGAATTCGAGAAAAAGCTTTGTGTTATTGCAAAAGACATTAAGTCCACCAGAGGGAGCACTTTACGGGCTGCGACTTAGGAATGGGACAAGTTTTTGTTGTGTAGGGATTAGAGGCAGATATAGTAACAGGGTGTGAATTCTTATTATAATATGGTTTCCAAGTGAAACAGCAATCCTCTAATATGCGACACATTATATCGAAGGCAGCAAATTATACTAGGAAAATCTATAGAAACCTGCAAATACACATTGTAACGTTTATTCTCAGTAACTTTGGAGTAAACATCTATTGTACTTGAGTCCTGAAAAGACATTTTCAGCAAGGTCACAAGACAACGTGAAATAATTTCCCCCCTGATTAATGCTATATATCCCCCCCTACAGGTGTCTATGGGGCATACAGTATTTACTTACCCGGTCCCTGCACGATCCCTGATCCGGACTGTCCAATTAGGATGAACTCTGCCAAGATTCATGAAGATCGTGCACCCGATTTCCTGCACGTGTCGCTTCCCCGCTCAGGTCCGCCGGAGTTCACCTTCTTCTTCCTGGTGCATGTAAGTGTTTGGCTTGCGACACAAATTTAAATCTTAAATCCCGCACGTAGTCAGATTCCATCGAATCGTCCGATGGCCTGCCCCCCGATTTGTGTTGCGTGAAAGCCGGCGTGATTGCGACACAAAACAATCAGGTGCAGCACAATCCCCAGCGTGATCCTTGAAAAGCCGAAAAAAACGTCAAAAAAGCGGCCGCGGGACCCTTAGTAAATAAGCCCCTATGGGTTACTTTTATTCCAGTTTATTTATCATTGATTTACATGGCATAAAAAGTCTCAAAAAAAGTCACATTGACTGCTGGTCTAACGGGGAGCAGAGCTCCAAAAATAGACGTAGGACTGTCTGGTTTGTTGCTCGGGTTTTACCTTGTGGTACTTTTGAGGTGGACGTGAGGTCATCAGTTGAGGGCGGTTTAATTACAGGTGACCGGTATTCCATTTGACCTTTTTTGGCCTTAATGATTTCTAGATGGACATATATTATGGCTGGTCCATATATGATTTATATTGCTATATTATGATCTGTATGCGCATCGCTTCCTTTCTTGGGGTGCAATGAATTCTTTTTACTTTGTGGATATTTTCCACATGTCAGCTATTATCCTGGTGCCGAACATATTAGCACCAATCTATATTTATTTTTAATTTCATTTTTTATATAAATTTAAAAAAAAAATATTTTTCATTTGGGCATGTGGGGTATTTATTGACATCTATGGGGATACTTTACCAATTTGGACACTTTTGTATTGTTTTGCACTTTTTTGAACACATTTTTTGCACATATTTTTATGGTATTAAATCATTTTAAATTATAAATCATAAATTAATTGTTTTGTCACTTTATTCACTGTGACCCTTGTAATTTGGACTTCAGCACTTTTTTATTCTAGGGACTTGCACTCCAGCACCTTGTCCTTACATATTCACCATCATATAATTTATGGTGCACTTATGCACTTTGTTATTATATATCTTCTGTAATCCTTTGGGCTTATTATATATGAGTAAGCACGAGCACTTCATATTTATTTGCACATATTGCATATGCACTCTTTTTGCATCTCCATATATTTTTAATAAGGTTCCTTACGGACGGTATTGCCACTTATATTATCCAGTGGCAGCTATTAGAATGTCCATTCATGTATTCCAATAGCTAGGACAGTGATGGCGAACCTTTTAGAGACCAGGTGCCCAAACTACAACCAAAACCCACTTATTTTCCATCAAGTGCCAACATGACAATTTAAACAGTAACATATTGCTCCCTGTCCTTTCACAACATTCAATCAAATTGGCCCTCTGAGGACACCAATACAGTTGAAAGCAGGAGGGCAACGGGACCTCCAAAGATAATCCAGCCCTGTTCACACCTTCTCACTCCTGCAGTTCTAATCTGTCAAAGATGTGTCATCTTAAAAGAGCATTGAGAGCAGCATCTCAAGTTGTCTGGGACTGCAGAAAGATTTGAGTCCTATCTGGTGAACTCTTTTCTGGGTAGACAGCTTGGGTGCCCACAGAAAGGGCTCAGAGTGCCACCTCTGGCACCCGTGCCATAGGTTCGCCATCACTGAGCTAGGATGTAGCGCTGAATGTTATGGTTTGTTTAATCTTTTTCTAGTTTATGGTCTATAAGTCCGTCCATTTATCTTTTAAAAACTTACTTGTAGATCCATCTATTAATCTACTTATACCTGCCCATACCTTGGCCCATACTTAAGATGGTGAAGTGGTGCGCATCGCTCCGGCGCATGCGCTCATCTTGGTGGCGACGCCGGACTTCCGGTTCACGATAACACCCACACCATGCGCATTGTGCGTCCGACCACAGCGATGCGCCAACATATACACTTACCGTCCACCTGCTCATCAGGTACAATTTCATTGGTTACAACATGACATCTGACCTGCAACATTTGGTATATATGCTGGGCATCTACCACACCACAGCACACCTCGGGGTGCTCTGGTGGTGGTCGTGATTCGATGGTTCACAATTTTGGTATTACGCAACACCCTGGTGGTTAATATGCTTGGTTACAACCAAAATTGGATATACTGTGATCATATTGATATTTGTGCATTTGTGTAATGCTTGCTATGCATTGAAAGACTGGTGACCATCGCCACACCAGATAAACACTTCCACATGAATCATGTTCTCTAGGGTGGCCCAAGGACAAGGAAATCAGTAGAAAACTAAAACTAACCGGTATACGAATGCAGCGTACTATCCAAGTTCAAGCTTTGTATTAGACAGTCTTTCTTTTGGACAGAAAAGCTTACTGATCTGTATGAGGGGGATTAACGGAAGGAGCTACATTTGCTTTAAGGAAAACCACACATGATAAACCAGAGACACTTACTCATAAGTTCAGCCACTGTCACTGTGGTTATCTTCTTATATTTGTTAAAGATGAACACCTTCCTTCTAAAATCAACTTGAGAAATGATGCTAATGAGCCTCTGATGGATGTTACCAGAGCCCCTCAATGGTGAAGCTTCACAGGCTGTTACAATGAGCAGAGCAGGTCTCCCCTACCCAGTGCATTGTTCCAACAATAATGTACTGTGCTGCGATTCACTAAGATCTTGCACTCCATATCCTGCATGTGTCACTTCCCCGCTCAGGTCCGCCGGAGTTCACCTTCTTCTTCCCGGTGCATGTAAGTGCAAGATCTTGCGACACAATTTGAAAGTTAAATCCCGCTCAGTCTGAATCAGTCGGAAAATCCCAGAAACATAGGAAAACCTGAGCAAAGTGTGTCTGCGGACCCTTAGTAAATAAGCCCCAGTGTCTTACTTGCAAGCAGCATGTTATAGAGCAGAAGGGGCTGAGCAGATTGTACATAGTGTTCTATTGGCATAAAGTATGTTATAGAGCAGGATTAGCTGAGTGGATTGTACATAGTTCCATCTGCATGTTGCATGTTATTGAGCAGGAGGGGCTGAGTAAGTTCTACACACTGTAATACACTATCTACACATAATGGGGGTCATTTACTAAGGGCCCGATTCGCGTTTTCCCGACGTGTTACCCGAATATTTCCGATTTGCGCCGATTTCCCCTGAATTGCCCAGGATTTTGGGCCACGCGATCGGATTGTGGCGCATCGGCGCTGGCATGCATGCGACGGAAATCAAAAAAATGTTGCGGAGCTTGCACTTACCTTCACTAGGAATAGGCTGGTGAACTTGAGTGTGTTCCGATGCTCTTCAGCGCAGCGACGCCACCTGGTGGACGTCGGCGGAACTATCTTAATAAATCCCGGCCGGACACGAATCCAGTGCAGAGAATGCACCGCTGGATCGCGAATGGACCGGGTAAGTAAATCGGCCCCAATATTTTATAGAGAAAGGAAGGAATTAGCAGATTGCACCTAATATTCTATCTGAGGGGGCATGTTATAGAGCAGGAAGAGCTAAGCAGATTATACAAAGTGTCCTATTGGTAGGCAGCATGCAATAGATCAGGTGGAGCTGAGCACATTGTAAATAATGGGACACATTTACTTACCCGTCTCGTCGCAATCCCCGAGGTGCGTTGTCTGATGAGGATTCGGAGCTACCGAGATTCACTTAGATCGTGCGTCCAATTTCCTGCATGTGTCGCTTCCCCGCTGAGGTCTGACAGAGTTCACCTTTTTCTTCCCAGTGCATGTAAGTGCATGGCTTGCGACGCAATTTTGAATGTTAAATCCTGTGTGTTGTCCGAATCCGTCAGATCGTCCGACGGCCACGCCCCCTGATTTGTGTCACATGAAAGTCTGATCGCATGCGACAAAAAGCCCTTCTAAAAGCGGCACACATCGGAAATTGACGGATAGTGCGTCCGCGGACCTTTAGTAAATGAGCCCTAGTGCTGCAAGCAGCATGTTATAGAGCAGGAGGGGCTGAGCAGATTATCCAGAAGCAACATGCTATAAAGCAGAAGGCGCCAAGTAGCTTGCACACAATTTCCTACCTGACATAATTTTATACAGAAGAAAGAACTGGGTAGACTGTATGTAGTATACTATCTGCAGGGAGCATGTTACAGAGCAGGAGGAACTGAGCAGATTGTTCAGATTTTCCTATCTGCTGGCAGCATGTTTAGATGATTAGATTGTACATAGTGTCCTATCAGTAGGCAGCATGTTATAGAGCAGGAGGAGCTGAGCAGATTGTTTATAGTGTCCAATCTGCAGGCAGCATATCATAGAGCAGGAGGAGCTGCAAATGTTATGTCATCTATTAATTTCTGTTCTTAGGAGTCCAGTCAGTGGTCCATATAAGTAATAATCAACCTGCCTCCTACCACCAGAGAGCTGTCAATCACAGATTAGGCTTCTTAACAAAAAAACAGGGATGATTCTATTTTTTTCCCCACAATAGTCATCAGCCTTCTCAGCTCTTCCTGCTCTGTAACACACTGCACACAGATAAGACTCAGTGTACACTGTGAATGGGACATGAACCTCTGTAATTCATGGGCAGTGGGTTTGGTTCTGATGTCTGTGTGTAGCAAAAATCTCCATGGCTTTAGTCACTGGTAGATTCCTTCTCATTAATTCACCAACAACCACTTCCAGTACCTATAATACAACGTAATATCCTGATATCCTTAATTATCCCCAAATCAAAGACACAACCCGTAAAAATTTTTGTTCTAATCTGGGCATTTACATTTATTGATATTCATCTTTCATTTAGGTACATTTCTTTAATTGGATCTTATTACAAAAAATGTACCTGAGTGAAGATAATTTCTCATAGAAATGCTATCCCATAGAAATGAGATTGTTGACCTTGGATATGACCACCATTGTTTTGACATATGAAATGGCCTGGAGATACACCATATCCCACAGCCGTCTTGTGGAAATGAACGCTGAATCAGAGTGGTTGTTTGGGCATCAATAGTGCATGTCTGACCAATGGTGCCAGAGTGCGGTGGTGGTCGTATCCATGGACGGCTATCTTGGTTTTAAGATGGACAAATTTATGGAAAATTATCTTCACACAGGAACAATTTTTTTAATAACGTACAATTGAAGAAATATATATATATATATATATATGTATATATATATATATATATATATATATTGAAGAAAAAAAATCTTAGTTTATTTAATTAACTGTGAATACCGAGTTGGGAATATCCCTTTAATGTCTGCACTCTATGGATTCCTAGTCAGTAGCTTGTGCTGTGCTTTATATAGTATACAGATAGTAGTGTTTTATAGGTTCTAATGTGTTTCTGTAAAACATTCCCTTACAATGTGTAAGTGTCTATGGGGCTGACATTCTCCCAATGTATGGAAATGCTTACAAATATATATGTTCGCCAGAAGCCTTTTCAAATAGAAAGCGCTTATGCTACACACTGGGCGACCCTCGAGGAATGTCATCGAAAATGGATTGCTCTAGCTGAGAAAATCAACCACTCAGTGTATAGTAATGTATTACAAACATGTCCCCAAACCGAAAGCTGTCAGCACGGTGACAAGGGAACCTCAGCCACATATTTGCTAACACAGTCCAAATATTGAGTCGCCACCGATCAGCAATTCAATCTAAGTGACCTTGCGCAATTTCGACCACGAAACCTCAAATCTGATTGATTTCTATGAGTGGTTGCTCACGAGAGAATAACCCCCATCATTGCCTATAACATAAGAATCCCCCCCCCTCCCATAGAAATCTCCAGTCTTTTCTTCCAGTCAATAGGAATGATTTTCACCCAAGGTTGCACTGTATCCTAACTTACAATTACTAACACTTAACAAGAGTATCTTTATGGGCAATTACACAATTTAATTATATTCTTTGGCGCGGTAAAATAAATTTGCAGTTAAGAATTTAATTGTACTTTGCGCTTATTTAACTGACAGTAATTAGATCATTATCTAAATTTAATTGGACCTAGGTCATTACTTTATGTTTTCCTCATATTATATATAATTTTCACGAATCAACATCTTCGAAAAAATTTGACTTGGGGAAAAAGCAGCTGGGTGTAAGGACTGCAGGCGTCCACTAGGTGGCAGCGTAGCATTAGAGTTCTATGCAGTGAGGCTGGAAATCCTGGTCTTTCCGATAGGAAGCTGATTGCTCGGTTGCTTGGACACAGACAGCTGAGGTGTGTATTGACCTGAGAGCGGAGCGGTGTAATTCAGAAGCTTATTGCTATTCTTGTGATAACCACTTTAAAAAAAAAAAAAAAACTTCCCGAGAAAAATATGTGCTTTAAAGAAATAACAATAGCAACAAAGAAAATGCTAATCAAAAAGCTGGCATTTTAGGAACTAACAGGCGACCGATGGGGATAAAGAATAGAAATGTTCTGCGTTGGAGGTATTAATAATATACCATTAGCTCAATTATGTTTGTCAAAGGGACAATGCTTTCTAATGCGATATCCCTGCAACGGAGAAAGTTTGATGTCAAAAAAAGTAGTCATGTTCTTTAATGGCGACTTTGAAAAGAGATGTTCCAGGTAATTTTAGGTCAGGGGTGAGGCAAATATTGCTGTGTGGAGGAGCGGAGCATTCACAGAGACGGCAGGCGGCCGCAGACCTGATGACAATAGGTAGAGGAGTCACCCAGACACTTATTCACGGCTTTGTAATATTTCGCCTTTGTCCAAATGAACCGTTAGATTTCCCATTCACATTAAAGAGGTCAAAGGAAACCTCACCGTATAATTTGGAGCCCCACGTGGTTTTACCAGTTGGATTATGTTATATTGTATCAGCAAAAATTTGCATATGGAAATTCTGATGCTTAGTTTTTTTTTCCCGTTTCAATAATTTTTATTGATTTTAACAGATTAAAGCATAAAATTCAGTAAATTTAGTAAATACAAAATATTGATCAGCTGGTTGCATACATCTTAAATCAGAAGGTTTTTTTTTTTTTTTAAACGCTGTATTGAAATAATTCCAACATTTCCATTTCTCTACAAACCCACCATTCTCCGCAGTAAGTTTCTCAAAATTTTTTAACTTTCTGGACTTCTGCCAGAAAATCTTCAAAGGACGGGGACTCCGCACTGCCCCACTTTCTGATGCTTAGTTAAAGGGGTTGTCCACTTTCAGCAAATTATTGATATGGATGGTGTGGTGAAAAGTATTAGTATTGGTGTGAACAAACTCTGACTGAAAACTGATTGCACTCTGATGCAAAATGTGCGTTTTTCACTGACCAAACCCTGATCGCACTCTGATCCGACTCTGATGTGATCTGCAACGCAAGTGTGGAAATGGCCTTACTGTTGAGGAGTCTGAACCTGACCTTAAGGCAGTGGTCACACGTTCCTCTAGCTGTCCATTCATAACGTGATGCTAGCGCACACGGGGCTGTCATGTGCATTCGGGCCGAGGACCGCCCCCCTGTGCGCTAGCGTCGCGTTATGAACCGAAGGCTAGCGGAACTTTTGACCGCGGCCTAATAGTGGACACAGTGGGGGAAATTTAGAAATTTTGGAATAGGGAACGTGCTATAATTTTCAGTGGGATTTAAGGCCGTTCATTCATCAGAGTGAAATAGAACTCCCTACATCAGAATTTTACTGCTCGAAGTTTGCGCCCCAAAATTGAACCAAAAAATGCGGCGGAAAAAAAGCGTTGGTTTTTATGGTTGGTTAATATGAGATGTTTCTGACTTTCACCTCTGCAGGTATTTTCTATCTTATCCATTGGGTTTGGATTATAGGAGACTTGAAGCCCAGAAGATGGTGACAGCGATCTCCCCCACTTTCCTCTGTTCTATCCATGTTACAGTAATGTGCTCATTATACCTTTGTCTCATAGGTTCTCTATGGTGTCACAATGTCTGTATTTATAACTTGTATATAGAGATGAGCGAACATACTCGTCCGAGCTTGATGCTCGTTCGAGCATTAGCGTACTCGAAACTGCTCGTTGCTCGGACGAATACTTCGCCCGCTCGAGAAAATGGCAGCTCCCGCCGTTTTGCTTTTTGGCGGCCAGAAACAGAGCCAAACACAAGCCAGGAGACTCTGCACTCCACCCAGCATGACGTGGTACCCTTACACGTCGATAGCAGTGGTTGGCTGGCCAGATCAGGTGACCCTGGGATAGACTAGCCCCTGCCCGCGCTGCTCGGATCATTCTCTGTCTGGATGCCGCTAGGGAGAGAGCTGCTGCTGGTCAGGGAAAGCGTTAGGGTGTTCTATTAGAATAGTGTTAGGCAGGAGTGATTCTACAAGAACCCAACAGCCCTTCTTAGGGCTACAATAACGTTATACTTTTTTTTTTTTTGTTTGCTTGTGGCTGGGCTTGCTGGCACTAGTAGTGCAGCTAGTACCATATTGTGAGGAATTTGCAGGGGTACTTGCTACCGTTGTGTTTAGCTCTTAGTGACACACATATCCACCAAAGTGGGAAAATTTATTAGGGGTTTGATTTCAATTAGGCACAGTCTGGCAGTTTCTTTTTATTTTACGTTTATTTTTTCATAATTCAGCGTCATCTCATCAGTGTGCTTTCATACTTGGCTAGAAAATAGCCAAAGGAGAATCCAAACGGCTTACTTACGCCTACAATAGCGTTATATATATTTGATTTCTGGTTGATCTGCTGGTGGCTGTCCTTGCTGCAGTGCATATACTAGCCAATTGTGAGGAATTTGGAGTGAGACTCGCGACCGCTGTGTTTAGCGCTTAGTGACGCACATATCCATCGCAAAGACCGAAGTGGGAAAATTTATTAGGGGTTGGATTTCAATTAGGCACAGTCTGCCATTTCCTTTTTATTTTACGTTTATTTTTTCATAATTCAGCGTCATCTCATCTGGCATAGCAGTGTGCTTTCATACTTGGCTAGAAAATAGCCATAGCAATAGGATAGCATTGTTTGGTTTTAAAAACTAAAAAACACAAAAAAAAACTAAAAAACACAAAAAAACACAAAAAAAAGTTAAAAAAAAATTAAAGTTATAACTTTCATTTTCAAAATGTTTAACCCGAGGGCTAGGGGTAGAGGACGAGGGCGGGGACGTGGGCGTCCAACTACTGCAGGGGTCAGAGGCCGTGGTCCTGGGCGGGGTGAGACACCACCTGCTGATGAGGGAGCAGGGGAACGCCGCAGAGCTACACTCCCTAGGTTCATGTCTGAAGTTACTGGGACTCGTGGTAGAGCACTGTTGAGGCCAGAACAGTGCGAACAGGTGATGTCGTAGATTGCCGACAATGCTTCGAGCAATTTGTCCACCAGTCAGTCTTCCACGCAGTCCACCCATGTCACCGAAATCGGCACTCCTCCAGCTCCTGCACCTCAGCCTCCTCCCCCCCAGTCTGCCCCCTCCCAGGAACATTTGGCATTTGAACTGGCATACTCTGAGGAACTGTTTTCTGGACCCTTCCCACAGTCACAAACCACTTGTCCGGTTGCTGCTGAGCAATTTTCCGATGCCCAGGTTTTCCACCAGTCGCAGTCTGTGGGTGATGATGACCTTCTTGACGTAGTGGAAGAAGTGTGTAAAGAGGTGTCCGACGATGAGGAGACACGGTTGTCAGACAGTGGTGAAGTTGTTGTCAGGGCAGGAAGTCCGAGGGGGGAGCAGACTGAGGGATCGGAGGATGATGAGGTGACAGACCCAAGCTGGATTGAGAGGCCGGGTGAACACAGTGCTTCTGAGACGGAGGAGAGTCCTCGACCAGAACAGGTTGGAAGAGGCAGTGGTGGGGCCAGACGGAGAGGCAGGGCCAGAGCAGGTGCATCAGCGCCAAATGTGTCACGTAGTGAAGCTCCCGTGGCGAGGACTCCCGCGGCGAGGGCTAGATTTTCAGAAGTCTGGAGGTTCTTTAAGGAAACACCGGATGACCGACGGACTGTGGTGTGCAACCTTTGCCAAACCAGGATCAGCAGGGGTTCCACCACTACTAGCTTAACTACCACCAGTATGCGCAGGCATATGAATGCTAAACACCCCACTCAGTGGCACCAAGCCCGTTCACCTCCGGCCGTGCACACCACTGCTCCTTCCCCTGTTTCAGCTGATAGTCAGCCCCCTGCCCAGGACCCTGGCACAAAAACCCCATAGTCGCCTCCACGATCCTCCACAGCATCCACCAGCGTTCAGCTCTCCATACCCCAGACGCTGGAGCGGAAACGGAAATATAGTGCAACCCACCCGCACGCCCAAGCCCTTAATGTCCACATCTCCAGATTGCTTAGCCAGGAGATGCTGCCCTATAGGCTAGTAGAGACCGAGGCCTTTCGCAACCTCATGGCGGCGGCCGCCCCTCGGTATTCGGTCCCCAGCCGCCACTACTTTTCCCGATGTGCCGTCCCAGCCCTGCACCAGCACGTGTCAGACAACATCATCCGTGCCCTGACCAACGCCGTTTCTGACAAGGTCCACCTGACCACGGACACGTGGACGAGTGCTGCCGGGCAGGGCCACTATATATCGCTGACGGCACATTGGGTTAACTTGGTGGAGGCTGGGACCGAGTCTGACCCTGCGGCTGGTCATATACTGCCGACGCCGAGGATTGCGGGGCCTACCTCGGTCCAGGTCTTTCACGCCTACTATGCCTCCTCCTCCTCCCACCCCTCCTCCACCTCCTCCTCCGAACTACCATCCGTGGGCATGCCGCCATCAGTCGGTAGCTCTAGGCACAGCAGCAGTGCCGTCGCTAAGCGACAGCAGGCGGTGCTCAAACTGCTGAGCCTAGGCGATAAAAGGCACACCGCCCAAGAGCTATTACAGGGCATTCCACATCAAACTTGTTAACTTTGTCGCCACCCTGCTGTGTAATCCACAAAATATACTGGCAAACTTTTATCATTTATTTCAGCGCTTCTTGCGCATCTGTTTACATTCCCCTCACCCGCCATATCCCAAACTTATAAGAACGCTACTACACTTGATCTTATACAAAAGGTTCTTAGAAGTGCTGTTTGGGGAGTAGCCTAGAGACAGGGGCTTGGATTGGCGAAAGCTCGCCTGGCAGCGGAGCGCCAGCTCCATGCCAAGATCCAACTAACATAGTTTTAACTGCAGCACCTTTAATCTACTACTAGTTCACTGCCTCCATACATGGCCGCCTTATCAAACGAGCTGTGTCAGGCAGAATTTTGGATTGTTTTCATGGCTTCCATGTTAACTTTGTCGCCACCCTGCTGTGTAATCCACAAAATATACTGGCAAACTTTTATCATGTACCGATATTATTTGAGCGCTTCTTGCTCACCTCCTTTGGTTCCTCTCTGCCACCCATTGGTTTGAAGCCTGAGTCCATTTAGGGTATGTCGCCATGCCACTCTCTAGCCTGCCGCTGCTGCCGCTGCCTCTGCATGCCGTCCCCTATAGTGTCAGGGTCAATTATTGGATGTTTTAGATGCTATCTTGCTTCATTCTGTCACTCTGTCATGGCCATGCTGTTGCCCATAATTTTGGCATAATGGTGCGATTAAGCAGCCTCAGAGGCATCCATGCATGCTGCCCCTGCTGTTTCCTGTCCATTTCCGTGGTGTTTCCATCCTTTTCTGAGGTTCCCAGGTGTTTGGCCAAGCTTCCCTGTGCAGAGCCTTGGTCCCCTTGAAAAATGCTCGAGTCTCCCATTGACTTCAATGGGGCTCGTTATTCGAGACGAGCACTCGAGCATCGGGAAAAGTTCGTCTCGAATAACGAGTACCCGAGCATTTTAGTGCTCGCTCATCTCTACTTGTATACAATGGAGATGTCACTGCCCGGCCATAGTGTTAGGACCACCAGTTAGGACCAGGTAGGAAGGGACAAGGAGATCCTGCTCAGGCATAAGGAGCAGCTAGTGACAAAGCAGTGTGACATCTTTTATTACAGAACGGTGTGTATATATTAATCGGTCGCTGCAACGTTCTTTTTTATATTATTTTTAAACTATGATGGCATATTGTTCCCTGTGCTGTGGCTGTTTGTACTGTAACATTAAGATTATTATTGAAATATGACATTTGTGTGGTTATAAACTCGGTACAGTGACATAAATATATCTATTATCCCTGTACTGTGACATCACTGTGCGTATTATCCCTGTACTGTGACAGCACTGTGCGTATTATCCCTGTACTGTGACATTAATATATCTATTATCCCTGTACTGTGACATCACTGCGTGTATTATCCCTGAACTGTGATATCACTTTGTGTATTATCCCACTACTGTGACATCACTGTGTGTATTATCCCTGCACTGTGACATCACTGTGTGTATTATCCCTGTACTTTGACATCACTGTGTGTATTATCCCTGTACTGTGACATCACTGTGTGTATTATCCCTGCACTGTGACATCACTGTGTGTATTATCCCTGTACTGTGACATCACTGTGTGTATTATCCCTGTACTGTGACATCAATGTGTGTATTATTCCTGTACTGTGACATCGCTTTGTGTATTATCCCTACACTGTGACATCACTGTGTGTATTATCCCTGTACTGTGACATCACTGTGTGTATTATCCCTGTACTGTGACATCACTGTGTGTATTATTCCTGTACTGTGACATCGCTTTGTGTATTATCCCTACACTGTGACATCACTGTGTGTATTATCCCTGTACTGTGACATCACTGTGTATATTATCCCTGTACTGTGACATCACTGTGTGTATTATCCCTGTACTGTGACATCGCTGTGGTTATTATCCCTGCACTGTGACATCGCTTTGTATATTATCCCTGTACTGTGACATCGCTGTGTATATTATCCCTGTACTGTGACATCACTGTGTGTATTATCCCTGTACTGTGACATCACTGTGCGTATTATCCATGCACTGTGACATCGCTGTGCGTATTATCCCTGCACTGTGACATCGCTGTGCGTATTATCCCTGCACTGTGACATCACTGTGCGTATTATCCCTGCACTGTGACATCACTGTGCGTATTATCCCTGTACTGTGACATCGCTGTGTGTATTATCCCTGTACTGTGACATTACTGTGTGTATTATCCCTGTACTGTGACATTACTGTGTGTATTATCCCTGTACTGGGACATCACTATGTGTATTATCCCTGTACTGTGACATCACTGTGCGTATTATCCCTGCACTGTGACAGCACTGTGCGTATTATCCCTGCACTGTGACAGCACTGTGCGTATTATCCCTGTACTGTGACAGCACTGTGCGTATTATCCCTGTACTGTGACAGCACTGTGCGTATTATCCCTGTACTGTGACAGCACTGTGTGTATTATCCCTGTACTGTGACATCACTGTGCGTATTATCCCTGCACTGTGACATCACTGTGTGTATTATCCCTGCACTGTGACATCACTATGTGTATTATCCCTGTACTGTGACATCACTGTGTGTATTATACCTGTACTGTGACATCACTGTGTGTATTATCCCTGTACTGTGACATCACTGTGTGTATTATCCCTGCACTGTGACATCACTGTGTGTATTATCCCTGCACTGTGACATCACTGTGTGTATTATCCCTGTACTGTGACATCACTGTGTGTATTATAACTGTACTGTGACATCATTGTGTGTATTATCCCTGTACTGTGACATCACTGTGTGTATTATCCCTGCACTGTGACATCATTGTGTGTATTATCCCTGTACTGTGACATCACTGTGTGTATTATCCCTGTACTGTGACATCACTGTGTGTATTATCCCTGTACTATGACATCACTGTGTGTATTATCCCTGTACTGTGACATCACTGTGTGTATTATCCCTGCACTGTGACATCACTGTGTGTATTATCCCTGCACTGTGACATCACTATGTGTATTATCCCTGCACTGTGACATCACTATGTGTATTATCCCTGTACTGTGACATCACTATGGTTGACCCCGGATAACTATACACTGCATCTATTTGTCATGTCAATGTCTTTCTATTATAAATGAATGCATTGGCTCTAATGCATTCTATCCATTTGATCCATAAGGATAGTTATAGGCTGTACAGTTTGCACTTCCTTCCTCAGGGGCCCATCAGTGGATTCCCCTTTGCACCTAGGGCCCAGTCCATGCCTGTTTGTATCCCGAGTCTTCCCCCATTACTTGCAGAGTGATCGGAGCTTGTTTTATACTTTCTGAATCTTTCTCTGTTAAACCAGCAACACAATCTGATAAAACCCTGTGAATGCACAGATATTCATACACAGGCATCACTCCGCACCCGCCACAAACACAACTGACAGAGAAGAATTTTATTCCCGGCTCAGGAACAATTGGTCATGGCATCAGCAGCGCTTGTGTTAATCTTCCTCTGGATCAACACAAAACACATCGGACACAAGCGGCACATGACTGATCTGTGCCTCCCCGGGTCTGACCCGAGTAATTACACATTTCCTGGGACATCTCATTATTTCATGACTTAATGCCGCACACACGATGATCAATTCTCCTCCTATTACCCAAGGATCTGGAAAAAGAAAATTATGCAAGAATTGTTCCGGGAGATAAATATTTCTAGGAGTAAACAAGACACTTTCATTACATTTCTCTTCCCAAGAAGCCAAGGAATAGGAGGCAGAACAGCAGGGCGGGGGGATTATTTCTAATTCCAGTTAAAGTTGCACATTTTCTTTTTACGGTCTTCATATAACAGCGAGGATCGTGCACACGGAGATATGTAGTGGTGGATGGGACTATACTGAGATATTGGGGCTCATTTACTAAGGGTTGTGCTGCGCACTTTCGTTGCACCTTTTGTCGGTCTCTGCACTGTTTTTGGGTCTAAAACGGTTTGCACAGGTATTTAAGAAGTATGTGCGCTGGGATTGTTGCGCACACGACTCTTATTGTTGCAAAGCTGCGATGGCTTACATGCGACGGAAACTAGGGGGCGTGTCGTCGTACGGTTCGACTGATTCGGACTGAGCACCATATTTAACTTTCAAATTGTTAGTGGGAGTGGGAAACGTTACATTCATGACTTTGGGTGCACAATCTTAGTGAATCGTGGCACAGTGAACTTTCGGTAAACTCTGGTGACCCTGTAAGCAGGGGTGCACCTGCCATGAGGCAAGTTGAGATTCTCGCCGCAAGCGGCGCCCTCCTGCTGGATGAAGGAGCTCCCGCCCGCTGGCATGTGCTCTGGCGAGCACACATCTCCTGCCCCGCACATTCCCTGCCCAGTACCCATCACATCCACCCACGCGCGGCCAGCACATGTACATGCACGCCGGCCGACACTTCCCCCCGCGGCCCACCCATCACTGTAGCTGCCCACTGGCTGGCAGAATTATATACTATATGGAGGCACGCTGTGTGTAGTATATGGTATATGGCCACTCGTTGTATGTATTATAAGGTATATGGCCACTCGTTGTATGTATTATATGGTATATGGGGGCACGCTGTATGTATTATATGGTATATGGGGGCACCCTTTATGTATTATATGGTATATGGGGGCACGCTGTATGTATTATATGGTATATGGCGGCACGCTGTATGTATTATATGGTATATGGAGACACGCTGTATGTATTATATGGCATATGGTGGCACGCTGTATGTATTATATACTATATGGCGGTACATTGTATGTATAATATACTATATGGTGGTACACTGTATGTATTTTATGGTATATGGCAGCACACTGATGGATTTTATGGTATATGGCGGCACACTGTATGTATTGTATGGTATATGGCCGCACACTGTATATATTGTATGGTATATGGTGGCACACTGTATGTATTATATGGTATATGGCGGCACGTTGTACAGGGGCGTAACTACAGTGGTAGCAGCCACAGCAGCCACTATGGGGCACGCAGTGTCAGGGGGCCCCATCATCCGACCTGACATAATAAGGAATGGAGGATGTACACCATTATATCTATAATATACTGCACGTGTCCAGCATAATATGAATATAACATATACTGGGATGTGTATACGGTGTCTGTATACACTGTATGTGAGTATGTTGCATATGGCACTTTATGTGTGTGTATATGCACATGAGTGCATTTATATGTGATTGTAACTCGCATGTGTAAGTATACTAATATGTATATTTTTTAAGTGGGATGGGGGGGGCTGTCTCTCCTAGTTATGCCACTGACGCTGTATGTATTTTATATTATATGGCGGATTGTTGTATGTATTTATTTCTTTGTGGTAGCTCGCTGTGTGTATTATATAGTACATGGTGGGATGCTCTATGTATTTTGCATTGCTTTATTTTCTAATTAAACCAATATGATCGGGTCTGGTCCTGACACTCCTCGATATTTTACATATATGGAGTGGGGGGGGGGGGTCTTTCTATAGCTCGCCTAAGGCAGTAGAAAGCTAGGTTCACCCCTGCCTGTAAGTAAATTTGCCGCATTGTGTAACTTACAGTAATATAATGCACATCCTCTATGTGTGAAACAATTACAATCACCAAGTTCATATATTAATTTTATATTTTATTAGTAGCAAAAAAATTTTTGAATAACAAAAATTGGATACATAGAATGTCAATAATGAGTGGACCAAAAAATAAAACAAAGATAAAAAGTGGCTGTGCAGAGTAAATAGCCAAGAGGAGGCATAGGAGTAGGTTATACAATCCAAATTAAATGTATTTGAGAGCACAGAGAAGGCATGAGAAACATGGTAGACATAAACCAATGTGACACATATAAACGGGTTGTACTGATACCATACCAGGGACACACGCCACAAACCCCGACACGTGTTTCGCCGCTTAGGCTTTCTCAAGGGGAGTGCTGGTTGTTTGAGGGTGTCTAGAATATAAGGAACTACAGACCAATGAAAAATAACTGTGAATAATTACCACCTGGATCACTTTAATGTAGCAGCGTTTATCGCCCATATGAACAGCAAGCAGCGGTCTGGCGGCGCAGTGCGCATGCGCGGGAACGGCAGGTTATCGCGAGGGTCGCCGCAACTCCTACAGCGGCGATCCCGGCCGGGATAGATTATGCGCATGCGCAAAATCAGCAGCAGCAACGCCGATGAAAACAGCCAATGCGCACGCGCAGAGAGATATAGATATGCCGAGTAAGTATAATAAAAATACCTAATACATATTGCACATAAGCCCCTGGTATAAATATAAATATAATATAATAATACATGAAGAATATATGAATAATATATACAAAAGTGATTAAAAATACAATATAATAGATGTACATGATAAGAGCATGGAAAAAAAAATGACAGGAGTCCAAGCGTGAGCATAATGAAACATGGTAATAAATAATGTGAACAGGACGACGTATATTACATTTAGTATATCCTATAAATTAGTGAGTGAATAAAGTGCAAAAAATAAAAGTGCAAACCCAGTGCAAAAGTGAACACACGTGATGGTGCGAATATGATAATAATATGATAATAATAATGAAATAGGGGGGCAATTGTATAGACATAGGCCAGTGAACGCAAGAATGAATGGAGGCGATGGGATCCGATGACTTCTTTAATTGGGATTTTTTTAATTTTTTAATTGTTCATTGTCACTCTCCATGTGCGTTTTGTTGTTTTATTTTCATTCTCGCTTTTGGTTCTATTCATATCTTTAGCTTCATCTTTCTTACATATAATCATTCTGTATTAGGTGGTGTCTGTCATGTTGTTTCTTTTTTCTTTTTGCAGAAGTCATCAGATCCCATCGCCTCCATTCATTCATACAAGATTTGCTCTTGGGTCAGAATATATTCAGTCTAAACCCATGTTGTGGGAATTTATCATATTCCGATGCTCGTGCAGTGACACATAATATAGGCCACGCCTCCCTGTCCTGGCGGATATACCGTGAGGCATAGGCCTCTTGATGTATCCACTAAGTGGCCACGCCACTGCCCAGAACTATGCAATTTCTAGCCATTATTGCAGTGCTTGTACACCAGAATACTGATATCCCCCTTTGTCTTGGATATTGGTAAATTTCCTCCCTCTAGTTTTCTAAAACACAGATTTTTCATCTCATTTTTTGAATTTTTACATACTTTTTTATTCACCCTTTCCTCTCCCCCTTTTTCAAAGATGCCAAACCTCATTAAAAAAACAGCTTGTCACCATTTTTCCAAGATTTATGTGAAGCAGATAAGGTTTAGATTTGCTTTGGAGTTGAAAATGGTATATCCTCCGCGAATCTACAAACCAACAGAACCCTCATCTGCAACAGATCCTTCATACCTCGAAAGTCACGAGGAGCAGCTTTTTTGAATTAGACTTAGCAAATCCCACCATTACTCATTTGGGAATTTAGAGTCCAAGACAACTAGTTTAACTCTTTTCCATGATCATCAAATTATTCCTGAAGATTGTTCTCAATGTTACAGAGGGCATGATCTCATTAAGGAGGTCAATGCTTTAAGGGGTACATATATGCTACGACTTATAGGGGTTCCCATGTTGGCAATATTATATGTATGTACACTCACCGGCCACTTTATTAGGTACACCATGCTAGTAACGGGTTGGACCCCCTTTTGCCTTCAGAACTGCCTCAATTCTTCGTGGCATAGATACAACAAGGTGCTGGAAGCATTCCTCAGAGATTTTGGTCCATATTGACATGATGGCATCACACAGTTGCCGCAGATTTGTCGGCTGCACATCCATGATGCGAATCTCCCGTTCCACCACATCCCAAAGATGCTCTATTGGAATGAGATCTGGTGACTGTGGAGGCCATTTGAGTACAGTGAACTCATTGTCATGTTCAAGAAACCAGTCTGAGATGATTCCAGCTTTATGACATGGCGCATTATCCTGCTGAAAGTAGCCATCAGATGCTGTGTACATTGTGGTCATAAAGGGATGGACATGGTCAGCAACAATACTCAGGTAGGCTGTGGCGTTGCAACGATGCTCAATTGGTACCAAGGGGCCCAAAGAGTGCCAAGAAAATATTCCCCACACCATGACACCACCACCACCAGCCTGAACTGTTGATACAAGGCAGGATGGATCCATGTTTTTATGTTGTTGACGCTAAATTCTGACCCTACCATCCGAATGTTGCAGCAGAAATCGAGACTCATCAGACCAGGCAACGTTTTTCAAATCGATGAGCTTGTGCAAATTGTAGCCTTAGTTTCCTGTGCTTAGCTGAAAGGAGTGGCACCCGGTGTGGTCTTCTGCTGCTGTAGCCCATCTGCCTCAAAGTTCGACGTACTGTGCGTTCAGAGATGCTCTTCTGCCTACCTTGGTTGTAACGGGTGGTGATTTGAGTCACTGTTGCCTTTCTATCAGCTCGAACCAGTCTGCCCATTCTCCTCTGACCTCTGGCATCAACAAGGCATTTCCGCCCACAGAACTACTGCTCACTGGATGTTTTTTCTTTTTCGGACCATTCTCTGTAAACCCTAGAGATGGTTGTGCGTGAAAATCCCAGTAGATCAGCAGTTTCTGAAATACTCAGACCAGCCCTTCTGGCACCAACAACCATGCCATGTTCAAAGGTTTGAACTGCAGGAGATTGTCTTGACCATGTCTACTTGCCGCCATGTGATTGGCTGATTAGAAGTTAAGTGTTAACGAGCAGTTGGACAGGTGTACCTAATAAAGTGGCCGGTGAGTGTATATCTCTCTCTCTCTCTCTCTCTCTATATATATATATATATATATATATATATGAATTAAATGAATGTGAATGGCCAGATGAGAATACCCCTTTAACGCTTTTCAATGGACCATTGCCTCAGCCTGGGGCATTCTCTCTTCAGTTCACCCTATCCACACACATATCCTGCTATGCATATGAAATGAAGTCTGAATTGTCAGACCAGGCCGATTGCTTGCATTATTTTTATTCCATTGGTTGAGGGTCTTGTTCTGATATTATATACCTAAAACGGTCATGGTTGTACAGCAATCATTCTGGATTATGACAAAAAGTGTTCTATGAAGTTTAACTATTGTAGTCAGAATTAATGTTTTCATGAATGTACTACAGTAGCTCATTCATAAGATCAGAAATGAATGGTTAACCTTCATTTCCCAAGCAGATCACTACGCCTTAGGCACTCATGACTTTCTGTTGACTAACCAGGGTTTCATTATTGGGCCATTTGGGGTATTTACTATCTATTGCCTACCTGGAACACACTAGGGGGCATTCATTATTGACTTTCAGATTGAAAACTTGCAGTGTCTGTTGTGCAATATTTATTAAAGGGGTTTTCTGACAAAACAAGTTAGGCCCTATCCGCAGGATTGGGTCTAACTTGCTGGTCTGTAGGGGGCTCAGTGTTAAAACCCCCACAGATCATGAGAATGGGGGGGTCCGATTGGGACCAATGTACTAATAGCGCAACAGCCTGTCGTGCATGGTTCATTCATCTCTATGGAGAGGATGGAGATTGCTCCATAGAGATGAACGGAGTAATTGGACTTGTGTGTCTGGCTGCTCCGCTCATTTTGGGGAGCGATACATCGGACTCCCTTGTTCTCGTGATCTAGTTTTCTTACACATTTTTTTTGGCACATACTTAGAGCTGTAAAAGCTAGTCTACTGGGGTCTATTTTACCTTTATGAATGTGGAGACAGTTCCAACCCTTTTCAGTCCTGTGCCACCCCATTAACCATTTGCACCACAATCTTAAATTCCAGCTAAAATTATAGCATGAATCGTGCACCAAAAACACGGACTATGCACCAAAATTGATAAATGCGCCACATTGTCTCACCCAGTCTTATAGACAGAGCCATTTTTCTTGTCCATATCCCATAAATCTTTACACTTGCTCATTTTTCCTTTTTCCTACGCATTAACTTAATGAACTGACTGTTACTCGCTGCCTCATTATGCATGTTCCATAAATGTCTATAATGAGACTTCTCTGACACTGTGTGAATTTATGGCAATTCTCTGCATAGCGATAATAAACCTAGTGCAATCAAACAAAACCAATTGTGCAAAGTTCTGTGTCTCTCAGTATTTTGATGGGTTTCCTAACAATACAATATTCTCAAATCATTTTATAAATGTGACCCTAACATGTTGGAGGATTGAGTACATGGGCTCTTGGGGCAAGAACTGATGACGTCTATGTGTCTTTTATTAAATTACTGTGAAATGAATAAATATGGATACATTTGGATTTTGGTGCCCATTGAAGGCTTCGGTTTCCTTTTCCCTGGCAATGAATTATTTTGTAGCATCTGTGTCCTCGATCTGATTACCTCCGTTTTCCATGCATAGATTTGGCTCATGAAGCTCACTGATAAGCATAGTATTATTTACTGTGTTCATAAATTCAAGTGAATGCAATCAGCTTTTTATAGCCATGTTTGTATAAGCTTTGTCTAGCAATTGATGCAAAAGTGCTGTAAATATTTTCTGTTATAATTGGTCTTTCACTTTTAAATGAGCTCAATATTTCATAAAGCCTCCGGAGAACTATCGCATGACAAAACATGCGTTCCTGTGACTTCTCTCCATTTCATCTGTTAATCTTACTGTCAATCTAGAAAACTTCATTGAATTCTGTGCTTTGTATGCAAGGCAAGATTTTACTTTGCAATTCATTATCTTTGGGCAATTTTCAGAGTAATATTTTGAAAATATCCTCATCATTGTAACAGTATTTGTATTCAGAAACCAAGGGGCACATTTACTAAGGGTCCATGGACCGCATTTCCGTCCGGTTTCTCAACTGTTTCTGCCGCATTTAACAGGGTTTTTTGGCGCACACGATCAGATTTTAGTGTAATTGCGCTGACTTTCAAGCGACACAAATCAGGGGGCGAGGTCGGACAACCTGACTGATTCTGACTAATCGCCGGATTTAAAATTCAAATTGTGAATTTGCAATGCACCCACATACACCGGGAAGAAGAAGGTGAACTCCGGCAGACCTGACCGTAGAAGCGACACATGCAGGATATCGGGCGCATGATTTTAGTGAATCGCCTCAGACTTCATCCTTGTTGGACAACGCACCTCGGGGATCGCAACAGAATTGGGTAAGTAAATGTGCCCCCAAGGGAATCCATACCATTGAGATAGAAAAGTGGGAAAACAAGTTGAGTATAGCTGTATCCCATTTAGTACTTTTGGTTCTGACAGTGTTTCCTAGCCAGGGTTCCCCAAAGACCTGGGGTTTCCTGATCACAGACCAGGGATTTTCCCACAAAACAAAACCAATCCATGCCCTATCCCAAAATAGCTTGAGCGGAGTTTTACAACCATCACTATTCATTGTTATTTCCATTGCTGGAAGCTGCTGGAATCAGCTAACTAGTGGTTAGACCCAAGTGATCTGATATTCACCTGATCCCTTAGATTAACATTGACCCCCAGGGGTAAGTACACCATGAACAGGCCATACTTATCTTAGAGACAGTGGGGCTTTACTATGGGCCTGCGGCCACATTTTTGTCAGGTTTTCTGACATTTTCGGGGATCACGCCAGGGATTGTGTCACACGCTATCGGATTTTGGCGCATCGGCGCCAGGTTTAGCGTGACACAAATCTGGGGGCGGGCCGTCAGGCGATGGCACGGATTCGGACAACGCGCTGGATTTAACATTTAAATTTTGTCGCAATACCAAGCACTTACATGCACCAGGAAGAAGAAGGTGAACTCCAGCGGACCTCAGCGGGGAAGCGACACATGCAGGATATCGGGCGCACAGTCTTAGTGAATCTCGCCAGCTGTGCAGGATCAATGCACCTCGGGGATCGCACAGGGACAGGTAAGTAAATGTGCCCCAGTATGGTTAAAGAGGCATACTATATTCATTGTTCTTCACTAGGATGTGCGCGAGAATGGGCTGTGGGTCTTGGGGCAGACAGATGTGGCTGGTATAGAAAGGCTAAGAGGGGACATAGCATTGATAGTGCATTTGCCTGCTATAGCATATGGCTGTGCTTTCCATGCTGCAGTGGAGTGCTGCACAGGAGATCTGGATCAAGTAAATATAACCTTTGTTATATTCATTAGGACCCACTTTGGGCCAATAGTCCAAAAAAGTTAAACCTGGAGAACCCCTTTAAGCAAGCTCAACTGATTAAAAGCTGCCAGGATTCCTAGGCTTCTAGAAAGACTCAAAATCTTAGTGTAAAACTTTACAGAAATCTATCAAAATCCATCATGATAAACCAGGGACACTTACTCCTAGATCCAGGCAATGTGACTGTGGTAATCTTCTTATATTTGTTATCCATTTCCTCCTTTCTAGAATCAACTTTTAATATTATGCTAATGGATCTGAAGGGCTCTGTTGGGCACAACCAGAGCCCATCTGTGCTGCTGCATCACAGGCTCTTACACTGTATCCCCCTCCCCCTATGCTCCCTGAGCACTTCCTCACCCTCTCTGATGTAATCTCACTGCAGCAGGGCAGGCTTAAGCACATAGTGGGGGGCAGTGATCCAGGGACAGTGTAACAGCCTTTGAAGCTGAGCACATAGGAGCTCTGGAAACACCTCCTAGAGCCTTTCAGACTCACCAACATAATTTTAAAAGTTGGTTTTAAAAGGAATAAGACCATGGATAGCAAACATAAGAATATTACCACAGTCACATTGCCTGAATCGATGAGTAAGCGCCTCTGGTTTATCATAAAGAATTTTGATGGTAGATTTTCTTTTGCCTAACTTCAATATGGAAGCTCGTTGGAATTCATGCTGCCTGTAGATAAGTTTAAAAAATGAAAGCTGAGCTGTAATTGGTTGCTATGGGCAAAATAGTACAGTTTTACAGTTCTACTTATTTGGTGTTAGATTGATTGCAATTGATTGTATCCAATAACTTCTAGAACACTAAGAAACTTTGGATTTTTTTTGAAAGGCTTATTATATTAATAGAATTGTTTTATCTTCACTTTCTGATTAACCAGCTGCTGTGCAACTGCAATATCCAGCCAGCCATTTCCCAACCATGTCTGATGTCGGATTTTCCAAAACCTGGAGAGCCATGGGTTAATGACAACAGATCTAAAGAGGCAGGAAGAATGTTACACTTCTTCTGTTATTCTTGAGTAACCCTGAAATTTAGAACAATTTATAAAGGTTAAGGGCAGAAACTGAGAAACAATCTGGTATAACTTATCAGGTCAGCAATAGTGGACACAATATCAGTAAAGATGAACAGGTTAAGAGAAAGTGAGAAAACATGACAGATGCAGCAGTCAAAGATCAAAATGCTATTCCTGATTTCTTTCTAGAAACTAACTTCTATTTTTGACTCAAGATAAGTCAATTAAAAACAAAACAAAAAAAGCCACAAACATAAAAACTAGAAATGTTGCTCCAAAGGATTTTAGGTTTATGATAAGACCTAGTGAGACTGCTAAATGTCCATAGTTATATAATAAAAAAATGATTGATAATTTCTGTAGTAACTTCTATATCTCTACCTATAGCTTTACAGTTGTCGCCCTAATGCATGACGTATTGTACTCCTTGCTTTAAAAAACGAAGAAGGATCCCGGCACCACAATTAAAAATTCTTGGCTCATTTTTTAAAAAATGTGTCGCTTGACACGCACTTACCTATAGCTTTGTGAGGGGGATACTGAGCAGAATTACAGGGGTGCAGCAGGAGACCAGCACTGGGGGATCCCCTCCAGGAGAAGCCACTGCTGAGGAGGTCACTGGGTGCTGCTGTGAGTGTTATCTTCATTCTGGGCTGTGGGAGAAGCAGAGAGGAGCTTGTAGCAGGATGACATGTAAGTGCCCGAATCTAACATTGTGCCGAAACTGCGCCAAAATTGCGCCTAAACTGTGTTAAAGTAAAGTGATTAATAAGAGGCAGAAAATATACATTATCTATCATATGTATTATCTATCTGTCTAGATATTGGTAAAAACAGGTGATGGTCTGGGTGCTATCCCAAGGAGTAATCAAGAAATATTCAGTATTATAGCAATAATTCTATCTATCTATCTATCTATCTATCTATCTATCTATCTATCTATCTATCGTCTCATATTTATCTATCTATCTATCTATCTATCTATCTATCTATCGTCTCATATTTATCTATCTATCTATCTATCATCTATCTTCTGTATGTCTATGTATATTTATGTCCTTGATCGATTTCTTATTCTCTATAGATGCTATACGTTTTTTTTTACTTTAATAAACACCCTGTAGGCTTGGGATTACTGTCCCAGAATTCTGTCAATAGTTACAAATTTGAAAATAATTGGAACTGCTTTCTGGAACATTCCAGTGACCTGTGAAATAACTTATTTACTGCCCATATATGTCAACATCTATAATTCATTTCTCATTTACAATAGAGAAAGCTGTGTCACGGTATTGCTACAAAAACATTTATTTATAAGAATTTCTATCCATTTATCCATAAAACTATGCATTTAAATAATTTAAACATTTGCTGTAACATTTTATATTGTATCTAGTATAAGTAATAACTCCACTGTTATCAACCTCCTCATTGCCAGAGCTTTTATGGATTGCTAGGTAGAGGGGTGCTGTATGACTCCAATGACAATCGGATCCCTGTCTCCTATCCAGCAGAGGTCATACTTGTTCCACTTCTCATGGATTTGAATGGGGATGTAAGAATTCATTATTATTTTTTTCTAAAAGTGTACTTCTTATTCTTCTGTGTATTTGCGCTGGCACGATTCTTGTAATAGCTTACAAAATTCATATGAGGTAATCAAGCATTCAGCAAATAATGCTCAATCTCCAAAGAATAAAAGAGTAACCTATTTTATATTTTTACATATTATTACATATATAATTATAGTAATGTTCATTTGTGTAGCATCAGCATCCGAGGCAGCTGTATCCAGAAGTGCAGTAAACGGCATGGCTGAAAATAGACAGAGCCTGGTGCAGAGAGATAGATAGAAGCGATAGATGATAGCCAGAAAAAAAGATATTAGATATTGGAGCGTTCCATTGGATAAGAATTGATTGTGATACATGAGAGGTAGATATAAAACACAAGACACAATTAGTGTCTTCCACTAATCTTCTTAAAGAGGCCTTGTCATCTCTACTGATCCCATGAGATGGCAATCTTGGAGCCCATTCTTATAATTTAACTTTTTGCCATTACTGTGAAGTTCCTCCTAAAAACTGATTAATACATTCACTAAGGGGAGTTGCCAATTTCTTTGTCAAAGGTGTTGTCCCTACAGAGTCAGACCCAGTCAACATTGAGAGTAACAAGTGTTGAATGTATCATTTTGTACAAGATAAGCTCCACCCCTTTTATACAGTGGTTGCAAATTAGTAACGGGGGAGGGGTGTTTTTAAATTTTAAATGATTTTTTATTGATGGTGGTATCCGCTTCTTGTGTATATTGGGGAGGGCATTGATGAACACTTATTAATCTGTACACAGATAGACTAGACCGTGTTACCCTAGAACGGATTCATCACTTTGTCTGATGCTTGATGATAAACCTGGTGTAGTTTAAGACTTTACTTTATACCATATATTAGTTGGTCTAGCTTACTGCACCACTTGTCACACCAACTTAATTTATTGGCACACTCCTTTTTCTTAATTCACACCCCTGTGTACAAGTCAGAAAAGTCCCTAAAACTAAAAGGGATAATAAAAGTGGTGCAGGGCATTTTCACAAATTATTCCATAATTCTGATATATCTTGACAAACTTCACTTATTCAGTAAACCTTGTTGTTTCTGTTTCTGGCAGTTTTACAAACACATGAATATTAGTGGCTGCTGGAGGTTGTTTTGCAAGGTTCTGGCTCTTCTGTTCCTCCTTGTACATAGGAGGAGCTTGCGGTACTGCTGCTGGGTTGTTACCCTCTTATGGCCACCTCCTTGTCTCCTGGTGTACTGACCTATCACCTGATATCTGCCCCATGCTCCGGAAACTGTGCTGACTGACACAGATAACCTTCTTGCCACAGCTTGCATTGATAGACACTTCCTTGTGCTACTTTTAGTGGTAACAGCAATGACAAAATGTAAGTGACCAAAACAACAACCAAAAATAATGAAAATAGAGAAATGGAAAACGGTCACCACCTATAGAACCACTCCTTTATAGGGGTTGTCTTGCTATTCACTAATTATTTTAACATATTGCGGCACATTTACTTACCCGGGCCTGCACGATCCCCACTGTGCATTGTCTGATGAGAATTAACTTTGCCGTGATTCACTAAGATTGTGCGCCTGATTTCCTGCATCTGTCGCTTCCCCATTCAGTTCACCATCTTCTTCCCCGTGTATGTAAGTGCATGTCTTGCAACACAATTTTAAAGTTAAATCCTTCTCTTAGTCCGAATCGGTCTGATCGTCTGCAGCCCGCACCCGATTTCTGTTGCATGAAAGTCGGCACGATTGCACCAAAATCTGATCCCGGGCAACACAATCCCCTTCTAAATAGATGTTACAGCGGACTGCAATCCGCGTACCCTTATTAAATAAGCCCCATTGGGGCTCATTTACTTACCCAGTCCAGTCGCGATACCGCAGTGCGTTGTCCGACGAGGTTTCGGGTTCTGCCAGGATTCACTAAGGTCATGCGCCCGATATCTACCTGGTGTCGCTGCTGCACCGAGGTCCGCCGGAGTTCACCTGCTTCTTCCCGATGCATGTGAGTGCTTGATCTTGCGACACTTTTAGTTTTTTAAATTCAGAGGCTTTTCCCCCCCCGATTGCTGTTGCGTGAAAGTGCCGAAATCCGATTGCATGCGCCAAAATGCTGGCGGAATTTGGTGCAAAATGGAAAAATTCGGGAAACCCGACAAAAGTGCGGCCGCGGAGCCCTTAGTAAATGAGCCCCATTGTCTATTCTATGTGCACAACAGCAGGAGAAATTGATTCACATTAAGTGTTGATTTATAACTAAACAGTGCCTGACGGCATGCCCCCGATTTCTGTTGCATGAAAGCCGCGCCGTTGTGCCACAATCCAATCGCGTGCGACACAATCCCAGCGCAAACCCGTGTTAAATACTTGTCAGAGCTCGTAGAAAAGTGGGATCTGCGACCCCTAATAATTAGCCCCATTGTGTTGTTTAATTGTTCCCTTTCTTTATTTGAGCAGTGTATTACGAGTCTCAGTGACTTGTATAAAAACTGCAACTTTCAGGATTTTTTTAAACAGATAGACCAAAAAACTAATCATCAGATATTCTTGTTCATGTGGTTGTTTTCATGACACATTTCTTTCCAAAAGCTTTGAACAATTTGGATCTAATACTTTATAGATAAGCTGACATAGAACAATCTTGGTACTGCAGTCACAGATGGACATTACATGACTGTGCTCCTACCAAGCCGTTTGGCAGGACTGAGCCATTTTAATCTCTTAATATCATATCAAACAAGTTTCTGAAGATGCTGATTAGAGATGAGCGAACACTAAAATGCTCGGGTACTCGTTATTCGAGACGAACTTTTCCCGATGCTCGAGTGCTCGTCTCGAATAACGAACCCCATTGAAGTCAATGGGAGACTCGAGCATTTTTCAAGGGGACCAAGGCTCTGCACAGGGAAGCTTGGCCAAACACCTGGGAACCTCAGAAAAGGATGGAAACACCACGGAAATGGACAGGAAACAGCAGGGGCAGCATGCATGGATGCCTCTGAGGCTGCATAATCGCACCATTATGCCAAAATTATGGGCAACAGCATGGCCATGACAGAGTGACAGAATGAAGCTAGATAGCATCTAAAACATCCAATAATTGACCCTGACACTATAGGGGACGGCATGCAGAGGCAGCGGCAGCAGGCTAGAGAGTGTCATGGCGACATACCCTAAATGGACTCAGGCTTCAAACCAATGGGTGGCAGAGAGGAACCAAAGGAGGTGAGCAAGAAGCGCTCAAATAATATCGGTACATGATAAAAGTTTGCCAGTATATTTTGTGGATTACACAGCAGGGTGGCGACAAAGTTAACATGGAAGCCATGAAAACAACCCAAAATTCTGCCTGACACAGCTCGTTTGATAAGGGGACCATGTATGGAGGCAGTGAACTAGTAGTAGATTAAAGGTGCTGCAGTTAAAACTATGTTAGTTGGATCTTGGCATGGAGCTGGCGCTCCGCTGCCAGGCGAGCTTTCGCCAATCCAAGCCCCTGTCTATAGGCTACTCCCCAAACAGCACTTCTAAGAACCTTTTGTATAAGATCAAGTGTAGTAGCGTTCTTATAAGTTTAGGATATGGCGGGTGAGGGGAATGTAAACAGATGCGCAAGAAGCGCTGAAATAATATCCCTAAATGGTAAAAGTTTGCAAGTATATTTTGGGGATTACACAGCAGGGTGGCGACAAAGTTAACAACTTTGATGTGGAATGCCCTGTAATAGCTCTTGGGCGGTGTGCCTTTTATCGCCTAGGCTCAGCAGTTTCAGCACCGCCTGCTGTCGCTTAGCGACGGCACTGCTGCTGTGCCTAGAGCTACCGACTGATGGCGCCATGCCCACGGATGGTAATTCGGAGGAGGAGGAGGTGGAGGAGGGGTGGGAGGAGGTATAGTAGGCCTTTGAGACCTGGACCGAGGTAGGCCCCGCAATTCTCTGCGTCGGCAGTATATGACCAGCCCCAGGGTCAGACTCGGTCCCAGCCTGCACCAAGTTAAGTGTAGTAGCGTTCTTATAAGTTTGGGATATGGCGGGTGAGGGGAATGTAAACAGATGCGCAAGAAGCGCATGATGCGCATGGAGCTGGCGTTCCGCTGCCAGGCGAGCTTTCGCCAATCCAAGCCCCTGTCTCTAGGCTACTCCCCAAACAGCACTTCTAAGAACCTTTTGTATAAGATCAAGTGTAGTAGCGTTCTTATAAGTTTAGGATATGCCGGGTGAGGGGAATGTAAACAGATGCGCAAGAAGCGCTGAAATAATATCCCTAAATGGTAAAAGTTTGCCAGTATATTTTGTGGATAACACAGCAGGGTGGCGACAAAGTTAACAACTTTGATGTGGAATCCATGAAAACAACCCAAATTTCTGCCTGACACACCTCGTTTGATAAAGGGACGATGTATGGAGGCAGCTATATGGACGACTTTTGGAGGTAGCAATGGAGACAACGTGTGGAGGCTGCTATGGAGACAATTTAATTTGGATAGTGCCTGTATGTGGCAGTCCCAAACATTTTTCAAACCAGAGGAGCAGGTAGGTGGCCCTCCAGTAAAATGGGATAGATTGAGTGCCTGTATGTGGCAGTCCCAAAAATGTTTCAAACCAGAGGAGCAGGTAGGTGGCCCTCCAGTAAAATGGAATAGATTGAGTGCCTGTATGTGGCAGTCCCAAAAATTGTTCAAACCAGAGGAGCAGGTAGGTGGCCCTGCAGTAAAATGGAATAGATTGAGTGCCTGTATGTGGCAGTCCCAAAAATTGTTCAAACCAGAGGAGCAGGTAGGTGGCCCTGCAGTAAAATAGAATAGATTGAGTGCCTGTATGTGGCAGTCCCAAAAATGTTTCAAACCAGAGGAGCAGGTAGGTGGCCCTCCAGTAAAATGGAATAGATTGAGTGCCTGTATGTGGCAGTCCCAAAAATTGTTCAAACCAGAGGAGCAGGTAGGTGGCCCTGCAGTAAAATGGAATAGATTGAGTGCCTGTATGTGGCAGTCCCAAAAATTTTTTAAAACAGAGGACCGGGTAGGTGGCCCTCCAGAAAAATGGAATAGATTGAGTGCCTGTATGTGGCACTCACAAAAATTGTTTCAAACAGAGGACCGGGTAGGTGGCCCTCCAGAAAAATTAAATGCATGAAGTACTATAGCAAGAGCCAGTGGGCCCTGTCAAAAAATAGCCATTTTCCTCTGCTTTACTGTACAAAGAGGAGGAGAAGGAGGAAAATGAGGAGGAGGAGGAGGAGTGGATCAATTATTCAGGTTGAGCTTCCTTCACCTGGTGGAGATTGGAAATTCTGAGAAATCCAGCCTTTATTCATTTTAATAAGCGTCAGCCTGTCAGCGCTGTCAGTCGACAGGCGTGTACGCTTATCGGTGATGATGCCACCAGCTGCACTGAAAACCCGCTCGGACAAGACGCTAGCGGCAGGGCAGGCAAGAACCTCCAAGGCGTACAGCGCCAGTTCGTGCCACATGTCCAGCTTTGAAACCCAGTAGTTGTAGGGAGCTGTGTGATCATTTAGGACGATGGTATGGTCAGCTACGTACTCCCTCACCATCTTTCTGTAAAGATCAGCCCTACTCTGCCGAGACTGGGGACAGGTGACAGTGTCTTGCTGGGGTGACATAAAGCTGGCAAAAGCCTTGTAAAGCGTACCCTTGCCAGTGCTGGACAAGCTGCCTGCTCGCCTACTCTCCCTCGCTACTTGTCCCGCAGAACTACGCACTCTGCCGCTAGCGCTGTCAGAAGGGAAATACTGTTTCAGCTTGTGCACCAGGGCCTGCTGGTATTCATGCATTCTCACACTCCTTTCCTCTCCAGGGATGAGAGTGGGAAGATTTTGCTTGTACCGTGGGTCCAGGAGAGTGAACACCCAGTAATCGGTGCTGGAATAAATTCTTTGAACGCGAGGGTCACGGGATAGGCAGCCTAGCATGAAATCTGCCATATGCGCCAGAGTACCAACGCGTAAGAATTCACTCCCCTCACTGGCCTGACTGTCCATTTCCTCCTCCTCCAACTCCTCCAACTCCTCTTCTTCTGCCCATACACGCTGAACAGTGAAGGACTCAACAATGGTCCCCTCTTGTGTCTCGCCAACATTCTCCTCCTCTTCCTCCTCATCCTCCTCCACCTCCACCTCCTCCGATATGCGCTGAGAAACAGACCTCAGGGTGCTTTGGCTATCAACAAGGGAATCTTCTTCCCCCGTCTCTTGTGACGAGCGCAAAGCTTCCGACTTCATGCTGACCAGAGAGTTTTTCAACAGGCCAAGCAGCGGGATGGTGAGGCTGATGATGGCGGCATCGCCACTGACCATCTGTGTTGACTCCTCAAAGTTACTCAGCACCTGACAGATATCAGACATCCACGTCCACTCCTCATTGTAGACTTGAGGAAGCTGACTGACCTGACTACCAGTTCTGGTGGAAGTTGACATCTGGCAGTCTAAAATCGCTCTGCGCTGCTGGTAAACTCTGGATAACATGGTCAGTGTTGAATTCCACCTCGTGGGCACGTCGCACAACAGTCGGTGAGCGGGCAGTTGGAGGCGGCGCTGCGCTGCCCTGAGAGTGGCAGCATCTGGGCTGGACTTCCTGAAATGCGCACAGATGCGGCGCACCTTCGTGAGCAAATCAGACAGATTGGGGTATGTCTTGAGGAAACGCTGCACTATCAGATTTAACACATGGGCCAGGCATGGCACATGTGTCAGTCTGCCGAGTTGCAGAGCCGCCACCAGGTTACGGCCGTTGTCACACACAACCATTCCCGGCTTGAGGTTCAGCGGTGCCAGCCACAGATCAGTCTGCGCCGTGATGCCCTGTAATAGCTCTTGGGCGGTGTGCCTTTTGTCGCCTAGGCTCAGCAGTTTGAGCACCGCCTGCTGTCGCTTAGCGACGGCACTGCTGCTGTGCCTAGAGCTACCGACTGATGGCGCCGTGCCCACGGATGGTAGTTCGGAGGAGGAGGTGGAGGAGGGGTGGGAGGAGGAGGAGGCATAGTAGGCCTGAAACACCTGGACCGAGGTAGGCCCCGCAATCCTCGGCGTCGGCAGTATATGAGCAGCCCCAGGGTCAGACTCGGTCCCAGCCTCCACCAAGTTAACCCAATGTGCCGTCAGCGATATATAGTGGCCCTGCCCGGCAGCACTCATCCACGTGTCCGTGGTCAGGTGGACCTTGTCAGAAACGGCGTTGGTCAGGGCACGGATGATGTTGTCTGACACGTGCTGGTGCAGGGCTGGGACGGCACATCGGGAAAAGTAGTGGCGGCTGGGGACCGAATACCGAGGGGCGGCCGCCGCCATGAGGTTGCGAAAGGCCTCGGTCTCTACTAGCCTATAGGGCAGCATCTCCAGGCTAAGCAATCTGGAGATGTGCACATTAAGGGCTTGGGCGTGCGGGTGGGTTGCACTATATTTGCGTTTCCGCTCCAGCGTCTGGGGTATGGAGAGCTGAACGCTGGTGGATGCTGTGGAGGATCGTGGAGGCGACGATGGGGTTTTTGTGCCAGGGTCCTGGGCAGGGGGCTGACTAGCAGCTGACACAGGGGAAGGAGCAGTGGTGTGCACGGCCGGAGGTGAACGGGCTTGTTGCCACTGAGTGGGGTGCTTAGCATTCATATGCCTGCGCATACTGGTGGTAGTTAAGCTAGTAGTGGTGGAACCCCTGCTGAGCCTGGTTTGGCAAATGTTGCACACCACAGTCCGTCGGTCATCCGGTGTTTCCTTAAAGAACCTCCACACTTCTGAAGATCTAGCCCTCGCCGCAAGAGCCCTCACCACGGGAGCTTCACTAGTTGACAGTGGCGCTGATGCACCAGCTCTGGCCCTGCCTCTCCGTCTGGCCCCACCACTGCCTCTTCCAACCTGTTCAGGTCGAGGACTCTCCTCCGTCTCAGAAGCACTGTGTTCACCCGGCCTCTCAACCCAGCTTGGGTCTGTCACCTCATCATCCTCCGATCCCTCAGTCTGCTCCCCCCTCGGACTTCCTGCCCTGACAACAACTTCCCCACTGTCTGACAACCGTGTCTCCTCATCGTCGGACACCTCTTTACACACTTCCACTACGTCAAGAAGGTCATCATCACCCACAGACTGTGACTGGTGGAAAACCTGGGCATCGGAAAATTGCTCAGCAGCAACCGGACAAGTGGTTTGTGACTGTGGGAAGGGTCCAGAAAACAGTTCCTCAGAGTATGCCGGTTCAAATGCCAAATTTTCCTGGGAGGGGGCAGACTGGGGGGGAGGAGGCTGAGGTGCAGGAGCTGGAGGAGTGGGGATTTCGGTGACATGGGTGGACTGCGTGGAAGACTGACTGGTGGTGGACAAATTGCTCGAAGCATTGTCAGCAATCCACGACATCACCTGTTCGCACTGTTCTGGCCTCAACAGTGCTCTACCACGAGTCCCAGTAACTTCAGACATGAACCTAGGGAGTGTAGCTCTGCGGCGTTCCCCTGCTCCCTCATCAGCAGGTGGTGTCTCACCCCGCCCAGGACCACGGCCTCTGACCCCTGCAGTAGTTGGACGCCCACGTCCCCGCCCTCGTCCTCTACCCCTAGCCCTCGGGTTAAACATTTTTAAAATGAGAGTTATAACTTTTTTTTTTTTTTTACTTCTTTTTGTTTTTTTTGGTGTTTTTTTGTGTTTTTTTTTTTTTTTTTGAGTTTTTAAAACCAAACAATCCTATCCTATTGCTATGGCTATTTTCTAGCCAAGTATCAAAGGAAGCACACTACTATGCCAGATGAGATGACACTGAGTTATTGCCTAATAGAAATCCAACCCCTACTGAATTTTGCCACTTCGGCCTTTGCTATGGATATGTGCGCCACTAAGCGCAGAACACAGCGGTCGCAAGTCTCACTACAAATTGCTCAGAATTGGCAAGTACATGCACTGCAGAAACTACAGCCACCAGCAGATCAACCAGAAATCAAATATATAGAACGCTACTGTAGGCTTCAAGAAGCTGTTTGTATTCTCCTATGGCTATTTTCTAGCCAAGTATCAAAGGAAGCACACTACTATGCCAGATGAGATGACACTGAGTTATTGCCTAATAGAAATCCAACCCCTACTGAATTTTGCCACTTCGGCCTTTGCTATGGATATGTGCGCCACTAAGCGCAGAACACAGCGGTCGCAAGTCTCACTACAAATTGCTCAGAATTGGCAAGTACATGCACTGCAGAAACTACAGCCACCAGCAGATCAACCAGAAATCAAATATATAGAACGCTACTGTAGGCTTCAAGAAGCTGTTTGTATTCTCCTATGGCTATTTTCTAGCCAAGTATCAAAGGAAGCACACTACTATGCCAGATGAGATGACACTGAGTTATTGCCTAATAGAAATCCAACCCCTACTGAATTTTGCCACTTCGGCCTTTGCTATGGATATGTGCGCCACTAAGCGCAGAACACAGCGGTCGCAAGTCTCACTACAAATTGCTCAGAATTGGCAAGTACATGCACTGCAGAAACTACAGCCACCAGCAGATCAACCAGAAATCAAATATATAGAACGCTACTGTAGGCTTCAAGAAGCTGTTTGTATTCTCCTATGGCTATTTTCTAGCCAAGTATCAAAGGAAGCACACTACTATGCCAGATGAGATGACACTGAGTTATTGCCTAATAGAAATCCAACCCCTACTGAATTTTGCCACTTCGGCCTTTGCTATGGATATGTGCGCCACTAAGCGCAGAACACAGCGGTCGCAAGTCTCACTACAAATTGCTCAGAATTGGCAAGTACATGCACTGCAGAAACTACAGCCACCAGCAGATCAACCAGAAATCAAATATATAGAACGCTACTGTAGGCTTCAAGAAGCTGTTTGTATTCTCCTATGGCTATTTTCTAGCCAAGTATCAAAGGAAGCACACTACTATGCCAGATGAGATGACACTGAGTTATTGCCTAATAGAAATCCAACCCCTACTGAATTTTGCCACTTCGGCCTTTGCTATGGATATGTGCGCCACTAAGCGCAGAACACAGCGGTCGCAAGTCTCACTACAAATTGCTCAGAATTGGCAAGTACATGCACTGCAGAAACTACAGCCACCAGCAGATCAACCAGAAATCAAATATATAGAACGCTACTGTAGGCTTCAAGAAGCTGTTTGTATTCTCCTATGGCTATTTTCTAGCCAAGTATCAAAGGAAGCACACTACTATGCCAGATGAGATGACACTGAGTTATTGCCTAATAGAAATCCAACCCCTACTGAATTTTGCCACTTCGGCCTTTGCTATGGATATGTGCGCCACTAAGCGCAGAACACAGCGGTCGCAAGTCTCACTACAAATTGCTCAGAATTGGCAAGTACATGCACTGCAGAAACTACAGCCACCAGCAGATCAACCAGAAATCAAATATATAGAACGCTACTGTAGGCTTCAAGAAGCTGTTTGTATTCTCCTATGGCTATTTTCTAGCCAAGTATCAAAGGAAGCACACTACTATGCCAGATGAGATGACACTGAGTTATTGCCTAATAGAAATCCAACCCCTACTGAATTTTGCCACTTCGGCCTTTGCTATGGATATGTGCGCCACTAAGCGCAGAACACAGCGGTCGCAAGTCTCACTACAAATTGCTCAGAATTGGCAAGTACATGCACTGCAGAAACTACAGCCACCAGCAGATCAACCAGAAATCAAATATATAGAACGCTACTGTAGGCTTCAAGAAGCTGTTTGTATTCTCCTATGGCTATTTTCTAGCCAAGTATCAAAGGAAGCACACTACTATGCCAGATGAGATGACACTGAGTTATTGCCTAATAGAAATCCAACCCCTACTGAATTTTGCCACTTCGGCCTTTGCTATGGATATGTGCGCCACTAAGCGCAGAACACAGCGGTCGCAAGTCTCACTACAAATTGCTCAGAATTGGCAAGTACATGCACTGCAGAAACTACAGCCACCAGCAGATCAACCAGAAATCAAATATATAGAACGCTACTGTAGGCTTCAAGAAGCTGTTTGTATTCTCCTATGGCTATTTTCTAGCCAAGTATCAAAGGAAGCACACTACTATGCCAGATGAGATGACACTGAGTTATTGCCTAATAGAAATCCAACCCCTACTGAATTTTGCCACTTCGGCCTTTGCTATGGATATGTGCGCCACTAAGCGCAGAACACAGCGGTCGCAAGTCTCACTACAAATTGCTCAGAATTGGCAAGTACATGCACTGCAGAAACTACAGCCACCAGCAGATCAACCAGAAATCAAATATATAGAACGCTACTGTAGGCTTCAAGAAGCTGTTTGTATTCTCCTATGGCTATTTTCTAGCCAAGTATCAAAGGAAGCACACTACTATGCCAGATGAGATGACACTGAGTTATTGCCTAACAGAAATCCAACCCCTACTGAATTTTGCCACTTCGGCCTTTGCTATGGATATGTGCGCCACTAAGCGCAGAACACAGCGGTCGCAAGTCTCACTACAAATTGCTCAGAATTGGCAAGTACATGCACTGCAGAAACTACAGCCACCAGCAGATCAACCAGAAATCAAATATATAGAACGCTACTGTAGGCTTCAAGAAGCTGTTTGTATTCTCCTATGGCTATTTTCTAGCCAAGTATCAAAGGAAGCACACTACTATGCCAGATGAGATGACACTGAGTTATTGCCTAATAGAAATCCAACCCCTACTGAATTTTGCCACTTCGGCCTTTGCTATGGATATGTGCGCCACTAAGCGCAGAACACAGCGGTCGCAAGTCTCACTACAAATTGCTCAGAATTGGCAAGTACATGCACTGCAGAAACTACAGCCACCAGCAGATCAACCAGAAATCAAATATATAGAACGCTACTGTAGGCTTCAAGAAGCTGTTTGTATTCTCCTATGGCTATTTTCTAGCCAAGTATCAAAGGAAGCACACTACTATGCCAGATGAGATGACACTGAGTTATTGCCTAATAGAAATCCAACCCCTACTGAATTTTGCCACTTCGGCCTTTGCTATGGATATGTGCGCCACTAAGCGCAGAACACAGCGGTCGCAAGTCTCACTACAAATTGCTCAGAATTGGCAAGTACATGCACTGCAGAAACTACAGCCACCAGCAGATCAACCAGAAATCAAATATATAGAACGCTACTGTAGGCTTCAAGAAGCTGTTTGTATTCTCCTATGGCTATTTTCTAGCCAAGTATCAAAGGAAGCACACTACTATGCCAGATGAGATGACACTGAGTTATTGCCTAATAGAAATCCAACCCCTACTGAATTTTGCCACTTCGGCCTTTGCTATGGATATGTGTGCCACTAAGAGCTAAACACAACGGTAGCAAGTCCCCCTGCTAATTCCTCACAAAATGGTAAAAGATGCAAATTAAAATAAAAAAAGTAGAACGTTATTGTAGCCCTAAGAAGGGCTGTTGGGTTCTTTGAGAATCACTCCTGCCTAACAGTAAGCTAATAGAACACCCTAACGCTTTCCCTGACCAGCAGCAGCTCTCTCCCTAGCGGCATCCAGAGACAGAATGATCCGAGCAGCGCGGCCAGCGGCTAGTCTATCCCAGGGTCACCTGATCTGGCCAGCCAACCACTGCTATCGACGTGTAAGGGTACCACGTCATGCTGGGTGGAGTGCAGAGTCTCCTGGCTTGTGATTGGCTCTGTTTCTGGCCGCCAAAAAGCAAAACGGCGGGAGCTGCCATTTTCTCGAGCGGGCGAAGTATTCGTCCGAGTAACGAGCAGTTTCGAGTACCCTAATGCTCGACCGAGCATCAAGCTCGGACGAGCATGTTCGCTCATCTCTAATGCTGATCCATTACAGTTTGGATTTTCATCTCTCTGGATTTTTCCTTTTTTTTTTTTGCTTCACTTTCCTGAAATTGATGGACAAACAAGTGTTGTCATGCAGGCTTCATGTGATGAATGTGTTGTGCGTGTTCATCACACCGCCATTGGAATTGCTAATATTCCAATTATCAGTCCTGTAGCATAAACATGTAATGGAAAAGAGCAAATTTACATTAAATCCTCCAGTAAAAGATATTTGTCCATGCCAGTGAATGTGATAAATGGACATCATCAGTTCTAGAATCTCAGTGTAGGAGCTAAAGTAATATGATTAGCTCTGCAAAGCCAGACAACTGCATATTCTGATTAACCCCTTAAGGATGGCCTTAATCCTCTGTGATTTTCTACCTCTTTCGGAATAAGTCATATAAAACTAAATTTTTATTTATTTTTTATTTTATAACAAAAACCAATAGAAGAAAAGGGAGCCTCATAGAATATCACTACAACTCTCAACCAGAATGCAATCAATAACCCAAAAAGAGAGCCAAAAAATGTCATCAAGTATAAAATTAATAATGTATTTTATTATAAGAATAATGCACAATATACAAGAAAAATTCTATCACATAATAGGGAAAGAAGATAAGGGGAAACAAATGGCCCCTGATGGAAAATGGGGCAACCACAAAAACCATAAGCGCCCTGCAGACACCCCAAAACCTATAGGTAAATAGTAGTATAAAGACAATATGTCTAATATGTGATAATAAATGATGCAAACGGGAATATGGATATAGAAATATCTCCTTAGTTGGGTCCTATGTAAGATAGGGGCCGGAGGTACCTTCCGGCTCCCACTGTGCACAGAATCAAATAGAGTCCTTACCCGTAAGCATGGTGAAAGGTATAATGGGGTCCCCAGGAGGCCAATGAGCTCAGACGGGCGACGTGTATATGGCATATATACCTCCCCCATCCACTTCTATGGCCTCACAGCCCCGTACGAGAGCGGTATGGTGCAGCACACATGCGGCACATTTCGTATCTTTTGACGGAAAGCGGCGCCATGCACTGTGTATTCGTATGGAGAGGGGCCTGGGTGAGCAGCGCTCAGCCCCTGCTCCTCTCCACGGTGCCGATATATGCCCGCCGCACTACGGTACGGCGGGCATACATTGGGGCTCATTTACTAAGGGTCCGAATGCTGCACTTTCATCGGGTTCCCCAAATATTTCTGTTTTGCGCTGAAATGCCCTGGGTTTTTGGCGCATGCGATCGGATTGTGGCACATCGGCATCAGCTTGCACGTAACATAAATCGGGGGCGTGGCCGCCGGGCAACCCGACGGATTCGGAAATTATTTAAAAAACAAATTTAAAAAACAAATTGTGTCGCAAGATCAAGCACTCACATGCACCAGGAAGAAGAAGGTGAACTCCAGGAGAGCTCGGCGCAGAAGTGACACCTGTAGGAACTCGGGAGCACAAGGTTTATTCAATGTTTCGATGTGAATAATAACACTCAATTATTATGCTTACATATAGAAAGTGTATGCATTATGCACTTCCTGTAGGTATGCAAATACGCTATGATGTATTTCCTATAAAAACCTGATACAGTTCACTTTTAAATTGCTTGACAAAGGTGTATTCACACTGAAACATTGCCATACTTGAATAAACAATACCTTTGATACTGAAAATTGGAGTGCTGCCTGCCCTTCTGGATCACATTTATCTGTAAACTATCTATGATATATGATATATTAGACATCTATGATAAATTATATATTTATCTCTCTCTATATATGCATATACAGTGGGAGGAAAAGTATTAAGTCAGCCATCAATTTTGCAAGTTTTCCCACTGAGAGAGGACTGTACTTGAGATCATAGGTACACCTCAACTATGAGAGACAAACTGAGGAGACAAACCCAGAAAATCATACTGCCTGATTGAATTTATTTAAAAACTAGCTGTAGCTCCCGGCGGTACCCAGGATAGTAAATAACTGCTCTTAGATGTAACAAAATAGAATGGGTTAAGAAAAATTTTTTATGTGAATCTATAGACTGTCTCAAACTGTCTCTATCACTGACCGTCTCCGTCAGTGACACTGTCTATCTCTGGCAGTCTCTTTCAGTGACTGTCTCTGATAGTCTTTTAAATTGACTGTGTCTCGGGCACTGTCATTCCAGTGACTGTGTGTCTTGAGCACTCTCATTTGAGTGACTGTCTGTTTCGGGCACTCTCATTCCAGTGGCTGTCTGTCTCAGGAACTCTCATTCCAGTGAATGTCTGTCTCAAACATTCTCATTCCAATGGCTGTCTGTCTCGGGCACTCTCATTCCAATGGCTGGCTGTCTCAGGCACTCTTATTCCAGTGACTGTCTGTCTCCGGCATTCTCATTCCAGTGATTGTCTTTCTCGGGCACTCTCATTCCAGTGACTGTGGATCTCGGGCACTCTCACTCCATCACTGTCAGTCTCATGCACTCTCATTCCAGTGGCTCTCTGTCTCAGGCACTCTGAGTCCAGTGACTGTGTGACTCGGGCAATCTCATTCCAGTGACTATGCATCGGGCACTCTCATTCCAATGGCTGTCTGTCTCCGGCACTCTCATTCCAGTGAATGTCTGTCACGGGCACTCTCATTCCAGTGACTGCAGGTCTCGGGCACTCTCATTCCAGCGACTGTTGGTCTTGGGCACTCTCATTCCAGTGATCGTGGGTCTTGGGCACTCTTATTCCAGTGACTGTCTGTGTCTCTTACTGTCACTTTGTGTATGGAGAGATTTATCAGAAGTGTCTGAAAGCTGAACTGCTCTAGTTGGCCATTGCAACCAATCAGAGCTCAAGTTTCATATTTGCACAGCTGTTTATAAAATTACAGCTGATCTTTGATTGGTTTGCATGGGCAACTGGAACAGTTTTACCTCACACTTCTGATAAATCTGCCCCAATCTCTGTATCCCTATCCAGCTTACCTCACACATAAGTATCTTATACTCATTGCCTATAGTAACTAATCACAGCACAGAGCTCATATTAACGACCTGTGGCATAACAGCAACCAATCATGGTTCAACTTCCAACTGCCAAAGCAGCAGCAGTGGTTCCTGTATAAGGTGGGTAATAAGTGGATTTTGGAAAGCTGGGGGGGGGGGGGATTGGCTCAAAACATGGTCTAAGACGTTCCCTGAGTCACAGGCAATGCATACATACATACACACATACATACACTCAGCTTTATATATTAAATTATGGTGAAAAATAAGTATTTTGTCAAAAGCAGAAGTCTATCGCAATACTTCGTTATATATCCTTTGTTGGCAATGACAGAGCTCAAAAGTTTTCTGTAAGTCTTCTCAAGATTTGCACACGCTGTTGGTCCAGTTCTCCAGATCTCCTCTAGAGCAGGGCTGTCGCTGGGCAACACAGACTTTCAACTCCTTTCAAAGGTTTTCTTCAGAGTTTAGATCTGGAGACTGTATGGCCACTCCATGGCCTTGAAATGCTTCTTATAAAGCCACGCCTTCATTGTCCAGGCACCACCATGGAATCATTGTCATACTGAAAGACCCAGACATATTTAATCTTTAATGGCCTTGCTGTTGGAAGGATGTTTGCACTCAAAATCTCATGAAACATGGCCCCATTCATTCATTCATGTTCACAAATCAGTTGTCCTGGTACCTTTGCAGAGAAACCCTTGTCATGATTTTCCCCCTATGCTTCACAGTGGGTATGGGGTTCTTTGGATCCAACTGGGGAGTATGCAAATATTTTTTCCGAGGTGTTAAATGGAAAACAATGCCTCCTTTTTCTGCCTTGAAAGGCAGCCCCCTTAACACCAAGTATGACCTACAAGAAGCCTACAGATATGATGTGGGATTAAGCCAAAACCAGTATATCTATTCCATAAGGAACAGACTCCCAACTGTAGACAGCACTGTTTCGACCTGATTTGGTCACCTCATTACAGCAAAGGGAACTGGATTGGCTGTGTGAGAGGCTATTGACTAAGGTGAGACCATGGGTGATCTCCTTAAGGAGAGATTGCCAATTAAGGCCACCTTAAAGGCATGTGGAGACTTAAAGCCAAACCAGTTCCCTACGCTGTACTGAGGAGATGTACTGTATAATGCTCGGTGCACCAGATTCATTAAGAACGTGCGCCAGAAATCATGAATCTGATGCTTCCTTGCACTGACCCGACAGAGTTTACCAACTTTTTTTCTGGTGCACCTTTGACATAGGATGTGCAACATACTTTGCATGTTAAATCTGGTGCTTGGTCCAACTGAGCTCTGGAACGCCCCCTAATTTATCTTGCACATTTGTGGCGCCGACACTTCTTATATACCTGTGCAAACAGTTTTCACTAGAAAGAACGTGCAAAGTCTGACAGAAAACTGGAGCAAATTGTTAAGTAAATGTTCCCCTATGAGTTGTGTTTCCTCCAAACGGTTCTACTTTGGTTTCATCTGACCATATGACATTCTCCCAATGCTCTTCTAGAACATCCACATGCTTTCTAGCAAACTTCAAATGGGCTGGCTTAAGGGTCATAGGACACTTCTGGCCCCCTTGGCGAAGGCAGCGTGCCGAAACGCGTGTCGGGGTGTTCATCCACCTTGGAGGCTGTATACTCTTGGTGCCTAGGTAATTGTTACACATGACTCTACCATCTATTACTACATTTACCTTACTATTGTTCATGCTGGCACTTTAGATTGACTTCATTTATCTATAAAATACTTTTTCATACTCTATGCCTCCTAGATGTTTTTAGACCTCCTCCCCAGCATTAACTGGTTCTCTCCCAGCGTGTAAATGTCTGTTCCTTGTATTTTATTCCGTGTATGATTTTTTATCCAATATCTAATAAAGCTCTTTTCTTATGCTTTACAGTAATATTTTTCTGTGCAAATCTGGTTATTTCTTTGAGTAGGTTGTATATATTTAGTACCAGTTACAGTTAACTCTCAACTTTCATTTAGAGGATTATGGGATACTATTCCACCTCTGCTTCAATAGTTTTTTGGAGATTGTTATTGACACTTCTGGCACTGCAGGATCTGAGCCCCTGGCTGCATACTGCAGTCTGTTACTGATAGTAGCCTGTGTTACATTGGTCCCAGCTTTCTGCAGGTCAATCAATTGGTCCCCCTTTGTGGTTCTGGGATTTTCCCTCACAGTTTTTATGATCATTTTGACTTCACAGTGTGAGATATTTCATGGAGCCCCTGATTGAGGGAGATTATCAGTGGTCTCGTATGTCTTCCATTTTCGAATTATAGCTCTCACAGTTGATTTCTTTATACAGAGATGCTTCCCTATTGCAGATTCTGTCTTTTTTAGCCTGGTGCAGGTCTATGATTTTGTTTCTGGTGTTTCTTGACAGCTCTTTGGTCTTCACCATAGTGGATTTTGAAGTAGATTCGGCAGCAATCTCTAATGAAGTCCAGGGTCGGGTCATATCACAATTTGATATGAAGTCTGCTCATCCCTAATTTCTTACTAATCAAGACAACATTCATCCATGCCCACCATAGTATCATAATATGTAAGGTTGTAAAAACATATACGTCCATCAAGTCCAATGAATAACAATCATACAAATGTTTTTTCCCTGAAACCCTAGAAAATATTATTCTTAAGAAGGGCATCCAAGCCTCTCTTGAACATGTACATAGAGTCTGCCATAAAAACCTCCTGTGGTAGAGAGTTCCATAGTCTCACTACTCTTACAGTAAAGAATCCCTGTCTATGGTGATGGTAGAACCACCTCTCCTCTAGGTGTGGATGATGCCCCAGTCTATGGTGATGGTAGAACCACCTCTCCTCTAGGTGTAGAGGATGCCCTCTGTCTATGGTGATAGTAGAACCGCCTCTCCTCTAGGTGTAGATGATGCCCCTTGTCTATGGTGATGGTAGAACCTCCTCTCCTCTAGGTTTAGAGGATGCCCTCTGTCTATGGTGATGGTAGAACCACCTCACCTCTAGGTGTAGAGGATGCCCCAGTCTATGGTGATGGTAGAACCACCGATCCTCTAGGCATAGAGGATGCCCCCTGTCTATGGTGATGGTAGAAACGCCTCTCCTCTAGGTGTAGAGGATGTCCCCTGTCTATGGTGATGGTAGAACCGCCTCTCCTCTAGGTGTAAAGGATGCCCCCTTGTCCTGCCCAGAGGCCTAGGTATAAAAAGATCTTTTCTATTGCCCTAGTAAGTCAAGTAAAAAAAATTTCCAGCAATCAGTTTACAGTTTTTTTCATGAAAGGTTCTTATGATATAGACAATGTCACCAACCAGTTAACAAGGAAAACAGGTCTTAAAAGTCAGGACAGGAGTTAAATGGGGCTTTCTGGGTGCAGTTATTGATGACCTATGCTAAAATATGTCATCAATAACAGATCGAGGGGTTCCCATAACGAGCACATCCACAATGCAGTTGTTTTCATCAGCTGACTAACAGAAAATGGGACAGAAAGCAGACAGCGCCATTCTTAGTGTAGTAGCTGAATTAAGTCATTGCAATCCAGCTCACAAAAGAAGTTGGTCTGTACTAACCTGATCTGACCACTACACATGACATGGAGCTGTCCGTTTCATGATCAATTGCTTGTTTATCTGCTATTATCTGTGAGGATGCCTGATAATGTACCCCCACCAATATGATATTGAGGACCTCATCTATTGATATATTATTAATATTTTTGTATTGGAACCCCCCCCTAAAGGGCATTTTAAGACAGGCTCTGAAATAGCGTTGCCTAAAATCATATCTCATGTCTCATATCATGATATGAAGATTTGTTAGTAACGCTGGAGGTTTAGTTTAAAGAAAATGTCTCGATGGGAACAATTTAGAGTAGGAATTGTCACTGATAAATTTTGATAAGATAGTGAAAACCTTTCTATGAAATGAAGTTACGCAGCAATTGCCCTGACGACTTGAAAAATGTGAAGTTCTTGCTGTAAAATACGGCAGTCTCTCCATATAATGTTACAAATCGACTCGAATATGAACCTATAACCGCCAACTGGTTGCTCTAAAGTAAAGCTTTGTTAAATCTAATTGCACATGATTCTTTTTCTAAGATCTGCCTGGACATCTAACAGCGCAATTGTCCATCCCAGTTACTACTAGTTCTATAGGCATTTTCATTTGTTAGTGACAGTAAATGACATAGACCTGGTGAGAACATGTCACGGCAAATCTTTGTGAGTAATATAGATTTACACAACAGCATCTGCTATTTGGTTTGTGCCTTTCCTCGTCTGCTCGTAGCTGGTCTAAGAAAAGCTAATCAGCGAAAATAATTATTTATTTTGTTCTCTATCCTGGAACAATGACCTTGAGAAGTGAGATGCGGTGCCAGAGAATGTATGATCACATGTATGCCAATGAGAAATAAATAGCCTTTTATTGATTAGTGTGTAAACTAGATAGGTGAGCTAATGTGATATAGGACATGAGCAGCCATCCTCCTCCTTGTCATCATCTTGTCATTCTTCTTCATTAAAAGATCCAGAATTTGCGCACATGCTCCAAAAAGCTGTTGTTAAAGTATTAATGCCAACAGGGATTACCAGTTATTGTCAACAGGAATGTGTGTTCATTAGCAATGATGAAATGTGCAATTATTACACAGTTCCCAATAAGCGACGTCGTCTGTCACTGACAAGGAATCTAATTTGGATAATAGCTCTTCATCTGTTAAGAAGAAAAATATTTTTTAAGACAATATGCTTATCTATCTATCTATCTATCTATCTATCTATCTATCTATCTATCTATCTATCTACCTAGTAGTCTATCCATAGCTCTATGTCATACACGTCAATCTATGTCTACATATGCTCACTGATGCTAATCTTATCTATTGTATCCCCTCTCTGGTGCATCACATTTAGCGAGACAAGAAGAAACATCCTCAATGAAGAAAAAAGCCCTTCTTCGAAATGTGTCAAATCTTTTTTTGATCCGTAGCTGGAGGGTGACGTCACTGCAGGTGGAAGCTGTAGTGTTACACTTTTTGTTTTCTGGATGTAGCCGCCATCTGGGGCTACAACCAAACAAGCTGTATAACTTACTAGGACATCCGCCGCCATGTAGAGAATTTCCCCGGAGTATACAGTCAGATGGACTTCACTTGTGGAGAAATATAATTTTGGTACCTACTGTACCCAAATGTTTGATTAAAGCTACAGTATAATGCTTCTCTTTGTAGGTGTCGTTGTAGCTTTAGATGTTTGCAGACAGTCTTGTTTGAAAATGTATAGTACTACAGTTTTTGCGCACAGTTCTGACACCAGAGATAGAAACTGGAGGATGATGTCATATGGAACTGGGAGATACCAGACACAGCTACACGGGACATGTACCAATGGATGCCAGTAACAGGTTCCTGGAAGAATCCAAGGTCCTAGTAATACCAAAGGCTCTGTGCTGGAGAAGACCTTGAATGGAACCAGGTAGTACAAGGAGCAATAACCAGGACTAAGAATATGGAGATCCAAGGAGCCCATATGGATTTGAAGGTGGAAATAAGGAAGCTGCAGGAGCAACAGGAGGTCAGATCCCACTACTAGATAGGTGACACATTGCAGCAAATGCTCAACAAAAAAGGAGTGTAGTGTAGCAAATGGAGTAGAATTGTAATGTACCAACATTGGGTACAATTTGATCAAAATTTAACTAAGAACCTCAAGTTAATACAGGAAGGAGAGTCAACTCACCTGAGGGCTACACAGTTAGTCCTGGTAGATCGGAGCATGGATAAACTTTCTTCCAAGTCCAAATACAAGCAAAAACAGAAAAAGTCCAGCTCACGACACAATCCAGGAGTTTTATAAAAATATGATTTTCGATTTTCACAAAACTTTCGAAGTACACAAAACTTGGGAAATGCACAACCACAGCTCACGGTCTATAAGTTTTGGAAAGATTCCTTAATCATAACCTTAAGAACCTCAAGTGCATTTTGTAAATGTAACCTAGTGGCAATAGATCATTGCATATAGTTTGCATTTCCAGTTCTTTTTTCTCCCCAATGTTTGTTTAGTTCTATTCTTTCCCCTCGTTATTTTGCTTTTTTGCCTGGTACCAGCACTCTGCTTAATTCGACCCAGGTGTTTTGAAATTAGGAGGAGCCTGCATATAGTGGCCGCCTACTTCCCCTCAGCCAGTGTCAGAGACCACATGAAACATTGAGTATTCAAGATCTGTTCACAATGGTGAGCATTTAAGTCGGTGCAGTATTGCATGGTGTCTGCTGCTTCTGTGGTGGTGGGGAACAGGGGCCCAGAGCTATGGGGGCTATAACTGCCAGTATGGGTGCTGGGGGGGCAACTGGGTCTTGTTCCCTGCAGGCACTTTGTTGCAGCAGCGGCTGATGCCATGTGATGCCCCACCTAATAGCATAGAAACCTTATACATGGTTAGTGGCTTATACAAATTGGTAAAAATGTAACTAATGTACCTAACTAATCTTGAGTTCATTTTATAAATGTAGCCTAGCAGCAATCCTTGTATAATTGGTGGATATTGGGGCTAGCTCTTTATTCTCTCCCAATGTTGATTTAGATTTGTAGTGTGGGTGTAGGAGTGTAGTTCTGGAGAGTGCTCATGAAAGTAGAATGGACTTGAGATCAATGATGCTGGAGTGGCAGACATGTTGGAGTACAGTCACAGTTAAGTCCAGTTTACTAGGTAAAGGCACATTCACTATAGCAAGACTTGAGCATTGTCTCAAGGCATAAAATGGAACATGTATTTCATATGTTGTATTCATGGTAAAGAAGGGAACATAGCCAAGGCAAAGTCAAGGGGGGGGGGGGGGGGGCGGAGGTAGGTTTACAGAAGCTTTAATAAGCAGCTACTGGGTTGTATGAAGCTGTATAGAAAGTTGGCCATACCCATTTTTATGCTTTGTAGATAGAGGAGTACATGCATTTGCTCTGAAGACAATACAACATAGGACATAAATTTATGGTGCAAAACGGGAGCATACTTAAATATCCCATCTGGATTAATTGGTATCAAAAATGGAAGAGGAAAGAGAAAATAGCTTCCCTCTCTCTATGGTTTCTCTTTTGGTTCTCCAGAAAAGTAGATGGAAGAATGTAACTGATCTATGTCTTCTGCCTTGTCTTTTTCATAAATTCCATTGCTTAAAACAATATTTTTTTCTTTTTTGTTATGACACACTGGGCCAGATTTATTCGGAACATGCAAACCACTTGCACATGTATTTATAAAGTCTCTGCGTCAGTTTTGCGGCTGCACTGTGTCCGACAAGACACGCTTAGTCGGAATTTGCACCACATTTATTACTGACATGCACCACAATTCTGTCTGCGCAACAATTCTGCAGCATGAACAAAGTGATCCAAAAAAACACTTCCTGAGTCGTGCAGGTGGATTCGTGAAGACCATGCGCCAGTTCTGGTTAAGCTACCGCACTCTGAACACTCCAAAGGCAAACCGCACTTAGTACAGACTGCACTAGTTTTGATCAATGTGGGGCAATATTTACTTATTTTACCTAAGATATCTTATCTCATGCTTCACGTCCTATTTAGCTATATCATTACACTCTACACTTAGCTTTATAATGAATCCTAGGACACTTTGACATAGAGATAATACTAGGCCATCTCTCTTCTGATCTCAGTAAAGCAGAGCAGCTGGGAGGAAATTTTTAATTATAAACTCAAATACAAGTTGTCTGCTACGTGTGTCAGGCCGGAACTCGAAGCGGCTTGCATGTGTGTTACTGTCTGTAATCCTCATACGTACAGAGCTGGTGGTCTATAAATAACCAATCCTAATAATAATGTCCCGGGGCAATCTTATGGAAGAGAATGGATTGTAAGCCCATCTTAGAGATCTCACTGTCTGATGCATATGGTGGGCAGCTGCGAAGGAAAGTCGCACAATTTCATGGAAACAGGAGGAAAGAACATGTGAGGCGAAAGGAGTTCACATCAAGCAGTTAATTCGTTTTATCACTGCTTCAAGATCCTCTACACGCACTTCAAACGTATTTTTTTCCTTGATGAAGTGAGTCCTTGAATGATATCTGGAGGCACTAGTAATTTAAGGCAGTATAACTCATGAGATGGCATATAAAAGAAAGAAGACACAGCACTGCAGGGCTCTTGTTAAAAAAGGGAATCCGCAAACAGCCCTCGGCAAGATAACAGTGGAACAATGTACATAAGAGTTAACACATTTACTAAATTGGTTTTCTGTTCTTGGTATAACCCAGAGTTTAGAATGTTAAAGTGGAAGTGACTGTGTCCAGTAATGTGTGTATGACACACGCAAAGGTTATGTTTATTGTATTCATTCTAATTAGTTTACTGTTACTAGGGATAGTCATTTATAAGTTAAATTTAGGCTTTTGAAAACTAGGGATGAACAGACAAGGTCGATTAGTTGCACCAACGATCGGTAAATTCATGGGTTTTAATTGTTTCACTGCGGAAGCTACAGTTTTTCCATGGATAGTTGCTCCCAAGTCACATTGTGGAACCATCAAACTAAAGTGGCGGCACCCATGCAATATTTAAATGTTGCCAGCACCAATTTAAATGTTGCCGGGTGTTACCCAAGTGGATGAGGTTTGAGTTCAGTATCCACAGCTGAACAGCTGAACAGAATCTTCAGGTTGGGGTTTGGACAAACATGGTGAACCTGAACCTTTTCAGGTCTGCTTATCCCTATTGATGGAGACATGTGAAAAAAATTCCAGGTATAGATAGACCTGCTGCTCAGTGGTGCTACAAATTTCTTATTTATTGAGTTGTTTCAGTGGACAATACGTTTCGGGAACAAACTATTCCCTTCATCAGATCAGACAAATGGATACATTCAAGTAGGTAATATAGGAGTCTCTAAGGGACGTCAACGTCTTTATCCGAGCTGAGGTGGAGGATGACCGGTGGGAGACTGAACACTGCCCAGCACTTGCACAGTTCAGTGGTTTTCTATAGTTAGTAATTAGAGAATGAGGCAGGGAGAAGTCAGCTCTGGGCTCTGTGTAGTGGTCAGACTAGGTTACTGTGGATCATCTACCATTCACTTAAATTGGAGCTATGTTGCAGTGACTCAACCACTCAGGAAGAATGGAGCTCTGTTTTTCCTGTTTTATTCTCAACTTCTTATAACAATTGTGGAGGTGCTAGATGTCGGACTCACACCAATCTGTTAAAGCTTACCTGCATACCTATACTGCTTTCTAAATACAAAACATCTCATGGGGCAGGACATTTTGAAAAATATGGAAAATAATATTAAATCCCAACAGCTCCAACAGTGGTGATCTGAACTTTTTTTTTTCCTAAGGGTTTGGAAAAGCCAGAAACCAAAAGAAGCCTGCTGGTACCATGCAAAGCCTTTCGAATAGGTAGGTTTGGGTACTTAAAAAAAAAATTCTATTGATATATAATAAATCCTTTTTAAAATGCCAAGTAATTATTGTGTATACTTATACTCTTCATTTAATTTTGGTTAGTCTTCTCATGTAATTAGTATATGTTGTAACAGGGCAGTTTCTAGGTAATTTGCTGTACAGTGTGAATCTTAACTACCCCCCCCCCCCCACCAGGGATATTAAAGTATAAACAATGTGCCACAAATTTTTGCCATAAACAGGACCCACAAATTAAAAATATTAGAGCCATGCATTTATGTATGGATTGTATGCCCCATTATCTCACTAAGTTAGCTAATACATTGCTACATGTCACGGGTGGTCCCGCGACCCACATCGCAGGTCACGGGCTCACCCGTGCTGCCCTGCCCCTGCCAGAGCGCCGCCAGCGCATCTCACCTGTCCCGGCTCCTGGCTCGCTCCCCTCCGCTGTGCGCACGCGTCCCCGACTGCTAGGGCGCGCGGCACCTTCTCCAAATTTAGAGGGCCAGCGCGCCATTAATTGGCGCTGGCCATATTGCCCAATTCTTCATAAGCCTGCCTCTTCCTGTAACCCTTGCCGGATCTTTGAGCCTCATAGCCTAAGAGAAAGCTTCCAAGCGATTATTCCTGCGTTCCTGTGTATTTCTGCGTTCCTGTATATTCCTGCATTCCTGTATATTCCTACGTTCCGGTGTATTCCTGTGTGTTACCGCTCCTAACTCCTGTGTTGCCGTGTTACCCGAGTTCCTCTGTGTTGCTGTGTTCCGTGTACCTGTGTTCCCGCTCCCACCTGCCTGGACCTCCCGTTGCTGACCTCAGACTTGGACTTGACGTTGCATCTCTGCCGCCTGCCCTGACCCTGTTCCTGGACCTGACTACGAGACTGTCATCCGTTAAGGTACCTCGACCTCGGCTGCCACCGCGGGCTGGTCGCACCTGTGGAATGACCTGGTGGTATCCTGCCGCAGCAAGTACAACCCGCTTTGCGGCGGGCTCTGGTGAAAACCAGGTGCTGCTTGGGCTCCGGTCCCAGGTGTCGGCTAGTTCCATCTCCCGCAGTGGTCTAGCGGATCCACTGATCCTGACACTACATTGCTCATTCAACATATACAGTGCCTCCTGTAATTAAAATGTACAGTGTCTTTCAAATTATAATATTGTGCCTGTCATGAAATATTATAATAGCGATTTACATACATACTATACCAGAACAAAGCTTAGTACATAAATACAGCACCAGCACAGAGTTCAATAGATAAATACAGTACTAGAATGAAGCTTCGTACAGAAATGTTGCACCAGGACTAATTCCCGGTCATACTGCACATGGCAGCCATCCCACCAGTACATAAGTGGCCCCTGCACAATTCAGCCCCCCTTCCGGGCATATAGGTAACCCCAGCACAATGCAGCATCCCCCCGAAATAAATAAGAAGCTCCAGCACACTGCAGCCCCCCTCCATATATAGGTAGCTCTATCACACTGCAGCCACCCCCCAGTATTTATACAGCCCCTACACACTTCAGCGACCCCCAGCACATAGGTAACCACAGCACAATGCAGCCTCCCCCTAGTATATAGGTAGCTCCATCACACTGCAGCCTTCCCCAGTATATAGGTTGCTCCAGAACAATACAGGCACCCCCTTCAGTATTTAGGTAGCCACAGAACACTGCAGTTTCCCTCAGTATATTGGTAGCTCTAGAACAATGCAGCCACCCCCTTCAGTATATAGGTAGCCACAACGCAATGGCAGTCTCCATCAGTATACAGGTAGCTCTAGAACAATGCAGCCATCCCCTCCAGTATATAGGTAGCCACAGCACAATGGCAGCCCTTGGTAAGGATGAATAATCTACATTAGTTTTCATTCTGATGATTTAGGTCTTAATTATATGACTATAAAATTAATTTTATGACTTACATGAGAATGTAAGGGGAATTTATAGAAATTTTATTTTAATGCTTCTTAGGTTAGATGGTTTCCAGCCAACATCTTTAAGAAGCAAACCATATGTTACATGTTTTAGTATTTTTTCACAATACATAATTAGAAGTGACCTCATGTACCCATGGATGCTTACTTATTGGACGTCCTGCATAGGAAAGACCATGGTAATCCTCCTATATTGCTAATAGGACATGACACTCTCATTACTGGGATAAAGTTATGTCATGCTCCATCTATTCACCTGTATTAATGTCCAATGTTGTATCATCTCCACTGCAGCGGGAGAGAATTGACCATAATGCAATGCTGTACAATTCTTGATGGAGTCAGATTCGGCTGGGCCATAAAACAGCATTTTCAGTTTTTGCCTAGAGATTTACTTCAAAGTTCTTGATTTTTTTCCCCCCACTAAGCTTCTTGCTATTTCAGCACTAGAAACCTAAGGCGAAGAAGTTGAGAATTTATTTATGTATTTATAATTTATTTAATATTGATCCTGAGAGATTGTAGTACTCTGTAAATGCTGGAAAATAACAATAACAAATTTTCTTAGAAATGGTATGTCTTCTTTTTTAACTTCTTAAAGGGGATGAACAGGATTACAAATCTGTCTAATCATAGGAAATACAGTGATAACCCTGGGAAGGAGATTACTGGCAGTCTGCCCAAAAAGATGATGGGCAGTGCCGTAGTGCTAGTAGGAAGAAAGCAGTGGGAGATATGGAGACAAGAAGTGCAGACTCTAGTGTACATTGTAGAGATATAATCAAACCAATAGTGTAATAAACTCTCACCTTGTGTCCCACTAATACGCCATTGAGTGATAATGGTAGCTGGTGTCCTCCTTTATGGTTCTCTTCTTGTTTCCAGGAGCGCAACAGGAACATATAAATATGCTGAACCCCAAAGTGGAAATCAAATAGTGCCCCACTATTGTAGAGTAATAGGAAATTCCCCATATACTGCAATACAGTAATATTGCAGTATATTTTAGGATCAGACCCCCTAGGGATCAGGTTTTAAATAAAAACCTAAAAGTTTAAACTACCCCCTTTCCTTTAGAACTGACATAAATATGAATAAATTAAATCATAAACATTGGCAAAGTGAAAAAAAAAATTGTACAAAAGATTTTAAAAAATCTGCTAAAACATAATAAAACCTTTAAATATTTAGTATCCCCATGATTGTGGCAACCCAAAATATAAAGGGAAGGAGTCACTTGGAGCACACAATAAAAACTGTAAAAACAAGGCCCCAAAGAAAATGTTGCATATAAAACCTTTACATATTTAGTATCCCCATGATTGTACCAACCAAAAATATAAAGGGAAGGAGTTTTTACAATAAAAGCTGTAAAAACAAGGCCCAAAAAAACACAACAGTACACAACATGAAGTATTAAATACCATCCCTAGGAATTAGAATTTGTTATGTAGAAAACAAGCCCTCATACAGCTGTGTACACAGAAAAGGTTATGAATTTTTCAAAGTAGGGATTTGAAAATGTAAATGTAAAAACAAAAAAGGGGTTAAAAGTTGTTGTTGTGGACCAGCAAGTACAGATGCCCTTTTTTTATTACAGCCCCAGACTAAGAACGCTACACCAGGTTTATTTGGACTTATAGTTAGGGTCTCAAATTCCAGTAAAAGGTTCTGGATGCTGGAGCATGTTTGGTAGGTGGAGTGTCCCACACTATATTTATACCTTTTTTAAGAAAATGTGTGGTCACATGGGAGAATATACCAGGAGGGAGATGGGATTCCCTCCAGAAATGGGAGCCCCCAGGTAGAGACATAAAAGGCAGGCACACAAATTGATTGGGCGCAACCCTAGTGTAATTCTGTATGGGTGAACACTAAATAGATATAGCATATAGCATATAGTCCGGTGGTCTCTCACCTGATGGTGCTGGATTAGCACTTTGAATAATGGTCTATGTATAGACTGCCAGACTCGGTCCTGTTTCGGGTAACCAGGGAAGAAGGATTCGATTTGAGTTTCCAGTTCAATGGGCTGTGCCTTGTCAGCCACCTTGAAGGGCATGGCATATATCTAATACATTTTACGTATGACTTTGGAGCAGACTTATTCCCTTTAAGAGGTCAGGATACTTTGATTCCTAAACTTATTGTAACGTCATCAATGGAAACAAAGAACCTGGCTGCTTGTCATTCTTAGATCAGAAAGAATTTAGTTTTTTAGCCGGCCATCTCGCCATGGCTCCCTCACAACATCGCTCAAGCTTGTTAATCCTGCAGCACCAGCAGGCATTAAAGCATTGCAGGTTTCCTTGGATGAATCTTCAGAAGAAACAAGGTGTGGAGACTGGATAATCTCTAACAGCAGCAAAAACACAATGAAACAAATACCCACAGCATGTAGTGTAGAAGACAATAAAATGGATATCTGGACATTCACCCAATCCTTTAAAATGATAAACACAATTTACTGAAAGATTTGTGGAACTCATTGACAAAATTAAACTTTACCATTGTGCCTCTCATGGGAGATTTCTAGCTAAAAACTGAAATACCAATAACAATGAGAGTTTTTCAAAGTATTTTAGGATTTTTTTTCTTTGCTTTACCTTTGGACATTATTCTACTACAGGGCTCAAGATGTTTTACTGAAACCTATGACATTTATACTTGGGAGAAAGTATCACATATGTCTCACATATGTATTGACCCACCACCATTTTTCACTTGTTTAACCAGAGCTCTAGCGTTTTATCTGTCCATAAAACATTTTCCCATGATGATTATGGTTTGTCTTTAAACAGCTAAACAGCAAATGTGAGTTACTTTTTTTAACCCTTTTATGGTGTTTAAGACTTTTTTAACCTTAAAAAAAATCCCCTTTAACAGGTGTTTTGAATTGTTAATCATTAATTATTATTAATTTAAAAAGGCAAAACTTACCCACCATCAAAGGTAGAGAAGGGGTTGCAGGCCCAAGACTCACCCACAAACCCTTTCAACTACCTAACAAGACTTGCAAACCCTACTGGTTATGGACTTCTGGTTGACAATCCTTACACTGGCTGAGTGTACAGGAAAGATGACCAACCACATAGGGAAAGACAACAGACACAAAAGTCAAGACCAAAATGTCGGAGAAGAACAGAAACATGTAACAAGAAAATGGTCAAATAATGAAGCCAGAGGTCAGATACACATCATAGCAAAGCAAACGCAAGTAAAAATAGAAAAAAGGATCAGGAGACTATTACAACCAGGAAGGTATAATGGAACTTGCATATATATAAATAAATAAATAAGTTCCTGGACACCACCCCCAGCAGATAATTGAACTGGCTATCCATCACTCAAGTTAAATGTTGCTGGGCTGAGCTGCAGAGGAACTGGATGTTGTTCAATCAGTTCCAATACAGCAGCAAACTAAACCAAAGTTCACATATACAAAACACAGTCAACGCCTTCTAAGTTGCATCCTGCGGACCGAAGCCAGTGCTGACACGGATGTAACACCCACTTTCCTTCTTACAAAACAAATATGTTTTAGTGACAGCTCACTTTTGTTTTTGGTGCCTTTCAAAATGAAATAAATTTGCATCATGTGAATAGGTGACAGGTGAGTAAAATTTCTAATTGGCCACACGTTGAGGCCCCCATACATATATAGACATTTTCTTCTGTCAGCTCTCATCCAGAAATGTTTCCAATGTGACAAAACTTACATCGTTATAAAATGTGTTAAGGAATATTTTCACAAAAAGCAATGCTGGTTAATTTCTGCCACAGGTCCTCCAATTAAACAGCTGCATCCTAGAACATCTGTGTCTTAAATGTACCAATATTGTGTGCCTCTATCATCTGTCAAAAATGATTTTTCTCTGCTAATAGGATATTAAGAAGAATATCAAGGTTAATGCATGTGTGCCGGCCAGTTTCCTTGTGCCAATTTAGGAATAAAAATCCCTTTTGCAACGCTTGATGCTTAAGCACCTATGTGACCTATTTCCAGAAAGATACCACATCCAACCTCCCCACTTGCTGTTAATTAAGCAGCTGCTTCCAGGATAAGTCATGGCTTTAGACCAGGGGATGCGGTGTAGTATTTATTTGTTGCTTAGACTTGCATAGATTAAAGTATATCGCAATGGAAGTTCGCTGGCTTAGCTACAATTTAACAGCAAGATTCCAAAAAATATTGCAGAAGGAGAAATCCCTCTGTGAGGATTATTAGATCAAATATTCAATTCGTCATTCTGATATAAGTGTGGTAAGAAGTACATGATAATGCCAGGACAACCTCTGGGCCAAATTAATGATGTTTTGCCGGGAGGAAACTCATTACTCAAATGGTGTGACCTCAAATTGCTGGGCCCTAATGCAAAATTTGTACTGTAATATACAGGGGCGGATTAAGGGTACCATGGGTCCTCTACAACCCAGAATTTTAGAAATTATGCAGAGGATGGGTACTGGATTTCCTAACTTTTACACCAATTTTCTGGCATTACAATTGATTCTAGTCCCCTAATGGAGCCAATTGCAGCCAGGTTGTGTCCCATATTTATGATGAGGCCTTTGCCTTGTTGCTTCTGTGGCGCTGGTATAGAGAGGTCCCGAGCACTGACAGTCCCGGGTTATGTAGAAGATAAGTACTGTAGGTTTGTTCTTAAGTTGAATTTGTATGTAAGTAAGTAAGTAACTATATATTTCATAATTGTAAATCCAGACAAATTTGTGACAGTTAAATTGGATTCTCATATTGGATTGTCATAGAAACTAAGAGTAACAATAAAGCTTAATTGCAGACATCTTTAAAAACTGGTATAGCTTTTTTATCTTAGCCAGGGAATAAAGTACAGTAAATGACCAATTACCAGATGTCCGTTTGTAACTAGGGAGCATCTGTAAGTTGGGTGTTCTTAAGTAGGGGACCACCTGTAACCAGTGCACATACATGATGTAAGGATAATGTGGCACAATTCTTTCTATCAAAACAATAGAAACCACAAAAGAGCCCAGGCAGGCCCCTAGAAGAAGCAGGGAAGACCCGTCAAAACATGCGTTGGGACACTACTTCAGTCCACTAACACAGACTAGGGCAGTGATGGCAAACCTTTTAGAGACCTAGTGCCCAGACGACAAAGAGAACCCACTTATTTATTGCAAATTTAAGCAGTTACTTATAGCTAGCTCCCTGCTCTGTCACAACTTTCTATTGTATCAGTGTCCTGATGACATCAATACAGTAGAAAGAATTCAGTGTATCATAGTAGCTTTTCTCCCTGATCAATAGTCCAGGATGTGTATTAAATAGAACAGAGCACGGTATGTCCTTGGTTTCCTTGGACTGCAGGCGGAGGCCTTGAGTCCTGTCTAGCAAACTCTGGGCTAGAAAGACAGCCTGGGTGCCCACAGAAATTGCTCTGAGTGCCTGCTCTGGCATCCGTGCCATAGGTGCGCCACCACTGGACTAGGGAATACATTGTTATAGTGAGAAGTCTAGGCCTGTTTAATATTACCTGCCCTAGAGAGCGTCTTTCACATACGCTGCTAACTAGTACTGGAGTTACTTCTGCTGTACGGCATGGACGCATGCCGTTTCTTTATATGTGGGATGTGATCACACTATACTGATGCGTGGCACCTCCGCTGTAAAAATAAATGAAACAAGTGGCAAGTAGTGGTATCACTGTATCACCCTTTCTCTAGTCGGCCATAGTTTTCCTATTGTTGCTCTGATTAGAGGGGTTATTATATTCATAATAGAGAGAGAGTGTTAACAACTACTTGGGGACCTCTCCCTGTTTTTACCCCAGGCGATATATTTTTGCCTCTGTGTTGGTGAATTGTGTTGTGACACAAACAGAAAGTATTAAGGTGTAACACTTATATGGACAAGTATCATACTTTTCAAAGTATTGAAGTGTAACAGTCATTCCGAGCAAAGAGAAAACCAAAAAAAAACATAATTCAGCTGCAGGTGTCTCTGGGAATCATTCCTCAAAGTACCTTTTTGCCCCATAGCATCCATGGTTTCCAGTTATAAAAAAAAAGAAGCTTTATCTTCCTGAGAAACATCAAGAAACATCTCTAACCAGATCTCCTGAAGTTTGATGCATGATCTCAATCACAGAGGAGGAGGCGTTCAGAGCTTCCACATCTTGCTTCAGTTTTAAACTCTCCTCCTCCTTGACTTTATACAACCAATTTACATCTCACTTCAAAGTTGATTTTATAAATTATTTTTAAGTTAAGTTAAAGGCTACTGAGGAAAGAGCTGTTTGCTCTGAAACGCGTCTAGCCACAGTTACAGCTATAAATCATAGGATCGAGACCCATCTAACAAGCACTCACAAAAAAGCACCAAGAACTTAAAATGCAATAAGAGATTTATAGCAGAATATCCTGTGTTGTAAACTCTATTGCTTGGGGTGGACGCACCCCGTTGTGTGCAGTTATCATCCACCTGATGCAAGACGATTGACTGGGACTGCAAAAGGAGAAGACGGAACAAAAGCTTTGCTGCTTGACGCAGGACTCGCGCCAGAATACCTACCTTGGAGCGCCATTGCGCAACACACATGGCGGTGGAGACGCCAAAGTGTACTCAGCCCACATTGCCTAGCATTATTCTCCATTGCGAAGAAACTTTGTCTAATATGAAAACAAGCCAGAACCGTCCAACCGTGAGTGTATGACTACAGTCATTTAAGATTACTTGTCATTTATACTGGTCCGATCCGATTTTTAGCCTTACAATGCAGATATAGGGCCCTATATCTTGCCAGCCACTTAAAATACCTCCCGGATACCTACCTCTCATACGGCATCCGAACTCTGAACCCTTAAAAAAAGATATCACCTTTCCCTCTCAATTTTTTTACTTAAAATAAATTTTTGACTTATCTCTAAAGCGCTATATTTTTTATTTTTTCAAGCTAGTTGTCTTTTTGTTACAAAGACCAATTTTTAACACAGACGTCTGTAGGTCTGATTTTTATATCTGTATGTTTTTGGATGTACAAATAAATATTAATTTATCTAAGAAATCCGGAACCTTCCTTATTAGTGCCCACCTACACTTATATTTTATGCAATAGCTTTTACTTTTTCCCATTGGGTGTTTTAGGGATAAGGTGGTAGCACATAAGGACGGCTAGATAAATTTGATAAGTGCCACTAAATTTCTCATTTTGATTTTATAAATGGTGCCACCAAACTGGGGCTTAATCAAAGAAAAAAAAAAACATTAGAAGTTGTTACACTGCTTGATAATATTGTGGTAGTGTTTTTAGGTCAATTGCTAATGACAGGTTGCCTTTAACCCCCACTTCTCTGACTACTTTCATAGACCCCATAATAAATCTTAAGGATCTGCTAGGAACTGCTGGTACCTATTACATGACGGGTCCATGCTGGCACAGCATTAGTAACCAGACAGCAGTGTAAGCAGAGGCTAACTCTGAGGCAGCTAAAGTATCATACAAGTATCATACACACATTTATGTAAAAATATCCATATACACCAAACTATTTACACATACAAATACAGGCACATACACCCAACGCACATCATGCAATTACAGTTTACACATAAATATAACATGTATAACAATCTACATACAAATACATTTTCATATGCATATCCTACTTGCATCTTGCATTTAAATACACATAAAATACAAGATACATAAATTCACTTAAAGGGGTATTCCCATCTGGGCATTCACATTTAATTGAATTCATTTGCCATATGTGAACATTTCTTCAATTGGATGTTATTACAAAAAATGTTTATGTGTGAAGATAATTTCTCATAAATGTCACCATGTTCTTCTTTAGAAACGAAATAGCTTCCTTGGATACAACCCCTTCACATTTTGGAAGCAGAGGCCAGACATGCGCTATTCAGTCCTGCCTGACCACCTGGCCTCAGCAATCATTACCACAGGACGGCTGTAGGACCTGCAGTAACTCCTGGACATTTCATATACCAAAACCTTTTGTTTCTTTGTGCAATCACTCCAGCAGAGGTGGCCATATCTAGGAACACATTCTTGTTTCTAAGGTACCATATCACTACATTTATGAGAAATTATCTTCACACAGGTAAAAAAATTTTAATAACATCTAATTGAAGAAATGTATACATATGACAGATTAATGAAACTGAATGGGAATGCCCAGACGAGAATATCCCTTCAAGTATATACTACACACATGTACCCTTACATACACATGTGCTAGCACATACATACAAAATGCATATACTAATACACTCTAACACACATCATGTATATACAGATTAAATAAAAATACATAGACCCATCATTCACTTAGTTTACACATGCAAACACACACAGACACACATCATACATACAAGTTTTCATATGCAAACATACATCATACCTAAGGACATCATAAGCAGCTGCTGCACATAATTATGCAATAAAGTCAGAGGGGATCACAGTTTTTGCCTGTACAAACATCTCCTTACTTACATGACACAGGGTCTGTCTTTTGTGCTGTGAACTGAACCCTCCCTCTTCCAGCGGGTCCAGACAGGCAAGAAGTGGAGGAAGGTGATCCGAGTGACACTGGGAGTTTCTGCAGCGAGTCCCGCCCCCGCCTTTTCCTGCTCAGCAGGGGATTGTGATGATATATGATTGGCCTTTCTTATAAAGCAGCGGCAGATTCTCCAACTAGGTCAACCGCTTGGACAGGCATGGGCCCACTGGACCGTGGGACCCGAGACGATCACCCATAATGCTCTTGTGGAGAACCGACCCTGGTAATGTATTGTTTATAGTATTTGTCTCTTTTTAAGGGGAAGAGACACTATGGGGCAGATTTATCAAGCTGTCTGAAAGTTAGAATATTTCTAGTTGCCCATGGCAACCAATTACAGCTCAGCTTTAATTTTACCATTGCTCATGAATATTTTAAAGGGGAGCTGTGATTGGTTGCCATGGGCAACTAGAAATATTCTGACTTTCAGACAGCTTGATAAATCTGACCCTATATGCATCCTATTAGAAATCTTGGCTTGGGTGCGACTCCCCCCTCCTGGTAATGTTCCTGGTATCACAGTTAAGGCTCATGCACATGGTCAGACATTGGGGGTTATTTACTTACCCGATCCAGTGGCGCGTTCTCCGTCAAGGATTCGGGTCTTCCGGCGATTCACTAAGGTAGTGGTCCCGATGTCCACCAGGTGTCGCTGCCGCACGAGGTCCGCTGAGGTTCGCCGGAGTTCACCAACCTAATCCCGATGCATGTAAGCGCGTGTCAAGCGGCACATTTTTGTTTTTTAAATACCGGGGTTTTTCCGAATCTGCCGGGTTTTCTGACGGCCATGCCCCCGATTTCCGTTTCATGCATGTCGGCGCCGATTCGCCACAATCTGATTGCATGCGCCAAAAACCCAGGGCAATTTGGTGCAAACCAGAAATTTCCGGGAAACCTGGCGAAAAAGACCGATTCGGACCCTTAGTAAATGTGCCCCATAGTTCCATTTTCTATGGTGTCATAATAGGATTGCAATATAGGCACACAAGACCTCTTCCATACTTCTGATGTCATATGGAGTAATAATGATGTTTCTTCTGTGTTTTTAAATGAATATGATATTAATATAAGCCATGAATGAGATGGGGCAAATAGCTTTCCCACGGCTAATTGTTAGGGGCATTAATTTAGCCCCCTGGTCTAGAGGAATGTGCCTGAACCCCAAAGCCAAACCTACAAATCAGGTCCGCTCATCTCTTTATACAAATATTTCATAATTGTGGTAGGTGTAATAAATTCACTAACTTATTTGATATTGGTGCCTGAATATAAAAAAGTACATTTAAAAATTGTATTTTTCAGTACTTGCAATGCCTTAGAAAAAAAATTACAGCTAGAAAAACAAGTTACTACTCTAGGAGGACTGAAATTAAGGTAATGTGGATGTGGGAAATTTGATGGTTGTGGGATTAGTCCAAACGCATGTTATTTCTGGCACTGTACAATATTAGCTTTGGCTTTTCTTTCCCTAGAATGTACAAGATGGATACAGTTATTAAGAAAAAAAAGCGAATCAATGGCTCTCCGGTGATAATTGCAGCCGCAGAATAAACAACAGCACCGGAAACATTGACGTGAAGACATTAAAGCAATCTAATATTAATTTGCACCATAATTACCAGCAATCAGATAATGGCCGGTCCAATCTTTAGGCTGCACTTCAGCAGAATTGTGACATTTGATTTTACTATTTCAAGAACATGAGATGCAAAGAACATTTTGTTTTTCAAGTGCTTCAACTTGGGAACATTCCTGTTGTGTTCCGTGGCAGGTGGTCACTTGATTGATATATGGTAACGGAATCTCAACCTTTTCCTTTGGTATCTTAGGTCCCCTGTGTCTTGCTTCTAATTTCAGACTTTTACTGTCAGAATGAAAGATATATTTCTTGATGGAGAAGTAGTAAGACAAAGGATGGGAACTTTGTGATGCCGGTACCTGTGCATTGAATGTCCATTGAATAGATCTTCCAAAGATCTCTACAAGTTCATTCTTCATATTTAAATACATATTTAAATACATAAATACATAATATGTATTTAAATATGTATGAATATTTTATTCAAGAAAATTAAAGCAAAAGGTGCAATAAAATAATACATGTAAAAAAACATAATTCAATGTAATTCAATCCAAGGCGGAAGTTTTTCTCTTCAGTACCAGACTGAAGATCAGAAGAAAAATAGGATATCAGAAAAATATCACCTTAACATTAAAATAAATCTACCATCAAAATCCATCATGATAAATAAACTCATAGATCCAGGCACTGTGACTGTGGGGATCTACTTATGTTTGTTATCCATGGCCTCCTTCCTTCGAAAGTCAACTTTTAAAATCATGCTAAGGAGCATGAAAGGCTACATCATAGCCCCTCTGTGCTGCAGATTCACAGTCTTCCCTCCCCTCTGCTCCCTCAGCACTTACTCCTTCCTCTGCCTGATGTAATTTCATTGCAGCATGGGAAATTCAAGCACACAGTGGGAGGGGGAAGTGCTCTTCCACAGTATAGTAGTCTTTTATGCTCATTAGCATAATTTTTAAAGTTAGTTTTAGAAGGAAGGATAACATGGATAACAAATATATGAAGATCACCACAGTCACGGTACTTGGAGTGATTGCCCCCAGTTTATCATGATGGATTTTGATGGTAGATTTTCTTTAACCCTTTATCGACTTGGCCTTTTGTTTTTGTGTTTTTCTATTTTTTACTCCCCCTTTCAAAAATCCATAACTTTTTAAAATATTTCCATGTAAAGACGTGTGGATTTGTTTTCTGCGTAACAAATTGTACTTCCAAATATTTCATTATCTCACTGGAAAGTAAGAGAAAAATTCCAACTGTGGGGAATTCGGTAAAAAAAAAGCGCATAGAAATTATGTAGTATTTGTTTTTATTTGTTAGAAGATGCATTACATATATACACCATGCTTGCTTCAGAGTCTTTGGACTGATTTTGTAAAATTCTGGAAGCCCATGCACGTTTCAGCAGCAGGGACCTGGCTCACCCTATAATCAAACACTTACTTACTATCATTGACCTGTGTGCAGCATCCGATCAATTTCATCCAGCTAATGCCTACCCTCAAATTTACCGGTTCAGCCTACAGACCCTGGGTTCGACTGTAATACCACCCCTCATGAAGTAGCCTTTGTAGCTCAGCTTCAAAAGGGCTCATTTCAGATTTATATGCTCTACTCATGACACAGATCCGGTTAAACACACAGAGATGGGAAGGTTGGCTGGGGAAGGTGTTGCCAGAGTCCAGTTGGAAGGCCATTTGGGAGAGAGCCCCCAGGATATCCTGGAAAAGGTCCTTGAAATAGAACTAGAGAGAGACCCGGTCGCATTCTTGCTAGGCCTCCCACTCCGGGGACTGGAGAAACCCCAATCCAAGTTTTACCTTCATATCCTGAGTTCTCTGATCTCTGCGTTCTGGAAACAGGCTACTACCCCCCCCCCCCAATGGATTTATGTGCCTGCATATGTCATATGCGGGAATAAGGATCCATGACCTCGACTTTGCACGAATGGTCGAACCACTTTACTAAAATATGGTCCCCTTGGGACGTGATCGGAGACAACCATCCCTAATGAAACTCCCAGAGAATCATGGGCATGCTAGGTTTCTTTTGTGTATAGTTTAACCCTTGGAATTTTTTTTTTGCTTGCACAATATCTATGTTATACTTATCTATACTCATCAGGCAACAATTTGAAACATAGGTTCCTGAACAGTAGATTAGAACTATGATTTTCTAAAGTTGTCAGGTTCCTGCTCGGAATAGATATATCTGACGTGATTTCTAGCCAAAAAATCTTCATGGGCCCTGGGTGACCCAGATGGAACCTTATATGCCGTAAAGTAGCTATGTCTATATTACAATTGTAGTGCTATTTGTCTGTTTGTGTAAACATTTCCTTTTTACTATCCAATAAAATGTAAGTTGAAAAGAAAGAAGATGCATTACAACTGTACTACATAGTCACTGATTGTAGAAATCACTTGGGATGTCTTCAGTTTTTTTTTTTCTAGAAATTGGCTGACTTGGTGAATCTAGGTAATTGCTATTAACCCTAATTGATTTCACTTGTTAAATTCACTCTATTCTCTGAAAATTAGAGGATTTAACTACCTAGCTGAATGAGTGAGGCTGGAAGGGAGGGATAAGGATTTGATTGCTTATGAGCTGGATATTTGGATTACACCAGCAGCTAAAAATAGCCCATTGATAATGGAGTGAGGATGGACCGTGTGATTGCATATCAACAGAAGGTCTACTTTTAATCTCTGACCTGCCCAATACAACATTGATGCAAAAATATCACATATAACTACTGGAAACTGTGCAGCATATGTAGATTAGCCTAAAAATAAGTACAGTGCTGGATACAGCAATTATAAAAAAAACCACAGCTGATAAAATTATGACTATAGTATATGTATATGTACATCAAATTATGTAATTGATAATCAACTAAGTCTTGACTTTGTGATGGGATCACTCTTTACAGGCAGGCGCCACGGAGAGGAAGAGGGGTGACCCCTTCCCCCCCATAGCAATCACACGGCCCAAAAAAATTTGGAAATATAGAACATCTCCTATCTTTCCCCATGTACGGAGCGGTACTGTGTCCGTGTATGGTACAATGACCTATCTTTTCCCCCTATGGTCGTGTGAATGCGGCCTAAGGCCTCTTGCACACAAATGTAAGCAATTAGCAGTTTTTGTAGACATTTTTCAGCTGCAAAAACGGACTGTGTGTTACCTGTATATAACCTGTATGCGAGCAGTATCCGCAAAAAAATAATGGTGGGCTAGCCCCCATGTGCACTGGTCTTCTGGCCCTCATATGGCGTTCTCTACCATATACGGCCCATTCTTTTGCGTTCCCATAGACTTATATGGGGAAAATGTGCTGCAAACCATCAAAAAATAGGACTTGTTTTATTTTTTGCATTGCGTTCCTTGAACTGCCTGTCCAGGTATTTGTACATTATTTTCTAAACTGAATAATACCAAATTTTGTGATCTGTTATTGGATTCTAGTCCCCCCATTCCCCTAAGAATCTTGGTTGCTCTCCTCTGCACCTGTTCCAGTTCAACTATTCTTTATTATACACCGGTTTTGAAAACTGTACACAATATTCCATGTGTGGTCTGACCAGTGAAAGTATAAAAAGGATAAAAATATGTCCTTATCATGAGAATCTATTCCTCTCTTGATACATTCCATCCGGGGCGTAACTAGGAGAGGCTGGGCCCCATAGCATATTTCTGGCATAGCTATAGCCTGGCAGGCACACGTTGGGCGCACTTGAGAGGAGGAGAACTGATTGCGTCGTACTCCTCCCCTCTCTATAGAAAATAGAGCTGCATGGCCGTTCTTACCGCAAAAAGATAGGTCACGCTCTCTCTTTTGCTCGAAACAGTGAGTACTCATTGCCCAGGAGGTATAGAAGCCTAGGAGGGAAGTATATCCGACAGGAAATTTGCAGCCAGATATAGACTCACCGGCCACTTTATTAGGTACACCATGCTAGTAAAGGGTTGGACCCCCTTTTGCCTTCAGAACTGCCTCAATCAGACCAGGCAACGTTTTTCCAATCTTCTACTGTCCAATTTCGATGAGCTTGTGCAAATTGTAGCCTCAGTTTCCTGTTCTTAGCTGAAAGGAGTGGCACCCGGTGTGGTCTTCTGCTGCTGTAGCCCATCTGCCTCAAAGTTCGATGTACTGTGCGTTCAGAGATGGTCTTCTGCCTACCTTGGTTGTAACGGGTGGCGATTTGAGTCACTGTTGCCTTTCTATCAGCTCGAACCAGTCTGCCCATTCTCCTCTAACCTCTGGCATCAACAAGGCATTTCCGTCCACAGAACTGCCACTCACTGGATGTTTTTTCTTTTTCGGACCATTCTCTGTAAACCCTAGAGATGGTTGTGCGTGAAAATCCCAGTAGATCAGCAGTTTCTGAAATACTCAGACCAGCCCTTCTGGCACCAACAACCATGCCACGTTCAAAGGCACTCAAATCACCTTTCTTTCCCATACTGATGCTCGGTTTGAACTGCAGGAGATTGTCTTGACCATGTCTACATGCCTAAATGCACATGAGTTGCCGCCATGTGATTGGCTGATTAGAAATTAAGTGTTAACGAGCAGTTGGACTGGTGTACCTAATAAAGTGACCGGTGAGTGTACATCCCCCATACGTTCTTGTGAATGTACCCCTATACAGTCATGTTTATACAAGTACCACCCTGCAGTGGGATGAGCAGGTGGGTCAGGAAGGTGGCCGGTATGCGATCCCGAAAGAGGTGGGCAGGCCAGGAAAAATGTGGGCGGTAGCCAGGAAGGGCCCGGGGGCATGATCCTTCAGGCACCCGGAAGTGCATCCTCGGACCACTTACCATGGGCCGTGGCAAAGCCCTGCAGGGACCATGCATCCCCAGGCCCCTAAACTTCATGGGCCCCGTAGCAGCCGCTATGGCTGCTATGGCGGTAGTTACTCCACTGCATCCCATAATTTTATTTACTTTAGCAGCAGCTGCCTGGTTCTGGTTACTAAAATTAAGTTTAACGTCCACCCCAATTTACCCCCAATTTTTTTCAGCTCAAGTTTTACCAAGTAATATAACATAATTGAAGAAGAGTGAGGAAATTAGGCAGTACCTTTTTGAGGCTAAATGAGCATATTTGATGGTGAGCTTTCAAGAATACTAGTTCTCTTCGTCAGACAGTGATGTTATGTTATATATTTACAACAGGGTGGCAATTAACAGACTAAAAACCTGTGAGGCATGACATGAGAGCTTGTGGCCTCCAGATCAAAGATAGGAGGTCATGAGGCTAGCATGAATTTTAAGACCACTTTGTGAATCTCTGCATTAATTTATTTCCCTCTGTGTCTTAAAATGTCCGATTAAAATAGTAATACTGAAGTCTTCCATAGTGTGGTCCTCTCTGGAGAAATGTGCAGCTACTGGGAAATCCTTCCTTTCATTTTTAATGAAAGATCGGTGCGTGTTCATGCACTGATGGAGTCTCTGGCATGTTTCTCCAAGGCCTGTGGTTGGACCCTGTTCCCACATAATAAGGTTTATCACATTAGAGGAACTGCAAGAAAATGTTCCTATGTACCTGCTGTGATTAAGGTACAGGTACATGATCACTAGAGATGAGCGAGCACTAAAATGCTCGGGTACTCGTTATTCGAGACGAACTTTTCCCGATGCTCGAGTGCTCGTTTCGAGTAACGAGCCCCATTGAAGTCAATGGGAGACTCGAGCATTTTTCAAGGGGACCAAGGCTCTGCACAGGGAAGCTTGGCCAAACACCTGGGAACCTCAGAAAAGGATGGAAACACCACGGAAATGGACAGGAAACAGCAGGGGCAGCATGCATGGATGCCTCTGAGGCTGCTTAATCGCACCATTATGCCAAAATTATGGGCAACAGCATGGCCATGACAGAGTGACAGAATGAAGCTAGATAGCATCTAAAACATCCAATAATTGACCCTGACACTATAGGGGACGGCATGCAGAGGCAGCGGCAGCAGCGGCAGGCTAGAGAGTGGCATGGCGACATACCCTAAATGGACTCAGGCTTCCAACCAATGGGTGGCAGAGAGGAACCAAAGGAGGTGAGCAAGAAGCGCTCAAATAATATCGGTACATGATAAAAGTTTGCCAGTATATTTTGTGGATTACACAGCAGGGTGGCGACAAAGTTAACAAGTTTGATGTGGAAGCCATGAAAACAACCCAAAATTCTGCCTGACACAGCTCGTTTGATAAGGGGACCATGTATGGAGGCAGTGAACTAGTAGTAGATTAAAGGTGCTGCAGTTAAAACTATGTTAGTTGGATCTTGGCATGGAGCTGGCGCTTCGCTGCCAGGCGAGCTTTCGCAAATCCAAGCCCCTGTCTCTAGGCTACTCCCCAAACAGCACTTCTAAGAACCTTTTGTATAAGATCAAGTGTAGTAGCGTTCTTATAAGTTTGGGATATGGCGGGTGAGGGGAATGTAAACATCTGCGCAAGAAGCGCTGAAATAATATCCGTAAATGAAAAAAGTTTGCCAGTATATTTTGTGGCTTACACAGCACGGTGGCGACAAAGTTAACAAGTTTGATGTGGAATGCCCTGTAATAGCTCTTGGGCGGTGTGCCTTTTATCACCTAGGCTCAGCAGTTTGAGCACCGCCTGCTGTCGCTTAGCGACGGCATTGCTGCTTTGCCTAGAGCTACCGACTGATGGCGCCATGCCCACGGATGGTAATTCGGAGGAGGAGGAGGTGGAGGAGGGGTGGGAGGAGGAGGAGGCATAGTAGGCCTGAAACACCTGGACCGAGGTAGGCCCCGCAATCCTCTGCGTCGGTAGTATATGACCAGCCCCAGGGTCAGACTCGGTCCCAGCCTGCACCAAGTTAAGTGTAGTAGCGTTCTTATAAGTTTGGAATATGGCGGGTGAGGGGAATGTAAACAGATGCGCAAGAAGCGCTGAAATAATATCCGTAAATGGTAAAAGTTTGCCAGTATATTTTGAGGATTACACAGCAGGGTGGCGACAAAGTTAACATGGAAGCCATGAAAACAATCCAAAATTCTGCCTGACACAGCTCGTTTGATAAGGGGACAATGTATGGAGGCAGTGAACTAGTAGTAGATTAAAGGTGTTGCAGTTAAAACTATGTTAGTTGGATCTTGGCATGGAGCTGGCGCTCCGCTGCCAGGCGAGCTTTCGCCAATCCAAGCCCCTGTCTCTAGGCTACTCCCCAAACAGCACTTCTAAGAACCTTTTGTATAAGATCAAGTGTCGTAGCGTTCTTATAAGTTTAGGATATGGTGGGTGAGGGGAATGTAAACAGATGCGCAAGAAGCGCTGAAATAATATCCGTAAATGGTAAAAGTTTGCCAGTGTATTTTGTGGATAACACAGCAGGGTCGCGACAAAGTTAACAACTTTGATGTGGAATCCATGAAAACAACCCAAATTTCGGCCTGACACACCTCGTTTGATAAAGGGACGATGTATGGAGGCAGCTATATGGACGACTTTTGGAGGTAGCAATGGAGACAACGTGTGGAGGCTGCTATGGAGACAATTCAATTTGGATAGTGCCTGTATGTGGCAGTCCAAAAAAGTTTTCAAACCAGAGGAGCAGGTAGGTGGCCCTCCATAAAAATGGAATAGATTGAGTGCCTGTATGTGGCAGTCCCAAAAAAGTTTTTAAACCAGAGGAGCAGGTAGGTGGCCCTCCATAAAAATGGAATAGATTGAGTGCCTGTATGTGGCAGTCCAAAAAAGTTTTCAAACCAGAGGAGCAGGTAGGTGGCCCTCCATAAAAATGGAATAGATTGAGTGCCTGTATGTGGCAGTCCAAAAAAGTTTTCAAACCAGAGGAGCAGGTAGGTGGCCCTCCATAAAAATGGAATAGATTGAGTGCCTGTATGTGGCAGTCCAAAAAAGTTTTTAAACCAGAGGAGCAGGTAGGTGGCCCTCCATAAAAATGGAATAGATTGAGTGCCTGTATGTGGCAGTCCAAAAAAGTTTTCAAACCAGAGGAGCAGGTAGGTGGCCCTCCATAAAAATGGAATAGATTGAGTGCCTGTATGTGGCAGTCCAAAAAAGTTTTCAAACCAGAGGAGCAGGTAGGTGGCCCTCCATAAAAATGGAATAGATTGAGTGCCTGTATGTGGCACTCCCAAAAATTGTTTAAAACAGAGGACCGGGTCGGTGGCCCTCCATAAAAATTAAATGCGTAAAGTACTATAGCTAGAGCCAGTGGGCCCTGTCAAAAAATAGCCAGTTTCCTCTGCTTTACTGTACAAAGAGGAGGAGAAGGAGGAAAATGAGGAGGAGGAGGAGTGGATAAATTATTCAGGTTGAGCTTCCTTCACCTGGTGGAGATTGGAAATTAGGAGAAATCCAGGCTTTATTCATCTTGATAAGCGTCAGCCTGTCAGCGCTGTCAGTCGACAGGCGTGTACGCTTATCGGTGATGATGCCACCAGCTGCACTGAAAACCCGCTCGGACAAGACGCTAGCGGCAGGGCAGGCAAGAACCTCCAAGGCGTACAGCGCCAGTTCGTGCCACATGTCCAGCTTTGAAACCCAGTAGTTGTAGGGAGCTGTGTGATCATTTAGGACGATGGTATGGTCAGCTACGTACTCCCTCACCATCTTTCTGTAAAGATCAGCCCTACTCTGCCGAGACTGGGGACAGGTGACAGTGTCTTGCTGGGGTGACATAAAGCTGGCAAAAGCCTTGTAAAGCGTACCCTTGCCAGTGCTGGACAAGCTGCCTGCTTGCCTACTCTCCCTCGCTACTTGTCCCGCAGAACTACGCACTCTGCCGCTAGCGCTGTCAGAAGGGAAATAGTGTTTCAGCTTGTGCACCAGGGCCTGCTGGTATTCATGCATTCTCACACTCCTTTCCTCTCCAGGGATGAGAGTGGAAAGATTTTGCTTGTACCGTGGGTCCAGGAGAGTGAACACCCAGTAATCGGTGCTGGAATAAATTCTTTGAACGCGAGGGTCACGGGATAGGCAGCCTAGCATGAAATCTGCCATATGCGCCAGAGTACCAACGCGTAAGAATTCACTCCCCTCACTGGCCTGACTGTCCATTTCCTCCTCCTCCAACTCCTCCAACTCCTCTTCTTCTGCCCATACACGCTCAACAGTGAAGGACTCAACAATGGTCCCCTCTTGTTTCTCGCCAACATTCTCCTCCTCTTCCTCCTCCTCCTCCTCCACCTCCACCTCCTCCGATATGCGCTGAGAAACAGACCTAAGGGTGCTTTGGCTATCAACAAGGGAATCTTCTTCCCCCGTCTCTTGTGAGGAGCGCAAAGCTTCCGACTTCATGCTGACCAGAGAGTTTTTCAACAGGCCAAGCAGCGGGATGGTGAGGCTGATGATGGCGGCATCGCCACTGACCATCTGTGTTGACTCCTCAAAGTTACTCAGCACCTGACAGATATCAGACATCCACGTCCACTCCTCATTGTAGACTTGAGGAAGCTGACTGACCTGACTACCAGTTCTGGTGGAAGTTGACATCTGGCAGTCTTCAATCGCTCGGCGCTGCTGGTAAACTCTGGATAACATGGTCAGTGTTGAATTCCACCTCGTGGGCACGTCGCACAACAGTCGGTGAGCGGGCAGTTGGAGGCGGCGCTGCGCTGCCCTGAGAGTGGCAGCATCTGTGCTGGACTTCCTGAAATGCGCACAGATGCGGCGCACCTTCGTGAGCAAATCAGACAGATTGGGGTATGTCTTGAGGAAACGCTGAACTATCAGATTTAACACATGGGCCAGGCATGGCACATGTGTCAGTCTGCCGAGTTGCAGAGCCGCCACCAGGTTACGGCCGTTGTCACACACAACCATGCCTGGCTTCAGGTTCAGCGGTGCCAGCCACAGATCAGTCTGCGCCGTGATGCCCTGTAATAGTTCTTGGGCGGTGTGCCTTTTATCGCCTAGGCTCAGCAGTTTCAGCACTGACGGCACTGCTGCTGTGCCTAGAGCTACCAACTGATGGCGCCATGCCCACGGATGGTCGTTCGGAGGAGGAGGTGGAGGAGGGGTGGGAGGAGGAGGAGGCATAGTAGGCCTGAAACACCTGGACCGAGGTAGGCCCCGCAATCCTCGGCGTCGGCAGTATATGACCAGCCGCAGGGTCAGACTCGGTCCCAGCCTCCACCAAGTTAACCCAATGTGCCGTCAGCGATATATAGTGGCCCTGCCCGGCAGCACTCGTCCACATGTCCGTGGTCAGGTGGACCTTGTCAGAAACGGCGTTGGTCAGGGCACGGATTATGTTGCCTGACACATGCTGGTGCAGGGCTGGGACGGCACATCGGGAAAAGTAGTGGCGGCTGGGGACCGAATACCGAGGGGCGGTCGCCGCCATGAGGCTGCGAAAGGCCTCGGTCTCTACTAGCCTATAGGGCAGCATCTCCAGGCTTAGCAATCTGGAGATGTACACTTTAAGGGCTTGGGCGTGCGGGTGGGTTGCACTATATTTGTGTTTCCGCTCCAGCGTCTGGGGTATGGAGAGCTGAACGCTGGTGGATGCTGTGGAGGATCGTGGAGGCGACGATGGGGTTTTTGTGGCAGGGTCCTGGGCAGGGGGCTGACTATCAGCTGACACAGGGGAAGGAGCAGTGGTGTGCACGGCCGGAGGTGAACGCGCTTGTTGCCACTGAGTGGGGTGTTTAGCATTCATATGCCTGCGCATACTCGTGGTAGTTAAGCTAGTAGTGGTGGAACCCCTGCTGATCCTGGTTTGGCAAATGTGGCACACCACAGTCCGTCAGTCATCCGGTGTTTCCTTAAAGAACCTCCAGACTTCTGAAAATCTAGCCCTCGCCGCAGGAGCCCTCGCCACGGGAGCTTCACTAGTTGACACATTTGGCGCTGATGCACCAGCTCTGGCCCTGCCTCTCCGTCTGGCCCCACCACTGCCTCTTCCAACCTGTTCTGGTCGAGGACTCTCCTCCGTCTCAGAAGCACTGTGTTCACCCGGCCTCTCAACCCAGCTTGGGTCTGTCACCTCATCATCCTCCGATCCCTCAGTCTGCTCCCCCCTCGGACTTCCTGCCCTGACAACAACTTCCCCACTGTCTGACAACCGTGTCTCCTCATCGTCGGACACCTCTTTACACACTTCTTCCAGTACGTCAACAAGGTCATCATCACCCACAGACTGCGACTGGTGGAAAACCTGGGCATCGGAAAATTGCTCATCAGCAATCGGACAAGTGGTTTGTGACTGTGGGAAGGGTCCAGAAAACAGTTCCTCAGAGTATGCCGGTTCAAATGGCAAATTTTGCTGGGAGGGGGCAGACTGGGGGGGAGGAGGCTGAGGTGCAGGAGCTGGAGGAGTGCCGATTTCGGTGACATGGGTGGACTGCGTGGAAGACTGACTGGTGGACAAATTGCTCGAAGCATTGTCGGCAATCCACGACATCACCTGTTCGCACTGTTCTGGCCTCAACAGTGCTCTACCACGAGTCCCAGTAACTTCAGACATGAACCTAGGGAGTGTAGCTCTGCGGCGTTCCCCTGCTCCCTCATAAGCAGGTGGTGTCTCACCCCGCCCAGGACCACGGCCTCTGACCCCTGCAGTAGTTGGACGCCCACGTCCCCGCCCTCGTCCTCTACCCCTAGCCCTCGGGTTAAACATTTTGAAAATGAGAGTTATAACTTTAATTTTTTTTTTAACTTTTTTTTGTGGTTTTTTTTTTTTGTGTGTTTTTTAGTTTTTAAAACCAAACGATGCTATCCTATTGCTATGGCTATTTTCTAGCCAAGTATGAAAGCACACTACTATGCCAGATGAGATGACGCTGAGTTATGAAAAAAATAAACGTAAAATAAAAAAGGAAATGGCAGACTGTGCCTAATTGAAATCCAACCCCGGGCCCTAATAAATTTTCCCACTTCGGTCTTTGCGATGGATATGTGCGTCACTAAGCGCAAAACACAGTGGTCGCAAGTCTCACTACAAATTGCTCACAATTTGCTAGTAGATGCACTGCAGCAACTACAGCCACCAGCAGATCAACCAGAAATCAAATATATATAACGCTACTGTAGGCGTAAGTAAGACGTTTGGATTCTCCTATGGCTATTTTCTAGCCAAGTATGAAAGCACACTACTATGCAAGATGAGATGACGCTGAGTTATGAAAAAAATAAACGTAAAATAAAAAAGGAAATGGCAGACTGTGCCTAATTGAAATACAACCCTGGGCCCTAATAAATTTTCCCACTTCGGTCTTTGCGATGGATATGTGCGTCACTAAGCGCAAAACACAGTGGTCGCAAGTCTCACTACAAATTGCTCCCAATTTGCTAGTAGATGCACTGCAGCAACTACAGCCACCAGCAGATCAACCAGAAATCAAATATATATAACGCTACTGTAGGCGTAAGTAAGACGTTTGGATTCTCCTATGGTTATTTTCTAGCCAAGTATTAAAGCACACTGCTATGCCAGATGAGATGACGCTGAGTTATGAAAAAAATAAACGTAAAATAAAAAAGGAAATGGCAGATTGTGCCTAATTGAAATACAACCCTGGGCCCTAATAAATTTTCCCACTTCGGTCTTTGCGATGGATATGTGCGTCACTAAGCGCAAAACACAGTGGTCGCAAGTCTCACTACAAATTGCTCACAATTTCCTAGTAGATGCACTGCAGCAACTACAGCCACCAGCAGATCAACCAGAAATCAAATATATATAACGCTACTGTAGGCGTAAGTAAGACGTTTGGATTCTCCTATGGCTATTTTCTAGCCAAGTATGAAAGCACACTACTATGCAAGATGAGATGACACTGAGTTATTAAAAAAATAAACGTAAAATAAAAAAGGAAATGGCAGACTGTGCCTAATTGAAATACAACCCTGGGCCCTAATAAATTTTCCCACTTCGGTCTTTGCGATGGATATGTGCGTCACTAAGCGCAAAACACAGTGGTCGCAAGTCTCACTACAAATTGCTCCCAATTTGCTAGTAGATGCACTGCAGCAACTACAGCCACCAGCAGATCAACCAGAAATCAAATATATATAACGCTACTGTAGGCGTAAGTAAGACGTTTGGATTCTCCTATGGCTATTTTCTAGCCAAGTATTAAAGCATACTGCTATGCCAGATGAGATGACGCTGAGTTATGAAAAAAATAAACGTAAAATAAAAAAGGAAATGGCAGACTGTGCCTAATTGAAATACAACCCCGGGCCCTAATAAATTTTCCCACTTCGGTCTTTGCGATGGATATGTGCGTCACTAAGTGCAAAACACAGTGGTCGCAAGTCTCACTACAAATTGCTCACAATTTCCTAGTAGATGCACTGCAGCAACTACAGCCACCAGCAGATCAACCAGAAATCAAATATATATAACGCTACTGTAGGCGTAAGTAAGACGTTTGGATTCTCCTATGGCTATTTTCTAGCCAAGTATGAAAGCACACTACTATGCAAGATGAGATGACACTGAGTTATTAAAAAAATAAACATAAAATAAAAAGAAACTGGCAGACTGTGCCTAATTGAAATCAAACCCCTAATAAATTGTCCCACTTTGGTGTTTGAGGTGGATATGTGTGTCACTAAGAGCTAAACACAACGGTAGCAAGTCCCCCTGCTAATTCCTCACAATATGGTACTAGCTGCACTACTAGTGCCAGCAAGCCCAGCCACAAGCAAATAAAAAAAAAAAGTATAACGTTATTGTAGCCCTAAGAAGGGCTGTTGGGTTGTTGTAGAATCACTCCTGCCTAACAGTAAGCTAATAGAACACCCTAACGCTTTCCCTGACCAGCAGCAGCTCTCTCCCTAGCGGCATCCAGACAGAGAATGATCCGAGCAGCGCGGGCAGCGGCTAGTCTATCCCAGGGTCACCTGATCTGGCCAGCCAACCACTGCTATCTACGTGTAAGGGTACCACGTCATGCTGGGTGGAGTGCAGAGTCTCCTGGCTTGTGATTGGCTCTGTTTCTGGCCGCCAAAAAGCAAAACGGCGGGAGCTGCCATTTTCTCGAGCGGGCGAAATACTCGTCCGAGCAACGAGCAGTTACGAGTACGCTAATGCTCGATCGAGCATCAAGCTCGGACGAGTATGTTCGCTCATCTCTAATGATCACCTGTCAGAATGTGTGGGCACATTTTACACCTGTTTCGCTGTCAGGGTGAGGTATCATTTTCTCATGGAGGTCTCAGGGAACTCCGGACACATGTTGTTTCAGGTTTGCTGGTTGCCAAATGGACAAGAGATGAGGGACTGGGAATATTTATTTTAGTCTTTTATCTTTATGCACAATCGGTTTGAAGTTCCTCGGCAATATGAAATAGGTTCTCCAGTTGTGAGCTGTAAGTGACTACTGGGGTTACTCTGGTCCTTTGCACATTGTAATCGATTATGTGGAAAATCGCCATATACTGCCATACTGTAGTATGCACTGTCCACAGACAGCGCCTGTAATATCCCATCTATGACAGGATCTTACAGTCAAAGTGTCTTCCTATGTGCGGCATAGGTTAACTGAGATAATACCCTACAATACATCAGTATTACAGGGTATTATCATGAACAAGCAATCAGATGTTTGCTTGTTCATGTCCCTTGGAGGAAATAATAAAAATATAAAAAAATAAAAAAATTGTTCTTAAACAAAAAATAAATTGATAAAAATGCCCATAAACCCCCATTAACATATAAAATGACATGTACAGGCGGTCCCCTACTTAAGGACACCCGACTTACAGACAACTCATAGTTACAGACGGACCCCTCTGCCCACTGTGACCTCTGGTGAAGCTCTCTGGATGCTTTACTATAGTTCCAGACTGCAATGATCAGCTGTAAGATGTCTGTAATGAAGCTTTATTGATAATCCTTGGTCCAATTACACCAAAAATTTTGAAACTCCAATTGTCACTGGGGCAAAAGAAAAAAAATTGTCTAGAACTTCCATTATAAAATATACAGTTTCGACTTACATACAAATTCAACTTAAGAACAAACCTCCAGACCCTATCTTGTATGTAACCCGGGGACTGCCTGTAATGGAAAAAAGTTAAAAAAAAACACACAATCAGTGTCCATAACGACGCATAAAATAAAAGTAAATCATCATTGAAATCGCACGATGAACGCTGTAAAAAAAAACTGTTAAAAACCCACAAAAAATTATCAAATTACCTATTTCATCCCACAAAAAATATGTAATAAAAAAGTGATAAGAAAAACATATCTGCTCCAGAATGATACTGGTGTACAGCACAACATGTCCCTCAAAAAATGAACCATAAACCAGCTCCGCAGACACAAAAAAGAAAAGTGTTGTGCCACTTGGCAGATGGCGATGCAAAAACGACAGATCCCCACCCCTTACCCGTATCCATACACAACAGTAGAAAAAATATAAGATGTTAATTATGCTTTATGGTGAACAAAAAAAAAATGAAAACGCTATTAAAGAAGTGATGCTTTTCTACTCCTCCAGCCCCCAAAATAGGAAAATTTTTCAACAATAGGACATAGCCTCCCCAAAATGGTTTTACTGGGAAAACAACTCATGCCACAAAAAAAATTGCCATCACATGACCCCACTAACAAAACCCTAAATATGTTATAGCCTACAAAAGGGCGACTATAAGTTAACTAAAATCTGCTACATTCTGTCGGACAAAACTGGCAGCTGCACGGCCCTCCTTCATTTCTGCACCTCGCTGTGCGCTTATGCAACTGGTAACATTCACATGTAGTGTGTCTTCCTACTCAGTATAAATAATATAAAAAAAATTAATATGTATTTTCTCCTTTTATCTTTTGGGAATATGACAATTTTAGAACAAAATGAACATATTACTCAAAAAATTAGACCTTTCTAAACTTCACCTTCATTTTGTTTTAATCACTATGCAGCGCTAAAAGGGTTAAAAATCTTACTAAAAGCAGTTCTTAATAATTCAAAGTGTATACTTTTGAAAATGGGGGAATTAATACTCCAACTGTTTAAAATTGATATGGAACCCTTGGATTGCTTCCCAGCCCCCCCCCCCCCCAACACTGAGAGGGCACTGATACCATCAGCCTAAAGAGTTGAGATATGGGAAATGTTGGTAAGTAACTCATTTGGGTGGTCAACTATCAGTTTCCAAAGCAGATTATTCAGAATTTTAAAAATGTTCCTGTGTGAAGATAATTTCTCATAAATGTAGCCATGTTGTACCTTAGAAACAAAATGGCTTCTTTTGATACGACCACCTCACATTTTGGTAGCCATGGCCAGAGTTTATTACTACAGGACGGCTGTGTGACTCCCGGACATTTCATATACAAAAACCTTTTGTTTCTTTTGCAATCGCTCCAGCAGAGGTGGCTTTATCCAAGGACACAGTCTTGATTCTAAGGGACCATATGACTACATTTATGAGAAATTATCTTCACACAGGTACATTTTTTAAAATTTAATCTAATTGAATAAATGTTTATGTATGGCAGATTAATGAAACTAAATGTAATACCCCTTTAAAGTACAAATGCTACATCCTGATGGGGTTAAATGTGCTCAGTAAAGTTTGTAGTTCTGGCACCATCCAGCAAATTCTTAAAGGCACTTAAGAATTTATCATTAGACCAGCTCCTCGGGACAGTTCTATGTATATTTTGTAGCTTTCATTAAATTGACTTTGGCCCTTTAATAAATGGTCTATTTTATGTCTGGGATTTTTTTTCTCAAAATGCATAAAAAGTCTCAGCCCATCAGGGGACTGGAGTGACTATGAGACTTTTTATGAGACTTTTTGCAAAAGTCATGAATCTGGCTTTGCTTGGTGTTGCTCTAGCAGTAGCTCTATGTTTAGGCCAGATTAATGAAGAGGTGTATATAGTCCTGTGAGACTTTTTAGCACCCTCATTTTGACTGCCTTGAGACTTTATACACCAAAAAAAGTTACATCAAAATATTTTAGGCACATTTGCAGTATAGTGCAAGCAGGCGCCAGGGTTTGCAGTATACACTAGTAGGTCCTAATACACTACATAAAATTGAGGCATTGTTCAATTACATGGCACACAACCTCTCAACCCAACCCATGCACATGTATTCCTATTCCTCTGGAAAAGCTAATAAAAAGTTGGAAACATTGGAGTTTGTGCGAGTTTTTTTAACTTTCATAGTCTTTTTTCTATTCCCGTTCCATTAGTTATATTTATGTATGAAAGAAAAACAAGTACTAATATGAATATGAATAAGATCGGATACAAAGTACCGTAAGTAGAAATAGAAAAATAAGGGAGCGGTTCAGCCTGGCTTTTAGTAAAGAATGTCCCTTCCACTTGAAAGCTGCTGAGTGTTCCAGAAATGTTCTAATAACTTATATTTGTAACTTTTTATTTATAGTTTGTCGATAAAGGATGCTGCTTGTTTCTATTAGCAAGAAGCATCATGGCACAATAAAAATTTGTACCCACCTTAGCTATTGCTGCTCAGATCAAAGTTAAGTGTTGTGGAGGTGGTGGAGGACATAAGGAGTGGATACTCAAATTATTGATATTTCAACAACTTTATCTTTGGTAAAATAATTTGGATGTATTTGGAAGAGATAAAGTACATATGATCTAGTAAACAACATGGACTTTTCTATGTTACCTCAGCTTTGCTTGAAATGGAAGAAAAACAATCTTAATAATTGTATATAAAACTGAGTGAAAACTTAAAGGGAACCTGTCATCAGAAATTGGCCTCATAAACCACTAGCAATATGTTGTCAAGCAGCTTCTAGATGATGTTTCGTTCATGGCCCAGTGTGGTGGCATCTTCCAGAAAATCAACTTTGAAGAGAAATGTAAATTGGTTTTATGTTGAAACAGTTTATTGAACATCGAACAATAAAAAACAAAGGTACGTTACAATGCACTAAATGAAACTAATGAAAAGAAGCATATATCATAAAGTACAAAGTATTTATACAAATATCCAGGACAAACATGTAGCCTTAAGCTAAGGCCCTATCTGAATGGAGTGGCCTCTTGGGCGAGGTGGAATACATGCTTGGAGATAAAGCCCTAAACAGATATATAATGATCAGTAATCCTCTCCCTACCCAACAAGGCATATTACCCTCTTCCAAACCTGAAAGGGGCCAAAGAGGTGTCAGAAAACTGCTGTGAGCTACTTGCCTGGAACGTATCTATAAGACAAATAGGAATCTAAAAACACAAAACAAGACAAGACGTTAGACAGAAACACTCCGGGAAGAACACGCAGGGAAGGAGATCCTACCGGAAATGTCCACTCGGGTCAAGAGGGGGGGACAAAGAGTTCAGATATTCCCAGTCCCCTGTAGCTAGGCTATCTGTGCCATTAGGGGAAAAACAGTAAAGTGTATCAGGTGGCCTGGGTTTCAAAGAGAGACTTATAATCCAGAGATTCCCTAAAGCTCATCCAAGGAGACCACACGCGAAGGAACCTTTCATGAGCTTATGGGGATATTACGGCCAATTCCTCCATGCGATGGTGTGGTGGAACATTTCTTGGGCCCATTCGGCCATGAAAGGACAAGTAGTGCAGCGCCAGTGGCATGGGATTACCGCCCTCGCTGAGATTAAACAAAAGCGCAGAATTTCTCTTTTTTGAGCTCCAATTTGGCCGGGGAGTACTGACAAAAGGGCAAAATCTGGGCAAGCATTCAATTCGTTGGTACGTTTCGAGCACCTGATGCCAGAAAGGTTTCAGAGCTTCACAGCTCCACCACACATGTAACATATCTCCCTTGCTGGTTCCACAGCGCCAGCAGGCATCCGAGACAGAGGGAAAGGCTAAATCGGAACAACCCCTCAAAAGCTGTGAGGGAATCAGTGAAAGGCTTCTTCGCCCCCGGCCCTAACTATGAAGGACCGCAGTTGCGAGTACTCGAACCAGGAGCTACCCGTGTGACCCTGGCGCGGATTGAAGTCTCCATGAAGAGGCACGGGGGAACCCTGCAAAAGATCATACATCCGTGGGTCCTCAAGGACCCCCCAGCCCAAGAAAGACAACCTGGTCATTCCCGGGTTGCAGAAAATCAGGGAGAGTGGACTATTTTCGCGTGACAGGGACTTCTTTGCTTTCAGTGATCTCCACAAACGCAAAGCATCCTTAAGCAAATTCGCCTGAGGTACTGGGGCAGGAAAGGTCCTTGATGGGACCCACGGAAAAATCTTGAGGAGTGCCGAAGAGCACGTCTGCTCCAGAGCAACCCACTGCTTGGATACCGAGTTGTACGTCCAGTCCAACAGTCTAAGAAGTATAGAGTCTTGATGTTACAGTCTTAGGTCTGATCAATGTCTTCTAGGCTATCCTGGGTCACTTAGATCCCCAGATAAATCGCAGCATGGCGGAACGTAGGGTACGAAAAAAGCCCAGTGGTGGAAGGATCGGCACATCCAGAAAAATATACAAGAAGCGGGGAAGTATGTCTATTTTCAAGGCATTAATCCTACCGAACCATGACAGGCGCTTGCGATCATATGTTTGGAGGTCCTTTAGTGCACAATCCAACAAGGGTGTATAGTTTAGGGTGTATAACTTTGTCAGATCAGTTGGGATCGTGACTCCCAGATATCCGAGAGAAGCATGCCACCATTGGAAGGGAAAGTTATATTTAATGTGCTGTACTTCCGTAATTGGAAGAGAAATGTTGAGGGCCTCGGTCTTGGAGTAGTTGATTTTAAAGTCGCTAACCTCGCTATATTTCTTGAGTTCCTGAATGAGCGAAGGGAGGGAGATCCTAGGTTGGGATACACATAATAGCAAGTCTTGCAATGTCTGGGGCCCATTGAAATCCTGTGAATGTTAGGGTTATTCCGAATGGCAGTTGCCAGATGCTCCATAACTATAACATATAGTAAGGGTGAAGGCAGGCACCCCTGCCTGGTACCATTTTTGATTGGGAATGACCTGGAAAGGTTTCCATTGACCCTAACCCTGGCTGTAGGGCTGGAGTACAGGGCCAAGACTTTTCCCATAAACCCAGGTCCTATTCCAATCTGTCTTAGAGCCTCCACCATGAAATTGGTTTTATGAAGTCAGGGAGGGGGTGAGTTTAAAGAGGATCTGTTATCCCCAAAAGACCGCCACCAAATATGTCCCCCACAATCCTCCCTCAGCACTATTCTAGCAATTACATTTTTTTAAAATTTAGGTTGGCAAGTTAGTCTTAATCGATCTGAACTCTTACCAAATAAGAGTTCGGATCCTCATATCCTGTCCCATGGCAGTCGCATATATTGCGCAATCGCTGCCATCTCTCTGCTATGTGGCGGCGCTATTGCTTATTCCCAGCACCGGCTGAATATATGTGCTGCTGCCGGCTATTCTTACTGGTCCCCAATAAGAGGGGTGTGGAGGCGATGTGTCGGCTGGCCCCCTCATCCGGACGACTGCCAGGGGACAGGATATAAGCATCCAACCTCTTATTTGGTAAGAGGTCGGAACAATTATAACTAACTTGCCAACCTAAATTTTTTTTTTAAATGTCATTGCTAGAATGGGGCTGGCGGAGGACTAGGGGGGGACATATTTGGTGGTGGTCTTTTGGGAGGGGGGGGGTGACAGGTCCTCTGTAACACTGAAATCAGGCTTTCCCTGCCTTAAAATGCCCCATCACTGTAATTGGTGGTCCTGCGTCCAGGGACATCATTGATCAGATCTCCTGAAGTCTGATGCACAATGTCAATCACATGGGAGGAGGTGTACAAAGTCTGTCAGAGATTAACTTTAATGTTAAACTCTCGCCTCCTTGACTTTATTAACTAACTTAAAAGTTGATTTTGTGGATGATGCCAACCCCTGGGTCATGAAAGAAATATGATTTGTAAGGTGTTCAACTGCTTGACAACATACTGGTAGTGTTTTATTAGGCCAATTTCTAATGACAGGTTCCCTTTAAAGGAGTGCATGTTGATAACTTATCCATAGAAAAGGTTCTAAATATTATATTAGTCGAGGTTGAGCACATAGAATGAAACAGGATACTTTATCTGTGTAGTGGTCAGTCCGTGTAACTACAGATCAAATTCTATTCCTTTGGAGAGGAGATAAACTGCAAAATCTTGGCTCTGTCACTGAGAATAGAGCTGCCTGCTTTTTGTTCCCTGCTGTGGACTACAACCAAACTGATAATAAGGATCTACACTTAGGATAGGGCATCAATATTTTAGCCTTTTAAAGAGGTTTTCTATTAAATACAATTATATTTAAAGGACATGAAAAATTGTAGAAATTATAAACCAAGCACACTGACATACTGTAAGCAGAAGAATCATCAAGGCACAGGAAAGGTCAGTATCCCAGCAATGCAAATTAGAATACACAAAATCACAAGAGCGAGAAGACTCTAAAGTCTCTAAAAGGCCCTGAATGAAGTCAATGGAAGTACCTGGATGCCTCCCCAGCAACTGATTGGTACAGCACTCCAGCAGTCTCATAGGACGCACATACATAAAGGCTGCTAACTTGTAAATCACCCAACTTTCCACTGAGAATTCACCAAGGTGTTGTTTTCAGCCAAAGGGTGGGCTCTTGCAGCAGTTCTACCTGAGCCCTTCAAACGTCATTTTTTAAAATTGAAAAACAACTTTAAATTCGTGTGAAATTTCTTTTTAATTTGCGGAATTAACTCCAACTAGAAATATTTATAATAATTTGAAAATGAGGAGTTTTGTTGTCTGCTGCACATTCATGCCATGTGTTTTACATAATTCTCACATATTTTAGGCTTCGGGTATGCATATCAATAAGAGACATGAATTGTCTGTGTCTTCCAGAGCCTAGAATAGAAAGCGAACCTGTCAATCTCATGTATGAGGAAAGCTACTTTTCAAGCTAAGATTAGCTTATTTTGCTGGCACTTATTAAAATGGTGTATGGTATTATTTTCCAATTTCACTCTTTAACTATTCCTCAAGAGTATTTTATAAAAAAAAAATAGTTTCTTTACTTTGGAAATTGCTTTTTTCGGGACGGTAAAAGTCTGTTTGAATATGGGATTTTAAATAATGAATTTCCTCAAATTATTTAAGAATTTTATACCTTTGTGCTTGTCATACCATCATAATCAGCGGGCAAATAGATAATTTAATTTTCCTAGCATTGGAAATGTTCTGACCTGATGTCAGCATCGCAAAGACTATGGAAAGGTAAAATATCCGCAAGGATAAGTCTGAAGCTCTATTTTAATATATTGCTATGGTTTTAACATAAAGAGAAAAGTAATGGTTCTTTTGCTGGAACAATATTTCCTGATGAAGAGACATACACAGCCATGGGTTAACCCATCCTTTTATTAGATGGAAAAAAAACCCAAAAAGAATGCAATTATTCCTTTACTCTTGACACATTTCTAAAACAAATGAAATAAAATATGAACATTTTATGTTGTCCTCAATTTGTAACACCCGAAGGAAGGATGACCCTTGTTGCAGTGTTACCACCACTGTAATCCAATAGATCTCTGCATATTGTTTGTATGATGATTAACTATTGAGGGTATCTGCACATGTTTGCGGAATATATACACACATACACATACATAAAGGCATACATACCCACATACACATACATACAGGCATATATACCCACATACATACAGGCATATATACCCACATACACATACATACAGGTATATATACCCACATACACATACATACAGGTATATATACCCACATACACATACATACAGGTAAATATACCCACATACATACAGGCATATATACCCACATACACATACATACAGGCATATATACCCACATACACATACATACAGGCTTATATACCCACATACATACAGTGTGTGTATAATATATAAATGTGTGTGTATATGACTGTGTAAATGCATGTGATTTTATAATCATGTCTGTACAAACATGTATATATTTTTGAAGGGGAAGGGGGGCCCCATGCAGAAATCCTCTATGGGGCCCAAGCTCTCCTAGTTACGCCCCTGCATTCAGCCACACTACAGTCCATTTCAAGATATCTGCATACCTGCCCAGTTGATTTTCCTCCGTAATGGCAAGCATTGTGTTTTCCACTGGTGCTACCGACACATCACAGGCATTGTGAAAGGCATAATCGAATGGCATCCGTTTGGCTTGAAAATCCTTCCAGTAGCCTAGCAAACACCAGCATTCCCACTACCATCCAGCTCCCTTCAAGCATGAAATCTTCTTTTTTTCAGCAATGAATGCAATAAATAGGCTTCACCAGCAGCCACCCTTCCACAGTTTATCTGGAAATATTGATCGATATCAATGTGTTGTGATAAAACTGGACACATGACAGAGATTATAATCTTCTCTTTTATAAATAACTCATCAAACGGTTGATTTTAGAATGAGTGACGTACAAGATAAATTGGAGGTGACTTTCCTTAAAATCATTTTCTAGCTGCAAATCAGTTTGAAAGGAACATTTGAAAGTTTTAACAGAGCATTGCAAGAGTACATAGGCTGCGGAAATCAAGCTGTGAAATTTCAAAGTAGATCTATGCGGTGCTGGCTATATTAATTCATATGTGAGAGATTAGCGTATTGTTGAAGGAAAGTATGCGGAAATGGAAAAGGCAGACATGTTCATTAAAACAGTGCGCACACCACAAGGCGATAAGCCATTGTCATCGGTATTGCTTAATCAGGTTTCTGAAAGTTGTTAATTTAGAAAGGCGGATTGAGTATTACAGGACTAGAAATTTAGTTGCTTGAACAGGTGTCTCAGAATGTATTTTAAGTTTGGAATGAAATACTGAAGAGTGAAAGGCAACTAATAAGAAAATGTTTTTAAGTCTAACCTAGAAAGAACTGCATTCGACGTTTGCAAGCCACCAAAGAACACGGCGACCTTTAAAGCCGGAAAGTCAGACATAACTGACACCACAAACCACAAAGACTCTGTTATGTATAAACCAGGTTGTATTTATGTTCAGAAATATTTGATGAGGAATTTTGTGACATAATGCAGCTATCATGTGTGAGCAAAGCAGTAGTATCCATGTAAAAATACTCTGATTTACATAAATATTTTTCTGTTAGTTTTTGCCCCCTTCAACAAAATCAATTTGTTCATGTATTGTTGCACTGACTTTACATATGATAGGAATATTTAAAGGCTGGGCAAACTTTGTGCAAGGGAATACAAAACACACAGTTTGTACTAAGTTCCTATAGTAAATTAAGATGTACAAATTTTTGCAATTAGCTTGTCTTGCATTTCAAAATCACACGAAGTCATTGGTAATGGTGGGGGTTCAAACCTGTGGTATATCCCACTGCCTGTGATTTTTTTACTCTGTTTTCCAGCTGATTCCTGTGTCTATTACTTCTTTTATCTTCCCTCCTTAAACTGATTGGGTTTCTTGTTGTTACTTCACCTTTTCTGCCTGCATCAACCTGTTACATATATATAGATTTAGCATGAACTCGCTCTAAATTTTGATTGTCTTTCTCTTCTCTCTTTTTTGTCAATTTCATACTATTGTCTCCTGCTAGCTTCCCTGGTTAGCTGGACCTGTGTTCTTGTTGTTTGTCTTCTATGATTATTTCAGTATACAGGCAGCTCCCTATTTAAGGACAACCGATTTGCAGATGACCCCTAGTTACAGATGGACTCCTCTGCCCCCTGTGACCTCTGGGGAAGCTCTCTGGATGCTTCACTTTAATCCAAGACTGCAATGATCAGCTGTTAGGCATCTGTAATGAAGTTTTATGGATGATTCTTGGTCCCATTACAGCAAAAAGTTTGAAAATCCAATTGTCACTGGGGTAAAAAAAAATTAGTTTGGAGCTACAATTATAAAATATACAGTTCTGACTTATATACTAATTCAACTTAAGAACAAATCCAAGGAACCTATTTTGTACATAACCCGGGAACTGCCTGTATCTAGTTTAGTGTGTGGTGACTGGTTGTTGCTTTTCACTTAGCACAGAACTGAAAAGTAGGCAGGGACAGAGGATATGGGTGATTTAAGGCTCACTGCTACCCCTTCCCCAGGTGATTCTCAGCTATCCTTGGACTCTCTACTCCCTTCTTTTTCCCTCCTTCCTACTGGGCAGAGTGAAGGGGGCAATTGGGATTAGGGGGGTTTATGGGGTTCTGATTTTGGCTATTTTTAAGATGAAATAGTCGGCAAAGGGAGTACTTTAAGAATTGTGAGACACTGAAGGGGTTAACTGTGGATGGGCGGTATGTTTCCACTGGCTTTTTTACCAATGTTTTCAACAGAAAGAATGTGGTAGGATCGATAGTCAATCTCATAATTTATTAGACCTTAATGATTCATATTTCGAAATTGCCTAGGATAGAGTAAGGGTAACTATGTATGATGTCCAAATAATATATAGTGAAAAATACATCAAATTTAATGTCTGTACAGACTTTATTTTTGGTATATATAAACCAAAATATAGGGGCTTGTCTAACAGCTGCAGTATTCATAATCCATGCATGGGATTTAGTACATGTAATACAATCAAGGGTGGATTAAATTTGGATAAAAATTGATATTGTTTAATGTAAATTTACACAATTTTCCAATATACTTTTCTACATCTCTGCTTGATAGGAAAAGGAAACTTCATTATTTACTTCCTGTGAATAAGAAACAAGATCATGTGATGTCACACAGGTGCACAGCTCATTAGTAATCAGAGCTGTGTGTTATAATGAGCCATGCACCTTTGTGACACCACATGACTATAGGCAGGTATATATCTACTGGAAGTCAACAATGAAGTGTAGGGGTTCAGCTCAAATGTGGGGGTCGGCAATGACAAAGCTCTCTTGGATAGAAGGATTAAAGTTGAAACTGTGCATTTATTCCAACAAAAACAGCAGTAACGAACAAAACATCAAATAAAATCCTTGCTTGTCCGGCTCTAACTAAACACTTGGCGGCCCTCACTAGCCACTGGAGGGCTTCTCCCTGCCAGCATGAAACATACATTCAGTAACCCAGTGTCACTCACGTGTGGCTCTCACACAGTCCAGCTTCTGTGTCTCCAGGTAGAGAGCAACTTCTGACTGCTCCACACCCTTCTTTAAGGGATTGCACACCTGGAGCATTGTTAGACCCTTTGCAATGTGGAAGCTTTGGTCTGGAGCAATGATCACACTTCTGTCTCCACTCCAGCAATTAGAGTCTTGTACCAGGTCTTTCAAGAGCCCAACACATGTAAAACAGCTTCCAGTTTGACCCAATTCACATTGTGGCCGCTGTAATACACAAACACTCATTTTCTCTCCAATTCAATAGTGACTTTGTCACAGAAGCTACCTGTAGAATGACAGCAAGCGGTGAGCTTGATACTGGACACCCCCTTTAACTCATAATGCAATCTGTGCAATTAATTGGGGTCACAGAGATCAGGAAAGTCCAACTCAATGATGGGATGCCGAGAATGCTATGTACTGGTTGTACAGACTTTGGGGAAGCAGAAAGGAGAAGCCAAATGCCAAACTGAATTTTTGAAATGTATCAGCAACCACAAGAAGCCAACACAGTTTAAAAAGCTATTCAAGAGCAAGTGCTATTATATTCCCTGTTATGCCATTTGAACTAAAGCTGTGGATTAGGGAAAACTAAAGACACGATAACTTGGACCCCAAAAGCATCAAATCCACCCCATGAATATAATAGATGTAAATTACATGCACTGCTCTGTTGTGTAAAGACCTTCTTCAAAGTACTCTGCATTGCAATAAAATATTTCAGTGCCTTAAACTATCATATAACGTTCTGCATCCATGATTTTTAGTAAACAGGAGTCAAAAGAGAAAATACTCAGCGTCTCCATGTCTCTGAAGAAAAAGGAGCCTTTAGTTCTCTATTTACTGCGTTGTTCAAAGGAAGTGATTCTAAAATAATAATACTTTCATGTGAAGAGCTCAAACGGATTGAATTGCTGTATAAGAGATTTAGTAGCTGTATGTTGTCTTGTGAATCGAAAGACAAATGCGTCGCAAATCTCCCATAGCTGTGGCACATCCACATCTACTGATGTACCATTCACTCATCCGATATAAATTATACAAATGATACCCGGAGATGAAAAGGAAACTGCCGGTTGTATGCTGCCATGTAAGCTGACCTGATCTACTGCCAAGAGTTCTTCACAGATGTCTTCAGGACCCATGCCTCCTTTCCTCTCCTCACCTCCTGACACTGCTCTTGGCTATTTTGAACAGTCAGCTGTTACCTGTCAGTTACATCATTTAGTCATAGAATTATGTATGCCATTGTTGCTCTAAAGCACCGTACTTACATCATCTCTGCTATCAAGACATCAATTTCTATAGCCAAATTCCCCATTGTCAACTGTGCGTGCCAGATTCAATTGTGAGTCTCCGACTTGAATGATTCAGCTTATCTTAATGATCCGGAAGTTTTTTTTTCGCTTCTACATTGCTGCACGGCTTAAAATTTCATGAATAAATATGTCAATTAATACCATAGATGTGACATGATAGATGTTGATTTAGCGTTAGTTATACAATAAAGGGTTAAACGTTTTTTCCAAGTTTATCGGAAAACCACTGGAAGGCCTGTTCATTCAGACTCCAGCCTGTGGTGGCAGTGACAGGGATGTTGTGACCACTAGTACCGTACTGGAACTGTTAATGGACAGCAACAAAAATAATACAGGTCAAATTTTGAAAGGATTGTACCACCTATTAAATCACCCATCACCCTCCATATTTATGAAAATGAGCTTTTCTTGCATCATGGGAGTGGCCATGTCCTTTGGTGCATCCTTATATACAGACATTGTGTAGGAGCAGGGGCTTGGGAAGACAAACATGAATGTGATCCCCAGACTCTAGCCCTCCCAACAGATCCTACCTACTTGCCTCATGTACCCAAACCATACGGGACAACTAGAAGGCGGTCCTTCCATGCACCAAAGTGCAGACATACAACAAAACAAACACAAACATGGAAGAATAGTTGAAAAGCAGGTACACAACAGAGATAGACAAAGAGAAAATCAAAGAATTACCAAATCATAGATGCAGAAAAGTAGTCTGAACAAAGTTGAAATCTAAGTACCAGAAATGCAGACAACAAATTCTAACTCTCAAGAAGCTATGGCTATATCTAGCCATGAGCTAAATGTTAGCAGAATATTTACCTTAAGCCAGAGAACATTTTCCCCAGATAATTGGAGCAGAGCTAGTGTCATTCAACTATTGTTGGACCAGAGTAGATCTGCAGAGGCGATGGGTGTGGTGTAGAGATGAGCGAGCACTAAAATGCTCATTACTCGAGTCAAACTTTTTCCGATGCTTGAGTGCTAGTTTCGAATAACAAACCCCATTGAAGTCAATGGGAGACTCGAACATTTTTCAAGGGGACCAAGGCTCTGCACAGGGAAGCTTGGCCAAAAACCTGGAAACCTCAGAAACTGATGGAAACACCACGGAAATGGACAGGAAACAGCAGGGGCAGCATACATAGATGCCTCTGAGGCTGCCTAATCGCACTATTATGCCAAAATTATTGGCAACAGCATGGCGATGACAGAGTGACCAGGTGAGGCGAGATAGCATCTAAAACACCCAATAATTGACCCTGACAATATAGGGGACGGCATGTGGAGGCAGCGGCAGCAGTGGCAGGCTAGAGAATGGCATGGCGACATACCCCAAATGGACTCATGCTTCAAACCAATTTTAAAAATTCCTTTTGGCGACGATAACGTGTAGCACTGTACGTATCAGTATTTGGCCTGGTTATTACGGCAGAGAGGAACCAAAGGAGGTGAGCAAGAAGCGGTGAAATGATTTCCTATGTGAACAAAAGGTTGGCGGTATATTTAGTTGATAACACAGCATGGCGACGACAGAGTGACCAAGTTCCAAAACGTACACCCGAAAAATGAGCCTGACACAGCTCGTTTGCTAAGGGGACAACATGTGGAGGCAGCTATGGAGACGACTTTTGGAGGCAGCTATGGAGATGACATGTGGAGGCTGCTATGGAGACAACGTGTGGTGGCAGCTGTGGAGACAACGTGTGGAGGCAGCTATGGAGACAAAGTGTAAAGGCAGCTATGGAGACGGTGTCTGGAGGCTGCTATGGAGACGACGTGTGGATGCAGCTATCGAGATGACGTGTGGAGGCTGCTATGGAGACGACATGTGGAGGCATGTGGGGGGGACGCGCACTCAGTCATACAGCTTTGCATCCATTGTAAAAATGAGTGACCCATATAAAATACCAGAAAATCACAGCTGGTAAAACACCCGAAAATGTAGCCTGACAAAGCTCATTGCTAAGGGGACGACATGTGGAGACAGCTATCCAGACGATGTGTGGAGGCTGCTATGTAGACAACATGTAGAGGCAGTGGGGTAACACAATTGTATTACCCAAGGTGAACGTAAGGACATGGTCCGACACCTCTTTACACACTTCTTCCTCTATGTCAACAATGTCATCTTCACCCACAGACTGCGACCGTTGGAAAACCTGGGCATCGGGAAAGAGCTCAGTAGCAATCTGACAAGTGGTTTGTGACTCTGGGAAGGGTCCAGAAAACAGTTCCTCAGAGTATGCCGGATCAAATTCCAAATTCTCCTGGGAGGGGGCAGAATAGGGGGAAGGAGGTTGAGGTGGAGGAGTTGGAGGAGTGCTCACTTGGGTAACATGGGTGAGCTGCATGGAAGACTGACTAGTGGACAAATGATTTGAAGCATTGTCCGCAATCCACAACATCACCTGTTCGCACTGTTGTGGCCTCAACAGTGCTCTACCACGAGTCCTAGTAAGCTCCCTAATCAGCAGGTAGTGTCTCACCACGCCCAGGACCACGGCCTCTGACCCCTGCAGTAATTGGATGCCCACGCCATTGTTCTCTACCCTTAGCCCTCTGGTTCAACATTTTCCAAATAAAAGTCTATTTTATAGACAAAAGAGAAATATAAACTGTAAAAATTTTTTCGTAATTTTTTTTTGTTTATTTTTTTTGGACAAAATGTGCAGAAGAAATCAGACAGCAACCTCAAAAGATAATTTTTTAAAAAAATGTCCCGGTATTGATGTGAACAAAAGACCGTTTTTGATTACGCCATGCGTGACGTACAGTACGCTTCACCGGCAGAGAGAATGTGGATTGGGATTTCTGGTGACTAGCTTGCTAAACAGTAGCAGGCAGACTAAGCATTTGCACCACTGACAGCACACAAAAGGATTTTGTGCTGTGACTTTCACTTTTGAAAAAAAAAAATATCGGCAGACTTTGCCTATTTCAATCAAACCCCCAATAAATTGTTCCACATAGCTGTTTGAAATGGATAGATGTGTCACTAAGAGCCAAAAATAATAAGTCTCCCTGCAAATTCATCACAATATGATAGTTGCTGCACTACTAGTGCCAGCAAGTCCAGCCACAAGTCAATAAAAAAAAATAAAATAGTGCTATTCTATCCCCAACAAGGGTTGTTGGGTTCTTGTAGAATCACTCCTGCCTAACACTTATCTAATAGAACACCCTAACGCTTTCCCTGACCAGCAGCAGCTCTCTCCCTAACGGTATCCAGACAGAGAATGATCCGAGCAGCATGGGCAGGGCTAGTATATTCCAGGGTCACCTGATCAGACCAGCCAACCACAGCTATCGACATGTAAGTGTACCACGTGATGCTGGGTGTAGTGCAGAGTCTCCTGGCTTGTGATTGGCTCTGTTTCTGGCTGCCAAAAATCAAAACGAAGGGAGATGCCATTTTCTCAAGCGGGCGGTCCGAGCAAAGAGCAGTTGCGAGTACGCTAATGCTCGAACGAGCATTAAGCTTGGACAAGTATGTTCGCTCATCTCTAGTGTGGTGCAATTAGATCAATTCTATCAGCAAGGCAGCTAAACCTGTGTTCACACACAGTAGTGCAAGAGATTCAATCAGTGCCTCATCAGCTGCATACTACAGACAGGGGCCACCTCTGGCACAGATGTTACAGGAAGGCAGGAAGGAAGGGAAAAAAAGAGGTTTTTGTTTACACATTACTTTTGGCTAACTAGAAACATACTAAAGTCTTCTGAATAGCATCAGTTTCTAACTGAAGAAAAAAAGAAAAAATATCCACTCTGTCCACACAGCTGATAGGTAAAAAAGTTTAGCAAAAGTTTATTAAATCCAACAGTACATAAAAAAATCACTAAAAAATGCATGTGGTAACGCATACTATCACTAAGGACTAGTACAATGTTTTGTCGTTACCGCATGCATTTTGTTGTGATGTCTTTTTGTTTTTTAATGTACTATTGGATTCAATAAAGTCATTTACCTTGGATCCAGTCCAGCGATTTCCTTCCAACTTCAAGTGCAGCACGGTATCACAGCCGATATACAACCTTGTGGGCGAGCATTAGCATTTTCTTTTTTCAGTTTCTAACTGTCGAGGTCTAGCCTATGCTTATTGGTTATGTAATCATGATGGGTCATATCACTAAATCATTCCTACGTTTACCCATTATAATAGGCATCCCTGTTAAGTAAAGATCCCTTCTTAAAGGAAGGAAAAAAACTAACCTAACCCCTTCCCCCCGCTACTTGCTCATCTTTACAGTAACCCTGTGTCCTGTGTGTTTCTACATTTTTCCAGCTCTGGATCCTACCGAAAAAAGGATTTAAAAAAATATGCAAATCAGGGGTAGAGGAGTGACATCAGCAAATGAGGGATGTGAAGAGGATTGTGTAGCTGAAGAACTTCACACTAATTTTAATATTTTTAATGCCAAGTTGGCACAGATGACCTTTTAGAGTAGTTCCTATATAGTTTATACGTGAAGTAGTGTTGTTGTGCCTCAGCACTTCGATATAAGACGGGTGCTCCAAACTAGGGATCCTACCTTGTTAAATATGAAGAATGGTGTTGAATGAAAGTATTATTTTTGGCTGGAACAACCTTTGTAAAACAAAGGCGTTCCTCCACTAGTACAAATGTACTCTCCCTGATGCCAACACCCTACCTTATTCTTCCATACCTCCTGATTCTCCGGCGATTGTTAAAAGCCATTCCAGCTGAGACATCCCATTTTGGAATTTGCATGTCACATTTCACCTAATAAAAGTTATCTTCACAATATCCTAAAGCAGTTCTACTACTTTATGCTTTATAGTTTATATATAACTCAAGAATACCTACCCCCATTGTCCATGTACTATTAGAAAAAGAATTGTTTTTGTTTGTGTTTTGTTTTTTGCCAACAAACACCATACAATGATAGAAAGTAGTAAAACTTGGAGAAAATAATATGCAAACCCATTAATAATTATGATTCATAGTATTTTTTTTTTCATATTGATTGTAGAAATGTTCACTGCTATATTTCATTAAATCGCAATGGAAAAGATTGCAAATCTGAAAATACTCTTTATTAACCCACTTTTATTTTAATGCAGGCGCATACTCATTACTTAATCTACAATATATTGATATGTGTGATTTGGCATCTTCTCTGTATTTACCTTGTTTGAAATATTCATTGGCTTCTGTTAGTGACATTGTGTGTTATTATATATTATCCTTTTCTGTACACTGTGCAATATCCAGAAACCTCCCAGAAGCGCTGAGTCTGCAGAAAGCTCCTCTTTTATTTAACACTGCAATAGAAAGTGATTTGGGAAAAATTTACTTAGCTTTCCTCATGCGAAATGATTTAATTTTGAGATAAATGGGAAGAAAAATAGATATTACTCCTCTTATTAGAAGTAAAAACCTGATTCTGGGAGAACTACAGGTTATCTATAGATGTGGTAGCAGTTGGCTCTGATGCATTAGGGGTCTCGAAAGCCCTTTTGCATCAGTATAACCTGCATTGTATATGGTTGTTGAGGGATTCTGCATTGGGGATCAGGTGTTGAAAGTTACATTCCTGCACATTAATAATTTAGATTTTTCCAGCACTAATAAAAAAAAAAATCATTCCTTTATTGAAATTTTGTAATAAAAAGGGAAAGAATTAAATTAAATTCTGCAGATGTCCTCCTAATCTTCAAATATTGCAATGGCCATATGGAGAGCTCTGTACCCGGTAACGATAGAAATATATCCTTAGTAAACCTAAAGTATGCAATCATGTCTTACGCATAAGCCACACAGTGGAAATGCTATTCTGTATTATAGAATATACATTATTAATGCCGCTGGAGGTTCAACAGCAGATCCAAGCATTATTCTTCTTTAATTTCATTTTATTGTTTTAGACATGTATTTTTATGTAAATAAACAAAAACAAAATGTAGCAAATTCTCAAAATAAGAAAAGAAATTCTCACTAGAAAGAGGAAGTGGAAGAATTACAATTTTATTGTTTCAAAGGGCGCCGGACCATTGATCTTTAGATTAACATGTTTTGGCAACCTATCAATCCCAAAAATTGGATTCCATAAATTCCAAAAAAAAGCTATTCTTATTTGCAGAGGAGATGTGCCCATGACCTCTCCATAAATCCTATTAATATATGTCTATGGTGGGAAAATATATTTTATGTTTCATGACAACTAAATAACATGACTATGTGACTCGGGATATTAGTGACAGATCCTGTTAATGCAATTGACCCAGTGCAGTGACTCTTTAATGTTGAGTTTGTTGGTACGTGAGTCAATTTCTTTTATCAGTGGTTTGTGCCATGTTTATGTTATTTGGGGAGTGCTGCATCATTTTTATATCTACTCATATCTGTATTCATCAGCTTAGGTTAAGCACAATTTATCAGAGTTGACAGGCTGCGCAAAAACTGAAAATTGGTTTGAAGAATGTTTTGCTTACAACCACTTTCTAGGGCAAAAGAATGAAATATCTCTTGGTACGGGGCTCAGTAACTGGCTATAAAACACATCATTGATATAAAAATACAATAAACATAATAATATTGTGATTTTGGATGTAAAATATATGGGTTTTAATACATCACTACTGTTAAATTCTTATCACTGGTTTGTGAATCATACAAATGACTTAGATCCAAGTAGGGTCAAGACAAGGAATAAACCTTGGGGGCAAATAATAGAACAAACACTAGGAGAGTTACCAAACTAAATGCACCCAAATTCAGTCCTATTTGAGTCCAGATAACATACACGTTGTACAGAAAATGAATTATGTGTAACCTCTAGTCCTCTTTACGTAGCAATAGTGCCTGGTTGACCTGTCACCTCCGGCACACACCATTTACAAACCAGTGCATCCTGTGCAAATCGGTTCCTGTCCAATCCATAGTGAATATAACTTGTATATTCCTCCATAGGAAGGTGTCTAAGCAAAAAAGACCTTGGGTTTTAATGCAAATCTATTTTTGAAACTCATTCGCACTTCAACTTGCGTTTAAAGGAAACCTACCACTTCCGATGGTGGTTGTAAGCTGCAAATGCGGTGCACCAGCTCAGGGAGAGCTGGTGCTGGTGCTTATTTTCGTTATGTTTCTAAACAGATGTCATTCAGACGCACAAAGTGGTCGCGCGCATGGTGCGCTGAGCACAGACCACGGTGTGGTGAAGATACCTTTATATAAAGATTACTAAAGTGTTTAAATGCTTTACATCTGTTTAAAAACATAACGAAAATAAGAGCTGGCACCAGCTTACCCTGAGCTGGTGCACAGCATTTGCAGCTTATAACCACCATCGGAAGTGGTAGGTTTCCTTTAAGGCATATGAATCTCCTCCATGCCAGTTTTCCTGTTTCCCTGCATGCATTAACAATGCGGTAAAGGTTGCATTTTGTAAACGTAAGTGTTAACAGCTGTTTAATTAGGCAAATCTCTCTTCATTTGTTAAACGCGACGTGTGAACGCACCCTTAATCAGACGCTTAAATGGAAATGATAATGGTTTAGCTATTGTATTTTAGGAACATCTCCTGCAAAGAATGAAATCATTTAAAGGTAAGTAAATAACCAGAAACATTGGATTGGATTGGATCGGATTGGATCAGATCTAAAATTTAGTTGTGTCTTGTTTATCCTTTCCGTTCTACAGAAGGTATTCCCATTGTTCACTGAAATGATCTTTCTCTCATCTAATCACTATTAAATCTGTATATGATCAGAGCCGTATTGGTAATGATATTGATTACTGTTGGGTTCTTTGAAATATGGTGAAATAATGATGTCAAAACCATTAACCATTCTCAATTTGAAGTCAGTCCAGCAAAAAACTGATCAATGTGGATTTGGCTTCACAAACTGATAGAGATTAAATAATGGTGGTGCGGAGGGTTGTGCTGGCAGTATGTGCAGTGTGTTATAACATACTGCTGGGGAATAGGGGGGATTGAGTCCCCCCAACAAGTCTCACTTTTTTAATGACACTATTTACTGCCAACATATAGTACCAGAACCAATATTCTTGGAAAAAGAGAGTAGTCCCTTCTTTTATTAGCAGTTTCACAGTTTGTTTCACACATGTGTTTCGACAACCAATGTTTATTATCTTTACAGTATCAAACTGGGTGGCTATTATGTTGGCAACTTTCAACATCAATATTGTCCTCCCTGAGTGAGTATTATGATCCAATAGTTGTAGATGTTTGATGACTGTGCTGGATGTCGGAACCCCAAAGATCTGATTTTGATTACTCAGTCAACCTTTACAATGCAATGGCTGTGTCCCACAATTAAATAATTCACAAGATCCTGAGTCTTAACCCGCTGCATTAATCTTTTTTATTTAAATAATGTGTTGTTCATTTCCCATCCACATTGGTTTTTAAGGGCATTGCTGTGGGTAAACTGATGACTAGGGATGAGCAGAACAGCCGGGTTCACACCCGAATTGACTGCTATTACCCGCAATTGGTGCTGACACCCTTTAAATGCGAGCAACGATGATGGTGTTAACAACAGAGGAGATCCTGAATAACGAACCCAGACTTTGCGGCTTGGGTTTGCTAACTACTACTGATCATGATTCCACAGCAGGTTACTTTACATATTACAGTAATTGACAATACAAAATCCATGCCCAAATGAACCAAGTTTATATTATAGAGAGAGACAGTTGTTGGACAAAAAAATGACCATTTATCTCACCAGCATTATTTACGCAGTAGACAAAAAGCCCATGTGTGTTCTTGTGTAAAGTGCTTTATTAAGTTTATAGTCACTGTCCCAGGAATTATTCCCATGATAAAATGTATTCACAACTGAGACATTTATGGGAAAAGTCCATATGGTGTGACGCTTTTCCAAGTCTTCCTACGTTTTGCTTCCTTTCTTTCTATTTTTTTAATATTATTTTTATATTTTTTTTAGTTTTCAGATATAAGATGTACATACAAGAAGAAAGCATAAACTGATCCTGAGGTACATGAGTTACATGTAGGTTAAACTACTAATAGCTAGAATGTGGAAATCTCCAGAACCACCCTCAACCCAATAATATACAGCTGAGATCAACTCCTATCAATTCCTATGAAATTGCTCTAGCCTTCAGTTTTCTGAGATCACATTCTTCAGCACACTTTTGGGCTCCCTGGTCTTCCCAAATCCTTGTGCTTGTCAGGCTTCTGAGGTAGTGAACCCCCTGGACCACCGTGGATGATGACGCAAGCCAACACCTGGGAACGGAATCTAAGTGGCACCCGGTTATAACCAGAGCCCGCCCCAAAGCGGGTTCGACTTGCTGCGGCGGGGTACCACCAAGTTGTTCCACAGGTGTGACTTGTCCACGGTGGCAGCCAAGGTCAAGGTACAAAGTCAGCAGGCAATATCGTGGTCGGGAACAGGCAGGGGGTCAAGACAGGTGGCAAAGGTTCGGGATCAGAGACTGAGCAGGAGGTCAGGGCTGGCAGCGAAAAGCGGAATTGGGAATAGGTCCGGTGTCACAATGAGAGGTCAACACATGGGAGTAATTCACAGGAGACAGCTTTCTCTTAAGCATTGAGTGCAAAGATCCGGCGGGGAATGCTGAGAGATGCCATTTTTTAAACAATTTCGGGAAGTGTCCAGCGCCAATCAGCAGTTTGCTGACACTTTTAATTTGCGAGCATCGGCACACACGGGCCATAGGGACCAGGGATGGACGCGCTACGAAGCTGGGAGCAGGAGTGTGGAGAGGTAAGTGAGGCCACAGAGAGGGGCAGAGGTGCGCCTGCAACCCGAGATGTGGGTTGCAGGAGCACCCTTAAACTACCATAAGGAATAATATGCATTCCCGCCAATATAAACAACGTCATACTCACTTTTTAGCCATAAGAATATTCAGAACATTTTCTCCAGAATGGAAGGCTCAAAATTGGTGTGAAAAATTCAAAATAAACATCAGCCAATATTTCATATTTTATGCAGAAATATAAATGCAAATTTAAATTAAACTTCTCGGCGGGGTTTCTATTTATGAAATGTGTGCATATGGCTTTTTACTATTGTAAATAAATTCAGAGTATGCAGATCAACTGTATGTTCTAACTGCCTTTTATAATTGAAAACTTTGCAAACATCTGGTGTAAACTATGCAGAATTCTCTTTCCAGGCCCAATGCCTGGTAAAACAATCCAATAATCACATTCAAACAAAAAAAAAGAATGTATTGAATATGTAAGTACAGGAAATGTACTGAATGATTGGTATAGTGTCTCCGCAGAAATGAACTGTAAGCAAATGCATTGGTAAAAATGACAGCATGCAACAAATACAGATAAAGTTCCGGATTTGTTTTATTTTATCATTTCCAACATAATCAGTGAAGCGAACAAGTACATAAAGACTCCATTTTTACATTGCTGATATTTGTTTATTTTGAAGAACTTAATGATAATAATATATAATTAAATAATGGAAGAAATAATAATAATTATAAAATTAAAGGACTCCTACCACCAGGATCAATCATTGTAAACCAAAAACACTTACATACTGGTGTGTGGCCTCTCTGGCAGAATCTGCTCTTCCTTAAGCTTTTTATGCCCTTGTTTTGGAAAAAGGCTTTAAAATGTATTCAAATGAAGCCTGTAAGTGTTCTTGGTTTACAATCCTTGATCCTGATGGTAGATGTCCTTTAATTTAAACAATGAAAGCACATACTGAATGCCCTTTAAGACTTGAGTACCCTTGGCTGAGCTGAGTGTGTAGGTCAGGTGTGGGTTAAGCGATGGACGGATGAACCAGTTGGGGTGGCAGCATCCAAAAAAGCCTCAAATTCCTGCTTTAACCTTGCCCCAAATTCTGGTATACTAGTCTCATGATACCTGTGGCTCTAGCTTCAATCTTGATATTGCTATATTTTGCCTCTTGTTTTTTTTACTACCTTTTTTTGCCTCAAGATTCTGTACCTCACCGCCATTTTGGTTTTTATTCAGTTATCCGACTCCACTTGCTTCTGTCCAACTGTATATCTGTCCCTCTCTGTTCATTTGTCTTCTATTCTGAGCACTTACTGAAACTAGGGACTATTGTTCAGTTTTCCCCTTATAGGATAGTTCAGTACAGGAAAGTAGGCAGGGGAAGGAGTTGTTTGTTAGCTTAGGGCATGCAGTTCTTTCACTGCTTAACAATCTACTACTGATGACTCAGAAAAAGAACATGATGCATAGATCTTCAGACAGCTCACCTATAATTTTAAGGTAAATGCAAATAATATAACTTGGAATATGTTGAATTGTGATATAAAAAGAGTACATATAAAATAAGGCCATAGGGATAAAGCCTATTTTGATTATTAGAATGTGAAGATGTTTTGGTTTTCTCATTTCCTCCTAATTTTGATTGTTCTTTAGTTTTCATTATTTTGTTGATGTTAAATACGGCCTTACTTTTTGCCATCCAGGTGACATTTTTTTATGTAAACATAAATTTGAATATTTTACAATTTATTTTTGACATCATAGGTAGACTGTATGGGATTAGGTCCTTGGTCGTCTTCTCCTGGGCCCAGTTCACCAGCACACCAGTAAATTCACTGTCAACACTGTGTAGCCTGTCTCTTGCCCAGGGTGGAGCCATTCTGGGTAATCTGCACCATTCACATTTAATTAAATTCATTTTCCATATGTAAACATTTCTTCAATTAGCTTTTATTAAAAAAATGTTCCAGTGTGAAGATAATTTCTCATAAATGTTGCCATGTTGACCCTTGGAAATGAGATAGCTTCCTCTGATATGACCACTTGACGTTTTGTCAGCGGTGGCCAGATATGCGCTATTGAGCCCTGCCTGACTACCTGGCTTCACCATTCATTACCACAGGATGATGGTGGGATGTGCAGTAACGCCTCAGACATTTAATATTCAGAAACTTTTTGTTTCCTTGTGCACTCACTGTAGCAGAAGTGATCGTATTTAAGGACTTGTTTCTATGAGACCATATGACTACATTTATGAGAAATTATCTTCATATAGGAAAATTTTTTAATAACATCCAATTGAATAAATGTTTATAGATGGCAGATTAATTAAACTGAGTGTGAATGCCCAGACGAGAATACCCCTTTAATAAGACAGACCCAACTTTCCAAGGTCTGCCATCTGCTCAGCCCAAAATCTGCCTTTTCTTTAAATATATAACGATGACATCATTTACATCATCTCATATATATTCGGAATCCCAGAATATCAAATAACTTAAGCCTATTAGTATAAACCAAAATCTGCTTTAGTGGCATTTACCCTGCCACAGAAAAGCATTTAATTGCAAATTATGTTAGAAAATAAGTATTTGGTCAATAACAATAAATCATCTCAGTACTTTGTTATATATACTTTGTTGACGATGACAGAGGTCAAACATTTTCTGTAAGTCTTCAGAAGGTTGTGTTCAGAAGAACACAAACTGTTGCTGGTATGTTGGGTCATTCCTCCATTTAGATCTCCTCTAAAACAGTGATGTTTTTGGGCTTCGTTGCCCTGGCGGTGTTCTTGTGATTATTGTCATGCTGGAAGTCCCAGACACATTTCATCTTAAATGCACTTACTGATGGAAGAAGTTTTGCACCTAAAATCTCACGATACTTGGCTCCATTCAGTAGTCCTGGTCCCTTTGCAGAGAAACAGCCCCAAAGCATGATGTTGCCCCCTACAGCCTGATAAATGTCTACAATGTTTCTGGTGTCCTTCAACAACTATTTGGTCTTCACCAAGTTAAAGCAGGAGTGGATGAGTGGAGGACACGTAATGAGTGGAGGACAGAAAAGCCTCTTAAAGAAGAAGTTACATTTCTGTTAGAGCCAGAAAACTTGCTTGTTTGTTGGTGACCAAATACCATATATATTCGAGTATAAGCCTAGTTTTTCAGCACAAAAAAAGTGCTGAAAATCCAAACTCGGCTTATACTCGAGTAAAAAAAAAATATCAAAATTCGCCTTTCTGGCTTCCCCCGCTGCTGGCTATATACAGGAGCCTGGGGCTGGCTATATACTGCGGGATATGGGCAGGCAGGCATTATACTGGGGGGCAGGTGCTGGATATATACTATGGGGCAGTGTCCGGCAGGCTATATACTGGGGAGGCTGTGACCAATGCATTTCCCACCCCCGGCTTATACTCGAGTCCATAGTTTTTCCCAGGTTTTTTGTGGTAAAATTAGGGTCCTCGGCTTATACTTGGGTCGGCTTATACTCGAGTATATACGGTACTTATTTTCCACCATAATTTGCAAATAAATTCTTTAAATCTCAATGTTGATGTCAATTACAGGCCTCGTTCATCTTATGAAGTGGGAAAATTTTCACAATTGGTGGCTGACTAAATATTTTTTGTTAGCACATGTTAATTTATCCTGCAGCTAAGTAAGATTATTATAATAATAATAATAATTATTATTATTATTATCATCATCATCATTATTATTTTCTACAGTATCTCTTTACTACTCACATAATTGTCACACTTCTCTGCAGTTCAGTTCTGTCCCGGTCAGACACCCCCCTGATTTTCGCACTACAGTTTTCTTTACCCTGATATTGATCCCATGATGCCACAGCATTACAGCATCACAGCACTACATAAAGAGTTATAACCAACGGCATAAAAGACCCATGTGTATAATGAATAGATGTTTATCTTCTTCATCATAAAATCGGCAGTGATTGTGATAAGAGTTTTGCCCATTTTGCCCAGTCACAGGAGGGTACTTTTTTACGTGCAACTGCATATAATTGTTAATTTCTGGGGTGTCTTATGCAAGCAAATAGTGTGACATGCTATAGGTACTGACTAAATATTAAATTTTGTGAAAAAATGCATATATCTTTATTATACTGCATACTACAATATAGTCAGACAAGTTAACATTTAAAAGTAAAACATTTAAAAGCACCAATATGTGCAAATTCATGTGCGAACTAACCAAAAATATCTGTGCAAAAATGTGCATTGGTTACAAAAGCAGCCATGTAGTTTTGTGCAAAATAAGCAATGGTTTCTATATCCTACTCTCCTGCGCACGTGCCCGTTGAGAGGTCATGTGACCGGCACAATCGTCCTGCCTCCTGCTTGGAACAGTCACATGACGTTGCCACCAGGCACACCTACAGTTTGGCCGAGAACATTGCATGCTGTGGGGGGCAATGACAATGCTGCATTGAATGCTGAGAATTTCTGGGGTATACCGCTGAACACTTATGCCAAGTGTTACCACCGTTAACTGCTGATTGCTAGAGATTCTACTAGTAGGCAATTTTTGATCTTACCCTCAATCGAGAGCTCAAAGAAGGCTTATTTGGTCAAAATATACAATATTTGAGAAAATGGAGCTTGGCACTCCAATGCCTTGCTGAAGTACATCCTAAAATTAAGGCTAATTTTAATTTCATTAGACTTTTCAAGAATTGAAGCTTACACGCCACTTTACAAAGAGGGATTTTTTATGTCACTTAAAGTCGAAGTTCATCGAAACTGGAAGAATTCCATATGGTTTTGCATTTACTCTGAATGCTATTAAGTAGTTAAATTGCTGACCATTAATAATCTTAAAGAGGGCACAGAAAATTTCTTGGGCTTAAAAGCTGACTTAGATCCATTTATTAAGGTGGTAAAAGGAAAAAGTCTATGGAAAGAGCTGTTTGGCTGACTTTTGCTGCAGAATGTGTCATCCAGGGTTTCAATTAAGCACACAATTAGAGTTTAACAAACCACAAAATAATTGTCCCTTAGGGCTTATAAAATCTTGTGTTTAATTCCTTATTGAAAACGAATCTGTTTGAGGAAATTCAGGGCATCAAACACTATTGTTTCTGCAGCATAAAACTACAGGGAGGCACCAAGAAGATGGTGGCAACCAATTCATTGATTTATGACCCATGAGCCAATCAGAGAATACTGCAGAGAGCTGTCAGCGTCAGGGTTGATTTAGTCTGTGCGGATTATTGTCTCTATTAATTTTACTATTAACATTATGATTTTTGTTTTTTTGCAGTTCATCAGGAGTGATTGTTGTAGAAATATGCACCGTTTTTTGTTGTAATTTACAATACCATATACCATTGTTATCTCGGTATAATCTCTGTAAAATTTTATATCATTTTCAGCACACGACACATTTAGAGTTCATCTTTTCACACCATGCCGGAGCACTAAGAGCACCTGTGAAGACATATGGAGAGATTTAACACTAGTTCTTTGGGTGAAAATTTACAAAATTGTAATATCATGGGGTTTTTTTCTAGTTTTTGCAGTCAAACAGTTGCACAGGCAACCAACTCTATCTAAACATAAGAGCACATAGCGACACGTCAGTAGGTGTGTGGCCTAATAGATTTTTAAACATTTTAAAAATGACCATAAATCCGGTGTATGTAAGGAATTTAAAATCTTGATGCACTAAAAACTGCTACTTTTTGCAAAAGCATAAAACTCAATACACATAAAAAAAAAAATTTATCACGTAGTTGAAGCCACAATGATACATCTGACAGCCACACACCTTCACAGTACATGTTACAGAAGTATATAGGGTTGTCTAAAGCCAAATGTGGAGCAAAGCATTTATGTCGTTTTTGTGGTGCAGATTTTGACAAATATTTGTAATTAACATAACATGCTAAGTATGTCCATAGATTTAGAATGAGCCTCTGGGCTTGCTCTTATTAAAAGACATCTACCACCAGGATGAAAGACTGTATGCAAATAAACCTGAGGGGCTCCAGGCTCCATTAACACCTATGGAACCTGGAGACTCTCAGGCTCATTTGCAGACAGTTCTTCATCCTGGTGGTTATTTGTGTTAGTGTGCAGATACAATCTCTTTTGAGTAATCTGCCCTTTTTGTAGTAGAAATCAGCTTTCTTTAACTTCATATACCTTTTTGTATAGTCAAAGTGGCAAATTTGAGAAGTAAAAGTAAAGAAAGCATACAAGAACAAAGGGGTGTGCCTTAGAGTGCTCAAGATTTCCTCTAAACACTACAGTTAAACTGTAGACACAGATTATGGCTGGAACCATAAAGAGACCAAAAAGAAATTAGGATAATAACTTGTATGTAACTGTGAAATACAACATTCTTGCAATCCAGCAGCCACCACTAGTGGGAGCTTGAGAGGCTAAATGTAATAGATGGCAGCATTATTTATTATTGTATAGAGTTTTCCAAATGCCAAACTAGTCACATCAGTGGTTTACACTTTGATGGTGATACTCAATGAACTACAGATAGTAACACTCTCAGATCTGTTCCAAAAAGCTGTTTATATTTGTTCTTTTTCATGGGTTCAAATAATGTGAGCTGTAAGTCAACGAGGTATAGTGATGACCCTTCCCTTTCTACTATTATTTTAGTACTATCTATTTTTTTGGGCTCTCTTTATGCAATGGCTCTGACTTTTATAATATCCTTATTAGACTTTTTTATACTGTAGATATACATATGTATTATATTTAAATGTATTTAAAAAAATATAGGATGTCAAGCTATAAGAATAAAAAAATAGGACGTAAAAGAGAACTGTATCAGCAAAGAATTATTGTGTGAAAATGAATGTATCAATAAAGTTCTGTGCCATAGCCGGAAAAGACTTTTTGTTTATTGCATTTTCAGTTAAAATTGCTGTTAGGTACAAGTTATTTATTTTAAATGCCAGACGAGAAGCAAGAAAACATATTTTTCTGAGACAAAAAGACTAAACTCTATGTAGCAAAGTATAATATTTAATGTATCCATTTTTGATTACTCTATTGTTTACTATTGTGCACCCTACTACAACTTTAACTCTTCCATTCTTAAAAGTCCCATCCTCATAGAAGAATGTGCTCCAATAGGACAATCATGTTACTAATTCGATTTTCCTGTTTATGGTTTTTTTAATTAGTTTTTTCTACAAATATTTTCAAATATTCAGGACATACAATTAGAAAGCTGTTTATTAACTGATAAAATTACATTTGCATAGTGTAATGAACAATGCAGTTAAAATCGGAATCCAGGCATAGAGCCTTGCAACAAGGAAACAAAAATGGGAAAAAAGTCTAGTATATTATAAAAAGCTGCCGAGAGCCTTATATATTTAGATAAAGTATCATAACATTATTACAAAGTAGCTAAGGCTTCAATCCTAATAGATTAATTATTATTAATTTAGCAATTTGGGTGGCTTAATCTTACAAATTGTATACTACCATCACATACTGTATATAACACTGTATATTCAAACATTGACCAATCAGAGAGAGGCTGGTCATGGTCAATGTTCAAAATCATTTATTGATTCTGAACAACTTCTGTCCAAAAAAAATCAATATTATATATTTTTTTTTATTGCATTGGTATTTTTGTTTTTTATTATGTTTACAGTAATTTGAAAAATTTACCAAGGATTCAAAACAGTTAACGGCACTGTCTTTTTCCATAAGTCTATTGATTTATAACCTCAAAAACCTTTCCACCCACTAGCATAGTTATATACTGTAACTATCTGTCCATAATGGGACTTGAAATAAACTATTTTACCTATTTGTAGCAAAACACCAATATTTGAAGAAGAATTATAAAAAAAACTCTGACAGAAAGTAGTATTCTAAAAGCTAAACATTTGTGCTGGATACGAAATTGCAAAGTATATTGGTCATAAAAAAGTTAAGTACAGCTCAATGTTTTTATAGCAGCAGAAGATCCTACTTAGTATCACTCCTAGTACAGCCATGAAGCCTCCCACCCCTCCTTATGATTCTTCTAAGGAGAACCTCAAACTGACCTCCAAGGAAACAATTTTGTCTAACAAGTGATCATTTTATCAAAAAATATATTTCTGTTCTGTGCTTCAGGGGTGTAAAAAAGACTAATATTTTGTACATTGTCCCTTGGTGTTGTTGGTTCAAGACCCCAACAGTTTCAAAGGGATCAGGTGAGGACTCAGTATCAGATGAAACACTCATGTACTTGGATACATTCTTGATGATCAAAGAGAATTGAACATAAAACACTAAATTCTGTCTCCTACTCAGATCTCAGTGTCTTTAAAAGACTGATTCTATTGAAAGAACCTAGGATGTACCTTGGGTCTTTTAAAGAAAGAGCATGTCCCCCTTTTATCCAGTAGTGAACTTTTATAATACACACAGATGTTAACATTAAGGATTAATTGGTTATTATTGAAAATATACTAAAGGACAATGAGGAGTACTCTGCCCTACGCTAAACTTTTACCCACAAGCACAGTATAAAATACCAGTTAAATTTCTTAAAGCAGAAATTACTTTGTAAACAATATTTTTTGTTGATTTGACTCTTCACAAAATAGTGATTTTCATCATCGATAACAGACACTTTGGGGCAGATTTATCAAGCAGTCTGAAAGTCAGAATATTTCCAGTTGCCCATGGCAACCAATCACAGCTCAGCTTTCATTTCACCAGTGCTCATGAATATTTTAAAGGGGAACTGTGATTGGTTGCCATGGGAAATTGGAAATATTCTGACTTTCAGACTGCTTGATAAATCTGCCCCTTTGTGGTTAAGTATAAGGAATAGTAGAAAATCCCAATGAAACAAGGGGAAGGGAACTGGCACAATGCTACTCTTTTTCAATTAACGGATGCAGAAACAAAAAGCAGCAGGTGGAGCCCACAGAGTGGCACAATGATGTAGTGTGTTGGTGGCATCAGAAGCAGCAGGAGCCCGCAGAGTGGCACAATGATATAGTGTGAAGGTGGCATCAGAAGCAGCAGGAGCCCGCAGAGTGGCACAATGATATAGTGCAGTGATGGCAAACCTTTTAGAGACCGAGTGCCCAAACTACAACAAAGACCCACTTATTTATCGCAAATTGCCAACATAGAAATTTAATTTGTGATTTATACTCCCTTCTCTGTCTCAGTTTTTGTTGATACCAGCTCCCTGAGGACACCAAAAAAGCAGAAAATAGTCCCAGGTCGAGCTGTCACTTTAAAATAGCTCTGCGCACAGCAAGTCCTGGGCTGTCTGGGACTGCAGGAAGATACCTGGAGTCATCTCTGGTGATGGCCTGAGTGCCCACGGAAAGGGCTCTGAGTGCCACCTCTGGCATCAGTGCCATAGGTTAGCCATCACTGATATAGTGTGTTGGTGGCATCAGTAGCAGCAGGAGCCCGCAGAGTGGCACAATGATATAGTGTAAAGGTGGCATTAAAAGCAGCAGCAGGAGCCTGCAGAGTGGCACAATGATATAGTGTGAAGGTGGCATCAGAAGCAGCAGGAGCCTGCAGAGTGGCACAATGATATAGTGCATTGGTGGCATCAGTAGCAGGAGCAGGAGCCCGCAGAGTGGCACAATGATATAGTGTAAAGGTGGCATCAGAAGGAGCAAGAGCGGCAGAGTGGCACAATGATATAGTGTGTTGGTGGCATCAAAAACAGCAGCAGGAGCCCGCAGAGAGGCACAATGATATAGTGTGAAGGTGGCATCAGTAGCAGCAGCAGCAGCAGGAGCCCGCAGAGTGGCACAATGGTATAGTGTGAAGGTGGCATCAGTAGCAGCAGGAGCCAGCAGAGTTGCACAATGATATAGTGTGTTGGTGGCATTAAAAGCAGCAGCAGGAGCCTACAGAGTGGCACAATGATATAGTGTGTTGGTGGCATCAAAAGCAGCAGCAGGAGCCCGCAGAGAGGCACAATGATATAGTGTGAAGGTGGCATCAGTAGCAGCAGCAGGAGCCTGCAGAGTGGCACAATGGTATAGTGTGAAGGTGGCATCAGTAGCAGCAGGAGCCCGCAGAGTGGCACAATGATATAGTGTGTTGGTGGCATTAAAAGCAGCAGCAGCAGGAGCCTGCAGAGTGGCACAATGATATAGTGTGAAGGTGGCATCAGAAGGAGCAAGGGCGGCAGAGTGGCACAATGATATAGTGTTTCGGTGGCATCAAAAGCAGCAGCAGCAGGAGCCCGCAGGGTGGCACAATGGTATAGTGTGAAGGTGGCATCAGTAGCAGCAGGAGCCCGCAGAGTGGCACAATGATATAGTGTGAAGGTGGCATCGGAAGCAGCTGGAGCCTGCAGAGTGGTACAAGGATATAGTGTGAAGGTGGCATCAGAAGCAGCAGGAGCCTGCAGAGTGGCACCATGATATAGTGTGGAGGTGGCGGACAATTCCAGTCCCTGGTAAAGATGGTAGGAGGCAGTTGGTGCAACTAGCAGCAGATGTGTGGCATCAGGCGGGTGGCAGCATCAGAATAGTAGCTGAGACAGGTAGTTAGAAACCTGACTCATTTCTCAACGTTTGGAGGAGGCGTCATGGCTTATCTAATCTGATGCATTAGGCATTGGTGAGTTGAAATCCTGGCCAATCCAAGCCTGATTCATCTTGACAAAGGTCAGTCTCTCCACATTACGGGTGAACAACGGGTTCTCCTGGGGGTAACGATGGCCCCCGCCGCACTGAACACCCGCTCTGATGCCACACTACTGGCCGGGCAGGACAGCTTCTCTACTTCAAACTCCGCAAGTTGCGGCCACACATCAAGTTTGGCTGCTCAGTAGTCCATGGGGTCCTCTACCTCAGGTGGTAAAGTGCTGTCCAAGTAGGCCACCAGGGTCTACTTCATGGTGGCGGCTACCCTCCTCACTAAGCGGGTGAAGGAAATTGTTCATTAAGGAATCCAGACTTAAGCGACTGTTGATGGAACTGCTACTGCTCCTACCCCCCCCCCCCCCAGCTCCCCACAGCAGCCGTAGTAGTAGTACGTGAGCAATGACTGCCAGGAATCCCCCGGTCAGACCTGACAGAGGATGGACAATGGCGCACATAGACAGCAGCCAACTGTGTGCTCAGTAGTTCTCTATAGTATGCCAGTTGTTCTTTCCTCTCAGCAGCAGGAAAAAAGTCACCCATTGTGGACCGGTAGCGAGGGTCCAAGAGGGTGGAGAGCCAAAAGTCATCCCTATGCCGGATGTTGACTATTCGGCTGTCACTAGTTAGGCAAAGCAGCATGCTGCAGGCCATCTGCGCAAGTGACTCTGAGGGACTCCCGGTCTCCATATCCACAGTATACTGCCACGGTGCTTCTGGGTCATCTGCCTCGTCTTCTACCTCCTCCGGATGCTCCTGCTCCTCCTCTCCTGTCACCTGAGTAGAAAAACCACAAATTGCACCAGATTCTGCTTGTGCTCCAATGTCCTTCTCCTCCTCCTCCTCCTCCAGTTCAGCCCCCAGCGAACTCATGTGCCCATGAGATGTAGTCTCCACTTCTCCAGTGCCCTGACCAGACAGATTTTGCAGCATGAGTTCCAGGACATGAAGCAGTGGAATGACGTTATTTATCCCGCAGTCCTGACAAATAACGTGGACTCTTCAAAAGGCCTGAGCAAACGGCAGGTGTCACGCATGAGCTGCCAGTGGCTGACATCAAAGTTACACGGGGGAGTCCTATGGTCCGCTTGCATCATCAAAAAATCATTAATGGCTTTTCTCTGTACATACAGGCAGTTTAACATACGGAGGCTGGAATTCCAATGGGTGGAAACATCGCATATCAGACTATGGTGGGATAGGCCGTTCTGGTGCTGCAACTCGAGGAGGGTGTGCATGGCTTTGTAAGAATGGCTGAAGTGCGTGCACAGTGTCCTGGCCATTTTTAGAATGTCTTGCAGATGGGTGTAAGACTTCAGGAACTTGTTGACTACCAGATTGAACACGTGCGCCATGCAGGGCGCATGGACCATCCCTCCTCGGTGCAGCGCGGACACCATGTTCCTCCCATTGTCTGTCACCATGGTTCCGACTTTTATTTGTCGCCGAGAAAGCCACACATTGATTTCTTCTTGCATGACGTGGAGCAGTTCCTCCCCTGTGTGACTTCGTTCGCCCAGGCAAACCAGGTGTAGACAACGCTGTGCCCTGCACATGTAGTATGATGGAGCAGCACTAGTGGAGGCTGAGGTGGTAGTGGAGAAGGAGGAGGCGGAGGCGGACACTGGCGCAGGAGCAGCAGTTTGACAACGTGGAGGAGAAAGCGCCGTTCATCCAGTGGGCCGTAAAGGACATATACTGGCCCTGACCATAATTAAAGCTCCACAAGTCCGCGCTGCCGTGCACCTTGGAAGAAACTGATAAGCTCAAGGACTGGCCCACCTTCTGTTGTACATATTGGTGAAGGGCTGGCACAGCCTTTTTGAAAAAAAAATTGCGGCTTGGAACTCTCCACCTCGGTTCGGCACAAGCCATTAGTTCTCTGAAGGGTGCAGACTCCATGACTTGGAAAGGGAGAGACTGCAGTACCAACAACTACGACAAGAGCACGGTCAGCTTCTGCACCTTAGGATGGCTGGACGCATAGAGTTGTCTTTTTGTAATCGCCTCCCTCAACAACTGCTGGCGCCATGCGTAGCAAGGAGCAGGAGCATCTGGACCAGGAGGTGATGTCAAAGACAAACAGCTCCCTTCGGCAGAGGTGCTGGAGCCTTGACTTGCTGAAACAGCATGTGTTTCCCTAGGTGCTGTTGCTGCGCCTGCAGGATGGACCGCATCTGACACACACGTTTCTCCCAGGCCATTGGATGGTGACGGTACATGTGTTGGCGCAGGGCCATGGTGCCAAGGTTAGCTCCCTGACCATGCTTCACTTTCTGCCCGCAGATACGACGGATACCCTTGCTCGGCTCCTATGGTGTCTTTACAAAAAACTGCCACACCGCTGAGGTGGTAATTTTACCGCCAACACTCTGCACTGAGCGACTACTACCGCCGCTGTCTCGCTGAGTCCCTGTGCCACTGCTTATTTGGGCCTGCGAATCGGGATTTGTACCCCGCGGACGTTTGGCTCCTGTCCTCGCACTGCTGCCACCCTGCTGACTCACAGCCACAGTAGCGATTTGCTGCCTGCTCCGCAAGCTGACACTCTCTTCTCCCGACGATGATGAATCCCCTGCTACACCCGGCTGCCAAGTGTGATCGGCTACATCATCGTCAATTTGCGTTTCCTGGTCACTGCTACTCTCCTCACCGATATCAGTATGCACAGCCTGCCTACTGCAGGAAGCAGCAGAAGTCTGCCGCACCTCTTCACTGCAAAGCAGCTGCTGACTGTCCTCAAACACTTCGCCCTCGCTGAATAGTGGCGCTGAGCACAGACCACCTAGTAGCTCTCTGGCTGCGGGAAAGGAACAGGACAGAGCCTGTTGTATCAGAGGAACCTACAGACTCTTGGCTGGGGTTGTCAGATGTTATATTTGAGGAATTGGATGATCTAGTCAACCATTCAGCAACCTTTGGGTTGTTGTTCAACACACTGCCACTAGATGACAACGGCAGTTCTGGCCTCACAGAGTCACCCCTGCTGCGACATCCCCTTACTGTGCTGCCACCACTGCCTGCTCCACCTGCCACCTTTCTGTCTGACATAGTGGTTTATTAACTATGTGGATTTGACACGTAAATCTGTCTGTAAACTAGAGCCCCCAAAAGGTATTGCAATGTGCGTTATACAGATATCCCACAACTGATGGTGTAATTTCAGTGAAAATCACTGTATAAACTACGTGGATTTGACACGTAAATCTGGCTGTAAACTAGAGCCCCCAAAAGGTATTGCAATGTCCGTTATACAGATACTCCACAACTGACAGTGTAATTTCAGCGAAAATCACTGTATAAACTATGTGGATTTGACACGTAAATCTGGCTGTAAACTAGAGCCCCCAAAAGGTATTGCAATGTCCGTTATACTGTTGCCCCACAACTGACCGTGTAATTTCAGTGGAAATCACTGTATAAACTATGTGGATTTCACACGTAAATCTGGCTGTAAACTAGAGCCCCCAAAAGGTATTACAATGTGCGTTATACTGATGCCCCACAACTCACAGTGTAATTTCAGTGAAAATCACTGTATAAACTACGTGGATTTGACACGTAAATCTGGCTGTAAACTAGAGCCCCCAAAAGGTATTGCAATGTCCGTTATACAGATACTCCACAACTGACAGTGTAATTTCAGCGAAAATCACTGTATAAACTATGTGGATTTCACACGTAAATCTGGCTGTAAACTAGAGCCCCCAAAAGGTATTCAATGTGCTTTATACAGATACCCCACAACTGACAGTTCACTACTGCAGATGCATGAAAGTCAAACAGATTTCTTTCCATTCGATTTTGTCACTAAATAGAACTGTTAGCACGAAGCTGGCTGCAAGTAAGCGCAGTGCAGCCATGACAGGCAGGGATGAGAGGAGAGGAAAATGATGGGTGGAGTGGTCTTCGGGGGGTGGAGATTTTAGTACTAAGTTGATAGGTGGGTTTGAAATGGGGGGAGGAGATAGTGAGGGGTTTATATAGGAGGTTCAGGAAGGGTAGCCATCTTTTGGCTTGAGAAAATTGTCAGAGGAGGTTGTCAGTTGTCTCGCTAGTGGCTAGGGCCTAGTAAGGGGTACGTGAGAAAGGGGGGCAGGATAGGTCAGATAGGGCCAAGATTAGGTTAGGTAGTGCAGGGGCATTTGAAGATGGTGGAGGTGGAGGCCTTTTTGGAAAAAATGAGGGAGCAGGCCAGAGCGAAAGGCCCAGAATGGGTGAGGAGCCAGATGTTGGCGATGGCTGGTGGCGACATACCTGGGCGCCCGGCGAGTTCCAGACGCTCTCGGCCTCCGGAGCGATTGAGCCCCTCCGTCTCTCCGATGCGGGGGCAGCGGATGGCGAGTGCTGTGGCCGGCAGCATCAGCGGTGTTCAGCGGAGGAGGTCGCGGGGCCCGGCAGGAGAAGAGGCACAGCAGGTTCCGGCCAGCACGGAGGTCGGAGGCAGAGCGGCGAGGACGGCGAAGATGGCGCCTGCACGTGGCAGCGCGGTGAAGAGGCGGAGCGGTGGAGGATCCGGTAGAAGGGGCGGAGCAGGAGCGGTGACGCGCGAGGCAGAGGAGGTCGATGATGATGACAGCGATGACGAGGAGGAAGAGGAGGAGCCAGAAGCGAGAGGTCGGAGGCGGAGGCGGCATCACCAGGCCAGCGGTGAGTGCCAGGGAGACCAGGGGAGCGCCAGGGGGCGGCGGCGCAGCAAAGTGGCGGCGGAGTGTGGAAGTGGGGAGCGGTCGCCGAGTGTTGGAGGGCAGGAGGAGGAGCCGGCTGGGAATCGCGGCTAGGCAAGTTCAGCGGGACGTGGCGGTGGGGGATCGGGAGGACAGCTCTCCCATCAGGAGGCAGGGGGCTGGCAGCGGAGCACATAGCTCCAGTCCCGGAGTGCACAGAACGGGTGCTAGGCGGGCGGCCCCGTTGGAGGCAGCAGGTGTGGCAGCGGGGGGGGGGCAGTGCACCCCCTCTAGGAGACATTGGAGAGCCAGGGATGCAGAGTGAGGGCGGGCATAGGGCTGCTGGGGGGTGTCAGCCGAGTTCGGCAGCACTCAGCAGCAGTATGGGGGGTCAGGGGGGGGAGCAGTCTGTGGTGCGCGGTGTCTCCTCTGTTCTTTTTCCATTACAGGCTTGCGGCGGCGCTGAGACGGCTATTCTGGAGACATTGCGGCAGGCTTTAGGCACGGCCCAGCCAGGACAGGCTCCGGTGATGGCGGTCTCGGCAGGGGTTCCGGTGGTTTCCAACACGGCAGGAGTCGCGCCGGTGCCATTGCCCGTGGCGATGGGGGTATCGGCCTCGCCAGGAGTTGCGGCAGTTGGACAACATTCTCTGCCAGGATCCGGGATGGTCGCTGGAGCTTCCAGCTCCACAGGAGCAGCAGGTGTCTTCAGCGCTGCTCAATCAGGTGGGTCTACAGGCACACATACACTGATACAAGGAATTACACATACATCATTAGGACAAGGCAGCGAGCTTGTGCTGGGGGGGGCTGAAATGGCCTCGGGGGGTGCGCTGCAGGAGATATTACAAGGAGTACAGCGGTTAGTGAAAGTAGTTGAGCAAGTTCAGGGGTCACAGCGGGCTGGGCCATTAGCGGTTTGGACTGGGGGCGTTAGCTCAGGTACGAGTACAGGGGCTGGGGTGGTTGCGAGGCAGGAACAGGGAGTAACCACCGGTTCGGCAGAGACGGGGGTACAGATGGAGAAGGAGGATGCGGCTTCTAAGCCGCTGCCAGTGTCGGATGGGGCAAAAGCTAGTCTGTACATTTGTATGAGGGGGCCATTAGGGGCTCATTTAAAACCAGAGGTAAAAGAAAAGATATGGAAAAAAGAGAACCTGGACATTTTCACGTTGTTGCCGTTAGAGCGCTTTAGTGTTGAAAGGTGGGAAAAGGGAAAGGAGCATAGGAGAGAGGAGGACGAGGAGAGGAGAAGGTTTAGGTTGATTCCTCGTACATTTGGGAACTGGTTAAATGCGTTTGATATATTAGCAAGCGTGGTGGGCGAGAAGCGCCCTGAATGCTGTTCAGCACTGTGGTGTTACTTTGTGACGGTGTGGGATGCGTATAAAAACTATGGGGGCACGGCATGGTTACAGTATGATGAGCAGTTTCGGCAGCGCATGTCAGTGCAGCCGTCATTAGAATGGGATCACAGGGATATAGATCTGTGGATGCGATTGATGACGTTGCCCAAGGTTCCAGGGAGGGGGTCGTACTTTGGGGGGGTACACGTGGCAGGATCGCCTTTTCAGCCAGGGCCCGACGGGGGGAAGCTTGGGAGCCCGTCGGGCGGGGTTAGAAAGGGTGTGTGCTGGCGTTTTAACGAAGTCTCCTGCACATGGGGGGTCTCATGTATTTTCCGGCATGAGTGCTCAGGCTGTGGGGGAAGTAATCACCCCTTCTCCAGATGTTTTAAGAGGAAGGGGGCTCAATTGCAGCGGGTTGGGGACTCCACTCATAAAGGGGATAACTCCAGTGTGCCTCGACGCAATGATGCCGTGGCTAGAGAAATACCCAAATAGGGAAAAAGCTTTGCTGTTGAAGGAGGGTTTTAGCGTGGGTTTTCGGATTCCATTTAGAGAGGAATTGGGGGGTTGTTTTGCAAGGAATTTAAAGTCGGTATCTGAGTTTCCTACGGTAGTTAGAGAAAAATTGAAGAAGGAAGTGGCGTTGGGTAGGATGTTAGGCCCGTTTTCTTCACCTCCTGTGGCTGAGTTGAGGGTGTCCCCTTTGGGTTTGGTCCCGAAAAAAGAGGTCGGGAAGTTTAGGCTGATACACCATTTGTCTTACCCAAGAGGGGCGTCAGTTAATGATGACATCGATACTTCCTTGACATCTGTGTCATACACGTCTTTTGATGCAGCGGTAGCGCTGGTACGGGAGACCGGGCGGGGAGCCCTTATGGCAAAAGCGGATATTGAGGCTGCATTTCGATTGCTACCGGTTCACCCGGAATCGATGCATTTGTTGGGGTGTTGTTTTGAGGATTGTTATTATGTGGATGCTTGCCTCCCGATGGGATGCTCCATTTCATGTGCATATTTTGAGGCGTTCAGCACATTTTTGGAGTGGGTCATCCGGGAGCGGGCGGGTTCAAAATCAGTTATACACTATTTATACGATTTTTTATGTGTAGGGGTGGCAGGTGGTTATGGTTGTAAAATATTACTGGCCACCTTGGAGCAAGTTTTTTCAGAGTTTGGGGTGCCGTTGGCAGCGGAAAAAACTGAGGGCTCGGTGACAACATTGTGTTTTCTAGGCATTGAAATAGATTCAGAAAAGATGGAGTGTCGCCTGCCAGAAGCTAAGTTAGAGGACCTTCGTTTGGGGGTGCAGGAGGCGTTAGTGAAGAGAAAACTTACATTGCGCCAGCTGCAGTCATTGTTAGGGAAATTGAATTTTGCTTGCCGCATTATGCCAATGGGGAGGGTGTTTTGTCGGCGTCTTGCACAAGCAACAGCAGGGGTGCGTAGGCCGGACCATTTTATCAGACTGCTAAGTGAACATAGAGCGGATTTGATGGTGTGGGACAGTTTCTTGGCTAAGTACAATGGCCGGACATTGTGGATGTCCGCACCAGTCTCTAATTTGGAATTGCATCTGTACACGGACGCAGCTGGAGCGGTGGGTTATGGGGCTTTCTTTGACGGAGAATGGTGTGCTGGGCAATGCCCAAGCAGTGGGTAGATAAGGGCCTGACGGCTAATCTGTGCTTGTTGGAGCTGTTCCCGATTGTTATGTCGGTGGAGCTGTGGGGGTGCCAGCTAGCGGACAAGTGTGTTGTGTTTCATTGCGATAACATGTCGGTAGTACAGGTAATCAACCAGCAGACGGCATCTTCTCCTGAAGTGATCGTTTTGCTGCGACACTTAGTGTTGCGCTGCCTGGATTGGAATGTGATGTTTCGGGCGGTTCATGTTCCAGGAGTGGATAACACTATAGCTGATGCTCTATCTCGCCTACAGCTGAAAAAATTCAGGGAACTGGTGCCGGGGGCGGCGAAGGAGCCGAAGTTGTGCCCGGACGCGGTTTGGGAGTTGGTAACTTAAGGATTTTGTATTGGATTCAGAGATCGTTGGCGCCATCCACATGGTTAGCATATCAGAAGGTATGGAAGGCGTGGTTTCTTTTTCAGGATGACTGGTGTGCTGGAGGGTTGCCTTGGGTCAGAGGGGAGGCAGTTATTTGTTACGTTTCGGAGTTGTTAGAGAAGGGAGCGTCTAGGGCTGGGGTTCAGAGGTCATTGGCTGCACTGTCATTTTTGTTTAAACTTTGCGGAGGGGTGGATGATACGCAGTCGTTCATTGTCAGGCAGGCGGTTAAAGGGTACGTCAAGCAGGGAGGTCCCCCTGATGGCAGGAGGCCGGTGTCATTTAACTTATTGCACGAACTGTTGGGGATGTTGCCTGCGGTGTGCGTGTCGGATTATGAGCGGGTTTTGTTTAGTGTGGTTTTTTCTTGGGCATTTTTTGGGGCTTTTCGGGTGGGGGAGTTGGTTAGTCCCAGAAAAAGTAGCCCGGGGGGGATACAAGTGCATCATGTTGTAATGGGGATGGATGAGTTGCGGATTACATTGGCGGGGTCAAAAACTGATAAGTTGGGTAAAGGTTTTTTGGTTTCATTGCGTAGATTGGAGGGTCAGTTGGTTTGCCCGGTGGCAAAATATGAGGCTTTCGTGGAGGTGCGCGGGGGAGCAGCCGGCTCCTTGTTTGTCCATGCTGATGGGTCGCCATTAACTAGATATCAGTTTGTAGCGGTATTTCGGGCATGCATAAGGAGATTGGGGTTAAAAGAAGGGGAATACTGTTCACATTCCTTCCGTATAGGCGCAGCTACGGAGGCGGCCAGGTGGGGTATGTCTGAAAACGAGGTAAAGCGCATTGGTAGGTGGGAGTCGCGGCGCTTCCGGTCATATGTGCGTATGCATAGAGTGGAGCGTTAGGGGGTAGGCATTGCAGGAGAAGGGAGAGGCAGGTGCGTCTACCTGGAGGGTTGTGGGTTATTGTGTTTAATTGTTTGTTCATCACGGATAGGTTCACGCAGGTGCGTGGTTTGGATGTTTGGCCATTCCTTCATCTATTGGGCGGAGAAGCGAGCGCAGCTGCGCTTAGGTGGTAGGTCATTGGGGCTGGATGAGGATATGGTAAGTGTTCGATGGTTTGGCTTTAGGGGATTGTGCTGGGACAAGGTAATGTTCCGATTAGAAGGGGCTTTTAAAAAATGGGGAGTGCCCGATGTGTTGGTGTTGCATGTGGGGGGCAATGATGTTGGCAGTTTTCCGATGCGGCCATTAATAAAAACGATAAAGAGGGATTTGTTATGGATGTTGGACGAGCATGCGGAATGTTTGTTGGTTTGGTCTGAGATGGTCCGCAGATTGAGGTGGAGAGAGGCAGTGTCTGTGCCAGCACTGAACCGTACCCGGAAAAAGATCAATAAAAGTGTGTCGAAGTTTGTGCGCCTGAATGGAGGTTTAGTGGTGCGGCATGATTTGCTTGAGGAGGAAGTGAGTTATACGGGCCCGGATGGTGTACATCTGACGGATTTAGGATTGGATGTGTTCAACTACGGTTTGGCTGAAGTGGCTGGCTTTGCTGTGCGGGTGTGGAGGGGCATGCCGGCTTAAGGGGTCAAGCCGCCATGCGGTGGCGGGGGCGGGGTTCTTGGCAACAGCTAATTCAACTGGTAAAGTGGATAACAAGTTGAGGAAAAGATGGTGTGGTTATTTTAAGTCCGGAAGTTAAGAGGATTTATGCCAGGATCCTTCAAGGGGGTGGCCTCCACTTTTAGGACCTGGTTGGTTTTATTAAATTGGATGGTTAGTCACCTCTGCTCACGCCACTTGCTAGGAGGTTGGCGGCTAGTGGTTTTGGTAGTTGTGACATCGCACGCCGAGCGTGCTTTCTGAGCATATATATAAGGGTATATAAAGGCGCCGGACGAATATGATTATGGAAATACTGGTGGCAATTTTTGGAAGCTGTTGTCAAGGACTCTGCTTACCCATTATTTTAATTTGAAAAATTGTTATAATTTGTGTTTTTAATAAAGTTTGCTTTTTACAGATTGTAAACATTTTCAATAAAGGCTGTGACCAATCACCTTCCAATTCAAAAAGTTGTATGTATGTTTATTTAGATAGAAGGGGTTGGTCAGGCAGATTCTTTTACTTTCCTTTCTTCTCTAATCGTACCGAGTCAGCAATTGCCTGGGTCATGTTAGCACGAAGCTGGCTGCAAGTAAGCGCAGTGCGGCCATGACAGGCAGGGATGAGAGGAGAGGAAAATGATGGGTGGAGTGGTCTTCGGGGGGGTGGAGATTTTAGTACTAAGTTGATAGGTGGGTTTGAAATGGGGGGAGGAGATAGTGAGGGGTTTATATAGGAGGTTCAGGAAGGGTAGCCATCTTTTGGCTTGAGAAAATTGTCCCACCCACCCTCCCTTCGTTTTTGTTTGTATCAGGGTCACTCATGTGGTTTCTGGGAGACGAGATACAAGTAGTTATATTCCTTTGTCAAGTTGGGTAGTGGTCAGGTGAGTTTAGGATGTGTAGCGGGGGCGGGGTTCTTGGCAACAGCTAATTCAACTGGTAATGTGGATAACAAGTTGAGGAAAAGATGGTGTGGTTATTTTAAGTCCGGAAGTTAAGAGGATTTATGCCAGGATCCTTCAAGGGGGTGGCCTCCCCTTTTAGGACCTGGTTGGTTTTATTAAATTGGATGGTTAGTCACCTCTGCTCACGCCACTTGCTAGGAGGTTGGCGGCTAGTGGTTTTGGTAGTTGTGACATCGCACGCGAGCGTGCTTTCTGAGCATATATATAATGGTATATAAAGGCACCGGACGAATATGATTATGGAAATACTGGTGGCAATTTTTGGAAGCTGTTGTCAAGGACTCTGCTCACCCATCATTTTAATTTGAAAAATTGTTATAATTTGTGTTTTTAATAAAGTTTGTTTTTTACAGATTGTAAACATTTTCAATAAAGGCTGTGACCAATCACCTTCCAATTCAAAAAGTTGTATGTATGTTTATTTAGATAGAAGGGGTTGGTCAGGCAGATTCTTTTACTTTCCTTTCTTCTCTAATCGTACCGAGTCAGCAATTGCCTGGGTCATGCTATTTGGGGTATACAGATCCCCCTTAAAGAACAACCAGGGATTAGTCCACCAATCGCTACTGCAGATGCATGAAAGTCAAACAGATTTCTTTCTATTCGATTTTGTCACTAAATAGAACTGCTATTTGGGGTATACAGATCCCCCTTAGAGAACAGCGAGGGGCTGCAGCAAGAATCGCACAGTACAATAGCAGCAGCTGGACGCTACAACATGATGTGTGAAGTGCTGAGATAGAAAATGGCTGGTTATATAGGGCTGTGTGACATCACATAAGCCTGCCGGTCGCTGATTGGCTTACAGGTCTGCAGATGTCATCGGGGGTGTTCCTTTCTCCTTCCCAGAGTTCTGTGCTCCATGTAACACGTTGTTCTCGCGCCCATTTAGCAGAAACTTGAGGGGAAAAAAACCAACTTCGTTCCCGCGAATCAGCATAAACTTCGGCTTCGTGGCGAATCAAATTTTTCCTGAAATTCTAACAGAAGTTAGAATCATTAGAATCGATTCGCCTATCTCTAGTTACAAGTATAGAAGAGTGTTTTTCTTTTCTCCAAAAATTAGATTCAACTCTAAATTAAAAAAAAAAAATCAATTCAGGTCCAAATTGAATTGGTTTGAATCAGAAGGTTAAGGAAGTAGTGATCAACCTCCTGGAACCATTTTGGCATGGCTTTGGGCAAATCTCAAAACGTAACCCGTATATGCTCGAGTATAAGCCGAGAACACCTAATTTTAACGCCAAAAATGGGTAAAATCTATTGACTCGAGTATAAGCCGAGGGTGGGAAATGCATTGATCACAGCCTCCAGTATATGGCCAGCAAGACCCCTGTAGTATATAGCCATCCACTCCCCTGTTGTATATAGCCAGCCAACCCCCAGTAGTATATAGCCAGCCAGCCCCCAGTAGTATACAGCCAGCCCACACAGAATATAAAAAAATAAACTTACATACTCACCTTCCGCTACCCCAATGCTCCACGTGGCTCCCGATCTTCAGCACGGCTCCTCTTCTATCTTTTCTATGTTGTAGTAGCTGGCAGAAACACGTCCACGCATGGACGCGTCTCTGCCGGCTACTACAGCATAGAGAAGATAAAAGAGGAGCCACTTTGAGGATCGGGAACCGCGTGGAGCATCGGGGTGCCCGAGGGTGAGTATGTAAGCTTATACATGAGTATGTACTGTACCTACCTGGAGCCCTGACTAGGCCTAAGGAGACAAGGAGATGGTCTATTGGGACCAGGACAATATGCCAGCCACACAAGAAAGGGATCCAGAAGGCTGGTTACGACCCCATTCTCACTTTGATACTTGAATTCCATGAATTTAATAGAAATTCAGATGCATATGTAATTTTTCATGAAATTCCAATCGAATTACACTGCCTCCAGTTTGATTTGCTAATATATCTAGTCACTACTATAACACTTTGATATGTTTGCTAAATAGACATTACACATGTATGGGCTTGTTTGAAACCCTCCGATCCCACAACACCTTTTCTTTCATTGTCTCTGACATCAAGCACCCTATCAATCAGCACCTGGAAAAATATTCAGCATACTATACATCCTGTGGCTTCTTTACAGTCTACCAAGCACAGCATCACACACTGTATAGTGGCTGTGGTTGGTATTGCTCTTCATTACTAAAAAAGGATTGAACTACAGAAAAGCAATTTGACCAATGGATGTGTTCTCACAGGCCTGGAATGTAGAAGATGCACTCAATGCATCACTGTGGCTGCTTTAAAAAGCACATGGATTCGGGTGACAGGTGTCAGACTCCTCCATTAGAATATTTATTTTCTATTCTAAGCATATTCTAAGCCATAAAAAAAATTAAAAACAAAAAAAAAACAAAAAAAAAAACATGCAATATTACTTTAGAGGCCATGTTTGAATTACATAGTAGAAGAGGTCAAAATATTTGGAATCTATCAATTTAGATTGGGCTGCTAACCATGCATTGACCAGGAATCATTATACTGTGTAAGACTCTACATTATAAGTTACTCCTTCTGGAGTTTTAATACTTATACATTTTGGTAATTTTCATTGTTGGTTTCAAAACTATGAAGATTTTTTAAAAACTTTCACAAAAATAAGGGTTCCTTTTTTTCTCGTGAAAAACAACTGTAGTAATAACCTATCATCTTCCTCCAGTGTATTTGTTCGAATTTATGAACAAGAACTAACTCAAGATAATGGATCGCTATCTTTTTATTTCAATTTTTCTTGTGTCTGTGGTAGCTAACAAATCTTCCCATGGAATAGCAATGTGTTCTTATATTCAACTTTCTGCAATTTACTTTCCACCAAACCAAATACAGCATCTGCATGGAATGAGATGAGATGTAGTTATAAAACCAATATTTTTACAAGCTAAGCCTTTTCATATTCTGCGTTACAGAATTTATAGAAGAAAACTTCTGATTTCAAGCACGCGAATGTGATTCACTCACCTTTTCAATAAACCTTAACTGAACTGGGGAGTAATAATGCCCGTACCTAAGGGCCATGTAAACACTATACCTTTACAATTTATAGACATAGATCAAAGTACAAGTAAAATTATAGATATACAATATATTCAAAATAGTATTTACTCATAAAATGCAGATTTAAAATTACATTTCCTGGCAGGACCAACAGTGCAGCACTAATAAGCGTGAAGGTCACTTCCAACCCCCCAAGGCCATGCAAATTTACTTGAACCCATTGATCTTGTGTTTTATTTCTCTGCACATATTTTTTTTTTCTCTGTAATTTTGCCTTTTGCAAATTGTCACATGTTTGCTTTGATTAGTCTTAGTGCTTTTTGCACATAATAGTATGGCTACAAGCCTGTGCCCATTTCAATGCAAGTGCTGAAAATAATTGATTTTGTATATTTAATTAGAAGAGCATCTGAGTATGAGAGGTTTTTTTTTATTATCTCTATTTATAGTATGTTCTTTTAACCCTCTTGCTTATTCCTGGCCTCAAACAATTCTATCGTGCTGTGCCCTATTAAAATAATAGTTGATTTCTATATTATTTTCTTGTGTAGATTAGATGGGCGCTGCATTGGAATAAAGTGCCTTGAGTTACTTCTCCAGTGCCTCTCTCCACCTTTAATCTTTCCACGCTTCCACAGACTTCCTCATTCCCTGTCCCTTATTTCCCTAACTCTTTACCTATTCCCTTCCCTTCTTCCTCTTGTTGCTCCTACGCAAGTGGCAAATGGTAAGATAGACCAAATTGGGGCCAGATCATTGAACCCTATACCTGAATTAGAGTTACACCTCAATAATTAAGTATGACTATAGTGAAATTATTATAAAGATATGACTCTCTCTTTTTTTTTTGTTTTTAGACAAAAGTGTTGAAAATGTAACATATATATATACAGTATATATGGATGCACCTACCATGGGGCAAGTTCAGAATCTCGCCTCAGGCGGCAGCACCCCCTGCTGGTTGTGGAGATACCATTTTCAGGACTGAACACAGCTAGGACGTGCCACTGTAAAATGTGTCCACACGTTCTGGCTGCCTATGACAGCAGGAGGAGAGATATGAGAAGGAGGCCTCCACCACCTCCCTCCCTCATACCCCTCCTAGCAGGCTCCGTTGTGCCACAGGAAGGAGACACTGCTTGAGGATGGGGGAGGAGCATCGCTAGGGCACTGGCAGTTCCTGTGCTGCAGAGCAGGAGACTTAGAGGCAGCATGCTGCTACCTGAGGAGGAGCAGAAGAGTTCTCAGGTAACTGCAGACACTGCAGGTAGCAGGAGATAAGATCGAGCGTGTCCCCACCTCCCCCCACTATCTGCTGGTGCTCACCAGTGCCTCCATTAAGCCCTCACTGCCCTTCTAGTAGAGGCTGTCATGTAAAGATGGCTGGTTTTTGATGTTTCAGGCAGCTCTTCTTTACTGCACGGAAGTCCCTTATACGTCCCACATCACCTCTGCTACACCGACCAACATGTCCCTGCTACACTTGACCAACACGGCCCTACCAACCTGACCAACACGTCCCTGCTACACCTGACCAACACATCCCTGCCACACCTGACCAACTGGGCCCTGCTACACCTGACCAACTGGGCCTTGCTACACCTGACCAACTCAGCCCTGCGACACCAGACCAACACAGCATTAATACACCTGATCAACTCAGCCCTGCTACACCTGACCTACACAGCGCTGCTACACCTGACCAACACGGCACTGCTACACCTGACAAACACAGATGGCAAACATTTTGCCACACATAAAAATGTTAATAAAAAGCGATCTATAAGTATGGAAAAGTCCTACATATATAGTAGAATATTTGGTATCTACCTGATCTTATTGACATAAAGATTAAAAGGGTAATTTCATTTCATTTCCATAAAACAGCCCACAAGAAAATGGTGCAATTGCATATATTTTTTTGTACGGCAAATTAAATTTATTTCCACTTTTCCAGTACACAGCATTAATGCTGCCTCTACGAAGTATAAATTGTACTGCAGATAAGGCTGTGTTCACACTTTTCTTCTCTGTTGTAATGATAAGGTGAGAGGATTCACAATGCATCCAACTCTATACTTCATGGGGGGGGGGGGTCGTCTTTCTGAAGTTTGCCTCAGGGTGCAGAAAGGATAGGTGCCCCCCTGTCTATAGACCAATTATTTAACAGTTATTTTAGGGAAGTTACCTACTACTCTGTACATTAGCAACTGTTTTATTCAGTAACATGATGAAATCCCTGTCAAAAAGGCTGCATCCCATTGATCTATGGTGCCTTAAAAATTTGTACATGTTGCATTATGGGTAAATCAGTAGGCCAAATTTTTCACTTGATCGTTCACCTATACGTGCATTGTTAATAAGGAGAAAGTTATAGGCCACAGTTTAGCTTTTTAAGAACTAAATAATTAGTCTTTGAAATAAAAATTTAATTGATGCTTTCACTGGTTTGTCCACATTCAAATAAGATAGCAAGTTGATAGTCCCAAGATTAGTGGATCTGGGCCACTTATCTCCAAGGTGTAAAGGCTTCTATAGTCTAGTTTATGAAAATTCTTTTACCACCAACCAGTAACAGCCGTCATTGTTGCCAAATGTGTTAACACTTAAATATGGTGCCGGTGTTGTGGTGGGGAAGGTGAACCGAACTTGATCTTCAAAATGAATGGCAAGGTTCAGGTCTGCTTATCACTAACAACATACCCTTTTTAAAAACAATGAATTAATGAATGAATCAGCCTTATGATACAATATATAAGGTACTATTTATGTATTGTCCAAATAATATTTACTCTACAAATGGACTTATGAATTTACAATAAAAAGCAATTAACACTTTGTATTTCAGGACACAAAGAACATTTTATAATAAGATTACCTGGAAGAAATTATGCATACCGACTGTAAACAGGTTATGTAATACAGGCGGTCCCCTACTTAAGAACACCCAATTTACAGACGACCCCTAGTTACAAACAGACCTCTGGTAATTGTTAATTTACTGTACTTTAGTCCCAGGCTACAATAAACAGCTATAACTTTATTAAATGTGTCTGTAATTAAGATTTATGGTTATTCCTGGTTCTTATGACAACCCAACATTTTTAAAATCCAATTGTCACAGAGACCAAAAAAAAAATGGTTTGGGTTACAACAATAAAATATACAGTTCCGAGTTACATACAAATTCAACTTAAGAACAAACCTTCAGACCCTATCTTGTACGTAACCCGGGGACTGACTGTACTTTTACCAAAATGTTATAACAAGGAGATCATATAAGTGATTATTATGGAGTCAGCAAAATGTAGACTTTACTGTTATATTTGTCAATACATTAAATATACCTAGAAGTAGTAACTGTCTTTGTTACAGTCAAAGTTGAGTGTCTGTACATAGATGATAAGAGGATGTTGTCTGCCTTACAATCTGATAGCATAAGGACATACTGAATGTCAAGACCTCAAAGCAGAGAATAAATACAACTCAGACCAAGTATGACTAGCGTCATCTCACTTGGTTAGCTTGTATAAGATCCACGCTTAGCCATCTGGCGTTACAGCTGAATGGAATAGGATGAAGCATGACGTTATCTTCAGATACTACCTCATTTCCATAATTAGGACTGAATATTGCCGTGGTGTTTGATGGGGCAGCAGGATAAAGAAAACAACAGATAAATAGCCACCAAATTGTTTCGATTAAACGTGTAAATGTCTACCCGTTGCAGCCGAAACAATTACCATGCCCTATCAGAGAAAACAGATATCTAACAAGTTCTAGCTGTAAAGGTGTAATTATCTCTGCTTTCCCAAACAAGTAGCACATTTGCTAAAAATCCCCAAGGTACTAACACAGTTAAAGAAATTAATTATAGACAGTTTAGGTCCTTAACATATTGATTTAGCTAATCAAGCCTGTTAATCTTCAAACAGGTGTGAATCTATGTATTGTGCCGCCTCTTCTTAGCAGTGGTGTATATAGTATAACCGCATGTATCTTCGTAACATCTATATGGTAAAATCATATTTTTGTGTACTGTAATTGGCCCCTTTGGATAAAGTGGAGATACAGCTGGATAGCTTTTGTTTTTCTTGTAACTTTATTTCTGAAGATCACTATATGAATTTTACAACGTGTTTATACGTATTTCCCATGAACTAAATTCAGGAGCATTTTTATAATCTGTGTTATCATTTTTCTTGGTTATATCCAATTGAAAATCGTGAATACATTAACAATTGGGTGTTACCAGTTGGGGGGTTGTCCGTGCACAGTATTACAGTCTTCAATCAGCCACTGTGTAGGGAAACACCTCTTTGACAAACTAAAGGGCAAGTGTTTTATTTATACCTAAAATTCTAAGATAAATTACTGAGGAAAGATAATTGATGCCCCTATTGAAGCAATGGCTGTGATTGGTCATTGGTGTCCCCGTGGCCATTCACATCTAATAGGTGGGGACATCAATTTGCCAGATTGTCAGCACGGCCACCAATCCTTCATTATGTTTGAGTCAAGCGGAGCACACCAAAACCCAGAACCTTTTTTTTCTCTAATCGTAATCATTGTAGTTCTTGGTGTCTTTACCAGTTTTTCAATGCAAAATGCAGTTTTCTGCACATAAGATGGAAAGAAGCATCACCGTACAAGAAAGATGCTTAAGGGGCTTCTGCTTCTTCACTCTCAACACCAGTAATGTCGCAACCAGGGCTGGGCACCAGGTCATGCCAGAAAGGGCTACAGGAGGTCTGTGACAGCTTCCACTCCTGGTCTCAAAATAGATCCCAAAACTTCCCTGAGCATGGACTTGGAAAGAGAAATAGGAAACCATTGACATAGATAGACTTAATGGGAGAAATCTGCGATTCCAATGCTCTTGGATATCCGACCTCCTGGAGACCATTCAGAGATGGCTTGATGCCTTGCCCTGTGGTTGTGGTAGAATTTCTGTGAAGACTGGGAGGCAATCAAAAGAAGTGACAACATGTATGGAAGGTTGTCATATGTGTGTGGCTGAGGAAATCAAACATATGTGATGGAGTTTTACTGCACCATGCAAATAGGAATAGGAGATGCTACTTAGCGAATCACTGGCTGAGGCCGTTCCCACGCTAACCAGGGTAGGGCCATTTATCCAACCACAGCTTGGAGCCATGATCAGCGTCAGACAATGACTATAGCCCACCAGTACCTCTCAGCATTGTCTTATAAATTAGTATAGCGCTAACAGCCAGGTTCATTGTTAGGATCTTATAAAATTATGGCACACCAACAATGTAATTCATAAAATTTTTGGAGGGTAAAAATAAATGGAAAGGCGGTATCTCAATCGCATATGGGGATCTGAACCCCCTCAGTCCCTCAAATACTAAATTAACATATATGCAAAAATGGGAAACAGAAATGGGGAAGACATTTTTACTGAACTACTGGCTCTCATCATTTGACAGAGTCCAAAACAGTTTAATGTGTTTAAATCACAGTGATTGCTTCCTAAAAAATTTTTTAACATGGCACTTAGCACCAAACAGATTAGCAAATATTTACAATAACACAACAAATGAATGCTGGAGAGGATGCAGTGAGCAAGCAAATCTTCTCCACCTGTGGTGGCACTGTCCACTTCTTACAGATTTCTGGGCACAAGTGATCAGGCTGTTTCAAAGACGGTGTAAGATTAAACTCCCTGCCTCCCCAGAGATATTCCTTCTCAACATTATAGAGAAAAATGTGTCTTTGCCTAGTGATGCCAAAGGTATCCTCTTAAGGCTATGTTCAATAACCAGGCTAGAGATTCAAAATAAGTGGAAAACAAATTGCTCAGCTCAGATGGAGAGAGTAATTTTGGGGATGAACAAGCTAAGAAATTATGAATTATTTATGTATGAAGGGGGAGTTACAATCAAAAAAAATTTTTTTTCGAGTTGGGATATATGGATATGTAATATAGAGAGATAAAGTCAAAATTGATACCGGACACATAAAGAAACAGGATGTCGGAACAAAAATTAGGGGGGGGGGGACGTTTGACAGGAGGGATAAGGGCATAACATAAACAAAGGAAGATATATAGCATCTGCATCTGTATAGATAGCAATTGTATTTTGTATAGATAGCATATGGTTCTCTGTTTTTTTTTCTTTTTGTTTCATATAACGATTGATTGTTGACTCATACAAAGGATTGTAAATTTTCTTTTTTATTGTTCTTCGTGGTTAACTTAATAGAAAAAAAAAAGTTATGGCACAAGGTCCAAGATAAGTGTTTTGTCCTCTTTTATGCCCCCAGTCTTTACATTTATTAATGTATCTATAGGAAAATGTTTTATTTTTATTAAATTGCTAATCCTATTTTAGTAAAGCAATTATTATGGCACAATTAACAATTCTGTGACATCTGTAAGCTGTAAGGTGTATAAGGTGTAAGGACATATACCATTAATATAGACAGATTTTTAAAAGAACCCATTGTCCCTTCTGCACATCCTCACAGACTGCTAGGATAGCCTATTAAGCAGCATTGTACACACACACAGCAATTTTCCACAAATTTTAACTTGGTGAGATTCCAAGATCACTTATTATTTTACCAATGTGTAGCCATGAGCAGCTGTTCTTGTTGAAACAACCCCATAAAATCCTTTCAATTAAGCTACAACATATGCTAGAGCACTGGAAAGGAAAAGAAAAATAATCAGCGTTGGTACATGAAGGCCTTTATCGTTACTCTTAGACCATCTTATATGACCACAGTATATTGTCAGTAGTATGAGTGGAGAACCTACAGCCTCTGCAATTCTACTGATTGAACTGAGATTATTATAGGGCTATGTATAAGTAGAAATTGCATGGGATCCCTAATACACGTAGGAATCTGATATCCATGCTAAGCATTACTTATAAGCTAAGGTTCTCCCAAGGAGGAATTTGAATCAAAGAAACTGCACATTCCCATAACTTGTAAATACCTTCCGGCCTTGGTTGTATTTTTATTATAAGACCTCAGAAGTGAAACTGAAAGGGGTTGTTACGGTATGAAAATTTCATATACGGTTTGGAGGGCTATAAAAACACACTTTTTACTCTAACCCAGTGTCGGTTTTAGGCAAAGTGTGGCCCTGGGAAAAACTAAAAGTGGGGCCCCAAAATAAAACTATTTTATGAGCAGTCTGTAAGAGGCTCCTTTATTCTTGCACAATAATATAGTAGTTTGCAAACAGTAGTATGGTAAGACAATCTGTAATATGGGACTGTAGGAGAATTTTATAGAAGATAGACAGATGACAGGTAAACTGATGATAGAGGAGAAATATGAAAGATGATTTATAGATAGATGATAGATAGATTTATAAATGCAGAAATATAAAGAAGAAGCAATACACCCTCTGTGCTCAGAAGTTCACATGCAAGGGGCCCCTTTAAGATGGGGGGCCTGGGCAAATGCCCAGTTTGCCACCCTCTAACATCAACCCTGCTCTGACCTTTCTCCATGCTCCCATTCACCTGCAGTACCACCCACCATTGCGAATCTCTGCTTTTATACAGAGGCTGGAGGTTCCATTCCCAACAGTGCAGCATGACAGCTACAGCATGAAAGCAAGGGGCAGCTGTGGTTGGGACCCACTTTTGCATCAATTAGTAACACATAGAAACATATGTGATCTGTTCATAAAAAAACCCCAAAAGTTTAATTTCTCCAATCTGCAGTTATACCCTCGAGTGCTTCCAGTTAACCCAGTCCTGTTGACTGAATGAATCAAATGATTGTTTTGATACGCCTGTAGTGGGCTTGTGCATTAATTAATGGCCAAGCATCTCCAAGGAGTGTAATGGTCCCACCCAAAGAGAAGCCCAAATTTGAAAAATTAGCCCCTAAAGTTCACAAAGGAAACACTGGATATGGATAAATAAAAAAAAAATAGCTCCCAATGAAAATATTGATTTTGTTTAGAATTATGAAATGAAATGAATTCCTATGGACCACAAATAACTTCTTTCTAATTGCTAATGATGCTACAACTTTTACAGTATTTATTAATCCTCTAAAAAGAAAGCTGTGCTGCAATTGGTTTTTAATGGTTACGGAAGAGAGAGTTTGAATAAATAAGGAATATATCCAAAAGCTAGTTAACACTCCAAATGAGGTATATTCTAAGTAGTGGTTAAACCCCATGGACTTGTGGTACATAATCAGTAGAAGGTTTTCTGTGTTGTGTTGTTGTTTTTTTCCCCCAACAAAAATCCACCCCATTTTAGCTGCTTAAAATCCATGGAAAATTCACTTCTTTTTCCTGCAGCAGGATATCAGTAGTGGATAAAATTTTTTTTATAAAAGTCTTCAACTTTTTATCACTTTTGAAGTGGTGACCAGAGAAGTTTTCAGCCCCAGAGGTTCTTCCGGTAGCTCATACTTTGCTGATAATGATTTATTATTTGACGTCCTTTAACACTATTAACCACAGAGAAACTTATTTCTAGACATTGCGGTGTGTCACATAATTGTGACTTCTGTAAAATGATATGACACTCCTTGACATATTAATCTGTATAGTTTATCCTGGTTTTCTCTGTAAACACACAGTAAATCATACATTTCGCGCAGGGCTTGTAAGTATCATATCTTCTAAAGACAGAAAGGAGGTACACTTAAAAAAAAAATATTGGTTTTGTCTAATGGCTTCAAATAACTCCAATTATTTGACAGTTGAGATGTCCTTTAAGTACTTGCTAAACCGATAATTTTAGTGATATGTCCTTGATAAAAGCAAGAAATTAGAAAGTAGATGGATTCTAGCTAAAAGGTTTATTGAATGTATATTTTGAAAAGTGACACAAATTTAACATTTGGAAATACATCAATTTAAAACTAAAATGTATTTTGTTGTGGTTCTTAAAGGGAACCTGTCACCAGGGACCTCGATTTCACTAAAGACAGGTTGTAGAAGCCCATAACACCTGCATTGCAAATCTACCTTTCTGCCTTCTCTAAGCATTTGCATTACAATATACTTGGGTGTTTTAACTCACCTGGCTTCCCGAAAGAATCCTCTGTTTATTCCTAGGGATGTTGGGATTTGGTTTACTTGCATTTTCAAACATCAACACATGACTTGTGTGTGCTCCTCACTCCTCAGCTCTCAACCCCCACCTTTGTGCTCCTTCACAGGGACAGAGCTCACAGCTTGGTGAGATCAAATGAGTGGGGGAGGGATGAGCTGTACAAGAGCACAAATGTGGGGGCTATGAGCTGAGGAGGGAGCAGCACAGACAAGTCAGATGTTGTTTTTTGAAATGCATGCAAAACAAAGCCAAACCATGGGACTAAACATAGGGTTTTGTCAGAAAGCAGGATACGTTAAACCACACAATTATATGGTAATACAAATGCTTAGAGAAAGCGGAAAGGCAATGCAAGTGTAATGGGCTTCTGTAACCTGTCTTTAGTGAAAATGAGGCCCATGGTGACAAGTTCCCTTTAAGGGGACCAATTCTTAGCTGAAGATAGATTACAGTAAGCTAGAGTGTGTGACATTGAAGCAGCCCTTCATTAGCATAATTTAAAAAGTTGATTTTAGAAGGTAGGATGTCATGGATAACAAATATAAGAAGATAACCACAGTCACAGTGCCTGGAGCTATGAGTAAGTGTCCCTGGTTCATCATGATGGATTTTGATGGGAGATTAAATTTAATAGTATGAGACAAGCCAATAGTAAAAGACTCATGGGGGGTTATTTATCATAAGCCACCACTCAATAGGTTAATAGCTGATCTGGCGCAGCCGGGTATATAAAGAGGCTTTGAACTCTTGATGTATCCAGTGGGGTCCTGCACAGCGACTATCTGTAGAAATAAACACAGCAAATGAATTTTCACATATAAAAATTTTCCGGCTGCAGTGAGTGCACAGGCATAGGGACAGGAACGCCCAGCACCATGCCACTCCCCGACTGGAGCGCATCCCTTCTCCTCCTTCATGCCTCCCTGGTGGAGATTGGGGAAAGTAATCGTAAGTGCTAGCTATAATTTAGCATTTGTGATTATTTCAGGGCTTCTTTGCCACTGACCTGGCGCAAAAGCCCTGATAAATATCCTCCATAGTCGCCAGGTGTAAAAGAACAATTTGGGCCATTTCTACAACTTTTCCTTACACTTTGCAGCAAGTCTGTGAGATTTGAAAATACACAAAATTTGAAAATTGGGGGACAGTCACCAAGATATAAGTGTTTTCATCCCCTATACAGAACATCAATAAGACATCTTTCTAACATGGCAGTTTATACACAGCAGCTCAGCTGCATGTATGATATTATCTATATCTATAATTTTGGTACCATACCAACTGTACACTTTGAGGATTGATTATGCTCCACTCACATCCAGTTATGTCTTCTCTGATTGTAGTGGTGGGAATGGAGTGAGATTACATCTTACACTTAGCAGTCTCCAACATATAGACGTGATCTGAGAATACTGTAACCCTTGCAACTGCATTATTCTCTAAAGCTTTCCTTATTAGATCTGTATTGACCAGCAATTTTTGGGCACAATTTTTGTCTTTTTGCAGTTCCTCTGATCTAAAATAACCCTTTTTTGAGCCTTTTTTCCTTATTCCATGAAAGAATCTTGCTAATGCCAGAGTTTTGCTGGCTTACATTTATGTATTTTTGGCACAATTCAGCTGATTTGCGCTGAATCCAACAAGCCCCCCCCCCTGCCCTTCTAAGATAAATAGGGCAAACCTAACACAAAATAACAACTTTTGTACAACCATTGGAATAGGTGCAAAAAGGCATAAATTGCTTGAAAGCCACAAATAGAGAGAAAAGAAAGAATAACAACTACGATAAATGGCCCCCTATGTATCAGAAATCTCAGTGCAGCGAGCAAGGTAGGAAAGATCAACACTTCTTAACCCTACATCAAAGAAGATTGAATTGTTGAGAGAAAAGCCTGTGAGCCTCATTGGCTCATGGGCCCTTTGCAACAGCAACCACTTGTGATCACTATAGATGCACGACTGCCAATTGGTCAATGCAAGTCAACTTTCTTAATTTCTGTTGAATTTGCATTGAAAGAGACAAGGCTATTTTGATCACAAAAAAGGCAAAGATCAAGACTGATGAATATCCTTAGCGACTTCAAGGAACAGACCAAGCCATGTTTAGTATAGCATAACGCACTGTGCACCCTCAATGCATATGTTGCAGTGTCCCGAGTGCTATAACTCTCCCCCATAGGGCTTTTTCAAACTGGTGTTGATTTTCACATCCATGGTTCAGTGATTTTCACGGATGCCTTACTGAGCCATTATTTTCAATGTGTGTTTTCAAATTTCCTTTTCTTCACTAAACCATTGTCTATGAAAAAAAGTTTAAAACCTGTCAATTTTTTTATCTGATGCAGATCATGGAAGACAATAGAAGCCTAGGGGTCCCCCCCAAAAAATAAAAAATTGGTCAGTTTTTTTCATTGATGAGGATAAGGATCCTGGTGTTATGCTTTCTAAACTCAGTTAAACCTTTAGGTTTTTTTTTTGTAGACACGGAAACACAACAGTATAAACAGGAGGCAATGGATGCGGAATGGACATGCCTCACACGTGCCAGTGTGAATCCACCCTTAGGGTGGATTCACATTGGCATTTTTTTCACATCATTGATATTTTAACAAAGCCATTTTGGCTTGTGAACACTTACAGATTTTCTCTTTCTGGCTTCTTCAGGTCTTTTTTTTTAGGGCTTTTTCAGCAATAGTCATTGGAAAAAAAATTGAGCCCTGCCTTTTTTGTGTTCAGTGGGAAAAGACTGAAAGCCCATTAAAAAGAATGGTTAAGTAAGGCATTGGTGAAAAATCACTGACGCCAAGATGGAAAAACCAATCTGTATGTGTCCATAAACCAAAATGGCCACAGTGAAAAATCAGTTATGTGAAAAAAAAACATGTTAATCCACCAAAGCATTCTGACCCACTGTCAAAAGCCTCTACGACATCTTCATTAATTGGTGTTGAGATTTTAAGCCATTTCCAGCAACAGGTTGGGAAATAAACATTCTCTATTTTCCCGATCTATCGAGCTCTGTGCAAATCTTAGTGTCTTACAGTTCTTTCACCATCTGAGGACGTCAATAGTAAGATCTTACTATAGTTCTGAAATTTGTCCTAGTGTCAATAATGTCAATAGCTAATTTGCTGAATGTTTTGGGGAACTTTATCTTCACAACATAAATTGACTTGCTATTCTTGTAACATCAGCAACGCAGGTCAGTTCTTCGGGAATCTGGGTACATTATGTAAAGTCCCATCTACTTACCTACTACTGTATTCCACCAGTGATTTAACCTGGACAGGAAAAGTCCTCAAGAATATAGATGTGTTTAAATTCAGCAGCCTTCAAAGGATGTGATTGTTTTTCTGAAGGAGTGGCGACTACACAAATCTCTAGTGACCTTTAGGCTCTAAATGCTTAAATTAAGAAATTAATTTTGTTCAGGGGAAAACTAATCTGCGGATAAACAAAACTCTGAAGTTTTATTAATTTCAAAATTATAAAAGCCGCAGAAAGAATACCTTACTTAACAAAATAATGGCAGCATAGGACATTGTGTACTGGAATTATTGCCTGGTACACAAAAGTATTCCATTATTCTATTATTGACTTTGAAAATATGTGCCAAATTTAGTTTCATTAATAGGTTCTATAATAGGTTTAATATTTAACAATTAAAAGAAATGTGTCCATTTGTTTTCATGCATTGTGAACCAAACGTACCTTGAGAATGCTGTAGCTACAACGATGCAGAAACATATCTTATTTAATCCCTGATTCGAGTGGTTTTGCTCAAAAAACAATTATAAAATTCATGATCTTGGGAAAGCTGGGTTGCATGCTGGCTGCAGTTCATAAACACATTACAAGGAGCTATCTGAACTATCCAGACAGTTGGATGACTCATACTCAGCAACTGGGCAATGGTGCAGCGATTGATTTCTTCTGCCTGGCAGGGACAACACAGTGATTAAAGTGTTCTCTGGAGCAGTGCATAATTAGGGAGAGGAGAGTGCTGAGGCAGCCACAGGAGCAACAGAGCCTCATTATCATAATTTTATAATTGATTTTTCAGCAAAACCACTCAATTTGGGAATTAAACAAGATATATTTCTGCATCAGTGTTGCTACAGCATTCTCTAGGTATGTTTGGTTCATAATGTTTAAAAATAAATGATAGATTTCCTTTGAAGGAATGTATTACAATATACCGTTAGATGGCAATACATTGGGATCAGACTGTGTTGGGGCACCAAGGTGGCATTATAGCATATAGTGGGAGCTCCGATGGCACTATAATGTGTAGGTTGGTGTATGAATGCACTAAGCCTTCCCTGGGTAACCAGGGTCATTTATCATTTTTTCCCTATGGATCTACATATCAGCCAACAAGTGCAATGAATATTGAACCGGTTTTCCAGTATTATTTTCAGGCGTCTTGGCTCGCATTTGAAATCAACACTCAATGTTACCAGTTGGAATTTTGTGGCCCCTGACAAGCAAATTGTACAGGTTTCCCAGTGCACATTTTTTTTTTTAATGATCTGGATAAAGATAGTAATGTAACAAAGTTTAGTGCAAAGAAACAGCACCGCAACAAAGCTTACTATATAGGTACAGAATCAAAACCAAGTAGAGTGATGCAGACAGATACAGGCGGTCCAGGACCTAAGGATGTAGGACTTACAGCTGACCCTTAGTTACAGATGGACTTCTCTGTTCCCTGTGACCACTGAATGCTTTTCTTTGGCCCTATGCTGCAATAATCAGCTGTAAGGTGTCTGTAATAAAGCTTTATTTATAATCCGTGTTCCCATGAAAGCACAACATTATGAAAATCCAATTGTCACAGGAACCACATTTTTTTATGGGGTTACAATTATAAAATATACTCGTTCCAAATTACATATAAATTCAAGTTAAGAACAAACCTATTTTGTTTGTAACCGGGGTACTGCCTGTACTGCACTAGATTTACTTTCTGTACTAGTCTCTGCAGTTTTAGTGTTTCACCATCATCTTTACATTCTTAATGTTGTTCTCCTGCTCCCTTAAAGATAACTATTATGCTCCCACAGAAGCCAATGTAGTAACGGTGCCCCAAAAGTATCCAATACAGTCACGGGCCCCCACAATCCTTTCCAGCTGGCTGTAAGCATGATTTGGAAGTCGTGCCTGTCCCGTTTGCAATTGCACACTGATTCACAGATCTATTAAAAGACAAGTAAAGAGTTTGTAGCAACAAATTTTTCTACTCATGAAACACACTTACATGGAAATATTATTAGTTTGGGAGCCATTTTTGAACTTACATGTTTCCTTCAGGACAATAATAAGAGTCATTAAGGTTTATGAGTGATTCTCTAATATACACCTATCATCCAAATCTCAGGTAAAGCATTGATGTTAATGGTATCACAATTTGATTCCCTGTTGCCACTTTTCCCAATTATCCTGAAGGTACTTCTTCCTATAGTTGTTGAGCTTAAAGGGATTTCCTACAAAACAAGTTAGGTCCAATCCATAGGATAAGGCCTAACTTGTTGATCGGTTGATGAGCGGAGCAGCCTGTCGTGCATTGCCGTGCTGTCCCGTTCATCTCCATGTAGCTAATGGAGATTACCAAGTAGGGCTCTGAGCAATCTCCGTCAGCTCTATAGAGATGAATGGAGCAGCGCAGCAATGCACGAAAGGCTGCTCCGATCATCTTGGGGAGTGACGAGGGGTCCAACAGGGATACATCTGAGCATCACTGAGACCCCCACTATCAGCAAGTTAGGCCCTATTATGTGGTTAGCAACTAATTTATTTTGTGGGAAAACCCCTTCAAATATATGGAAGCTTCTGATTGTTCATAACTGAACTGAATATCCCAGTATCATTGGCACTTCAATACTGCATAATTTATGAACATTTAAAATGAAATTACTAATGTCATTACTAGACGCTGGGTCTTTTTTATATTATTATACAGAGAATTCGGAAGCAGCCATCACATTCCTTGAAAGGATCAGTAAAATAACAATTCAATTTAGTGAGTGCTCTTCTTTTTTTTAACCAGTCAGCACAGGAGACGGCTCTAATTGGCACGAGAGTATATTATAGTGTAGTCGCTTGGGTCTCTGGATCACGAAATGACATTTTGATGCAATCATCTGGACATCAGTGAGTGAGATGTGCTTTATTGTGTGCAGCCACCAGGTCGGAAATTAGTAAGACCGCTTTCCAAAGAATTTCTCTCCAGCGCTCTGATATGTATACATTCACTATCAATAAGAATGTTGACAGTTATGGAATTTTCATTCTCTCTGGACTGTGTATAATTCGCAGGGAAAAGCAGAATGATCTCAACTAAAGATTTAATAAAGGAACGGTTGGTAAAGAAGAAAAAAAAATCGTTTCCTTTTATCTGAAAATTACAAATGAGAAAAGGCACACGAGTGGCATACATAAGCAGCGCGCTGTGTAATTATTCCTAGTGCCGGATTTTAAGCCTGCCTGAATCTTTTCTGAAAGTAAATCATTATCCCGAGCAGAAGCTGTCATATAAGAAGCCTTCAGACTGGGAACTGCCTCCTAGACCTTCTCTCTAGCTGTTGTTTTCCTATTTTGTCTCGTCCTTTTTTACATCGGATCCAGCCCGAAAACATTTTCGAAACTAAGGAATTGAATGTTTAACAAGGGATCATTTTTGTCTTGTCTTTCCCAAGACCATAAACGAAAGCACAAAAGCAAAGCACAATGAAATTCCATGCAGAGAGCTTTATTTATTAGCTTATTTGCATATATTAATTGCTAGCTCAGCAGTTGTTAAATTACACATTTCACATCAGTTTCAGTAACAAACTGAGATGCTTTTTGGAGAGAACCCTAATAAGGCTTAGAGCTAATGTTGATCATGTAACAGCGCCCTGTTGGATGTTACACAATGCTGGGCTTGTTATTGAAATATTTATTGTGTGGCTGTATCTGTTGGAACTTAAAGGGGATATCCACTTTAAGCACATTACAGCAAATTATTAATATTGTTTGTGTAGCGAAAAGTTAATAAATTTTCCAATACACTTTCTATATCAATTCTTCACTTTTTTCTAGATTTCTGCTTGCTATCTTCTTGCTGTTATGCAACAGGAAGCTTCATTGTTCATAAACACCGGTCTATGGTCATGTGATGTCTCTCAGGTGCACAGCTCATTACCATCACTCAACTTTCATGTGTTATAACACACAGCTCTGTGTGTTGTAACAAGCCGTGCATCTGTGTGACATCACACGACATGACGATAGACCAGTGTTTACGTACAGGAAGTGAACAATAAAGCTTACTGTTGCACAACAGCAAGACAGCAAGCAGAAATCTTGAAAACCAAAAGAATTGGTACAAAAAGTAGATTGGAAAAATATATAACTTTTTATTGCACAAATCATATAAATTATTTGCTGGAAGCGGACAGAGTAAGAGAAATGTGAACTGGCAAAAAAGAAAACAGAGGGTATAAAAAGGCAAAATGTTAAGACAATTACAGTAATTTTCCAATCTTTGGGACAAAATTAGCCCATGGATACAAGACACATTGAGAACCATGCTTTTTATGCTAATAATCACAGTATTTTTTCATTTCTTGGGGTTGCCCTGATTATATCACACAATTTTAACCCCTTAATGACTTGGCCTTTTTTAGTTTTTTCACTCACCACCTTTTATTATAACCTATTTTATTCTATGGGTCGCTATGATTACGTTGATACCAAATTTGTATAGGTTTTATAATGGTTTCATAAATTGAAAAAAATTAAACCTCCTGTAGAAAAATTTTGGGGGGGATTTTGCCATCTTCTGGCGCCAATAAGTTTTTCATACTTTGGTGTATGGAGCTGTGGTTGGTGTCATTTTTTGTGACTTTTGATGGCGTTTTCATTGCTATAATTCTTAGGACTGTGCGACCTTTTGATCACTTTTTATTCATTTTTTTATATTTTTCAAAATGGCAAAAACATGCAATTTTCGAGTTTGGACACTATTTTCCGTTACGAGGTTAAACGCAATGAAAAATCATTAATATATTTTAATAGATCAGGCATTTTTGGATGCGCCGATACCTAATGTGTTTATAATTTTAGCTGTTTATTAATATTTATATCAGTTCTAGGGAAAGGGGGGTGATTTGAATTTTTAGGTTTTTTCATTATTAATTTTCCACAGGTGCGACTAGCCCACGGTGGCTGCCAAGGTAGTAACACAGGAGACAGTCTGTACCCGGAGTAATGGCAGGAGAATAGCATCGGAATGCACAGTAGGACTCACGTCAGGAATTGCAGGAGCTGGCACACAGGAACGAACTTGGACACAGGAACGCAGGATCAAAGGAACGGACTGACTCACAGGAACGGACTGGCACACAGGAACGGACTGGCACACAGGAATCACAGGAATCACAGGAATGCAGGAATCACAGGAAACATAGGAGAGCTTTCTCTTCATGGGAAAGACTTGAAGATCCGGCAAGGGTCGCAGGAAGAGAAGAAACTTATAGCAGGCCAGTGCCAATTACCATTGTGCTGGCCCTTTAAATCTGAGCGAGCTGGCTCGCACGTGCCCAACCGCAGGAGCAGGAGAGGACATCGCTGGAGCCAGAGGAGGTGAGATGAGCGGAGCTCTGGAGGGACGCTGAGGGGCACGGGTGCGCCCGTGATCCGTGATAGGGATCGCGGGACCACCCATGACAGTACCCCCCCCCCTTGGCTTCCCCCACTACTTCTTGGTCCCAAGAATCGTCTGGAGGAGAGTCCGATTCAAGATGTTTTCTTCAGGCTCCCGGGATCTCTCCTCAGGCCCAAATCCCTTCCAGTCTACAAGAAAGAACCGCTTAACCCTCACGATCTTCATGTCCAGAACCTCCTTAACTTCGTAGACATCTGGGGAATCCGCCACAGGAGCAGGAGGAGGGGATTGCTGGGAAAAGCGGTTCAAGATGACTGGCTTCAGGAGAGAGACATGGAAAGAGTTCGGGATGCGCATAGATGGTGGAAGGTGGAGCTTGTAGGCCACGTGATTGATGCACTTGATTACCTCAAAGGGACAGAGAAACCGGAGACCAAGTTTGTAACTGGGTATCTTAAGGCGGATGTATTTGGGGGACAACCATACTTTGTCACCAGGAGAGAAGACAGGAGGAGCTCGACGTTTCTTATCAGCCTGGGTTTTGATACGGTTCGTAGCTCGTAGAAGGGACTGGCGCGTCTGGTCCCAAATAGACTCCTGGTCCTGCACCAAATCCACTACTGCAGGGACATCAGAGGAAGTAGACAGTGGGAGAGGCGGGCGAGGAATACGTCCATAGACCACAAAGAACGGATCCGAGCCAGTAGACCCCAAGTCCAGGGAATTGTAGGAGAAGTCAGCCCAAGGTAGTAGGTCAGCCCAGTTGTCCTGACAGTGATGAAGGTAGCAGCCCAAAGTCTGGTTCACCCTCTCCACTTGACCATTAGACTGCGGGTGATATGCAGAGGAAAAGTCAAGGTTGACCCGCAGCTGGTTACACAAAGAACGCCAGAATCTTGACACGAACTGAACTCCTCGATCAGACACGATGGGAAGCGGAAGACCATGCAGCCAGAAGATGTGTCTGAAGGATAGACTTGCAAGCTGTGGGGAAGACAGAAGCCCTGGAAGGGAAACAAAATGGGAAATCTTTGAAAACCGGTCCGTCACCACCATTTGTCTTGCCATTTGTCTTAACATTTGTCTTGCCAGGAGGTAGCTGCCGAAGATCAACTGGAGCTGCAACAACAAGCTGGTCCGGAGAAATTATGTGCTAAAGGAACTGGTTCTTCTCCAACCACATCCGAACCCCGGGACAGGGCATCAGCCTTGACATTCTTGTCAGACGGACGAAAATGGATAAGCAGATTGAATCGGGAGAAGAACAATGACCACCGGGCTTGCCTGGAGTTCAGACGCTGGGCTGTCTGGAGGTATAACAAGTTTTTGTGGTTAGTATACACTCTCACGGGATGGAGAGCACCTTCCAGAAGATACCACCATTCTTCTAGCACAAGCTTGATGGCCAACAGCTCTCTGTTTCCAATAGAGTAATTTCTCTGAGCTGGGGAAAAGGTCTTGGAAAATAAGCCACATGTGGAAGTTCGACCCTTAGGCCCTCTCTGGGAGAGCACCCCTCCAACAGAGGATGCATCCACCTCAAAGGTTTGTTGATATGAGGCCTAGAGAGGACTGGTGCCGAGGCAAAAGGCCTCTTCAGGGAAATAAACTGTCTATAGTAATTCGCAAACCCTAGGAACCTCTGTATGGCTCGGAGACCTTCTGGACATGGCCACTGAAGAACAGCAGACAGTTTCGCGGGATCCATCTCAAGGCCTCTGTCTGAAATTATGTACCCGATGAATGGAAGACTGTGCTGGTGAAACTGGCATTTCTCCAGTTTGGCGTAGAGATGATTGACACAAAGTCTACCAAGAACTTGACGTACATGTGTCTGGTGGGATTCAACCTGTATAGGCTGCCCTGCAGACTGTGCAACCGGAGGCTGGAACGGATTCTGGAAGACTGGAGCCAACCAAGGCAGACGGGAAGCCGGACAAGAGATCGCTCATGCCGCAACTCTTCAGCTCGTTCCAAAAACCGCACGTCAATCTGGGTGGCCAAGGTGATAAGACCACTCAGTGTTGCCGGCAAGTCATGGGCAGCCAACGCATCTTTTACCCGAGAGGACAGTCCTTTCTTAAAAGTCGCACATAAGGCCACCTCGTTCCAACAGAGTTCAGACGCCAAGGTGCAGAACTGAACAGCGTATTCACCCACAGTTGAGTCTCCTTGGCGTAGGTTCGGTAGCGCTGTTTCCGCTCAGGAGGCTCGTGCTGGTTTCTCAAACACTGACCGGAACTCTGCCAGGAAGTTGGTATGGGTAGCTGTAACTGGATCATTCCTGTCCCACAGAGGAGTAGCCCAGGCCAGGGCCTTTCGGTGAGAAGGCTGATGATGAACACCACCTTGGCGCGCTTGCTGACCAACTGAGAAGACATTAACTCCATATGCAGTGAGCACAGGGTTATGAATCCTCTGCACTGTTTGGGGTTGCCATCGTATTTATTAGGCATAGAGAGTTTCAGCCTAGGCTCTGGTGCCGATGAACTAGCCGGGATGACAGAAGAAAGAGGTAGTTGCTGGAATTGCCGCAGGACCTGATGATGAGGTCAAGGGTCAAGCAGCTGTTGGAGAGTGGAAGCGACTTGGCCTAAAAGTTCTCCTTGGGCAGCAATCTGCTGTGACTGCCGGGCGACAACACTGGAAAGTTCAGCCAGTATCTGACGTGGCTTCTTGGCGGGGTCCATGGCTGGATCTTACTGTCAGGGCTGGGAGTCTGTGGACCCTCTGTACCACCGCGGGAGATGGTACTAGGCGACCTGGGACCAGAGTCTAAGTGGCACCCGGTTTTCACCAGAGCCCCCCGCAAAGCGGGAATGGACTTGCTGCGGCGGGATACCACCAGGTCGTTCCACAGGTGCGACTAGCCCGCGGTGGCTGCCAAGATAGTAACACAGGAGACAGGAGTAATGGCAGGAGAATAGCACTGGAATGCACAGTAGGACTCACATCAGCAATCGCAGGAGCTGGCACACAGGAACGGACTGACACACAGGAACGGACTGGCACACAGGAACAGACTGGCACACAGGAAAGGACTGGCACACAGGAATCACAGGAACGCAGGAATAACAGGAAACACAGGAGAGCTTTCTCTTCATGGGGAAGACTTGAAGATCCGGCAAGGGTCACAGGAAGAGGCAGAAACTTATAGCAGGCCAGCGCCAATTACCAGCGCGCTGGCCCTTTAAATCTGAGTGAGCTGGCGCGCGCGCCCTAAAAGACGGGGACACGCCGCCAAGCCGCGGGAGCAGGAGAGGACATCACTGGAGCCAGGGGAGGGGAGATGAGCGGAACTCCGGAGGAACGCTGAAGGGCACGGGTGCTCCTGCGATCCCTGGCTCAGATCGCGGGAGCACCCGTGACAACTGCTTTGGACACTCTTGGCATTCTCTTGATGAGCTTCAAAAGGAAGTCCCCTGAAATGGTCTTGAAGGAGTTCCTAGAGATGCTAAACACTTGTTGGCCCTTTTTTCTTACGGTCCAGCTCACCTCAAACCATCTCAATTGGGTTCTGGTCTGTTGACTGCGGAGACCAGGTCATCTGGCTTAGCACCCTAGCTTAGCATTCTGGAGGTGTGTTTGGGGTCATTGTCCTGTTGAAAAATTAATGATGATCTAACTAAATTCAAAACAGATGGAATAACATGCTGCTGCAAGATGCTGTGGTAATCATGCTGGTTCAGTATACCTTCAATACCTTCAGCAAAGCACCCCCACACCTCCTCACGACTCCTCCTCCTTGCTTCACGATGGTAACCAGGCATGTAGAGTCTTTTCATTCACCTTTTCTGCATCACACAAAGACAGAGTGGTTGGAACTAAAGATCTCAAATTTGGACTCTTCAGACCAAAGCACAAATTTCCACTGGTCTAATGTCCATTCCTTGTGTTCTTTAGCCCAAACAAGCCTTTTGTGCTTCTTGACTGTCCTTAGCAGTGGTGTCCTAGAAGCTATTTTACTATGAAGGCTGCTGCACACAGTCTCCTCTTAACAGTTGCTCTAGAGATGTGTCTGCTGCTAGAACTCTACATTGACCTGGTATCTAATCTGAGCTGCTGTTACCCTGCGATTTCTGAGGCTGGTGACTCCACAGCAGAGGTGACTCTTGGTCTTCCTTTCCTGGGACGGTCCTCATTTGAGCCAGCTTCTTTGTAGCGCATGATGGTTTTTGCAACTGCACTTGGAGACACTTTCAAAGTTTTCCCAATTTTTCGGAGTGACTGACCTTCATTTCTTAAAGTGATGATAGCCACATCTTTTTCTTTACTTTTTCTAGCTTTTCTACATATTTTCATATGTTGGCCTGATTTCATGGACTGTATGCCTTGGAGAGGATGGGATACCTTTAGAGATGAGCGAACATACTCGTCCGAGCTTGATGCTCGATCGAGCATTAGCGTACTCGTAACTGCTCGTTGCTCGGACGAGTATTTCGCCCGCTCGAGAAAATGGCAGCTCCCGCCGTTTTGCTTTTTGGCGGCCAGAAACAGAGCCAATCACAAGCCAGGAGACTCTGCACTCCACCCAGCATGACGTGGTACCCTTACACGTAGATAGCAGTGGTTGGCTGGCCAGATCAGGTGACCCTGGGATAGACTAGCCGCTGCCCGCGCTGCTCGGATCATTCTCTGTCTGGATGCCGCTAGGGAAAGAGCTGCTGCTGGTCAGGGAAAGCGTTAGGCTGTTCTATTAGCTTACTGTTAGGCAGGAGTGATTCTAAAAGAACCCAACAGCCCTTCTTAGGGCTACAATAACGTTATAATTTTTTTTTTTTATTATTTGCAGCTAGTACCATATTGTGAGGAATTTGCAGGGGGCCTTGCTACCGTTGTGTTTAGCTCTTAGTGACACACATATCCACCTCAAACACCAAAGTGGGAAAATTTATTAGGGGTTTGAGTAGAATTAGGCACAGTCTGCCAGTTTCTTTTTATTTTACGTTTATTGTTTTAATAACTCAGTGTCATCTCATCTTGCATAGTAGTGTGCTGTAATACTTGGCTAGAAAATAGCCATAGGAGAATACAAACGGCTTAATTACGCCTACAGTAGCGTTATATATATTTGATTTCTGGTTGATCTGCTGGTGGCTGTAGTTGTTGCAGTGCATCTACTAGTAAATTGTGAGCAATTTGGAGTCAGACTTGCGACCACTGTGTTTTAGTGACGCACATATCCATCGCAAAGACCGAAGTGGGAAAATTTATTAGGGCCCGGGGTTGTATTTCAATTAGGCACAGTCTGCCATTTCCTTTTTTATTTTACGTTTATTTTTTTCATAACTCAGCGTCATCTCATCTGGCATAGTAGTGTGCTGTAATACTTGGCTAGAAAATAGCCATAGGAGAATACAAACGGCTTAATTACGCCTACAGTAGCGTTATATATATTTGATTTCTGGTTGATCTGCTGGTGGCTGTAGTTGTTGCAGTGCATCTACTAGTAAATTGTGAGCAATTTGGAGTCAGACTTGCGACCACTGTGTTTTAGTGACGCACATATCCATCGCAAAGACCGAAGTGGGAAAATTTATTAGGGCCCGGGGTTGTATTTCAATTAGGCACAGTCTGCCATTTCCTTTTTTATTTTACGTTTATTTTTTTCATAACTCAGCGTCATCTCATCTGGCATAGTAGTGTGCTGTAATACTTGGCTAGAAAATAGCCATAGGAGAATACAAACGGCTTAATTACGCCTACAGTAGCGTTATATATATTTGATTTCTGGTTGATCTGCTGGTGGCTGTAGTTGTTGCAGTGCATCTACTAGTAAATTGTGAGCAATTTGGAGTCAGACTTGCGACCACTGTGTTTTAGTGACGCACATATCCATCGCAAAGACCGAAGTGGGAAAATTTATTAGGGCCCGGGGTTGTATTTCAATTAGGCACAGTCTGCCATTTCCTTTTTTATTTTACGTTTATTTTTTTCATAACTCAGCATCATCTCATCTGGCATAGTAGTGTGCTGTAATACTTGGCTAGAAAATAGCCATAGGAGAATACAAACGGCTTAATTACGCCTACAGTAGCGTTATATATATTTGATTTCTGGTTGATCTGCTGGTGGCTGTAGTTGTTGCAGTGCATCTACTAGTAAATTGTGAGCAATTTGGAGTCAGACTTGCGAGCACTGTGTTTTAGTGACGCACATATCCATCGCAAAGACCGAAGTGGGAAAATTTATTAGGGCCCGGGGTTGTATTTCAATTAGGCACAGTCTGCCATTTCCTTTTTTATTTTACGTTTATTTTTTTCATAACTCAGCGTCATCTCATCTGGCATAGTAGTGTGCTGTAATACTTGGCTAGAAAATAGCCATAGGAGAATACAAACGGCTTAATTACGCCTACAGTAGCGTTATATATATTTGATTTCTGGTTGATCTGCTGGTGGCTGTAGTTGTTGCAGTGCATCTACTAGTAAATTGTGAGCAATTTGGAGTCAGACTTGCGACCACTGTGTTTTAGTGACGCACATATCCATCGCAAAGACCGAAGTGGGAAAATTTATTAGGGCCCGGGGTTGTATTTCAATTAGGCACAGTCTGCCATTTCCTTTTTTATTTTACGTTTATTTTTTTCATAACTCAGCGTCATCTCATCTGGCATAGTAGTGTGCTGTAATACTTGGCTAGAAAATAGCCATAGGAGAATACAAACGGCTTAATTACGCCTACAGTAGCGTTATATATATTTGATTTCTGGTTGATCTGCTGGTGGCTGTAGTTGTTGCAGTGCATCTACTAGTAAATTGTGAGCAATTTGGAGTCAGACTTGCGACCACTGTGTTTTAGTGACGCACATATCCATCGCAAAGACCGAAGTGGGAAAATTTATTAGGGCCCGGGGTTGTATTTCAATTAGGCACAGTCTGCCATTTCCTTTTTTATTTTACGTTTATTTTTTTCATAACTCAGCGTCATCTCATCTGGCATAGTAGTGTGCTGTAATACTTGGCTAGAAAATAGCCATAGGAGAATACAAACGGCTTAATTACGCCTACAGTAGCGTTATATATATTTGATTTCTGGTTGATCTGCTGGTGGCTGTAGTTGTTGCAGTGCATCTACTAGTAAATTGTGAGCAATTTGGAGTCAGACTTGCGACCACTGTGTTTTAGTGACGCACATATCCATCGCAAAGACCGAAGTGGGAAAATTTATTAGGGCCCGGGGTTGTATTTCAATTAGGCACAGTCTGCCATTTCCTTTTTTATTTTACGTTTATTTTTTTCATAACTCAGCATCATCTCATCTGGCATAGTAGTGTGCTGTAATACTTGGCTAGAAAATAGCCATAGGAGAATACAAACGGCTTAATTACGCCTACAGTAGCGTTATATATATTTGATTTCTGGTTGATCTGCTGGTGGCTGTAGTTGTTGCAGTGCATCTACTAGTAAATTGTGAGCAATTTGGAGTCAGACTTGCGAGCACTGTGTTTTAGTGACGCACATATCCATCGCAAAGACCGAAGTGGGAAAATTTATTAGGGCCCGGGGTTGTATTTCAATTAGGCACAGTCTGCCATTTCCTTTTTTATTTTACGTTTATTTTTTTCATAACTCAGCGTCATCTCATCTGGCATAGTAGTGTGCTTTCATACTTGGCTAGAAAATAGCCATAGGAGAATACAAACGGCTTAATTACGCCTACAGTAGCGTTATATATATTTGATTTCTGGTTGATCTGCTGGTGGCTGTAGTTGTTGCAGTGCATCTACTAGTAAATTGTGAGCAATTTGGAGTCAGACTTGCGACCACTGTGTTTTAGTGACGCACATATCCATTGCAAAGACCGAAGTGGGAAAATTTATTAGGGCCCGGGGTTGTATTTCAATTAGGCACAGTCTGCCATTTCCTTTTTTATTTTACGTTTATTTTTTTCATAACTCAGCGTCATCTCATCTGGCATAGTAGTGTGCTGTAATACTTGGCTAGAAAATAGCCATAGGAGAATACAAACGGCTTAATTACGCCTACAGTAGCGTTATATATATTTGATTTCTGGTTGATCTGCTGGTGGCTGTAGTTGTTGCAGTGCATCTACTAGTAAATTGTGAGCAATTTGGAGTCAGACTTGCGACCACTGTGTTTTAGTGACGCACATATCCATCGCAAAGACCGAAGTGGGAAAATTTATTAGGGCCCGGGGTTGTATTTCAATTAGGCACAGTCTGCCATTTCCTTTTTTATTTTACGTTTATTTTTTTCATAACTCAGCGTCATCTCATCTGGCATAGTAGTGTGCTGTAATACTTGGCTAGAAAATAGCCATAGGAGAATACAAACGGCTTAATTACGCCTACAGTAGCGTTATATATATTTGATTTCTGGTTGATCTGCTGGTGGCTGTAGTTGTTGCAGTGCATCTACTAGCAAATTGTGAGCAATTTGGAGTCAGACTTGCGACCACTGTGTTTTAGTGACGCACATATCCATCGCAAAGACCGAAGTGGGAAAATTTATTAGGGCCCGGGGTTGTATTTCAATTAGGCACAGTCTGCCATTTCCTTTTTTATTTTACGTTTATTTTTTTCATAACTCAGCGTCATCTCATCTGGCATAGTAGTGTGCTGTAATACTTGGCTAGAAAATAGCCATAGGAGAATACAAACGGCTTAATTACGCCTACAGTAGCGTTATATATATTTGATTTCTGGTTGATCTGCTGGTGGCTGTAGTTGTTGCAGTGCATCTACTAGCAAATTGTGAGCAATTTGGAGTCAGACTTGCGACCACTGTGTTTTATTGACGCACATATCCATCGCAAAGACCGAAGTGGGAAAATTTATTAGGGCCCGGGGTTGTATTTCAATTAGGCACAGTCTGCCATTTCCTTTTATATTTTACGTTTATTTTTTTCATAACTCAGCGTCATCTCATCTGGCATAGTAGTGTGCTGTAATACTTGGCTAGAAAATAGCCATAGGAGAATACAAACGGCTTAATTACGCCTACAGTAGCGTTATATATATTTGATTTCTGGTTGATCTGCTGGTGGCTGTAGTTGTTGCAGTGCATCTACTAGCAAATTGTGAGCAATTTGGAGTCAGACTTGCGACCACTGTGTTTTGCGCTTAGTGACGCACATATCCATCGCAAAGACCGAAGTGGGAAAATTTATTAGGGTTGTATTTCAATTAGGCACAGTCTGCCATTTCCTTTTTTATTTTACGTTTATTTTTTTCATAACTCAGCGTCATCTCATCTGGCATAGCAGTGTGCTTTCATACTTGGCTATAAAATAGCCATAGCAATAGGATAGCATCGTTTGGTTTTAAAAACTAAATAACACAAAAAAAAAAAAAAAAAGTTAAAAAAAAAATTCAAGTTATAACACTCATTTTCAAAATGTTTAACCCGAGGGCTAGGGGTAGAGGACGAGGGCGGGGACGTGGGCGTCCAACTACTGCAGGGGTCAGAGGCCGTGGTCCTGGGCGGGGTGAGACATCACCTGCTTATGAGGGAGCAGGGGAACGCCGCAGAGCTACACTCCCTAGGTTCATGTCTGAAGTTACTGGGAATCGTGGTAGAGCACTGTTGAGGCCAGAACAGTGCGAACAGGTGATGTCGTGGATTGCCGACAATGCTTCGAGCAATTTGTCCACCAGTCAGTCTTCCACGCAGTCCACCCATGTCACCGAAATCGGCACTCCTCCAGCTCCTGCACCTCAGCCTCCTCCCCCCCAGTCTGCCCCCTCCCAGCAAAATTTGCCATTTGAACCGGCATACTCTGAGGAACTGTTTTCTGGACCATTCCCACAGTCACAAACCACTTGTCCGGTTGCTGATGAGCAATTTTCCGATGCCCAGGTTTTCCACCAGTCGCAGTCTGTGGGTGATGATGACCTTGTTGACGTACTGGAAGAAGTGTGTAAAGAGGTGTCCGACGATGAGGAGACACGGTTGTCAGACAGTGGGGAAGTTGTTGTCAGGGCAGGAAGTCCGAGGGGGGAGCAGACTGAGGGATCGGAGGATGATGAGGTGACAGACCCAAGCTGGGTTGAGAGGCCGGGTGAACACAGTGCTTCTGAGACGGAGGAGAGTCCTCAACCAGAACAGGTTGGAAGAGGCAGTGGTGGGGCCAGACGGAGAGGCAGGGCCAGAGCTGGTGCATCAGCGCCAAATGTGTCAACTAGTGAAGCTCCCGTGGCAAGGGCTCCTGCGGCGAGGGCTAGATTTTCAGAAGTCTGGAGGTTCTTTAAGGAAACACCGGATGACCGACGGACTGTGGTGTGGCACATTTGCCAAACCAGGATCAGCAGGGGTTCCACCACTACTAGCTTAACTACCACCAGTATGCGCAGGCATATGAATGCTAAACACCCCACTCAGTGGCAACAAGCGCGTTCACCTCCGGCCGTGCACACCACTGCTCCTTCCCCTGTGTCAGCTGATAGTCAGCCCCCTGCCCAGGACCCTGCCACAAAAACCCCATCGTCGCCTCCACGATCCTCCACAGCATCCACCAGCGTTCAGCTCTCCATACCCCAGACGCTGGAGCGAAAACGCAAATATAGTGCAACCCACCCGCACGCCCAAGCCCTTAATGTGCACATCTCCAGATTGCTAAGCCTGGAGATGCTGCCCTATAGGCTAGTAGAGACCGAGGCCTTTCGCAGCCTCATGGCGGCGGCCGCCCCTCGGTATTCGGTCCCCAGCCGCCACTACTTTTCCCGATGTGCCGTCCCAGCCCTGCACCAGCACGTGTCAGACAACATAATCCGTGCCCTGACCAACGCCGTTTCTGACAAGGTCCACCTGACCACGGACACGTGGACGAGTGCTGCCGGGCAGGGCCACTATATATCTCTGACGGCACATTGGGTTAACTTGGTGGAGGCTGGGACCGAGTGTGACCCTGCGGCTGGTCATATACTGCCGACGCCGAGGATTGCGGGGCCTACCTCGGTCCAGGTCTTTCAGGCCTACTATGCCTCCTCCTCCTCCCACCCCTCCTCCACCTCCTCCTCCGAACGACCATCCGTGGGCATGGCGCCATCAGTCGGTAGTTCTAGGCACAGCAGCAGTGCCATCGCTAAGCGACAGCAGGCGGTGCTCAAACTGCTGAGCCTAGGCGATAAAAGGCACACCGCCCAAGAACTATTACAGGGCATCACGGCGCAGACTGATCTGTGGCTGGCACCGCTGAACCTGAAGCCAGGCATGGTTGTGTGTGACAACGGCCGTAACCTGGTGGCGGCTCTGCAACTCGGCAGACTGACACATGTGCCATGCCTGGCCCATGTGTTAAATCTGATAGTTCAGCGTTTCCTCAAGACATACCCCAATCTGTCTGATTTGCTCACGAAGGTGCGCCGCATCTGTGCGCATTTCAGGAAGTCCAGCACAGATGCTGCCACTCTCAGGGCAGCGCAGCGCCGCCTCCAACTGCCCGCTCACCGACTGTTGTGCGACGTGCCCACGAGGTGGAATTCAACACTGACCATGTTATCCAGAGTTTACCAGCAGCGCCGAGCGATTGTAGACTGCCAGATGTCAACTTCCACCAGAACTGGTAGTCAGGTCAGTCAGCTTCCTCAAGTCTACAATGAGGAGTGGACGTGGATGTCTGATATCTGTCAGGTGCTGAGTAACTTTGAGGAGTCAACACAGATGGTCAGTGGCGATGCTGCCATCATCAGCCTCACCATCCCGCTGCTTGGCCTGTTGAAAAACTCTCTGGTCAGCATGAAGTCGGAAGCTTTGCGCCCCTCACAAGAGACGGGGGAAGAAGATTCCCTTGTTGATAGCCAAAGCACCCTTAGGTCTGTTTCTCAGCGCATATCGGAGGAGGTGGAGGAGGATGAAGAGGAAGAGAAGGAGAATGTTGGCGAGACACAAGAGGGGACCATTGTTGAGTCCTTCACTGTTGAGCGTGTATGGGCAGAAGAAGAGGAGTTGGAGGAGTTGGAGGAGGAGGAAATGGACAGTCAGGCCAGTGAGGGGAGTGAATTCTTACGCATTGGTACTCTGGCGCATATGGCAGATTTCATGCTAGGCTGCCTATCCCGTGACCCTCGCGTTCAAAGAATTTATTCCAGCACCGATTACTGGGTGTTCACTCTCCTGGACCCACGGTACAAGCAAAATCTTTCCACTCTCATCCCTGGAGAGGAAAGGAGTGTGAGAATGCATGAATACCAGCAGGCCCTGGTGCACAAGCTGAAACAGTATTTCCCTTCTGACAGCGCTAGCGGCAGAGTGCGTAGTTCTGCGGGACAAGTAGCGAGGGAGAGTAGGCGAGCAGGCAGCTTGTCCAGCACTGGCAAGGGTACGCTTTACAAGGCTTTTGCCAGCTTTATGTCACCCCAGCAAGACACTGTCACCTGTCCCCAGTCTCGGCAGAGTAGGGCTGATCTTTACAGAAAGATGGTGAGGGAGTACGTAGCTGACCATACCATCGTCCTAAATGATCACACAGCTCCCTACAACTACTGGGTTTCAAAGCTGGACATGTGGCACGAACTGGCGCTGTACGCCTTGGAGGTTCTTGCCTGCCCTGCCGCTAGCGTCTTGTCCGAGCAGGTTTTCAGTGCAGCTGGTGGCATCATCACCGATAAGCGTACACGCCTGTCGACTGACAGCGCTGACAGGCTGACGCTTATCAAGATGAATAAAGCCTGGATTTCTCCTAATTTCCAATCTCCACCAGGTGAAGGAAGCTCAACCTGAATAATTTATCCACTCCTCCTCCTCCTCATTTTCCTCCTTCTCCTCCTCTTTGTACAGTAAAGCAGAGGAAACTGGCTATTTTTTTACAGGGCCCACTGGCTCTAGCTATAGTACTTTATGCATTTAATTTTTATGGAGGGCCACCGACCCGGTCCTCTGTTTTAAACAATTTTTGGGAGTGCCACATACAGGCACTCAATCTATTCAATTTTTCTGGAGGGCCACCTACCTGCTCCTCTGGTTTGAAAACTTTTTTGGACTGCCACATACAGGCACTCAATCTATTCCATTTTTATGGAGGGCCACCTACCTGCTCCTCTGGTTTGAAAACTTTTTTGGACTTCCACATACAGGCACTCAATCTATTCCATTTTTATGGAGGGCCACCTACCTGCTCCTCTGGTTTGAAAACTTTTTTGGACTGCCACATACAGGCACTCAATCTATTCCATTTTTATGGAGGGCCACCTACCTGCTCCTCTGGTTTGAAAACTTTTTTGGACTGCCACATACAGGCACTCAATCTATTCCATTTTTATGGAGGCCACCTACCTGCTCCTCTGGTTTGAAAACTTTTTTGGACTGCCACATACAGGCACTCAATCTATTCCATTTTTATGGAGGGCCACCTACCTGCTCCTCTGGTTTGAAAACTTTTTTGGACTGCCACATACAGGCACTCAATCTATTCCATTTTTATGGAGGGCCACCTACCTGCTCCTCTGGTTTGAAAACTTTTTTGGACTGCCACATACAGGCACTCAATCTATTCCATTTTTATGGAGGGCCACCTACCTGCTCCTCTGGTTTGAAAACTTTTTTGGACTGCCACATACAGGCACTCAATCTATTCCATTTTTATGGAGGGCCACCTACCTGCTCCTCTGGTTTGAAAACTTTTTTGGACTGCCACATACAGGCACTCAATCTATTCCATTTTTATGGAGGGCCACCTACCTGCTCCTCTGGTTTGAAAACTTTTTTGGACTGCCACATACAGGCACTATCCAAATTGAATTGTCTCCATTGCTACCTCCAAAAGTCGTCCATATAGCTGCCTCCATACATCGTCCCTTTATCAAACGAGGTGTGTCAGGCCGAAATTTGGGTTGTTTTCATGGATTCCACATCAAAGTTGTTAACTTTGTCGCCACCCTACTGTGTTATCCACAAAATACACTGGCAAACTTTTACCATTTACGGATATTATTTCAGCGCTTCTTGCGCATCTGTTTACATTCCCCTCACCCGCCATATCCTAAACTTATAAGAACGCTACTACACTTGATCTTATACAAAAGGTTCTTAGAAGTGCTGTTTGGGGAGTAGCCTAGAGACAGGGGCTTGGATTGGCGAAAGCTCGTCTGGCAGCGGAGCGCCAGCTCCATGCCAAGAACCAACTAACATAGTTTTAACTGCAGCACCTTTAATCTACTACTAGTTCACTGCCTCCATACATGGCCGCCTTATCAAACGTGCTGTGTCAGGCAGAATTTTGGGTTGTTTTCATGGCTTCCACAACAAACTTGTTAACTTTGTCGCCACCCTGCTGTGTAATCCTCAAAATATACTGGCAAACTTTTACCATTTACGGATATTATTTCAGCGCTTCTTGCGCATCTGTTTACATTCCCCTCACCCGCCATATTCCAAACTTATAAGAACGCTACTACACTTAACTTGGTGCAGGCTGGGACCGAGTCTGACCCTGGGGCTGGTCATATACTGCTGACGCAGAGGATTGCGGGGCCTACCTCGGTCCAGGTGTTTCAGGCCTACTATGCCTCCTCCTCCTCCCACCCCTCCTCCACCTCCTCCTCCTCCTCCGAATTACCATCCGTGGGCATGGCGCCATCAGTCGGTAGCTCTAGGCACAGCAGCAGTGCCGTCGCTAAGCGATAGCAGGCGGTGCTCAAACTGCTGAGCCTAGGTGATAAAAGGCACACCGCCCAAGAGCTATTACAGGGCATTCCGCATCAAACTTGTTAACTTTGTCGCCACCGTGCTGTGTAAGCCACAAAATATACTGGAAAACTTTTTTCATTTACGGATATTATTTCAGCGCTTCTTGCGCAGATGTTTACATTCCCCTCACCCGCCATATCCCAAACTTATAAGAACGCTACTACACTTGATCTTATACAAAAGGTTCTTAGAAGTGCTGTTTGGGTAGTAGCCTAGAGACAGGGGCTTGGATTGGCAAAAGCTCGCCTGGCAGCGGAGCGCCAGCTCCATGCCAAGATCCAACTAACATAGTTTTAACTGCAGCACCTTTAATCTACTACTAGTTCACTGCCTCCATACATGGTCCCCTTATCAAACGAGCTGTGTCAGGCAGAATTTTGGATTGTTTTCATGGCTTCCATGTTAACTTTGTCGCCACCCTGCTGTGTAATCCACAAAATATACTGGCAAACTTTTATCATGTACCGATATTATTTGAGCGCTTCTTGCTCACCTCCTTTGGTTCCTCTCTGCCACCCATTGGTTTGAAGCCTGAGTCCATTTAGGGTATGTCGCCATGCCACTCTCTAGCCTGCCGCTGTTGCCGCTGCCTCTGCATGCCGTCCCCTATAGTGTCAGGGTCAATTATTGGATATTTTAGATGCTATCTAGCTTCATTCTGTCACTCTGTCATGGCCATGCTGTTGCCCATAATTTTGGCATAATGGTGCGATTAAGCAGCCTCAGAGGCATCCATGCATGCTGCCCCTGCTGTTTCCTGTCCATTTCCGTGGTGTTTCCATCCTTTTCTGAGGTTCCCAGGTGTTTGGCCAAGCTTCCCTGTGCAGAGCCTTGGTCCCCTTGAAAAATGCTCGAGTCTCCCATTGACTTCAATGGGGCTCGTTACTCGAAACGAGCACTCGAGCATCGGGAAAAGTTTGTCTCGAATAACGAGTACCCGAGCATTTTAGTGCTCGCTCATCTCTAGATACCTTACATCCATGGGGTCAGTTGTGCTTCATTTTGCACCTAAAAAGACTCTAATCTGCTCTAGCTAAGTAAATATTTGTCTTTCAAAGATTCAGGAACACTGCAAGAGACATATGCACCGGCTAACTTCTTAAAGGAAACCTACCATGAGGAATCCACCATTAGAAGTGGATCTGAAGGTAGGTTCCTCCTGACCTGTGTGACCTAATATTCCTCTCATTGGGGCCTATATAATAAGACATGAGCAAGTGGCACTCCCAGTTTGCAACATGGGAGAATTATTCGGAGGTTCCAATCTCTTAGCAATTCTAGCGCAGCACATATTCCAGATTTGAGCTATAACAATCACTGTTTTATATCAAATGCTATAGTTAATGTGGCTGGCAGGGACATCCCTGTCATAGCTTGCCATGTTTCCTGTACTTCTGCACACAAATTGGTGCACATGGGTCAAAAGGGTCAAAAAGTTGCTCATTCCATGGTATGCACCAAAATTGCAACTTTTTCTTGCCTTGTAGGCCCAAATTCATGCATGATAGGTTAGCCCCAATGTGGTTGTTACCACCATGGATTGTATTTTATACTGTGACCTGTTAAGTTTGAAGTTACAGCTAAAGTATTTGCTTCATTACTGCATCACAGAATTGACCCTCTTATATACAAAGTATTTGCACATTTGGGAATGCCATGAACAAGACAAAACCGATGGAACACGTCATTTAATTTAATATGCTGCTCTTTGATAACCTTCATCTAAAATTTAATAAGAGCTTGTGGGAGAGTGACAAACAAAAACTCCGGACATAAGTAATTGCACGAGAGGAAATATGCGATGTTTATACGAAGACAAATACTTAAAGTGTATAAGTTCATCAGCTAAGCCTGGTTGCCATTCGTACTTGCGGGCTTTGAATCATGTTGTTTGGCCTTTGCCTTTGACATTTTCCTTTCCTACTAATCTCTACAATCCACATTGCAGTTGTCAAGATGAGAAATAAGCACTTTCTAAATCCCTTTTTTACTTCCTTTTCATCCATCCCTCCTGCCATTGTTATTACACTATATTATTTTGAGTTATGAAATTATAAAATTTACTCCTTGAAATTTCTATTCTAACATAGCAGCAGATGTAATAATTGGCTTTATTTCCTTTGCATTTCAATTGATTTTGTTGATTTTATCAATAGAATTGGAACCTGCGTTTTCTGATATAATGAATGTGCATTCAAAATTCTGCTCACATGCTGTACCTATCTTGTAGTTCTTAAAAGGGGTTGGCCACTTGACCTCATGTTTTTTGTAATTTGTAAGTGTTGGGGGCAGGTAATTTGCCAATATACATCTATTAGATGTTCTGCTTTGCTTTCTTGACATGTAAAGTGAAGCCTCCTGTCTTTTTAACCTCATCAGTCATAGATTCCTGTCCATAAAATGGTCGTAGAAGGAGAGCCATGTGATCTCTAACTGTCCATGACCAATAGCCCTGCCAGGACCTTTTTTTAGCCAATTTCACCACATTTGGAATTTTTTTTCCAGTTTCCTAGTACATGGCACGAAATAATAAATAATGTCACTGAAAAGTAAAATTTGTTATGCAGAAAATAAGCCCTCACTCACCTCTGTCCACAAAGAATGAAAATGTATAGCTTTTTGAATGAATAAAAAAATGCTGCGAAGCAAAGGGGTTAAGTGGGTTTCCCACGAAAGATAATTCTCACATTTCAATCCCCTAGTGATGTTGAAATCAGTGTTTTTGCTGTTTTAGCTCCTATCTCTATTTCAATGTAATATTCCAAGATGTGGGCGGGGACTCTCTAAGCAGACACATCATGCCCAATCTAGTTCCGTGGGGTGGTTACATTATCAGGGTAAAGGTGTATTTACACTTTCATCTGGCTTTTGACATTGTGCTAATACCCTGACACATTGAAAGAGAGATGAGACAGATCAGAGATACATGAGATTACAGAGAGGCTGACAGAGAGCGGCTGACAGACTTTTACACTGTTTTACTGTGAGCATTGCTACCTCTCACAGATATTTGCCTGCCTCCCCCTTTATCCTTGGATCACTTATCTTCGTAGTTTCTAGCCTCCCACGAAGTCCTGGCAGGAAGTAAACAGTTATGGTCTCTGAGCTCCGTGCAGGGGGCGTGGCTACAGGCTCAGAGCAGAGAGGGACAGGAATCTCATCTACACGCTGTCACACAGAAATACAAGATGGTGGAGACCCTTCCATAAGACAGAAGTTATAGGGTTGTGTCTAGGGGCAACTGAAATAGTGTAAAGCAGGACTTATAGAGACAGGTTGGACTTATATTTGTGAAATGCTGCATATTTGTTAACAACAGTGAATTAGGGAATGTGTTATTTTGTTATCCTGAGCACATATAAGAAACTTTTCTTTGTGGGAATACCCCTTTAACCCTTTAAATACCTGGCCCTCTTTTGTTTTATCAATTCCATTTTTCACTCCCCACCATCAAAAATCTATACTTTTTTTACACATAAATAGCTCTGTGAAAGCTTGTTTTCTGCATACCAAATTGCATTTCATAGTGACGGTACTTAGTATTCCATGTCGTGTACAGGGAAGCAGGAAAAAAATTCTAAATGCAGTGAAACTGGTGAAAAAACTAATTCACAGTGTTTTCTTGGATTTTACGGCTTTCACTGTGTTCCCCAAATCACATGTCTACTTTATTTTTTTGGTCAGTGCGATCACGGGGATTACAAATTTTCATAGGTTTTACAATGTTTTCATACATTTACAAAAATTAAAACCTCCTGTACACAATTACAACTGTACAGCCTTTTGATCACTTTTCATAAAAATTTTTATATATATGGCATAAAAAGTGCCATTTTCCATTACAGGGTTATACACAGTGAAAAACTGTTATTATATTTTGATTTGTCATTTTTCCTTTTTTTATACTTTTACTATTTTTCAGACTCCCTAAGGTACTTTAACCCTAGGTTCTGATTGATCCTACCATATACTGTCATACTACGGTATGGCAGTATATGGTTATTTTCTTCCTCATCCATTACAATGTTCAAACAACATAGCAGTAATGTGTATGGCCATCTCATTTTCCAATGTGAATATAAAAAAGACCATGCGGGAGCCTCATCTAAAGCATATCAGCTACACATGATTGGAGTTCTCTCTATCTGAAGAATAAATCAGTCTGGGTAAACATGTTTAAATATCCATCCCATGGATACAGATGGACAAGGATTTTTTTATGTGTTTGAGGTAATACGGCTCCGCTTTAACAACAAAAAAGAACTAATATTGCAGGTTAGGAAGAGGTTAAGAAGGTCATATTTGTTGAGTTTCCATAGCAACTATGTGCCTTTCTTTGTCTTGTGCTTATTTCCTTATGTCACGGGGTTAATATGACCTTCTTTATCTACAGCCGAGCTGATAGTTGGTAAGTAGTCTTGTATTGTTTGCAGAAGAGCAATGCCATCAACACTGTAACATTTGTTGTATCTTATAAATTACACTAATGTTCTTTAACCCTGTAGTTTGGTGATTTATTACTGTTCTAGTCATAACCTATATAAACTATCTTTAGGATCTTTCAGTTTTGTGGGGTCACAAGGAATGGAAGATACAATGCTATAACCCAGGTGGGCATTTTGTGCTCATTTGCATAAAAGTTTGCAATATTTTACCTATTAACACCACTGTTAAAAGGTAGACAGAAAATGTGGGAGAGATTTGCGTGTTTATCAACAAATTTATCAACTAAGACTTTTTTTTTAATTAAAAAAATTATCTCCATTTTACTACAGTAAAGTGGTGGCATGAAAATGTTAATATCTGAGGACAAGCATAAAGATGCATCAAATTTGTGAGTGCATAACATATAACAATATAATATCAATAGAGTCTCCAGCCTGTCAGCAGGATTTCACAATTTCAAAAATAACAGGTTTCCCAATCTTCTTCTATAATTAACAATTATATTAAATATAGTGGTTCCTTCCACGCAAAAATTGATAAAAGTATACTTGGCTCCTCACCAGCAAACTGGATCGTGTCATCAACATTATCTGCTCTCTGCTCTCGCAACTCTACTTTCTGTTCCCTCCTACCAATTCTTCCTGCAGACATGAGCTGACCCTGAGTTGCAAGCAAATCTATAACAGCTAATGTCTTCAAGAGGGAGGGGGGAGAAGGGAGCAAAAAAAAATAGATTAGTGTTCAGATAATGATGATGACTCTATGACTCAATGCAATTTGCTTGGCAGGGAGCCTGGTATACGTTTATCAACTTTTAATAGTGAATAGAACCATTATTATTAATTATAAAAGTAGATTGGGATTAAGTATAAAGTGTGAACCCAGGTGAAAATGTGAAAACATGATGCTAGATTTGCTTTAAAGAAGATAATTAATAATAAATAACCCCCACTGATCTGAAATGTGAGCTGATGATGTTTTATTATTTTCAATTACCACCATATTTTCCTTGTGATGGTCCTGATAACATGATCCTATATCTTGTTAGTTTTCAGGGATGGTATAGTTGATTTTAAAGGACACCTGTCATCAGGTCTGTGTCACTTGTCCTGTCACCTCCACCTGTTGGAGCAGCTCACAAGGATCCCATCCCAGCCTTTATCTAGTTATTTCATACATTATTCATTGTAAAATCATCTATTCTTTATTATGTAAATGAGGCTGGTCACATGGTCAGAGGCAGTGATGTCACCCCTGTTACCCCTCCCCTCTCCTCCCCCTGCTCATGTCTGTGTGTAATGTATAGTAAAGCATGGATAGTGTGTGTGTGTATCTGCTGACATGCTGCATCCTCCTAATACACAGGTGAGAGACACAGACATCAGCTACACATGAATCTGACATGTTCTGCTGTAACATGGCTGCAGCCTGGAGCTGCTGTATCTCTCCTAAACTCACACACATGCACACACAGGCTGCAGGGGGCGCCAGCACCAGGAAGCACATCATTATACAGGCTGTCAGTCATGCACTGGGGGTGTGGCTGTGCCTCCCACTCATGAATAGAGTGGACAGCTTGAATATGCTAATGCTTCATTGGACATTTCACAGGTCATTTGCATACAGCTTTAGGACCTCATTGCTTAGGTTTACAGGCATGTAGAGGGACAATGAAGGGATAGAGGCAATGCTCTCTAATGGCAGTTTATGAAAATATATTTAGTTTAGGGGGGTTATTTTGCATGACGGGTTCTCTTTAAGACCTTTTGTCTGTCTTTATTAAATTATTTATTGTTCATTATTTACACAGTAATTTGAGGAATTTTTACCGAAAATGGGACATTTATGAAGGCTACCACCTCTTCAGGGAATATGTTTGCATCCATAAACAAAATCTTGTTGAGAGGCATTACAAGTGTAATTTCTAGATAGAGGGAACCTACATTATTTATGGTATCTTGTTTTATTAATATGGATCTGTCTATGTCCGCGCTCATTTACACTGATTTAGTGCTTACGATGTATATGTTTAAATTCAGTGACATACAATAAGGAGAGGATCATCCACTTCAGCCCAGAGGGTTTGATAATGTACTGCATAAACCTCAACTGCTTCTGATGGATTTTTAATGCATGTAGAGCTCTGTTAGTAATTCTTTATTTTCATGCGGCAGCTAAAAGCTGCATAAATTAAGAACTATTATGGTCAACGATGAAATATAATGTTATGGTAAAAAAAAAAGGTGTGTACGGTAAATTTCTGCTTTTCTGGCAGTTGTGGAATAAATGTTATGTCAGATTATCAATTGCAATTACTGTACTTGAATGCATTACATCATTCCCATTAGCTGACCTAGCTTATATTTAGAAGTGCGGTCTCACTAACTTTATGGAGGTTTTTGATGTTTAGCAAAATAATGCTTGTTTACCTCACCCATACCCTTATTGCTTCAATTCTAAAGCTTCCTGAGCCTCTGCTGGTGTCTACTAAAAGACATTTGTACCACCCTTCAGTCTATGTTGTGGATAAACAAGTGAGGTTAAATCATTGAAGTTAAAGATAAAACCAGCATCACGAAGTAAGAGCTCTATTAAGGAAGACTTGCAGGCACGTGATGCCTAATGACAGGGTGTGGGAATGAAGCCAAACCAGTCAGGGCCAGTCTTAGACAAAGTGGTGTCCTGGGCACAACTAAAAGTGGGGCTCCAAAATAAAATAATTTTATGAACAGTCAGATTCAGTAAGAGGCTCCTTTAGCATTGCACAGTAATAAAATGTTGCAGTTTACAAACAGTAGTATGGTAAGGCAATGTGTAATCCGGTGCTGTAGGAGGATTTTATAGGAGATAGCCAGAAGATAGAATCTAGAAAATAGATAGAAAGATAGATAGATAATAGTGCAACACCCCTGCCAATGCATGGGCAGAATGGTAGTTGTGAATAGCGCCCTCTCCTGGTCAGGAGATGTTATGGGACTGATGATCTCTCTATGAAGTTTCTAGAACTTGGAATACTGTGTAAATGCAGTTGTAGCTGCTGCCTGGTAAGGTGACAGTTAACATTGTGATCTGTGACTGTCCAATGATGTTCTGGTAATACAAGCTGAAAGGTGATTGGAGAGGTGCTACCACCTGCCCAGGGGAGTATATAAACCCCTACTGGGTGGAAACACATGGTCAGGGTGAGAAACTCTATCTTGAAGTTAGTCTTTTGATAGATTCTGCAGACAGAACCAGACCTCAGCCACGTCCACTGTCCTATTTCCAGGAGCAGGTGTCTCTGGCCATTTCCTAGCATTAAGGGCAAGTCCAGAGACTTAAGCCCAGAACTGAACTCCACCACCCACACTCAGCTCCAACAGTACCAACCCAGCCGGAATCTACAACCAGGCATCATGTAACCTTTCTGTGGACCAGTTCTACATGAATCTTCCAGATTGTTAATCGTTTGGCCGTTGCCTACTGTTCAATAAAGTACTGTAAGTTGATTTACACAACGTTGCCTCCATCTGACCCATGGATACGGATGCTTAACACCATGGGCTTCCCCATCCATCACCCAGGGATTCATCCTACAGACACTGTAGGGGTTGTCCAAAGGAGAAACCACTGCATCAGGCTCTCCCTCCGTATTTTTTGAACACACCATCTGCTAGAGACCTGCCCTCGTCAGCCCTCCAGTCCTCATACCAACCAAGCATGCCCTAGGCCGCAATCGCTAGCCACTCCAGAATTCTGGTCCCTGGCTGTCTCCAGGCCCACAAGAAAAGGCTGGGCCCCGGTGGGGGAATGTTGCAGTAGATAGATGGATAGATAGATAGAAAGATAGTTAGGCTAATCCTTTTGATCTGGGGCGTTAGATGTATCTTAATGCTATGAGCCATGAGTAAAAGTGTAGGATGACACTAGAAACATGTTGGCCAAGAACCCTGTAACAAGCTAATGACATGACACAAGCGTATTTTTACCTTTTGGAATGGAACATGTATCCTCAATAAGGACAAACTTTTAATTCTCTCTGGATTTGGATGCTGGAATCATTTCTTTTTATCCTTCAGTATCTCAATGCTGCCTACTCTTCTCTCCCCTTTGAAGACATATTTGGCCATACCAAGCTTGCATGTTAACGGAGGAGTTGATAGAGATAACCATTGGCTGACAGCTGTCACATATGCATTGCAAGCATAACTGTATGAATGACAGTTGTATGAATCAGAGATTTGTGTCTGTGTCATTGACTACTTATTGAAAACTTAACTCATTAAAATTGAACATGCTAGAAAAATAATTCTTATTATAGCCAATCTGTCCAGGAATAGATATTTTTATATATGGCTTGGAGATCTTTAAAAAATGCCAAAAAATAACTGATACGTACCTCTCTCTCCTCACTCCCATTATCCCATGGCACCACCCGTGACTGCCAGATTCTATTTGCATACAGAATCCAGCAATAACGTGCATCTACAGCTTCTGTTTCTAGTCAGAGCCTGTGATGGTACGCTGCACATCTGCTATTGCTCCGAAGCGCATGTAGTAGCAGGAGCATGGCATTGGACACACATCCTTTTGCATGGTATTAAAGACAAAACAAAGGACACGTTACATATTTTGCATCTCAGGTGCACATCTTGGTCACGGTTCATTGAGACACTGGGCACATTTACTTACCCGTCCCGTTGACACCACCGATCTGGAATGTCCGGCGTGGATTTGGAGCTGCCCGATTCATTAAGATTGTGCGTCCAATTTTCTTCATGTGTTGCTTCCCCTATCAGGTCCACTGGAGTTCACCTTCTTCTTCCTGGTGCATGTGAGTGCTGATCTTGCGACACAGTTTTGAAAGTTAAATTCCGCGGTTTGTCAGAATCAGTCAGGTTGTCCATTGTCCATGCCCCCCAGTTTATGTTGCATGCAAACCGGCGCCGATGCACCACAATCCGATCGTGTGCGCCAAAAATCTGGGGCAAAACAGAAAAATTGTGAAACCTGACGGAAATGCGGCCGGCAGACCCTTAGTAAATGTGCCCCACTGAGTGTTCTATGCACTGGGAATGGGTGCCATTGACCGCTGTGTGGGGGCCACTGATATGTGATACATGATGTTTGTGTGAATGGAGCCTTAGTTTTTGACTTCATATTGTATTAGTTTTGCAACAATATTTTGAAGGTCTTTGAAGGTCAATTTACAGAATATTACAAAATAACAGTGGAACATATACACTTTGCATTAAACTGCACAAAAAACACAGCAAATAGAAAAAAAATTAAGATAATGCAGTAAGTCAGTATCGGTATTATATATCATGATTACAGATAAAAATGATGAAACCGTAAGTAAATAACTTTGTTTAGTAAGAAATAGGTATTCCATTTTTTTACATTCTTTGCTTTAACTTAAAGGGGTTGTTTACTTTCAGCAAATATTTGATATTGTTTGAGTAAGGAAGAGTTAAAAAATTTCCAATATACTTTCTGTTTCAATTTCTCACAGTTTTCTAGATCTCTGCTTGCTGTCTGTCAATGCAAAACTTTCCAACTTTCTTCAGGTGAACAGGTTATGTGACACAGTTCACGAGCCGTTAGTATCACACAGCTCTGATTATTCTCTGTGATAATAATGGCTTGTGCACCTGTGTAACATCACATGACCATGGACAGATTACTGTTCACCTAAAGAAAATTGGAAAGTTTCCCATGGACTGACAGCAAGCATAGATCTAGAAACCAGTGAGGAATTGATACAGGAATTATTGGAAAACTGTGTAACTTTTAATTATACTTCCATATTGATTATTTGCTGAAAGTGGACAACCCCTTGAAGGGGGAGAAGTCTGGCCCTGGAACAGCAACAGCCTTTCTTCATTGGCTACAGTAGATGTCCAAAGTGTCATGCAGAAGGTGAGGTCTATAGGTTTACATTACATTCTGTCTGGGATTTTATGAGAGCAGCAAAAAATAGTGACCATAGTTTACATTGAGCAACCTCCCAACCATTTTGGATCTTATACAAAGGTAATGCCTTCTTTCTTCCCATACCAACATGGTGGCCCTCAACATTGCATATTATTATTGCAAATTATTGTTCAGACACTTATTAAATATTGGGGAGATTGATCTTTTCTTTAATCTTCTGACAGTAGTAGTCTTCTTGTTTCTTTAATGGCTTCATTTCTAATTGTCTAATATTCACTTGAGTGACTAATGTTCCTGTCCATCTCTACTGTTTGTGGCCTGGGACACAGATATTTTCACACCACATGTACTAACCCAGTAGCAAGTGGTGAGGCAGGGATGCAACAGCTCTCTGCTCTGCTATAATTTTAACTGGATCTATGTTCTGATGCTGTGCATACTGGTGCCCCATATGGTTCTGGGACACCTCCATGTTTGTCCCAAGATATGTGCTAGACACACCACGGCATTGAAGCAAAAGAAGATAGTAGTCAGATTGGTAGACATTAGTCCCATTATCGATGGGAAATTTATCCTTCAGCGTTCATTTATAATAATAATAATTATTCCTTTATTAATATAGCACACACATATTCCACAAGGCTAGCTTCACAGAGCTTGCCTGTCCCCAATGGTGCTCACGATCTAATCAACCTACCAGTATGTTTTGGAGTGTGGGAGGAAACCAGAGGACACATACTCTTTACAGATGGCCTGAAGCGCAAATATGTAAAAAAAGAGCTAAATGAATGGTATATTCTCCATATTATGTATTATCTCCATATAATTATATCAGGAAACATAGAAAAAGAACCCATGGAAAAAGTTAAGCTTTCAAGTTTTGTATTATGACTAGAGATGAGCGAGCACTAAAATGCTCGGGTACTCGTTATTCGAGACGAACTTTTCCCGATGCTCGAGTGCTCGTCTCGAATAACGAGCCCCATTGAAGTCAATGGGAGACTCAAGCATTTTTCAAGGGGACCAAGGCTCTGCACAGGGAAGCTTGGCCAAACACCTGGGAACCTCAGAAAAGGATGGAAACACCACGGAAATGGACAGGAAACAGCAGGGGCAGCATGCATGGATGCCTCTGAGGCTGCTTAATCGCACCATTATGCCAAAATTATGGGCAACAGCATGGCCATGACAGAGTGACAGAATGAAGCTAGATAGCATGTAAAACATCCAATAATTGACCCTGACACTATAGGGGACGGCATGCAGAGGCAGCGGCAGCAGCGGCAGGCTAGAGAGTGGCATGGCGACATACCCTAAATGGACTCAGGCTTCAAACCAATGGGTGGCAGAGAGGAACCAAAGGAGGTGAGCAAGAAGCGCTCAAATAATATCGGTACATGATAAAAGTTTGCCAGTATATTTTGGGGATTACACAGCAGGGTGGTGACAAAGTTAACAAGTTTGATGTGGAAGCCATGAAAACAACCCAAAATTCTGCCTGACACAGCTCGTTTGATAAGGGGACCATGTATGGAGGCAGTGAACTAGTAGTAGATTAAAGGTGCTGCAGTTAAAACTATGTTAGTTGGATCTTGGCATGGAGCTGGCGCTCCGCTGCCAGGCGAGCTTTCGCCAATCCAAGCCCCTGTCTCTAGGCTACTCCCCAAACAGCACTTCTAAGAACCTTTTGTATAAGATCAAGTGTAGTAGCGTTCTTATAAGTTTAGGATATGGCGGGTGAGGGGAATGTAAACAGGCTGGTGCCTGTATGTGGCAGTCCAAAAAAGTTTTCAAACCAGAGGAGCAGGTAGGTGGCCCTCCAGAAAAATTGAATAGATTGAGTGCCTGTATGTGGCAGTCCAAAAAAGTTTTCAAACCAGAGGAGCAGGTAGGTGGCCCTCCAGAAAAATGAAATAGATTGAGTGCCTGTATGTGGCAGTCCAAAAAAGTTTTCAAACCAGAGGAGCAGGTAGGTGGCCCTCCAGAAAAAGGAAATAGATTGAGTGCCTGTATGTGGCAGTCCAAAAAAGTTTTCAAACCAGAGGAGCAGGTAGGTGGCCCTCCAGATAAATTGAATAGATTGAGTGCCTGTATGTGGCACTCCCAAAAATTGTTTAAAACAGAGGACCGGGTAGGTGGCCCTCCAGAAAAATTAAATAGCCAGTTTCCTCTGCTTTAGTGTACAAAGAGGAGGAGAAGGAGGAAAATGAGGAGGAGGAGGAGTGCATAAATTATTCAGGTTGAGCTTCCTTCACCTGGTGGAGATTGGAAATTATGAGAAATCCAGGCTTTATTCATCTTAATAAGCGTCAGCCTGTCAGCGCTGTCAGTCGACAGGCGTGTACGCTTATCGGTGATGATGCCACCAGCTGCACTGAAAACCCGCTCGGACAACACGCTAGCGGCAGGGCAGGCAAGAACCTCCAAGGCGTACAGCGCCAGTTCGTGCCACATGTCCAGCTTTGAAACCCAGTAGTTGTAGGGAGCTGTGTGATCATTTAGGACAATGGTATGGTCAGCTACGTACTCCCTCACCATCTTTCTGTAAAGATCAGCCCTACTCTACCGAGACTGGGGACAGGTGACAGTGTCTTGCTGGGGTTACATAAAGCTGGCAAAAGCCTTGTAAAGCGTACCCTTGCCAGTGCTGGACAAGCTGCCTGCTCGCCTACTCTCCCTCGCTACTTGTCCCGCAGAACTACGCACTCTGCCGCTAGCGCTGTCAGAAGGGAAATAGTGTTTCAGCTTGTGCACCAGGGCCTGCTGGTATTCATGCATTCTCACACTCCTTTCCTCTCCAGGGATGAGAGTGGAAAGATTTTGCTTGTACCGTGGGTCCAGGAGAGTGAATACCCAGTAATCAGTGCTGGAATAAATTCTTTGAACGCGAGGGTCACGGGATAGGCAGCCTAGCATGAAATCTGCCATATGCGCCAGAGTACCAACGCGTAAGAATTCACTCCCCTCACTGGCCTGACTGTCCATTTCCTCCTCCTCCAACTCCTCCAACTCCTCCAACTCCTCTTCTTCTGCCCATACACGCTGAACAGTGAAGGACTGAACAATGGTCCCCTCTTGTGTCTCGCCAACATTCTCCTCCTCCACCTCCACCTCCTCCGATATGCGCTGAGAAACAGACCTAAGGGTGCTTTGGCTATCAACAAGGGAATCTTCTTCCCCCGTCTCTTGTGACGAGCGCAAAGCTTCCGACTTCATGCTGATCAGAGAGTTTTTCAACAGGCCAAGCAGCGGGATGGTGAGGCTGATGATGGCAGCATCGCCACTGACCATCTGTGTTGACTCCTCGAAGTTACTCAGCACCTGACAGATATCAGACATCCACGTCCACTCCTCATTGTAGACTTGAGGAAGCTGACTGACCTGACTACCAGTTCTGGTGGAAGTTGACATCTGGCAGTCTACAATCGCTCTGCGCTGCTGGTAAACTCTGGATAACATGGTTAATGTTGAATTCCACCTCGTGGGCACGTCGCACAACATTCGGTGAGCGGGCAGTTGGAGGCGGCGCTGCGCTGCCCTGAGAGTGGCAGCATCTGTGCTGGACTTCCGGAAATGCGCACAGATGCGGCGCACGTTCGTGAGCAAATCAGACAGATTGGGGTATGTCTTGAGGAAATGCTGAACTATCAGATTTAACACATGGGCCAGGCATGGCACATGTGTCAGTCTGCCGAGTTGCAGAGCCGCCACCAGGTTACGGCCGTTGTCACACACAACCATGCCTGGCTTCAGGTTCAGCGGTGCCAGCCACAGATCAGTCTGCGCCGTGATGCCCTGTAATAGTTCTTGGGCGGTGTGCCTTTTATCGCCTAGGCTCAGCAGTTTGAGCACCGCCTGCTGTCGCTTAGCGACGGCACTGCTGCTGTGCCTAGAGCTACCGACTGATGGCGCCATGCCCACGGATGGTCGTTCGGAGGAGGAGGTGGAGGAGGGGTGGGAGGAGGAGGAGGCATAGTAGGCCTCAAACACCTGGACCGAGGTAGGCCCCGCAATCCTCGGCGTCGGCAGTATATGACCAGCCGCAGGGTCACACTCGGTCCCAGCCTCCACCAAGTTAACCCAATGTGCCGTCAGAGATATATAGTGGCCCTGCCCGGCAGCACTCGTCCACGTGTCCGTGGTCAGGTGGACCTTGTCAGAAACGGCGTTGGTCAGGGCACGGATTATGTTGTCTGACACGTGCTGGTGCAGGGCTGGGACGGCACATCGGGAAAAGTAGTGGCGGCTGGGGACCGAATACCGAGGGGCGGCCGCCGCCATGAGGTTGCGAAAGGCCTCGGTCTCTACTAGCCTATAGGGCAGCATCTCCAGGCTAAGCAATCTGGAGATGTGGACATTAAGGGCTTGGGCGTGCGGGTGGGTTGCAGTATATTTCCGTTTCCACTCCAGCGTCTGGGGTATGGATAGCTGAACGCTGGTGGATGCTGTGGAGGATCGTGGAGGCAACGATGGGGTTTTTGTGCCAGGGTCCTGGGCAGGGGGCTGACTATCAGCTGACACAGGGGAAGGAGCAGTGGTGTGCACGGTCGGAGGTGAACGGGCTTGGTGCCACTGAGTGGGGTGTTTAGTATACATATGCCTGCGCATACTGGTGGTAGTTAAGCTAGTAGTGGTGGAATCCCCTGCTGATCCTGGTTTGGCAAAGGTTGCACACCACAGTCCGTCGGTCATCCGGTGTTTCCTTAAAGAACCTCCAGACTTCTGAAAATCTAGCCCTCGCCGCGGGAGCCCTTGCCACGGGAGCTTCACTACGTGACACATTTGGCGCTGATGCACCTGCTATGGCCCTGCCTCTCCGTCTGGCCCCACCACTGCCTCTTCCAACCTGTTCTGGTCGAGGACTCTCCTCCGTCTCAGAAGCACTGTGTTCACCCGGCCTCTCAACCCAGCTTGGGTCTGTCACCTCATCATCCTCCGATCCCTCAGTCTGCTCCCCCCTCGGACTTCCTGCCCTGACAACAACTTCACCACTGTCTGACAACCGTGTCTCCTCATCGTCGGACACCTCTTTACACACTTCTTCCACTACGTCAAGAAGGTCATCATCACCCACAGACTGCGACTGGTGGAAAACCTGGGCATCGGAAAATTGCTCATCAGCAACCGGACAAGTGGTTTGTGACTGTGGGAAGGGTCCAGAAAACAGTTCCTCAGAGTATGCCGGTTCAAATGCCAAATTTTCCTGGGAGGGGGCAGACTGGGGGGGAGGAGGCTGAGGTGCAGGAGCTGGAGGAGTGCCGATTTCGGTGACATGGGTGGACTGCGTGGAAGACTGACTGGTGGACAAATTGCTCGAAGCATTGTCGGCAATCCACGACATCACCTGTTCGCACTGTTCTGGCCTCAACAGTGCTCTACCACGAGTCCCAGTAACTTCAGACATGAACCTAGGGAGTGTAGCTCTGCGGCGTTCCCCTGCTCCCTCATCAGCAGGTGGTGTCTCACCCCGCCCAGGACCACGGCCTCTGACCCCTGCAGTAGTTGGACGCCCACGTCCCCGCCCTCGTCCTCTACCCCTAGCCCTCGGGTTAAACATTTTGAAAATGAAAGCTATAACTTTAATTTTTTTTAACTATTTTTTGTGTTTTTTTGTGTTTTTTTTTTTTTTTGTGTTTTTTAGTTTTTAAAACCAAACGTTGCTATCCTATTGCTATGGCTATTTTCTAGCCAAGTATGAAAGCACACTGCTATGCCAGATGAGATGACGCTGAGTTATTAAAAAAATAAACGTAAAATAAAAAGAAACTGGCAGACTGTGCCTAATTGAAATCAAACCCCTAATAAATTTTCCCACTTCGGTCTTTGCGATGGATATGTGCGTCACTAAGCGCTAAACACAAAGGTCGCAAGTCTCACTACAAATTCCTCACAATTTGGTAGTAGATGCACTGCAGCAAGGACAGCCACCAGCAGATCAACCAGAAATCAAATATATATAACGCTACTGTAGGCGTAAGTAAGCCGTTTGGATTCTCCTATGGCTATTTTCTAGCCAAGTATGAAAGCACACTGCTATGCCAGATGAGATGACGCTGAGTTATGAAAAAATAAACGTAAAATAAAAAGTAAATGGCAGACTGTGCCTAATTGAAATCAAACCCCTAATAAATTTTCCCACTTTGGTGTTTGAGGTGGATATGTGTGTCACTAAGAGCTAAACACAACGGTAGCAAGTCCCCCTGCAAATTCCTCACAATATGGTACTAGCTGCAAATAAAAAAAAAAAAAAGTATAACGTTATTGTAGCCCTAAGAAGGGCTGTTGGGTTCTTGTAGAATCACTCCTGCCTAACACTATTCTAATTGAACAGCCTAACGCTTTCCCTGACCAGCAGCAGCTCTCTCCCTAGCGGCATCCAGACACAGAATGATCCGAGCAGCGCGGGCAGGGGCTAGTATTTCCAGGGTCACCTGATCTGGCCAGCCAACCACTGCTATCGACGTGTAAGGGTACCACGTCATGCTGGGTGGAGTGCAGAGTCTCCTGGCTTGTGATTGGCTCTGTTTCTGGCAGCCAAAAAGCAAAACGGCGGGAGCTGCCATTTTCTCGAGCGGGTGAAGTATTCGTCCGAGCAACGAGCAGTTTCGAGTACGCTAATGCTCGAACGAGCATCAAGCTCGGACGAGTATGTTCGCTCATCTCTAATTATGACCATAAAATGTTAGGGAAAAAAAGAGTAAAAATGAGCAATGTGGACACAACAACAAAGAAGACAATTCCTTGGCAAGACAAAGTCCAGCTGAGGTATAAACAACATGGTAGCCAAGAAATGTGTAATCACTGTAGGACGTAGAGATAAAAAGAATCTAATATCCACATGGATCTCTAAAGCCAATGCATTACAACATTTTGGACATTTCTTTTCATATTTCTGGAATGCTTTTCAGTTTATATCTTTTGTTCCAATTTTTAATCAAAGCTGGAAATGTGTTAAATGATGTTTGGACAGCAGGACAAAACCCTTACCCAAAAAAAAATGAAAAACACTCAAAACAATTTGTATTTGTGGATAAAAAGTGTCATCAAACCGGTTCCATGTGCAGATTAACTTCAACATACAAAACCAAATGGTCTAATCGTTCAATCTGTCTAAGGACCTAAACACATTGATTGATCGCAAAATACTGTATTGGCCATTGCAAAAGACTTTTCGACTAAAGAATGTGATCAGTCAACCGCGACCGTTTAGCGCTCCGAAGACCTCCATTGCTTTCTAGCCAAAAACACTGCTTTATAGTAATACACAGAAAAAAGATGAATTCGCTGAAGTCACCTAGGGAGAAAAACCTAATCAAAAAATTAACATCAAATTGTATTGTGACGTCTGCCGAGTGGCTGGTAGTCATTCTCAATTCCCGTAGTATTAAGTTAATTTAATTAAAAATAGCACCACATAAAACAATACTGAAGGCTTATTTGAGAGCTCTGCTATAATCCACATGGATATGAATGGGGTGGATAAAGATTGTAATTTGCGCTATGAATCTAACACCTGGAGATTGACATAGATCAATAGCGCAGCTTCTTAAGCTCCATATGATGTTACGTCTAATAACAAATAGGACTGCGGAATTATGCAACAAAATGTAAGATCGTTGCTGTAAAAATTAATCACATTTCTGTAGACTTAAAGCTTAATTATTATTCAGATTGAAGATAGCAGACTGTGTGAGGCACTGTTACTAAACTGTACTGTATAAACATAGCATACTGATAGAATTTCCTTGTCAACTCTACTGGCATTTCCATACAGCAAGCTTGTCTTTCTGTCAGCTATTTGCATCACGGGTGAAGATTAGTATCTCCGGAGAATGTGATCAGCATGTCAGAAAAGACTGGAACATTCACCACTTTGGTGCTTCTCTTAAAAGGTCCTGCGTAATATTCAATATACCATTACATATTTGTAGAAAAGTAGATTTGAAAGGCTACACCATGGTCATAAGGAATTCACTATTTACTTCATTTTGCTTTTGTCCATATGAAGTGACCGGCGGTGCAGAAATCCGTCCAGGAGTGGGACCTGTGACAGCAAAAAATCCACGGTCCAGCCACTCTTCAAACACTTTTGGTCTTTTATTAAGCCTTACATGGGAGTACAAAAATCCACTATCAGTAGACACGTCACAGCTTACGGGTTTCGGGCAGATATACTGTCCTTAGTCACAGGAGTGGGACCTCCTCTATAATTTGTGGCACATTCATTGTGTGGTGAGACATAGCCATGCCCATGCCTCATCACACTGTGAATATACCCGATACAAGTTGAGGCAGCCAAAAAATTACATGTGTAGTCAAAGTAAAGGCCGCAGGTCAGGACAGGGAGAGAAAATGATTAAAAAAAATTGGTCCAAGGCTACATTCACACTGCCGCATAGGGGACGTATATATACGGCCGACGTATATATATGGCCCATATACGTCCCCCATAGACGGCAATGGGCAACATGCACCATATATCCCTATGGAGAGGGACGGGGGTGAGCAGGGCTCACCTCCTCCTCCTCTTCCCACGTGTTGCCGTGTGCCCGCCATGCTATGGTACGCCAGCCGAAGGCAGTGTGATTATAGCCTAAAGGCTCATTCACGTGAACGTAATGGGGACCGATATGTGGTCGCATATCGGTCCCCATTGACATCTATGGCGCCTGGTCAGAGTGCGGAGAGCACACATTGTCATACCGCACCATAACTGTGCAAGGTGAAATACAGGACGTACTATATTTTGTCATGTTACGGAGGGGTGAGCAGCACTCATCCCTCCTCCTTTCTGGCGCGCTGATGTGTGACGTGTGACCTGAGGGTCACTACAGACCACAAATAAACAACAAAGGATCTTGTATGCTGGATAAAGCAAACTGTAGGAACCTTTTTGGAAGCTTCCTGTGGAAAAATCTTCCTTCAATCAGCCACAGTCGCAGGTGAGTGTCTGAAAGCAGGAACCAAGGACAATGCACAAGTCTGTTAGAACTTCAAGTAAAAATGCTTATATACTTTCCAGCCTTTACACAAAAAAATGAAAGAAAGAAAGGTTAAAGATCCTCATCCTGTGATCAACAGGAAATCAACAGCATACAAAGCTGACGCCATTGCTAGGTAGCAGCCATGGAATTAGGCATAACCATACATTTGCATGTGTTAGCAGCAGGACTGTGAAACATATATTTATATGTTGCTCTTACTCACAGAAGAGAAAATGGAGGAGTGTTCTGGACTTTGTTCAATGACAGCATCTCGCACAGGAGTGCACCCAAGTGCAACAAGTCCAGCAACAATCCTAGAACATAGATGCATATTTTACAGTCATGCTGCTACTAACAAGCACAACATACAAATCTCTACCACTTTCTGCTGCTCGGCATGGATAGAATTGAGGTAGACTTTTTACACATGTATTTTGGCTTGTATGGCTGTCCATGTGCATTTCTCATTTTCCAGTTTCATTGATCAAGTTTTTATATAAAAAAATTTGAATTAAAATAAAGTATTGTAGCCAAACACATTTCAAAGTATCTAATTTTTCTTCAGTGGAAAAAGAGAGTGTGACTCATTTTTAAAATCCACAGAGCATCGGCTATTGGAACCCGTCACCAGCTCAAAATTAAATTCCTGGTGACAGGTTCCCTTTAAAGTTTGACTTTATAGAAACATAGTTTCATTTTATCAGCTTCTAACCAGGGCATGGATATTATCATCCTCCCGAAAGTATCATCACCACCCATGTGGAGAGTTATTACTTAGATAAGTATCAACAAAAGTCTCCTTGAAGGACACTTCAAGCTACTCTTCACATTTTTAATAAACCGCCCTAGCAATGAGTAATCATATTTTATAATGCAGTGTCTGAAAATGTTGAAAGGCACATCTATAGAAAAGGTTGTATGAACAAGTATTTGCATATTGTGTATCTTGCTCAGGAGATGATGCTAGATCCCAGGTGAGTGTGGTTTCATAAAATACATTATGAACTGGACATGCTAAATTAATTTCAGCGTGTCAGAAGTGATATGGGTATACTTCTTTTTTATCTTTTAAAAGCTCAGCAATGGAAATATTTTTCCATTAAGGATTCAGAAGGAATCTATACCTCATCTGAATTATTACATTTAATAAGCTAAATAATCTAAAAATACCATTTAGAATAAATCATAATTATAGACGAAAGAAATTTTAGCCCAGTTCACCGATTTGCAGATTTTTGAGATTTGGCAAATTACATTTTGTAATCTTAAATAATATTTACAATAAGTTGCCAAAAGTATTATGGAAATTTTGTTGCACATTTAAATGGTTGTGTTATCATATATGCATTAGGCGTGGATATACTGGGGTATATTTATAGGTACCATTTTTTAGGTTAGCTTTTCCAGAGTCTGCCTCTATTGGAGATTGTTTTTCATACCTATATATGTATATATGTTGCTTTTATCAACAATTTAAATTGTGTGAACCTCGTAAATTGGAGGATTGGTTCCTATAAGCAACAAAAAACTTTTTTTTTTTTCTAGATCAATAAGTCTTCCCCATTGTGAGTTAGAAAAACGAAATACTATCCTGACTTTTTTAAAGAAAAGTGCTTGTGAGCCATCGTATGATACAAGCCCCGCCCCTGTGACGCCACCATATGCATCAGGAGGCTCAGGCCCATGTATCCAACGGGTGGCTGCACCAGCACCAGAACTATATCAGCTGCTGCCTTAGTTTTGCACAAAAACCATGTAAACGGTCAAGAAGAATGTTTGCATGGTCTAGGTCAGTGATTTTCAACCTCTTTTGAGCCGCGGCACACTTTTTATACTTAGAAAATCCTGGGGCACACCACCAACCAAAACAGCACAAAATGACACTAAAACAGTCATATTATACATATAGTTAATAATATAGATTCTAAATTTATTTTACTCACTCGGTGTGAAACCTGGGCCTGTTTCGATAGACACAAAAGGGATATCCTGGCAGGAATGGGGGAAAGACGCACACAAAGCTCTTCCTCAACAGTTCTCAGTTTCTCCCTGTTTTTAGTATATGGTGCTGATTATTATGTGGCTCATATACTGCAAAATAAAGGGGTACAATGAGAAGTACTATGGCCATGAGGCTCATATCCTCAACATATGAGCTGGTACTTGTAGTACTCCAGCCTCATGACTATAGTATTTCTCATTTTACATTTCTCATTGTTATATGCAGTATACTGCTGGAGTAGTACAAGTACCAGCTCATATAGTCAGCATTATTGGCGGGCATTACCTTGGCGGTGGGCAAATGCGAGAGTCTCTCCGCTCTCAGGATGATGCGCCGGCCTCGGTGACGTCATTTTGTCGCGCGAGGTTCAAAGCTTGCGCATGTGTTATTGTACACGTCTCCTACATTGTAAGAAGCCGTGACTGCGCATCGCTGCGCATTGCCGAGAAACAAAACACAGGGAGCACCATAGTTTGGGGAACTTTCCCCGCGGCACACCCGACCATGTGTCGCGGCACACTAGTGTGCCACGGCACACTGGTTGAAAATCACTGTTCTAGGTAGTGTGCAGGGCAGGGATGCCCCATGCCGACTCACTGCACTGCTGGCCATGCCAACTGCACATTACCTCTACACCTACTTGGTGCTGAGATGTCGTCAAGGAGAACACAATCGCAATTAGAACCTTCCTCACAATGCATTCTACGTTTGGGACGATACCCGAATGTAGCATACGTCCGGCTGGAGAAGGGATAAACCCATCACCTTTCCATAGGGAGGAGTGCAGCCCATGCATATATATTAGCATATGCCCAGAAATATCAGTTTGTCTAAAAGGGGCAATATTGGCATTTCACAAATCCTTGGCTTCTTCACTAGTTTTCTGGCGTACAAACCCTTATAAATGTCTTCCTATGTGTATGTACTATATGTAACCAAAACTATTACAAAATCACAAAATATCTATCACAAAATATACACCTCTAAAATCTTTACATTTTTTTTTACTCCTTTTGATCCATTACTAATATATTAATATTTGAGCTACTAATTCCTTATTCAGCATGTGGGGGGCAAAATATACAATTTCGAATACCAGCACGAACCTGAGATGTAACCCTGGGTCCAAACCTCTGCTCTATCTCATCGAGCCGAGCAATCAATGACTTTCATGTGAGTTGGTATAAAATGAATTCTGAATTACCGGTACAGTAACTCGGAGATTCTCCAAGAGGAAATAAAAACTACTTTTAATAATAATAATCCGTCAAACTGTAAATATTCATTGAATTATTAATCTTGTTTCCAAGAATGTAATGGGTACACATTTTACAGAACATTGCTGTAGACAAGGATGAAAATGATGGGTTTTAACTTTGAAGTTCATCCAAGTTCCTTCAGCTTATTAGTCTTTTTTCTTCCACAGCAGTTAAACGTGGCGGACTGTAAGATCTGTTTTAAAATCTCAAGTAGACCTTTTTTTCCAGCCTTTCTTTATGACATCTAAACTTGTTTTTCTCTTTGAAGTGTAGCACATGCATCTGTTCCTGTCAGGTAGTCTTCATGCAGGTTCGGAATTAACAGAGAGTATCCGTAACTTGATTGATGATGACTTTACTAGCTGACAGAGGCATTTACATTTGCGAAAATGGATGGTACAGTACAGTCTTTACACGGATAGTTTTCTCCCCTTGATGTTATAACTATATTAATGGGCATCATAAGTCTTTCAAAGTGCAACATTTTCATTGCTGGTTAATCAGGGTTTTCTGGCCTCTATCCCTCCAACGAAATTGGACTTCATAATGCATTTTGTGTTAAGTTGCCCATACACATTAGTTCTTATTAATAGTTTATCCAATTGTTTAAAGAAACACTATCTGAAAATGTAGAAAAAGCAGAATACCGTCATTATTTACCTTCAAGGACATGCTGCTCCTTTTTATGCCCGGTATAGCAGGTTGTAATATATATGTAATCATATTCCAGAGATAAAAAAAAAAAAATAAGTAAATAATTTTCATAGTTTGAGTATTTGGTGCAAATTATTGTTATTTTTATTTATTACACTTCATATGTTCCATGTTGCTTCACATTCAATAATTAGTGAATAAAAAATCCAAATTATTCTTTGAATACAGAAAGTATGATCACGTAGATTGGTAAATACAGAAGCTTTCTATAGCAAGACAGCAAGCAGAGATCTAGAAAACTTTGAGGAATTGATACAAAAAGTATATTAGAAAAGCAAATCCTTACACAAACTTTTCTCTGAAAGTGGACAACCCCTTTAAACCTATTTGCTATTTACAAGATATATGTTACATAGGTATATAATTACCTCACTTACTTCCCTTAGCGATCTCCTAGCAAACGACCTTTAATCTTCTTGTTGCAAAGTCTTCCCGCTTGCCAGCAGCCCTTTATTCACATGTTTTACATGTGAACAGGGTGCATGCCGGATATTTCAGAGTACCACAAAGGATTATAGAACTTGAAGTCCTGAGGAGGCGCGCCATAGTCATTTTAAGGGAGCAAAGTGTGTTACAAAGTAGATTGTATAACTATAAAAGAAGTGTCTTTTTGTAATTTGTGATTTTCAAAGATAACATACAGGCCCTTTCTCGTCAGTTTCGGGTGAGTATTTTATTCCTATGGATTTTTTTTAATATCAGTATGACATCGGTTTATCCAAAAGGTTACATGAAATATAAGGCAAGATATCATATGTTTTTTTCAACCCCTTTAACTTCCATTGTTGTTTGTGGTCCACATATGTGAAAAAATAGAACATGCTCCAAGTATTTTACAACACAACACTAATCTGTTATAAAAAGATGAAACTAGAATAAACATTTGCTATCCTGTAAAGCTTTGGGTGCTAGAACCCAAGGGAGTCTGATCACTTTGCCTGATACCTATGTAGTTTATTACACAATTACAATTTTCATATTAAAGCTAATTGAATGATTGGTTTGGATGCCATTGAGAGACTCCCATCTGTCACGTTAAATTTTTGCAGGCATCTGCACCCTGATGACATTGTGGGAAAGGCAAAAAGTCTCAAGATGGCGGGGCCTATGTTTTTTAACTGTTAAGGTGCCATGGTTGTATTTCACTGCAGCAAATGCCAGATAAACAGCCGAACTGGACGTTGTACTGATTATGGCTGTTCACAGCGAGAGCATGGTGAGGGCTCAGCTTCTGCACCCTTAGGCCTCATGCACACAACCGTATGGTCTGTTCTGTATATATGGCTGTATCCTGGCGGTAAAAACGGTACCATATCTAGGAACCTAGGTTTCTCCCACAGGCCCAGGAAGATTTTATTATGTAAAATAGTAATACAACATGTAACACACTCACATTTGTGTTTTTACCATGGATAATAACTTACACTAGTAAAAAAAATGCCAAATACATTCATACTCTACAACATTTTACATGCCTCAATGCTAACAAAAACACTTCTGTATAATATCACTAAAGGTTGCAGCTCTTCATGTAAAGATGTTCATGTAACGTGGAGCTAATTGTCTTGATTCTTTACGTCTGTTTATTCGAAACAACAACCATCAAATGACCCGATCTTCTGCTGAAAAATAAAATGGCTAACGAACCAAAGAAATGAATGTGCCATTGTACAAGCTGCTTTGTTGTAAACTAAACTGCTCATTTCTTATTACTTACAAACTTACACACACTCACTCATTTCAAAGAACAAAAAAAAATGGATATTGGCATCTCAGTAGTGTTTTTTTTGAGGAACCAGTCTGTTAGGAGGGTGGCAAGGGGGCACAGGATAACAGACAGGACAGTGAACACTAAACTAAGCTCAAAAAAGTTGTCACCTACCTACTTGCCTCAGGTGCCCTAAAGGTGGCACGGGAGAACCATGAGGATGATCCCTCCCTAAACCACTTTGCAGACACAGAACAAGAGAAACATACAAGTAACACAGAAGAATCACAAGTGGTCTGGGTCATAACAAGATGGCAGATACAGTACAGCATCAGAGTGCAGAAATGGATCGTCGAATAGCCAAGGGTACAACAGCCAAGAATGATAACCAGAATACACGATAAATGAGGTATAACCTATTACCAACAAGGTCTTATGACAGCCGGCAGGTATAAAAGGGAACTCCCGGACAGACCTCTCGCAGCAGAGTGGAGGAGCTGTCCATCACATTACTAGAAGGACAGAATTCTGCACAGATTTCACAGTGAAGTTGGAAGGATGATAACAGCCAAGGTAAATTGAGAAAGAAACTTGTTGTCTGATATATTAGGGCAGTGATGGTGAACCTTTTAGAGACCGAGTACCCAAACTACAACCATTACCCACCGATTTATTGCAGTGTGCCAATAAGCAGTAACTTATTTCTAACTGCTCTGCCTCAGCTTACAGTCAGATTGGTATCTCCATTTGTTAAAAGAAGGAGGACAGCACATTTGAATTAGCATTGTAGCTTCCCTCCAGGGTCCCTTTGAATACATAAAGTGGAACAAAGTCCTGCTAATTCAGCTCTGTCCAGTACTTGCTCCTTCCACAGTCCTGGAACCCTTTCTGCCAGGAATGTTTCGCTTCAAAATAGCACTGAGTGTGGCACATCCTGTGCTGCCTGAGACTACAGGAGGAGGCCTTGAGTTTTGTCATTTGCTAGGGCAAAGACCTGGGTGCCCACAGAGAGGGTTCTGTGCGCCACCTCTGGAACCCGTGCCATAGGTTCACCACCACTCTATAAAGCTATAGTGGCAGCCGGCCACCAGTTGCCTGCCAAAGCAAGACACAATGACAATGACTGATGACCTTATCATACACCCAACATCCGACCATAAGGAAAGAATAGGTAATGGCTCTAAAAGCAATACATGTAGTATGTTTATTTATTTTATGTGGCTAATGCATAGGTTCCATCACTGTAGAATGCAATATCTGATGCAGACTTTGATAGAACAGATCCAATTCCAAAAAAATGTGGCACCAGTCTCAGGGCTCATTGACTGTGCAGAGTCCTATGTCACAGGCTACACTGCTGGGGTTGGCACTGCTGGTAAGTAGGGAAGATCATGGACTGTGAACCAGCTCTCAATCTGCCATTTCTTACCCATTTTGGAGAAAAAGTATTGGCAAAGTGGTTTTATTTATGCAAAATTATCTGAAACATTAGTGAACTTTTAAGAGTGAGTTTAGGACCTGGAAATTGAAGGATTGTTGTCCTAATGGTAAACACATCTTGAAATTTTAATTCCAATGCTGTAGAGCAAAAAGCAAATGCTTTATGGATCCTTTGAAAAACAGACCACTTTTGTATTAAGAAAACTATGGTTAAACCTACAATAATTTTTTTGGAGTGCTCCTGGCATAATTAATCAATAAATAGCTGATTTTAAGAATTTTTTACTCTTTCTTTTTAGTAACTCTTTTTTTGTCAGTAGGTAGTAAAAAAAGCAATGAGCACAGTTAAAAACTGGGTGCATGAACACAGGCTAAAAACATATTTTGAAAGGTCTCCTCTGGTGCCACAGATTCTTATTAAAAATAAATGCATGATACAAACGCCAGGACTACTCAACAACATGATAACTCTCACATCATAGTAAAATTCAATGTTCCCTTTTGTAAATAACTGTAGAAAATATATGTGTTTCAATTTTTGTGTGTGATGTTCTTCCCCATAGGGAAGATTTGGAACATTGACTTGATATCTTATCGCTACAAGCACAAAATTTCATGTTGACATGGACTGTAACAAAACTTGTAAGATGAAAAAAAAAAGTCTTGAATGAAAGCAAAATACAAATCTATCAACTCTTTGTCCAATGGTTTTCGTTTACTACAGATTAGAATTAACCATTGAAGAATATCGATAAGCCACTCACATGCTGATGTAAAGGGCATCAGAAGTTTTGTTGCAAGAGAAAAGATTCTTTGTCCGCTGTTTCCATTATTTATGAATATTGATCATGTTCTTTCATTTCTCCAAAGAGATAAAAAATGATCACTATTTTCATCTCACATGTTTCTTGAGGGTAGGAATCGGAGGTCTGTTCATGAGGAGTCCTAGATGCTCCCAAAAAGTGACAATTAATACAGTTTTCCTATAATTACTATAATATTTTGGTTTTATAACCTGCACATCCAGCCACTGTTAACATGTTTGTTATCGATTATAGGGGACCTGTGTTAATAGTCAAATTTTGGCTGCATATGTTGGTCACATGAATATTCTTTAGTATTTCCATCATGTCTAGTATGATACAGTATAATATTACTCATCACAATATAGTTTGATAATGGGGTAGATTTACTTACCCGGCCGATTCGCGATCCAGCGCCGCGTTCTCCGTGGTGGATTCGGGTCTTCTGGCGATTCACTAAGGCAGTTCCTCCGACGTCCACCAGATGTCGCTGCTGCGCTGAAGAGCATCGGAACGCACTGGAGTACAACGAGCCAGGCTGAGTGAAGGTAAGTGCGTGCCGAGCAATCCGTCGGGTTTTCATTCGGCCACGCCCCCCGATTTCCGTTGCGTGCATGCCGGCGCCGATGTGCCACAATCCGATCGCGCGCGCCAATAACCCGGGGCAATACAGGGAAAATCGCTGCAAATCGGAAATATTCGGGTAACACGTCAGGAAAATGACCCCCATTGTGTTGAAAGCCCCGCTGCATGTATTAACATGGTTAGAATTCATTTTTTAGAAAGGATTGATTGATGGCACATCATAACATATAATGGGGGGATGCTTGCTTGAATATCTGATGAACATCATCACAATAAAGGTAATGCAAACACAAGTCATTTTTACATGTCCTAAGTTATGTATATTTAATATGCAAAGTATTTGCCACAATAAGTGCATCTGAGATGAGGTCTGATATCGCATGACCACTGCCAGTCCTGTGCCAATCCAGCCTTCCTACAACCATTTCAATAAAGGTTTAATAACACATCCATTTTACTTTCTCAGTATGCTATCCATGATTTTCCAGGATAGAAAACCGACCAACTTATGTTTTTTCACTTGACCATTTTTTTCAATAGATTCAAGGTCATTAAAAAAGATTTCAGAGTCTATCCTATTCTTTTCACATTTGTGGATCATGGACGTCAATAGAAGTCTGCAAAAAAACTCATGTGCCAAAACTGATGTGACTTATAGGTGCTACACAAAACTTGCCAAATTGGTCCCTGTCTCCATGGGGCTCACAATCTAATGAACCTACCAGTATGTTTTGAAATGTGGGAGGAAACCCATGCAAACACAGAGAGAACATCCAAACTCTTTGCAGATGTTGACCTGGAGAGGACTTTAACCCAGCACCCCAGCACTGCAAGGCTGTAGTGCTAACCACTGAGCCACCTTGCTGTTCACAGTTGCAATAACTTTTAATGCCACTTGCAACTTTGCCAGCCATATGCAAGAGAATTGCCACTCAACACAGGTTTTAGTATTTTAGTGCTGTATTAATATCACAATCCAAGTAATTGGTCTGGATCGACCTTCATCAGATATGGATTGGAGCTGCCTAGGCAGCTTGTGCCTTGCCACTATACCCTTCCAGATAGCAGTGATTTCTCCTCTGTCTTTCTTCTGGAACATCATCACATTCAGAAGCTGTGTCTATCACTATGCAGCATTATGAGAAGTATTCAATTTAGTATTCTAAGACACTCTAACACTCTAAAAAGTGTTGTTTCAAAATCTAAAATTATTTAATTTCCAAAACATAAAAAATACACCATTTCAGAATGGACATATAGGGGCTCATTTACTAAAGGCCCCGTGGAGCGCACTTTCACCGGACATCCCGACGATTTCCATTTAGCACCGTTGGGACGGGATTTAAAAGGGGTTTTTGGCGCACGTGATCGATTTTGGTGCAATCACGCTGGCATTCATGCAACTGAAATATGGGGGCGGGCTGTCGAATGATCCGATGGATTTGGACAAACCGCTTCAAAATTTTACTTCAAAATTGTGTCTAAAGCCAAGCATTGACATGCACCGGTAAGAAGATACTGAACTCTGGCAGACCTGAGTGGGGTAGCGACAGATGCAGGAAATCGGAGGGCACGAGCTAAGTGAATTGAGGCACAGTGCATTCCGGACGGACACTGCACTTTCGGGAACTCCGAGGGACCGGGTAAGTAAATGTGCCCCATTATAATACGAATTAATACATGACCCCCTAATTTGGGTTCTCCTAACCATGTACGATGGGGGAGATTTATTATGCCTCTTTGCCAGTTTTCTGGTCGAGATGGCTTGAAAAATTCCCGATCCCCACCAGTTCTGTAGGTTTTCCTGCCCACACCTCACGATGAGCAGGATAGGGAGGGACGAGAATGCACCCGGCTACCGCATTTACTATAGACTGCACCAGAAAACCGGCAGAGACTATAGCAGAAATCTCTGCCATATTTTACTTGGACTAAATGGGTCCAATCTGGGGAGATTGTGCCCAAATCAACTAAAGTCCCCCCAATATATTTAGTTTCTCTTTTTAATATTGGCAATTTGTGTATTCACAACCCCAAAATCTATTGTAATTCAGAAGGTCAAAAAATCTGTTTTTTAAAGGGGAAAGAAAGTGAAATACCATGCAAGGAATGGGCATGTAATCTAAGGCTACCAATACGTGAATGTATGCTTGTCACTAGATGAAAACTATGGAACGGTGGTCTGTTGTTTGCTGCCCAGATGTCATCAGCAGGTGAGCTCCAATCATGTACCAAAGACAATAGAAAAAGACTGCCTAAGACTAAAAAATGGCCAGGAATAGGACTTGCTCTATACTAATATGTATGTATCATGTTTGTGAGCCCTTAAAAACACATGGGTATGTATGCTAGCTGCTGAAACAACAGCAAGCACATGTCCAAAAAGTATGTTTGTGTGCACAAAGTCAACGGTCAAGAATGGTCAAATAACTAGCTTAATCAGTATATAATAATATAACTAGAGATAAATGAATTATTCAAGATTCTCTTCACTAAAGCTTGGCTAAAATTTTCGGAACATTCTATTTAGGCTCAAATCTATACTGATGTTGCTTTATTTGTCTAAAAATTCCTATTTCATTTCCTTCATTCTTTATGAAATTTTAGTTTTACACTAAAACAAAAATAACAGACGTCTAATGGACATGGAGCAAATAGTGAATAAAAGAAACTCTTGATAGTCCATTGGAATTAATGCACATTTTAATGAATCCATTAGACGTCCAAAACATTTTTTATCTGGTTTGTGCACTTTTGCCAAAACTACAGGATCTTTTCTGAAATAATTCTCTTACTTTTGCTGCAGGGAACTTCCTTTATGTACCTTTATGTATTAGAAACAAATTGTGTTTAATGTAAAAATATATATTTTTGTCATACCTGTACATTCCCTTTCACTGTCACCTAGACATCAGGCTATTCATATATGTTAGATAACAAAGTATGCTTAAAAAAATTTGAAAAATTATCTTTATAGATTGATTATTTTAATAAAAGTCTTAGAAACATACACATGATTTATAGCACAAACCTAGTGCTTCATAAAGTAAGACATTATAATGGAGTTTCTTTATATTTCCAAGAAGCCATATAGAAAATGCACATAAGGGACCACAAAACCAAAATTCCAGGAAAACCCTAACTTCATTAGTGCAAGCAATAATTATAGTATGTTCTTTAGATTCCATTGTAACACTACTTGTTATAAAACACAATACCTTCCGTCCATCAATGTGTTAAAAATGCACATGATTTGACAAGCACATAAAAAGATAATGCATGACAGGCCCGTAAAATGATAATAACAGTAAAATAATATTAATATGCAAATATGGAGCTATTAGCATAAACCATCTACATATTTTATAATAATAGTTTAACTGGGTTTATTCTTGTGAACATTTTCTCCTTTGTAGTTTCTAGTGGCCTATTATGTTATGAATCCCAATGGAATTGGTACAATACCTATTTTCAGCTAGTAAATGGCACATCGGAACATAAATGTTCTGCACTTTACTGAATAAAAGGTAAAATTATATGCTTCTAATATATATATATATATATATATATATATATATATATATAAAAATAGAAAAAATAGGCGGCACTCCAATTTTGTGGGAAAAAATTCAAGTGGTTTTTATTCCCAAGTCGCTACGTTTCAGCCTCATCCGAAGCCTTTCTCAAGGCTTGAGAAAGGCTTCGGATGAGGCTGAAACGTAGCGACTTGGGAATAAAAACCACTTGAATTTTTTCCCACAAAATTGGGGTGCCGCCTATTTTTTCTATTTTTCTATGGACTGGGGGATCTGGCCGACCCGTTAGTGCGTGCACCCATCTTTATTATTTTTTATGCAGTGCCGCTGTAAACTTTTTTCATTTTTCCTATATATATATATATATATATATACATACAGGCGGTCCCCTACTTAAGAACACTTGACTTACATACGGCCCCTAGTTACAAACGGACCTCTGGATATTGGTAATTTATTGTACTTTAGTCCTAGGCTACAATGATCATCTGTAACAGTTATCACAGGTGTCTGTAATGAGGCTTTATTGTTAATCTTGATTCTTATGACAACCCAACATTTTTAAATGTTGTTGTAGGCTGCCTCACTATTATATATAATCAAGTCAGGAGTGTTTTTTTATAGGGTACACCAGTTTTTAATGCATAAAATTGATAGTTTACCCTGTATTTACTATTGGTAAATTCACATCTTTCTCTGACACCCTGAACCTCAGAATATAACTTGAAAAGTTACCACCAGGAGCGTAGCCGCTGCTAGTCTCTACTCTGCTGTGGCTTTCAAGTGACTTGAATGGTAAGATATATGTGGCTGGAATATGGCAGTGGCTTGAATGGTAAGATATATGTGGCTGGAATATGGCTGTGGCTTGAATGGTAAGATATATGTGGCTGGAATATGGCTGTGGCTTGAATGGTAAGATATATGTGGCTGGAATATGGCTGTGGCTTGAATGGTAAGATATATGTGGCTGGAATATAGCTGTGGCTTGAATGGTAAGATATGTATCACATGAAGAAGGATAAAATGTTTTTTTTAGGCCCCAAAAGTTAAAAAAGCACTTGAACAACCAGTAGCTAAAATAAAGAGTTGATTGCAATTTACCTATTACTTTCTTTGGAGAAGACCTTAATCTGACCATTGGGGGGACTTATACCCACCCATAATTAGTAAGAGGTCAAGAAGTCTGTTTTGTTGCATTCCTGTCTCCCTTTTCTTCTAAATTCCTAGAATGTCTTGCTTATTCTCAGCTAACCTGCTATCTCTCTGTTAACTCACTCCCTGATCCCCTACATGTGTTTTCTTTTGTAAATCTCTCTCTTCTCCTCTTCTTCCTACTGTCATAAGCAGATTTGGTTTTTAATATCATCTTTACGCTGATCATACTCAACCATATACTTCACTGTCATCTCAACTACTATAACTCTCTACTAATCGGTAGTGCTCTTACTAAACTCTCTCCTCTACAATATATTATCTCATCTGTAAAGTCTATAAAGTGTTTACTATAGTGTAAAACTACATTTTCTGCCAATATGCATTAATTACCTTATTGCATCTATTTCTCTACTAATGCTTTGCTTTCACCCTGTCTCAGGCTTACTTGCTTCAGTCCTGCATTCTGGTTGTCAAGACCAATCCATACAGTAAAATAAGAAAGGCAGGATAGAGACTGGAGGATCTACAAAGGGTATGGGGTCTGGCTATGCAATGTGCTTGTTCCCATCTGTGCTCATTACAGGAAGCAGCTTCTTCATGTCTGCATTTTCCTGTCTACAGTCTGCTTCACGGTCTCCCCCAACTCCACTTCCCCCTGCAGCTGCTCAGTTTTTAAAAATAATCTTGTATGGACAGAATATAATCCATGAACCTGCTCTACAAATCACCTTCATCTCTGTACAAGGTTATAGTCAGGTCAATGACTATTGCCCTTAGCTGATGTCACAACTAGGAAGTTCCTACCTATTTGAGGGGAAGCTGAAGATAAAATTATAGAAGGACTTATAGAAGTTTGTATTCCACCTAGCAAGAAGTCAATAGCATGATGATATGTGTATTGTTGAAATAGGTGTCAAATCACTTCGGAGTTGTGCTTTAATGCAGCAGCCAGTTGTCTTTCAATTCAGATGCTACATAGATGCTTTCAGCCTGTGTCAGCCACTACTCTGGTTGCCCATCCCCACCAGAATATAGTTGAAAGTAATCACCCTCATCCACAAAGCTCTTCACAGTGCTGCAGCTCCCTATCTCTCCTCCCTCATCTCAGTCTACTTCCCAACCCATGCTCTGAAATCTGCTAGCAATCTAAGTGTATTTTTTCTTCAATTCGAAAACCCCATGAACGACTAAGCATAAAAGCTCTTAAAACCCCATCTCTTTAGTTCAGCCTCTCACATTCCCTAACTTCATGAAATATCAACTCTCTATTCACTCACCAACCCTGTGTACTCCTCTAATTTTGCACACACTCGTTTCCAATCTATAGGCTACTCTGTAGTCCTATTCATCTTGTACTCTGAATATGAGATGGACGCTAATGACTGGTTTATGCAGCTGCACTATTTAAGTTTTTATTAAAGTATTTTATCCATTTATTGTGATACGTTATAAAGAATGGATGGACTATTAAACAAGCTAATATTCCTCATTTCTTACCCTGTTCTCTGCATAGATTGTAAGCTCTTGCAAGCAGGGCCCTCTTTCCTATTGTTTCATATGACTATTAAGATATTCAAGAGTATAATATTATTACTCTATAATTTCGTATATTTAGTTATGTTATATCTTATTTAGTCTGTATATGTATTCATTAATCTGCAAAGTGGTACGGGATAGAACGGTGCTTTAAAAATATTATTATTATTATTATTATCAGCGTGGAGAATCTTAATATATTCACCAATAATTAAGTCTGTGTGGTCTGGTATCCTAGTTTCATAGGTAAAAATGTATGTTTGCATGCCCCACTCCCTGTATGTCTAACTCATATTGTCCCCTTTTCTGTAGCATCCCCCCCATGTCTCCTTTTCCTGCATCATGCCTTCCTCCTATATCCCCTTTTCTTTTAGCTGCCCCCATCCCTTGCTTCCAATTTCCCCTTTGCCAGCTCAACTGTGTAAAAAAAAATATTCACCTCATTCCCCTGCAGAAGTCTTCTCCTCCGCTTTAATACATGGTTCTATTGTCGGTAAACACAATGGGGCTCATATACTAAGGGTCTGCGGAGCGCATTTTCACTGGGTTTCCCGACGATTTCCTTTTTGCACCGCATTTAACAGGGGAGTTTGGCGCACGCGATTGGATTTTGGTGCATCTGCTCCGGCGTGCAAGCAACAGAAATCAGGGGCGGGCCATCGGATAACCCAACAAATTCAAACAACGTGCAAGATTTAACATTTAGACAAACACTTAAAAGCACCGGGAAGAAGAAGGTGAACTCCGGCGGACCGCGGCGGGGAAGCGACGGATGCAGGAACTCGGGAGCACGATCTTCGTGAATCGCACTGGACTTCATCATCGTCGGACTGTCCAAATCGGGGATTGCGATAGGACCAGGTAAGTAAATCTGCCCCAATCTGATTACATCATGACCCTCACCTTCAATAGCAGTGCATTGATGTGGAAATAAGTGAAGGAAGAGAAGACTGCTTCAGGGGAACAGGGAACAGGTCGGCCTTTTGCCTGGAACCAGGTGTTCCACGACGTGATCTTGGGACTCGGACTGGTGGTTAGGGAACACTGCCTTAAAGGACATCTACATAAATATTTTTTTTTAATCAAATGTTTTCCAAACACAAGAAGAACTATTTTCATAAAATACCCACTTATGTCCAATTTTATTTTCTCTGTACAGATTTCTATTCATGAACAATTATGTTAAATGTTTTTTTATGTGTCTACAAAGCTGACTTTGCCTTAAAGTTTTCTTCTTTCCTTTTGTTACAACATCACATCATTATTATTATTATTTCTCTGTTCTTGACGTCTACATTATAGCTTAGCTAAGTTTAAAATGGAAAAGCTTTGCTAAGTACAGCAAATACATGTAGCCCTACTGTGTTCACCTCCGCCAGATTGTTGTTTTGTAGGAAGGTATCAATCTTCACTATTAGCTGCTCTCAACCTTTGTGAACCCATAATAACTAGCCATCTGCTCATCTGTATTTGTTAGCATGATTTTTGTGACATATAGCCTTCAAAAATGTCATTTACTGGCTGGTGATTGCTTCATGTAGGATGGCAAAATGTAGTAAATTCTGGGTAGGATTGATGTAAAATTAGGAATTTTTAAACTTGCTTAAGAAGGATTGATTCTATCTCATTTAAACCTTAGGGTTAGGTGCCCGTATAATGATATTTTTCAGAAAAATATGAATAAAGGCGGTCCCCAGGTTATGCACAAGATAGGTTCTGCAGGTTTGTTCTTAAGTTGAATTTGTATGTAAGTCGGAACCATATACTTTATAGTTGTAGCTCCAGCCAAAATGTGGTCTCTAGGACTATTGGATTTTAAAAATGTTGGATTTTTATAAGGACCAGGATTAACAATATAGCTTAATTGCAGACAACTTTTATAACTGTTACAGCTGTTTATTGTAGCCTAGGGTTAAAATATAGTAAATTACCAAAATCCAAAGGTCCATTTATAACCAGGGGTGGTCTGTTAGTTGGGTGTATTTAAGTAGGGGACCCCCTGTACTTTTTTAAAATCAAGCAACTATGTAAAGTGTATGCAGCTTCTCTGAAGACCAATGTTGCGCCATAGTTATACATTACCAACACTTGCCTACAATTGCCTCGAAAACTGACAATAAGTACTGCCACAGATGAGTAGCTGTACAACTTCCATAGAAAGCAACAGTGTAATAACAATGTAATACATGGACCTGCTCCATGTAGTTGCTTTTCACGTATGCATGAGTAGGAGACCCTGCCCAAACCTGTGAAATTAACATATAGAGTATTTATAACTGAGCTTTCTAAACCACATTGCAGCATTCACCTTTCCTATCTGACATAGCTGTAATTATCTACAAAAGTCAGTGCTGACGTATGATTGGCAGGATTTTTTTTCATTTGCTCAGAATCACTATATCTTCATATCCCTTATTCCGTCCATCAGCTATTACCCATTTCCTTCTTTATCTCTTTGACTTTTACCTTCCATCCATCATTTGTTTGACTTTCTCCATTAAAGTTACATTATGTCTTCTGTGAGATGTTCAGCCGGAGTAGAATGCATAGAAAAGTTAAGAACTACATGTGGTTATCAACAGATACCATGAAAAAGAACCATTTCACCTACTGATGCACATACTTTTTGTGAAAAATTTATTTATTTTTTTGTATTGTTGTAAATAACCACTCATTCTAACACTTGGACTTTTCCATTGTAAAATAAATTGCATTATGTTGGTGTAGGAAGCAGTGGCGTAACTTGACGCTCATGGGCCCCAGTGCCAGGTCTGTGCCAGGCCCTACCAGACTATAATGTATGGTTTATAGTACTAGTCTTCTCATATGGGAAAGTGAGACCTTATTGGCCCCCAAAGCCTCTTGGGCCCGGTTGCGACTGCATCCTCGGCACCCCCTTAAGTTACGCCCCTGGTAGGCAAATATTGATAAACTAGCGAAATGGCTAGCCTACTAAAACACCCACAAATTAAGATATGATAATTACGATAAAAATGTTGCATATACAGATTTAACAACATTCAAGAAAGTAACCACCTTATGTACCGTAATGTCTTTGTGTATCTTGTCAGGCTAATTTAATGGTATTTGTATAAAATGTGTCAAGAAGTGATATAGCACAAAAAGTGGCTAGTTGGGCTGCAATGACAGCAATGCAAACCATGGAAGTTACAGATATATATATATATATATATATATACACTCACCGGCCACTTTATTAGGTACACCATGCTAGTAACGGGTTGGACCCCCTTTTGCCTTCAGAACTGCCTCAATTCTTCATGGCATAGATTCAACAAGGTTGTGGAAGCATTCCTCAGAGATTTTGGTCCATATTGACATGATGGAATCACACAATTGCCGCAGATTTGTCGGCTGCACATCCATGATGCGAATAACCCGCTCGAACCAGTCTGCCCATTTTCCTCTGACCTCTGGCATCAACAAGGTATTTCCGCCCACAGAACTGCCGCTCACTGGATGTTTTTTCTTTTTCGTACCATTCTCTGTAAACCCTAGAGATGGTTGTGCGTGAAAATCCCAGTACATCAGCAGTTTCTGAAATACTCAGACCAGCCCTTCTGGCACCAACAACCATGCCACGTTCAAAGGCACTCAAATCACCTTTCTTCCCCATACTGATGCTCGGTTTGAAGTGCAGGAGATTGTCTTGACAATGTCTACATGCCTAAATGCACTGAGTTGCCGCCATGTGATTGGCTAATTAGAAATTAAGTGTTAACGAGCAGTTGGACAGGTGTACCTAATAAAGTGGCCGGTGAGTGTATATACCCCATGGTTACAGTGGGCCCATCAAATGTACAGACTGGGACTCATCCAAGAGAAATCAGTCAAGTGGTCTTCTGCAATGAAGTCTAGATTACCATAAGGGGTGAAGAAATGCACACTGAGTAATAAAACCCACCCAAAGATCAAAGTAAAAAAACCCAGAGTAGTCCAAAATCAAACCAGTTTTGGTGACACAGTCGGTCCACTCCCTTTGTTCATCACAACATTGATCTGAGCTCATGTAAATCTACAATATTCTGGAACAGTGTAAAGATTATGGTTCTAGTAATCTCATTATGGCTGCTGTAAAGAAAATCTCAAAAATGCTGTTTGCACAGCAGCACCAAGCCTGCTCCCATAATCATATGCAGAATGTACAATAAAAAATTTGCAATCTAAAAATAAATACAGATTAGAACAAGAAAACAAGCTGCAGTACATAGATTTAATTACCAATAAAACCTAAAAGTTGTAGATTTTGTACACACATATAAATGGCCCAGATTGCAATATTGTAAAAATAATGAGCAACATAAGAACAATCTTTACGTTTCAGGAAAATAGTTTCAGTCTCTAAAAGTGAAAAGGTTTCTTAATGAAATGCTTCAATTTTCAGCATTGGCGGCTGAACCCCTGATGAAGCCAGTTTACTGGCAAAACATGTTTGGGGGCAAATTATTGTGCATTTTAATTAGCAGTGTTGATCCTTTTCCTCAATAATGCGAACATGTTCATTATTTTGCTTATACCCTTGATAAGAATAAGCCAGTGATCTGATCTAATACATAGCTTATTAGTATAATTCTTAAATATCAATTACATTGGTTCATATATTTGTTTCTTACATACCTATTAGCAACCTCCTGTATATAGGCTAGACAGGTTCATACTATTATAAATAGTGCACAAAGTGCTAGGCTCTATCTAGGTAAATGGTGGCGAACCTGTGGCACGGGTGCCAGAGGTGGCACTCAGAGGCCTCTCTGTGGGCGCCCAGCCCATCACCAAAGAAGACTCAAGAGGACTTGCACTCCCAGGCAGCCTAGGACTCGTCACACTCAATGTTATTTTAAAGCAACAGCGCTACCTGGGACTACAGTTGGAGTGGGAAAGTGTGCACACATCTGAATTATCAGTGTAAATGGTGGCGAACCTGTGGCACGGGTGCCAGAGGTGGCACTCAGAGGCCTCTCTGTGGGCGCCCAGCCCATCACCAAAGAAGACTCAAGAGGACTTGCACTCCCAGGCAGCCTAGGACTCGTCACACTCAATGTTATTTTAAAGCAACAGCGCTACCTGGGACTACAGTTGGAGTGGGAAAGTGTGCACACATCTGAATTATCAGTGTAGCTCCTTCTCCAGGCTTAAAAATTCTTCCTTTTCAGGGGACCTTAAATTTGTCCTCTGGATGCTGATACAATTGAAAGCTACAACAGATCATGGAATAAATTGCCACAATGACAAAAAGATAGAAACGTGGATATCCATGTTGGGACTTTGTGATAAATAAGTGGGTTTGGGTTGTAGTTTGGGCACTCAGTCTCTAAAAGGTTCGCCATCACTGATCTCGGGGATAATAGTCAATAGATTGGGCTATTTCTTTACATCTATGAATATATATGAAGGAGGAGTTATTACCTACATGTTTAGGTCACTGGTATTTGCTCCTATCTTCACTGATTAAGATTATTAAAAACATTTATGTATATATTTATGTGAAATTATGTGAAGGTGTATCTGACATTGAGTTTTAACAGCAATTTCTTTTTGAGCTTGCATTAGTACAGCTTATAATTGAGTTTTTAATTTGCCAATAATAAAAGTGATGTTTTACCATATACCGTATGGTCCGGATATGGGTTAACTTTTCTGCCAAAGGTAGTTTTGATATCATAACACCAGCAAAATTGATAACCCCAAAATGATGGAGATATATGTCTTATTAAAAGCTTAAGTCCATTTCATCACAGTAAATGGGGAATACAGGTCCTTTTGCCTATTGAGAAGAGTGTTTAGTTATATCTTCTCCTCCATCCATCAAAGCTTTCTACTGAAATGCTTTGGTGGTCTTTAATGGCTTTCCCTTTCTTCTGTGTAAAAAAACCCACAACAGGTGACATTTGGCAGCTCTTTTTTGCACCTTATGTATGATCCTGTCTTTTTACTTGCAATACATGTTCCGTTTTTCCTATCCTGACAGGCGCAAATTTTGGCTTCTTTTTGAGACTTTTTGTTGAAAATGTCTCAAATCCATATGGACACAAGCCACGTGAGGGGGTTAAATACAGGTGTGGACACAGGCCACGTGAGGGGGTTATATACAGGAGTGGACACAAGCCACGTGAGGGGGTTATATACAGGAGTGGACACAAGCCACGTGAGGGGGTTATATGCAGGAGTGGACACTACTGTTAATTTGGGATTTAACATGTTTCATTTTTAATGCATTTTGAAACCTATTACAACAGCTGAGGAGAGTGGATTTTCCTAATTACATAAAGTAATTTCTTAAATTCTTTAAGTTAGCAAGGACTGGATTAAGTGTTCAGACTAGTGAAGACAGACTGTTACCCAAGAGCAAAATCACACACATTAGCGCATTCTCAGCCATACATTATAGACAGAGTATGGAATATTAATCCCTCTTGTTCTTTTTTAAGTAAATAAGAGGTTTTGAGACCTTTTTACTAAAGTTCTGCAAAGTGATAAAAAATTACAGTTTTATTATAATCAGATACAGGATTTTATATATTTGCTGATTTAAAAAAAAAAAATAGAATGCTTGGTAGTCTATAACATTTCTCCAGTGCCACAGCAAAGTGTTAAAAAGCTTTGAATGCGATGGACTATTTGATTATTGCTAACATTAGAAAAACCTTACTTTGCAGTTTCTCTAGTTATTTAAATACAGTAGAAAGCAAGGAATGCACTTTTTCTGTTACAAAACTCACCATATGGGAACATACTTTGCCAAGTTTTATAAGAAGTATTTTGTTATTTCCCAAGTCACATTCTGCCATTAGTTATCCGACAATCTAATGAAGTAAATTGCCTAGAGTAAGACAACAAATGTGACAGCATTAATTTGTTGCAATCCATAAAAACTGCTTCAAAATTTGTCTACCGAATCAATTTGCCTATTGCTTGGTCATCCCGTTACCTTCAGTTGCCATCAAATATGTATGCTGTACAGAAATAGCAAAAAAAAAAGGCAAGAACAGAGAATAAAAAGTGAATAATCCATTATTTTCATTTAACTGTAGCATTTAAGACAAAGAAGTAATTAAAAGAATTCCATATGTTACTAAAATGTATCTAAATTGTAGTAGAAAGTCCATAATCAGCCTCCAGCAACAGACACAATCTTAACAGTTGCAGAGAGCAGCAAGAAGAGGAACATCCTTTGCAATGGTTATTGAGGCTCCCAAACAGCTGTTAGATAAAAATGTAATTATATCGGTATAAGAATAATTCAGGCAACTGACAAAACACCGATCCATGAAAACTAAATGAGCGCAGATGAAAGAACTTTCAACATTAGACAGAAGGTCTAGATGCCGTCAGTTCTCAAGTGATAATTACAAGATGAAAATACTAATTACCTACAGGTAGCACGGAGCTTTTCTGATAAATATACATTAAAAGGAATGTGTAATAATATGCCTGTTGCGTGGTCTCCGAGCAGCCAAGGTCTGTTTGCTTCCTCGGGTTTACGGTTACGGACCTCTTAAATTCACAACAAATCAATGGAATGGACTAATCCGTTTATAATGTGCTAATTTCACAATAAAGAACTCACACGTCGGGCAAGGACGTTGTCTGCACAAACGTTACTGACTATGAATCAACCTTTATAAGCAACTGTAAAACATGCATTCAATGGCACAAAGACATTTAACAGCAGTGGGAAAATGCATTGTAGAGTAGTTCCATTGAACTACTGGATGTTTGACTAATGAAAAATGATTCACTTTGGGAAAAGCTAAAAGCACGTTTTGTAACACACGCGTATAAGAGAACATTATGGGAAGGTTCAAATGGGGACAATAATTGCGATCAGAATATAATGTAACCATCTTCATAAAAGACTTATCATTTACTGCTTTAATTCAAAATCTAAGGTGCGCTTTGGGTGCTGAGGCTGAATAAAAAGGCAGCAGGACAGAGAACAGGGACTGGGGTAAAAAGTGAAGCCGTTGGAGCTTCTTTTGAACCACCTGTGACACAACAACCTTAGACTCCTATCCCAGTTTTATGACATTAAAACAATTTTTACATGACTCTATAAACTTTTTATTTGTTCTCTTAGTCTATGGTATTTCGCAGGACATGCCATATACTTTGCCGAGCAACCACTTGACTTCTCTATACCAGATGCACTGAAATAAAGAAAAGTGGACTGCATAACAGACTCGTATACATAGTTACACAGTTTAGTTGAAAAAGACATTTGAAGTTCAAGCAAGGATACAACCAAAGAAAGAAAGAAAGAATTCTTGATTAAATCCTAAAAATATATGTTATTTTTCAAAAGGAACCACCTGAGCTCTGTTTGAAGTGATTCTTGCTGTAGCCAACTCCCAAGAAACACTTTTCCGCAGATTCAAATGGGGAAAATTTATTATATTTGCCCGCTGGGCAAAGCTATGCCTGTTCTGACCTGGTGAAGTTTTGCGTAAAGACATGCAAATAAAAGTTCTCAGGTTTTTTTAAAATGCCCCATGCCTACACACTCCTGTGGAAGCTACGGCCCCTCATGCCCCCTTCTCACCCACATAACGTGGAGGTGGCGTAGACCCAATAATAATCTTGCAGTGTGCAAGAATTGGCAATTATTTTAGTAATTCTATTGCAGAAACTGGAGTAGATGCAGGGATGCTCTTGACACACATGTACATCAAATGTCAGGAAAGGGTTAAATGTATTCTCTATTCAGACATTTGTGACATATCCAAAGGATAATTGATAAATGTTTACCCCAGCATGGTAGTGTGTTATATCTGTGCCTGCATTATGTTCTGGATTGATACACGTGAGTTTGCTAATGTCTTTTGCCAGTCTGAACACTGGTGTAGCACCAGTCATTTCCGCAACATCCATCCGCCTTCTAAAAACTGTATACTGCTTTTTAAATAGTCACCCACTTTCATTGCTGCCTTTTCTGAAGTCAAAGAACTGATCTATTCAGTTTCAGTACTAGGGCTTTGACATCTTATATACAAATTTCTCGACTAGCGCTCTTTGCCTGCTATAGTTGTTAAAAGGCTAGCTATGTTAATTCTCTGATCCATATTCTGGTACGTTTGACCCTTTAGCCTGTATCTTTGACTATCCATCTGCCTAGCAATTTTGTAGTGCATTGTCCTCCCAGTTCTGACCCATATTTGACAACTTTTCCTCTCTGCATTTTCTTATTTCTATGTTTTTGACTTTGACTCAGAAAGTTATCTCTTATTACTTTTAGTAGTAAGGGAAATTAGTTAGGGACAGTTGTGAAGGGATTTTAGTCTCATTGACCCTTGTCTTTGTCTGTCTTTTCCAAGATCCTGCATAACACTGTGCTAGTGTGAATCTATCCATTTACTTCTATGTCTTCCTCCTCTTGTAAAATGAAATGTTTTTACTTTGTGTGTAGTAGTGTTATTATTAATTATTATTATATATTTATTGAGCACCATTAATTCCATTGTGCTGTACAATCAATAATGAATTCACAAACAATAAAGTAATACTGGTAGTGGTTTATTAAGCCAATTTCTGATGACAGGTTCCCTTTAACATAATCATGGTAGCCCTGGTTTTTGGATTCACAACAATCTGATATTGAGGAGTATTATGGAGTTATGGAGTAGCCGAAAGTTCAGAGGTAGACGTTGATGTAGCATGTATTGTAGTAGGGTAAAAGAGACATTGGGGGTCATTGCTAAGGGCCCGATTCGCGTTTTCCCGATGTGTTACCCAAATATTTCCGATTTGCGCTGATTCGCGCTGTATTGCCCCGGGATTTGAAAACCCGACGGATTCAGAAAAACCGCCGCATTTAAAACAAAAAATGTGTCCTGGAGCTTGCACTTACCTTCACTCAGCCCGGCTCGGTGTATTCCAGTGCGTTCTGGGGAACTTCAGCGCAGCAGCGCCACCTGGTGGACGTCAGAGGAACTGCCTTAATAAATCCCGGCCGGACCTGAGTCCAGCGCAGAGAACACGCCGCTGGATCGCGAATGGACCGGGTAAGTAAATCTGCCCACATTGTGGCCCATTTACTAAGGGTCAGCGGATTGCACAAACGTCGATATTACCGAAGATTACCGGTATGCGCCGCATTTAAAAGGGGATTGTGACGCACATGATCGGATTTTGGTGCTTCGGCGCTGGTTTTCATGAAAGATAAATGGGGAGGCGGGCCGGATGAACCGACGGATTCGGACTGAGCGCGGTATTTAAGATTTAAATTGTGTCGCAAGACAAGGCACTTACATGCACCAGGAGGAAGTAGGTAAACTCCAGCGGACCTGAGTGGGGAAGCGACACATGCAGGATATCAGTCGCACGATCTTAGTGAATTGCGCCGAGTCCATAAGTAAATGTGCCCCATTATTTTGAGTGGAAATTGGGGGAGGGGTAGCACTGTTACAAACAAGAGAGGTTTCTGGTAGCATCACTGTATCGGACCTCTGCATTATACACACGCTTAAATTAGTAAAATCTTTGCAATGTTCCATAATCTGATATAAAACATAAAACTCAGCTTGAATCTTAATTCAGTACAAATAAATATTTAACAGATAAAATGCAGTCAGGAAAACAACATAAACCGATTAGAGAAGGACGCTTAAGATTAACTGCCTCACAAAAGTGTCATTCCCAGTTTCCTCTTTATTTGTTATATTTTAGAATGCAGTACAAGGAAATATGTGGACACCTCATAATGAGGTTATACATATGCTGATTAAGTTAGTGTTCCCGAGAAAATGTTACATAGACTTCAACTCCAGAGGGAACGCCACTTTGATAGCAACCTATTTTTCAAGCAAGAACGGATATATACTATTCTTTTGAATTTTTCAAACCAACCAAGAATATTGCATTTTAATATCCTGCCAGAAAACATGCTAAAAGAAAAACAAAAAAATAAAATAAAATGGTAGTTACCCTTCTTCAACAAAAGTACATTACACGTTCATCAAACTGGTTTGAATTAGTATGGGCTATATGTTCTGTGAGTTAGAGCAAAGTCTGATCTACAAATAGAATGGTAATTCACATCATTACTATTCTATTTGTGGATAAGAACCGGTTTCATCCCTGACGTCCACAGCTCTGTGAAAGCAACATCTCAGATAATGCTGCTGAGTGTGACACATGCATAGTTATATGGAGTTTTCAGGCTCAGTTCACACAGAAGTAACAGTCTCAAAAAGTTTCTTGCTAGAAGTGGAAATTTCATATTTAAGGGCAAATTATTTCTGCTCCAGGGATTCCGGAATCGTCTGGTGCCAATCAAAGGGAACATGGTTTAAGGATCTGCAGGTGGGACTTCCTTGATAATTCAGACTTGGTTACATATATAAATAAGCAGCAGTGTATGCAGAGTTTGGGTGATAAGAACATCATTACTGCAGCAATTATAGCTTTACAACATGACAAAAAAGTTCTACAGAGCAAGAAAATTCATATAAAAAATGTCAGCAGCATTACAATTTTAAAGAGGACTTGTCACCCAAAATTTCAACACTAGGAGCTGCTTACTAAAGTAAGCAGCTCCTAGTGCAGTGGTTCTCAACCTTTCTAATGCTGTGACCCCGCAATACAATTCCTCATGTTGTGGTGACCCCAAACCATGCAACTCACATTAAAAACACAATAAAATTGCGGGTCCGATGGCTTTAGGCGACCCCCGGTTGTGGTTGTTCGACCCCCGCTGGGGTCCTGACCCACAGGTTGAGAACCACTGTCCTAGTGCTTGAACAAGCGCCGCAGTGTTAGAAGGATAGCGTTACTGGAAATGTCCAGTAACACTATCTAACAGTGCGGCGGGGTACAGTGTAATCATCGGACCGCTCGCAAAGTGGTCCAATGTATTCATGAGGGGGCAGTCTGAGGGGCTGCCTCTTCGCTGGACCGCCCCCCTCACTCCATAGGGTGGCGGTGACTGCCGCGCGTCATGTGGCAGTCACCGCCCCTAACCACGCCCCAACCCCGCCCCCTCATGAATACGTTGGAGAGCTTTGTGAACGGTCCGATGATTACACTGTACTGCAGATATCACTCTAACACTGCAGCATTTGTTCAAGCACTAGGAGCTGCTTACTTTAGTAACCAGCTCCTAGTCCTGAAATTTTTGGTGACCGGTCCTCTTTAATTAAGTTCTCCTAAAATAACACATATATTTATTTAGTAGTTAAAGTATGTGCTGCCCACAAACATGGACCTTAAGGGCACTTTCCAGCTCGTGGGTCACAAATAGAGATTGGCAGACAAAAAGGTCCAGGTTTCGAGTGTTTGTCCTGCAACCCAGACATAGGTCCCCCTTGGCCAGACACACCTGAACCCCTTACCCAAACTAAAAAAGCCCCACCCTTAACCTACACCTACCCTAACCCCTTGGGTGCCCTCCCTTACTAGTACTATCTGACTGACACAAAAATTTGGGTTGATAGGGGGGTCAATGTTATCCCATTTGCCTTAACAGTGGCACCCTGGATATTGCTGCCTAAAATCAGTCCAAATATATGATTTAAAAAATTTAAGATTTTTAATGTGACTGGATTTTTCTTATTTCTTTCTTCCTAATGACAAATAGATTTGACTTTGTCTATGCTACAGTTCCAATGCCCTCAAAGCAGTGACCTTGGAGTAAGACACAGATATCCGTGTTTTGCAAACATTTATATATTTTTGTTTTATCTTCAGTTCACTCAATCGGTGAAAGTCAGAAAGTGAACCACAAATGACCTTCTTAAGCACCAAGCATTTTACATTCAGCTCTCGTAAGTTTCTTTGTGAATTCTTGTTGAACAGAATATTCTTCTCCAAAGTCACCTATGTTACAAAGATGAATCAGGGATAATAAAATAGCCTTCCATGAGTCGGAGGATGTGTGCTTTAGAACCTGAAGTATGGATAAGAAACACATCTTCTTTTATCCTGAACATTGAAGAGAGGAAAAAAAATTAAAAAAGCAAAAAAAAAAATAATGAAAAATGTTGGAAACATATTTGAACATCTTTCTATTGTAAACTGAATTGTTTTATAAAAAACTACAATTGTGTAAAAAGAATACCAGTTTATTGAATTTGCTATTTCACATTTTACTAATTTTGTCAATAATAGTTATTTATACAGTGACAACTTTTTCTCAGTCTTGTGTGAAAAAGTGGAAATTCAGACATTTGGGTTTTATGGGGTTCACCGGAGGTGAACATATATTTGTTTATATTCTGATAGACTGGGCATTTGGGGACTTAACAAGTTTATGATTTTATTTTTTATCAGGAAAGGGGTTGATTTAACTGTTTAGGTTTCTATGATTTTTTAAGCAGCATTTTTAAAAACTCTTCTTTCCTCTTTTTTACAATTTTTTTTAGGCCCACTAGGGTACATAAACCCTAGGGGGTTTGATTGCTCTTACCATATGCTGCAAAACATCTCTAACAAAGTATATGGTGCTTTCTAGGAAATCCGTATCAGTCAGCCCAAATCATACTAAGTGAAAAAAGCTGTTGAGTCTCACACAGACTCCCAGCTGTCATGGTGATGGATCATCTCCAACTCCCCCAACTATTTGTCACAATCATATCACGGGAGAGTAGGGGTGGAACTGGGCATGCACCACAAAATGCCTTTTAAATGGCCTGTAAAGGGGTTGTCAGGGATTCGTAAAAAAGCTGATGCTATATGAAATATACTGTATGGCTTGCGGGGCTATTAAAACAATAAACATTTTGTACTTGCCTCCTTTGCCGCTACCTTTCACCAGAAGTAATGGGTCTCTGTTTGCTAACAGTAGCCGGCAGTGCCGCCTCAACCACTGCCGTGTGCCTGCTATACACTGAAGCTAGTGCTTTAAACATTTAGAAATGTAAAGTGATTTCTTCAGTTTTAGTTTTTTTTGTGGTAAAATTTACAAAAAATGGAAAACACAGTTTTTTCTTGTAAAATATTGTACTTTTAATTAAATTTTTTTTTTAAATACCGTAACTCAGAAAGAAATTTATAAATTAACTCCCTATTTGTAATGTTGGATTTGATAGATAGATATATATATATATATATATATATATATATATATATATATATATATATATATATATTAATAGTTTTGGTAAATAATAGCATGCTTTTCTTATTGTAGAAGGTTTTTTTTTCTAATCAGGGTCGGGTCCGCTTAACATATAGATAGATAGATAGATAGATAGATAGATAGATAGACGCACACAAAAAGGTGTAATAAAAAGGTCTAGAATAGAGATGAGCGAACACTAAAATGCTCGGGTACTCGTTATTCGAGACGAACTTTTCCCGATGCTCGAGTGCTCGTCTCGAATAACGAACCCCATTGAAGTCAATGGGAGACTCGAGCATTTTTCAAGGGGACCAAGGCTCTGCACAGGGAAGCTTGGCCAAACACCTGGGAACCTCAGAAAAGGATGGAAACACCACGGAAATGGACAGGAAACAGCAGGGGCAGCATGCATGGATGCCTCTGAGGCTGCATAATCGCACCATTATGCCAAAATTATGGGCAACAGCATGGCCATGACAGAGTGACAGAATGAAGCTAGATAGCATCTAAAACATCCAATAATTGACCCTGACACTATAGGGGACGGCATGCAGAGGCAGCGGCAGCAGGCTAGAGAGTGTCATGGCGACATACCCTAAATGGACTCAGGCTTCAAACCAATGGGTGGCAGAGAGGAACCAAAGGAGGTGAGCAAGAAGCGCTCAAATAATATCGGTACATGATAAAAGTTTGCCAGTATATTTTGTGGATTACACAGCAGGGTGGCGACAAAGTTAACATGGAAGCCATGAAAACAACCCAAAATTCTGCCTGACACAGCTCGTTTGATAAGGGGACCATGTATGGAGGCAGTGAACTAGTAGTAGATTAAAGGTGCTGCAGTTAAAACTATGTTAGTTGGATCTTGGCATGGAGCTGGCGCTCCGCTGCCAGGCGAGCTTTCGCCAATCCAAGCCCCTGTCTATAGGCTACTCCCCAAACAGCACTTCTAAGAACCTTTTGTATAAGATCAAGTGTAGTAGCGTTCTTATAAGTTTAGGATATGGCGGGTGAGGGGAATGTAAACAGATGCGCAAGAAGCGCTGAAATAATATCCCTAAATGGTAAAAGTTTGCAAGTATATTTTGGGGATTACACAGCAGGGTGGCGACAAAGTTAACAACTTTGATGTGGAATGCCCTGTAATAGCTCTTGGGCGGTGTGCCTTTTATCGCCTAGGCTCAGCAGTTTGAGCACCGCCTGCTGTCGCTTAGCGACGGCACTGCTGCTGTGCCTAGAGCTACCGACTGATGGCGCCATGCCCACGGATGGTAATTCGGAGGAGGAGGAGGTGGAGGAGGGGTGGGAGGAGGTATAGTAGGCCTTTGAGACCTGGACCGAGGTAGGCCCCGCAATTCTCTGCGTCGGCAGTATATGACCAGCCCCAGGGTCAGACTCGGTCCCAGCCTGCACCAAGTTAAGTGTAGTAGCGTTCTTATAAGTTTGGGATATGGCGGGTGAGGGGAATGTAAACAGATGCGCAAGAAGCGCATGATGCGCATGGAGCTGGCGTTCCGCTGCCAGGCGAGCTTTCGCCAATCCAAGCCCCTGTCTCTAGGCTACTCCCCAAACAGCACTTCTAAGAACCTTTTGTATAAGATCAAGTGTAGTAGCGTTCTTATAAGTTTAGGATATGCCGGGTGAGGGGAATGTAAACAGATGCGCAAGAAGCGCTGAAATAATATCCCTAAATGGTAAAAGTTTGCCAGTATATTTTGTGGATAACACAGCAGGGTGGCGACAAAGTTAACAACTTTGATGTGGAATCCATGAAAACAACCCAAATTTCTGCCTGACACACCTCGTTTGATAAAGGGACGATGTATGGAGGCAGCTATATGGACGACTTTTGGAGGTAGCAATGGAGACAACGTGTGGAGGCTGCTATGGAGACAATTTTATTTGGATAGTGCCTGTATGTGGCAGTCCCAAACATTTTTCAAACCAGAGGAGCAGGTAGGTGGCCCTCCAGTAAAATGGGATAGATTGAGTGCCTGTATGTGGCAGTCCCAAAAATGTTTCAAACCAGAGGAGCAGGTAGGTGGCCCTCCAGTAAAATGGAATAGATTGAGTGCCTGTATGTGGCAGTCCCAAAAATTGTTCAAACCAGAGGAGCAGGTAGGTGGCCCTGCAGTAAAATGGAATAGATTGAGTGCCTGTATGTGGCAGTCCCAAAAATTGTTCAAACCAGAGGAGCAGGTAGGTGGCCCTGCAGTAAAATGGAATAGATTGAGTGCCTGTATGTGGCAGTCCCAAAAATTGTTCAAACCAGAGGAGCAGGTAGGTGGCCCTGCAGTAAAATGGAATAGATTGAGTGCCTGTATGTGGCAGTCCCAAAAATGTTTCAAACCAGAGGAGCAGGTAGGTGGCCCTCCAGTAAAATGGAATAGATTGAGTGCCTGTATGTGGCAGTCCCAAAAATTGTTCAAACCAGAGGAGCAGGTAGGTGGCCCTGCAGTAAAATGGAATAGATTGAGTGCCTGTATGTGGCAGTCCCAAAAATTTTTTAAAACAGAGGACCGGGTAGGTGGCCCTCCAGAAAAATGGAATAGATTGAGTGCCTGTATGTGGCACTCACAAAAATTGTTTCAAACAGAGGACCGGGTAGGTGGCCCTCCAGAAAAATTAAATGCATGAAGTACTATAGCAAGAGCCAGTGGGCCCTGTCAAAAAATAGCCATTTTCCTCTGCTTTACTGTACAAAGAGGAGGAGAAGGAGGAAAATGAGGAGGAGGAGGAGGAGTGGATCAATTATTCAGGTTGAGCTTCCTTCACCTGGTGGAGATTGGAAATTCTGAGAAATCCAGCCTTTATTCATTTTAATAAGCGTCAGCCTGTCAGCGCTGTCAGTCGACAGGCGTGTACGCTTATCGGTGATGATGCCACCAGCTGCACTGAAAACCCGCTCGGACAAGACGCTAGCGGCAGGGCAGGCAAGAACCTCCAAGGCGTACAGCGCCAGTTCGTGCCACATGTCCAGCTTTGAAACCCAGTAGTTGTAGGGAGCTGTGTGATCATTTAGGACGATGGTATGGTCAGCTACGTACTCCCTCACCATCTTTCTGTAAAGATCAGCCCTACTCTGCCGAGACTGGGGACAGGTGACAGTGTCTTGCTGGGGTGACATAAAGCTGGCAAAAGCCTTGTAAAGCGTACCCTTGCCAGTGCTGGACAAGCTGCCTGCTCGCCTACTCTCCCTCGCTACTTGTCCCGCAGAACTACGCACTCTGCCGCTAGCGCTGTCAGAAGGGAAATACTGTTTCAGCTTGTGCACCAGGGCCTGCTGGTATTCATGCATTCTCACACTCCTTTCCTCTCCAGGGATGAGAGTGGGAAGATTTTGCTTGTACCGTGGGTCCAGGAGAGTGAACACCCAGTAATCGGTGCTGGAATAAATTCTTTGAACGCGAGGGTCACGGGATAGGCAGCCTAGCATGAAATCTGCCATATGCGCCAGAGTACCAACGCGTAAGAATTCACTCCCCTCACTGGCCTGACTGTCCATTTCCTCCTCCTCCAACTCCTCCAACTCCTCTTCTTCTGCCCATACACGCTGAACAGTGAAGGACTCAACAATGGTCCCCTCTTGTGTCTCGCCAACATTCTCCTCCTCTTCCTCCTCATCCTCCTCCACCTCCACCTCCTCCGATATGCGCTGAGAAACAGACCTCAGGGTGCTTTGGCTATCAACAAGGGAATATTCTTCCCCCGTCTCTTGTGACGAGCGCAAAGCTTCCGACTTCATGCTGACCAGAGAGTTTTTCAACAGGCCAAGCAGCGGGATGGTGAGGCTGATGATGGCGGCATCGCCACTGACCATCTGTGTTGACTCCTCAAAGTTACTCAGCACCTGACAGATATCAGACATCCACGTCCACTCCTCATTGTAGACTTGAGGAAGCTGACTGACCTGACTACCAGTTCTGGTGGAAGTTGACATCTGGCAGTCTACAATCGCTCTGCGCTGCTGGTAAACTCTGGATAACATGGTCAGTGTTGAATTCCACCTCGTGGGCACGTCGCACAACAGTCGGTGAGCGGGCAGTTGGAGGCGGCGCTGCGCTGCCCTGAGAGTGGCAGCATCTGGGCTGGACTTCCTGAAATGCGCACAGATGCGGCGCACCTTCGTGAGCAAATCAGACAGATTGGGGTATGTCTTGAGGAAACGCTGCACTATCAGATTTAACACATGGGCCAGGCATGGCACATGTGTCAGTCTGCCGAGTTGCAGAGCCGCCACCAGGTTACGGCCGTTGTCACACACAACCATTCCCGGCTTGAGGTTCAGCGGTGCCAGCCACAGATCAGTCTGCGCCGTGATGCCCTGTAATAGCTCTTGGGCGGTGTGCCTTTTGTCGCCTAGGCTCAGCAGTTTGAGCACCGCCTGCTGTCGCTTAGCGACGGCACTGCTGCTGTGCCTAGAGCTACCGACTGATGGCGCCGTGCCCACGGATGGTAGTTCGGAGGAGGAGGTGGAGGAGGGGTGGGAGGAGGAGGAGGCATAGTAGGCCTCAAACACCTGGACCGAGGTAGGCCCCGCAATCCTCGGCGTCGGCAGTATATGAGCAGCCCCAGGGTCAGACTCGGTCCCAGCCTCCACCAAGTTAACCCAATGTGCCGTCAGCGATATATAGTGGCCCTGCCCGGCAGCACTCGTCCACGTGTCCGTGGTCAGGTGGACCTTGTCAGAAACGGCGTTGGTCAGGGCACGGATGATGTTGTCTGACACGTGCTGGTGCAGGGCTGGGACGGCACATCGGGAAAAGTAGTGGCGGCTGGGGACCGAATACCGAGGGGCGGCCGCCGCCATGAGGTTGCGAAAGGCCTCGGTCTCTACTAGCCTATAGGGCAGCATCTCCAGGCTAAGCAATCTGGAGATGTGCACATTAAGGGCTTGGGCGTGCGGGTGGGTTGCACTATATTTGCGTTTCCGCTCCAGCGTCTGGGGTATGGAGAGCTGAACGCTGGTGGATGCTGTGGAGGATCGTGGAGGCGACGATGGGGTTTTTGTGCCAGGGTCCTGGGCAGGGGGCTGACTAGCAGCTGACACAGGGGAAGGAGCAGTGGTGTGCACGGCCGGAGGTGAACGGGCTTGTTGCCACTGAGTGGGGTGCTTAGCATTCATATGCCTGCGCATACTGGTGGTAGTTAAGCTAGTAGTGGTGGAACCCCTGCTGAGCCTGGTTTGGCAAATGTTGCACACCACAGTCCGTCGGTCATCCGGTGTTTCCTTAAAGAACCTCCACACTTCTGAAGATCTAGCCCTCGCCGCAAGAGCCCTCACCACGGGAGCTTCACTAGTTGACAGTGGCGCTGATGCACCAGCTCTGGCCCTGCCTCTCCGTCTGGCCCCACCACTGCCTCTTCCAACCTGTTCAGGTCGAGGACTCTCCTCCGTCTCAGAAGCACTGTGTTCACCCGGCCTCTCAACCCAGCTTGGGTCTGTCACCTCATCATCCTCCGATCCCTCAGTCTGCTCCCCCCTCGGACTTCCTGCCCTGACAACAACTTCCCCACTGTCTGACAACCGTGTCTCCTCATCGTCGGACACCTCTTTACACACTTCCACTACGTCAAGAAGGTCATCATCACCCACAGACTGTGACTGGTGGAAAACCTGGGCATCGGAAAATTGCTCAGCAGCAACCGGACAAGTGGTTTGTGACTGTGGGAAGGGTCCAGAAAACAGTTCCTCAGAGTATGCCGGTTCAAATGCCAAATTTTCCTGGGAGGGGGCAGACTGGGGGGGAGGAGGCTGAGGTGCAGGAGCTGGAGGAGTGGGGATTTCGGTGACATGGGTGGACTGCGTGGAAGACTGACTGGTGGTGGACAAATTGCTCGAAGCATTGTCAGCAATCCACGACATCACCTGTTCGCACTGTTCTGGCCTCAACAGTGCTCTACCACGAGTCCCAGTAACTTCAGACATGAACCTAGGGAGTGTAGCTCTGCGGCGTTCCCCTGCTCCCTCATCAGCAGGTGGTGTCTCACCCCGCCCAGGACCACGGCCTCTGACCCCTGCAGTAGTTGGACGCCCACGTCCCCGCCCTCGTCCTCTACCCCTAGCCCTCGGGTTAAACATTTTTAAAATGAGAGTTATAACTTTTTTTTTTTTTTTACTTCTTTTTGTTTTTTTTGGTGTTTTTTTGTGTTTTTTTTTTGTGTTTTTTTTTTTTTTTGAGTTTTTAAAACCAAACAATCCTATCCTATTGCTATGGCTATTTTCTAGCCAAGTATCAAAGGAAGCACACTACTATGCCAGATGAGATGACACTGAGTTATTGCCTAATAGAAATCCAACCCCTACTGAATTTTGCCACTTCGGCCTTTGCTATGGATATGTGCGCCACTAAGCGCAGAACACAGCGGTCGCAAGTCTCACTACAAATTGCTCAGAATTGGCAAGTACATGCACTGCAGAAACTACAGCCACCAGCAGATCAACCAGAAATCAAATATATAGAACGCTACTGTAGGCTTCAAGAAGCTGTTTGTATTCTCCTCTGGCTATTTTCTAGCCAAGTATCAAAGGAAGCACACTACTATGCCAGATGAGATGACACTGAGTTATTGCCTAATAGAAATCCAACCCCTACTGAATTTTGCCACTTCGGCCTTTGCTATGGATATGTGCGCCACTAAGCGCAGAACACAGCGGTCGCAAGTCTCACTACAAATTGCTCAGAATTGGCAAGTACATGCACTGCAGAAACTACAGCCACCAGCAGATCAACCAGAAATCAAATATATAGAACGCTACTGTAGGCTTCAAGAAGCTGTTTGTATTCTCCTATGGCTATTTTCTAGCCAAGTATCAAAGGAAGCACAGTACTATGCCAGATGAGATGACACTGAGTTATTGCCTAATAGAAATCCAACCCCTACTGAATTTTGCCACTTCGGCCTTTGCTATGGATATGTGCGCCACTAAGCGCAGAACACAGCGGTCGCAAGTCTCACTACAAATTGCTCAGAATTGGCAAGTACATGCACTGCAGAAACTACAGCCACCAGCAGATCAACCAGAAATCAAATATATAGAACGCTACTGTAGGCTTCAAGAAGCTGTTTGTATTCTCCTATGGCTATTTTCTAGCCAAGTATCAAAGGAAGCACACTACTATGCCAGATGAGATGACACTGAGTTATTGCCTAATAGAAATCCAACCCCTACTGAATTTTGCCACTTCGGCCTTTGCTATGGATATGTGCGCCACTAAGCGCAGAACACAGCGGTCGCAAGTCTCACTACAAATTGCTCAGAATTGGCAAGTACATGCACTGCAGAAACTACAGCCACCAGCAGATCAACCAGAAATCAAATATATAGAACGCTACTGTAGGCTTCAAGAAGCTGTTTGTATTCTCCTCTGGCTATTTTCTAGCCAAGTATCAAAGGAAGCACACTACTATGCCAGATGAGATGACACTGAGTTATTGCCTAATAGAAATCCAACCCCTACTGAATTTTGCCACTTCGGCCTTTGCTATGGATATGTGCGCCACTAAGCGCAGAACACAGCGGTCGCAAGTCTCACTACAAATTGCTCAGAATTGGCTAGTACATGCACTGCAGAAACTACAGCCACCAGCAGATCAACCAGAAATCAAATATATAGAACGCTACTGTAGGCTTCAAGAAGCTGTTTGTATTCTCCTATGGCTATTTTCTAGCCAAGTATCAAAGGAAGCACACTACTATGCCAGATGAGATGACACTGAGTTATTGCCTAATAGAAATCCAACCCCTACTGAATTTTGCCACTTCGGCCTTTGCTATGGATATGTGCGCCACTAAGCGCAGAACACAGCGGTCGCAAGTCTCACTACAAATTGCTCAGAATTGGCAAGTACATGCACTGCAGAAACTACAGCCACCAGCAGATCAACCAGAAATCAAATATATAGAACGCTACTGTAGGCTTCAAGAAGCTGTTTGTATTCTCCTCTGGCTATTTTCTAGCCAAGTATCAAAGGAAGCACACTACTATGCCAGATGAGATGACACTGAGTTATTGCCTAATAGAAATCCAACCCCTACTGAATTTTGCCACTTCGGCCTTTGCTATGGATATGTGCGCCACTAAGCGCAGAACACAGCGGTCGCAAGTCTCACTACAAATTGCTCAGAATTGGCAAGTACATGCACTGCAGAAACTACAGCCACCAGCAGATCAACCAGAAATCAAATATATAGAACGCTACTGTAGGCTTCAAGAAGCTGTTTGTATTCTCCTATGGCTATTTTCTAGCCAAGTATCAAAGGAAGCACACTACTATGCCAGATGAGATGACACTGAGTTATTGCCTAATAGAAATCCAACCCCTACTGAATTTTGCCACTTCGGCCTTTGCTATGGATATGTGCGCCACTAAGCGCAGAACACAGCGGTCGCAAGTCTCACTACAAATTGCTCAGAATTGGCAAGTACATGCACTGCAGAAACTACAGCCACCAGCAGATCAACCAGAAATCAAATATATAGAACGCTACTGTAGGCTTCAAGAAGCTGTTTGTATTCTCCTATGGCTATTTTCTAGCCAAGTATCAAAGGAAGCACACTACTATGCCAGATGAGATGACACTGAGTTATTGCCTAATAGAAATCCAACCCCTACTGAATTTTGCCACTTCGGCCTTTGCTATGGATATGTGCGCCACTAAGCGCAGAACACAGCGGTCGCAAGTCTCACTACAAATTGCTCAGAATTGGCAAGTACATGCACTGCAGAAACTACAGCCACCAGCAGATCAACCAGAAATCAAATATATAGAACGCTACTGTAGGCTTCAAGAAGCTGTTTGTATTCTCCTATGGCTATTTTCTAGCCAAGTATCAAAGGAAGCACACTACTATGCCAGATGAGATGACACTGAGTTATTGCCTAATAGAAATCCAACCCCTACTGAATTTTCCCACTTCGGTCTTTGCTATGGATGTGTGTGCCACTAAGAGCTAAACACAACGGTAGCAAGTCCCCCTGCTAATTCCTCACAAAATGGTAAAAGATGCAAATTAAAATAAAAAAAGTAGAACGTTATTGTAGCCCTAAGAAGGGCTGTTGGGTTCTTTGAGAATCACTCCTGCCTAACAGTAAGCTAATAGAACACCCTAACGCTTTCCCTGACCAGCAGCAGCTCTCTCCCTAGCGGCATCCAGAGACAGAATGATCCGAGCAGCGCGGCCAGCGGCTAGTCTATCCCAGGGTCACCTGATCTGGCCAGCCAACCACTGCTATCGACGTGTAAGGGTACCACGTCATGCTGGGTGGAGTGCAGAGTCTCCTGGCTTGTGATTGGCTCTGTTTCTGGCCGCCAAAAAGCAAAACGGCGGGAGCTGCCATTTTCTCGAGCGGGCGAAGTATTCGTCCGAGTAACGAGCAGTTTCGAGTACCCTAATGCTCGACCGAGCATCAAGCTCGGACGAGCATGTTCGCTCATCTCTAGTCTAGAATATCTTGCTATATACACCTTAAAAACTGAAAATATATGTGTCAAATATTTTTCCAAAATCCAATTACACCAAACTTGTCATTTTGCTGTACTTGACAAAAATCAAAATGGGTAAAAAATATTTCAAAATGGGAATCTCTATAAATATACATCGAATCGAAAAACCAAAAATTATTTGACTAATATTTCTTAAAATGATACTAAATTTGACCCTGCATTTTCACTCCCCCAGGGGTAGAAACTATATAAACCAGGACCAGCAAAATGGGTGTACAAGCAGTTTTCTGTTCTCTTCAGGGACTGGTGTACACATGAGAGGCAAAATTAACTTAGCTTGATTAACTTCAGTCTCCTCCCCTATCAAATGCTCTTCATTAAGTGCTTGAATTTAGTAACATTGGAATTTCTTTTAGAAACATACTAGCTGTAGCTACCAGCGTTGCCCAGGATATTAAGTAACTGCTCTTAGCTACAACAAAATAGAATGGGTTAACAAATAATATTTTATATGTATCTATAGAATGTCTCTTTCTGTGGCTGTCTATGTGGCCATCACTCTCTTTCAGTGACTGTCTGTCGCCGGCAGTCTCTTTTAGTTACTGTCTGTCGCTGGCAGTCTCTTTCAGTGACTGTCTGTCTGTCTGTCGCTGGCAGTCTCTTTCAGTGACTGTCTGTCGCCAGCAGTCTCTTTCAGTGATTTTCTGTTGCCGGCAGCCTCTGAAACATTTTTACCTCAGACATTTCTGATAATATCCCCCTATCTCTGTATCCCTATCCATCTTACCTTACGCATAAGTTGTCTTCTACTCATTGGCTGTAGTAGCCAATCAAAGCTCAAAGCTCATATAAATGACCTGTGACAGAACAGCAATCAATCATGGCTCAGCTTCAACAGCAGCAGTAGCAGACAATGGTGGTTAATAAGTGGGTTTTGGAAAGCACAGGTTAAAAATTTTGACCAAATATGTCCCAAAACTCAAAACCCTACCTCAACCCTCTGGAGGTGGGGTTGGGGGAAACTTGAAAATCTTAAAGAGGACCTGTCACCCATAAAAAGGAGATGAAGGCGGTAATAAATTGCTTGTCTCTAACAGCTGAAGACTTGTACTGCTCCTGGTATCAGGAGCAGGAGAAGCAGCGGGACTATGGACATGCAACCAAAGTCAGTGGGCGATTGTAAATGAGTTAAACAAATTAGTTTGCATTTTTAAAGGTGTTGCCAGCAGTAGCTTCAACATAAACTTTATTAAATGAATAAATAACATGCACAATGTATGACAGCACCCCAGTGAGATCAGTAAGAATACAGCACTCTTTTGTTTTTGAACTTTTATGACAGGTTTTTGGATGCCGTTAGTTTTGTCCATCTGGAAATCTATTACAAAACAAAACATACAAAGGTGCAGAGTTGAAATAAATTCTGTGATCAAAGCGATTCATTTTTCCACACAAAGATGGAAGTAAAATACCATGGAAATTTACAAAGTATGAATATTATGGCTAAAGAGGTAAGCTAGATGGACATGCTTTTTCTACTATACTGTATATTCAATGTTTTTTTTTAAATTAAAAATACAGCATATAAAAACTAAATGGAAATGAAAGGAGCTTTAACTTTGTATCAAAATGGTTGACACATTACCACTTCTAAACCTGCTGTGTAAACCCTATTACAATACATGTATTTCTGCAGCATATGGTTGGGGTTTTATGTCCCATTCACTATGTTGTCACTTTTCAACCTTCTCTATAGTGTAATGTAAGAAAATCAAAGAAGTTCTGTAGCATATCTGAATAGAAAGGTTTCTTTATTTATGTATCCATTAATATTTTATTGTGTACATCATAGCATGAAAGGTAGGAGAAGAAGAAAGTCAAGCACACATGTGGACATTAAAAAGCACACCTTCCAGTCTGACCAGTCAGTGCATCTGCAACACAAAGTATTTATACACAAACTGAAAAACATACATATCAATAAATATATGACATTTTTAGAATTCATACCGCAGGGAAATCTACAATTCAGACTCAGGATCCTGAGGCTTCTCTTTGGAGGAGGAGTTTCCTCCAGCCTCCTCCATGGGCCAGTTTATATACCCCCTCTATGCCAAAGAAACGTAATATGGAGTAATCTCCTCCATGCACTTCAAGAAAATGTTTAGTAACCCCAGACACATTTTTGTGCTAATTTTTAATGCTTTTTATGTGCTCTGCTATTCTTGTTTTTTATTTGTGAACTGTAGATCCAACATAAATAGACATACAGACAGTGGGGGATATTTATCATACGCTGGCGCTCCTGCGTATGATCGCCCCGCCACTGCAAATTCGCAGCCCGATACATCAAGAGGTATCTGCCTCTTGATGTATCGGGCTGCCAGCAGCGCAGCGTTTATCGCCGGCAGCAGCGAGTGCGCAGGCGCGGGTACAGTAACGCCCCGCGCCGGCCCACTCCCGTCTGGCCGCGCCCCCCCGCTCGGCCGGCCGCGCCCCCCCTTCACGCCCCTTCACGCCCCACTGGCGTGAAGGTGGCAGATTGGGGAAAATAATCGCAAAAGCTAGCAATAAGCTAGCATTTGCGTTTATTTCAGGGCCTCTGCGCCACTGGCGGTGCGCAGAGGTCCTGATAAATATGCCCCAGTGCGTCTAATTCCATACACCACATGGTGCAAGTCATAGTTATATTGTAATTTTTTGAGGAGATAACACAACCTGTTTTTTCTTATTGTCGGCAAAGGGACATGTGTTACACCTAGAGCATCCGCACTAAAAAAATCCTCGTATGGACAACCAGGTGTGACCATCCGGTTTGGAAATGATCATATTGGGAGAAAGAGAATAGACAAATGTTTTACCACCCTGGTGAGCAACACATCTATATCCCTCTTTAAGAACTTGTCATAAAACTGTGTCTTGATTTAGCATGGTATATATTTACAAATAATATTTCTGATACAATTAAATTGTGGACTATAAGGAGTTCTGAAAGTGGGCAAATTGATTTAATCTTTATTAGTTATTTTTGGTTTTGGTTTTAATAAATTGGAACTTTTCACAGTTTTTACCTTGTTCACTATCCAAGAGCAGCCTTGTGATATTAATTTTTGTTTTGTTATAAAGCTCTGTTGATCAAAATTAGGTAAATACAGATTTTATTCACCATATGGAATGGCCATAATGGTATGAATTGGGTGACAGCTAGAAGCACAAAGAATGGAAAAATCATGTTTCTCTACCACCAGGCTACAAATAATATTGCCAGAAAGGATGAAAAGTTAGGGGGCTCCCCAAATTTGCATGTAATATTCATCAATAAACATAAAGACATTGGGGCAGATTTATCAAGCTGTCTGAAAGTCAGAATATTTCTAGTTGCCCATGGCAACCAATCACAGCTCAGCTTTCATTTTCATGAATATTTTAAATGGGAGCTGTGATTGGTTGCCATGGGCAACTAGAAATATTCCGACTTTCAGACAGCTTGATAAATATTCCCCATTGGGTCTGAAGGAGTTCCCGAAGGTGCATGATCCAACGACAATGCACTGTGCTGTGATTCACTAAGATCGTGTGTCCGATATGCTGCTTGTGTCGCTTCCCCGATCTGGTCCGCCGGAGTTTACCTTCTTTCTCCTGGTGCATGTAAGTGCATTGAATGCAACACAATTTTAAAGTAAAATCCTGCGGTTTGCCCGAATAAGTTGGATCGTCCAACGGCCTGTCCCCCGATTTGTGTCACATGAAAGCTGGGGTGGCTGAACCAAAATCTGATCTTGTGCGCTAAAATCCCCTTCTAAATGTCTGTCCCAGCAGCGTAAATCCTACAACATCGGAATATCCGACTAAAATGCGGTCCGTGGGACCCTTAGTAAATAAGCCCCATTGTATTTCAAAAGAAAAGATATTGCAATAATGAAAAAGTCCAATTCATACATACTGTATCTCTGCAAATGATGTTCTATAGCAACCAGTTCTAAATGGTGGGGAATACATGAATATAGGTTGACTACATCAAGTCAAAAAGCTGTATGTTTCTTTCCATATGAAATTTTCAAATGTCCTAAGAACATCAGTGATATCCCAGAGTTCAATGAACCAGGGTTGAAGATGTGAATCAACCCGGGCACAATGAGAGAACCAATGCCCGAGATGATCGGGCACAATGGGGGCAGAAATATATCTTTGTGCTTCTTTGGTAAGCCATGAAAGATGGGCATGTATGGATATTCAACCAACAAATATCCAACCAAAGAAGCAGCAGCACTCCACGTCAGGGTTCAAAGGTATTTAATCACCAAGTGAAAGGAAAGCTTAGCTTAGCTTAGCTAAGCTTAGCTTAGCTTTCCTTTCACTTGGTGATTAAATACCTTTGAACCCTGACGTGGAGTGCTGCTGCTTCTTTGGTTGGATATTGGAATACAGCGGTCTTGGATCGGACCTGCCGTAGCCTGCACCCATCGGGTTGAACCCTTTTTTTACTGTGCCGCCCACCTACATATACTGCAACCAACAAATATGATGCTATACTCTTACTGAGAACACCCAAACTTTCACCTTCACAGATAATTCACTTCAACACATTCTTAATTTCTGAAGTAGGATCATTTTTAACCCCTTAATGACCTGGCCCTTTTTAGTTTTTTCACTTCCAATTTTCACTCCCCAGGCCCAAAAATCAATATCTTTTTAATTTTTCCACGTAAAGAGCTCTGTGATAACATGTTTTCTGCTTAACAAATTGCACTTCATAGTGATGGTGTTGTGTACTGGGAAGTGGGAGAAAAAATCCAAATGCAGTGAAAATGGTGAAAAAAATGCATGTGCGCCATGCATTTTTGTGGGCTTGTGGGCTTGGTTTTTTACAGCTTTCACTGTGTGCCCCAAATGACATGTCTACTTTATTCTTTGGGTCAGTGCAATCACGGGGATATCAAATTTTTAAAGGTTTTATAATGTTTTCATACATTCACAAAGAATTTAAACCTCCTGTACAAAAAATTTCCCTAAGGCAAATTTCCCTTATTCGGACAAGTCAAAAAGCTGCAAAAAATTGGTCTAAAAACATTGATAACTGTGGTGCAAGGTAAACCTTAGTATGGAGCACCAACCATAGGGAAACAAATATAAATGTACCGTATATAATAATAATTCTTTATTTATATAGCACACACAGATTACGCAGTGCTGCACAAGCATGCCAAATTGGTCTCTGACCCCATGGGGTTCACAATCTAAACAACCTAATGTTTTGGAGTGTGGGAGGAAACCGGAGTACCTGGAGGAAACCCAAGCAAACACGGAGAGAACATACAAACTCTTTGCAGATGTTGACCTGGGTGGGATTTGAACCCAGGACCCCAGTGCTACAAGGCAGAAGTGCTACTCACTCAGCCACCATGCCGACCTATATATTTAAAAGTAGACACTACTTCAGGGAAAACACAAAAGTATGATTATGCTATTTGCTAGATGATTAACATAAAATATCAACATCAGAATACGTAATACAAATAAGGTAACCTAGTATCATAGAGCATACAGTAGGTGCTTGTATTTAATAAAATTGTATACTTATTCTATCATTTAGGGATGTACAGGTTAAACCACATGACCAGTGCTCGGTTTAAGAGATAGTGATCAGGTTATAAACAAAATGCTTTCTCTCTGTACACAATGGTAAGATGTATAAATAGTTGCTGGGTCCTTTTAGGTCCAGCTTATGTCCACTCTATACTTCGAGGTTCGAAGAGTTAGCATGCCAAACCTCTGACTCTAACTCCGACTCCACAGCCTTTCTTATACTTGTGCCGATAGTTCAGCTTTTGGAATTGTCTTTCCATTATAATATAAGTATTATCAGGTTATCAGGAGATCCCTCTTCCAATCATAGACATAACTAGAAGCTAGGGGTGTTCATTTGATGGATTGGCTGTTTTCCACAACATCCTACAATACATGCCGGTCAGACAGCCAAACCCCACCACCGAACATGGACATAAAGTCCACTCATCTCTAGACCTGCTCACTATCTCTAACACCTAGCACTGGCCATTCTGGTTTAGGGATAACACGTGCCATTTTTGGATGAACGTCTGGTACGTTCAAAATTTGAAGCTTAAAAGGGGTTTTCCCATGAAAGAAAATTCTCAAATTTCAATCCCCTAGTGATGTTTACACAAAAAAGATCATTTTTAACCAATTATTTTACAATTTTAGTCAGTTTTGTTGCTGTTTTATCTCATATTACTCAGTGATGGTCAGTGTAAATCTGGGAATGTAGGCAGGGTCTCTCTAATCCCTGTAGTGCTATGAGATGCCTTGTGCTGACATTGTGGTTAGAGTATAAGGGTAAAAGGTTTATATATACTTTCATTCAGCTTCTGAACATCCACTAGTATCTGTTACATCTGACAAGAGAGAAGAAACAGGTCAGAGATGAGATGATGAGATCCATGAGATGCATATTACACACAATGACACAGTCAGCTCTGCTACATCTCTGCGCTGGCATCTGTAAAATGCTGTATTTTTGTTATTAACAGTAAATTCAAGAATGTGTTATTTTGTTAACCTGAGTCCATTTTAAAAACTTGTCTTTGTGGAAATAACCCATTAAGAATTTGTTATAAATTTTTTGTCAGCATTAAAACTGTAAATGATACATATGAAAAAATAAGCTACTACAATGGTTTCAATGTATATATTAGACTCGAAATTCCATACAGCAGTGGAAAGTAAAAGGATGGAATATGACCTCTGTAGGTTCTCCTTTCGTGTAGCATTAGAGGGAGCAGGGATATAATTGCAATACAAACTATTACTAATGGGTCACGCACAAGTTCAGGTTTGTTGGGTAGCAGTGAATACAAAGTATCATTGTGGTCAACATAATACTCAGGTGAAAAAACCTCTTATAGCCTTTCATTTTTCACTCTATAGCTTGTGAAATGAAGTGTAGTCTGTGTATTGTCTAAATTTTATATGGGGAATATATAATGCATGCATCAAATATTTAGTGATAAATGCTTGCAATCTATCACCAAGTACGAAGGACTGCATGCTCAGTAGATTTTCAATGCTATGAAGAATCCTCCTGAGAAATATTATGAAATTACAGGTCCTTTATTTACTTGGCTTCGGGATCCAGCATATGCTGCTCTCATGTCACTGACAAGCATCTGATGTACTGTATGTTTATGCTTGTAAAGAGGGTTTAAGACGTTCCATCTTTAGGAACAATGATATGTTTATTTGGCATTTTGCTGAAATTAAGAAAAAAAATGTATACATACCACTGAAAACTCAGCATTCTTACTTTTTTCCCTTTGTTTTACTCTTTGTGTATTTCCAAGTGTGTTTTTAATTTTTTTTTTAGTTTCAACAAGATTTTATTGAAGTAAAAGCATAAAAGCGCCTTAGGTCATGGCATAACCTATGCCCCACGCAGGGGGATCTTATAGAAGTGGGTTCAGAGTGATGCATAATCAGCAACTATATTAAACAAACTGAACAAATGAATGGGGAAAGGGGGGGGGCAAAGTGTTGGGGAGGGTTGGATTAACTTGATAGAGTTAGTACAAGATGAGTATAGGTGGTCGCTAAAGGTGAGAGTGGTAACAAACATACGTATTGGTAAGCCATGCATAATCTATCAATGTCCTTAAGGGGTCAAAGTCAGAGCCCTATCAAGGGTAGGTGAGCCCTGTGCAGCGATCCATGGGTTCCAAATACATTCAAATACAGGAAGTCTGTATGTCCGGTTTTTTTTCACCACAATAAATGACAGATGTTTTCCATTTTGCCGCTATATGGATTCTAGTTGCCAACGCTATAAACTGAGTCAATCGATGTGCTTTATTTTTATCCCATAGAAGGAGTAAAGCTGGGGTTACCGGGGTTGCATTACCGAATACAGAGCAGATAAGGGTCTTAACATTGTTCCAGAGAGAGGCAACCAGGGGTCAGTGCCACCAAATGTGGGCCATATCACCCAGTGTATTACAGCCTCTGAAGCAGATATTGGGTAGGTGGGGATACATAGTTGCCAGAGGGGCGGGAATGTACCAATCTCTATGTAGTAAACTAAGGGAGGTCTCCGTCAATGATACCTGCTGGAAGCCCTTTGCTAGAGTGGAGCAAAAATGTCCCTATCTCACCATGGATCGTTCACAGCCTAAATCTGATTCCCACTGATTGCGACTTGATGTCTGGGGGAGGGGCGTTAAAGATTGAGATTTTGCCTACAGACCTCCTAGGTGCCTAATGTGGAATATGCCTTTTGCCTCCCACCACCTGAGTACCCCACATTCCACTCCTGGGGGTAAGTTGGGGTTATTAAACAATGGTAATAATGGAGAGGGGTTTGATTGTAGCTTTTTTTGGAATCTAATGAAACCCCAAGTTTTAAATAGTGTAGTGAGAAAGGGGAAGTGGCATTAGTGGTGCGTAATTCCAGCGGAATTATGTGGGCTTGTGGGTAGTTAAGCGTTAAGTATTTGATCTAGTGATATAGTATTTTTAATCCAAAGGAATCAGTTAGAGCTGATTGTTTCCTTTGAGAAAGGTGCATGTACAAAGCTTCGGACTTGTCCATGTTGACCTGAAACTGAGTAAAATCAATTATTATTGATGGATAGGAATAATCAATAATAATAATGGATAGGAATCTGCAAAGAGACGGACCTTATAGGTATCATTTGTTGTTTGGAGGCCTTGGATGTTGGAATTTGCTCTTTCTGGAGACAATGGGTATCCCTGACGTGTGCCTCTGGCAATGTTAATGGGGTTGAGTCTGGGGAGCTTAAGATAGGCTACTGGTTGATCATAAAGCAGGTTAAGGGTAGCTATAAACTCCGGTGGGAAGCCAAAGCGTTCTAGAGTTGCAAACAAATAGGGCCAAAGAATCGTGTCAAAAGTTTTTTCTATATCTAGGGAGAGCATTAGTAGGTGGGTGTGTGACTGGTTTGCAGAATGTATGATGTTTAGGTTCTTTTGAATATTGTCTGGTGCTTAGCGGGATGGGGTGAAGCCCACATGATCTCTATGGATAAATGCTGGGAGGAAAAGGTTAATTCGTAGTGCTAAGAGGTAAACAATTTCCAATCCAAATTTAGTAAGGGAAATGGGCCTATACTTACTGGGTGAAGGGGATCTTAATTTGGCTTGGATATAACCATTACATGTGCAGGGTAAAAATTTTGCAGCATTTGTTCTCCCTGTAGGACAGCATTACAGTAGGTTCGGATATGTGGGAGGAGAATGGGAGGAAATTTTTTGTAATATGTGACCGAGAGGCCAACTGGACTATACAGCCAGCCAGACCCCATGTAGTATACAGCCAGCCTGCCCCCATATAGTATACAGCCAGCCAGCCCCCATGTAGTATACAGCAAGCCCCCAGTAGTATACAGCCAGCCTGCCCCCATGTAGTATACAGCCTGCCAGCCCCCGTGTAGTATACAGTAAGCCCCTAGTAGTATACAGCCTGCCCCCCCAGCACTTAAAAAAATAAACTTATATACTCACCCTCCAATGCTCGGTGTGGCTCCCCGATGTTGGCTCGGCTTTCTTTCTTCTGCACTGCTCCTCTTCTTTCTTCTTTATCTGTCAGCATGGACGTGGCCATGTTTTCTTCCAGCAGGTGCATACTATGACGCGCACGCTGCTGACGTCATAGTATGCGCCGGCCGGAAGATAACATGGCAGCGTCCATGCTGGCAGTTAAAGAAGACAGAAGAAATAAGAGGAGCCTCGTGGAAGAAAGAAGACGAGCTGACATCGGGGACATCGGGGAGCCCCGTTGAGCATCGGGACACTGAAGGGTGAGTATATAAGTTTATTTTTTTATAGTCTCGTGTATAAGCCGAGGGGACTTTTTAAGCTTTGATTTCACAGCACTAGAGATGAGCGAGCACTAAAATGCTCGGGTACTCGTTATTCGAGACGAACTTTTCCCGATGCTCGAGTGCTCAAGTCAATGGGAGACTCGGAGACTCAAGGGGACCAAGGGTCTGCACAGGGAACCTTGGCCAAACACCTGGGAACCTCAGAAAAGGATGGAAACACCACGGAAATGGACAGGAAACAGCAGGGGCAGCATGCATGGATGCCTCTGAGGCTGCTTAATCGCACCATTATGCCAAAATTATGGGCAACAGCATGGCCGTGACAGAGTGACCGAATGAGGCTAGATAGCATCTAAAACATCCAATAATTGACCCTGAATGCGACATACCCTAAATGGACTCCTATGTGAACAAAAGGTTGACGGTATATTTAGTCGATAACACAGCATGGTGGCGACATAGTGATCAAGTTCCATAACGTATCTGGTGAAACACCCGAAAAATGAGGCTGACACAGCTCTTTTGATAAGGGGACGACATGTGGAGGCAGCCATAGAGACGACTTCCATGATTAAGAGCGACAGTATGGGGCATTCATATTGCGCTGCTATGATTGCAACTTCAGGTCTCCAGCATGGCGGTGACAGATGGGCCGAGTTCCACTATGTATCTGGTGAAACACCTGAAAATTCTGCCTGACACAGCTCGTTTGATAAGGGGATGATGTGCTGCATATCCTCTCGTGCTCCAGCGTCTGGGGTATAGAGAGTTGAAATGAGACATTGGTGGACGCTGTGGAGGATCGTGGAGGCAAAATGGACAGGAAACAGCAGAGGCAGCATGCATGGATGCCTCTGAGGCTGCCTAATCTTGGGATGGAGCTGGCGGTCCACTGCCAGGCGAGATTTCGCCTGTCCAAGCCCCTGTCTCTCGGCTCCTCCCCACCCAAAATGGGCCTGGGGGTCAGAAGCGTTTACTTTGAAAAAATTATAATTTTCAAAGCAGGCCGGGTCGTTTGAATATTTCACCTAGGAATAATGGAATAGCATAGTGGTTCTATTTTGAATTGTTTTTACGGAAATGGTTCCATGATTAAGAGCGACAGTATGGGGCATCCATATTGCGCTGCTATGATTGCAACTTCAGGTCTCCAGCATGGCGGCGACAGATGGGCCGAGTTCCACTATGTATCTGGTGAAACACCTGAAAACTCTTCCTGACACAGCTCGTTTGATAAGGGAACAATGTATGGAGGCAGTGAACTAGTAGTAGATTAAAGGTGCTGCAGTTAAAACTATGTTAGTTGGATCTTGAGATGGAGCTGGCGCTCTGCTGCCAGGCGAGCTTTCGCCAATCCAAGCCCCTGTCTCTAGGTAACTCCCCAAACAGCACTTCTAAGAACCTTTTGTATAAGATCAAGTGTAGTAGCGTTCTTATAAGTTTGGGATATGGCGGGTGAGGGGAATGTAAACAGATGCGCAAGAAGCGCTGAAATAATATCGGTAAATGATAAAAGTTTGCCAGTATATTTTGTGGATTACACAGCAGGGTGGCGACAAAGTTAACAAGTTTGATGTGGAAGCCATGAAAACAACCCAAAATTCTGCCTGACACAGCTCGTTTGATAAGGGGACCATGTATGGAGGCAGTGAACTAGTAGTAGATTAAAGGTGCTGCAGTTAAAACTATGTTAGTTGGATCTTGAGATGGAGCTGGCGCTCCGCTGCCAGGCAAGCTTTTGCCAATCCAAGCCCCTGTCTCTAGGCTACTCCCCAAACAGCACTTCTAAGAACCTTTTGTATAAGATCAAGTGTAGTAGCGTTCTTATAAGTTTAGGATATGGCGGGTGAGGGGAATGTAAACAGATGCGCAAGAAGCGCTGAAATAATATCGGTAAATGATAAAAGTTTGCCAGTATATTTTGTGGATTACACAGCAGGGTGGCGACAAAGTTAACAAGTTTGATGTGAAAGCCATGAAAACAACCCAAAATTCTGCCTGAAATAGTTCGTTTGATAAGGAGACCATGTATGGAGGCAGCTATATGGACGACTTTTGGAGGCAGCTATGGTGATGACGTGTAGAGGTAGCAATGGAGACAACGTGTGGAGCCAGCTAAAAAGACGACATGTGGAGGCTGCTATGGAGACAATTTAATTAGGATAGTGCCTGTATGTGGCAGTCCAAAAAAGTTTTCAAACCAGAGGAGCAGGTAGGTGGTCCTCCAGAAAAATTAAATAGTTGAGTGCCTGTATGTGGCACTCCCAAAAATTGCTTAAAACAAAGGACCGGGTAGGTGGCCCTCCAGAAAAATTAAATACATAGAGTACTATAGCTAGAGCCAGAGCCAAAAAATAGCCAGTTTCCTATGCTTTAGTGTAAAAAGAGGAGGAGAAGGAGGACAATGAGGAGGAGGAGTGCATACATTATTCAGGTTGAGCTTCTTTCACCTGGTGGAGAATGAAAATGCGGAGAAATCCAGGCTTTATTTATCTTGATAAGCGTCAGCCTGTCAGCGCTGTCAGTCGACAGGCGTGTACGCTTATCGGTGATGATGCCACCAGCTGCACTGAAAACCCGCTCGGACAACACGCTAGCAGCAGGGCAGGCAAGAACCTCCAAGGCGTACAGCGCCAGTTCGTGCCACATGTCCAGCTTTGAAACCCAGTAGTTGTAGGGAGCTGTGTGATCATTTAGGACGATGGTATGGTCAGCTACGTACTCCCTCACCATCTTTCTGTAAAGATCAGCCCTACTCTGCCGAGACTGGGGACAGGTGACAGTGTCTTGCTGGGGTGACATAAAACTGGCAAAGGCCTTGCCAGTGCTGGAAAAGCTGCCTGCTCGCCTACTCTCCCTCGCTACTTGTCCCGCAGAAGTATGCCCTCTGCCGCTAGCGCTGTCAGAAGGGAAATACTTTTTCAGCTTGTGCACCAGGGCCTGCTGGTATTCATGCATTCTCACACTCCTTTCCTCTCCAGGGATGAGAGTGGAAAGATTTTGCTTGTACCGTGGGTCCAGGAGAGTGAATACCCAGTAATCGGTGCTGGAATAAATTCTTTGAACGTGAGGGTCACGGGATAGGCAGCCTAGCATGAAATCTGCCATATGTGCCAGAGTCCCAACGCGCAAGAATTCACTCCCCTCGGCGCACCTTCGTGAGCAAATCAGACAGACTGGGGTATGTCTTGAGGAAACGCTGAACTATGAGATTTAACACATGGGCCAGTCATGGCACATGTGTCAGTCTGCCGAGTTGCAGAGCCGCCACCAGGTTACGGCCATTGTCACACACAACCATGCCTGGCTTCAGGTTAAGCGGTGCCAGCCACAGATCAGTCTGCGCCGTGATGCCCTGTAATAGCTCTTGGGCGGTGTGCCTTTTATCGTCTGGGCTCAGCAGTTTGAGCACCGCCTGCTGTCGCTTAGCGACGGCACTGCTGCTGTGCCTAGAGCTACCGACTGATTGCGCCATGCCCACGGATGGTAATTCGGAGGAGGAGGTGGAGGAGGGGTGGGAGGAGGAGGAGGCATAGTAGGCCTTTGAGACCTGGACCGAGGTAGGCCCCGCAATCCTCGGCGTCGGCAGTATATGAGCAGCCCCAGGGTCAGACTCGGTCCCAGCCTCCACCAAGTTAACCCAATGTGCCGTCAGCGATATATAGTGGCCTTGCCCAGCAGCACTCGTCCACGTGTCCGTGGTCAGGTGGACCTTGTCAGAAACGGCGTTGGTCAGGGCACGGATGATGTTCTCTGACACGTGCTTGTGCAGGGCTGGGACGGCACATCGGGAAAAGTAGTGGCGGCTGGGGACCGAATACCGAGGGGCGGCCGCCGCCATGAGGTTTCGAAAGGCCTCGGTCTCTACCAGCCTATAGGGCAGCATCTCCAGGCTAAGCAACTTGGAGATGTGGACGTTGAGGGCTTGGGCGTGTGGGTGGGTTGCGCTATACTTCCTTTTGCGCTCCAGTGTCTGGGGTATGGAGAGCTGAACGCTGGTGGATGCTGTGGAGGATCGTGGAGGCGGAGATGGGTTTTCGCACGGGAGGTGTTTGGGCCGTGGTCCTGGGCAGGGGGCTGACTAGCAGATGACACAGGGGAAGGAGCAGTGGTGTGCACGGCCAGAGGTGAACGGGCTTGGTGCCATTGAGTGGGGTGTTTAGCATTCATATGCCTGCGCATACTGGTGGTAGTTAAGCTAGTAGTGGTGGAACTCCTGCTGATCCTGGTTTGGCAAAGGTTGCACACCACAGTCCGTTGGTCATCCGGTGTTTCTTTAAAGAACCTCCAGACTTCTGAAAATCTAGCCCTCGCCACGGGAGCTTGACTACGGGCAACATTTGGCGCTGATGCACCAGCTCTGGCCCTGCCTCTCCGTCTGGCCCCACCACTGCCTCTTCCAACCTGTTCTGCTATAGGACTCGCCTCCGTCTCAGAAGCACTGTGTTCACCCGGCCTATCAACCCAGCTTGGGTCTGTCACCTCATCATCCTCCGATCCCTCAGTCTGCTCCCCCCTCGGACTTCCTGCCCTGACAACAACTTCACCACTGTCTGACAACCGTGTCTCCTCATCGTCCGACACTTCTTTACACACTTCTTCCACTACGTCAATAATGTCATCATCACCCACAGACTGTGACCGGTGGAAAACCTGGGCATCGGAAAATTGCTCAGCAGCAACCGGACAAGTGGTTTGTTACTGTGGGAAGGGTCCAGAAAACAGTTCCTCAGAGTATGCCGGTTCAAATGCCAAATTTTGCTGGGAGGGGGCAGACTGGGGAGAAGGAGGCTGAGGTGGAGGAGCTGGAGGAGTGCTGATTTCGGTGACATGGGTGGACTGCGTGGAAGACTGACTGGTGGACAAATGGCTAGAAGCATTGTCCGCAATCCACGACATCACCTGTACGCACTGTTCTGGCCTCAACAGTGCTCTACCACGAGTCCCAGTAACTTGAGACATGATGAACCTAGGGAGTGTAGCTCTGCGGCGTTCCCCTGCTCCCTCATCAGCAGGTGGTGTCTCACCCCGCCCAGGACCACGGCCTCTGACCCCTGCAGTAGGTGGACGCCCACGTCCACGCCCTCGTCCTCTACCCCTAGCCCTCGGGTTAAACATTTTTAAAATTAAAGTGTAAACTTCAAATTTTTTTTTTTGTGTTTTTTTGTGTTTTTTTTTTTAAACAAAACTATGCTATCCTATTGCTATGGCTAGTTTCTAACCTACACTGACAGCACACAAATGGATTTTGTGCTGTGCCTGATGACTTTGAGCTATAAAAAGAAATAAAGGTAAAAAAAAAATAAATCAGCAGACTCTGCCTAATTCTAATCAAACCCCTAATAAATTGTCCCACTTCGGTGTTTGAGGTGGATATGCGTGTCACTAAGAGCTAAACACAACGGTCGCAAGTCTCCCAGCAAATTCCTCACAATATGGTACTAGCTGCACTACTAATGCCAGCAAGCCCAGCCACAAGCAAACAAAAGAAAGGAAAATATAACGCTATTGTAGGCCTAAGTAAGCCGTTGGGGTTCTCCTATGGCTATTTTCTAGCCTACAGTGAAAGCACACTGCTTTGAAATATGACTTTGAGCTATAAAAAGAAATAAAGGTAAAAAAAAATAAATCAGCAGACTGCCTAATTCTACTCAAACCCCTAATAAATTGTCCCACTTCGGTGTTTAAGGTGGATATGTGTGTCACTAAGAGCTAAACACAACGGTAGCAAGTCTCCCTGCAAATTCCTCACAATATGGTACTAGCTGCACTACTAATGCCAGCAAGCCCAGCCACAAGCAAACAAAAAAAAGTAAAATAAAACGTTATTGTAGCCCTAAGAAGGGCTGTTGGGTTCTTGTAAAATCACTCCTGCCTAACACTATTCTAATAGAACAGCCTAACGCTTTCCCTGACCAGCAGCAGCTCTCTCCCTAGCGGCATCCAAACAGAGAATGATCCGAGCAGCGCGGGCAGGGGCTAGTTTATTCCAGGGTCACCTGATCTGGCCAGCCAACCACTGCTATCAACGTGTAAGGGTACCACATCATGCTGGGTGGAGTGCAGAGTCTCCTGGCTTGTGATTGGCTCTGTTTCTGGCCGCCAAAAAGCAAAATGGCGGGAGATGCCATTTTCTCGAGCTGGCGAAATACTCGTCCGAGCAACGAGCAGTTTCGAGTACGCTAATGCTCGAATGAGCATCAAGCTCGGACGAGTATGTTCGCTCATCTCTACACAGCACCATTAAGCATCAGAAACCTTACAAAACACAAGGATCGTTCAGTTATGCACACTGCCGATAACATACCAGGAGTGTCTCCACGTCTTAAGATCCACTCCATTTAGATCTTGAAACAGCAAATAAAGTGAATTAAACCTTTGACTGCAACGCCTCTTCTTGCAAAGTGCATAGGTCAGTAATGTCACTGGTTTGTATAGAGGACCATTCATAAAGAGGATTACCCCAAAAAAAAGAAGAAGCATCATTCAACTCAACAATAGTGGTCTCTCGGCAAATAAAATTGCCAAACTGTATCATGTGTGTTCCACAATTGGAAGGATATAAAATTAAAGGGGCTTTTCAAGTTTATTAAAAAGAATCAACATGGGGAGGCTACATAAAAAAATAAACATATAGGTGGTCATTTACTAAGGGCCCGAATCGCGTTTTTCCGTCGTGTTACCCGAATTTTTCCGATTTGCGCCGATTTTCCCTTAATTGCCTCGGGGTTTTGGCGTACGCGATCGGATTGTGGCGCATCGGCGCCGGCATGCACACAACGGAAATCGGGGGCGTGGCTGTGCGAAAACCCAACGGATTCGAAAAAAAACGCAGCATTTAAAAAAAAAAAGGGTTGCTTGACACGCGCTTACCTGCACCCAGGGTAGGACGGTGAACTTCAGTGCATTCCGATGAAATTCAGCGCAGCAGCGACACCTAGTGGACATTGGGGGAACTACCTTGGTGAATCGCCGGAAGACCGGAATCCTCCACACAGAATGCGCCGCTGGATCGCGAACGGACCGGGTAAGTAAATATGCCCCATATTCTTATTTTGCTTTTGTCAAATGCAACTGTCCGTCAGTGCCGTACCTTTATTTATGGGCACGGCAGGCAACTTCTGCCAGCTTCAAACGTCCACCAGTTCCCTGTCCCAGCAAGTGATATACATTGAAACTATTGCTATATCAGGCGCTGGGACAGAGCCATATGTTTACTGTCATATTTATAATAAGTCTCATATAGCCTTAGACAGTAACATCTAATAAAGCAGAATAGGTGGCTAAAGTTAGGCCACTTGCTGCTGAGAAGTCCCTACCTGCTTCCTACTTCTACTCATAACAGGAAGCTGTCCAGGAATGAGTACACAGAAAGTGATGCAGATACAGCTCATTTGGGACAATGGACAAAGATCAAAACCCTACTTATATCCACATAGTAAGGGTACATTCACATAGCGGTATGCCCGCCGTAGAGAATAGCGGCGTACAGCCGCACACACGCCAGAAGATAGAGCATGCTCTATCTTTTTGCGGTGTGCGGCCGGGATCGGTGCCACACGTGTGTGGCACCGTATCTGCGCCGCACCGCTATTGCCGTCTATGGGGACGTACATGTGGCCGCAAATTTGCGGCCGCATGTACATCCCCGCAGACGGCCATGTGAATGTGCCCTAAATATCTGTCTTCAAATTGGGTAACTGTGAGATGGTATCTTCTCCTAGGAGATTACTGTCAAACTTTCACCTGTGATGGAATAAGTCAAAGTTAGTGATGAGCGGACCTGTTAAGGTTCAGGTTTGGCAAGGATTGGCAGAACCCAAACTAAAGGTTAGGTTTGGGTAGCAAACCCAGACCAAGAAACTCATCACCACTGGTAACACCCACAATTGGTACCATCTACCCTTAAAATGCCCTTTAAATGGTGGTAGCAAAGCGATGATACATGGGAAAACAAAGGCATGAACTTGCCACTGGCATTGCAATAGTCACTGCCTGAGATTTTAACAGCAGGTGGTCAGCCCGAACAAAGAACTTCTGTCTGAAGTTTGGATTTGGGGTCCCGAACCTGCAATGTTTGTCACAGACCCAAGTCATAATACATTTTTTTGCGGATTCATGTAGTATGTAATTTTTTGTATGCCTCATTGTAAAATCTAGTTGTTTTGCTTTGTATGAAATCTGATAATTTTGCTATGTGACATTTTTTATTTACATTTATATAATGTACATATATACCAGATTTTTCAGTGATTGAGAATTCACCTCTATACATTTTTATTCTCTTGACATATGCAATAATGAAGCCTCCAGATCTGAGCTGCTCACAATTTTATGAGACTCTGGGGTCTGCAATACCATATAATTATAAATTAAATATACATTCTCACATGACAGATGATATAAATGAAATCTATAATGTTCTCTGGGAAGCCCAAGAGTTCACATTGATATCAATACAAGGTGACTTCTTTTCTATCAAATACAAAGGAAATCTTTAGGGCTAACATTTTCAAGGGTTTTCTTTTTGTATGTATTATAAAAATAATAAATATAACGTATATACTCAAGTATAAGCCAACCTGAGTACAGTCAGTCTTCGGGTTACGTACCAGATAGGTTCTGTAGGTTTGTTCTTAAGTTGAATTTGTATGTAACTTGGAACTGTATATTTTATACTTGGAATACCAGACAAATTTTTTTTGGTCTCTGTGACAATTGGATTTTAAAAATGTTGGATTGTCATAAGAACCAGGATTTACAATAAAACTTAATTGCAGACATTTTTAATAACTATTATAGCTGTTTATTGTAGCCTAGTGCTAAAGTAGAGTAAATAACCAATTACCAGAGGTAATTGTAAGTCAGGTGTTCTTAAGTAGGGGACAGTCTGTATAAGCTGAGGCACCTAATTTTACCACAAAAACTTAGAAAACCTATTGACTCGAGTATGAGCCTAGGGTAGGAAACATATATAGCCAAGAATATAGCCAGCAAGCCCCCAGTAGTATATAGCCATCCAGCCCCCAATGGTATATAGCCAGCCAGCTGCCAGTAGTATATAGCTAGCCCCCTGTAGTACATCGCCAGCCAGACCCTTGAAGTATATAGCCAGCTAGCCCCCTATAGTATATAGCCAGCCACCTCCCTGTGGTATATAGCTATCTCCATGTAGTATATAGCCAGCCTCTTGTAGTATATAGCCAGCCCCCAGTAAAGAATAGAAAGCCCCCTGTAATATATAGCCAGCCAGCCCCCTGGAGAATATAGCCAGCCAGCCCCCAATATTCCCAGCACATAAAAAATAAACTGAGTACTTACCATTCCCAGGCAGCTCCTCTTCTTTCTTCATGTGCTTCATGTGCTTCTTCTTTCTTCACAGCGTCAGGTCAGTGAAAGGTCCGTGCGCACAGCCCGGCCGGTACAAACTATGATGTCAGCAGTGGCACATGAAGAAAGAAGAGGAGCTGCCTGGGGCATCAGAATGGCGAGCACTCAGTTTATTTCTATTTTTGTTTAAAAATTCAGCTAAAAAACTGATTCTCGGGTATATATGGTATAATATTCAACTATATATTTTTCTGCTTCCATTAAAATAATGAACATTCAACTATAAGTTGACTAGATGTACATTGCTTATGCTTGTACAGTCACATTTCCTTCACATACCTAATCTTGCAAATTAATTTTGAGTATAAGCTATTACATGTATGTACGCAAGAGATATTATTTACTTGTATTCTTGTACATTGGCTACATAAAGACTCACACCGTGTCTCGCCGCACCACAAACATGTGTTGAGTGAACACGCCACAAATTATAGAACAGGTCTAGAGATGAGCGAACATGCTCGTCCGAGCTTGATGCTCGGTCGAGCATTAGGGTACTCGAAACTGCTCGTTACTCGGACGAATACTTCGCCCGCTCGAGAAAATGGCAGCTCCCGCCGTTTTGCTTTTTGGCGGCCAGAAACAGAGCCAATCACAAGCCAGGAGACTCTGCACTCCACCCAGCATGACGTGGTACCCTTACACGTCGATAGCAGTGGTTGGCTGGCCAGATCAGGTGACCCTGGGATAGACTAGCCGCTGGCCGCGCTGCTCGGATCATTCTGTCTCTGGATGCCGCTAGGGAGAGAGCTGCTGCTGCTCAGGGAAAGCGTTAGGGTGTTCTATTAGCTTACTGTTAGGCAGGAGTGATTCTCAAAGAACCCAACAGCCCTTCTTAGGGCTACAATAACGTTCTACTTTTTTTATTTTAATTTGCATCTTTTACCATTTTGTGAGGAATTAGCAGGGGGACTTGCTACCGTTGTGTTTAGCTCTTAGTGGCACACATATCCATAGCAAAGACCGAAGTGGGAAAATTCAGTAGGGGTTGGATTTCTATTAGGCAATAACTCAGTGTCATCTCATCTGGCATAGTAGTGTGCTTCCTTTGATACTTGGCTAGAAAATAGCCATAGGAGAATACAAACAGCTTCTTGAAGCCTACAGTAGCGTTCTATATATTTGATTTCTGGTTGATCTGCTGGTGGCTGTAGTTTCTGCAGTGCATGTACTTGCCAATTCTGAGCAATTTGTAGTGAGACTTGCGACCGCTGTGTTCTGCACTTAGTGGCGCACATATCCATAGCAAAGGCTGAAGTGGCAAAATTCAGTAGGGGTTGGATTTCTATTAGGCAATAACTCAGTGTCATCTCATCTGGCATAGTACTGTGCTTCCTTTGATACTTGGCTAGAAAATAGCCATAGGAGAATACAAACAGCTTCTTGAAGCCTACAGTAGCGTTCTATATATTTGATTTCTGGTTGATCTGCTGGTGGCTGTAGTTTCTGCAGTGCATGTACTTGCCAATTCTGAGCAATTTGTAGTGAGACTTGCGACCGCTGTGTTCTGCGCTTAGTGGCGCACATATCCATAGCAAAGGCTGAAGTGGCAAAATTAAGTAGGGGTTGGATTTCTATTAGGCAATAACTCAGTGTCATCTCATCTGGCATAGTACTGTGCTTCCTTTGATACTTGGCTAGAAAATAGCCATAGGAGAATACAAACAGCTTCTTGAAGCCTACAGTAGCGTTCTATATATTTGATTTCTGGTTGATCTGCTGGTGGCTGTAGTTTCTGCAGTGCATGTACTTGCCAATTCTGAGCAATTTGTAGTGAGACTTGCGACCGCTGTGTTCTGCGCTTAGTGGCGCACATATCCATAGCAAAGGCCGAAGTGGCAAAATTCAGTAGGGGTTGGATTTCTATTAGGCAATAACTCAGTGTCATCTCATCTGGCATAGTACTGTGCTTCCTTTGATACTTGGCTAGAAAATAGCCATAGGAGAATACAAACAGCTTCTTGAAGCCTACAGTAGCGTTCTATATATTTGATTTCTGGTTGATCTGCTGGTGGCTGTAGTTTCTGCAGTGCATGTACTTGCCAATTCTGAGCAATTTGTAGTGGGACTTGCGACCGCTGTGTTCTGCGCTTAGTGGCGCACATATCCATAGCAAAGGCCGAAGTGGCAAAATTCAGTAGGGGTTGGATTTCTATTAGGCAATAACTCAGTGTCATCTCATCCGGCATAGTACTGTGCTTCCTTTGATACTTGGCTAGAAAATAGCCATAGGAGAATACAAACAGCTTCTTGATCTTGAAGCCTACAGTAGCGTTCTATATATTTGATTTCTGGTTGATCTGCTGGTGGCTGTAGTTTCTGCAGTGCATGTACTTGCCAATTCTGAGCAATTTGTAGTGGGACTTGCGACCGCTGTGTTCTGCGCTTAGTGGCGCACATATCCATAGCAAAGGCCGAAGTGGCAAAATTCAGTAGGGGTTGGATTTCTATTAGGCAATAACTCAGTGTCATCTCATCCGGCATAGTACTGTGCTTCCTTTGATACTTGGCTAGAAAATAGCCATAGGAGAATACAAACAGCTTCTTGATCTTGAAGCCTACAGTAGCGTTCTATATATTTGATTTCTGGTTGATCTGCTGGTGGCTGTAGTTTCTGCAGTGCATGTACTTGCCAATTCTGAGCAATTTGTAGTGGGACTTGCGACCGCTGTGTTCTGCGCTTAGTGGCGCACATATCCATAGCAAAGGCCGAAGTGGCAAAATTCAGTAGGGGTTGGATTTCTATTAGGCAATAACTCAGTGTCATCTCATCTGGCATAGTACTGTGCTTCCTTTGATACTTGGCTAGAAAATAGCCATAGCAATAGGATAGCATTGTTTGGTTTTAAAAACTCAAAAAAAAACAAAAAACACAAAAAAAAAAAAAAAACACAAAAAAAAACAAAAAAAAGTAAAAAAAAAAATAAAGTTATAACTCTCATTTTAAAAATGTTTAACCCGAGGGCTAGGGGTAGAGGACGAGGGCGGGGACGTGGGCGTCCAACTACTGCAGGGGTCAGAGGCCGTGGTCCTGGGCGGGGTGAGACACCACCTGCTGATGAGGGAGCAGGGGAACGCCGCAGAGCTACACTCCCTAGGTTCATGTCTGAAGTTACTGGGACTCGTGGTAGAGCACTGTTGAGGCCAGAACAGTGCGAACAGGTGATGTCGTGGATTGCTGACAATGCTTCGAGCAATTTGTCCACCACCAGTCAGTCTTCCACGCAGTCCACCCATGTCACCGAAATCGCCACTCCTCCAGCTCCTGCACCTCAGCCTCCTCCCCCCCAGTCTGCCCCCTCCCAGGAAAATTTGGCATTTGAACCGGCATACTCTGAGGAACTGTTTTCTGGACCCTTCCCACAGTCACAAACCACTTGTCCGGTTGCTGCTGAGCAATTTTCCGATGCCCAGGTTTTCCACCAGTCACAGTCTGTGGGTGATGATGACCTTCTTGACGTAGTGGAAGTGTGTAAAGAGGTGTCCGACGATGAGGAGACACGGTTGTCAGACAGTGGGGAAGTTGTTGTCAGGGCAGGAAGTCCGAGGGGGGAGCAGACTGAGGGATCGGAGGATGATGAGGTGACAGACCCAAGCTGGGTTGAGAGGCCGGGTGAACACAGTGCTTCTGAGACGGAGGAGAGTCCTCGACCTGAACAGGTTGGAAGAGGCAGTGGTGGGGCCAGACGGAGAGGCAGGGCCAGAGCTGGTGCATCAGCGCCACTGTCAACTAGTGAAGCTCCCGTGGTGAGGGCTCTTGCGGCGAGGGCTAGATCTTCAGAAGTGTGGAGGTTCTTTAAGGAAACACCGGATGACCGACGGACTGTGGTGTGCAACATTTGCCAAACCAGGCTCAGCAGGGGTTCCACCACTACTAGCTTAACTACCACCAGTATGCGCAGGCATATGAATGCTAAGCACCCCACTCAGTGGCAACAAGCCCGTTCACCTCCGGCCGTGCACACCACTGCTCCTTCCCCTGTGTCAGCTGCTAGTCAGCCCCCTGCCCAGGACCCTGCCACAAAAACCCCATCGTCGCCTCCACGATCCTCCACAGCATCCACCAGCGTTCAGCTCTCCATACCCCAGACGCTGGAGCGGAAACGCAAATATAGTGCAACCCACCCGCACGCCCAAGCCCTTAATGTGCACATCTCCAGATTGCTTAGCCTGGAGATGCTGCCCTATAGGCTAGTAGAGACCGAGGCCTTTCGCAACCTCATGGCGGCGGCCGCCCCTCGGTATTCGGTCCCCAGCCGCCACTACTTTTCCCGATGTGCCGTCCCAGCCCTGCACCAGCACGTGTCAGACAACATCATCCGTGCCCTGACCAACGCCGTTTCTGACAAGGTCCACCTGACCACGGACACGTGGACGAGTGCTGCCGGGCAGGGCCACTATATATCGCTGACGGCACATTGGGTTAACTTGGTGGAGGCTGGGACCGAGTCTGACCCTGGGGCTGCTCATATACTGCCGACGCCGAGGATTGCGGGGCCTACCTCGGTCCAGGTGTTTCAGGCCTACTATGCCTCCTCCTCCTCCCACCCCTCCTCCACCTCCTCCTCCGAACTACCATCCGTGGGCACGGCGCCATCAGTCGGTAGCTCTAGGCACAGCAGCAGTGCCGTCGCTAAGCGACAGCAGGCGGTGCTCAAACTGCTGAGCCTAGGCGACAAAAGGCACACCGCCCAAGAGCTATTACAGGGCATCACGGCGCAGACTGATCTGTGGCTGGCACCGCTGAACCTCAAGCCGGGAATGGTTGTGTGTGACAACGGCCGTAACCTGGTGGCGGCTCTGCAACTCGGCAGACTGACACATGTGCCATGCCTGGCCCATGTGTTAAATTTCCTCAAGACATACCCCAATCTGTCTGATTTGCTCACGAAGGTGCGCCGCATCTGTGCGCATTTCAGGAAGTCCAGCCCAGATGCTGCCACTCTCAGGGCAGCGCAGCGCCGCCTCCAACTGCCCGCTCACCGACTGTTGTGCGACGTGCCCACGAGGTGGAATTCAACACTGACCATGTTATCCAGAGTTTACCAGCAGCGCAGAGCGATTGTAGACTGCCAGATGTCAACTTCCACCAGAACTGGTAGTCAGGTCAGTCAGCTTCCTCAAGTCTACAATGAGGAGTGGACGTGGATGTCTGATATCTGTCAGGTGCTGAGTAACTTTGAGGAGTCAACACAGATGGTCAGTGGCGATGCCGCCATCATCAGCCTCACCATCCCGCTGCTTGGCCTGTTGAAAAACTCTCTGGTCAGCATGAAGTCGGAAGCTTTGCGCTCGTCACAAGAGACGGGGGAAGAATATTCCCTTGTTGATAGCCAAAGCACCCTGAGGTCTGTTTCTCAGCGCATATCGGAGGAGGTGGAGGTGGAGGAGGATGAGGAGGAAGAGGAGGAGAATGTTGGCGAGACACAAGAGGGGACCATTGTTGAGTCCTTCACTGTTCAGCGTGTATGGGCAGAAGAAGAGGAGTTGGAGGAGTTGGAGGAGGAGGAAATGGACAGTCAGGCCAGTGAGGGGAGTGAATTCTTACGCGTTGGTACTCTGGCGCATATGGCAGATTTCATGCTAGGCTGCCTATCCCGTGACCCTCGCGTTCAAAGAATTTATTCCAGCACCGATTACTGGGTGTTCACTCTCCTGGACCCACGGTACAAGCAAAATCTTCCCACTCTCATCCCTGGAGAGGAAAGGAGTGTGAGAATGCATGAATACCAGCAGGCCCTGGTGCACAAGCTGAAACAGTATTTCCCTTCTGACAGCGCTAGCGGCAGAGTGCGTAGTTCTGCGGGACAAGTAGCGAGGGAGAGTAGGCGAGCAGGCAGCTTGTCCAGCACTGGCAAGGGTACGCTTTACAAGGCTTTTGCCAGCTTTATGTCACCCCAGCAAGACACTGTCACCTGTCCCCAGTCTCGGCAGAGTAGGGCTGATCTTTACAGAAAGATGGTGAGGGAGTACGTAGCTGACCATACCATCGTCCTAAATGATCACACAGCTCCCTACAACTACTGGGTTTCAAAGCTGGACATGTGGCACGAACTGGCGCTGTACGCCTTGGAGGTTCTTGCCTGCCCTGCCGCTAGCGTCTTGTCCGAGCGGGTTTTCAGTGCAGCTGGTGGCATCATCACCGATAAGCGTACACGCCTGTCGACTGACAGCGCTGACAGGCTGACGCTTATCAAGATGAATAAAGCATGGATTTCTCCTAATTTCCAATCTCCAGCAGGTGAAGGAAGCTCAACCTGAATAATTTATCCACTCCTCCTCCTCCTCCTCATTTTCCTCCTTCTCCTGCTCTTTGTACAGTAAAGCAGAGGAAACTGGCTATTTTTTGACAGGGCCCACTGGCTCTACCTATAGTACTTTATGCATTTAATTTTTCTGGAGGGCCACCTACCCGGTCCTCTGTTTGAAACAATTTTTGTGAGTGCCACATACAGGCACTCAATCTATTCCATTTTTCTGGAGGGCCACCTACCCGGTCCTCTGTTTTAAAAAATTTTTTGGACTGCCACATACAGGCACTCAATCTATTCCATTTTACTGCAGGGCCACCTACCTGCTCCTCTGGTTTGAACAATTTTTGGGACTGCCACATACAGGCACTCAATCTATTCCATTTTACTGGAGGGCCACCTACCTGCTCCTCTGGTTTGAAACATTTTTGGGACTGCCACATACAGGCACTCAATCTATTCCATTTTACTGCAGGGCCACCTACCTGCTCCTCTGGTTTGAACAATTTTTGGGACTGCCACATACAGGCACTCAATCTATTCCATTTTACTGGAGGGCCACCTACCTGCTCCTCTGGTTTGAAACATTTTTGGGACTGCCACATACAGGCACTCAATCTATTCCATTTTACTGCAGGGCCACCTACCTGCTCCTCTGGTTTGAACAATTTTTGGGACTGCCACATACAGGCACTCAATCTATTCCATTTTACTGCAGGGCCACCTACCTGCTCCTCTGGTTTGAACAATTTTTGGGACTGCCACATACAGGCACTCAATCTATTCCATTTTACTGCAGGGCCACCTACCTGCTCCTCTGGTTTGAACAATTTTTGGGACTGCCACATACAGGCACTCAATCTATTCCATTTTACTGGAGGGCCACCTACCTGCTCCTCTGGTTTGAAACATTTTTGGGACTGCCACATACAGGCACTCAATCTATCCCATTTTACTGGAGGGCCACCTACCTGCTCCTCTGGTTTGAAAAATGTTTGGGACTGCCACATACAGGCACTATCCAAATTAAATTGTCTCCATAGCAGCCTCCACACGTTGTCTCCATTGCTACCTCCAAAAGTCGTCCATATAGCTGCCTCCATACATCGTCCCTTTATCAAACGAGGTGTGTCAGGCCGAAATTTGGGTTGTTTTCATGGATTCCACATCAAAGTTGTTAACTTTGTCGCCACCCTGCTGTGTAATCCCCAAAATATACTGGCAAACTTTTACCATTTAGGGATATTATTTCAGCGCTTCTTGCGCATCTGTTTACATTCCCCTCACCCGGCATATCCTAAACTTATAAGAACGCTACTACACTTGATCTTATACAAAAGGTTCTTAGAAGTGCTGTTTGGGGAGTAGCCTAGAGACAGGGGCTTGGATTGGCGAAAGCTCGCCTGGCAGCGGAACGCCAGCTCCATGCGCATCATGCGCTTCTTGCGCATCTGTTTACATTCCCCTCACCCGCCATATCCCAAACTTATAAGAACGCTACTACACTTAACTTGGTGCAGGCTGGGACCGAGTCTGACCCTGGGGCTGGTCATATACTGCCGACGCAGAGAATTGCGGGGCCTACCTCGGTCCAGGTCTCAAAGGCCTACTATACCTCCTCCCACCCCTCCTCCACCTCCTCCTCCTCCGAATTACCATCCGTGGGCATGGCGCCATCAGTCGGTAGCTCTAGGCACAGCAGCAGTGCCGTCGCTAAGCGACAGCAGGCGGTGCTGAAACTGCTGAGCCTAGGCGATAAAAGGCACACCGCCCAAGAGCTATTACAGGGCATTCCACATCAAAGTTGTTAACTTTGTCGCCACCCTGCTGTGTAATCCCCAAAATATACTTGCAAACTTTTACCATTTAGGGATATTATTTCAGCGCTTCTTGCGCATCTGTTTACATTCCCCTCACCCGGCATATCCTAAACTTATAAGAACGCTACTACACTTGATCTTATACAAAAGGTTCTTAGAAGTGCTGTTTGGGGAGTAGCCTAGAGACAGGGGCTTGGATTGGCGAAAGCTCGCCTGGCAGCGGAGCGCCAGCTCCATGCCAAGATCCAACTAACATAGTTTTAACTGCAGCACCTTTAATCTACTACTAGTTCACTGCCTCCATACATCGTCCCCTTATCAAACGAGCTGTGTCAGGCAGAATTTTGGGTTGTTTTCATGGCTTCCATGTTAACTTTGTCGCCACCCTGCTGTGTAATCCACAAAATATACTGGCAAACTTTTATCATGTACCGATATTATTTGAGCGCTTCTTGCTCACCTCCTTTGGTTCCTCTCTGCCACCCATTGGTTTGAAGCCTGAGTCCATTTAGGGTATGTCGCCATGACACTCTCTAGCCTGCTGCCGCTGCCTCTGCATGCCGTCCCCTATAGTGTCAGGGTCAATTATTGGATGTTTTAGATGCTATCTAGCTTCATTCTGTCACTCTGTCATGGCCATGCTGTTGCCCATAATTTTGGCATAATGGTGCGATTATGCAGCCTCAGAGGCATCCATGCATGCTGCCCCTGCTGTTTCCTGTCCATTTCCGTGGTGTTTCCATCCTTTTCTGAGGTTCCCAGGTGTTTGGCCAAGCTTCCCTGTGCAGAGCCTTGGTCCCCTTGAAAAATGCTCGAGTCTCCCATTGACTTCAATGGGGTTCGTTATTCGAGACGAGCACTCGAGCATCGGGAAAAGTTCGTCTCGAATAACGAGTACCCGAGCATTTTAGTGTTCGCTCATCTCTAAACAGGTCCTATATCTATCCATTTTGGGGGTCAGTCTCTTTCAATTGATGTGTAATAGTAAGCAATTGTCTAGTTGTCCTGTGAGAAATGTGCCTTCCGTAAATACAAAACTTGCTTTTTAAAAAAACACACATATACATTTAAATAAATATATTGAAATACCCTTTAATATTTTGTTTTAGAATTTCTACTCTGAAAATCTTTGCAATAGTCAATCCGTTTGCCTGATGCTATACATATTATATATCAACATGACCATAACACAATAGCAAATTAATGTTTAATGTTCATTTCAAGTTACTTCTAAAACAAATGAAAAAACTATACATTATTAAAATTTAATTTTTGAAAGTTTAACTAAATATATGAAAAAAATCCTTTACTATATTTGTAACATTTTTTTGTCATGAAAAAAACACACCAAACAGGTAGTACACGTCTGAAATGTCATAAAAATGCCCTGTCATTAAAGCTTTTCCAGGTCATGTCATCTTCATTTTCTGTCCCCCTTCTTTAACTTTTTTTATACTTAACATAATTTGTGTTTTTTTGCAGAACGTGATAATGTTTACATTTGTAGGAATATACAACCTTTGGATCACTTCCTATTTCGTAAATATTTTGCAACATTACGGTGCTATGTTCCGTAGTTCCGTAGATATCATATTTCTCTCCAGACACCATCTTGCTCACTGTCACCCATCTCATGTTCAGCCATCATGTTGTGTAATCTTCCTGGAGATAGCTTGTCCTTGCAGCTTCTGTCATTCTGTAGGTTCTGCTTAAAGGTCATGTTTTGACTTCAAGGGGAGTTTCTGGGAGGTGCTCAAAGTATATTCAAGCTAACCTATAGCATTTTAGTATTTTATCACCTTACACCTCATTCAAATTATATCTTTTTTCTATATAGAAGGCTGGCAGCCATTTTATTTCCAACTAATTTGGAGATCACCTTACAACTGAGGAAGGGTGGTTGGAGACCTGGATAAAATCTCTAACCCCAGGAATACCCATCTTTATATATTAATATATCTGGACTTTTGGCACTATCTTACCCTCTCATTTGCTTCCTCTGCATTTGTGCAGTGAGCAGGAAGTGCTCATAGTGTTCATAGTCACAATGCATAGATCTATAAGTAAGTGTCCCTGGTTTATCATGATGGATTTTGATGGCAGCTTTCCTTTAAAGCTAAATTCTTTGCTCAGTATTGTTGTGACATTATATGTACAAAGACTTGGATTCCAATAGTATCTATTGTACATGGACTAAAGTCAATATATTGTGTTTCTCATATAAAGTAACCTATAAATGGAATGTTTATGTGTCAAGGCACAAAGATAAACATCAAACCAAAGATGACTCAAAGAATTCTATCAATCCACAAATGTATGACGTCAATGGAACAAAGTTTTTCAATCAGAAACCCTTTTTCAAACAATATTTTTAGTTGCCAGCAAATATTTTTCACTATGGCCCAACAGTAAAGAACATCCCAGTATGTGACCACTGGATGAGCTGAATATCTTGTTTCAGCATGTCAATGAAATGAATGATACATTGTGTGATGTTGTAATCTGAATGGTCTATTAGCTTTAACACATACCAAGGACAAATTTTACTGCACTTTTATTTTACTTTATCATATGTATAGGAATGTTCTCAGAACTAAAATACATTGCTGGAAATTTTAGTCTTCGTTAATAGAATGTTTTGTTGGATAAGGCATTCACACCAAAAATGTGAACACTATATAACTGGAATGTATCCTATGTTGTGTATTTCCTTTTTTGACTTTTGAATGATGTTATGGAGCAGCTATTTACCGAAATGAGACCAGACAGAAGAAAGTCTGAAATCACCCTATTGGGACAGTGTGGGTCTGGGTACACAGACAGGGGGAAGGGGGGTGGGATTTGATGGCCCCAGAAATTTATACTGTACAAATCAATCAATAAATCATTTCTCACAAAGGTATTTTATAATCTTCTGAAGATCTGATTCAACCATATACGCAGTAAAATGGGATGTAATACCTTGACTTTGTTACTGCATTTATATGCAATTGAGTATTTTGTTTGTCTCATAACAAATCAGTAATGTTTGCAATGTGCTTGATCACATATTGATTTCTAGGAACTTATTTGTTATTTAGCTTAAAGAGGAAATATCACCACTGACAGGTTTGCTTTAGTAAATAATTTAAATCCTCTTTAAGCTATTCTTGCCCATCCTTTATCTCTATGTCATTATGTCAGAACGTGCAAAATTGCCCTGAATGGTTTTAAGTTTCAGACTTCTTGCTTGAAAACCACAGCTGGGGCAGCCTGTGATTAATAGCTACCTTTCAGGAACATTTCCTTGGGAAAAGGTGGGTGTGAGTTTGAGTCTGCTTTGTGCGCAGCTGTGACATGAGTGATTGTCGGATGAACCAGTCACTTGCTGGGGGCGTCATCTATTACTCCAATTACATACTGTGCAGTTCCATCAGTGGGTGCTCGTTATTGCAGTCATATTCTTTGTCTTTGATTTTGCTACAACTTTAGTATTGTGTGTATCTGACTTCAGCTTTATTTACTCGACTATTCTATTGCTAGATGATTCTGAGCCTAGCTGCCATCTTGGATTTGACCTGTTTTTTTCTAAATTTGGTATTATCTGTTGTTTGTCCCACTGTGTACATGTGTTAAGACTGGTCAATCTCTGAACATCCAGCAGCAGCCAGACAAAGTAAGTTCTCCTCTCACCTTGCAGGGTCACTTAGGGTTTGTTAACAGGTTTCCAATAAAGGGTTTGCACTTTTTAGGGAGGTATTATCTGCTGTAGGCAGGGCCATAGCCCACAGGGACATCGCAGGATTACTTCACCACCATCTACCCAGTCTGGTTGTGGTTTTCGCTGTTTGCAGAACAGATTTGGGAAACATTAATTCTAGAGTTTAATGAATAGTCAGCCAAATGAATGTTACCAGTTCAGGATATATCCAGACATTATAACATTGTCTCTACAATCCTATTTAACCCTGTAAGGTCCGGACCATTTTGTTATGTCTGCTTTTTGAATTTCCATTTTTCACTTCTAGTCTTTAAAAGTCTTTGCTTTATTTTCCGATTACAGAGCTGTAGGAATGCTTGTTTTTTTGCCTAATAAATTGTACTTCTTAGTGACAGCATTTTATATTCCATGCTGGTTTCTGGGAAGCTGCATATGCATGTTTTTGTAGACACGTTTTTTTTACGGCTTTCACTGTACACTATGTCTGTGTACATAGCGCATGTTTCACCATGTCTCAAGAGCGATCAGCCTGTGAATCCTCTTTATGTATCATACATGTACATCATAATGTGATAAGGGGTTGAAAATGCAGAATAGGAGAGACATATTTGGGAACCAAAACCCCAAAGTCCCAGTCTTTCAAATGCAACATTGTGGATTAAACTCATCATGTAGACCACATTAGTCATAACCCTTTTACATTATCCAAATTCAATTATATGCCTCAGAAAATTTTCTGACTAAACAGTTTTCCTTAACCAAGTTTCATGTCCTGCTTTTGAGGCAATTTTTAGACTAGTACATGACCCTCTAAATCTACTGACTCAAAAGTTAAATATTTTGGTGCCTAAAAGTTAACATAATTCTTGTTATTCTAGTTTGGTGAAATAAACAGAGAGCACAGACATCCTGAAGTATGTCTAGTAGTAAACACTTACTTTATAAGTTATGGTGATTCAGGATTTTAGAGCCGATCACTTTTAAACACATTTTTAAATATACTTTATTTATAGAAAAAATAAGTGCAGAGTAACAGTATATAAACATTTATTCTAATAGATATACAGACAGTCCCTGGGTTACGTACAAGATAGGTTCTGTAGGTTTGTTCTTAAGTTAGGTTTGTATGTAAGTCGGAACAGTATACTTTATTATTGTAACCCCAGTCAAAATTTTTTGGGTCTTTGTGATGATTGTATTTTAAAAATGTTGGGTTGTCATAAGAACCAGGATTACCAATAAAGATTCATTACAGACGCCTTCCATAACTGTTATAGCTGTTTATTGTAGCCTAAGGCTAAAGTACAGTAAATTACCAAAATCCAGAGGTCCGTTCTTAAGTAGGGGACCGCCTGTACAACCCTATATACTACTACAGTATGTTTGTAAAGATGCATAATAGCATTGAAAATTTTAGTAAAGGACAATTCTCTCAAAGCGATGAGTCAGTGACTAATGTTCCTGCCTCACATGCACAAGGTAGGCTAATACCCCATCAACCCAAAAAATACTGTAAAAAATCACTATGTGCATGTCTCTTCTATTGTCCAAAGAAACAACTTGAAAATATCAAGTGACTCACCAGCTTTCACCAGATCTCTATGACTTTTTTTTTATATAAGAACTTGTTATAGCTGTGGCAGATATGTGCTTATTACACCTTGATCTCTTTTTTTGGCTGAGCCTGACGTTGTGCAGTTTCCAGCTCTATTTCCTTATTTCCTAGTTTTTCACAGTCTTGTGCACTCATATTTCAATCATTTCAATTTACAAGAGTCACTTAAGATATTCTTAGTACTGTTACTAAATGAAGATGTTATTCTGAAAAATATCTGCCACCATCAGCCGAAATAGGGAATTTGCAAACACGCAGCCAAGGATTTCGACTCCCCCTCCAACTTATGTCGCCCCCCACTTGGCATGGTGGGATTCAGTACAGGCCTTGCTGGTCCATGAAGTACTACACTTTACTGGTGCAGGTTATAGAGAAATTCTATTCCAGGCAGAGACTGGCCCCAGTATCATGTAAAAAGTTATTTAAGAAGACATAGGGGGAGAGTTATCAAGCTGCCTAAGAGTAAGAATGTGCTTAGTTGCCCATGGCAACCAATTACAGCATGGCTTTAATTTTATCAGTGCTCATGAATATTTTAAAGGTGTAATTGGTTGCTATGGGCAACTAAGCACATTCTTACTCTTAGGCGGCTTGATAAATATCCTCCATTATCTTTTAGTATATCCAAAGCAACCTGGGAGGCAGGGTTAACATCATAATTCTAACACATCATTCTAAAACAACTAAGTTCTAATAATTTTTGACTGAATGACTACTTTGGGCCACTTATTTAAGAAATTCTGACCACAGTACCATGTAACAGAATTATTTGTAGGCTGTAGTCTTGTGATGCTATTTAATAACATTTTTAAAATAGTTTTGTACACTAGATTTACAAGAAACAATTCCTTTATATATACCAGTGACTTGCTGACATGTCATGTTTTTTATATCATTCTCCATCTCAGATGAGTGAATGTACAGCATCCCAGAGGCCTGCTCCAAATTATAAACATGATAGTGAACATATAATAACATAAAAGGAGACTTTAATTGAAAATGAGTGGAAAAGAAGCAGCATCGAACAAGACAAGGGGAAAATATCTCTTTTATATGGAGATTTCATTTGTACTTGAAAACATCCATCTTCATTTTTTGCTAATTGTATGTCAAAGGATTAATTTACATATAGCAATAAATGCCATTTGCCACCAGCAAAGTGATTATTTCAAATGGCATATCCACTTTCAATTTAGATGACAACCATCTAAATGACAAGTTGTAAATGGTGACATAAAATTAGATATTTCCTCTTCTGTTTCATGAACTTTAATCTAATTCTCTATTTTTTATTCACTTTCAAGGTGCCCATCGTCTAATATAATATTACAGAAAACGTACTTGATTGTAAACTCACTTTGCATCTAATTATTTTAAAACATCATCACAGTGTATTACTCACTAGATATGGACATTCTGTTCTCAAATAGTGATGAGGAGACCCAAACCCACACTTGTTTGGGTTTGGCATCTGGCACAAATCACTGCCATTCAGTGTTCAGGTTGACCCCTCCCCCCCCCGGCTCACCTGGGTGTTAACTCTTTTGATGTCTGAAAAGCCACCAGCGGCATTTTCCCAAAGGCGTCATTGGGGAGCAGCGATCCTCGGGAAAATGGTGGCGTGTATGTGTCCTACAAACTTTTAAATGTGGGTGGCGGCTAAAGGGTAATACTGACAATCAATGCCAGCACTGATCACGGGTGTTGCCAGTGGGGTTGAGTATTTGGGTTCAGTACCTGAACCTGAACAGAACCTTGACGGGTCTGCATTCCTATTCTCAAAGCCATTCAGATCACTGCCTATCTATGTCAAAAATAGTGTAGACAGCAAGAGCCCACTTGGGGATTTTCTCTGTGATATTCCTGTTCTGAATTAAGGCACATGAACATGTATTGACCTGTCAGAATAAATTCTTAAACAGAAAGGTAGGGATTTCCTATATGAAATAAACTATACCATGAGTAAGGCTTAAAAATAGAGACAAAATGCGTAGGTTTTTTTTACCTACATGTACAAAGTTGTACACTTTAATGGATGAAAAATAAAGGATCATAAATTTTACTTGGATGTGCTACGACAAACTATTTTTGAATCGCCTGTACATAAAGTCAGCGGCACGTGTGCACTCCGTCCATACAAGCCTCCACCTTCCCAGGACAAGCCAGGGTATGTGAGACACCTTTTCTTTTTCATGTTTTCACTTTATATGATATAAAACATAAGCTACAAATAGATTTCTCTAAAAATATATATATATATATATATTCAGGTGTACATACATTAGATTTACTTTAAGTAAACTCACTGTAAACAGTAAAAACTATTGCAAACTATAGGAGCTACAGGTTTGGGATTTTATTTTTCATTGAGAAATACCACCACATAGATTCAATAAATATTAAATATCCACAAAATATATACCTGGGAGAGGGTGTGAAACACATTTGCATATCAAACTTACTTCATACCGAAATAAATGTTTTATGGAATATGTAATTGAACTGCATATGCCCAGTGGTCAGTCTCAATAATGTCCAATGCTCAGGTTCACCTGCCCTACCATTTGTCTTCCTGCTTCTTACACATGAAGCTTTAATATCCAGTCTACAGAGCGTGACATTGGACAGCAAAAGGATTCTCGTGAAAAAGAGGGAATTGCAGCAGGAAGAGCAGTTGGGTACATTAAACTGAGACTAGCAAGTAATGGAAGTTTTATCCAACCTCCTGCAGTACACTCCACATGGCCTGGAGCCTTACCACAGTTGCGGCAAACTTTCTACCAAGACCGAGAGTGTCTTGAAAAGTAGCTTCCCCTCGGGAGCCCTGACTTAACTTGGAGAGACTAGGACGTCCTGTTTCTAGATTTCCAGGAAGACGACTGCCTGGGCAGTGTTCCCTTAGAACAGCAGCTTTAGTTCTCAACCACTGGGAACACCTAGCATCCCCAGGCTGAGTCAGAGCTCCAAAAGCTCCTGGTCTTGGCATAAATTCTGCCGTGATCAGGACAAAGCAGGATATGCTGAAAAGGGCTTCAGTCTAAGCTTCCATAACCTCATGGTTTTAGAAATTTAGTGCCACTTATCAGCAGGAAATCCAGTTTATTGTTGAATTGAATTTCTTATGAAATTCTTATCAGACTGCACATCATAAAATTCTATTTAATCATATCTACTTGTGATCAAATTGAGTGGTTATTAAAAGGTGCTGAGCTGCTACAAGGAAAAGAAGCTGCACAGGAAAGAACAAAACTATGTTATACTATGTCAAATAAAAAAAAATTGTCATTGTAATAAGAAAAAAAAAAATCATAATTAGGTGCTGGGTGCCCCAGAGTAATACAATGTGTGACGAATAGATTCAGTAGCCCCTTCATCTTATATTTCATAGAAGAGTATCCTGTCGTCTTTAAATTTATAATTCTCTTTAATGTCCCTCTATCAAAATATACTGTAGATATATTTTATATAAGACATTGTAAATAAATAAATGCACAAATGATAGTGGTAGTTTCATGGTTTCCCAGTGAGCAAATCTTATTTACCATTTATCATGACTATTCCTTCCATAATGTAATTGGTTACAAGTAAGTGAACCTTTGCTACAGTAAATTTTAGAATGCAATGGGGCACATGTATCATAGTTTGGTCTCTCTGAGGTGAATTTTAGAGACTTTTGGCAGCTAGTTTTAGCACCTTATGTATGATCCTGTCATTATACTTGTTCAGTTTTTCCTATCTGGCAGGTGCAAATTTTGGCTTCTTTTTGAGACTCTTGTTGTGTCAAAACCACATGGACACAAGCCACTTGAGGGGTTATATGCAGGAGTGGACACTACTGTTAATTTGGGATTTAACATGTTTCATTTTATTGCATTTTGAAACCTATTACAACAGCTGAGGAGGTGATTTCATTACTTTTAACATTTAAATTTACAAAATGCATAGTAAACGCAATGTTAACACATGCATTAACGCTGCATTTATATTGCATTTTGTAAACACAAATGTTAACAGTAAAGAAGTAAAGGCAAATCACCTCTCCTCAGCTGTTGTAATTAGTTTCAAAATGCATTAAAAACGCAATCAAACAGCTACGTGTGACCTCACCCTTGAAAGTAACTGATAAAAAAAATGCAAAAATGTAAGAATTTTGACAAAAGAGGTTACTGTGCAAAATGTTAAACAGTTAAAGCATGTGAAATAATTCCAATTTACATGTTAAAATCGGGTCCATGAGAAAAAAAAACTTCCTTTTCACCTGCCCTGGACCAGGTGCAGATTTGCACCTAAAAAGTCGCAAAATGGGTGAAAAGTCGCTCGGAACATCTGGAAAGTTAAGATACATCAGGCACACTGCAAAAGGTGCAGACCGAGATGCACTTGAAGAGCGCCAACAAAAGACAATGGGGCAGATTTATTTACCCGGTCCATTACCGATCCAGCGACGTGTTCTCTGCGCTGGATTCGGGTCCAGCCGGGATTTATTAAGGTAGTTCCTCCGCCGTCCACCAGATTTCGCTGCTACGCTGAAGAGCATTGGAACGCACATGAATACACCGAACCGGGCCGAGTGAAGGTAAGTGCAATTTTTGCGACACATTTTTTTTTTAAATTCGGCGGTTTTTCCGAATCCGTCGGGTTTTCATTCGGCCACGCCCCCCAATTTCCATCGCGTGCGTGCCACAATCTGATCGCGTGCGCCAAAATCCCGGGGGAATTCAGGGAAAATCGGCGCAAATCGGAAATATTCGGGTAACACGTCAGGAAAACGCGAATCGGGCCCTTAGTAAATGACCTCCAATTTGTCTAGCTGAAACTATGATACATGTGCCCCAATGTCTAGAATATAAAAGGAGATGAAGGATTTATTTTATCGTCTTTTAATTGCCTTTGTAATATAACATTACTGAGACAAGTACATTGAAATAGAGTTGGTCTGTGAGTTGTTAATATTAATTTCTCTGCTGCACGTTACCTTGTATGATGAGTATTAAGCCCATACAGGGAGCACTAGATTATTTAACCAGACGCCCGGCTGGGATCATGCTTGTGATGCATGCAAAAATATTAATGTTAATAATTCAAAATGCTGGTATGTTCTTTGAAGGTGAGTGATCAAATCATTTCTTGTAGTGATATTTACTGACATCAGACAACTTTAAAAAAGGGCAATATCCTGCTTGTCAGTAATAATAACGATATGACATATTAAAGGCTTTTCTGTTCAGGGGACACTTTGGAGGAGATGAAAGCAATGCAGCAGAGATGAAGAAGAATGTCTTGGCACAAACAAATAAAATGTCCTTTTCAAGTATAAATAATTTAAGGATTCTATGTCCCTTGACCTCTACATTATTAACCTTTTACCACTATAAATGGGGCATTCTCAATCCATTGCATCAGATAAAATCTTTATAAGCTATTTTATTTTTCTTAACCGATTTTCTGAGAATATCTACTAGATTTCTCTGCCCAAAAATGTATGTAGTTTTTTCTTGAAGGATTGGAGGGCATCTAATTTGCCTTAATATGACCACTAGGCAGAGGAGAAGCCATAGACATAGGACAGAGAAGACATCATTGTCCTTATTGAGAGGTCGCCAATAGAGGCTTATGGAGATTTATATGCCTCCTCCTGGGAAATAGGCAAATATGTTTTACAGGGTAGAATAGTGAAAAGTTTGCCTCAGAGCTACTTGGAACCCAACTCCCTTAACATTAAGCAAAACTTAGTGACATCATGTAGAAAACAATAATAATTCAATAGGCTTCTTGAGAAAGTCATACTTGGTGTTAAAGAAGCTGCCTTCACAGTAGCTTTGCGATACATTTTTCCTTATCCTAGACTGGAATAAATTTCTGGCGCACACGATCGGATTTTGGCACATCGGTGCCGGCTTTCACGCAGCAGAAATCGGGGTCGTGGCAACCCGACGGATTCAGAAAAACTGCGGAATTTAAAAAAGAATTTGTGTTGCAAGATCAGCACTTACATGCACCGGGAAGAAGCAGGTGAACTCCGGCAGACCTCGGCGCAGCAGTGACACCTGGTGGATATCAGACGCACGGACCTTAGTGAATCCTGGCAGACCTGAATCCTCGGCGGAGAACGCGCCGCTGGATCAAGACTGGACAGGGCAAGTAAATGTGCCCCAGTGTGGTAAATACCATGGGTCTCATCTGTGTTTATGTAAAGAGTAACAATATCCGCAATTTAGGGTAAGTTGTATAGGGGCTAAAAAAGATAGATTCAAACAGTGCTGGTTTTGATGCGCCTAGGGGTGTGTCAATTGACACCTGTGTAGGGTAGGTTACAAAGTACCACCAAGCAAGTGGACCCAAGTGATGCTATAAAGAGATACTACGCACTGTAGATGGATCCCTAGTGGGAGTGTAGTTGTGTTAGTTTAATACCCACAGATACTTAGTTATGTGTACGGCTCAACCACTATAAATGGGTGCTTTCATGCTGTATGCACAGATCCAATGTGGAGATGTACTATTGAGATTTAACGTCTCCCTAGATATTTTGCCGTAGCAGTTCCATATTTATGACCATAGACCCAATAGGACACTCCTACAGTGTGTGTGTTAAGCGTCTCACTAAGTATTATACTGTAGTAGTTCTGTATTCATTAACCTAATGCAGATCAGGCTCTGCTATAATGTATGAATTATTGTCTGTGCTCATACAGTGTTAGCACACACGAGTACTCTGCTATAGTATATGAATTATGGTCTGTGCTCATAGAGTGTTAGCACACATGGGTAGTATACTTTCATTACACAGATTGTTGCGCTTTAGTATATGGATTCTAGTCTGTACTCTTGAAGTGGGTAGTGTGCTTAAGGGCACTGGTACTGGCAGAACACCAGCTCCTCATTTTTAGTCACACTTAACATAACAGTTGAGCTCCTAACTGCATACTGCCACAGATGCACAGACACTGATGAGAACTACTAGGCATTTGACACTGCTAGTTAAAACAAATTCGTGAATTATCCCTTCCTCCCGCGACCTTAGGTCCAATTTTTTGTAATTTTAGTTTTCATACTATTTACATTTACATATAGGGCTCTATTAAATATGCCTTGGAGGGGCTGTCCTGCTACAAGTGTGCTGCTAGAGCATGTGTTCAGCACTGTCATAGGTGTCATCAACGACATGACGACACCCAGAGTGCCTTTAATCTGAATGACCTTACTAATTAAATTTTTTTAAAATGTTTTCCTTATTATTTTTATTTTATCTTTATTATTATTTTTCTTTATGTTTTTGTATTACCACAATTTGTTTTAACCCCTTTACCCCTAACCTCCAATTACAGCCATTTTTGTGTTTTAAAATGTGTATCAAAATAAAATCCAGGTCCCAAACCAAATTTTTTCATAATGTTCCGATGAACTTGAATTTGGCTTTCTGAAATGTGTTGGACAAAACCCTAGGGGACACAAACACACTGTTTAACAATTTTCCTTTCGCACAACATAAACCATGGATCATTGTATAATAAAGTAGATAGGAATAATTATTTAAAAAAGACAATTGGTTAAACAAAAATATAGATCCTCCAAAAGTTGAAAGAAATATGAAAAATTGACATGTTGACATTTTACATGTTTTATACTTTGTGCAAGGTTCTAAAAATTTCGAAAATATTTAATGGTTACAGCCACAATTTAATGTGAAATGCCTTAACATTTATATTGTAAGTCCACACAGTGGACTATTTATAAAGCTGAGCACTTAAATCTGCTAGAGAAAATATAGTGTTTGATATGAAACAATAACAAATGTCAAAGACATCTACAAAAGTGAATGTGACAAAATGTTTTATTCATTCTTAAGTAAAGCCCCAATGCTACATGAATGAGTTTTGTCACAGGTACAGCATAGCTGTAGACAAATAATACACAGGAAACACATTCATTTAAAATACACACAATACACAAAAATACAAAATGTTTCGGTGACATTTATAATAATGTCTTTATGGATATTCACCTACCCAAAACGAAAAGAGTTTGCTGACTTGGAGTTCACATCAGGAGGCTTTCAGTGATCATGGATGCCTTAACTAAGGATTTGTTCCTATTCTTTACAGTACTTCCAAATTGGATTTAATGGAACTATCCCTCTAGGAACACATATACCTTTATGTATAGTTTGTATAATAATAGGAAATCTAAATACTATTAAGTTAAAGAAGACCGGTCAGCAGAATTTTACCCCTCACACCAGTAATACCTACTGGTTAATGGATAAACATCCTCCTCATATGACCTAAAAAACAGGGCAAGGACGAGGTGTAGAAGAGGTTAGGCAATATCCTAGGGCGCTACCCTCGCCTCCCATCCGGGGGTGCTGTAGTGATCAACGTGATCAGTGATATGTGTATTTTTAAGGACCCAGGTGCATGGCTGCCAACGTCATTGCTCAGGCGAAAGGGAAGCCCATGTAGCTCCAGAAAGTGCAGGTAAGTAAGTATTATTTTATTATTTTTGCAAAGGCTGTCTATATACACTACAGAAGGGGGAAAGGCTGGCTATATACAACACAGGGGGGCAGGCTGGCTATATACTATCGAGGGGCTGGCTAAATACTACAATGAGGGGGCAGGCTGGCTATATACACTACAGAGGTGGAAGGCTGTCTATATACTACAGTGGGGGCAGGCTGGCTATATACTACAGGGGGGTAGGCTGGCCATATACTACAGGGGATCTTTGCCAGCTATATAGTACAGGGGTAGCTGCCTATATACCACAGGGAGAAGGCAGGCGGGCTATAAACTACAGGGGGCAGGATGGCTATATATTACTGGGGTCAGGCTGGCTGGCTATATTATGGGGGGCAGGGGACTGGCTGGCTATATACTATGGGGCAGGCTGGATATATACTGGCTGGCTATGTACTGAAGGAATGGGCTACCTATATACTGGGGAAGTATGCTGGGGCTACTGGATTAATGAGGGGGGGAATTACATGGTAGAATATATAATAGCATATTGATGGGTAGCAGTGTATTATCTGTATATGCAGGGGGCACTTAGCTCTTACCTAGGGGACACTATATTGACTGTGATTTTTTTTAGGGATGAGTGTAAAGATGTTCTCCAGAGGCCAAAGTCACCAGGGTGGAAAATTCTAGAGAGAAAAGTCATGGTAGGGAGAAGTTTCTATGACATTCTCTACCTGATGGAGAAGGAGGGGCAAAAATGAGGAGAAAACAAGGAAGAAGAATGGGATGGACGAGACCAACACAGAAATGGAAGTAGACAGCAGCAGCCTAACAGTAAGGGATGTCTGTGCCCGGGTGCAGCCCAGATGTTCAGGACATGTAATGCTGATATATATAGATATGTGTGTAATAAATACATTTTTGGTGTATATTTATAAGTGCAAGATATTATTATGTGCTTGGTATATTCATTGCTGGTAAATATTTATATGTGCACCCTAGTCATAGGTATTTATGTGCTTGGTATATATTAATTGTTGGAATATATTTATGTGTTTACTACATTCTTTGCAGGTTTATATTTTCCATGTAAGCATTGCAGGTATTTTCACAGTAGGGACAAATTTTTCTATTTTACGCTATATATTCTTGGCTGGGAGGCCTTACTGTAGAAGTTTCCATAGCAGGTGACCACTCATTACAGATTTTTTTTATATGAAAATGAGTATAGAAGAGTCAGATTCTGAATAGAAGAATCATGTTGTCTCCAGGCCGCCAATGAACCACCCCACCTTCTTTTGATTGACAGTTTAGTGTCTCTTTAGATCTTATAGATCTCAGCCTGTGCAGACAGGAAGTCTTCTTCCTTTCCACTTTCTGCCTTACCAGAATGCCCTCCCCAATTTTGCATTTAGCAGTGATCACTATGTAGAAAACTGCAGATCTTGAAAAAATTTCACCTGCAATTGGGCAGCTTGGGGTACGATTTTACTGGTAGGAGGAGGCAGATTTAAGCTGAACTTCTGAATTGCACTTTACAACAAAGACATGGTGAGGCACATGTATTATTGCATCTGCGCCAAAAAAATGGCATGGTTTAAATGTTTTTTTTTTTGGCGCAGAACTGTTGCGGGTCATTTATAATGAGTTTGCGCCAGAAATAACAGATGTTTCTGACTATCCCGACACCTCATTTTTTGGCACAAGTGGGCGAGGCCTTACGTTTCCACATTATCCTCCACATTTATGTGTATTTAGTCTACCCGTTAATTAATAACAGCCTTGCCCCACTTAAATATATTGGGCTGTGCTTTGCAGACTGATCTCCGTTGCTGACAGACGTGCTTGCGCCACAATTAGTAAATCCCCCCCAGTGTGTGTGTGTGTGGGGGGGGGGGTAGCTCTTGTTTAGCTCTGTTTAGCTCTTGACAAGATTTGTTATGTTTTTGTAGTAAGTCATTGTAATTCCATACTTATTGATCAACTACTGTATATTATTGAGTATCAGCCATTTCGAGTATAAGTGGAGGGACCTAATTTTAACACAAAAACAAGGCAAACCTATTGACTCGAGTATAAGCGTAGGGTGGGAAATGCATTGGTCACAGCCTCCAGCCAGTATAAAGTTGACCAGCACTCTATCCACCAGTATATAGGCTAGCCCATGCCCCCATTAAACAGACACCCCTTTCTCCCCTTTATATAACCAGCCCCCAGTATATAGCCTGCCAGACACTGCTCCCCTAGTATATAGCCAGCCTCTGTCCCCAGTATATAGTCTGCCAGTGCACATGCCCCAGTATATAGCATGCCATCCCTTCCCCTCATTATACAGCCAGCCCCTGCCTCCAGATTATATAGCGTGCCAGCCCCTTCCCGCAGTATATAGCTTGCCAGCCCCTGCCCTGAGTATGCCAAGCCTTTTAAAAAAATTAACACTGTACTCACCTTTCCGACCCCCCATCCTGATCCTTTTCTTGATTAGGCTGCCCAGCCTCCTGTCTAGATCCTCCGGCTCTGAGTTTGAGACCCCATGTGCGGCCGATAAACACAATGACATCAGCCGCTTGCTGATGTCATCGTTTGTGTGCCACCATCACGCAGGAAGCCGAAAAGGAGTCGGAGGACCTAAGGAGGAGCCAGAGCACCCACAGCAAGACATGTGGAGGGTGTCTTAAAGGTGAGTACAGTGATAATTTATTTTATAGTATAAGTCGAGTAAGGTTTTTTTCAGCACAACTTTTTATATTTTTTATACTTATAGTATATACAGTATGTAACTAATATTTATAACAAGCTGATTGTTTCCTGCCTAATGTATTTGATTGTTCCATATATTTGAACACTCTATCCTCTCTACATAATTTTTGGCCAATTATATTCTCAATAGTGTAGGTAAGTAGAGAATAGTTTACCAGCTGATTAAGTCTGGATGTTTCTTCGTGTTATACAGCGAGAATCTGGAAGGTTTTTAATAATTACATCCAGATGTTCCGGTTTTATCCATCATATCATCTGTTTGAATCAATTCATATTTCTCAGTCAAGATCTTGTAATGAACTTTGTAGGTTACTTTTTATCCTTCATTTGCGTTTATATAATAAATGCTTTTATATTACACATGTCTCGGAAATTCCTATATAATTCCTATATAAAATTGGTTGTCAATTTACCATAATCAATTTTATTTTTAACCATAGAACAAATTTTGACTCTATATTGGGCACATCTGTGGACCATCATATGATCTGAATCTTCACCAGCTCTATGGATTTTTATGGGGCTGGACCTTTTCATGAAGCCAAAATGTAGCATGGGAAATGGCAGAAAAACCTGTCAGAGGGACTTAGCTCCTGTGCTTTGTCCTCTATATAGAGGAGAAGAGATAAGAGGTGATGGATCAAATTATTATGGGTAAGAGCTAGTATCCTCTCAAAATTATTCTCTGACAGCACATAATAGCCTGAAGATGCTGGGAGTCTTTATTTTTTTACTTTTAGTTCTTCCCTGCAATGTTCCTAAATATCTTATAATAGCCTTAACATGATATATAGTTTCTCCATCTCTTGCCCCATCAAGGGGTAGTGAACTTTCAGCAAATAATTCATATTATTTTTGTATAAAGTAAAACAATTTTCCAATATACTTTCTGTATCAATTCCTCCTGGTTTTCTAGATGTCTGATTGCTGGCATATGACAGGAAAATTTATTATTTACTTCCTATGTATACAAAACTATACCTACAAAGGTGCACGGCTCTTTATATCACAGAGAGTAATCAGAGCTGTGTGTTATAACGAGGCGTGCACCTGTAGAGGTCTGTTTGTAACTAGGCGTCATCTGTAAGTCGGGTGTTCTTAAGTAGGAGACTGCCTGTAATACCAATTGTTTACTGAAAGTGGACAACCTTTTAAGGCTATGTTCACAATGGTGCCATTATTTCCATCAGATAATTGCAAAAAGAAGTTGAAGGATGTTCTGAAGCCAGGCATATAGGTCCTCTATGTAAAAATTTGTATATAAATTTTGTATCTCAACAATCACAGGAAAAGTAATCCCAGAAAAAACTTTTATACCCCTCTACCTACAGGTATTTATTACCATTTTGAAAGACTTTTGGCATTTTTTTATCGCATCTGTCAAGTTGCAAAATATGTGACAGTATGTGTCACAGGGGTCACAGGTGCTTCCATGACCTATGTCTCGGGTAAGGGCTCACCCATGCCCCTCTCTGCGCCCCATGGCTCTCACTTGGACATTCAGGTTGATTTGCAAGGCGGCCAGTCTTGTTTCAACTGCGACCAAATGCCCAAATAGTCTCAGACAAAATACATTTCCAAAAAGTGGAACAAAAAAAAACTATATAGGTGGTGATTCAGCATAGACTGGCACGCAGTGCACAGAATATGATGCAACCCCTTCCTCTGGCAGCCACCGGATTTATAAGAAAGCTCTGGCCTTTTGATAAATCTGAGTAGGGTTGTACCACTAGCCCACCCTGCTGTAGGAAAGCACCTTATCTTGTGGCAACAGGCAAACAGGCCCAGGCTACGGGGATTGCACAGGCCCACTGACCACTGACCACACCCTTCCCATGCCCTTCCATGCCCAGTTGTCATAAAGGAGCAATTATGTCGGGAATTGGCCCTATTTCAGGCCTTGCATGGTAGAATTCTGGTGCACAAGCTCTGATATACCCCCCCACCCACCCCCCACATAATTTCATATAATCAGATTCCATTATAAGGCCCCTAAGCTTCTTTTCATCTTCTTGGGTAGATCGTCTTTGATTTTGTCATTGTAACTAATGCAATGGTACATGTCATGTTTGTACCATTGTGTCATGTATAAGATTTGTCAAGGGTCCACACTGCTGACATTTTAGGCAATTATATCTGTTCTCTAAGAGGACATGATAAATACTAATACAGTCTTACTATGGAACCTTTGAAGTAAAGAAACCTTTCAGCTCCAGCTCTCTGCATACAGTTTAATTAATTTGTCAGCAGAAAGCATTGCCGAGTAGAGAAGGATTTATAATGTTTCTATTTTAGGCTTTGTAATTACTACTTACTCATAAGTATTTTGCTCTCAATCTTCTTCCAGGTAGAAAATTATAACGCTGACGTTTTACTTCTAAACAATCAAGAAATAATAGTTGCACAAGAAAAGAGGCGTATAATAGAGAACACAGAGAACAAAAAGGAATCTAAGCGCAACAATAACCAACAATAACAGCAAATGATTTTATTTATATCTCCGTCTTGCTATAATATTTCCACAATACGCTTAAACAAATTTCTTAAAGCAACAAGTAAGCACATTAAGGGGAAAAAAAGCTATTAGCGATTCTTCTTTTCTTACATAGAAACACGTTTTTATACATTTCTATTTCAGGGTGTAATAAATTGATACAAATCTGAGATCCTTGTCCACCTCAGGGGAGTCTGTTGGCTACTTCAGAAAATTTAACCTGGGGTGTGCAATGCTCACTTCTTACCTGACTAATGATTAAAGTAATCATTAGCAATAATTAGACTTTTCCTTTTGTTAATACTTAATAACTGGAATTAAAATGAAATACATCTGGTGATATGTATCCAGGGTCAGACTGGGTTCCCCACTGAAATTGGTCCTAAAGGCCCACCCATCGCTACATGGAAATATTACCAGTACATTCTTAAATCACAATTACACAATTTTCATTTTCATTGCATTTTTAAAGGTGCAGCAAACGCACAAATCACGTCATAATGATGGTAATAAAAAGGCTGATGTATTTTGATGGGCAAACACATTGGGGCACATTTACTTACCCGGTCCTGTACCGATCCGGACTGTCCGACTAAGATGAAGTCCGGTGCAATTTACCAAGATCGTGCACCCGAGATCCTGCATGTGTCACTTCCCTGCTCATGTCTGCCAGATTTCACCTTCTTCTTCCCGGTGCATGTAAGGGCTTGGTATTGCAACACAATTTAAGAGTTAAATCCCGCACGTCGTCCAAATCCGTGGGATCGTCCAACATCCCGCCCTCAATTTGTGTTGCATGAAACCCGGCGCCGATGCTCCAGAATCCGATCGTGTGCGACGCAATCCCTGGTGTGTGATCAGAAAACTGAACGAAAATGCGGCCACGGGCCCTTAGTAAATAAGCCCCATTGTGTGAGCATAGCCTATGGCCATGTTCACAAGATGTGAATGAATTGCATTTTAAAATGCATTACAAGCATCTGGAGATTCTATGCCCCCCCCCCTTCCCAAATCAGATGGGTTTAGACATGAATGCTTGTGTTTGGTAAGTAGTACCCTGTTTTGCAGGCATTTAAATCTAAACATGTCTGCATTCAGGGAGGAGAAACTCCAGATGAGCTTGCAATACATTTTAATATATAATCTTGAGATAGTGGAAAGCATCCAGCATTAGGTACGACCTTTTACTAAAAGCAATCTGTGCCTCTGCCAGCTTGCTGGTACCACAACTGTGGAAAACATCTTGTGTGGTAGCAGTTACAAAAACACTTCACCCATCAGACCTCAACAGCTACAGACCGGAGGCATTAACATCCCATTTGATGAAGGTCTTTGAGAGGCTGTTTCTCGCACATCTCCGCCCTCTAGTGAGCTTATCTATGGACGCCCTACAGTTTGCTTATTGGCCAGGCATTGGTATAGATGATGCCATCATCCACCTTCTACATCAAAATCTTTCTCACCTGGAGAAACCTGGGAACACTGTGAGAATAATGTTATTTGATTTCTCCTTTCAATACCATACGGACAGGGCTACTAAAAGACAAACTGGATCTGGCTGGAGTGGACCACCATCTCTCTAGTTGGATTCTAGACTACCTCACAAACCGACTTCCAGAAGTTCTCTGATGACTCAGCAATAGTAGGCCTCATTACAGATGAGAACGACAGGTAGTACAAAGAACTGATCTGGAAATTTGTGGACTGCTGTCAACAAAACCACCTTAGGATTAATGCTCGGAAGACCAAGGAAATGGTGGTGGACTTTTGTAAGCACAGTCCTCCTTCTCAACCAGTGGTTATCCAGGGGACAGACAATGAGAAGTACTTGGGTGTCCTCCTCAACAATAAACTGGAGTGGGCAGAGAAAATAAAAGCACTTCACAGGAGGGTTCAGAGCAGGCTATGCCTGCTGAGGAGGCTATGGGCATTCAGAGTGTGGGGGGGGCTCTTCTTAAGACCTTTTTCAACTCTTTTTTCAGCTTCTTTGGTGTAGTCTGTTGGGGAATTAGCATCTCAGCGTGGGAGAGGAGCAGAATGGACAAACTGATTAGGAAAGCCAGCTCTGTCCTGGGGGTCCTCTTGACACAGTGCAGGTGGTAGCTGAGAGGAGGACACTGTGTAATTTGAAGTCTATTTTGTAGAATAGCTCCCGTCCCATACATGAGACTGTGGTGGCATTGGGGAACACCTTCAGTGACCGAATGCTTCACCCCAAGTGTGAGAGGGAGCTTTATCGTAAGTCTTTCCTCCCCACTGCCATCAGGCTGTTCAACAAACAAGGTACAAACAGAAGTAACCTGTGCACCCCACCTAACCAGTCCCTGCAAGTCCCATCCACAGACTGAACATCAAACTGCTGCTCATTGCGTGTCTTCTTTTTTTTTTGTTTTTTTAATCCCCTTTTTTCTTTTTGTTCATTTATCCCTAATATTATTGTTATTGTTTGTACTGCACTCTCTATATTCTCTCTGCTGCTGTAACGTTGTGAATTTCCCCACTGTGGGACTAATAAAGGATTATCTTATCTCATCTTTGAATTGTACTAATGAGCCAGGAGGGCTCACCAGAGCCCCCCATTGCTGTAGCTTCACAGGCTGTTACACTTAGCACTGAGCACTTCCCCCAGGCATCATGTTCTGAAACATATTCTGCTGCTGTGAGATTACATCAAGCAGAGGGAGAGGGAAGTGCAGGGGGGGGGGTGTAACAGCCTGGGAAGACAGAGCATGTACGAGGTTATTGTACTGGAATTAGCCTATAGACTTCTGTTAAGTGCCAATGTGTCCCACTTACCCATGCTCAAACGAGGGCATGGCTGTGGTGGCTATGTGGTTGCACAGCAGCCTTGTTTTCCTGAAGCTAAAGCCTAAATGGCAGCTTCAAAGTTGTGGGTCAAACCCGCCATGTCCACTACATAACTGGACCTTCAATGCTTCCAGTATCTACCAATCATTTTAGTAACTCTAATTTTTATCCCCTGTTGACTATAATATTGGTAAAAACTCATCCATTCCCCAATCCATTAATTAATCATTAATAAATTTCATCTTTAGTCATTTTACTTCATTTTCTAGATATTAATCTTATTTCACTACTTCATCACATCTCCCAATAAGCAAGGTTTACTGAAATATAAGTATATGCCTTTCCAGCATATAAACAGATTTATTGTGTGCTTAGCAACAAATTCCTATTAGCCAAAATCCCTTGAGAAGGAGATGAGAAATGATTGTGTCAGTATTTATTAAAAATACAATGATTTCCAATTTCATCCGTAAAATCTCATATACATTGGAACCAAACATCTGCATTTTGAAGGCCATTTAAAAATGTGTGGACAAAGTTGGCCACCTAACTTTTATTTTTAAAGAAAAAAAAATAATTATAGACATTTTCTTATTTTTTCTGTTGAATGATATAATATTTCTGGAGATTTGAACATGGTTTCTATGTTTGGAGGTATGCAATAAATCTTGTATAATCCTGTGTACAGGTGGTCCCCTATTACTGGTAACCCGACTTACAGACAACCCCTAGTTAAAGATGGACCTCTCTGACCACTGTGAACTCTAGTGAAGATCTCTAGATGTAACTTTAGTCCCAGGCTGCAATTATCAGCTATAAGGTGTCTGTAATGAAGTTTTAGTGATAATCCTTGGTCCCATTACCGCAAAAAATGTTGAAACCCCAATTGTCACTGGGTCAAAAATTTTTTCTGGAACTACAATTATAATCTATACACTTTTGACTTACATACAAATTCAACTTAAGAACAAACCTATGAAACTTTTCTTGTAACCTGGGGGCTGCCTGGGGGCTTTCCTTCCAGTAAAATGGACTTCATTTGAAATCCACGTTGAAAGATAGACTTGCTAGATACTGTGGTTGTAGCCAGACTACAAAAACTAAAAACTTTAAAGGGGTTTAAACAGAAACAGAAAACTTTAAAACGATTTAAACAGAAATAACAACTGGCCCCCTAAGGTGAAAACCCTTAAAAATACATTTTTGTGCCTCCAACCAAACAAAAAACACCATAAAAAGTGATCAAAAAGTCACATTTACCCCTGCCTGATATCAATAAAGAGTACAAATTGTCCCACCAAATTATAAGCCCTAAAATAGCTTTATCAACAAAATAATAAAAACACCATTGCGTAGACAGCAATGCAAAATCAAGGGATTTTTCTCTCCAAATTAGTTTTTAACATAAGTCAAACATAAAAAGTTATATAAATAGAATATAGCTGTAACTGTACTGGCCCATAGAACATAAGTAACATTTTATCTAGGCTATTTGGTGTGTAAAACACGAAAAAAAAATTAATTACAGAACATATCTTCACTCATATCTTACCACCATACTAACTTAGGGGCTCAGCCAATGCAACATAGCAACTGAAATCTGTTACAGTAAAATCTGCCCTCCAAAACCATAATCCATTCCAATCCACACTGTGCCACCTACAGCAGTTTGTGACCACATGTGGGATATTACTGCAGTCTAGAGAAACTGGGTAACAAACTATTGGCTGCGATAACTTCTTTAACCCCTTCTAAAGAAAAAATTCAGGGGCCAAAGCAAAGTTTTTTTGGAAAAAGATTTTTACTTATACGAGCCAATGTAAATACTTTCTAGAAAACATATGCGGTAGTAAAAAGCTCAGTAAAACCCCTGATAAATTGATGCTGTAGTTTTCAAAAGAGGATAATTTATAGGGGGGGGGGGATTGCTGTTCTGGTAATTTAGGAACTTTTCAAAAGCATAACGTCAAAAGCAACGTCATTAAATCTGCCCTCCAAAAGCTCAATGGTGCTTCTTCCTTCCTTCTGTGCTCTGCTGTGGGCTTATTCACATGTGGGGTATTGCCTTATTCGTAAGAAACTGCAAAACAAAATCTGAGATGTGTTTTCTCATTTTATCCATCATGAACTTGAACCTTTTTGAACTAAATAATTTTATTGTCAAAAATTTAAAATTCCAAATCAAATCTCCATTTTGTCTTAATTCTTGCTTTAAGGGTTAACACGCTTACCAATGGCTGTTTTGAATAGCTTGAAGGGTTTTAAAAATGGGGAGATCTGTGGTGAGTTTCTAGTAAATAGAACTTTGAAAACTCATGTAGATGAATTATCCCCTGAAAAAAATGTAATCTGAAATTTACTCAAAACTTTAAGCCTCCTAACTTCATAATAAAATAAACATATAATATAAAAAAACATATAACATAACATAAAAAAATGTCACCATAAAGCAGACTTATGCTAAATGTTAGTTAGCAATAGAGATGAGCGAACATACTCGTCCGAGCTTGATGCTCGATCGAGCATTAGCGTACTCGTAACTGCTCGTTGCTCGGACGAGTATTTCGCCCGCTCGAGAAAATGGCAGCTCCCGCCGTTTTGCTTTTTGGCGGCCAGAAACAGAGCCAATCACAAGCCAGGAGACTCTGCACTCCACCCAGCATGACGTGGTACCCTTACACGTCGATAGCAGTGGTTGGCTGGCCAGATCAGGTGACCCTGGGATAGACTAGCCGCTGCCCGCGCTGCTCGGATCATTCTCTGTCTGGATGCCGCTAGGGAGAGAGCTGCTGCTGGTCAGGGAAAGCGTTAGGGTGTTCTATTAGCTTACTGTTAGGCAGGAGTGATTCTACAACAACCCAACAGCCCTTCTTAGGGCTACAATAACGTTATACTTTTTTTTTTTATTTGCTTGTGGCTGGGCTTGCTGGCACTAGTAGTGCAGCTAGTACCATATTGTGAGGAATTAGCAGGGGGACTTGCTACCGTTGTGTTTAGCTCTTAGTGACACACATATCCACCAAAGTGGGAAAATTTATTAGGGGTTTGATTTCAATTAGGCACAGTCTGCCAGTTTCTTTTTATTTTACGTTTATTTTTTTAATAACTCAGTGTCATCTCATCTTGCATAGTAGTGTGCTTTAATACTTGGCTAGAAAATAGCCATAGGAGAATCCAAACGGCTTACTTACGCCTACAGTAGCGTTATATATATTTGATTTCTGGTTGATCTGCTGGTGGCTGTAGTTGCTGCAGTGCATCTACTAGCAAATTGTGAGCAATTTGGAGTGAGACTTGCGACCACTGTGTTTTGCGCTTAGTGACGCACATATCCATCGCAAAGACCGAAGTGGGAAAATTTATTAGGGCCCGGGGTTGTATTTCAATTAGGCACAGTCTGCCATTTCCTTTTTTATTTTACGTTTATTTTTTTCATAACTCAGCGTCATCTCATCTGGCATAGTAGTGTGCTTTAATACTTGGCTAGAAAATAGCCATAGGAGAATCCAAACGGCTTACTTACGCCTACAGTAGCATTATATATATTTGATTTCTGGTTGATCTGCTGGTGGCTGTAGTTGCTGCAGTGCATCTACTAGCAAATTGTGAGCAATTTGGAGTGAGACTTGCGACCACTGTGTTTTGCGCTTAGTGACGCACATATCCATCGCAAAGACCGAAGTGGGAAAATTTATTAGGGCCCGGGGTTGGATTTCAATTAGGCACAGTCTGCCATTTCCTTTTTTATTTTACGTTTATTTTTTTCATAACTCAGCGTCATCTCATCTGGCATAGTAGTGTGCTTTAATACTTGGCTAGAAAATAGCCATAGGAGAATCCAAACGGCTTACTTACGCCTACAGTAGCGTTATATATATTTGATTTCTGGTTGATCTGCTGGTGGCTGTAGTTGCTGCAGTGCATCTACTAGCAAATTGTGAGCAATTTGGAGTGAGACTTGCGACCACTGTGTTTTGCGCTTAGTGACGCACATATCCATCGCAAAGACCGAAGTGGGAAAATTTATTAGGGCCCGGGGTTGGATTTCAATTAGGCACAGTCTGCCATTTCCTTTTTTATTTTACGTTTATTTTTTTAATAACTCAGTGTCATCTCATCTGGCATAGCAGTGTGCTTTCAAACTTGGCTAGAAAATAGCCATAGCAATAGGATAGCATCGTTTGGTTTTAAAAACTAAAAAACACACAAAAAAAAAAAAAACACAAAAAAAAGTTAAAAAAAAAATTAAAGTTATAACTCTCATTTTCAAAATGTTTAACCCGAGGGCTAGGGGTAGAGGACGAGGGCGGGGACGTGGGCGTCCAACTACTGCAGGGGTCAGAGGCCGTGGTCCTGGGCGGGGTGAGACACCACCTGCTTATGAGGGAGCAGGGGAACGCCGCAGAGCTACACTCCCTAGGTTCATGTCTGAAGTTACTGGGACTCGTGGTAGAGCACTGTTGAGACCAGAACAGTGCGAACAGGTGATGTCGTGGATTGCCGACAATGCTTCGAGCAATTTGTCCACCAGTCAGTCTTCCACGCAGTCCACCCATGTCACCGAAATCGGCACTCCTCCAGCTCCTGCACCTCAGCCTCCTCCCCCCCAGTCTGCCCCCTCCCAGCAAAATTTGCCATTTGAACCGGCATACTCTGAGGAACTGTTTTCTGGACCCTTCCCACAGTCACAAACCACTTGTCCGGTTGCTGATGAGCAATTTTCCGATGCCCAGGTTTTCCACCAGTTGCAGTCTCTGGGTGATGATGACCTTGTTGACGTTGTGGAAGAAGTGTGTAAAGAGGTGTCCGACGATGAGGAGACACGGTTGTCAGACAGTGGGGAAGTTGTTGTCAGGGCAGGAAGTCCGAGGGGGGAGCAGACTGAGGGATCGGAGGATGATGAGGTGACAGACCCAAGCTGGGTTGAGAGGCCGGGTGAACACAGTGCTTCTGAGACGGAGGAGAGTCCTCGACCAGAACAGGTTGGAAGAGGCAGTGGTGGGGCCAGACGGAGAGGCAGGGCCAGAGCTGGTGCATCAGCGCCAAATGTGTCAACTAGTGAAGCTCCCGTGGCGAGGGCTCCTGCGGCGAGGGCTAGATTTTCAGAAGTCTGGAGGTTCTTTAAGGAAACACCGGATGACCGACGGACTGTGGTGTGCCACATTTGCCAAACTAGGATCAGCAGGGGTTCCACCACTAATAGCTTAACTACCACCAGTATGCGCAGGCATATGAATGCTAAACACCCCACTCAGTGGCAACAAGCGCGTTCACCTCCGGCCGTGCACACCACTGCTCCTTCCCCTGTGTCAGCTGATAGTCAGCCCCCTGCCCAGGACCCTGCCACAAAAACCCCATCGTCGCCTCCACGATCCTCCACAGCATCCACCAACGTTCAGCTCTCCATACCCCAGACGCTGGAGCGGAAACGCAAATATAGTGCAACCCACCCGCACGCCCAAGCCCTTAATGTGCACATCTCCAGATTGCTAAGCCTGGAGATGCTGCCCTATAGGCTAGTAGAGACCGAGGCCTTTCGCAGCCTCATGGCGGCGGCCGCCCCTCGGTATTCGGTCCCCAGCCGCCACTACTTTTCCCGATGTGCCGTCCCAGCCCTGCACCAGCACGTGTCAGACAACATAATCCGTGCCCTGAACAACGCCGTTTCTGACAAGGTCCACCTGACCACGGACACGTGGACGAGTGCTGCCGGGCAGGGCCACTATATTTCGCTGACGGCACATTGGGTTAACTTGGTGGAGGCTGGGACCGAGTCTGACCCTGCGGCTGGTCATATACTGCCGACGCCGAGCATTGCGGGGCCTACCTCGGTCCAGGTCTTTCAGGCCTACTATGCCTCCTCCTCCTCCCACCCCTCCTCCACCTCCTCCTCCGAACGACCATCCGTGGGCATGGCGCCATCAGTCGGTAGCTCTAGGCACAGCAGCAGTGCCGTCGCTAAGCGACAGCAGGCGGTGCTCAAACTGCTGAGCCTAGGCGATAAAAGGCACACCGCCCAAGAACAGGGCATCACGGCGCAGACTGATCTGTGGCTGGCACTGCTGAACCTGAAGCCAGGCATGGTTGTGTGCAGCGTCGGACTGGCCCACCGGATTACCGGAGAAACCTCCGGTGGGCCCTAAGTACCGACGCTGACTTCAGAAGTGGAGTCGGGCTGCCAGGGCCACCGGGAGCTGGCGGACGCTGTTTCCGCCAGCACCTGATCATAGCTGGGAGTTGGACACTCCCCAGCAGGGCCGCTGGCACAGACGCGCTGCGCACAACGATGTACGCAAGCGCCGCCCCCGCCAGCATCAGAGCGCGGACGCCGCGGCTCTTGTGAGAAGGGCAGGAGCGTGCGGCACCTGACAGAAGCGCGTGCGCATAACAGCTTACACCCGGAGCCGGAGGTGAGTGACAGCTCTCGGCCCTGTGATGGCATCATGGCAGCTCTGGGAGAGCCAGGGGGAAGGGGGCCTTGATGGCTGCTGTAGAGGAGGGGGGGGGCTTTAATGTCTGCTGGAGGGGGGGGGGGGCTTTAATGTCTGCTGGAGGGGGGGGGGGCTTTAATGGCTGCTGGAGGAGGGGGGGCTTTGATGGCTGCTGTAGGGGGTGGGAGGGGGGGGCTTTGATGGCTGCTGGAGGGGGGGGCTTTGATGGCTGCTGTAGGGGGTGGGAGGGGGGGGCTTTGATGGCTGCTGTAGGGGGTGGGAGGGGGGGCTTTGATGGCTGCTGTAGGGGAGGGGAGGGGGGGGGCTTTGATGGCTGCTGTAGGGAGTGGGAGGGGGGGCTTTGATGGCTGCTGTAGGGGATGGGAGGGGGGGCTTTGATGGCTGCTGTAGGGAGTGGGAGAGGGGGGCTTTGATGGCTGCTGTAGGGGATGGGAGGGGGGCTTTGATGGCTGCTGTAGGAATGGGAGGGGGGCTTTGATGGCTGCTGTAGGGGATGGGAGGGGGGGCTTTGATGGCTGCTGTAGGGGATGGGGGGGGCTTTGATGACTGCTGTAGGGGATGGGAGGGGGGGCTTTGATGGCTGCTGTAGGGGATGGGAGGGGGGCTTTGATGGCTGCTGTAGGGGATGGGGGGGGGCTTTGATGACTGCTGTAGGGGATGGGAGGGGGGGCTTTGATGGCTGCTGTAGGGGATGGGAGGGGGGCTTTGATGGCTGCTGTAGGAATGGGAGGGGGGCTTTGATGGCTGCTGTAGGAATGGGAGGGGGGCTTTGATGGCTGCTGTAAGGGATGGGAGGGGGGGCTTTGATGGCTGCTGTAGGGGATGGGAAGGGGGGCTTTGATGGCTGCTGTAGGGGATGGGAGGGGGGCTTTGATGGCTGCTGTAGGGGATGGGAGGGGGGGTTTAATGGCTGCTGTAGGGGACGGGAGGGGGGGTTTAATGGCTGCTGTAGGGGACGGGAGGGGGGGGTTTAATGGCTGCTGTAGGGGACGGGAGGGGGGCTTTAATTGCTGCTGTAGGGGATGGATGGGGGGACTTTAATGGCTGCTCTGGGGCAGGGGGGTCTTTAATGGCTGCTCTGGTAGAGGGGGGGCCCTTTGATGGCATCTCGGGGGCAGGGGGGCCTGGGCCCTTTGTCTCACATGCCTGTTGTTACTCTTTAATGTCTTATTTTATTTGTATGTTCCACAGAATCTGTAAAACGCTACGGAATTTGATGGTGCTATATAAACAAAGGTATGACTATAATGGGGGCAGGGGGGCCATGTGACTGTACTGTGGGAGAGCCCTGTGACCGTACTGGGTGAGAGGCCGTGTAACTATACTGGCCTTGTGACTGTACTGGGGGGGGGGGGGAAGGACCTGTGACTGTACTGGGGGGGAGGCCCTGTTACTGTACTGGGGGTGGGGGGCCCTGTGAGTGTACTGGGGGGGGAGGCCCTGTGACTATACTGGGGGGGAGGCCCTTTGACTGTACTGGGATGGGGGGGGGGCCCTGTGTCTGTAGGGGGGTGAGGAGAGGGGTGAGGCCCTGTGACTGTACTGGGGGGGAGCCCCTGTGACTGTACTGGGGGTGGGGGGCCCTGTGAGTGTACTGGGGGGGGAGGCCCTGTGACTATACTGGGGGGGAGGCCCTTTGACTGTACTGGGGTGGGGGGGAGGCCCTGTGTCTGTAGGGGGGTGAGGAGAGGGGTGAGGCCCTGTGACTGTACTAGGGGAGGCCCTGTGAGTGTACTGGGGTGGGAGGGAGTCTGGGAGGGAGCCCTGTGTCTGTACAGGGTTGAGGATGGGGGTGAGGAACTGTGACTGTACTGGGAGGGAGGCCCTGTGAGTGTACTGGGGTGGGAGGGGGCCCTGTGTCTGTACGGGGTTGAGGACGGGGGTGAGGACCTTTGACTGTACTGGGGCGGGGGGGGGGAGAACCTGTGACTGTAATGGCCACGATAAGGATACCAGCTACAGAGGCGAGCCTAAAATCGACAGAAAAAGGGCCTGGCGGCTTAGAAGCTGCCATGGGGAGCTAGGTCATAGAAGAAGATGAAAGTAAGATTTAGAGTAGGTCCTGGTATTACCTCTAAACTCACAATTCTGCAGCATGTCTCATGTTCTGTGACTTCTACGAGGAGAATAAGACTTTTACTTAACCCCTCAAGGACTTGGCTCTTTTTGGTTTTTGTGTTCCTGTTTTTTGCTCCCCACCTTCAAAAATCTATAAATTCTTTAGTTTTCCATGTACAGAGCTGTGTGATGCTTGTGTTCTTGGTAACAAATTGCACTTCATAGTGATGGTATATAATATTCCTGCTTTTTCTCGCGGGCTTGGATTTTGCAGCTTTCACTGTGTTCCCCAAATGACATATGTACTGTATTCATTGGGTCGGTGCGATCACTGGGATATGCCAAATTTGTACAGGTTTTATAATGTTTTCATACATTTACAAAAATAAAAACCTCCTGTACAAAACAAAAATTCTTCATTTTGTCATCTTCTGGTGCTAAAATATTTTTCGGTGTATGTGTGTGTGTATGTGGTGTCAACCATCTCTGTCCTCCCTCTCCAGATGTGCGCCATACTGTTAGGGGGGTTAAAGAGCTACAGCCACTGTACACAGCAATACATGGACTGACATACTCAGACAGACATGTCAGGAGTGATGTCAGATCTGTATTGTCCGGTGACTATTGCTGCACAGAGCTTTATCCACCCATATACACTCACCAGCCACTTTATTAGGTACACCATGCTAGTAACGGGTTGGACCCCCTTTTGCCTTCAGAACTGCCTCAATTCTTCGTGGCATAGATTCAACAAGGTGCTGGAAGCTCCTCAGAGATTTTGGTCCATATTGACATGATGGCATCACACAGTTGCCGCAGATTTGTTGGCTGCACATCCATGATGCGAATCTCCCGTTCCACCACATCCCAAAGATGCTCTATTGGATTGAGATCTGGTGACTGTGGAGGCCATTTGAGTACAGTGATCTCATTGTCATGTTCAAGAAACCAGTCTGAGATGATTCCAGCTTTATGACATGGCGCATTATCCTGCTGAAAGTAGCCATCAGATGTTGGGTACATTGTGTTCATAAAGGGATGGACATGGTCAGCAACAATACTCAGGTAGGCTGTGGCGTTGCAACGATGCTCAATTGGTACCAAGGGGCCCAAAGAGTGCCAAGAACATATTCCCCACACCATGACACCACCACCACCACCCTGAACCGTTGATACAAGGCAGGATGGATCCATACTTTCATGTTGTTGACGCCAAATTCTGACCCTACCATCCGAATGTCGCAGCAGAAATCGAGACTCATCAGACCAGGCAACGTTTTTCCAATCTTCTACTGTCCAATTTCGATGAGCTTGTGCAAATTGTAGCCTCAGTTTCCTGTTCTTAGCTGAAAGAAGTGGCACCCGGTGTGGTCTTCTGCTGCTGTAGCCCATCTGCCTCAAAGTTTGATGTACTGCGCGTTCAGAGATGCTCTTCTGCCTACCTTGGTTGTAACGGGTGGCGATTTGAGTCACTGTTGCTTGAACCAGTCTGCCCATTCTCCTCTGACCTCTGGCATCAACAAGGCATTTCCGCCCACAGAACTGCCGCTCACTGCATGTTTTTTCTTTTTCGGACCATTCTCTGTAAACCCTAGAGATGGTTGTGCGTGAAAATCCCAGTAGATCAGCAGTTTCTGAAATACTCAGACCAGCCCTTCTGGCACCCACAACCATGCCACGTTCAAAGGCACTCAAATCACCTTTCTTCCCCATACTGATGCTCGGTTTGAACTGCAGGTGATTGTCTTGACCATGTCTACATGCCTAAATGCACTGCCGCCATGTGATTGGCTGATTAGAAATTAAGTGTTAACGAGCAGTTGGACAGGTGTACCTAATAAAGTGGCCGGTGAGTGTAGTGTTTAGTGTGGTAACACTCTGCAGAACCCCCTTTGTAGACATAGTATTTGACTGCATATTGTCACGGTTTTTTGCAGTGGACACTTTTTTTTAGCACCCTTTAGATGTTGTTCTTAGGTTTGTGTCTCATTTTAACAAGTTAGTGGATTTACAACCACCTGTATGTCACCTGTGTTGTTCTAACTAAGCTTTTCTTCTGTTTGTATGGAGCATATTTTGGTGCTGTATTTCTGTAATTCTGATGTATATAGTGAACTTGGCTTAATGCTGCAGTTATGTACTGGGCTTTGTTCTGGCCCTGCATCTAATGTTAGATGTTTCTAATTAATCCACCAGAACGTGTTTTACACTTCAATTAGGAGTAGTTAGGTAGTCTCTCATTACATGAAGGGTGGGCCCCCCAAAAAATTTTCTCTGGTGGGCCCAAGGTACTCCAGTCCGACACTGGTTGTGTGTGACAACGGCCGTAACCTGGTGGCGGCTCTGCAACTCGGCAGACTGACACATGTGCCATGCCTGGCCCATGTGTTAAATCTGATAGTTCAGCGTTTCCTCAAGACATACCCCAATCTGTCTGATTTGCTCACGAAGGTGCGCCGCATCTGTGCGCATTTCAGGAAGTCCAGCACAGATGCTGCCACTCTCAGGGCAGCGCAGCGCCGCCTCCAACTGCCCGCTCACCGACTGTTGTGCGACGTGCCCACGAGGTGGAATTCAACACTGACCATGTTATCCAGAGTTTACCAGCAGCGCCGAGCGATTGTAGACTGCCAGATGTCAACTTCCACCAGAACTGGTAGTCAGGTCAGTCAGCTTCCTCAAGTCTACAATGAGGAGTGGACGTGGATGTCTGATATCTGTCAGGTGCTGAGTAACTTTGAGGAGTCAACACAGATGGTCAGTGGCGATGCCGCCATCATCAGCCTCACCATCCCGCTGCTTGGCCTGTTGAAAAACTCTCTGGTCAGCATGAAGTCGGAAGCTTTGCGCTCCTCACAAGAGACGGGGGAAGAAGATTCCCTTGTTGATAGCCAAAGCACCCTTAGGTCTGTTTCTCAGCGCATATCGGAGGAGGTGGAGGTGGAGGAGGATGAGGAGGAAGAGGAGGCGAATGTTGGTGAGACACAAGAGGGGACCATTGTTGAGTCCTTCACTGTTGAGCGTGTATGTGCAGAATAAGAGGAGTTGGAGGAGTTGGAGGAGGAGGAGGAAATGGACAGTCAGGCCAGTGAGGGGAGTGAATTCTTACGCGTTGGTACTCTGGCGCATATGGCAGATTTCATGCTAGGCTGCCTATCCCGTGACCCTCGCGTTCAAAGAATTTATTCCAGCACCGATTACTGGGTGTTCACTCTCCTGGACCCACGGTACAAGCAAAATCTTTCCACTCTCATCCCTGGAGAGGAAAGGAGTGTGAGAATGCATGAATACCAGCAGGCCCTGGTGCACAAGCTGAAACAGTATTTCCCTTCTGACAGCGCTAGCGGCAGAGTGCGTAGTTCTGCGGGACAAGTAGCGAGGGAGAGTAGGCGAGCAGGCAGCTTGTCCAGCACTGGCAAGGGTACGCTTTACAAGGCTTTTGCCAGCTTTATGTCACCCCAGCAAGACACTGTCACCTGTCCCCAGTCTCGGCAGAGTAGGGCTGATCTTTACAGAAAGATGGTGAGGGAGTACGTAGCTGACCATACCATCGTCCTAAATGATCACACAGCTCCCTACAACTACTGGGTTTCAAAGCTGGACATGTGGCACGAACTGGCGCTGTACGCCTTGGAGGTTCTTGCCTGCCCTGCCGCTAGCGTCTTGTCCGAGCGGGTTTTCAGTGCAGCTGGTGGCATCATCACCGATAAGCGTACACGCCTGTCGACTGACAGCGCTGACAGGCTGACGCTTATCAAGATGAATAAAGCCTGGATTTCTCCTAATTTCCAATCTCCACCAGGTGAAGGAAGCTCAACCTGAATAATTTATCCACTCCTCCTCCTCCTCATTTTCCTCCTTCTCCTCCTCTTTGTACAGTAAAGCAGAGGAAACTGGCTATTTTTTGACAGGGCCACCGACCCGGTCCTCTGTTTTAAACAATTTTTGGGAGTGCCACATACAGGCACTCAATCTATTCAATTTTTCTGGAGGGCCACCTACCTGCTTCTCTGGTTTGAAAACTTTTTTGGACTGCCACATACAGGCACTCAATCTATTCAATTTTTCTGGAGGGTCACCTACCTGCTCCTCTGGTTTGAAAACTTTTTTGGACTGCCACATACAGGCACTCAATCTATTCCATTTTTCTGGAGGGCCACCTACCTGCTCCTCTGGTTTGAAAACTTTTTTGGACTGCCACATACAGGCACTCAATCTATTCCATTTTTATGGAGGGACACCTACCTGCTCCTCTGGTTTGAAAACTTTTTTGGACTGCCACATACAGGCACTATCCAAATTGAATTGTCTCCATAGCAGCCTCCACACGTTGTCTCCATTGCTACCTCCAAAAGTCGTCCATATAGCTGCCTCCATACATCGTCCCTTTATCAAACGAGGTGTGTCAGGCCGAAATTTGGGTTGTTTTCATGGAATCCACATCAAAGTTGTTAACTTTGTCGCCACCCTGCTGTGTTATCCACAAAATACACTGGCAAACTTTTACCATTTACGGATATTATTTCAGCGCTTCTTGCGCATCTGTTTACATTCCCCTCACCCGCCATATCCTAAACTTATAAGAACGCTACTACACTTGATCTTATACAAAAGGTTCTTAGAAGTGTTGTTTGGGGAGTAGCCTAGAGACAGGGGCTTGGATTGGCGAAAGCTCGCCTGGCAGCGGAGCGCCAGCTCCATGCCAAGAACCAACTAACATAGTTTTAACTGCAGCACCTTTAATCTACTACTAGTTCACTGGCTCTATACATGGCCGCCTTATCAAACGTGCTGTGTCAGGCAGAATTTTGGGTTGTTTTCATGGCTTCCACAACAAACTTGTTAACTTTGTCGCCACCCTGCTGTGTAATCCTCAAAATATACTGGAAAACTTTTACCATTTACGGATATTATTTCAGCGCTTCTTGCGCATCTGTTTACATTCCCCTCACCTGCCATATTCCAAACTTATAAGAACGCTACTACACTTAACTTGGTGCAGGCTGGGACCGAGTCTGACCCTGGGGCTGGTCATATACTGCCGACGCAGAGGATTGCGGGGCCTACCTCGGTCCAGGTGTTTCAGGCCTACTATGCCTCCTCCTCCTCCCACCCCTCCTCCACCTCCTCCGCCTCCGAATTACCATCCGTGGGCATGGCGCCATCAGTCAGTAGCTCTAGGCACAGCAGCAGTGCCGTCGCTAAGCGACAGCAGGCGGTGCTCAAACTGCTGAGCCTAGGTGATAAAAGGCACACCGCCCAAGAGCTATTACAGGGCATTCCACATCAAACTTGTTAACTTTGTCGCCACCGTGCTGTGTAAGCCACAAAATATACTGGAAAACTTTTTTCATTTACGGATATTATTTCAGCGCTTCTTGCGCAGATGTTTACATTCCCCTCACCCGCCATATCCCAAACTTATAAGAACGCTACTACACTTGATCTTATACAAAAGGTTCTTAGAAGTGCTGTTTGGGGAGTAGCCTAGAGACAGGGGCTTGGATTGGCGAAAGCTCGCCTGGCAGCGGAGCGCCAGCTCCATGCCAAGATCCAACTAACATAGTTTTAACTGCAGCACCTTTAATCTACTACTAGTTCACTGCCTCCATACATGGTCCCCTTATCAAACGAGCTGTGTCAGGCAGAATTTTGGATTGTTTTCATGGCTTCCATGTTAACTTTGTCGCCACCCTGCTGTGTAATCCACAAAATATACTGGCAAACTTTTATCATGTACCGATATTATTTGAGCGCTTCTTGCTCACCTCCTTTGGTTCCTCTCTGCCACCCATTGGTTTGAAGCCTGAGTCCATTTAGGGTATGTTGCCATGACACTCTCTAGCCTGCCGCTGCTGCCGCTGCCGCTGCCTCTGCATGCCGTCCCCTATAGTGTCAGGGTCAATTATTGGATGTTTTAGATGCTATCTAGCCTCATTCGGTCACTCTGTCATGGCCATGCTGTTGCCCATAATTTTGGCATAATGGTGCGATTAAGCAGCCTCAGAGGCATCCATGCATGCTGCCCCTGCTGTTTCCTGTCCATTTCCGTGGTGTTTCCATCCTTTTCTGAGGTTCCCAGGTGTTTGGCCAAGCTTCCCTGTGCAGAGCCTTGGTCCCCTTGAAAAATGCTCGAGTCTCCCATTGACTTCAATGGGGCTCGTTACTCGAAACGAGCACTCGAGCATCGGGAAAAGTTTGTCTCGAATAACGAGTACCCGAGCATTTTAGTGCTCGCTCATCTCTAGTTAGCAACCAATGTGGGCAGTTAAACTTACTGTATGATAAGCATAACATTTTTCAAACTTTTTGACAAATGTACATTTTGTATAAATAAGTACAACAAATTTCAACAAAAATATAGCATTAATGTAAAGTAAAACATGTCATTAAGAGAATGTCTGTAAATAAACTCGGTGAGATAACAATTTCCAAAGTTATTACTGCATATCTTGAAACAGGGCAATTTGAAAAATCAGGCTGTGTCAGGCTCCTACATATCTTTTATATGGGTACAATTGAGAGGCCTTCCTACACATTTGCTGGCCAATTAGTTTTGCACAAAAAAATGCAAGTCCAAAAAAAGGGAGTTTGATTGGCACTCACCAGCTCCGTTAAAAATAGTTCAGCTTTATTCATCCAAGATGAGACAATACAAAGTGCAAGGATAAGGTGCAAAAACGAATAACAATCTTACGCGTTTCAGACACTAAGGTCCTTAATCATAGATATCCCTGAATGTTTGAGAGCAGTCTAATATGCTGGGCAGACCGGAAGTGGAAATTTCTACACAGGTGCCGGGCAATTAGTGCATCTCAATACTATCAAAATCAGGGTTCCACAAGAGATACAAGAAACATACATAAAAACAAAAAAATGTGAAAATATGAGAATATGTACAAACAGGTTCATATAAAAAGGTATCAATAATTTAAAATCAACTCATTTCTAACATTAAGACCCTTAGGGTAAATGCAGTCTCTCATTAAGATCCAGTATCCTTCTCGGTTTAGCAGCTTCCTTCTTAGATTACCTCCCCTTTTGTTAGGCTTAACCCTTTCAATGCCGCTGAAGGAAAAACTAGCAAGGTCTCCATGTTAGATGGAAAAATGTCTGGCGGAATTGGAAGGGTTTCTGGCATCTGGATTAACCCCAATAAGATGTTCCCGGATTCTCTCTTTGAGACTGCGACTAGTGCAACCTACATAATCCACATTGCAACCTACATAATCCACCGAGGAAAGAGATAGCAAGCAAAATTGATAATACGCAGCACCCAATTAGGGAATTTATAAACTGTAATACTAGAAAAAGGCTCCTGATGACAGGTTCCCTTTAACATGGATTGCGTACATGGCAAAACAGGCATTTCATGGATGTCCATTAAGACAATTAGTCGGAATTTACTTGGCCAAACAGCAAACAATCCTACTAGTAGCCTTATGTGTGTACATGGAAGAGGTGGTACTAAGGACCTTTACAAACGGCTGATTTAAAACCAATTTTCTAAATTTAGCAGCAAATCCATTTATACAGTAAATTGGATGGTAAAAAGGACACAAGCCAAGCACAAAAAGAGCACTCAAAAAGCCGAAAATAAAGTCATTCAACTCTACATTTAACATTAGAGTTACCTCAGACTTTCTATAAACTGTCCAAGGTGCTAGGTCCAGGGAGCGTATTTTACGTAATTTTGCAGTTCTGCAGTTACATTCTTCTCGTCTGGCTGTTGGTGGTTCAGCTACTCAGATAGTAGGGGCACAGGCTTACAATGCGGACAGACATATGGGGGAGATTAATCAGAAGTGTCTTAGAGCAGAACTGTTCCAGTTGCTCATGGCAACCAATCAGAGCACAGCTTTAATTTTATAAACAGCTGTGGGGAAAATAAAAGCTGAGCTCTGATTGGTTTCCATGGGCAAGAAGAACAGTTTTGCTCTCAGACACGTCTAATAAATCTCCCCCTATGTGATTTAGTTATAAGACAGACTTGGTAACATATTAATAAATTAGTCAAGAATAGAAGATTGGCAGCAAGTAATGCAAGTCATGTTTATTGTTCATATATATCGTTAAGATGTTTAATAGTTTCAAGCATGAGGACACATGTGTAGCAGTTGTTGGCTGCCTGTGGAAATGTAATTAGCGCTGCCTTGGGAATTTATTGTAAATCATTCCAACATGAAGCTGAGAAAAAAAACAACGTGACTTGAAAGCAAACAAAAAAAAAGTACGACTGTTCATTAACCGGGTGATAAAATCATACAACGTGTTGCCTGGTGATATTGACACATCTGCTTTTAGATAAATGGTCGCCGTAAGAAACTCTCCTAAGAGCGACTCTCAAATACAAGAGCCGGCCAGGAGCAGGAGGGAATGTCTCAGACACCGGGAACACTGTGGAACTGAAGGGAGGATTGGGGATCAGACGAGCCAGGAAAATAATGTGATTTTTACTGTTGACTGAGGGCTGGATAGAAAGAAGCAGTTATGCCGCATTACAGTATGTTCTTATATAGAGCTATTGTATAAATAATTCATCTAATACATCACTATTATTGATTTATTACTGTTACTGTCTGATCGATGCATACCGCTGCTAGGGCAAATGGTCAGGCCCAGTATCTTCCTCTAGCAAGAGAAGAGAATCACAGAGTGACTGCGATCATATATGCCATTTCTCTGTGAAGCTAATAATGGCTCATCACCTTTAACACAAGCTTTAACTTATGAGCTGTGTCTTAATAACATCATTTCCTCAATGTATAGTATGTATGTCATCACACTTGTCATGGGTGCTCCCGCGATCCCTGTCTCAGATTGCGGTTCTTACCTCCCCTGGGTCCAGCAGAGGTCTCTGCTGCTCCCATGGCTCGGCGCGTGTCCCCATTTCCTAGGGTGCACATGTGCCGGCTCGCTAAGCTTTAAAGTGCCAGCGTGCCGATAATTGGCACTGGCCTAATATAAATTCCTGGCCCTTCCTGTGACCCTTGGCGGATCTTCAAGCCATCCCCTGAAGAGAAATCTCCCCTGTGATTCCTACATTCCTGTGATTCCTGCTTTCCTGTTATTCCTGTGTTCCTTTGTGCCAGTCCGTTCCAGTGTATCCTGCGTTCCTGTGTGCCAGTCTGTTCCTGTGTTCCTGATCCCTGTGCCAGCTCCTGCGATTCCTGACGTGAGTCCTAGTGTGCCTTCTTGTGCTATTCTCCTGCCATCACAGATTGTCTCCTGCATTACTTCCTTGGCAGCCTCCAGGCGCTGTGATGGTTGCAATCTTCTTATATTTGGTATCTATGGCATCCTTCCTTCTTAAATCAACATTTAAATTTTATGCTAATAAGCCTGAAGGGCTCTGCAAATGGGTTGTTACCAGAGCCCCTTCATGCTTTCACTTCACAGGCTGTTGCAATGTCTTCCCTTCCTCTCTGCTCTCTCTGCAATTTCTCCCTCCTTCTGCCTAATGTAATCTCACTGCACAGTATTACATCCTGTAAAACTTTAGTATGAATGGGCTCTGGTAGTACCCTGGGAGCGATTAAGGCTCATTAGCAAAAATCTAAAAGATGATTTTAGAAGGAAGAAGGCCACAGATAACAAATATAAGATGACTACCACAGCCACGGAGCCTGGATCTATGGGTAAGTGCTCCTTGTTTACCATGCCTGTTTTTGATAATAGATTTCCTTTAAAGGGAATTAAGACCATACAAAGAGGTACTGGGGAGCAGTTTCAATGTAGAGATCAAAGAAAATATCAGTGTGAGGAGACTCCCCAGTGCTCCAAGTCCAGCTACCTGCCAAGAATTTATAGCCATTTTTACAGCCATTTTATACCAACAACACATGCAAAGATATGGTTACACATATCATCAGGTCTACTATTTGCAGCTCTGTATGGCTTAAACTAGTAGATTTCCTTTAAATGTTCTTGTTCTATACATTTACTGCACAGAAATCTAAAGATACCATTAATTATGAACAATGCCAAAGATCTGTGTGTTTGAAGGACTCTCATTTGCCAGGAAGTACATGATAGTGCTTAAAATAAATGATAGCTCTGATTTCTGATGTTGTATTAAGCCAAAAAAAACATATGATTTGTGTCCAGCTCCATCTGAAAATAAAAAAGTTCCGTTATGATTCACAGTAAAAAATTAATTTAGCCTCTGATAATCTGTAATCTTACTGGCTGGAAAATCTCATTACCTAATTATGTTTCCACCCTAATGAAAACGATAATTCACTTTGTACATAAATGAATAATTGCTGATGATCCATGGTTATCTTTATTTTTCTGTCCACCATTAGTCATTTCTGTTTGCCTTGCATGTGGTGCTAACATTCAGTCAAAGTTGTTATTGCTTGCGAAAAAATATACATTAACATAAATGTTCTATCAAATGACATCAAAATGTTATGATTTTCCCAGAAATGAGCTGTGTTTTTAATACTATAAAGTCATAAAAGACAACATAATTCTCATTCCATTAGAGCCTATTTTCAAGTCATCACAACTTGTCATATTTATTTAATAATTTCTTAAAGTGTAGAAGAAATTAACTTTATTTACATGTGGGTCAAAATTATATCTTTCTGCCTATGTACAGTACCTGTCCATCCATCCATCATTCCCTCTCTGCCTCTCTGCTACATATACTTTTAATGTATCAATGAGATCACCCCCCCCCCATAGCTAGGGTCCTGTTCTCGTGATTGTGGGGGTCCCAGCAGTCAATAACTGATCAGAGAGTTATCTCCTTTGGGGAAGGGTTTTGGGCATCTTTGCCTTAGAAGGTGATAAATCTGTTGGGTTTTATTTTGCTTCCATTTATTGAAAAAAGTGAACACTTACATTCTTATCTTTTTTGTATGCCAGCAGGGTAGTAAAGGATTTTATGTCAAAATTGTTGACTGTGCAAAATGTGACTTTATTAAATATTGAAATCTGGATCCCAAAGATAAATCACACACAACTGTGGTAAACTTTTATGGGTAGGTGAAAAAAAACAAATTTTCTTTTTAGCAAATCTACAAATGCGCCTACAAAAAGTCCCAAATATAACGGAATAAAAAAGGAAAAAAAAACTAAAATAAAGGACCCCTTATATCTAATAAGAAAGAAGGACAGTGGAGGAGATTTATTGATCTGTTTACGACAGAGTTCTGTTGTAGTTTGCACTAAGAAAGTGTTTGTCTAAAACCCTTTATAGATGTGGTGCAGTTTTCTGGATCTCCTCCAACTAGCTCGACAAAAGGGGCGTGACTTGTGAAAAGGGGGCATGGCCACGCGCCATAAACGTCTGTGTGCCAAAAATACTCCCTTACTGGCCCTTAGTGGCCTTAAAGAATTTTGTCCTAACTTTCTGGCGTAAAATGTAAGCCAACTAATAGGAGGTGCATTATACTAGGACAGATTTGTCATCCAGCACCAGACACTGATATGAATATAGTGTTCTTGCTTAATGGTAAGGTAGCAAAGAAGCATTGTACAAAACACAGAAGAGCTATCAAAAAGTTGTCCCAACACAATTATAGAGCTTTTTGTGATGTGCCTGAAATGTAGCATCAAAGTTTACCTCCAATTTTGGCTAAATTTGCAGAAATTAGTAGACCAGTATGTATACATCAGGTATGACACTATTCCAGGCATTATGGGACTTGTACTCTTCCCTTTTTTATGGCGTTTAGCTCTGAAGTCTGTAGCTCTAGTTTGCATTGCTCTCTGTACTAGTTGGTTGTGTAGCTTCTGCGAAACACTGGTCCATTAAATGATCAGAGCCAATGGAAGTGGAGATATAAGTACTTCGGAGAAGATATATTACACAGATCTCTTGTTTTGACTTGTAATATTAATGTATGCAGTAAGGTGTCTCTTGCCTGCACTATCAAGAAACTTAATACTCTTACTCACAAAATATAATAGAAAACACGGAAACTAATTTATTTAGTCCAAAGAACTAATACCGGAGGCACTTAGCAGGAAGGCAAATTTAGAATCCTTTCATTGACATCTGTTGTATTTAATTTTGATGCTTGAGGCTTTACTAGAGGAACTGGACATCTGACAAAACAAATTACGGTTGGCTTTAAAAATATTACATTAAAAATATGCTTTGTGTAATTTGACTGCTGGAGGTTAGGATCCTCCAGCGGAATGATAAAAGCTATACCCATGGAATATCCGCATCTCCTTTGTCAGAAAATCCCCAAAAATAAGGAGTACATATAGATATTTCCCACAGGTTTATACCATGAGAGAATTACTAAGGGTTTCCAGAGGGGAAGGGGGGGGGGCACCCAGCTCGTTTAACTTCTTGTTTTTTATAATCTACTAACAAACTCAACCCTAACCTCTCTGTCTCTGTCTATGAGACATCCTGTCCTACGCATGGGGCAGATTTACTAAGCACCTTGCACCAGTTTTCTGTTGGTTTTTGCACGTTCCTTTATATGCAATCTGTTTGGACATGTACCTAAGAAATGTCGGCACCGCATATTTTTTCATGTGACACAAATTTCGTCATTGAATTGGGAGTTCCGATGCACAGTCAGACCGTGTGCTACATTTAGCGTGCAAAGTTATTTTTAATAATGAACCCTGTGTACTCCACCCATTTATGTAATCCTGTTAGCACTAAATAGCAATCTACAGGCTTCTCTGCAGTCCTATTCACCTTGGCAGCTGATGAGCGGTTCATGCAACTCCATTATTTAATTATTTACTCCTCCTAATTATTTTTATCCCTTATAAAGAATGGTTGGACCATTGTACAAGCCCCTGTTCCACGTGTGTCATACCTTTTCATAGATTGTGTGCTATTGTAAGTGGAGCCCTCCCTCCAAATGTTTCATATGACTATGTTATTGCTTTGTAATGTCTTATTTTGTCTGTGTATGTACCTCATCTTCTGTTCAGTGTTGTAGAATATGATGGCACCATTGAAATAAAGATGTATTCATTTATTATCATTTAATTCCAGTGCAAAATCTTCCTGGCATATATTTGTGCTATGACCGTATTGCAGGCTTCAAGATCCTTCAGCATTTTGTAGTAATCTTAGGAAGTCAGGGATCCTGTGTCCAACTCCATCACAAGAAATAGCAACAGTCCACAAGGAAGATCAACAAGTGGCGCAGAGGGTGGATGTACTTGAAGATGATCACAACTTGGCTAGAGCAGCAGTTTCCACTTTACAACAGACAACAGCAGGTGGCATCGTAGGACTCTACTATTAGAGACCTGAGAAGACATATAGAAGACCTGGACAATAGAGGGTGCCGACACAACATTAGGGTCCGCGGCATTCCAGAACAACAAGGGGAGGAGAATGTCCAAGAGTATTTACAACATCTCTTTAACACTATCGTGGACAGACCGCTAGATACCCTCATAAAGATGGACAGAGCACACAGGGCTTTACGATAAAAGAGGAAATAATGAAGCGGAATCCGTTTCCTTTCTGGGTGCTAAGCTCCAACTATACCAAGACCTCTCCTGGATTACGCTGCAACAACGCAGGGCCCTGAAACCACTCTTGGATCTACTTAGAGAACAGGGAATACCATACCCCTGGGGCTTTCCATTCAGCCTGACGGCGAGAAGAGATAGACACTCAGCTACCCTACGATACCCTGAGGATCTTCAAAATTTCTGCCACACTTTCCAGCTCACCCCTCCAGACCTACCTGACTGGTCTCAACACCCAACTCCAGTGAACCTCCCTCCCACGTGGCAACAGGTTCGACCACCGAAGAAGCGACATAGGGCCCTAGAACATGGACGCGGACAGCCCACTGGACAATAAGTATCGACAAGATAAAATAGTACTCTCCCTTATGTATAATGGACTATGTTCTGTTTAATTATAGCCTCCCTATGTCCAATTGGATCTGATCTCCCCAGTCACTGTTTATGTATTTCTCCTTTTTTTCCCTCTTTTTCTCTCTTTCCCACATGGGTTAATCACCTCACAGATTACCCTAGCCCGATTACATGCCAAGGCCCTACATAAGGGCTCAGTGAGGCGGGGCCACTTAGGTCCTACTGATCCACTACATATTTGGTACACCGGTGTACGTTTTCCCCCAGAGTAAATCTTCCTAGAGGTGCTTGCTCCCGGATACTGGCAATGTCAGCCCCGGAGAGTCTCGGAAGATTTACGGCGAGATCCGCCACAGGCCACTCTCGCCTTTACAACATATATGTTTTAAGGTAGTTATGTTTCTGTTTTTTGTTCTATTCCATTTGTTTGTCCATGAGCCTCTATACAAATTGACGACCGATCCACCCAACAACGCGACGGAAACAGAACCCGGGCGAGCTCCCCCGGGAGGCTCTAAAGCCGCAATTGTTGCCTACAAACACTTTCCATACAGCTGATAGGTTAACATACACAGATTATGGTTAAAATACTCTCCATAAATACTAAAGGCCTCAACTCAGATGTAAAGAGGTGGCTCCTCCTGAAAGAATTACGTCAGGCCAAAGCAGATATAGTTGTTCCCCCAAGAAACACACTTCACATCTATGAGTTCCTTCCATTTTGCTAAAAATTGGTATCCCGTGTACTACATGGCTAATGCCCCTACTAAAAAAGCAGGGGTAGCTATTCTTATCTCTCGGCATTGCTCGTTTCAACTAACTGAAATCACAACAGACCCGCATGGTCAATATATTATACTTATACTTCTATTAAAACATCCACGTGACGCTATGTAATATTTACGCCCCAAAACTCCGGCCAGCTCCCCTTCCTCTCTAAGGTCCTCTCTAAATTAGCTTCTGACCAGCATGAGCTTCTGTTGGTGGGTGGTGACTTCAATGTTGTTTTCTAGGACAGTGTAAACCACCTTACAATACAGACCCGTCCAACACCTGAGGGGACGAAAAACTTAGCTTCAGGATTCCGCCGTTTGATCCATAAAAACTCCCTGTATGATTTATGGAGAGTAAATAATCCGACAGCTAAGAATTTTGCATTTTACTCCTCTCCATATAGGACCCATACATGAATAGATTATTTTTTTGGCAACCACCCGACGCTACGGGCCCTGGGAGATGCATACATTGGCCACATAATGTGGTCGGATCATGCACCGATCTTCTTAGATTTAAGGTTAGAAGACACCCCATTTAGATGCCCCCATTGGCGTCTGAATGAAACCATCCTTTCTTCCCCACTCTCCCGAGAATCCCTGAAGACGGTTGTGACCAATTATTTTAAAGGAAACACCCCGACGGCGCCATCCGTCCCAATTTTATGGGAGGCCCACAAGACAGTTTTCAGAGACAAGGCAATATCTATAGCCACTAAGCTGAAAAGAGACTACGCCCGATACAAACAGAACCTTAGACAGGCTGAGAGAGATCTAGCCACCTCCCTGAGACCTTCCTTACTGAGGCGAATACAGGTTCTGCGTTCCAAACTTAGAGAGCTGGACCTCTTAGATGTGGAACGTATGATAAAATACTCCAAATGAAAATTTTACGAGTTCGTAAAGGCCCATACAATAAGGCCCATACAATATTAGCCCGCCAGCTTAAACAAAAAACGTCCTCTCAGGCCACATTCACCAAGAGATAAACAGGGCAATAAGCACTATCATCCATCCAAAATAGCTGAGCTCTTCCACGCTTACTACTCCGATCTTTATTCTCTAGACTCCCCTTTGCCTTCCTCATCTTCAGAGCGAAACGCTGCACTTGACCACTACCTATCTCAATGCCCTCTTCCCCAGTTTTCGTCTGAGGTGCTGGCTCATCTAAATCAAGCCATCACAGCAGAGGAAATTGAAGACACAGTAAAGAGTCTGCCTGAAGGTAAGGCCCCTGGCCCTGACGGCTTTACATATTTGTACTACAAAACGTTCCTCCCTCTTCTGCTCCCTAACATGATTGAACTATACAATGGATTTCTCCAAGGTGAGCCAGTTCCCCAGATGATGCTATCCTCACATATTACAGTAATCCCCAAACAAGGAAAGGACCCTTCTGAGTGCTCTAGCTACAAACCCATTAGTCTACTTAATGCTGATCTCATAATTTTCACCAAATTACTGGCTAATAGACTAGGCGATTGGCTTCTGCAATTGATACATAAGGACCAAGTCGAGTTTGTTAAATTTAGACAAGCAGGGTACAATACTCGCCGCACTATCGATTTGATAGATGTAGTCAAAAAAACTAAATCAGAAGCTCTGCTCCTTAGCCTGGATGCAGAAAAAGCTTTTGTTCACTTAAATTGGCATTTTATGTTCCGAACTCTCACCCCTATGGCACAAGTGAAGCTTACCCACGCCCATTCTTCTCCACTACCTATTCGAAATGGGACACGCCAGGGCTGTCCCTTATCACCTCTATTATATGTCCTGAGTATTGAACCTTTAGCAGCACTAATTTGTAACTGCCCCGACGTCAAAGGTATTCAAGTGAGAGACACGCAGTTTAAAATTGCACTATTTGCTGACAACGTCTTGCTTACTATCACAGATCCCCTGACATCACTACCAAATTTACATTCTATTATTACAGAATTCAGTGTGATGTCAGGATACAAAATAAACCATACCAAGTCAGAAGCTCTACCCCTAAATTTGTCTACCCCATTATTGCAGTCCCTACAGGATAATTTTCACTACTCCTGGTGTAGCTCCTCTCTTAAATATCTAGGGATAAGACTTACATCATCAGTATCTTCCCTATATAAAGAAAAGATGTCCCCCTTTAATCCAGGACATAAGGAAACAACTACAGAGTTGGCGCCCCTTATATCTATCCTTGCTAGGTAAAATAGCGGCGATAAAAATGTCTGTCCTGCCCAGGTTTCTCTACCTTTTTGAGACTCTTCCAGTTCGGGTCCCGGTAGCTACCCGACGAGCGATCCAAACGTTGTTCTTGGGGGGCATAGAATCCCTAGAACAGTGTTGGTTGCGCCGAAATCTAGAGGTGGTTTGGGTCTACCAGACATAGCCCTGTATTACTTTGCAACCCATCTGCACCATATCACCTCCTGGACCTCCTTGTCAGCCTTTAATAGGTGAACAGAGATTGAGAAGCTCTGGATAGCCCCGATACATCCTAATGCTTTAATATGGGGACCACCAATAGAGGTTCCATAAAAATCTCTGCTGGCCCCAATGGCCTTTACTAGAGAGATATGGAGTAGATGTCGCATTAGATTTACCCTGGCCACAAACAATTCACCTCTGACCCTCTTTCTATACACGCCAAGCCTACCTCAGAGTCTAAAGACTGATTTTGTAACATTCTGGAAACCCATGCAGGCCTTCCGTATTAAAGACATGGCCCACCCGACAACTAAACAGCTACTCACCCTCACCCTGCGGCGTCAGAACAGTTTAACCGAGTGGTAGACTCCTATCCCCTTATTTACTATTTCTGTTCCCAAATATTAGGCTCCACCAATAGTACCACCTCTCACAGAATTTGAGAGGATCTGCCTTCGTAGCTCCTCTTCTAAGGGTCTGATTTCTGATCTATACGCCCTAATACTGACCCAGACGTACCCAGAACCGATTCAACACACCTATATGCAGAGATGGGAAGACTGGCTGGGGAGAGAGTTACCGGAGCCCATCTGGAAGGCGATATGGGATAAGGAAAACCAGTATAAATTCCTGTTGCAGTGGTATCACACTCCAGCATTGCTTCATAAACTGAACCCGCAGATACCAGATGTTTGTTGGAGATGTGACGCACATGGAGCCTCCGTGTTCCATATTTTTTAGGACTGTTTGCTCTGTAGTGGGGTCCAGAATGTGTTGGAAAAGACTCTTGGAGTCACTATAGAAGAAAGATCCTGTCGCTTTCCTTTTGGGCCTCCCGCCGAGCAACCTGGGTAAATCTAACTCTAAACTATTTTTACACATACTCAGTGCCGCAAAGACCCTGATTTCTGCTTACTGGAAGTGGGCCACCCCCCCTTCGCAGGTGGATCTCTGTGCCCGCATACGCCATATGCGGACATTGGAATCTATGACTGCAACCTTGCAGGAACGATCGGATCACTTTAATAAAGTCTGGTCCCCCTGGGATGCGATTGGAGACAACTTTCTCTCGTGAAATTATATTCTTGATCAACTAGAGGCTCATGGACATGTTAGGTTAATTTTTTTGTATAGTTGGACCCAGGGAAAAGTTGATTTTTATTTTTCGCTTTCCTAGGGTCTGTTTTTACCTTTGTATTATCTATGTAACTTTACACTGCACGAAACCTTGATCACCAGGCACTATTGTAAGTAACGGGTTTATGTTGTCTTTTTATAACATAAGGCATCTGTGTGATGACAGGGTCCCCTTTCCAAAATAGATATATCTGATGTATGACTTTTAGCTTAAAGGAAAATTGATGGGCCCTGCGCGGCTCAGAAGTGATTGCTTGATGTACATTACTAGATATGTCTCAGTTCCCTTCAAATTGTAAATGTCTGTTCAAATACTCTTTATTAAACAATAAAAAGTAAGTTGGAGAAAAAAAAAATCTTCATGCTTGACCATGTTCTAGAAAAGTGATGTATGGGGCATAAATGCCTAAAATGCCCACAATTGTCTACACACTCAAAGCTTTGAATAATACAGAAATATATCTCATATCCCATAATGCTGAGCGGCATCCTTCTTATGCTAAAATGGAAATACAAAGGTTATCTTGTCAGAATACATAGGTTAATTTTATGGCAAATGGCCGATGTACCTGTATAATCCAACGGATTGTCACTGTTGTTAATGCTGGAAGCTCTTTGCACAGCGTATGGCACTTTTGTATTCTCTCTTCCAATGAAGAGAAATACAACAAGTGCAAACATCATCTACGCACCATGAACACTGAAACAAGATTTGGGAAAAAATGCATGAAGGTCACGTAGAGAGATGGCTTTATACATCACTATCACATAGTTAAAGGTATGTGTCAACCACATCTACACAACAAAACATCAGTGTTATTGTTATATTATTATGATTTGTTACATAAGACATCCCGAATTCATGACTAGACTTATTAATATCCTTAAGTAATGTGTTTGCATGAAAACATTGGGGCACATTTACTAAGAATGTAGGAAACTGCACTATAAGTTTTCTGCCCGTGTATAATGCTGGGTGCGCCAGATTCATTAAGAATATGCGCCAGAAATCATAAATCTGGCGCACGGTCCTACTGAGCTTCAGAACGCCCCCTAATTTGTGTTGCATGGTTCCTAGTACAGCTGCACCACGAAATGGTCGCATGTGATACATTTGTGGCGTGGGCAAGTCTTAAATACCTGTGCAAGCAGTTTCCACTAGAAAGAATGTGCAAAGTCCACCAGAAAACTGATGCAAAGCTCTTAGTAAAGGTGCCCCAATGAGCCATAACTTTTGTTTCTTTTTCTGTATACATTAGTATAAGACAATTTTTTGGCGATGATGAGTATTTTTTTAAATTAGCATTTTGGTTACATATACCCTATCAATTAATTTCTACAAACATTTTTTTTCTTGGATGAAAAATTTTTTAAAAAACCCAGCGATATGCTATGGTTTTTAACTCTACAAAGAGGCATAAATACATTTATTACATATTTCACTAGAATTCCACTTTTGCAATATATGCATACCGTATATTCCGGCGTATGGTAAGACGACCTGGTGTATAAGACGACCCCCCTACTTTCCTGTTTAAAATATAGAGTTTAAGATATATTCGCCGTATAAGACTACCCCTTTTCCAACGCATACAAAACACCGGTAAAAATTTAAAAAAAAACAGATTTAAAAATTTAACATGGTCCTTTTTATAATTTAAATTCTTATGACATGCAGGTATATAGCAGGAAAACTGTCGCTCATAAACATAAGGCATACAACAACAACATTACCATTACAGCACAGCCCCCAGTAGTATACAGCACAGCCCCCAGTAATATCCAGCACAGCCCCCAGTAGTATTCAGCACAGCCCCCAGTAGTATTCAGCACAGCCCCCAGTAGTATACAGCACAGCCCCCAGTAGTATACAGCACAGCCCCCAGTAGTATACAGCACAGCCCCCAGTAGTATACAGCACTGCCCCCATTAGTATACAGCACAGCCCAGCATTAATAGAAAATAATAAACTTATATACTCACCCTCCGGTGGCCCCGACCTGCAGCGCTGCTCCCCCGATGTCCGCGTGGGTCCTCTTCTGGCTTCAGCGCCCGTCTACTGTCTTCGTGCCGGGCGCCGCCATTGTGCCGGGCGCCGCTGCTGACGTCATACTAGGCGCCGCCCCGGGGAAAAGCATGGCGGCGCCCAGCAGAAGAAAGAAGACTGTGCGGACATCGGGGCCAACGGAGGGTGAGTATGCACCCCGATGTCTTTTTGAGGCTGCCGGCAGCTTTTTGAGGCTGCCGGCAGCCATCGCTGTGCAAGCACCCGCGATCGCTGCTAGCAATATGCAGCAAAGACTTACCGGCTATGGAGAGGGCTCAGCCCGTGAGCCCTCTCCATGCACTGGGACCCGCCGTATAAGACGATTACCGGCGTATAAGATGACCCCAGAGAAGACAGAAGATTTTTCTGTCTTCAAAAGTTGTCTTATACGCCGGTATATACGGTACTTTTTTCTAACCCCCGTTTCCTAGCTCTGTAAAAAGACCCATCTCAGCATCACAGCCTGTAAATGCCTTGATGGTGGCCATGTCTGCAAACAACAGAATCCAGATGCCACTATGGGGGTATCAGATCCAGATCATGGCATTCATACAAAGTTCTTGGTGTGTATTCCTATAATGCATGAATTTTTCATTTTTCATTTTTCATTTTACTTTCATTACTTATGCCCAGCAGTTTCTTTGCTATCCTCTTGAGTTTAGCCTGTCTCTGTTACTGTTTGTTTACACAAGAAATTGTGCAGAAACTGCTGGAGAGAAGACGCTGTTACTGTATTACTAAGATGAGTGTCTAGTGGGATGTGAGTACCTGTCTCCTGCAAAGAATAGTGAGGTAGAAGGGCTACTGGGCTTCATTACAGTTTGTCACTCTTTGTCTGTATCTCAAGCATTATCATAATATTCCCCTCCTTCCTCTTGCCTCTGCTATCTGGACATTGAGGCACATTTACTTACATTCCCCCTGTAGTTCACTGAAAGTGCATTGTCCCAAGATAATGCACTGTACCGCGATTCACTGAGATTGTGCTCCCAATATCATGCATATGTCGCTTCCCCCGCTTAGGTCCGACAGAGTTCATCATCTTTTTACTGGTGCATGTAAGTGAATTGTTTTGCAACACAATTTGAAAGTTAAATCCTATGCTTAGTCCAAATCGTCCAGATCCTCTGACGGCCCGCCCCCCAATTTGTGCCACGTGGAAGTCGCATGGAGGCTGCAACAGAAAACGATTGTGTGCGACACAATCCAAGCACAGGCACCTGTTAAATACCTGTCCAAGCCATGCAATCCCCGATAAAGGTGCAAAGTCCGACTTAAGTGCAGCACGCAATCCATAGTAAATGAGCCCTATTATCATCACAGCAATAAAATCGTCAAAAGTTCAGAAAGCATAGACTATACACTTCTTATATTTATTTCACTGCTGGTTTATTCTACTTATTAAATTCTCCTCTATATGATGAAAGCTGCCAGGTTAGTCAATTTATAGGTCCTGCATGTAGACACTATATATACACTCCATGTAGTGTTTAATTGAAATTTTATCAGACTTGATCCTACCCTTCTTATCGAGAGTACGCAAGATTTTAGAGGAACTGTGGGAAGGATGTTATAGACTTATCTCAGGCAAAGGCAGGGAATGGTTATTCTTCTCCCATTTCATTGCTGCTGAGGAACACGTTTCTTTAAATCTGGAAAGACAGATAGGACATGATTTGGTAAGAATCATTAAGAAATTGGAGTTACACAGGTGCTTTGGTCACTTGTATCTCTTTTTTTTGTGAAATAACTACATTAGATAAGTTATGTAGTCATTTTCCTTTGCGTGTCATAAATGGTGGTACAATGTCTGTAAAGTCTGTAAAAGATAAGTATCCAGATGGTAGAATAACAATGGGCACAGGTGGTACAATGGTGGAGTCTTTCATGTAATTTGGTTTTTATTTGAAAAGAGTGGTGACAATAGGATATAGTACATAAACTTTATGAAAGACCTACAGTATAGGAATACAAAAAGTTACAATTTTTCAGCTTTTTCCTTTAGAAGTGATAATACATTTTCTTCTGACCTTATCTGCACAGATGGTCTATGTTTCGAATCCTACAATTCGTGCCTGAGACTTTAATTATTATTATCATAATTGTAATTATTTGTATCCTTATTATAGTCACTAATCCTAACTTTCCTTTAGCTTTAAATTGCTATGGTATATACTTAACTTTGATAGCAGAGATAGACACAAGCTGAGTTTTTACAAGTTGCAGGATATTTCCGTTGTTTTCCTCCAGCGTATTTCTAAATATAACAGTCATTTGATGAAATTATACTAAAATAGGATAAAACATAATGGGGCAAATTTACTTACCCGGTCCATTCGCGTTCCAGCGGCGGCTTCTCCGCTCTGGATTCGGGTCCGGCCGGGATTTAATAAGGTAGTTCTTCCGCCGTCCACCAGGTGGCGCTGCTGCGCTGAAAGTAAACTCATCGCGCCGGAATGCACCGAGCTGGACCAGGTGAAGGTAAGCGGTCCTTATGCGACACATTTTCGGTTTTTAAATGCGGCGGTTTTTCCGAATACGTCGGGTTTTCGTTCGGCCACGCCCCCCGATTTCCGTCGCGCGCATGCCAGCGCCGATGCGCCACAATCCGATCGCGTGCGCCAAAATCCCGGGGCAATTTAAGTACAAGCGGCGCAAAACGGAAATATTCGGGTAACACGTCGGGAAAACGCGAATCGGGCCCTTAATAAATGACCCCCAATGTACTTTTTTATTTTGCCACGCACATTGCTTGTACAAGATTGTACACTCCATTGCCTTTGCTGATCCCTGCAATGGTAGACTTTAATCTTTTTAAAAAATATGGTTTATTATTAAAAATACCTAAATATCATCATTACCCATAGTGCTTGCTGTTAAAGTAATCTCATCTGCAGAAACACAGTGAATAGTCAAATGCATCTAGACTGTCTCGCAGAGTGAGATAGAAAAAATGTTCTACATAAGAGAAAAGACTAGAAAATTCAATAACATATAAAGTAAGCAAGCCTTAATAAAGTAACTGTACCCACTTAGGACACTTAAAGGGAAGATGTCACCAGAAATGTCATTTTTAGCTGCTGACAGGTTCCAATAGTCTATGGTATGCTGATTTTAAAAATGTCTTTGTCAGCATTCTGAATACTACCACTACCTTATAACACTTTATTTAACATTACCTGCCTGTCAACAGTATCTGGTGAATCCCAAGGGGCAGCTGCAGCAAGGGGCAGTCTCATTGATGCATTCTTCCTCTCCTCTGAATTCACACATAAATTACATAAATTCTTCTTCCAAAACCTCACGGGACGTGCTTTTGTTACTGAACCCGCCACAACTCATGGAGCTACTCTGTCCGTTTTATGAGTCCTGATGAATTTTTATGACCATAAGTCAAAGAAATAAGGACTATGGGGGAGAATTATCAGAAGCTACTGAGAACAGAACTGTTTTAGTTGTGCCTGGTAACCAATCAGAGCTCAGCTTTCATTTTCCCATTGCAGTTTAAAAAATTTGAGCTGAGCTTTGATTCTTTTGACTATACTAAAATAATATTTTTTTAAGTTTTTTATTTTTGTGACTTTATTTTTATTTGTTTTTTTTTAAATTTAATACAAAGAACAACACATATGTGTATCATATTGAATATTATGACATTAAGAAACATAATACATTGTTGACATATGATACATTACATATGCAGTATAAATATATACAAACTAAGAAAAGAAAAGATAACAGTGCCTGTTGTTTAGTGTACATTAAAGATATTTGAGTGATACAACATAGATAATAAAAAAAAACAAAAATCAGGTTATGTTAAGATCTATGCTTGGGGATGTAATTTGTCCACTATCATACATCTGCTTAGTTCCACAAGGAACCTAATAGCCAAAAATTGGAACTCAACAACACTACCCTCTATCCATCAGATTTTATCTGTTGTACAAAACAACTACAATTTGGAATCCCTATTAGCATACCATAAAGGAAATGAAAACTCCTTTGCAAAATTTTTTTTAAGTTTTAACCTGAAGTTTCCTGGGTCACGAAGATGATGGAAATATTTACCCATGATTCATCCAGGGATAATAACGCAACTGCTGAGGTAACAGAAAAAATTTCTGAAGTTGATAAACCTACCATTAGTGGGATCATTAAAGTAGATTCAAATTTTCAGCTTAATTTCAGAAGAAAAAACATCCTTTATTGTGAAGTGAACATACAGGGAGGTAATAACGCAAGCCTCAGCTTCCATTATTACCTACCTGTATGCTCAATCAACAATAAAGGACATTTTTCTTCTACATCTTCTGGGTTTGGTGAGTGCCGTTACTTTGCTCTACTTTACAAAAAAAATCACTGAAAAAATATCCTATCAAACTCTACAAAATAATCAATCCAGTTCACTAATAAATATTGGCATCAAACTAGATACTTGCACACTTCTGCTCCATGTGCTCCTGAATGTAATAAATAATGATCAAATAGGGTTTGTTAAAGGGAGACTGGTGTCTTCCTTATGAGTGATCTTACGAGGGGAGTGGTGGACATCTTGGCAGGGGCAGAGATCTCTTAAGTGTCTTCTCTGCTTCTCACAGTAGATGTAGAGATGACATTTGAGAAGGTACACTGTGGTTATGTGTTCTCTAATTTGGAGAAGTTTGGTTTTAAAAGACTATCCTAGTGCACTATCCTAAGAGCAGTTATGGATTATATGGGGCCTACCTATTGAATATTGGCAAATGATGCACTACCTAAACCGTGCTATTTATACTGGCAATGGTGCCCCTTGCTGAGACCACAGCTATGAAGATGAGAGGTACTCCAGTGGGAAATCATCACCATAAACTGGGACTTTTTGATGACCAATAATATTAATGTTAGCGATCAACAGTTGAGCCATTTTCATTTTTTTCTAGGCATAAATAAAGCTGTGTTGAATTTGTTCTCTAATTTCCATTCTACTCCTTTCCACTACACATGGATACAACTTATTCATTAAATTACATGTGACAAGCCAGACCTGCAGCGATCCATGTACTCCAAAGGCATAATGTGATGGTTTGAGGACTATAGCGCTATGGCACTCATTGATATTGAAATGGACTACAGAGTAGACAGCATCCTATGTAATGGGTCAAGTGCAAAAGAAATTTCAATTCCTAGCTTTCAAGAAAAAAAATATTTACTGCATTTTGAAGTCAGGAAAAACTGAGCAGTAATTAGCATTAGAAATGTAAAATGGGGTCAGAGCGAAATAAACAAGGAGCCCAGAAATCCCTACTTACATGTGCTACATTTCAGTCCGTTGGCATGGAAACAAGGGGGAGCTCTACTCGTGACTAATTTTGTTCTCTCTTTTATTTGGAGCAAGAAGAGTAATTGAGAAGTTACAGACAAGGAAAACAAATGATCGTAATGATGAAGCAGGGAGTCCCTTGTGACCCAAATAAGCCACCCAAGTGATACATTTCTTGAAATTACTAAGCTATCATTGACCCCAAACTGATAGAACCTGCTTACAAACTCCCTACAATAAAGCTTTTCATTATGGACTCTGAGGACTGAAAAATCTATACAAATACAATACTTTTCTTTGAATATTGCTGTTAGGGGTAAAACTGTAAGGAGTGTGTTATCAATATCAGCCTTAGTTCTTGGTGCTCTCATTATATTTTTATAAGTGCTTTATTTAGTAAAAATCAAAAAATACCTTAGCATGGACAAAAGATATCTTCAAAAAGAAAATCCAAACAAAGGCTTAAGCTAGAGAGAAGCCGATGTGCTGAGACTAAGAGAATCCATAGAAAGAAGTTCAGAGGTTTAGATGAAGCGTGTAAGCAGCGGAGTAATCCTATTATACTGTATTTAAAGGAAATCCAACGAACCTATAACAAGAGAAAGTATAAACTGCAATATTTGCTTATGTATGAATGTATTTAATCCAAACATATTATAGTAATCCAGTCCAGTCACTACGTAAGTAGGTTCAGAGTACCCCCCCCCCTTTATTTATATTTTTTTTCAATAAGACCTCTAATATGTTCCTTGTTATTTTTATTATTTATTATTATTATTTATTATTATTTTATTATTATTATTATTTTTATTATTTTTTATATTTTATTATTATTTTATATTTTTATTATTATTAATAATAATATGTTCCTTATTATTTATTCCTTAAAAGGGGGATTTTTAACTACTTTTTTAAATCTTTCAGCTACACCACTCCTGGGCCCAATAAGATGTGTAGCCAGAGCCCCGAGAAGCACGTAAACCTTATTTCCATATTTCTATAGTAAAGTTTGGCAAAGGAGGTATGGATTACATGTATATGGAGGTATAGCAGTACCTATGGGTAGGTAAATTGGGATGACAAATGTCTTTTTAAAGTATACCAACACTCAAGACTGTGATGTCCAATAAGTCCCTTTTTTATTATAAGAAATCTACCAATAAACATGGATAAACCAAAATTCATGGGTTACTCATATATCCAATACCTATGACTGTGATACTCTTCTTATATTTGATATGCATGGTCTCCTTTCTTTTAAAATTAGCTTTAAAAATTATTAGCTTGAATTGATGCAGTTCCCAGAGCTCCTCCATGTTGCAGGATCACAGGCTGTTACACTGTCTCCCTCTCACCCTCTGCTTCCTTTGCATTTCCTCCTCTCTGTCTGCCTGCTGTAATTTCCGGCAGCAGGGACTTTTACTACACAGTGATAGGGTGAACAGCCTGTGAAGTCAGAGCACAGAGGGGCCCTGGGAACACCCAAAGACCCTTCTGGCTCATAAGCATACTTTTCAAAACTTGATTTTAAAGGGAAGGATTCTTTTGTGTTCTTTTTGGCAGTAACTCTGGTCTCTCCTTGAAACAAAAGAAGAAACCTTGGTGCACATGACCCCCTCCATCCTCAACAGTTCAAATCCTGTAAAAAAAATTCCTCATGAATTGATTCAACATATGTGCCCATTGTTTTGGCTACAACTAGCAAGCTACAAAGTGATGGTAATGGAGTAAAAGTGGGAAGAATATAAAGAAAACTGGCTTTTTGGATGGTGGAGGTATGCATGATTATGTATAGCCGTTCGTCCCATGTTCTTGAAAATTAACAGCCAGGAATTTGGCTTAGGACAGAAATGTCAAACTTGGGTGGTATTTTAGGGATATAGTGCATTAACTGTTTAATATATTTTTTTAAATCAACAATAAACTTTATTAAGGATATTAGGAGATATAATGTACACAGCAAACAAGGCACATATAAGGTGGTCTCACAGGACCCAGTTATATGCATACAAGGCCCCCCAGGGTCAAAGGATCATCTCCACAGAATTACATACATAAACATCAATAAAAGGATGAAAACAAGTATATGAAAGAAACCCTGTAGCAGTGTAGTAGAACGCCCATAGCAGCCCTTATAAAATGTTTTATGGTTTTAATCCGATTGATTCAAACTTACTAAGTAACGCTCCTCAGAATGGATAGTTGAGAGACCACATGCAAGCTATCAGCCGCATATATATACCATAGTATAATAATATACTAGCATTCCACTAGGTATATACTGAGTGAATTATATACAAACTATATATTTGAATTATATATGAACTACATAGGGCACATGCTATAGTTGATCCTGCTATGGGTACTACCCACAGTCACAGTTTAGCATGTTTCTGGTGCTTCTGTGGTCTTTGAACCCATTAGTGACCACGGCCTTACACTAATTACAGATTACTCTGACAGCTTTGTCTTTAATCCAACTATCAATGTTAGTTAATATATTGTTAATAGCACTACAATACATTATCACAATACACAGTACTTCCTTACTGTGGTAGTTTGAAAATTAGAGGCAAATTTGTTGTCTTTGATAGTGATAAGCGAGCCCAAGATTTAGTCAGAGGTTCCAGTTCAACTCACCCCCCCTCCCCTTTGCCATTTAATACATGCAATTGGTGCTGGATCTTTAAATGTGATGGGCAAAGCCCAAATATATATATTTTATGCAGATGCCACCATGTGCAAAAACATTTCCCTGAAGACTGTCGCTCCCCAATGAGTTTGCATTTGAAAACTTGAAAAAAACCCTGATTGCAGTTGTTAATTGGGGTTCAGGTTCTGTACACCGACCCAAATCTGAATGTAGTTCAGCTTTAGCCGAGCCCAAACCTTACTGGATCCGCTTCTCACTAGTCTTTGATAATAAGGTTTGTACATGTACATGTAATAACCCTCAGCTACCCGGGTCATTGTTTTCAGACAGGTTTATAAAGATAATTAATGCAAAGTCATAACCTGAAGAGGGTTCACTTTTTATTGAAACCAAAAGAGTTAGAGAAGCTACTTACATATGTCTCCAGTGATATGAGCATTGAATTACCCTTCAATATTTTCTTAAACTAAACAGTAAAAAAATAATTTATTCATATATATATATATATAACATTTTATACACACACATATATATATATATATATATATAAGAAGCAGCACATGCTTAAGAAATTACCAGCTTAGTTTCAGCCCAATTTGCCCAGAAACCACTCTATCCAGCCATCAGTAGGAAGAAATGAGCAGCACTCCCATGTTTAATCTAAAGCATCTTGTGCCTTTTATTCAAGTGACCAACACTTTACTGTACTTTCTATGAATTGAGTTACTAAGTGAGTTATAAGTAGTATTAAGTTAAATCTCCAATTCTAAAATGTCCAGCTTCCCCTTATAGACTACTCTAGCTGTATGTCACCACCACTGGGGGAGCTCTAGATGAGCTATAAATTTATTGATCTACTGTTTATTTAAAGTGAACTTGTCACTAGGAATGTCATTTTTATTTGGTGACAGGTTCACATAGCTTATGCTATGTGAATGTCAGCATTCTGAATAATTTCAGTGGTTTATATAAGATTAATTCATATTACAAGCAGCATGTGGTGAATCCCTGGGAAGTGGGTAGCTACTCTCCTCCACAATCATCTAGCTCTCTCCCCCTCTCCACTTCCTGTCATGTGCATTTAGCAAGCAAGGGAAGAAGGGGGATGGAGGAGAGGAAGAATGATTGAGGAGGCACACACAGGCTGCAGCTGCCAACTTCCCCAGGTACTCGCCACCCGTGTTGCTGGCAGGGAGACAGGTGATGTGAAATAAACTATTATAAAGTGCTGAAATAATTCAGAATGCAACAAAGGTATTTTTAAAATCAGCATAGCATAGGCTATTGGTACCTGTCACCAGCTAAATATTGAATTCCTGGTGACAGGTTTGCTTTAATAGAAGCTGAAGAAGTAATATATCCATGCAGTGAACTCAGTCCTTCAATTTATGATATTGATTGATATTGTCCATATGATGTTGCCCATTCTTCAGTGCTTTAAGTCCAGAGATGACATCTTAATAGAGAAGTCATTGGCTACAATGATGACAAACACCAGTGTCATGATGTCATGGCTGAACCGCTTAGTACAGTGGACTACCAGGCAACATTGGCAAAATAACAGCGAAGGGCAGTGGTGGCGAACCTATGGCACGGGTGCCAGAGGTGGCACTCAGAGCCCTCTATATGGACACCCGGCCCTTCACCCCAGGGCAGGGTTCGCCAGACAGGACTCAAGGCCTCTTGCAGTCCCAGGCAGCCCAGGACCCAAACTTTTCCTCCTTCTTTATACTGTATTGGTGTCCTCAAGTGCCAATACAATTTAAACCTGTGACACGGCAGGTAGTAATAAGTTGCTGTTTGAATTGTTGCATTGGCACTTTGTGAAAAATACGGGGGTTTTGGTTGTAGTTTGGGCACTCGGTGTCTAAAAGGTTTGCCATCCCTGGTCTAGAGGGATCGATAAGTGTATGTGGCTTTATTTTCTATTTTTTTTTTTTTACACATTAAGTTATATGTATCAATAGAACATCCTGTTTAGACCCGTGTAAAATAAGTCTTTACTTGAGCCATACATTTATCCAAAGTTATTCAACTTTTACTTAGAATAAGTAAAAATGTTAAGTATATAGAGCAGAAAAAATGTATTTCTACTGTTATATAACCTGAACTTTCATAATACATTGCCCCATAATTCCTATTTACTCCAAGCCATATTCCCCATTAATCGTTCAAATAACATCATGACATGTTTCTCAGCTGAACCTGAAGTAATTTTATTATCTAACTTTAAATGAACAACAATTCTCTGGAGCCGGTGTGCTTTCAAGCAATATCCATTCACACCAGCAATGTTATCTTACACCACAAGGAGTTCAACTCCCAGAATGTCTTTTGCAACATTGTAACAGACTTTGAAATACTGAAGCTTCAGGTATTGATCTCTCTCCTTTGAAATGATGTAGATACGGCTATTTCCCCAAACGCCAGAGAAGAAAATGTAACAATGAGATTTTTCCACATTAACTACTTGATTTCTGAATGGTCACCAATCATATTTGACTTATTTATATTTAGTAAATCCTAATTTAAAATGTTATAATATGTAATAAAATGAGAGGATTCATATAAAAATATGCACTTAATATAGTTTTATAGTTTAGCCTCCCATAGCATATATATATTGGTTTACCTACAATATGCATATACGGATTGTCCATCAATATGTCCATTTAGAACATTAGTGAAGAGGCTTTTGTTGAATGAAGCAGGTGGAAGAGGGGTTAATGCTGCCAATGGGGAAGAAAAAAACTGGCTCACCTGGAGAAACAGCGTACTCCTTATGTGACATATGGTTGTGCAGAATCTTTTGATCACAGAGATGTTCTATATTATTTGCACACTGTTGGAGAAGAGACATTTCTGCTTTCCATATAGTAGAATTAGTAATAGACTGAGAACAGTCTGAGAAACAGACAGTTGAATTATCAGTTGCTATGCTTCTCCTTGTTCGGGGACCCTGGGGAGATGATCCAAATTTTCTCTCCTTTATTAACCGCTATTGGTGTCTTCTTTATGGCAGAGCAAGAAGCAATAAGTTATCAATAAGTCACTGCTTAATTTACTGTGTGGCACATCACGATAAAAAAAAAGAGGGTTTTGGGGTGTTGTTTGGGCAGTCTCTAAATGTTCAACATCAATGTTCTAGGGTAAGTCAGGTTTAAAAACAATACTTTGTGGCCACCAGTACCCTGTTAGCACACTCTTGCATTGTTTACTTCTCAAAAGGCCCTTAGTCCTCTAGATGATGATATTTCCCTTAATAGTTTCCCTATGGCTTCATCTGTTACTAACAGTGTTTCCCTAATAAGCCTCTATACTGCCTCCAGTGGTATGCCTCCCTTAGCAAACCCCCATTAGAATTAATGCCCTCCCCATAGAGCCCAATTAGTATTCATGCCTTCCCCCAAGTTTGACAATTTTAACGTGTCCCCTTATAATACAAAAATTGCATAGAAATAAAATGCCGACCTAATTTAGCATATTACTCTTCCAGCTGACTAAGCTGCCTGCAACCCCTTATGGAGTTAGAAGTGGTGTAAACAAATTATTGTATTCCCCCTGCCATCAGTCTACTATCTCATATGCCTCAATCCAAAATGTGCTGCACCATGTTCGATGGAAAGTGGGTTTTGTATTAAATTGGTGGTCATGAGCTTCCCAGAAGCCTGGGTACTTAGTTGGCCTCTAAGCCATTTACATTATAATCTGCCATTCAAGACTTTCCTCCTTGTCGTCATCTTCATTTGACTGGCATTAAGATCACTATTTATAACAAAAGTCTCACCTTTGTGTTCTGCCCAAAATAGGGCAACAAAATTCTTAAGACCTCCCTTTAGCAGATGACCGAGGACTTCCCCAAAGAGAAAGTTCAGGAAAATATGTTCTTTCTATAAAGAAGAAACAGACCCATCAGAACCTATTGACTGTTTAGATGAAAAGTTATAGCAACGACTAATTGTTATTTCTACAGTACGGGTGCCATGTAATACCAGGTTCACAAAAGTAATATTTAGAATAGCCCATCAATAGTTGATTACAGAGAACCGATACAGACAGAACTGGCAGTAGTTGGCTCCGTGTCCCTGTATTGTCCCAAAAGTTGTAACTGTAGCCATCCACGTACAATAGGAGCCATAGCTGCAGTGACAGGATCCAGCCACCACATGGAAGCAGAACCAACAGCTTTTGGTACGATCCTGAACAGCTAATCAGTGTGGTAACTGGTTGTTGCCAACCCAATCACTCAACGTTTGATGGTCTATCCTACAGACAGGCCATCAGAAGTAATTGCTGCCCAATCTGTTGATGATATTGTTCCCTATTAAGAATGAAATATTATTCACAATTTTCTATTTTGAATAAACGGTTACAGTGTCCTAATATCAAGGATTTGCAGATCTCATGTTCCAAGTACAACACTGTGTGGTTGAGGATTCTCGTTCACCCACAATACCATTATTATAGGTTACAATTACAAAATCTGTGTGATACACAAAAGACCATATACCAATGCATATTTGGCCTTGATATTTGAGTAGACCTTGAATGTGCTATTTTCGTGTATTTATGATTTCACAATACGTCTTGTCTAGAAATGAATTAGAGGCAATATAATACTTACAGATTTCATGATTTGAATGTAAGAATTCCATTCAATAGGAGGCCTTAATAGAAAGTGCATTGAAGCATGTGGGAGAAATATTTTTTTATGTACAGTTCATCTCTATATTATGCAACACTGTAAATTACTGATATTACAATTTAACAAAGTTAAAATACAGATACTCCTGCTGTTTCATTCTTTGCATAGTGGCTAAGATTCGTCACTGCGGCTCAACTTCCATTCATTTCAAAGGGAGTTGAGCTGCAATTACCTGAGTTGACCACTACAAAAAGACTGGAGTTGTATTCCTGGCTCTGATCTCAAATTTTATGGCATCAAGAATTGGCTCCTTGTTAAATTCGATATTACTTAAAGCCAACTGATCAGATATTTATGGCCTATTGATGTGTCATCGATACCACTAAGATGTAAGATCCCTTCAATCTGCAGAAATATTTTCTTAAAATTAAAATGTCATGCTTGATATTTTGGCAAATGTAATGTCAGGTTAACCTGACAATGTGATTGTAATGCTAGAATACTAAAAAGCTTTTTTTTGTGAGGCAAACTGCAGGTTCCAAATGATCAGCGCTTAGAGTTTTGATGTTTGGATTTTAATGACCTTTCTCTTATTAATAACATGCATAATCTGAGCACAGGTGGCAAGTTCACAAAATCACACAAAAACTGTGAAAGCATTCCCAAAAATAAATGTCCACGTCCACTTAAAGATGTGTGACTTCTAATTAAATGGCTATAGAAAATCACCTGCAAAATCCTCAAAAGACGTTCAGCTGGATTATAAAGTTGTGTGAAATTGCTTCAGCATTAAAACTTCTGTAATTATACAATAACCATCCAACTACAATGTAGTCCTGCCAGGGATGTATAGAAGAACTGAAGTCTTTGTGTACACACATTACTACTAATTTATTACATTCCATGAAATTTTCCTTTAACAAAAGTTCTGACAAATTTCAAGAATTACCAAAATTATACTAAAAGCACTTCACTATCATCATCCCAAAGTGAAATGCTCTGCATGTTGCAGGTCAAACCAAGTATATGTATTACTGTGCTGTACAGAATACCCTGTTCTCTAATGTCACTGCAAACGTTGCCTTACATGATCGCCAGCTAATACACCACTTAAATAAAAAATCACATGTGCTTTAAGAAACCTCTGTGTATGTCATATAACGGATACCTGTCCATACCCTTGCCACCCCCTCTGTGTCGTTTCCTTGTCCAACGTCAATATACTGTTTAGATGAAACTGTTATTGTCAGGGTCGCTAGGGAGAATGCTGGGACTTCTGGTTCTTCTGCTGGTGTCAGCAGAGTTCTCCGACCCCCGGCGCATATCCGCGCAAACTCCACCTCTCGTCCCGGGCAGCGGCTGCTAAGATCTCGCGCTGTCTAGGAGTTGTGTTCGGAACTGCTGGGACTTGGGGTACCTCTGCATGATGCCTGGTTGTTCTGCACCATGAGGGGTTAATTCCCAGAAGCTGTCCAGCTCCTATCAGGTTCTGGAGGTGGAGTTCTGGCTGCATAAATTGCAGCTTCACTAGTCACCTGTGCCAGTGTTTGAAAACCCTTCAGCACTCGCTCGCTGCATTAGGTGTGAATCGCTCTGTATCTGTATCTGAATCTGTATCTGAATCGTTGTTACCTCGGCTAGTTTTTGACATTGACGTTTTGCCTTCTGACTTTGTTATTGACGTACCCTCTCGTTGTGATTCCGGCTAGTTTACCATTCTTTTGTGTTTTATGTTTGTCAGTCTGTTTGTGTTTCCCTTCCCACACTTATCCAGTGTATTTCGAGTCTTCAAGTAGTCGCCCCACGGTTTAGCCTGGGCGGGGGCTATAGGAAGGGACAGAGGTTGGGACAAGCTCAGGGCACACTATCCCCTGTCTTCTGTGTTACCCAACCCTAACAGAAACACTGGCCCACACATAGGTCTGCATCCTGTATATGACCTGCTACATTCACTCCTTCCATGGAGCCTTTGTCAGCTGCGGTCGCTCAGGTCCAGACCTTAACTCAGCATGTTCAGAGTCTGTCTGCCCGTCTTCAAATGCAGGTTTCGCGGCAGACAACACCGCAGGCTCCACCACCACCTGCACCAGAACCTAAGGTTCCTCTCCCTGACTTGTTTTTTGGTGACCGTAAGAAATTTTTTTCATTTAGGGAGGGATGTAAACTTTATTTTTCTTTACGCCCTCACTCATCGGGCACCGAGACACAAAGGGTGGGCCTGGTCATTTCTCTTTTGCGCGGTGATCCGCAAAATTGGGCCTTTTCTCTCCCACCTGACTCTCCATCCCGCTCTTCTCTTGACACTTTGTTTTCTGCATTAGGTCAGATTTATGACGAACCTGACCGCCGGGCACTGGCAGTTTCCCACCTTAGATCTCTGTCTCAGGGAAAATTGACGGCGGAAGATTATTGTGCCCAATTCAGACAGTATGTGACTGACTCGCAATGGAACGACTGTGCCCTAAAAGACCAATTTATGTCCGGACTGTCAGACCGAGTACAGGACTTAGTCTTAGCTTATGCCGAGCCACAGACATTAGATGAAGCTATGACTCTGGTCGTCCGAGTTGATCGTCGCCTAAGATCCAGGCGATCACCTTGGGTGTCCCCTGACTGTCAGCCAGCGGCCAGTCTGTCTCCAGGCAGTCAAGAATTGGAATCCATGGAGCTGGATAGCATCTCTCCTGCACAGCGGAAGCAACATCGAATAAGACGCCATCTTTGTTTCTGCTGTGGAAGTCCTGATCATCAGATACACACCTGTTCCAAGAGGCAGCAGCAGGAAAAACTTCCGCTCCTAAGCAGTAATCGAGGGGACTGCTCAGGAGCTCAGGTACTCCCAGTTGTGTCTAGAATGTATTTACCTTGTACGGTTAAGTTTCAATCTGTTTCCTGTACTGGTCGCGCCTTCTTGGATTCAGGAGCTGCAACTAATTTAATTGATTATAATTTTGTCTCTCAGTTTTGTATGTCTTTGATTCCATTGTCCACTCCTATCCAGATGTCAGGTGCGGATTTGACCCCTCTACAGGCAGGGTTGATTAAATTCCGAACCTTCAGATAAAGCTTATGGTAAGAGCTATGCATAAAGAATGGTGTTCTTTCCTAGTTATGGAAAATTTGTCTGAAAATGTCATTCTTGGTCTACCCTGGCTCCGGATCCATAATCCGGTAATTAATTGGGAAACTCTGGAGCTGGTTCATTGGGGTCCTCACTGACCAGAGTTTCATTATGTATAGTAGTGGCGGAAGATCAGAGTCTTCCAGGTTTTCTCTCTGATTACTCTGATGTGTTTTCAAAACCCTTGTCCCAAGTCCTTCCTCCTCACAGGGAGTTTTATTGTAAAATTGACCTTCTTCCTGATGCTAGATTGCCTAAGGGTCGTATATATAACCTCTCGGTACCAGAACGGGAGTCACTGAAGAGTTATATTGATGAGAGTTTGGCAATCGGACATATCCGTCCCTCTGAGTCGCCCACTGGGGCCGGGTTCTTTTTTGTTAAGAAGAAAGATGGTGGTTTACGGCCGTGTATTGATTATCGAGAATTAAATAAGATAACGGTAAAAAAACTCAGGTCCTCTCCCCTTGATCCCGGATCTCTTAAATCAGGTTTCTGGGGCCCAAGTTTTCTCAAAATTAGATCTCAGAGGGGCTTACAACCTGATTCGGATCCGGGAAGGGGATGAATGGAAGATCGCATTTAATACACCTTTGGGACACTTTGAATACCTGGTTATGCCTTTTGGTTTAAGTAATGCCCCAGCGGTGTTCCAAGGGTTTATGAACTCCATCTTTCATGATTACATCGGTGTGTTTATGGTGGTGTATCTAGACGATATTTTGATTTTCTCTCCTGATATGATTTCTCACCAGCAACATCTCCGCCAAGTACTTACCAGGTTGCGCAAAAACCACCTCTTCGCTAAGCTGGAAAAGTGTGTTTTTTGCGTCCAGAAGGTTTCCTTCTTAGGTTATGTTGTTACTCCCTCTGATGTACAGATGGATCCGAGTAAGGTTCAGGCGCTCACGGACTGGGTTCGGCCTACCAATCAGGCCCTACAACGTTTTTTAGGTTTTCGCTAACTATTATCGGAACTTTATTAAGATTTTGGCGAGCATTTTGTTCTAGACTGGAAGTTAATTTGTCGTTCTCGTCGGCGTTTCACCCTGAGTCTAATGGTCAGTCCGAGAGAATGAATCAGGAGATGATTCAATATCTGCGACTCTTTGTCTCGGACAGTCAGGACCAGTGGGTGAAATTCCTTCCGTTGGCAGAATTTGCTATTAATAATCACTGCAGTTCTTCCACTCAGGTTTCTCCGTTTTTCTGCAATTATGGTTTTCATCCTCGTTTCTCCTTTTCTTCTGTGCCTGTCTCTAATATTCCTCGGGCAGAAGCTATTACATGCAAGTTGCGCACGCTCTGGTCGCAAGTTCAGGAGAATATTCAGAGGGCACAAAATACTATGGTCCAACAGGCTGAAAGAAGGCGCACTAACTCCGATACGTTTGTGGTGGGGGATAAAGTGTGGTTATCACCAAAAAACCTTAAATTGAAGGTCCCCTCTTTGACGTTTGCGCCCAGGTTTGTAGGTCCATTTGTTGTTACTGAAATTGTTAACCCGGTTTCCTTCAAGATTACTCTTCCAGCAGGGTGGCGGGTTCATAATACCTTCCATAAGAGTCTTCTGAAGCGCTATGTTAAGCCTGTTTTGCCCCTTCCTGACCCTCCTTCTCCATCTATTGTGGAGGGGAATCTGGAATTTGAGGTGGAAAAAGTTGTGAATTCCATATGGGTAGGTAACTCCCTGCAGTACCTGGTCTATTGGAAAGATTTTGGTCCTAAGGATAGGTCTTGGGTTCCGGCTAGAGATGTTCATGCGCCGCGGTTACTCAGGTTATTTCATCAGGCCTATCCTCAGAAGCCATCTTTAAGATCTAGGGGTCCGAAGTCCCCCCGTAACGGGGGGGGCGTACTGTCAGGGTCGCATGATGCCTGGTTGTTCTGCACCATGAGGGGTTAATTCCCAGAAGCTGTCCAGCTCCTATCAGGTTCTGGAGGTGGAGTTCTGGCTGCACAAATTGCAGCTTCACTAGTCACCTGTGCCAGTGTTTGAAAACCCTTCAGCACTCGCTCGCTGCATTAGGTGTGACTCGCTCTGTATCTGTATCTGAATCTGTATCTGAATCGTTGTTACCTCGGCTAGTTTTTGACATTGACGTTTTGCCTTCTGACTTTGTTATTGACGCACCCTCTCGTTGTGATTCCGGCTAGTTTACCATTCTTTTGTGTTTTATGTTTGTCAGTCTGTTTGTGTTTCCCTTCCCACACTTATCCAGTGTATTTCGAGTCTTCAAGTAGTCACCCCACGGTTTAGCGTGGGGGGGGGGGCTATAGGAAGGGACAGAGGTTGGGGCAAGCTCAGGGCACACTATCCCCTGTCTTCTGTGTTACCCAACCCTAACAGTTATACTGTTTTATGGTTTAAAGTTGTAATTCTTTAATTCTGAATAGTAATGGTCTAAAGAAAATTGCTTTTTACCCTGACTGCGATCAGGGCTGTTCTTATCACTGTATTATGCTAGACTGATGTACTGGACATGTAAATGCTTCTTTATTTGTTTCATCTTGAAAACCAATAAAAATACAAAAAAAAATCACATCTGCTAAAAAAAGTAAACTTTTGCCAGAGATGAGTCACTTTTAGAGGCTGTAGAGAGGGACATAACTTGAGATGCTCTCTAGCTTGTGCTCCATAACAGCTAGAACAATGGTTCTTGGTTCATTGTAAAGAGATATTTTTCTAAAGTAGCCAAACTGCAATAAACATCTCGGTACAACTTGCCAAGATGTACAGGAGTAAACAAAGGGCTATAGAGGGGGTAGAGGTGAAAGAAATGGCGCTGCCCATTGGGTCATGTTTGTCCGCCAGTATAGCCAAATGCAGAGGAATTATGGTCTGATACCTGCATCCCAGTTTCTCGAAGGAGAAGATCTCTGCAACCTTCTCTTCCCATTGGGAGATAGTAGGGTGCAATTTTTTTTCCATAGTATAATAATAAGTGTGTTTTAGGATAATTTCTGTTCTGTGTGAAGGTAGCACAGGGGTTCTCCCACTGGGCGAAGGGATGTGGTGCATGCCAGATTTTGTTGATAGCAGCCAACACAAATAGGCACCGTATTGCCATTCCCCTCCCCAACGCATCTCCAGCATTCTGGGGATAAGGCAGGATAGTCCTGGTATTTTTATTGACACCACTGAACACATTTCACAAATTATGTCTACTTAATCTAAATAATACCGGATGAGTTCTTTTCCAGAAACCGTTATGTTTTGCCACATACTGTAAATTTATTGCCCCTTTAAACCTACATTATAAAATACATATTCTACTGTATTTCCTTCAGAATCCTAAGAAAGCAGTTGACAAAGCTAATATGTACCATGCATATGCAATTGTACTGCAATAAAACATAACCACATAGAACCACAAAATTATATCACACAGACACTCAATGATAATGTAGCTTCCATCTGCACATTTTACGAAAGCACATATATAGGATAAACTGAGCAAAAACTAGTCTTAACAGTTTGTTCTGCAGAAAATATGAGTTCTGTTGACTTCCTGCAGAGGTCTTTCATATCTGGCAGTGAAGAGTAATGATAAGCCGAGATTAGTGAAGAACTATTAGTACTGGAGTGCTTTTATAAGCTGTTTCAAAAAGATCAGGTTTAGAGGAAGCTTATAAAATGCTATTTTTATTTTTGTATGCAAACTTTCACTTATAAATTCGGCAATACTTTTTCATGAATATACATAGACACAAAGGTCACTAAGCTTGTCTTATCTGTTATCATTGGATATAAAATTCACATAGTCTTGAAGTAGACCTCTAACTTTACACCTGTATACAAAGATGAATACTAATGTAGTTTTTGGCACCGATCAATGACAAATAATTACAACATGTTCTACTATTTAAAGAGATATTTCCACAAAGACAAGTTTCTTATATGTACTCTGGATAACAAAATAACACATTCTCTTATTCACTGTTAATAACAAAAATACAACAATTTCACTTGCCCCTAGAAATGACCCTGTAACTTCTGACTTAAGGTCGGGCCGCAATCTTGAATTCCTGTGTGAAAGCATGGAGCTTAGATTTCTGTCTCTCTCTGCTCTGTGTACCAAAGGCCTGCCCCCTGCACAGAGCTCACAGACACTCACTTAGAGTCTCACTTCCTGCCAGCACATGGTGAACATAGAGATAAGGAGATAAGTTATCCACGGGAAGGGGGAGGCAGACAAATATGTGATACCAGAGATATAGCAGAGCTGACATTGTAAAAGTCTGTCAGCCTCTGTGTAATAGGCATCTCATCATCTCTAATCTGTCTCATCTATCTCTTTCTATGTGTCAGTGTATTAGTACAATGTTAGTAGCCAGATGAAAGTGTATATACAATTTGTACTCTGATAATGTAACCACGCTGTCACCCCACAGAACTAGTTGGATCAAAATGTGTCTGCTCAGAGAGTCCCTGCCCACACCCTGGGATTTTGCAGTGAGCAGCCTAGGGAGTAATAGGAGCTAATACAGCAATATAACTGAGTAACATTGTAAAATAAGGGGTTAAATTGATCTTTATAGTGTTAATATCACTAAGGGATTGAAATGTAAGAATTTTCTTGTGTGGGAAAACCTTGGCTATACACAGTGGGGGAATTTATTAAGATTGACTCCCATCTCTTTGTAGATCGGGAGCAACCTATGCCAGTTCAGACCTAAACTGGTAGAGATTTCCGCAAAAGTCTCTGTCAGTTTTACAGCGTGGACCATAGTACATCCGGTGGGCCAGTCACTTCCCTGCCAGCCTCCCCCCACCTGCTCCTGTTCAAACACCCAAAGTGGTAAAACAAGGAAACTGGTGGGGATGGGAGGCTTATATGGCAGTTTTCTGGTGGAGAAGACATAATGAGTAAATATGCTGAAGATGTTGACTTTGGAAGATTCTGTTGCATAACATTCCACTATAAGCGTTAAGTTATGACTTTCCTGTGTTGTGTCACAAAGTTGAAATTTGTGGGTGAAACAGATGACAATATTTGAGATTCTGAGCGTTAATAGTGGAAGTGTAAGGGCTTAATCACAGGCGATTCTGCTGTATCAAACCACAGCCCATGTGTCCCTGGGCAAAGACAGCATTCAGAGCAGACATTGCTTTGAGACTCTGTAAAAATGCCAATTATTTTTGCAGTTTCATTGCCATATTGTAAAAGTCATAACTTTGAGAAATCCAATTTTCTTCTAATGGCATACATGTTTTATATATACTACATTTGGTTATGAGTGTAGAGTTCTTATATTGCGTATACTGTAGATCCCCTTCCTAGAGTTTCTGTTTCCTCTATGGCTATAGTCAAAACGCATAATAAAAATTCAAAATAAATCACAGTTGCGACACAATGAAACAAGAACATGATCAAAATCCCTTTCACAGGATCTTTAGTCATAAGTTATGACAAGTCAGAAGATGTCCCTGTCTTTGAATACCATTTGTCCACTTGTTACCTTCTCTAAAACTGTAATCCATGACCTCAGACAACAAGCAGGAAATAGACTTTAATTTCAAAGCTTTAACTCAAGGAACCTATTTCACACATTCATGTTAAAAAGTCAATAGATGTGTAGTTCCTGGAATTCTTAATACATATATTTTCGATGAATTTGTAAGAGTTGGCTTGTTGCTGTTCTCAATGGCACTTAGCTCAAAGGTTCTAATGGGATCTTGGACCCTCTACAAGACAAGGCAAAACAAGATCGTTTTTTGACAGTTGCTAAAATGTATACATTGATTTTTCTTTTTATATAATATAAAGATTAGATTTGCAATTTCAGGTATTATATCAGATCAAGAGCTGGTGTTTGAAGATATAATATCCTTCTGTACGGGTTGACAACATAAAAAGTGTATATACAGTGGTGTGTGTGTATATATAATAATTACTTTAATATTTTCTTATATTTACCTGTTACAGCCAAAGCGCATCAGCCTGCTAAGCTGTTTGGAATGATTAGCACCACACCCATCTCTTTCCTCAAGATTTCCTTTGGTTTTTTCGATAGTTAACCCATTTTGATTGACATCTTCTCACACTAATAACCTTGCTTCCCTGCTCTCTGTGTTGTATGGATCTCTCAGTTCTAGCCCAATCACTTTCTTCCACTTATTAGTTATCTCCATAACATCCCCATCATTCTTATCTTTGTTTTCCTGCTATCCTGACTTTTGTCTTGTGTTCAGACTATTCTACTGTCTTGTGATTTTGTACTGTATTTTCCCTCTTAGTTGTGACCTGGTTCTGGGGACCTTTCTAATCTGTTTATAATGTCTTTGACTTTGTGTTTTTCACTTGGACATAGGAAGGGGTAATCTTCTAGTTGTTTACCCATCACCTAGCACACAGGATTTTACATAATGTTATTAGAGTGCAAAGGGCTGAAAGCATAAATGTAAAAAAAATCTATTTCTTTACACTTCAAAAATACTTGATACTTTGTGTTGCTTTTTCATACAAAATATCAGTAAAATACATTGATGTTCAATGAATATTAATCTTTTCTAACCCTAACCTTCTGTATATTCTTTCTATACACCATAATGTGGACATGCCCTGTGCTGTGTAGTACGGAATAGAAAGATGTACTGTATGTCAGAATATCTTGTAGGCAGAAACTAAGGGAGGTTATGACTGGGGAGGAAGGCTGTAAATCTTAAGTAGAATGCTTTGTATCATTTTGTCATTGTGTTTGTAATTACTATTGCAGTTTTATTGAACAATGCAATGACTTTCTATCGCTTTATAACAAGTGGGCCACCATAAATCTTTTAATCAGACAGCTCATTTTACAGTGTAAACTGCAGAAAATAGAGGAGGATTTGAAAGTGCTGGCACTATGTGAATTTAATATCACTAATTTACATATATTTCTCCAAATAAGCAACGTGTATATGGAAATATGATATTTGAAATACAAGCTGAGCCGGCAATTCAAGGACAAAATAAATGTTGTAAAACAAGTATGCTGTACTGAAGTTCACCAAAAGTGTCTTAAGCATGTTAAAGTGGCAGAGCCTCTTAAAGGGATTCTGTCACCAACTTTTTTAATCAGTAAATTAACAATTTCTAGCATCACCTATATTATTTTAAAACTCACCTGATAACCTATGATAAAAGTCATATGTAAATGAGCCGAGAAGAGTTACTTTTTCCCTGAGTTAAGTCACTTTTAGAAACTAGATGCCGGAAATAACCCCAATTTTATTTATGTTTTTATAGAATGGAAGATACAGCTATAGGCATAGTTAGCAATATCATATTCAGATAAACACGTTACCTCCAGTATGATCAGGTGCAGTAGCTCATCTGAAATAAGAGATTCTGATTTTTGTGATGACCTTTATCACTTAGTATTGAACTAAATGCATGGTTTGGATAGGGGCATCTGAAATGAAACTCTTCCCCCAGCCTCCAAAATATCTCCTCTTATAAAAATGACTATTTTCTAGTTAATTGCCTAGGACTTTGCAGAGGATGTTTTTTTTTAAAGTTAAACAGGCAACTTTTAAAATAAACGGGGGAGTGCTTAAAAGGATATATTAAGACCAGACTTTTATTAGTACAGTCCAGCATCTGACATATTGATGCATCATACAAATGTTTTGGAATATGGCGCACAAAGTACCTGGTTATGCTCAGAAAAGTAGAGTTAAAAAAAAACAGTTTTCAATAATAAATGAAATATGAAACCTTACAGATCACAATGAGTGCAATTTCTTGGGCCACAAGCAATGTGCCCTGTGCCATTGCTTGCAGAATGTGTGACATAGGCAGGTGACCGCCCCTCGGACCACTGATATCTATAGGAAATTATGACTGTCCCCTCCACAAATCTGGCCAGGAGTAGGACCCATGATTTGCGTGGCTTGGCAGGTTGGCATATTGGCGTATGGCGTATTCCCAAGAAGACGAGTTTCTTTAACCCCTAGGGGACACAGCCTATTTTGGCCTTAAGGACGCGGCCCCATTCTTCAAATCTGACCTGTGTCACTATAAGTGGTTATAGCTTTGGAACGCTATGAGATATCCAGGGGATTTTTAGATTGTTTTCTCGTGACACATTGTACTTCAAATTAGTTTAAAAATTTGGATGATATCTTTTGTGTTTAGTTATGAAAAAAAACAAAATTTGGAAAAAAATTGGAAAAATTCTTTATTTTCAACGTTCTAAATTCTCTACTTTTGATGCAGATAGCCATAGCTCCCAAATAAATTCATAACTTACATTTCCCAAATGTCTGCTTTATGTTGGCATGGTTTTTTAAGATTCCACATATTTTACTAGAATGTTATAAGGCTCAGAATTTAGGTATCATTTTTCACATTTTTTGTAAAATCACCAAAACCCGCATTTAGATGGACCTGCTCAACTTCTAATTGACACTGAGAGGCCTAAATAATAGTGAGACTCGTAAATTACCCCATTGTGGAAACTACACACCTCAACGTATGAAAAACCACTCTTAAGAAGTTTGTTAACGCTTTACGTGTTTTATAGGGGTTAAAACAAAATGGAGGTGCAGTCTGCAAATTGTAATATTTTTTCACAATACACCCATTTTGGGTGGAAAATTAAACATTTACAATGGATTAAATGAATAAAGGCTCCACAAAGTTTGTTACCCAATTTCTCCCGAGTACACGGATACTCTATATGTGGTGGTAACCTGCTGTATGGGCGCACGGCCGGGCATAGAAGGGAAGGAGGCGCCATCCAGAGCAGATTTTCTATGTCACATTGTACAGGCTATAATTTTTTTCTTTTTTTTAATGTGGACCTATAGGGGCTTATTTCTTTTGCCACATGAGATGCACTTTTCTGGTACGTAATTTGGGGGAATCTATAGGCTAATTGGTGAGATTTTATTAACTCTTTGTTGGTGGAGGAAATGAAAATCATCACTTTTCAGGAAGATTTTTATGGGGTTTTTTTTCCCCGTTTACCATACCATAAAAATAGTATATTATTTTTATTCTATGGGTCGCCACGATTACAAAAAGACCTCATTTATATAGATTTTTTATTTTTTTCCCATTTTTACTGCATAAAAAGTAATTTGGCAAAAATGTTGTTAATTTTAGCATCACCGTCTTTCATATGCATAACTTTTTTATTTTTTGCCTCCCAAATCTGTTTAAGGGCGAGAAGGATTGTTCTTTTTAGTGGTCTTATTTTAGAGTGCATAATATTTTTTAAATCCCTTTTTAGAGCATTTTTATAGGGTATTAATTGAAAATGATCTTTTTTCTGGAGCTTTTTTTTGTTTTGTTTTTTACGGGGTTCACTTTGCGGATCTAATAACGATTCTGTTTTATTATGCAGATTGTTACGGACGCAGGGATACCAAATATGTGGGGGTTTTGTGTATTTTATTCAATTGTACTGAATAAAAACCAATTTGGAGAAAATCTTGTTCATTTTAGCATCACCATCTTTTCATATGCATAACTTTTTTATTTTTCGGCTGACAAATCTGGTTAGGGGCTTATTTTTTGTGAGAAGAGTTGTTCTTTTTATTGGGCTAATTTTGGAGTGCATAACATTTTTTAAATTACTTTTTAGAGCATTTTTTGATAGGGTATAATTAAAAATTATCTTTTTTCGGAACGTTTTTGCGGGTTTTTTTCTACGGCGTGTACCGTGCGGGTCCAGTAACGATTCTGTTTTATTATACAGATTGTTACGGACGCGGCAATACCAAATATGCAGGGTTTTTTGTGTTTTTGTGTTTTTTATACTTTATTAAGTGTTTTTATGGGAAAGTGACATTTTAGGGGCTTATATTTTTATGTATTTATTTTTTATTTATTATAATGTGTAGTGTTAAGTGTTTTTGCATATTTTTACTTCTACATACTTGAACTTAAACCAGTGATGCTCTGATCACTGGTTTAAGTTCAATACACTGCTCTACAATACTATTTTATTGTAGAGCAGTGTAAACTGTCTGAGCAAGCTTGCGCATGCTCAGACAGTTTACAGCCAGACCCGGAAGGGGTCTGGCTGCCATGGAGACCGGGCAGCTCCGGGGCACATGCCAGTCCTCGGAGCTGCCCAGAAGTGGATCGGATCCCCCGGTAAGCGGCACGGGGGATCCGATCCACAACGCAAACACCCTTACACGCCGCGGTCATGTTTGACCGCGGCGTGTAAAGGGTTAACACCCGCGATCGGAGCCGGCTCCGATCGCGGGTGTTAGCGCAGGCTTTCAGCTGTACTAGACAGCTGACAGCCGCTGCTTCTGGTACCGGCTCCGTTCGTGAGCCGGTGCCAGAAGCAGGACGTTATAGAACGTCCCCGTGCGCTAAGCATCTAGCCCCGGGGACGTACTATAACGTCCTGGTGCGCCTAGGGGTTAATGTACTCAGGATAACAAAATAACACATTCTCTAATTCACTGTTTTTAGCAAAAAACAGCATTTCTCAGATATAATTCCAACCCGTCTCTATCAGTCCTGGTGTACACAATTTTAACAGCCCCTGGTTTCTGACCCTGGATCTTCTGACTTTAGGGTCAGCAGACATCTTGTCTGACGCTGTAAACGGAGCTGCTCCTTGCAGCTATCCTACCCTTGCATTCCAGGATGAGCTCACATTCATACACACTGGGGCACATTTACTTACCCGGCCCATTCGCGATCCAGCGGCGCATTCTCTGCACAGGATTCGGGTCCGGCCGGGATTTATGAAGGTAGTTCCTCCGCCGTCCACCAGGTGGCGCTGCTGCGCTGAAATTCATCTCAACGCGCCGGAATGCACCACCTCGGACCAGGTGAAGGTAAGCGCTTCCCGAGCGACACTTTTTCGGTTTTTAAATGCGGCGGTTTTTCCTCTGAATACGTCGGGTTTTCGTTCGGCCACTCCCCCGATTTCCGTCGCGCGCATGCCGGCGCCGATGCGCCAAAATCCGATCGCGTGCGCCAAAATCCCGGGGAAATTCAGGTACAATCGGCGCAAATCGGAAATATTCGGGTAACACGTCGGGAAAACGCGAATCGGGCCCTTAGTAAATGACCCCCACTGACTTCATGACGGCTGGTGAGGAGAGTAAAGTTACAGACAGATAAGATCTTTATCTGGGGAAGGAAAAGCAGATCTGAAAGTATGTGCTATAAGTGAGATATAGCAGAGCTGTATATGTTACACCTGTAAAAGTAGACAGCCAACATGGAGCTCGCTAGATCATGGCATGGAGTCTAACTTTATGTACCGACTTAGCCGGATTGCTGAATTCTAATGAAATATTAGTGTGAATTGAAGCTGGCTCATGTGATCCAATGTTATAACCTTATTGCAAGCAACATGGATAAGAAATGTGCAATTACCAAGTTGTTATATGCGTTATGGGACAAATGAATGTTCTAATGAAGAATGTATAGAGGTGAATCCTTGAAGTAAAAGTAATACGTTTTGCAAAGTCATTGTTTTGGCTATTATTATTATTTGGAATGAGTTAATAGGGGAGAGTTGGAGAATCTCCTGTCCTAGACCACTGTTACAATGATACTCCACATACTGTCTCTTTGTTGTTTGACCTGTAAAAGTAGAATCATGAGTAATATGCATCTCACCTCTCATCTCTCTAATCTTTCTTTCAATGTGTCAGAAGCTAAATTAAAGTGTATATAAACCTGTACTCTGATAATCTAACCAGCACACAGCAGCACTACAGGAATCATGAAGTGTCTGCTTCATCACTACAACAGCACTAAAACTACAGTACAATTTGTTCTGCAATTTGTTCTGCAATTCCTCCCGAGTGCAGAGACCCCCCCACGTGTGGCTGTGACTTGTTTTATGATCGCACAGCGAGGCGCAGAAGAGAAGGAGGGACCTGCAGCTGCCAGGATTTTAGTTTCCTCTTTGGCCCCCTTTGTAGGCTATAAAATTTTCACTTTTTCGTTATTGGCATTTTTTTTGTGGGATGAGATGCTTTTTCCAGTGATACCATTTTGGGAATGGTATCCCCTATTGTGGAAAATTTTGAACATTTTTTTTGAGGGCAGGTGTAGAAAATAATCAATTCTGTACTGGATTTATTTTTGTTTTCACCGTAAAACCTAACAATCATGTTATCTTTATTCTATGGGTCGATACGATTACGGGGATACCAGACATAAATATTTTTTCTCTTACGTTTTACTAAATTTGCCAAATAAAACCCTAATGTGGGAAAAATCTATCATTTTTGTATTGCCATTTTCCAAGTGGCATAACATTGTTACTTTTATGGCTACAGAGCTGTTTGATGGCTTGTTTTTTGAGGGAGATCATGTACTTTGCAAAATTATCATTCTCAAGTACATATCTTTTTATCACTTTTTATTGCATTTTTTGTGGGATTCAATAGGTAAAAATAATCATTTTTGGCAGGTTTTTAACAGGTTTTTTTAATGTCGATCATTGTGCGGGTTCAATGATTATTTAGTTTTATTTTACGGGTTGTTACGGACGCAGTGATACTATATATGTCAGATTTGTGTTATGATTTAGACTTTTTTTAGCGTTTTATGTCTCTTAATATGTTATGAGGCTTATGGGATCTTTTAGTGATTTCTTACTTTATTTTTTATTGAAAAACATTTTTTTAAACTTTTTTTTACTACTTCCACCATGGGACATGAACAAGCAATCATCCGATTGCTTGTTCATGATAATACTCTGCAATACTGATGTATTGCAGGGCATTAGCATTGTTAGCCTATGCACATGCATAGACGCCATCTTCCAGGCCCTGCCTTCAGAAATCTCAGGGGTCCCGATCGTACCCCAGGGATGCCATAGCAATGATCGGCGTCCCCTAAAATGGTGCGGGGGGCCAATTGTGTGGGAAGGACCCCCCAAAGGTATGTTAGAGCCTCTCCAAAAGCGGCAGTTACGCTGGGGTGCCGGCTATCAGTTAGGCTCAGATCTTGAGCTGAACCGGCATCGGCTCAGCGTCCGATATATCGGATGCTTAGCATCAAGAGGTTAAAGCAAACACTGGAAGAAGCCTTCTGACTGAAGTCCATGGGAGACTTGTGGATTAAGTGGTGGATGGACGTTTTACTGGATCCTTTATGCCCAGCTCATCAGGCCACTGTGTCCTGCCAGTTCCATCTAGAGGCTTAGGCCTCTTTGTGTACCCATAAGGCGGTGCAACTATTGGCAAAACTACACCTTGCATAGTGTTGCATAAAAATGTTTTTTTTTTAAATACCCAGGCTTGGGGCTTGAATACCCTGTACTCACCTACTCTGCTGATGCCCTTGTTCCTCTACGCCACGCCCATGCCCACATGGTGGTAGCTTTAATAATCACAAAAGTGCGCAAGAATATGGAATTATTTCACTGCTTCTATGCTAGAAAAACTGGAGTAGAAACACTGACAAATCTCCCCTAAAATTAGCCAATGAAACTAAATAAAATTAACCAAGAATGTCTCCACTTCTAAGATTTACCCCACTAGATTACCCGCCGTGTCTGGACACAATCAAAATCTATAATTCTATTATATAATTCTATTATACTGGCGTTGTGTATGCACCGTGCAAGCATCAAGCAGACACATAACCACAATATATAGGTGAAACCGTACCACACTCATTTAAGATTTTTTTGTGATTTAAATTCACGATTTAACCAGTTTACCCTAAACATACACACCATACCCCTATATTGATACACATACTACATTACATACAATATGTCTTTTATATTATTAGAGGCACAGTCATTTACTGTGTTTGCTTTTCTGTAAATCTTTGAATTGTAGCCAATAAAAAGATTTCTGTCTGAAAAATGAAAGGGTGGATCATTTCTAGCATTGAATAGAACTACTGTGACATAAACAAGTCTGAAGAATAAAACATATAATCTAGTCATTATGATAATGAGATAAAACGCTGTTTTCTTGCATTGATGTTAGTTCAGGGTCATCACCATCCGTTACTTCCTGTTAACCATGTTTATTCTGTTTTGTTGTATTATCTATAGATTATCTGCAGGCTTAAATTGCAGGTTAAAGAAAATTTATAAGAGTTCAATCAACCTTTACTAAATAATGGCCGACTTTCCATCCTTTCTTCCTACAGACATTATGGCTGAACTGTGTGTACAAAGAACTTCTACCATCTGTTACTTCATATATACTATTTTTGGAGTTTGAAGCTGAAAGTTTTCTCAATTTTATAACAATTGACATCATTCTGTTTATGGAAGTGAATGTGAACTGTACTCTCGATCTAAAGGTTAAGTGGCAATACATTTAGGTTTCCTGACAAAATCTAGCACTCTGCCTCATTTCTTCTGAGAACTTTGCAGTTCATTGCAATTGAAATTAGCAAGTGAGGATTTTATCGCTTTTTAGCTTGTTCCTAGCAATTTGCAAAACCAACTACGGCTAGGTTATTTAGGTTCCTGTCGAGTTATTGCATCCGGACATAGGAACACGTAGGTATAAATACATATTCTACATTCTACAATTTCAATAAATGAGAAAATCCTTAAAGAAAACCTACCATCAGAAATCTGGCTATTAAGGTAGACCCCGTGATATGTTTCCAGTGAGCTTGTAAACACTTATCTATTTTTAACTAATACTAGAATACTTTACTAAAGTAAAGTTTGTTTTACTAATATGTTAATTTTCGGCAAATGGCTACTGGGGGATTGAGTAGACTCTCCATGTAGCGGTAGCAAAGGCCACTACATGCCCCAGTAGCCTCTACAATCCCTCCCACTTGCTTACACCCAGCACGCTGCTGCCCTGCTTTGGTTCCTCAGCTCTTTTAGAGCTCTGTGTATGTAGCTCCTGCTTTACACTGTGTGCACTCTGCAAAGCTATGAGTCTATCCAGAGAGCATCCACATGGCGGCACCCGAAAGAGGCGAGGGCGTGGAAGTAAGACAAAAATGCGCTGGAGACGTGGAGGTGGGTGGGATTGCAGAAGCTTCTGTAGTATGAAGTAGCCTTTGCTCCCACTGCCCAGAGAGGCTACTACACACCCCAGTAGCCTTTTCCAGTGATTAGCATATTAGTAGAATAAACTGTAGTTTAGTGAAGAAAGTATTCTAGGATTAGATAAAGATAGACTAAGGTTTAGAAGGTCACTGGGAACCTATCGTCAGATCTACCTTTGTAGGTAGATTTCTGATGGTAGGTTTCCTTTAAAGGGGTTGTCTGGTCATTATAAAAATGTATAGCAGACCTGGGGGGCTATAAATACAAAAAAAATTTAATACTTATCTCCTCTTGTGCTACCATAGCCCCACGGGGCTGCCCAGCACTGGCGCTTCACTGTTAGTTTACAGAACGCAGCGCTCCTATCCATCCACTGCCGGACGACTAATACGGCATCACTTTCAATATGTATCAGGCATGCAGAAATAGTAAGCCCCTGTCTCTGTAAGTAACAATGGGCATGGCAGTGATCGATGGCACTGTAGGTCTACATTAATTTTGAGCCCCCCCCCCCCCCAGACAACCTCTTTAAATTCATTCATTCATTTAAAGTCACAAAATGGGACATTATAACACCTAAAAGCACAGTAAGAGCAAGTGAACCACCAACCTGGAGCCATTTATAGCAGATAATGATCTACCACTGCATTACCAAGTAGGTAAAAATGTAATATCTGGTGCATTTCTCTCGCAAAGCACAACTCTTTGCAGCAAAATGTAAACAAATTTTGGTTTAAAGTTTTGCATAACCTGCAGTCACACACATATTTGACATACTAGTTGGTGCACATATAAAATACATATAGTATTCAGTATACATTTTTGACAGTATAAATCTGTCTGAAAGTCTTCTATGCAGTAGCTAAAATGGTGAATAGAGGCCCTTATCAAGCAAAAAAAAGCTGAAAGAATACTCTGGCTTTCGTTGGTATAGGCAGGAAAATCAACTTTTCTGTATGTTGATGTAACACAGTAAGTGTGAACCTGCCATGTCAGTCATTTGGCACAGGAAATAGGCATAGGGACAATCTCAAGAGTATTAGTAGTGTCCTGCCAAGATCAAGAATAGGTGCAGGTCCATAGCTTATTCAGAGTTTACCACTTGTCCCTGCCTACTTGCCAGGCCCTGCACTAAATCACAAGCAAAAACTGGACAACAGTGCCTCCTCTGGGTACATACACAGAATAGGTGACAAACAAACAGTCAGGCAAATTGGGTCAATATCAAGTTTGTGCAGAATGTACAGAATGGTGAGGCAAAGAAGAGTAAAATAACAAAACAAGAGTCAGAGTACACCACAATAAGCATAACAGACTACAAGTAACAAGAAACCACTATAACTAGCACTGACTGGAGGCAGCAGTGGGTATATATGGAATTCCTGGCCATCACCCTGGCCATGGATAAATTTGGCTGCTTATTTGGCTGCTCATCACTAAAAAAACACCTGAAACAAACACCCAATTCCAAGATGTAACAAAGCCCTATGTAGAGTGTGAACTAGTCATGAAAAATACAACTGAGCAGCACTTGTACTCTTAATAAAGCACATTGTTCAATACTAGGGAAGGCAGCAGAAGGTGACAGAGTATCTGTGGAGAGTTGACAATACACAAGGTTGTTGGCCCAAATCACAGGTGTTAACTGAAAAATGCCCACTAGGTTCCCTCATCCCTATTCCTGATAACGAATTTTCAAGATGTATTTGTATGTGATATTCTACCAGAAAGTGATTGCCACTATCTATTATTGAATTTGTGAATTGTAGCCTGTTAAATGTTTACGCAGGTTGTGGTTGTGTATTGGATTGCTTTAATGAGAAATTGAAATCCTTAACTAAGGTTGAGCTACAGGTAAATATTTGTAGATAGATAAGATTAGCTTAATTAGCATTTCTTGCCATATGTATTGAGGGTAATGATTTTTGGTTTTAGGACTTGGGATTATCCAGGATAAGAAATACATGGCTACTCAAATCCAGCACCAAACCTGTCCTCATTAACCTCGTAGCTTAGTTCTGTGGATGTAATGGAGCTGAGCTGCAATAACAGTCACAACCAATAAGCAGATTTGGCAGCCTTTAACAACCCATTTAACATTTGGCTTCTGTAATGAAACTAAAATTACTATTATTAGCAATGGTTTTTTTTAAGGAAAATATACAGACATGACATGACAAACAGACATGGAACCTTTTTATAATCAGTTCTGCACATCACTACACATGAATTTTATGTGACTAATACAATCCTTTGACTGTAATGGTAATTCTCTTCTCATTTAGGCTATATACAGGATAAGAGTAGTTGTATCCATATATACAGGGTAAAAGTAGTAGTACTCTGCTGTGCCCATATATACAGGGTTAGAGAACCAGCACTGTGCAGTGTGTCTGTACACACAGAATATGAGTAGTGGTACTGTGCTCTGTGCATGTAAATAGAGGTAGTAAGTTATTGAAGTAAGATAACAGCCCCACTGCTGCCATACTTTTCCCTGTACTTAAACAACATTGATAATAATTCAGTCTTAAAATAATAAGTAGTATTAAAAGGAACCTATCCCCACTTTTAAATCTATGAAACGTCTATTATGTCCATTTCGGGTTTAAGGTTTCAACCTGCCATGTCAGTCTCTGGTTTCCAACAGATACTACATCCAGATCTGGTCTTATCAACAAAAAACGCATATAGATGCAGCACAATGACATAAAAAAACACATACATGCATAAAAATGATATATGAAAACACTTAAAATATATAAAATATATAAGTGTTTCTTATCTCTTTACCTCCCTTGACCGGACTGTAGATTAACCAAAGCAATTGTAACCGTTACAAATGTGCATTTAGATCTATCTGTCAGACATGGGGAGAGAAAATGAACTGGACCGCACATCCACACAACACACAATGATCTACTGCCGCTAGGCTACACTATATAACGATTTTGAGGTTCTTAGTTACATTTTGATGAAATTGTATAAGCCCAGTAACCACTTCACGGTGAGCTTCACGGTTATTGTGTTCGGCATCACATGGCATCCAAGGCCACTGCAGCACAGCACTGGCAGGGACCAAGAGCTGGTTGCCCCCCAGCACCCATACTGCAGGCATAGCCCCCATGGCTCCGGGACCTGGGTCCCCACCAGCACTGCACCACAGACACAGCGGATGCCATGCAATACCGCACCATGTGAACAGGAGAAAAGGCTCACCGTGTGTGAACAGGTGTTGAATACTCACTGTTCCATGTGGTCTCAGACACTAGCTGAGAAGTAGGCGGCCACTATATGCAGTATAAATCTATCGGTCCTACAATTGCAAGACTTGTAAGAATCTTGCAAGAATCTGTTGCTAAAACTACTCATCTGTCTTTACAGTACATAATGGGCTGGATAAACAATACTGCACTCAATTCTTGTAAACCGCGATTATCACACACCTGTTTGGCACAGTACCCCCAAGAATATCATGCCAACCACTGAATGTGCGCTCCTAACAAATATGTTTGGCCTAGATGTAATACATGTAATTAAAAAATATAATACATGTTTCATCGACTGATAAAAATTACATTAAACTATTACGGCTAATGTTAGGAGTGTCAGAGCCATAAAAACACAATTGGCTATATCCCTTTTTAATCTGATTTCTTACTTGGTGATATCTATCTAATTTATAGGTGTCTTGTACACACAAATATTTATAATTAGTGACTAGGGACGAGTTGACCAGTTAAAGTTTTTCTGGGTTTGTCTAGATCTTCAGGTTCTTTTCATATTGGGGTATCTAGCCCAAACACTTACCCCCAATGGTAACACCTGCGAATGGTGCCAGTCGGTGGCACTAAAATCAAGACTGGGGCATGAGTGACACTATTTTCGCATAGATCATTGCTCCCTAGTGAAGTTCCAGGGAGTACCAATCCCCTGGAAAATGGTGGGGCGCATGCCAGTGGGGGGTTGAGCCAGACAACAAACCCAAACTTCTGGTGGAAGTCCAGGTATAAGTGTAGGGACCCAAGCCCACAATGTTTGCCATGGGCCCTTTCAGTGACCTCATACACTTCTTCTCACTAAACCACTTCATTTACAAAAGTTAATAACCGCCTCTTAGTTTTTGGTAGGTTTAATTTTAGCTATGATGCCATGATGTATGAGGGCATAATGCACTGTATTTAGTAATATAGAGGTACCAAGTTACAGTATATTGGGTGTTGGAAAATATTCCCTAATAAGGCATATATGTAGGTGTTGGCTTCTTAAGCAACCACATTGAGTTACTTTTGTTAGTGGATGTTAAAGGGGTATTCCGGGAATATGAATATCTGATACCAAATCTAATAATGCTGTAAATAAATGAATATAACAAAACTTAATGGGGCACATTTACCAAGGGTTCGCATGGTGCATTTTTGTCAGGTTTCCCGACTATTTCCAATTTGCACCGCATTTAAGTGGGGTTTTTAGCGCACGCGATTGGATTTTGGCGCCGACTTGCATGCGACACAAATCAGGGGGTGTGGCTGACAGACAACCCGACTGATTTGGAAGAAGTGCAGAATTTACAATTCAAATTGTGTGAAGGTGAACTCCGGTGGACCTCAGCGGGGAAGCGACAGATGCAGGAAAATGGACACACGATCTTGAAGAATCGCGCCGGACTTCATCCTCGTCGGAGAACGCACCTCGGGGATCGCGACAGGACCGGGTAAGTAAATCTGCCCCAAAGTCATTAGTCACAAAACATACCAGCAATTTTTTCAACTAACATGAAGTAAAATGTGTTTTGAGAAAACAATTTCCAAATCACTTTGATATGTTGAAGCGTTCCAAAGTTATAACCAATTATAGTGACAAAGGGGAGATTTAAAAAAAAATGGTCCATGTCAGGAAGAGGAAAAGTGGCTTCATGGGTAATGGGTTGAGGGATTACAATATCTATTGCCTTTAGGAAGGAATAGAGTACAACATCTCTGGTTTCCAGTTGGACCCTGAAGGTTATACTTAGGATAGACCATCAATTTATACAAGGTGGGTTTATCCAGTTTTATATGTGAGTTCCCCTTTAATGTCTTTATCCACAAACCACAAGGGATTCACCACAAATGACAAAGATGCATGCAATTGTTATGGTAATATACCTAAAATGTAGTGAAAAAATATAAGTCGACAAAATCAGATCTTACAAACAATCCAATCTGCTTTTGTTCTCATGCATGAAATACCCTCATTTTAAAACATTGAGCAACTGACAATTTTTTACCCATAATTCTCCTCACTTCAGTGGATTAGAAAGTTAATAACCAGGCTTTAAGACTTTATTTCTATTCATCACATTTCCTCTATTCCCATGTTCGGGATGAGTGTACCTTCTGTAATATTCCTGAGCTCAAATCAATTGCAGTCATTAATAAGATATTTGGTGTAAGTGTTGATGCCTCTGTAGAAATACAGCTCTAACCAAAAACAAAAGGCAGAGAATGCTAATTTATCAGCATACTATCAAGCGGAATCAATTAATTTCTAAAAGATTAATATTAATTGTATGTATTTGCAGAAGCATTAATACTGTGTAAAATGCCAGGTAATATTGTAATAGATTTCGTTATTTCAAAATAACAATGTCTTAAATAATGAAACATTTAATTGCTTATGTAAAATAGAATTATGCCTCGACAAAAGTCAGATTAATGCCAGCAAGCTTGGTGTAATTGATGACTTCTAGGATAAAGAACAACACAAACCACAAATGTATCTTCATATATAAAATGAATTTTCTGGGATGCTCTATCTGGAACAACACTGAAGAATTATTATGTTTCTTTTCATATCTTTAATCCATTTTTTTTCTTTTATTGTGCATAACTTTAATTCTAAGGTCATATAATTTCTTGACTGTCGCTATTAACTAAGTTGTTGCAAACTGTGCCTCAATTTAACGTAAACATTTAATTGGAGTCTACTAACGGTAATAAGTGGCGTCCTGGAGAGGTGTAACCATATATTATACATACCAGAAAGGCTCTTTAGATTTGTTCTTAAGTTGAATTTGTATGTAAGTCGGAACTGTATATCTTAGAATTGTAACCTCAGCCAAAAATTTTTTTGGTCACGGTGACATTTTAGGTTGTCTTAAGAACTAGGATTAACAATTAAGTATTACATGGACATGGGTTAACATACTATCATACCTTTTAAGGGCTACTAGGTTACATCTCACCTCTGTGTATAAAATCTTAAACCAAGCAACCACTGTTATTGTTTGTCAGATACCTGTCCATCAAACAATACAACAACAACCAGACTTGGTGCAAGCTGTCAGACTGGGTAAGGGGTGCCAAACTCACCCTGTGATGTACCTGCAGGCTACAGTCATGCCTAAAACTGATAAGCAATCCTAATAAGGGTGAATGTTAATCAGAAACCTAACCAATGAACCCTGAGAGATCTGGCAAGGTAACTGGTAAAATTTACTATGTATGGCAACTGTTGGATAGTGGAGGGAACAGGTAACAAGAAGTCAGAGATGGTGGCAAAGACACAGGATCAAGTTACTAGAGAGATGTCAAGTAAATGTAGTAGAGGTCGGATACACAGAATACCAAAGTAATAACTATCAATACATGGGAAGAGGGATGTGGAGACTAGTAGAACCAGCAAAGTGTAATTGAACTAGGCAGATATACAAAAAAGGAGTTCTTGGATGCTGCCTCCAACGGCTGATTGGATCGAGCATCCATCACCCTAGTAACCCTTGCTGGACTGGGCTGCAGAGAGCTGAGTGTGGCTTTATCATTCCCAATACAGCAGCAACCTTATCCACAGTTCACACATAATCAATGCCTTCCAAGTTACCTTTATCAGAGCAAAGGAGCTGCTGGCATGGATGTTACATTGTTATTCTGGATAAATTGAGGGAATTATGACTTACATAACATCAGACCAAAGTTATTTATTTTAAAACTGAATTGAACCCTGGCAAAAAATAGCACAAGTGACTTTGATAAATAACATCTAGAGGTACCTGTCCATTTTAGACTAGGGCGATAAAAGCAGTGATGGGAAAATGCATTTCTCTGTTAAAGTTAACTTTTAATTAATCTATTTTTAACCTCTGTATAGGAAGATAATTAATTCCTTACAACCTTATGCCCTTATAACAAACGGTAAATTTGTTCTTGTTCCTGTTAAATCAAAGTAGTAAGATTACAATCTAATACAGGAGCAGGCTCTAGAAAATAGAAGTCATGAAAATGAATGTTTAGATATTAGAATTTGAATGTTGCACTAAAGTCAATACAGGAAACTGCAGGTAATTTTATTATTGTTAGCTTTGGAAATTAATGGAACCTTTAAAAAAGAATTAAACCAATCAGTGAAGGACAGAATTAAGCCTCTTTTATATGTAGTACAGGACGTCCCCGGGTTGCGTACAGGATAGGTTCTGTAGGTTTGTTTTTAAGTTGAATTTGTATGTAAGTCAGAACTGTATATTTTATAATTGTAACCCCGACCAGAATTTAATTCTCTGTGACAATTGGATTTAAAAAAAAAACAGGATTACTAATAAAGCTTAATTGCAGACACCTGTGATAACTGTTACAGCTGTTTATTGTAGCCTAAGACTTAAGTATAGTACCTTTTTTGTAACTATAGGTTGTCTGTAAGTCAGGTGTTCTTAAGTACGGGACCGCCTGTACACATTTATTATGATTAGGGATGAGGAGTCCTGAATGATAGGCTGCCGTTCAGGCTATTTGTGTCGCAAGGTCAAGCACTCACTTACACCAGAAAAAAGCAGGTGAACTCCGGCGGACCTCGGCGCAGCAGCGACACCTGGTGAATATCGGCGCACGGACCTTAGTGAATCCCGGCAGAACCCGAAACAGCGTTGGAGAACCCGCCGCTAGATCGCAACTGGACCGGGTAAGTAAATGTGCCCCATTATGGCCTTTCTCTACAACTGGGGCAGGGGCAGGTGGATGGCCCACAGAAACATGAATGTGGATGCAATGATTCAAGATTTCATGATAAAAAATTAATGTGGACATTACAGTCTCTGTAACTTTCCTACTTTTATTTTTAAACAATATTTTTCCTAGTTAAATATCAAAAAATACAGATGTGTAGCCTCATAGCCAGAATTAACATTTTCCATGATTTACACTACAGTAGCGTTTTTGCTGTGCAGATAGGCTTGACTCACTAGTTATTCTTTCTTGGACCATTTTGTTTAGAAAGATACAGGGATACAGGGAAGAGTAAGCAAGACATTCTGAAGATGGTCTGACATGGTCATATGGTCTTGTTTGACCATTATCAAAGTCATTTAAAGGTTTTAAGTCATTCCCAATCCATTTGGATATCTCCGGCACTCTCAATAACTGGGGTAGTTCTGGAGGTAGGAGAGCATTGTGCTCAACAATCTCTGACAATCATCTTCAATGGAGTGGCTAGAGCATAATTGCCCTGCTGGTCCATCCATTAGTGAGAATAGGACTTCTGTTCTCCTGATTGTAGAATGTCTTGTTCTCCTAATTGGTATGGGTCCCAGCTATTGTATCATCAGCAATTACTTTTTTTATTTTGCAGAGAGAGGATAATTAAAAAAACTTGGGACATCCTCTTTAAAGGACTTTACCACCAGATTATTGGTACTGGTAGAGTGTCTTAAATAGGCTCCTCGTTATGTTAAGGGGTTGAAGGGACAATATTTTACGTGTAATTCAGTGTTTTTATTGCCAAAATAATAACTTTGTAAAAGTGCCAGAGGTGCTCAGGCTGACAGCTCCCAAGCGCTTCCCCAGACTTTAATATAATCACACCTCCCCCTGCTCTCGACCGGAGAACTAGGAGAGAGTCCCCCGGATCTCTGATGTCACCAGCTGGCAGCAGGAGGAGGCTTCAGCGGGGGCATGAATATGTTATAGTATGTAAAAGCCAAAAGGCATTTAGGCGCCGTCAGCCGGAACACCTCCGGCGCTTTTACTAGGTTATTATTTTGGCACCACATCTCATGGTAGATGTCCTTTAAACTCTTAGCCTACCTAGGTGATTAAAGGGAATCTTCCAACTCCAATAGGTGTCATAATCTGACAATATGTTGTAGAGAAATGCCCTGTTACTTACAACATCAAACAATGTGCTAATGAGGTAATTTGTGCACCAAAATTTTGTCCTCAGCAACCGGAGCACTTCTATTCACACCTTATCCCCTATCAAATTCATCTAAAAAGCACTGTGAGGTTGTTATCACCAAATGTTTTTGCGACAGTGGGAATCTATTTAAAAACTCTGAGACATTTTAGTTTAGAAAGTTCAATCCGAAAACAGATACTTTGTCTGATGTGCATTCAGCTCGCTGTTTGTTTCCTCAAAGTACTGTAAGATACAGAAGTGTTGAAAATAATTATGTCGTTTTCATTTTTCTGCCATTCACATTTAAAGTACTGTAAGAGAATTGTCTTGTTTTTCACTGTATTCTTTGTATCCACCAGATAAAAATGGATAACGGATAAAATAGACTTATACAATGTATTTGTGACAAGCACAATAAGGGCATAACAAGAAATGATATTCCGTGCTGAATAATGCTGCTATACTAACAATGCATCTATATGCAAATTGTTTCATACAATAATCAACACAGCAGGGAAGAGCTTACAGAGCACTTGCTTATTTTGTTCCTTTTTAGCATTCTCTTTCTCAAAGACCAACCTTGGTGATGTTCATCCGGTGTTGCATTGTCAGAACAGTTTTTTTTAGCACAAAGAGGCTACGTAACCCTTTATAATTTTTCAACCACATTGAATCTCAGTGAATGATATTTAGTCAAACTTTTAAATGTAAAAGCAGTGATTCACCCTATCTTTGATCTGGCATGACAAGATTTTTCTCTTGCATTTTCAATATTTCATAGTTTCTCAACAAAAATTTAAATGTTATAACAAAATAGGAACAACCCCCTTTTTAAGGAAACCAACCATCTAGGATCTTTTTAGGTAGCACTGATGGTTGATTGATAAATACTTATTAATCCCCATCCATTTACTTTGAAAAAGCTAAGAATTAGCAGAAATATTGAAAATTCTTATTTAAAAATTATGCAAATTACTGATGGAGGCTACTGGAGCGTGGAGTAGCCACGCCATCGAGCCGGAGCTACTGTGTATACGTGGAACTCCCCTACGGAGACAATGCATGCAGCTGTAGCAACCCGGAGAAGCGCGCTGAAGACAGGAGGGTAGGAGGGTTCACTACTGGTGGGTGGAGCAGCCATATCTCCTGGTCCTGGTCCGGATAACTCTGCCTACTTTAGAAAGCCCATAACATTTTGTGCATAATAAAATCAAACTATTTAATCTCCATTTTGTGACTAATGACATTGAGTTTTGTTATATTCATTTATTTATAGCTTTATGGGGTTTTGTAGCAGACACTCATATTCCTGGAATACCCATTTACCACGTGTTTAGCCTTGTTGGAAAAACACCATGGCTGGTGGATTTAATATCACTTCTTTTCACAAACTGATAAACCTGAGCCCTAAGGCAAGGCACCTCAATCAATTCTTTCAAAGTGGGACAATATAAAACTTGGTTCATGGAAATGTTACCAAGCAGATTGGGGAAGATAATCACAAATGCTAGCTGATAAAGATCCCCCTTTGTGTTTCAATTGTAAAAGAACAAACGCCTCTACAGGGAACTTTTGATAGAGAATTGGATTCCACATGGTCCTATACCTTCTTTACCCTAAAATAATTTAATTCCCACAGATCATCCATTTCTCTTTCAGTTTCGAAACGTCCACCGACACAATTGTTTATACAACTTTTGGGTTAAGGGGATTTTTTCATGTGTTTGCTATTATTTGTCTGCACACTTGGACAAGTTTACCTACCTAAGAGAATAGCAGGACAAAGCTGAAGATATTACTACTTAAAACCCAGGCACCTTATAGTAATTTAGGCTATATTCACACTGCTGTTGCCCGCCCGTACCGTACCGTAGCGGGCAATGGCAGTGTACGGGGAGAGGAGGAGGAGGAGGTGAGCGCAGTTCACCCCCGCCCCTCTCCATAGCAACCTATGGCGCACGGCGCCGTATTACGGGAAAAGATAGGACAGGTCCTATCTTTTTCCCGGGTACGGACCGGTACGGTGCCGCACGTGTGCTGCACCGTACCGCTCCCGTAGGGTAGCATGAGCCCATTGAAGTGTATGGGGGACGTATATCGGCCGTATATACGTCGGCCGTATATACGTCCCCCATACGTTAGTGTGAATGTAGCCTAAGTGTATGCCCAGGGTATAATTAAAAACTTGGTGGGAGACAGAATGAAATGTCTTTGGTCTTGTGCAAATAGTGTGACTTTATACATCACTTTTCTAGTGCTATCAGTAGTTTAAGTGGTCCAAAAGACAATGTACAGATATGTTTACCATATTATAACAACTATGACAAGATCACTTATAGCACTTCCACTAAGGCATTGCCAAAGCCAAAACATTTCTATGGATTTATTTAGAGTGCTGCTATTATTTTTACTTATAGTACTTTCATAAATTTCCTAATTCTTCAGATACATGTGAACAACTACCAAGCCGATTAGAGGAAAACGGTGCTTGAGCTAGGGTTGAAATTGATGGACATGTGTCTTTTTTCAACTGTATAAACTATGATACTATGAAAAGGGTTAATTATAGGTTAATTATAGTCATTAGCCATTATGTATTAAATTCACAACAGGTTCATAGAGATCACATCCGTAGAAATAGCATGGAGCAATTGGAAAATGTCAAGTTTGACCCGACCAGTAACATCTAGTCAAAAATAACATTTTTATTTTTGGCTTTAATGTCTGATAATGAATTGAAGATAAATGATGGGAAAAGTGCTGAAATCAAGAAGACTCTAAGTAATTTTTGTGAAATAAAAACAACATTGAAAGAACTTTGCATTGCCTTTCCCGTTTATAACATGCACAGATCAAACTCTACAGAGACATGGAACTGGCAGAATTAAATAAATAGATCAAAGCCGAGTGGAAAGCTAAAAATCATGACATTGCAATAGACAATGATTAAAGCAAGAAAATCTTTTTACTTGAAACCTAAATAGCTGTCTCCAGTATGGTCTTTCTCCGTAATAAGAAATCATTATGCCGAAAGCAGGTTCACATTGAGGGAGACTGAACCTTTGTGACTCACGGATACAATGACTTCTGGGATTTCAATTGCTTGCTGTGTACAAGGTAAATGCAAAGCTAAATAAGGGAAAGTGCTATTGATAGCTCAAGTTTTAGATGGATAAATGAAAGTAAAGCAAACGCTATTGCAAGATTACATTTGGGTTATTTCTGTTTATTTTCTTCCACTACAGTTATTGTCTGAATATCTGAAAGGTTTCCCAATCTGCCAGTTCTCTTCTCTGTATTGATAAGGATGATTTTATTTTAAACATAAATTGTCTTCAGCTTTGATCATACTGGGAAGTTTTGGATTCATTTTTGAATGTAATTTTTTTCAGCCACACATGACATGGTCCCCTTGTATAGATATAAGTATAAATAAGATGTGTTTCCATAAATTGTGATCCTTTTGCTGTTTTAATGTTTCCAAGTCCAGCTGATTCTTGGTTTAGTTTCTAAAGTGGGTCATTGAAATAGTCATAGACTGGGGGTAGGCATCAACTCATTCCTATGTGTTAATATCAGACCAATAGGGACCTGGTAAGAAGTGGATTTTGAGCAGAATGATATTGTTTAGACCATATCTAAAATAAAGAAAATGGCAGAAAATTTGGTTCACATCTCAGAGTTCTGCCATTTCCTTTACTTTTGACCTCCACTGGATAAAAAGCCCTGTTAAATCTCCCCCATTGGCTAATTTAATAAATTGTATTCAAAGTCCTTTTTGATCACATTGCTAAAGCCCAGTAATTTATTCATGGTGACCTAGCTAAACAAACAGAGGGAGGTGCATCGGGTAATAATTTAAAGGCAAATAAAATAAATAAAACAGTCCCCAATGGGGTGCTCACCCAAAGCCAAATTGACTGTTGTGTGTATCACCCTAAAGGGTGGGTATTTCAAGGTCTTCCCAGTCTTGAATCACCGTGTACAGCTTGATAATACTTTAGCCCAAAAAGAAAAGACAGTTTTTTAGCGCAGTGAGATGGTTACATGCACGACATGACAACCGGAAATGAGTATCACGAGAGTATACACTGACTTAACTCCATAAATTTTTATTTAAATAGACAAATTTATATAAAAATCTATATAAAAGTTCCTTATAAAAATGAAATATAAAATAATTACAAGTGTTCTGTTAACGCGTTTCAGGTCAGATGTCCCTTTCTCAAAGACAGGACTAACAGAATAAAAGTTATATATAGATGGTTAACTGAAATAAAGGTTTTATTTTTACTCATTCCCATCCTCAACCGTCAAAGTCTATCATTACAGACCTTTATTCACAAATGTAATGCTTGCATTTATATTTTGGATTTTTAATAACATGCTATCTGAAATTAATTATTTTTACCTTTCGTTTATTTTATAGTGTATTCCTTACAATAGAAAACTGCAGCTTTACCGTATATACTCGTGTATAAGCCGAGTTTTTCAGCACAAAAAATGTGCTGAAAAACTTCACTTCGGCTTATACACGAGTCAAGAAAAAAAATAAAAACAGTAATACTCACCATCCGGTGTCCCGATCTTCAGCGCGGGTCCCGATCTTCACCGCGAGGCTCCCGATCCTCGGCGCGGTACCAGGCGGCGGCGGGTCCTCTTCTCTCTTCTGTAGCCGGCAGATCGCGTCCATGTGATCTGCCGGCGGGCACACAATAAGATGCAGCGGTGTCGCGGCTGATGACGTCATCAGCCGCGACACCGCGGTATTCTAGTGCGTGCCCGCCGGGAGATCACATGGACGCGATCTGCCGGCTACAGAAGAGAGAAGAGGACCCGCCGCCGCCTGGTACCGCGTCGAGGATCGGGAGCCTCGCGGTGAAGATCGGGACACCGGATGGTGAGTATTACGTTTTTTATTTTTTTTATTCGCTTGGCAGGGGGCAGGCTGTATACTCTATGGGGGCAGGCTGTATACTCTTTGGGGGCAGGCTGTATACTTTATGGGGGCAGGCTGTATACTCTATGGGGGCAGGCTGTATACTCTATGGGGGCAGGCTGTATACTCTTTGGGGGCAGGCTGTATACTCTATGGGGGCAGGCTGTATACTCTATGGGGGCAGGCTGTATACTCTATGGGGGCAGGCTGTATACTACATTGGGACTGGCTGTATACTACACGGAGACTGGCTATATACTACACCCTCGGCTTATACTCGAGTCAATAGGTTTTCCCAGTTTTTGGTGGTAAAATGAGGGGTCTCGGCTTATACTCGGGTCGGCTTATACTCGAGTATATACGGTATATTTAATTACAAGCTATTATTTTATTTTGTGCATTGAATCCCGAGCTATTGAATTTAGATTTTAATAGATTTTATAATACCATAGCAGATAATAGAATTGTTTGCTTTTTTAATTGTATCTGCAACTTACACTTTATAGAGACACAGTTTGACTCGCACTCTTCACTTTTGCAAATGTTTTCCAGAAGAGGAGACTTCTATCACTCCCTAATGCTAATAAATAGAAAGGTCATGTCCTATACGTGTAATAAAGGAGCCTTAAAGGGGTATTCTTGTCTGGGCATTCACATTCAATTTGATAAATCTGCCATATATAAACATTTCTTCAATTAGATGTTATTAAAAAAAATGTTCCTGTATGAAGATAATTTCTCATAAATGTAGTCATTTTGTCCCTTAGAAACGAGATGGCTTCCTCGGATATGGCCACCTCTGTCTGAGAGATTGCACAAATAAACAAAAAGGTTTTGTATATGAAATGTCCGGGAGTTACTACATGTCCCACATCAGTCCTGTGGTAATGATCGCTGAATCCGGGAGGTCAGGCAGGACTCTATAGCGCAAGTCTGGCCACTGCTGCCAGAGTGTGATGTGGTCTTATCCGAGGAAGCTATCTGGTTTCTAAGGGACAACATGACTACATTTATGAGAAATTATCTTCACACAGGAACATTTTTTTAATAACATCCAATTGAAGAAATGTTTATATATGGAAGATTAGTGAAACTGAATGTGAGTGTCCAGACGAGAATACCCCTTTAAGTATAATTTATAATTATGGTCCCTGATTACTTAAGAGTACAGAGAAATTACCCCACAAACCATAAATATAGAAATGAAGGGTGGGGGAGAGAGAAAAAAGGGCAGTCCTATGGTGTAGTATGTTAAAATATAGGGTGGTTAGTAGCAATGCATGAAGCTACTAACCTGGCGAGGTTGTGCAAGGAGGCACAACACCCGTAGTCATATGTCCTTAGTTTCTTGTCCTTCTGCTGCCACGCTCTTGCGGTAATTCCTTCCCCGGGATATGGAGAGCTTGTCACAAGTAAAGAATTCTAGACCTGTCCAATGGACTTGATATTGAGCATTTTAATCCGGCGCTGGATGACTCCAATGCTTAAAAAACTTTTCTTAAAAGGCAGTTTATTTTTGTATGAAAAACATTAACATAGAACAATGTGTTTCGCGCTTGTGCTGAGCGCTTCATCTGGTTCCTCATCTGGAACCAGATGAGGTGCTCAGCACGAGCGAGAAACGCGTTGTTCTATATTAATGTTTTTAATATAAAAATAAACTGCCTTTTAAGAAAAGTTTTAAGCATTGGAGTCATTCGGCGACGGATTAAAATGCTCAATATCAAGTCCATTGGACAGATCTAGGATTCTTCACTTGTGACAAGTTCTCCACAAACCATAAATGGTTTTGTCTTTAGCTGCCTCTGTGATCCTGTGTTGAGGCATCATAGGATTGGGATTGAAAATAGGAGCAACAAGAAAGAGAAAGACAATTTCTAGCATATGATTAAGACGTATCACCTACTATAAATATACCATGCATGTTCAACATTACCAAATATATGTTAACTTGCTTAGAGGGGAAATCTAGTAAGTAAAGTAAGTTGGGAGCCGGGTTTGAATCATCTCTCCCTAGCAGTTAATGTCTGTGATCCGTGCTGGCACTGACTGCTGTCAATATCACCAGTGGCATATAAATGGCTGCATGAGTGATGAACTTGAGGTTCTTAGTGACATTTAAATTGTATAAGCCCATTAACCACTTCACGGTGACCTCGTTGTAGTGGGTCCCTACGCTATTGTGCGCGGCATCACATGGCATCCACCGCCATTGCAGCACAGCACCAGCAGGGACCAAGCCCAGTTGTCCAATACCGGAAGGCGTAGGGCTAATGGCTCCGGGCCCCGGGTCCCCATAAGCACCACACCACAGAAGCAGCAGACACTTTGCAATACCATGTGAACAGGACTTAAATTCTCACCATGTGTGAACAGGTCTTAAATACTAACTGCTCCATGTGGTCTCAGGCATTAGCTGAGAGGAAGTAGGCGGCCACTATATGCAGTTTCCTGCTAATTTAAAAACACCCGGTTGAATGGGGCGGAGTGCTGGTACTCAGCACAAAACTAAATAAATGAAGGCATGGAAAAGATTAAACCATCATGGGGAGAGAAAAAAAATGGACAAAATAAGTTTATTTAATTGGCGTATGTACTGCCTTCGGCCAATTTAATTACATCTGTTTGCCACCTTACTCAATTACAGTGTAACAGCTAGGTAAAAACAGCTATGACACAGGTAATAAAGCTCCCTCATTGTGTGGCAGAAGACTGCTGTGACATCCTGCAAGATACAAGTTATGGCATCACATAGTCCCATGACCACACAGTTGCTACAATTATTGATCTCAGCAACTTGTTTAGAGCTAAGTGTTATTATCAAGGCAAAATAGTTATGAAACCTGGACAATCAAAATACAGTGTACACAGAGACACAGAGTATATTATACTGCATATTTTTCATTTTTAGACCGGAAACTTGTCTGAAACCTTCATTAAAGTCCTTCACAGGGGCTGATCCCTGCTAAGGTTGCTAAATTCTATCCCATTGTTTTAGGGCAGTGATGGCAAACCTTTTGGAGACTGAGTGCCCAAACTACAACTAAAAATCCACTTATTTATCGTGGAGTGCCAACATGGCATTTTAAGCAGTAACTTACTGCTACTTGTTCTTCCTTCATTTTTCACTCGTATGAGCCCCCTGAGGCCACCAATACAGTTTAAAGAAGGAGGGCAAATCAGACTCTCATTGTAGCTTCTCTCCAGGGTCTCTCTGTAGAGAAAGAATGGCGGGTCCAGAGGATGAGCTTCAAAGATAATGTGGTTCTATCAACACCTTCTCACTTTTCCCACAGTTCCAAACAGCCAATGGAGTGTCGCTTAAGTTGCCTGGGACTGCAGGAAGATTTGATCCTATTTGGTGATCTCTGTCCTGGGGCGATGGTCTGAGTGCCCACAGAAATGGCTCTGAGTGCCACCTCTGGCACCAGTGCCATAGGTTCGCCACCACTCTTTTAGGAAATGTACAGCACTAGGTATGATAGCCCATATATGGTGGAGGTGTACTAAAGTTGGTCAAATATTACATCTCTCTTCACTACAATCTATACTTTCTCAGTTTGACCCTTCCATTGTACATAGCTAAGCCAGTAGCTCAGATAAGAAATTTATGGTAGGAGGACATCAGAAAAGCAGACTGCCTCCTCATGTACTCAGCAGCAACTGAACAGTCAGATCTGTGGCCTTTGATACCCCACAACGAGTATATACTGTACACATATGTATGATGTGACATATATGTTATTTGTATATGCTGTATGTGTGTAGATATGTGATGTGTGTATGCTGTGTGTCTATACATGATACTGTAAATATTTACGTGTATGCTGTATCTGCGTAGTGTGTTTATTAGTATGTTTATACTGTATGCATGTGTGTATATGGTGTGTGGAGTCAGAAGGTAAGAGTTCTCCTAATGGAGAGTTTGCCAATTAAGGCCGTCTTATAGGTGTGTGGAGGCTTAAAGTCATAGATGCTCCACTAGGGAATTCTGGGAAGTATGCAAACCAAGCCAAACCAGTATATCCATTCCTGAAGGAACAGACCCCCAACTGTATATGGCGTGCATATACTGTATGTGTATACATCGCTTTGATGGAATAAAGACACACCCTCTTTCACATATCTTTTGGAATGCTGCCTCTTCACTGAACATGTATTTGGGACTCAGGCCAAGGGATCGACAGCATTTGCACCCAAATTTGTTGCTGTGTTGCTCTGGACTTTTCCATATAATATATGGAAATATATATATATATATATATATATATATATATATATACATGTGTGTATAACTGTATTTGTGTTTATACAAACAGGTGCACTTACAAATATGTATATTTATTAAGGGGTATGGAGATCCCATTCAGATGTCTGTTATGGGCAGGGCTGATTCTAGCCTTTTGGCTGCCTAAGGCAAAAATTTAGATGCTGCCCTCCCCCATCCCCCCTGCTAAATACTTATCACCTGCTATATTGTTTCACTGAATTTTTGGGCAAGTTTTTACAAAACGTCTACAACATTGCCCAGAGTTTCATTAACATCCATACATAGACACCCCTAGTTTAATTGAATCTATCCCCTATATACAGCCCCCAACAAGTTCAATTAGATAAAGTACTCCATATGCAGCCAACATATAAAGGTGCCGCCCAGTTATATACAGGGACATATGCAGATGATCCACAAAGTACATTATATACAGCCCCCATATTAGTATCCAGCCCCAATACACAGATACCCCCAGTTACATAATATACAGCTCCCACCCCCTATTAGCATCCACCTCACTTGTACATATGCCTCCCTGGAATATTATAAACAGCCCCTAAGTTATATTATATACAGCTCCCCATAAATATATATGCTTCCCTAGTTATATTATATACGGATCCTTATATTTGTATTGATCTCCATTGTACAGATTCAGCCTCAGTTATGTTACATATAACCCCTTCCATTCCTCCATATTAGTATCCACCCCCAATACAGATGTCCCCCATAGGTATATTTTATACAGACCCCACAACTTATGTTACAATTCTGCCCCCATATTCAGATGCCCCCTCCCTAGGTATATTATATATAGTCCCCTCTGATAATTAAATCCAGCCCCATATACAGATGTCCCCCAGGAATATTATTTATAGTCCCCTCTCTTACAAAGCAACCCCCACATATCGATGCCCTCCCCAGGAACATCATATACAGTCTCCAGGTCTATACAGCTACTCCATTATGAAAGTAAGCACACCACCTTAAGCAGACACAATCCAGCAAAAATCATTAATAAAGTGTCCTCCATTCAGTACCCCCCAATATACATAAAACATGTGGCCACTAAAACTAATACATACCTGCAGTATCTCAGTGCAGTCAATCTTCTCCTGGGTCTTTCTCCGGCAGCGTCTTCTGTCAAGGGGCTGTGTCCTCCACTGCATGCAGAGCGATGGAGGCGAGTTGCGTCGCTCTGTCCATGAATTCCGTCTTCTGTCAAAATGCTGCTGCCCAAAAGGCTCTAGCATTTGCCGCCTGAGGCTAGATTCTAATGTCGCCTCATGGAAGATGCAGCCCTGGCTATGGGGTACATCTTTTCCTAGTTAGGGCCCTGATTTCAATATATGTGCATGGGTGCAAGAATACATAAAACAAATTGGGAATCTCCTATACCCTCAGAAGAGCAGGTCAAGGCCAGGATCACCAGAATGATGAAGTTTGAAAGATATCTGTACCCCCTGAAAGGAGTAAAAGGTAACTTCTACGTTATACTGTTTATCCTCTTTTCTGGAGAGTCAGAGACCCCCACTTGTGCTTCATCTCTATGTTACCTCCATTCTTTCTTTTCTATTTATTGGGCATATTGTCCAACTGTGCTTACATTTTTTTACCTGTGTAAAACTTTATTAAAACAAAAATACATTCTCTGAATGTGGCTTCACAGTGTGCATGAGGAAAATAATAAAAAAAACTAACAACTATCTGTAAATCCTTTCTGCAAGACCTTGTAAAATCCCATTTCTTCCATAATCCCCTCATTTGGGCCTATGGCTGAAGGTGTAGTGATTTGTTTAACCCTTAATGAGCACCTGCTTTTGGTGCAATCGGTTTTATTTGAAACATTTCTGTAACATTTTTTCTATAACTAGCAAAAAATATAGTAATTAAAATAAGAAAAATAAATGGTCATGGTTTGCTTGCTCTCTAGCTGCAAACTGACCAATGAAATAGCATTTATTGTTATAGTGGACACTGTGAGAGTTGTCATCCAATAAGTAGCTTATAGTTATCTATCTGGCTTTTATTTGTTGACTGCATCCCTGTACTCTATTGAATCATATACACAACATCTTAAATATAAGTTTGGAAAATGTAAACATCACAGTCTTTGAAATAAGAAAATAACATATGTCTGCTTTCAAAAGGATTTCAAAATGACTTTTGTTTCCATGGAAACAAAAATCCAACATTTATGGGTGCCACAGATTCTTAACTGTGCTCAAGACATTCAGACAAAATGATTTTTCAGATAATTTGTTGATCAATACATCTTCCCCAAAAGATTTATAAAGTCTGGTATATATTTATTTGTATATATTTACAGAAGGGTAAAAAATAAAGTTATATTATCAGAATTTCTGGAGAATATCCTAAGATGCTATTAAATTATTAAGTGCAAATTTAAATTAACAAAGGCTCACTCACATTAATAATACTGTATATATGCAAGTCTATTAAAAAAAAACTCAGTATTTACCTTACTGACGTGCTGGCTACATGCTAGGGGGCAGGAGGCTGTATATATACTGGAGGGAATGGTCTGGCTGGCTTTATACTGGGGGACAATAGCTGACTTGCTATATAATGTTCAGGGGGCTGACTATATACTGGGAAGCATCGTTGGGCTCACTATATACTGGGGGACATGGGCAGGCTGGCTATATAATGGGGGCATGGGCTAGATGGCTATAGACTAGGGTAGGTTGGCATTATACTGGGGCCATGGGCTTAATGGATATGCTGGGGTAGGAGCTGGCTGGCTACATACTGGGGGCATGGGCTGGCTATATACTCGGGGCATGGGCTGGAAGGCTATATACTGGGGGGGGGGGGCAGTGGCCCAGCAGGCTATTTACTGGGGCACAGGCTGCCTATATTCTAGTGGGGCATGGGCTGACTGGCTATATACAGTGGAGCATGGGCTCGCTGGCTACATACATGGGCAGGTGGATGGCCTACTATATGCTACTGGGGGCTGGCTTGTAGGCTATATACTGGGTGGAGACTGTGACCAATGCATTTCTCACCCTTGGCTTATACTTAAGTCAATAAATTTTCCCATTTTTTTGTGTTAAAATTAGGTACCTCAGCTTATATTGGGGTCTGATTATACTTGATTATTTACGGTATACTGTAGATTATCCATATACATCTTATTCTGCAATCAGTTTGGCCTTTTTACAGATGATCCTGATGTTTATTGCACAAACGTTAATTTTAACATATCAAAGAAATATGATCGTTTATAAGCTTGTATAAGATTGTAGTTTCAAAAACTGGCTCAGGATAATATATGAAGAGAATAGAGTCCTACTAATGTTATATTGGGGGTTGTCAGGATTAGTGCACGCGTTTGTTTTTTTTTTTTTAAGCTTTTCTGTTTCATCAAATTATCATAGGCGAATCTCATGTAGTTAAATCTTGCTGTTACATTTAAAACTTTTTTGTTGCAATTTCTTTTTAAGGTTCAACATGTTGCACAGTTCATTCCGATCTCCCCTGTTCATCCTGACCCTCTTTATAAGCTACAATGGAAAGCTACTACAGATAGGGCTACCCCCACATAAGCATCTGATCATATAAGATCCCAGAAAGAGAGCACTCAGTGACGAAAAGGCTTTCTTGGGAATGTTGCCTTGCAAGAAAAATAGAAAAACAGGAAATTGTGTATTAATTACTTCCTTTTATAATGTCCTCTTTTTGTTTGTTTTAAATTTATTTTTGTTTTACTTATCTGTATTCCAAAAGCTGTTAGGCAGTACGAACAACCTAAGTACAAGGTTGGTTAGTTTGTGATTGTATCATTTACCTACTTTGTCTCCTTCACTTTGTTGTTGTTGATTATTCTGTTTGGGACTATTTTTCTATGTTGTCAATGGGTAGATATAAATATAGTTTTCTGGACTAATTTGAAAAAAAAAATTAAAATATATAAAGTAACTGATCACTGAGTCTGACTATTTCACAATAATGAACTGTTAATGTCAGGACCATCCATATATTATTCCTAAGTTGACCACTATTGGAGAAGTCTTGCATTAAATAACAATTATTTAAATAAAAATCCACCCATATAGAGTAATTCATTGAAGAGTTGAATTCACCCACCATAGCTAAAACTGGTCTTACACACATGTTCTAGCACATGTTAAAGTGGTTGGCCACTTGTCAATAAATCTGTTCTATTACAGATGTATGTGTACCTGTGTCTTTGCCTCTTTTTAAAGCTGCAGCCCTTCCTGTTCTTAGCAGACTGCCCTCTGTTAACACACGCAGCTACCTTCTTTGTCTCTGCTCAGGGTTGTCCATGTGACATCATCCTCTCTGTTCTAAAAGTCCATACACACCGACAGAGACAAGGAGGGGGGGGTGAGTCATAACTCTGCTGCTACAACTCCTCCTATTCAGAAGAGCTCAGAGATATAAAGAAGGAAGCATGGAGTGCAAAAGTAAGTAGCAGAACTGCTGAGTCACTTGATGAACTGTCATTGATTCTCTACAAGGGCAGTAAATGCACAAGTACAACTTGTGTGAAGGAGTGGCCAAAGACTTAAAAGACCCTTTTATGTACCCCAATAGTGGATAAGTACAAGGTTGATTTGATGGTAAAACCAATTTGATATATAACCCTAAACATTAAGTAGGAGAACTATAAAATATTCTTTATTAGCTCTTGTTACAGTAATACGCCAAGATACTAGACGTCTTATATCATATGGCCTTCTTTTAGAATTTGGCTTAATTAAATATTAACTAAATGTATGTCACAAGGATTTGAAAATGACTTATTTCTTACATTTTCAGGCAACATTTTTGACTTTATTCCATTTCTTGTATTTTGCAGAAACCTTTTGCCCCTTAGACTAATCCTATTTCCTGCAATGTTTCACATGCCACTGCCAATGTTTCCTTTCATCTTGCGCTCATAACACTCGAAGGACATTTAAGCTTTGTTATTTAAATGTTAAATATTTTTTTAAGTGGAATATATTAGTCCACTCCGTAATCTGTCATTTGAAGGATCTGTTTGCTTGTTAGACTACAGGTTGCGTGCTAATACATCATATTAATGTATTTTATGTTTTTCAATTAGTCATGGCAAATTAACTGTCCTTGCTTTGTTATAGTCAAGGACAGTTCACTTTGCTTTAGATGGCTAGTTTCCATGTCTTGGTTTGCAAATAATAAGAGAAATTATGCGAAAGAATTGGAATTAAAAAAATTCACAAGAATTGGGCAGGGTGGTCTCGCACAATTGTTGTCATAAAAGATAATTTAATTATGTCATATTATGAAACTAGTTAATGTTTCAATAGTAAAATTACATTTTCGGTTCTATAAGTATTGAAAATAGGAATTGCAAGTTATGCTAAATAGCATCATTTCTAGAGTTATGCTAAATAGTGTCATTTCTGCAGTTCTTTACAAAGAGAAAGGGCAGAGCTGTGACCTATAGCTAGAGATTAAATACAAATAAGGAAATTCCAGAGCAGCACATAAATGTGGGTGCAAATCTGTGAGACTATTGGTAATGCAGTCCACAGTACATACTTCAGGAACAAGGCAGCACTCCAAAATTCAAGTGAAAAAGCAGGGTGTCTTTATTCCATGTTGCGACGCTTCGGTGGTCATCAAAACATCGCAGCATGGAATAAAGACACCCTACTTTTTCACTTGAATTTTGGAGTGCTGCCTTGTTCTTGAAGTAGAGACAAGATACAGTGATACAGAAACATTAAGGTAGTCAAAGACTCTCCCCATTATTGGTTCAACCTTCTGCTATCTCTCTCCGGTCAACTTTTTGAGTATAAAAGAGAACTATTATTTAAATTGGTGAGTGTATCAAAAATGGCAGCTGATCACTTGAAGAGAGACATTTCCACACATAATTCCAGTTCCAATATCTAATGAAATTTATCCATGCATGATAGTCGATTATAATACAGGCGGTTTGGGCAGTAGCCCGGGACCCAAACCTTCTAGAAGGCCTATGGCCACCCAGACCTCCCACCATACTGAGAAGGACTTTCACTCATGAAATCTGAGTAAATGTATTCCTGTTCTCAATACACATGTAGACAAGAGCCTTTTCAGGACATTTGAAAGTGCTCCAAAGATCCTGAAACTGCAGATAGAAGGAACAAATCCTCTATTTTCCAAGAAGCTTGATTCTAGTATCATAAGTAGGAAGTGAATTCCAGACTTGTAGGGACTATAATAATTATACAGCCCAAGGCTTGTGGTAGACTTTTATCCACTGAGGATAATAACAACAAAACACAATACCAAAAGTCTTAAAAGTCTTTACACCTCCACAATGCCTTGAGTTTTCAAACTCATCACAAGTGCATTGATATTTGCAATTTTCTATAGTAAATCATAAAAATAACCAACATGTGATGCCATATTGTTTGACAAATGCAATTATGTTTATATTTTAGTATTTATAATAGATTTTATGTAAATAAACTCTTCCTTTCAATCATCAAACATTGTTGCTAGTCAAGGGTGATTGGTTCAAGTCAGATCCAAACAATTTTGTATTTTGCTGGATCTTTTGGCCACATTCCTGTGTAAGAGTTAGTCACCAGTGTGACCCAAAATATTTATTGAGAAAAAGGCTGGAGAAGAAAGTCAACTTCACCGATGGAGATTATCAATCTCTCAGAGCTGTGACATAAGAAAGCACATGATTTAAGTGCAGTTTAAACAGAAAAAGGGTAATTGTAAGCAGAGAGTCGAGGTTCAAGTGAAGAGGTGCCTTAGGGCTGGAGGTGGCTAGTGCTACATCAACGGTCAGAGTCATGCCAATAATAAAGTGACACAGGATTGCAAGGGAAGCGATGGAGGAGACACCTCTGTGACAAAAGTCCTGTGACAAAATGTATGGGTTCTGCCTCTACCTGTTCTGCCTTTCTTATTTAATGATCATGATTCACCCCAACCTATGCATTATGGGTATTGGATATTAGACACTTAGGCTGATTTATGTTAACATTCTATCCATTAGTATTACTTGTTTACATATGGTTGGATCATAGTTGCCACATCTTTTCATATGCACTTTATGCAGCAGAATTCAGAAAGTATTTTGGGGAACTACACTTTACCTCTCTTTGTCCCATGGTGTAGATCAGTGATGAGCAACCTTTTGAGCTTGGCGTGTCAAAATTCACTAAAAACCCGAGCATAACTCGGGTGGTGTGTCACCTCTAGAAAAAAAACACTATGGTATTCCCGTAATCGTATCGACCCATGGAATAAAGATAACATGATTATTAGGCTTTACGATGAACACCAAAAAAGAAAAAGTAAAAAAAGTCCAGTAAAGAATTGATGTTTTTCTACTCCTGCCCTAAAAAATGTTCCTACATTTTCAACAATAGGATATACAAACCCCAAAATGGTAACACTGAAAATGGCCCCGATAACGCAAAAGCAAAAATTTTATAGCCTACAGAAGAGGCCAATGAGGAAACTAAAGTCCTGGCAGCTGCAGGGCGCTCCTTCCCTTCTGTGCCTCGCTGTGCGCCCATAAAACAAGTAACGGCCACATGAGCGAGGTCTCTGCACTCGGGAGAAATTGCAGAACAAATTGTATGGTGGATTTTCTCTTTTTATCTATTGGAAATGTGTAAATTTTAGCCTAAATGAACGTATAACTGACACAATTTGACCCCCCCCACCCTAAAGCAGTGCACATTAACCCCCTCTAATGCCCTTAGTCAGAGACAGGACTGGCAGTGCTCAATTCCTCAATTGAGACCCCCCCAACAAATAACAAAAAAGCAGTGTTTTAACTAGTTTTAAGTCCTGAGAAGAGCCCCCCCCCCCCCAAAACAGTGTACATCACAGCACAGCCTGGTAGAGAACTCAGTAAATTAACTTACACAGGCTCCAACAACACCTCGGGCCTCCATTACTCCTTGTGTGCAGATGTTACCGCGCAGGCACAGCACAGGTCGCCGGGGCTGCTCTGTCTCCACACTCTGACACCAGTGCGCGGCCTCCACAGAGCAGGATGGGAGAACAGGAGCAGGCTGTATCACCGACCATCCGGTTGAACGCCCGGCCGACCGCATGCTCGGCCAACTGCCCACAGACACCGGCGACCAGCCACCGATAGCCACGGCCAGTCTGCCCCTGCAATATTTGGCCGCGTGTCAGCGAAAATGACTACGTGTATCAATGCTGACACGTGTGTCATAGGTTCGCCATCACTGGTGTAGACTCTGTCAGTTTGCATCTTTTTAAGTGATTTTATACATTTCTTGAGTGCTTTGTTCTAATTATTGTGATCAATAAAGTGTGTTTTTTTTTGGAGATATTAGTTTGCCCATTTATTGCATCACTCTTCTAAAAAACACTTGTTTTGACTCCATACTACAGCCTTCATCAGGTTGGAATAAAATAAAACAACAATTTTTATTTTATTTTACCTGATGATGGCTTCATTCCGTAGCATGAGGGGCACACGTCAGCGCGTGGGAGAGGAGGAGGTGGTGAGTGCTGCTCGCCCCACCCCTCTCTGTAGAAAATGGTAGCAGCACGGCCGTAGATACGGCCGAAGATAGAGCAGGCTCTATCTTTTTGCGCCTATGGTTGTTGTGCTCACCGTACCAAGCCCATGCGCCATAGCTGTCTAAGGGTGACATATGTGCATATGTTCCCCCAATGGTCGTGTGAATGAGCCCTTATATTATAAGCAGCAGCTCTCCTCAAAAATATGGGAAGGCTAAGAATGATAAGACTCTTTACAGTATCAATTTTTTGCTCTACTGAGAGATTCCTAATACTAAAAAACGAACTAACTATATATATATATATATCATTGAGTCACATTTTCAGTATTACAAATCTCTGCAGTTCAAAAGAGTTTTTCTGACTCTAACGACATTTTTGTAAGACCTTAATGTCATAGAGAATATGAAGAATATTTTACCTCATAGAAGAAAATAGTAGTAATGACAATCCAAGGAAAATATGGATTAAAGACATGACAATGCTTAGAAGGCAGAATACTGATTCAATACAGGCAGCATAAATATGTAACTAAATATACATAAAATGCTCTGTATTTCATGTTGGTATATCTCTTTGTATTTCAATCTGACACTTTGAATGAAGTTTTATTCTTTCTTTCTTTCATAGTGTGGCATATGAATAGGAAATTGCTATTTTTCATTTCTATTAATGCAATTTTATTGTAGTAAACAATGTTTTCTATCACTATTTATTTGTGGTTGTGGATACGTGTCCTACCATGCCTTTATCATTTGTTCTTCCAACTGTATGTTCCTTTTTTCTTGAGAAATTATAAGAGAATCTACTTAGTCTGTCTCTGTCTTTTCTCCTTTCGACAACAACTCCATCTTTTTCAGCAATAAACACTAATTTACCATCCTTAGCTCAAAACCATCCATCAATCCTTAAAAAGCTGTTTGTTTGAAAAATTTAACGAAAGAAACAACTTCCAGATCTAGCAAAGTGTAACATTTCAAAATTACAGTATGTGATTTTCAAAATTAAAGGAAACCTACCACCACGGATAACCTATTTAGGTAGATCCAGTGGTAGGTTCCTCTAATTCCCCTAATAGGCAAATTTTCTAAAGAGGCTACTCAGGCGTGGATTATCCAGAGCTAAGGCTACACTGCGCAGCTACTCCACGCCCTAGTAGCCGATTGAGATCCACCTACCAATGCATCTTCAGCGCGCAGCTCATAGCTGTGCACACTCCTCTGAAAGACCAGGTTCTGTGCATGCGCAGAGAGCAGGCTGACAGCTGCACGTGTACCTTTGCTTGCAGCCCATCAATGGCCATTGAATAGGCTTACCCTGCTGATGGCCATGAGAAATGACCACCTCTTGTTTTTTTATTGATTTAATGTGTTTGTCTGGTTTGTACATTTCTAATATTTTTTTGTTGACTAGCCGTGAGGGGAGTTGAGCTTCTTGCTCCAGGCAGCACCTACTGCAGCATCAGGGCCTCAGTCACCTGCTATAAAGCAGGATGTGACACTTAAATATAATGCCTGTACACATCTAAAATCAGCATGGAGAACCCACCTACTATAAAAAAAATGTGATATATTACTACTATATGTAATAGACGGGGTGGTGTTCTATAGTTTGCCTAAGGCAGCAGAGAATTTAGGATTTCCCTTGAGTTAAGATTCATAAGATTTACTGTATGGCCATATTTGTATACATGCATTGAACATGAATGTAAAAGTCCTTATTCCTCTGTAGGATAGCCAGATTGTACATTTGCAGGGTGCCTACATCACACCATGAGCATGCACAAGATAAATCTATGGTGCTGAGAATTGTGTGGCTAGTTCACAGTACACTACGGTCATGTGCACAAGACCCACTTAGTGACAGGTCATCACACAGTTGTCTTGTTTTCAAAAGCTTGTTATCCCGCAAAATCCCAAGCGGGTCATATGATGTTCCACTACTGGGATTCGAGATTTAGCAGTCACAATTTACAGAAACAAAATCCTATCCTCAGATATTTCACAAAGTATTTTAGACCCGTCTCCAAAGTCTTGTTTTGAGAGAGAATGAATCATTCAAATTCAGTTTCATCTGCAAAAGAAGAACTTTGCAAAGAAATACAAATTACTCTCTGTTGTAGCAAACATTGGAACAGTGTCACGTGGAGAAATGCTGAATGGGAGAGATCTTAGTTGCACAAAACCTCTTGACAGATAAACCGCATTAAGAAGAAATATTGATCTTCAATTGTATATGATGAAAATTGCCAACCGCTTCTCCATTGTCTGATATCCAGCTTTATCTTGATTTACTGCTTCAGAAGACACATCTGATGAACATGGTACAAATTTATGAAGAATGTATTAAACACAGAGAGAGAAAAATATAGAAAAATAATAGATTTCACATTTAAACCCATGTGATTCACCTTTCTTCATTCCAAAATGTTGCATTTTTACAGTTTTAAAAGCTATGTTGTTACATTTGTCTAAAAAGCCATAAAGACAATTATTTAATTGTAAATTTAAATTGCACTATTTATTTTAATGACTTTTATAAGTAGGAAACAATTTAACTGAGCCTCATTGATGAGAAGTCTCCTTTGTAAGCTAAAAATCTAATATCATTAAAAGCTGTGAAAAACATTAACACATATTAAACTATTATAACCAAACTCATTTATTAAATAAAATGTTTTTGTTTTTCTCTACAATTTGACTTCTGAAGCTCAGGAAATTAACTAAACAGTTACAGCAAAGCCTAAATTTGGAAGGTTCCATTTTAACTAGGAGGAAAATGTGAAAAAACACCCAACCTCTTTTACATGACCCAACCTCTTTTGTTTCCCCTTTGTTTAAAAAATAAAGTATGCGTAATTTAAGTTAGGCTGCATTCACACTGCCGCATTGACGGCAATGGGTGCATGGCGCCCTACGGGAGCGGTACCCCGTGAAAAAATAGGACATGTCCTATTTTTTCAGGGCATATGGCACGGTGCGCCATGTATTTCTATGGAGAAGGGCAGGGATGAGCAGCGCTCCTCTACCCGCACGCTGCCGTGTGCCCGCCGTGCTACGGTACGGCGGGCAATCATAGTGTGAATCCAGCCTTAATTGGGGGTCAACTGAAGCCTATGAGGAATGTTCTTCCATTCACCTTCCATTCTTAGTTTACATAAAGGAGTTTGCTCATGAAAGAAAGTTCTCAAATTTTATGCCCCTTTAATTCCCCTTACTTTACAATTTTCCTCAGTTTTATTGCGGTTTTAGCTTCTATAACTCAGTGATGGTCACTGTAAGTTTCCAGAGTTTGGGTGGTGACTCTCTAATGACACTTCATGATTCCTCTGTGCCATGAGATGCTGCGTGCTGACAATGTGCTTAGGTAATCAGGGTACAGGTGTTATCTATACATTTTTTTAGCTTCTGAATATACTACTAGCATCTAAAACATAGAAAAAGAGAAATGAGACAGAGATGATGAGATTCATGAATTGGATATAAAACACAATAGCAACTCTCAGCTCTGCTAACTCACCTATAACACACACAGAGTCAGCTCTGCTATATGACCCTCCCCCCTTTCCTGGATAAAGACCTTATCTGTCTGTAACTTGTAAAGAAAGTCTCTTCACACTGCTGTTTGCTGCCAGGAAGTGCATGTGTCTGAGCCCATCTTGTAATGCAGGTGGAAGGGGCAGGATGCAGACAGCACTGCAGTGTGCAGACAAGAGAAGCTATTCATGAGATGAATCTGACCATAGAAGAAGATTTATGTTCGTGTCCAGGGTCAGCCAAAATTCTGTACACCAGGACTGATAGAGGCAAGTTTTAATTATATCTGTTAAATTCTGTATTTTTGTTAATAGCAGTGAATAAGAGGTTGAAGAATCTTGTCTTCATGGGGATACCCATTTAACTGGAGAGGGTAGAATCCAGGTATGAACTGGGCCAAACTTGAGGTTGTTTCAATAGTGCTTTTATGAGTAATGTTATGCAACAAGTTAAATATATTGATGTCTGCTTTTACTCTTGCCTTGCATTCCAAATACGTGTGTCATGAAGTTACAGACTATGAGGAGATTTGAGATTCTTTAATTTACCACAGAGTATATGATATTATATGTGCCATTTTGTGGGCACCAAGTCAATTGGAGGGTCCTGTGAAGACAAGGCCTGACTTGACTGAGACTGTAGTTATGGTCTCTGCCAGTTTTGGGTGGAACATTCACACTCCCAAAAAACCCTGCTCCCATCCAACTCCTGCTCTACTCCTCAACATGCCCTAGGGGCGTGTGGGGCGGAATGGGCTTGATTTATGCACTGTCAGCCTGATTCCTGGCAGAGCAGGAGTAATAAACTGAGCCAATGTGATGAAAGTTCCAACCTGTAAAGGGTTTTACTTGCAGTCTTAACCACATTGAAACAAGAATAAGGATGACATTACTTTGTCATAACAGCAGTTTGACCACAAGTTAAAATCTTTTGTATGGCATGATAAATTCTCTCTCTTAAATCAATCTCCATATTTGGTTCTTTTATTCAATAAAAGTTCATTTTCCATTCTCCTTATTATCTAAGTGCTGAACTTTTTTGTAATTCATTTCCTCCCTCTTTATTTTTTACTACAATTCATGTTGTTCAATTAAAATATTGAGTATGAAATTGCAACTGAATCCCTTTATATACTTTTTATAGCAGTCTTTGTGGATAGAGAAGTATCTAAACACTGAGGACGATTGTCCACAGACAATTAAAAGGAAACAGATGCTGTTAGTTGGGGAAGATGCCATTTTTTCTGTTGACATGCATACATATGTACTACAAACATATTCTCTAATACATTTTCCTCTTGCAACTGGAGCATCTATAACAGCCCCAGTAAAAGGGGGCAAAGACCCTCTGTAGGGAAAGATTTCTGGAGCAGAGATGTACAGCTCTATTGAATCCTTGCTGATCCAGCGTCGGCTCCTGCATTCACTGCACAGGCAGAAGCAGTAATAAATCACTTCTACCTTCTCTGGCTGCCTCTGATATCTGGAGATATAATTCTGCTCCCATGATCAGTGCGGGAGTAGTAAAAACTGCAGCATTGCTCCAGCTGTGGTCTTTCATCAGTGTGCAGTCCGAGAGAGGTTAAACTAGACCAGTCACCAGAATTTTACTCCTCACACCAGTAATACCTGCTGCTAAAAAGTTAAAATCTCTTACCATAGCACCTCAATTGATCTGCCACTGAGGCACTGTACCATAATTACAGCCATTTTTGTAATATGCAAAAGAGTATATTAGAATAGAAGAGTCATTATAAATAATAAATAGTATAATAAAAGAGTCATATTCTGAATAGAAGAGTTATGTTTTCTACAGGCTGACAATGAACCCTGCATCCCTGTTTTGATTGACAGCTCAGTGTCTCATTAAATTTAAGCCTTAGCACACAGGAAGTCCACTTCCTGCCCTTACCAATATTCTGTGAGCACTGTGTGGGAAATCTTGTAACCATTTCACGCATCTCACAATAGATAAAGTCAGAAAAGTTTGGGGAACAATTTTACTTATAGAAGAAGGCATATTTAAGCTGGGATGCCTATATTACACTTTCACTAAAGGCACAGTGGGGAGGTGAGTAAGGTTTATTGTTCCTGTTTTTGATGACACGTTCCCTTGAAGAAAAACATTCAATAACATTTCTTTAAATAATGTAATCTTCTAAAAAAAATTTTTTCTAAACAAATGTTATTATATGAATAAGATCTATAGAGCTTTTGTATAGCTATATTATTTTTACATTTATCTCACAATAGTTTAAAATTAGAGATGAGCGAACATACTCGTCCGAGCTTGATGCTCGTTCGAGCATTAGCGTACTCGAAACTGCTCGTTGCTCGGACGAATACTTCGCCCGCTCGAGAAAATGGCAGCTCCCGCCGTTTTGCTTTTTGGCGGCCAGAAACAGAGCCAATCACAAGCCAGGAGACTCTGCACTCCACCGAGCATGACGTGGTACCCTTACACGTCGATAGCAGTGGTTGGCTGGCCAGATCAGGTGACCCTGGGATAGACTAGCCGCTGCCCGCGCTGCTCGGATCATTCTGTGTCTGGATGCCGCTAGGGAGAGAGCTGCTGCTGGTCAGGGAAAGCGTTAGGGTGTTCTATTAGAATAGTGTTAGGCAGGAGTGATTCAACAAGAACCCAACAGCCCTTCTTAGGGCTACAATAACGTTATACTTTTTTTTTTTTGTTTGCTTGTGGCTGGGCTTGCTGGCACTAGTAGTGCAGCTAGTACCATATTGTGAGGAATTTGCAGGGGGACTTGCTACCGTTGTGTTTAGCGCTTAGTGACGCACATATCCACCTCAAACACCAAAGTGGGAAAATTTATTAGGGGTTTGATTTCAATTAGGCACAGTCTGCCATTTACTTTTTATTTTACGTTTATTTTTTCATAACTCAGCGTCATCTCATCAGTGTGCTTTCATACTTGGCTAGAAAATAGCCATAGGAGAATCCAAACGGCTTACTTACGCCTACAGTAGCGTTATATATATTTGATTTCTGGTTGATCTGCTGGTGGCTGTCCTTGCTGCAGTGCATCTACTAGCAAATTGTGGGCAATTTGTAGTGAGACTTGCGACTGCTGTGTTTTGCGCTTAGTGACGCACATATCCATCGCAAAGACCGAAGTGGAAAAATTTATTAGGGGTTGGATTTCAATTAGGCACAGTCTGCCATTTCCTTTTTTATTTTACGTTTATTTTTTTAATAACTCAGCGTCATCTCATCTGGCATAGCAGTGTGCTTTCATACTTGGCTAGAAAATAGCCATAGGAGAACCCAAACGGCTTACTTACGCCTACAGTAGCGTTATATATATTTGATTTCTGATTGATCTGCTGGTGGCTGTCCTTGCTGCAGTGCATCTACCTGCAAATTGTGAGCAATTTGTAGTGAGACTTGCGACCGCTGTGTTTTGCGCTTAGTGACGCACATATCCATCGCAAAGACCGAAGTGGGAAAATTTATTAGGGGTTGGATTTCAATTAGGCACAGTCTGCCATTTCCTTTTTTATTTTACGTTTATTTTTTTAATAACTCAGCGTCATCTCATCTGGCATAGCAGTGTGCTTTCATACTTGGCTAGAAAATAGCCATAGGAGAATCCAAACGGCTTACTTACGCCTACAATAGCGTTATATATATTTGATTTCTGGTTGATCTGCTGGTGGCTGTCCTTGCTGCAGTGCATATACTAGCCAATTGTCAGGAATTTGGAGTGAGACTTGCGACCGCTGTGTTTAGCGCTTAGTGACGCACATATCCATCGCAAAGACCGAAGTGGGAAAATTTATTAGGGGTTGGATTTCAATTAGGCACAGTCTGCCATTTCCTTTTTATTTTACGTTTATTTTTTCATAACTCAGCGTCATCTCATCAGTGTGCTTTCATACTTGGCTAGAAAATAGCCAAAGGAGAATCCAAACGGCTTACTTACGCCTACAATAGCGTTATATATATTTTATTTCTGGTTGATCTGCTGGTGGCTGTCCTTGCTGCAGTGCATATACTAGCCAATTGTCAGGAATTTGGAGTGAGACTTGCGACCGCTGTGTTTAGCGCTTAGTGACACACATATCCATCGCAAAGACCGAAGTGGGAAAATTTATTAGGGGTTGGATTTCAATTAGGCACAGTCTGCCATTTCCTTTTTATTTTACGTTTATTTTTTCATAACTCAGCGTCAACTCATCAGTGTGCTTTCATACTTGGCTAGAAAATAGCCAAAGGAGAATCCAAACGACTTACTTACGCCTACAATAGCGTTATATATATTTTATTTCTGGTTGATCTGCTGGTGGCTGTCCTTGCTGCAGTGCATATACTAGCCAATTGTCAGGAATTTGGAGTGAGACTTGCGACCGCTGTGTTTAGCGCTTAGTGACGCACATATCCATCGCAAAGATCGAAGTGGGAAAATTTATTAGGGGTTGGATTTCAATTAGGCACAGTCTGCCATTTCCTTTTTATTTTACGTTTATTTTTTCATAACTCAGCGTCATCTCATCTGGTATAGCAGTGTGCTTTCAAACTTGGCTAGAAAATAGCCATAGCAATAGGATAGCATTGTTTGGTTTTAAAAACTAAAAAACACAAAAAAAAACTAAAAAACACAAAAAAACACAAAAAAAATAAAAAAAAAAATTAAAGTTATAACTTTCATTTTCAAAATGTTTAACCCGAGGGCTAGGGGTAGAGGACGAGGGCGGGGACGTTGGCGTCCAACTACTGCAGGAATCAGAGGCCGTGGTCCTGGGCGGGGTGAGACACCACCTGCTGATGAGGGAGCAGGGGAACGCCGCAGAGCTACACTCCCTAGGTTCATGTCTGAAGTTACTGGGAGAGCACTGTTGAGGCCAGAACAGTGCGAACAGGTGATGTCGTGGATTGCCGACAATGCTTCGAGCAATTTGTCCACCAGTCAGTCTTCCACGCAGTCCACCCATGTCACCGAAATCGGCACTCCTCCAGCTCCTGCACCTCAGCCTCCTCCCCCCCAGTCTGCCCCCTCCCAGGAAAATTTGGCATTTGAACCGGCATACTCTGAGGAACTGTTTTCTGGACCATTCCCACAGTCACAAACCACTTGTCCGGTTGCTGCTGAGCAATTTTCCGATGCCCAGGTTTTCCACCAGTCGCAGTCTGTGGGTGATGATGACCTTCTTGACGTAGTGGAAGAAGTGTGTAAAGAGGTGTCCGACGATGAGGAGACACGGTTGTCAGACAGTGGGGAAGTTGTTGTCAGGGCAGGAAGTCCGAGGGGGGAGCAGACTGAGGGATCGGAGGATGATGAGGTGACAGACCCAAGCTGGGTTGATAGGCCGGGTGAACACAGTGCTTCTGAGATGGAGGAGAGTCCTCGACCAGAACAGGTTGGAAGAGGCAGTGGTGGGGCCAGACGGAGAGGCAGGGCCAGACCTGGTGCATCAGCGCCAAATGTGTCAACTAGTGAAGCTCCCGTGGCGAGGGCTCCTGCGGCGAGGGCTAGATTTTCAGAAGTCTGGAGGTTCTTTAAGGAAACACCGGATGACCGACGGACTGTGGTGTGCAACATTTGCCAAACCAGGATCAGCAGGGGTTCCAACACTAATAGCTTAACTACCACCAGTATGCGCAGGCATATGAATGCTAAACACCCCACTCAGTGGCAACAAGCGCGTTCACCTCCGGCCGTGCACACCACTGCTCCTTCCCCTGTGTCAGCTGATAGTCAGCCCCCTGCCCAGGACCCTGCCACAAAAACCCCATCGTTGCCTCCACGATCCTCCACAGCATCCACCAGCGTTCAGCTCTCCATACCCCAGACGCTGGAGCGGAAACGCAAATATAGTGCAACCCACCCGCACGCCCAAGCCCTTAATGTCCACATCTCCAGATTGCTCAGCCTGGAGATGCTGCCCTATAGGCTAGTAGAGACCGAGGCCTTTCGCAACCTCATGGCGGCGGCCGCCCCTCGGTATTCGGTCCCCAGCCGCCACTACTTTTCCCGATGTGCCGTCCCAGCCCTGCACCAGCACGTGTCAGACAACATCATCCGTGCCCTGACCAACGCCGTTTCTGACAAGGTCCACCTGACCACGGACACGTGGACGAGTGCTGCCGGGCAGGGCCACTATATATCGCTGACGGCACATTGGGTTAACTTGGTGGAGGCTGGGACCGAGTCTGACCCTGCGGCTGGTCATATACTGCCGACGCCAAGGATTGCGGGGCCTACCTCGGTCCAGGTGTTTCAGGCCTACTATGCCTCCTCCTCCTCCCACCCCTCCTCCACCTCCTCCTCCGAACTACCATCCGTGGGCATGGCGCCATCAGTCGGTAGCTCTAGGCACAGCAGCAGTGCCGTCGCTAAGCGACAGCAGGCGGTGCTCAAACTGCTGAGCCTAGGCGATAAAAGGCACACCGCCCAAGAACTATTACAGGGCATCACGGCGCAGACTGATCTGTGGCTGGCACCGCTGAACCTGAAGCCAGGCACGGTTGTGTGTGACAACGGCCGTAACCTGGTGCCAGCTCTGCAACTCGGCAGACTGACACATGTGCCATGCCTGGCCCATGTGTTAAATCTGATAGTTCAGCGTTTCCTCAAGACATACCCCAATCTGTCTGATTTGCTCACGAAGGTGCGCCGCATCTGTGCGCATTTCAGGAAGTCCAGCACAGATGCTGCCACTCTCAGGGCAGCGCAGCGCCGCCTCCAACTGCCCGCTCACCGACTGTTGTGCGACGTGCCCACGAGGTGGAATTCAACACTGACCATGTTATCCAGAGTTTACCAGCAGCGCCGAGCGATTGTAGACTGCCAGATGTCAACTTCCACCAGAACTGGTAGTCAGGTCAGTCAGCTTCCTCAAGTCTACAATGAGGAGTGGACGTGGATGTCTGATATCTGTCAGGTGCTGAGTAACTTTGAGGAGTCAACACAGATGGTCAGTGGCGATGCCGCCATCATCAGCCTAACCATCCCGCTGCTTGGCCTGTTGAAAAACTCTCTGGTCAGCATGAAGTCGGAAGCTTTGCGCTCCTCACAAGAGATGGGGGAAGAAGATTCCCTTGTTGATAGCCAAAGCACCCTTAGGTCTGTTTCTCAGCGCATATCGGAGTAGGTGGAGGTGGAGGAGGATGAGGAGGAAGAGGAGGAGAATGTTGGCGAGACACAAGAGGGGACCATTGTTGAGTCCTTCACTGTTCAGCGTGTATGGGCAGAAGAAGAGGAGTTGGAGGAGTTGGAGGAGGAGGAAATGGACAGTCAGGCCAGTGAGGGGAGTGAATTCTTACGCGTTGGTACTCTGGCGCATATGGCAGATTTCATGCTAGGCTGCCTATCCCGTGACCCTCGCGTTCAAAGAATTTATTCCAGCACCGATTACTGGGTGTTCACTCTCCTGGACCCACGGTACAAGCAAAATCTTTCCACTCTCATCCCTGGAGAGGAAAGGAGTGTGAGAATGCATGAATACCAGCAGGCCCTGGTGCACAAGCTGAAACAGTATTTCCCTTCTGACAGCGCTAGCGGCAGAGTGCGTAGTTCTGCGGGACAAGTAGCGAGGGAGAGTAGGCGAGCAGGCAGCTTGTCCAGCACTGGCAAGGGTACGCTTTACAAGGCTTTTGCCAGCTTTATGTCACCCCAGCAAGACACTGTCACCTGTCCCCAGTCTCGGCAGAGTAGGGCTGATCTTTACAGAAAGATGGTGAGGGAGTACGTAGCTGACCATACCATCGTCCTAAATGATCACACAGCTCCCTACAACTACTGGGTTTCAAAGCTGGACATGTGGCACGAACTGGCGCTGTACGCCTTGGAGGTTCTTGCCTGCCCTGCCGCTAGCGTCTTGTCCGAGCGGGTTTTCAGTGCAGCTGGTGGCATCATCACCGATAAGCGTACACGCCTGTCGACTGACAGCGCTGACAGGCTGACGCTTATTAAGATGAATAAAGCCTGGATTTCTCATAATTTCCAATCTCCACCAGGTGAAGGAAGCTCAACCTGAATAATTTATCCACTCCTCCTCCTCCTCATTTTCCTCCTTCTCCTCCTCTTTGTACAGTAAAGCAGAGGAAACTGGCTATTTTTTGACACTGGCTCTAGCTATAGTACTTTATGCATTTAATTTTTCTGGAGGGCCACCGACCCGGTCCTCTGTTTTAAACAATTTTTGGGAGTGCCACATACAGGCACTCAATCTATTCAATTTTTCTGGAGGGCCACCTACCTGCTCCTCTGGTTTGAAAACTTTTTTGGACTTCCACATACAGGCACTCAATCTATTCCATTTTTCTGGAGGGCCACCTACCTGCTCCTCTGGTTTGAAAACTTTTTTGGACTGCCACATACAGGCACTCAATCTATTCCATTTTTCTGGAGGGCCACCTACCTGCTCCTCTGGTTTGAAAACTTTTTTGGACTGCCACATACAGGCACTCAATCTATTCCATTTTTCTGGAGGGCCACCTACCTGCTCCTCTGGTTTGAGAACTTTTTTGGACTGCCACATACAGGCACTCAATCTATTCCATTTTTCTGGAGGGCCACCTACCTGCTCCTGTGGTTTGAAAACTTTTTTGGAATGCCACATACAGGCACTATCCAAATTAAATTGTCTCCATAGCAGCCTCCACACGTTGTCTCCATTGCTACCTCCAAAAGTCGTCCATATAGCTGCCTCCATACATCGTCCCTTTATCAAACGAGGTGTGTCAGGCAGAAATTTGGGTTGTTTTCATGGATTCCACATCAAACTTGTTAACTTTGTCGCCACCCAGCTGTGTTATCCACAAAATATACTGGCAAACTTTTATCATTTACCAATATTATTTCAGCGCTTCTTGCGCTTCTGTTTACATTCCCCTCACCCGCCATATCCTAAACTTATAAGAACGCTACTACACTTGATCTTATACAAAAGGTTCTTAGAAGTGCTGTTTGGGGAGTAGCCTAGAGACACGGGCTTGGATTGGCGAAAGCTCGCCTGGCAGCGGAGCGCCAGCTCCATGCCAAGATCCAACTAACATAGTTTTAACTGCAGCACCTTTAATCTACTACTAGTTCACTGCCTCCATACATGGTCCCCTTATCAAACGAGCTTTGTCAGGCAGAATTTTGGGTTGTTTTCATGGCTTCCACAACAAACTTGTTAACTTTGTTGCCACCCTGCTGTGTTATCCACAAAATATACTGGCAAACTTTTATCATTTACCAATATTATTTCAGCGCTTCTTGCGCATCTGTTTACATTCCCCTCACCCGCCATATCCCAAACTTATGAGAACGCTACTACACTTAACTTGGTGCACGCTGGGACCGAGTCTGACCCTGGGGCTGGTGATATACTGCCGACGCAGAGGATTGCGGGGCCTACCTCGGTCCAGGTCTCAAAGGCCTACTACACCTCCTCCTCCTCCCACCCCTCCTCCACCTCCTTCTCCGAATTACCATCCGTGGCCATGGCGCCATCAGTCGGTAGCTCTAGGCACAGCAGCAGTGCCGTCGCTAAGCGACAGCAGGCGGTGCTCAAACTGCTGAGCCTAGCCGATAAAAGGCACACCGCCCAAGAGCTATTACAGGGCATTCCACATCAAACTTGTTAACTTTCTCGCCACCCTGCTGTGTAATCCACAAAAGATACTGGCAAACTTTTATCATTTACCGATATTATTTCAGCGCTTCTTGCGCATCTGTTTACATTCCCCTCTCTCGCCATATCCCAAACTTATAAGAACGCTACTACACTTGATCTTATACAAAAGGTTCTTAGAAGTGCTGTTTGGGGAGTAGCCTAGAGACAGGGGCTTGGATTGGCGAAAGCTCGCCTAGAAACGGAGCATCAGCTCCATCCCAAGATACAACTAACATAGTTTTAAGTGCAGCACCTTTAATCTACTACTAGTTCACTGCCTCCATAATAATAATAATAATAATCTTTATTTATATAGCGCCATCATATTCCGTAACGCTTTACAAATCATAGGAAACAAATACAAATGTAATGTAACAGAGCACAACATTTGTACGGAACAACAGGAGTGAGGTCCCTGCTCGCCAGAGCTTACGGTTTATGAAGATGATGGGGTAACACGAGGTAAAAGAATTTTTAATGGTCAAGCCATTCTTCTTAGGGTATAGAACAAAATATAATAAATGGAATTGCTGTCGCTTGAACCACTCAGCCGTCACCAGGTCCAGGGTGAATGGGACTGCATAGAAGTCTGGTGCCTGTTGGTTGCTGGATAACAGGTGGGAGGACGACACAGGACGGGTTAGTAGAAGAGTTAAAACTTCATGCAGTTAATGAGTGTTATAGGCTTGCCTAAAGAAATGGGTTTTAAGAGCACGTTTGAAACTTTGGAGGTTAGGTATTAGTCTGATAGTCCGGGGCAGAGCATTCCATAGAATTGGAGCAGCTCTAGAGAAGTCTTGGAGACGCGAGTGGGAGGTCCGCACTAGGGTAGAGGTTGATCTAAGATCACTGGCGGATCTAAGAGCACGGGTTGGGCGATAGACTGAGATAAGAGAGGAGAGGTAGGGGGGTGCAGCATTATACAGAGCTTTATGGATGAGGGTTATTATTTTAAACTGTATTCGAAAGGAGACTGGCAGCCAGAGCAGCGACTGGCATGAACTGTAGGCATACATGGTCCCCTTATCAAACGAGCTGTGTCAGGCAGAATTTTGGGTTGTTTTCATGGCTTCCACAACAAACTTGTTAACAGGTCGCCACCCTGCTGTGTAATCCACAAAATATACTGGCAAACTTTTATCATTTACCAATATTATTTCAGCGCTTCTTGCGCATCTGTTTCCATTCCCCTCACCCGCCATATCCTAAACTTATAAGAACGCTATTACACTTGATCTTATACAAAAGGTTCTTAGAAGTGCTGTTTGGGGAGTAGCCTAGAGACAGGGGCTTGGATTGGCGAAAGCTCGCCTGGCAGCGGAGCACCAGCTCCATGCCAAGATCCAACTAACATAGTTTTAACTGCAGCACCTTTAATCTACTACTAGTTCACTGCCTCCATACATGGTCCCCTTATCAAACGAGCTGTGTCAGGCAGAATTTTGGGTTGTTTTCATGGCTTCCATGTTAACTTTGTCGCCACCCTGCTGTGTAATCCACAAAATATACTGGCAAACTTTTATCATGTACCGATATTATTTGAGCGCTTCTTGCTCACCTCCTTTGGTTCCTCTCTGCCACCCATTGGTTTGAAGCCTGAGTCCATTTAGGGTATGTCGCCATGCCACTCTCTAGCCTGCCGCTGCTGCCGCTGCCTCTGCATGAAGTCCCCTATAGTGTCAGGGTCAATTATTGGATGTTTTAGATGCTATCTAGCTTTATTCTGTCACTCTGTCATGGCCATGCTGTTGCCCATAATTTTGGCATAATGGTGCGATTAAGCAGCCTCAGAGGCATCCATGCATGCTGCCCCTGCTGTTTCCTGTCCATTTCCGTGGTGTTTCCATCCTTTTCTGAGGTTTCCAGGTGTTTGGCCAAGCTTCCCTGTGCAGAGCCTTGGTCCCCTTGAAAAATGCTCGAGTCTCCCATTGACTTCAATGGGGCTCGTTATTCGAGACGAGCACTCGAGCATCGGGAAAAGTTCGTCTCGAATAACGAGTACCCGAGCATTTTAGTGCTCGCTCATCTCTATTTAAAATGTATTACCAGTAAATATTTTTTCTTTTCACTACTTAACTGATTAGTTTTCTCATATTAATAGAGCAATCTATACTTTTTAGATAAAATGAACATCTCTGTTTTCATGGAAACCAAATTACTTTTGTTGAGAAAAAAATGTAAATCCCATAGACCAAATCCTTCTTATGTTAGTTACACAAACTTACTCTGAAAAGTACACATCAATAATATATCATCCAACATCAAGCTCTTAATTCCCGGATGATACCTGCCATGCTTCAAAAATGAACTTCGTGTAAATAGATTTCTGTCCTTGAATACTCATGGTGCAAGATATAGATGATGTAAAGGAAAAGTAAATGTCAACCTGTACTGCTATCAAATAATTTAAAGGAAAAAAGTTGATTTTTCCATGTTCTTTCAAGTTAAGGTCACACTTTAGTATTTACGGGTACATTTTCTCAAAAACTTAAACATCTTGATGCCAAGCTCTAGAAATTGAGGTTGTTGAAAGTCTTACCTTAAAGGAAATCTAACATTTGTTTTTATGCATTGTGAATCAAACATACCCTGAGAATGCTGATGCAGAAACATATTTCACATGGGGGAACTAGATGGGGAATGGAGTCTGTGGACCCTCTGGACCACCTCGGGAGATGATGGTACTAGCCCACACCCAGGACCGGAGTCTAAGTGGCACCTGGTCTCCACCATAGCCCGCCGGAAATCGGGATCGTATTTCTGCGGTGGGGTGCCACCAGGTCGTTCGATGGGAGTGACTAGGCCTGCGGTGGCAGCCAAGGTAGTAGGGAGATGCAGGACACAGTCCGCGTCTGGGGTGACAGCAAGAGAACAGCTTGGGAAACATTGGATTTCTCATCAGGAAGACAGGAGCTGGCACACGGAATAGGAACGCAGGAACTGGCACACAGTACAGACAGAGGACGACTGGTAACGCAGCAACACTGGAGAGCTTTCACTTAGCAGGAAATGATGCAGTATATCCGGTGAGGCAGGAAGGGAGGTGTCAGATTATAAAGCAGGCCCACATTAACCAGCAAAAGTTGTATTACAGTGTCCGGAAAAAGGGAGTCAAATACTGGAGGAGCTACTAACGAATTAACCAGCGCCAATCACAAGGACGCTGGCCCATTAAATCTTGAAGAGCCAGCGCATGCGCCCTAAAGACCGGGGATTTGCGCGCGACATAGTCGAATCCGGAGCAGGAGCATGGAGTGGTGAGTATAGGCCCAGGGAAACTGCAGCAATGACCATGGCACAAAGAGGGGCACGGGTGACAAAAATTACGCTGGGTGAAGACTTGTTGTTGTACATTAAAAAGCTGAACGTTTAGATAGGAATAATCAACCTGAGCTAGATTAATTATATAGAACAGCTGGGGGATGTTGCAGCTATTGATTACTTCTGCCTGCCAGAGACAACACAGTGATGATGTATTTTTGGCTTTTTTTTGCGCGGGATGGAGCAGTGCACAATTAGGGTGAGGAGAGCATTGGGGCAGCCAAAGGAGCATCAGAGCCTCATTATTATAATTGTTTAATCAGCAAAACCACTCAGGTCAGGGATTAAACAAGATATGTTTCTGCAGCAGGGTAGCTACAGGATTCTCAGGGTATGTTTGGTTCACATTGCATAAAAACAAATGCTAGGTTTCCTTTCATAGAAATCTACCACCAGTATCATGGATTGTAAACCAAGCACACTTCCATGCTGGTGTGTGCCCCCTCTGGCAGAATCCACCATTCTTTAAGTTTCTTATGCCCTAATTTATAAGAATAAAAGCTTTAAAATTATGCAAATGAGCTCCATGCTCAATGAAAAACAAAAATAGCCTGGAGCCCCTCAGGCACATTTGCATAATTGTAAAACCTTTTTTTTTTTTAAAACCAGGGAATAATAAGTTAAAAAAAGCAGATCCTCCCTAATGGGGGCACACACCAGCATGTAAATGTGCTTGATTTACAATCTTTGATCCTGGTGGCAGATTTCCTTTAAGGAATAGCTGGCTTGAACTGTGCACAGGTCTGCCACCTGCCGGTCATTTTTAGGTACTGCATTTGATCCTGCGCCTTATACTCCAGTGCGCCTTATATATGAACCTAGCTGTCTTAGCAGGCATTTATCAGAGGTGCGCCTTATAGTCCGGTACGCCTTATAGGCCGAAAAATACGGTAAATAACACAGATAGTTTATACACAATGTTATTCACAACGAGACAGTCACACATGATCTCTGTAGATCCACCAGTTTGACCTTGTCAACTCAGTCTCATTATCTATATTTTTATATGCAATTTCTAGTACTATTCTACTATCTCTCTTTAGATCATTTCCAACTGTGAGAAAAACTGCAGATGCACACATTGAACTTATGGTGTCAGGAGAAACTACAAATTACATAAACAGTAGTAAGCCAAAGTGGGTTTGAGTGATTTCTCCTTTAATCTCTGGGTTGAAGTGCAGTATGATAGAAATTTTAAATCTCCAAGTAAAAAGGACAATTTATATAAAATTTGACAAGGCATGTATACAATTTTTGAGTATTTTTATATTAAGTTGATAGATGGTACTTTAACAATAGCCAGAAAATTTCATGTGTCAATAACAGCAAAAGAATCGAGCTGACTGTTATATTTCAATGATACCGTTATGATTTGCAGAACTATTGTAAAAGGCTTTCATCGAAAATTTTGATTTAATGATCAAGCACAACCGGGAGAAACGTGTCTGACAAACTCTAAGCCATTATTTTACCTCTGTATTTGCTGAGTCTTACTCATGTCAATCCTGCATGGAAACATGGGATTGCAAAAAATAAATAGTGAATGCGTAAATCACTAATTTCTAGCTAAGAATTCATTTGATAAATCCTGGATGAAAACACTTTACATTGCTAATATAAATAAAAATGTGACAATGTTGTATAATAATAATTATAATAATAATAATACATGCTTTCTTCAACTTTAATCTCAAATAGTGAGATTGGAAAGATACTTGATTTTCTATCTAGATCTTTCTTTCTATTATCTATAAGAGAGATATCAAATTGAGATGTACATTTTGAGCTTTACTTTATCCATGTCAATGTAAACACACTAAAACAATGGGTTTAAAAAGAACTTGTTTTCCAGACACATTTCTTATTTCTACCAAACTTTACTTATAGCAAAGCAAAAGTCAAATCATTCTTGACATTCAAATCTTTCAGTACAGTCATGTACATCGTAAGGATCTAAATTTCAGAATATGTCTCCTATGATCTTAGTCTGTTTCTCTAAACCTGTAAACTGGAAGCAATTTGTGTTACCATTATTGAAGTGCAAATTTAGATTCTCTGGATGAGTTGTTGTCATTTGTATTTGTGGTGCTGTAAAAATTTCCCCTTATTTTTTTCATAAGGCAATGGCTGGTACAACTTATTCTATTCTAAGCAGTGTGAATTCATTACATTCATTACATTTCACTGCACATTTAGAATAATATTTAATAAACTATCTTAATTTTATATTGTAAAATCCTCTTTGCATGTGACCTTATTAAATGTGCATATCTGCATGTTATGCATAAATTTGCAGATGTATGAGTCGGTGCCCTCGGCCCATGTCACAGGAAATAGAGACGCAGTGAATGGTGGTTAACAAAGACATCTAATTAAATAACACATCTAAAAAAAGGGAATGGTATATTCTATTTCTGTGGACCTAAAAATGATGCAGCTTGTCCTATACAGATAATGCAGCCAAAAATCTATGGAAGTGTGCGAAGAAAATAACAGCATCAGTTACGAATTTCGTTGAAGAAAAGGTAACAATCTTGTTGAGGTCCAGGTTAATGTTCCACTTAAGTACCAGACACGAATTGTTAAATTTTGCACACATTCTTTTAATGGCTCTAACTTTTGAAATTTTTGGGCTAATGACACGATTTTTGGAGCATTTTTTAGATAAATATAGGATTCTTCTTTTAGCCATTTTTTGATTTAAACATTTTAGGCTTGATAGAATTTTTTTTTTCCATTTCAAGCTATTTTTTTCTGACTGTAATATAAGGTTACTCTAAAACAGATATTTTAAGAGGATTTGGACATTGATGCTGCAAATTTTGCTGTATCACATGTCTGTTTTAGGGTAGCTTAGTGTCGTGCAAGGTGATGTTGGCAACTGGAGGCGTGTGCAATTGTGGCGGTTGAACTTGTTTGCTGAAAGTCAGTTGAACATTTTTAACAAATTGTCCCCTCCTAATTTTATCTATAGGCCACATTCAGAAGGGTATTTTTGGTCGGTTTTTAAAATATGAGCCATGCTTTCTGCAGAGAGCTGGACTAGAGAAATTGTAGAATCACCCATAGTGGATCTACCGGCAGTCCCTGGTTAATGTTAAATATAGGTTCTTTAGGTTTGTTCTTAATTTGAATTTGTATGTAATTTGGAACTGGTATAAATCATAATTGTAGCTACAGACAATTTTTTTTCCCAATGACAATTGGATTTTTAAATTGTGGGCTGTCATGGGAACAAGGATTATTAATACAACTTTATTACAGACAACTTGCATCATTGTAGCCTGGGACTACAGTAAAGAATCTAGAGAGCTGTACTAAAGGTCACAATGGGCAGAGAGGTTCGTCTGTAACTAGGAGTAATCTTTAGATTAACAGGAAATCCCTGGGTAATGTACAATATAGGTTCTTTAGGTTTGTTCTTAATTTGAATTTGTATGGAAGTTGGAACTGGTATACTTTATAATTGTAACTCCACATATTTTTTTTTTCCCCAATGACAATTGGATTTTTAAATAGTGGGCTGTCATGGGAACAAGGATTATTGATAAAACTTCATTACCTCATTGTAGCCTGGGACTGGGAGAGGTTCGACTGTAACTAGGAGTCATATGTAAAGTGGGTGTCCTTAAGTCAGGGACCGCCTGTTAGTATAATGTGTTATGTAAAGTTTTTATCTTCCAATGTATCCTATCTGTCTTGTCTGTGTTGTAAATGACTTGACAAAACCTTAACATAATAAGCAAGTTTTAGTTTATTATTAGGCTTATGAGCCAGGTTAAAGCTGGGGGGATATAGTATTTTTGATAAAGTACATGGAAATGGAACATTTTTTAAAAAATTATTAAAATTCTTAAAAAATATATTTTAAAGTTACAAAGGCAGTTTAAAAAATGTTGTCTCTCTGTGAGAATGAAATAAAATCCTATGTAAGTTGTAGTTAGATAATGGTAACTTATGGTAATGGTAATTTTATCTCTATGGTAATGGAGCAGAAATCTTTGAATATACCATTATGAGGGCACCTTTTCTTTAATTATAAAAATAGCTTTGTAGCCTTTGTTTAATCCAATTAGACTAAATACATAAACCAAAAAAATGCATTTAGCAGCAGAACTACTTCAAAGGGAAATGACTTGGGTCTTATTTATGGCCATTTCATCTTGATTAGCCTGCGTTAACCAATTTTGTGAACACTGTTTACTCTCTAGAATTTAATCAATGTGTAATATTGTTTCCCTCAAATGTGTATGGTCTTTGTATTCCTAGAGAGTACACTAAGCCCTTGATTCACTATTTGTCATTAACATTACATTGTTAGACATGTGGATAAATAAATTCTATTTATTTGATCATGTACCATGGTTATATGCATGTTGATTTTCTGATTAACTACTTCAGATACGGCTTATAGAGCCTTAATGGCTTTGGATGTTTGTGTGTTGGTGGTGGTGGTGGGGGTTGTACTACCGCATTACCAGTGTATTACCTGACTACTCCCTTGTTGACCTCTTGCCTCTACGTAACACACATCTATCAGTGACACTTTAATTTTCCTGCTCGATGTGTAAAGTGAAACATATTTACTGTATCTAATTTGCATAATAGTACATTTTAACTCTATAACAGTTTGTCTTTACTAGTGTTGAGTGCACCCAAACCAAAAAGTTCATTAGAAGTTTGGGTCTGGGTTCAGTTCAATCTCCTTACTGCCCTCCATTCAACCCTGCAATTAGTGCCAGCAGCAACCATAGATATTAGTGGTGGTGGTTCAGGTCTAGGTTTGGTACCCAGACCCGAACATGTGTTTTAAATTTGGTTCAGCTCATCACTAGTCTGAACTCAAGAAAATTACTATTGGTAAATCTTCTACTCATAAGGCCATTATCCGTTTTCTTCTATTGATGAACACAAAAATAGGCAAAACACAAAGGTAGTGGAAAAACAGGTCTATTTATTCCCGGGCCCTAGTACATTATATATATATAATAATATATATATACATAGAGGCGGTTGTTTGTATGTTGAGTAAGTCGAAACTGCCCATATATGTATATGTATGTATATATTTATTTATATATATTGCTTCCACTAAATTGTATTTACTGTATATACAATTTACTAGAGCACTGGAAGCATTACTGACACTACCTTGGAGTGCTGCCTTTTATGGTATTTATAGATAGATAGATACACACACAAATACCTTGCATTACATAATGTGTACATAAATGTTCATATGCAGTATGCACAACATACATTTGAACATACAGAGCACACAACAAACATACAATAAACACACTTTATACATAATTCTATTATATGCATCAGCTGCAGGACACAGTAACAAAAAGCATAAACGACAAGTTTCTTTTATATCTCCTTCCCCTCCCTCTTTTTAGCCACTTGCTGTAGGACCTTAGGGAGGGAGAGTGAGAAGCTGGTGATAGTGAGCAGGATGACGGCATCAACTTCTGACTTCTGTAGCCTCTCTCTGCAACTTTAAGTGCATATTAAAGCAGGAAGTGGCTCATCTAAAAGTAAAATGCATCGGGTCATGCAGCCCAGGCCCCCCCTTGCACCATGTGCCCCATCGAAGCTGCTACCACAGTTATGGCAATTGCAGACTCATGATTTCTTAGACATCCTTGCATTTCATTTACGTTTAAGGAACCTCAATAATAAATAATAGGTAGAAACATACCAGATGTTCCATTCTGTGTGGGGAAGTACCCCTGTTTTGCAGATTTACGGATTTAAAGTGGTTGCTTCTCAAACCTTAACAATAAAGGATAAATATTTTTAATGACATAATACCATAATAATAATACCTTATTAATACCTCAATATCTGAAAAATACATTGCAATGTTCACATTCACTTAAAAAAAAAAGCATATTGATAAGGTGATGGATAAACCTGTCATATGTTTCATTTTTAAACCCTATTATTCTCCATTGCACCCAAAATGAGAAAATTATAATAAAACATAAAAAAATTAAAACTGTGAAATCCACCACTTTGTATCTGCAGCTACTATGGGTACCTAATTTTTGTACTGTGATGATAAACCCAATGTAGTTTTACCATGAATGGTAGGAAGTACAATAGGACTGCAGAATTGACTACACTATGCATTTACTGTATATGTATACGTTACAGAAATACCAATGTTTTCAAAGGTTGCCAGGTCATTGCGGTATGTGTAAAATACTCAGCTAATGATGTTATTTCCTAATTATACCTCTGCAGTTTTTATAATTGAATTAGTTTTCACAGGCAAAAAAATTCTGAACTCATACAGAATACATAAAGCATCACTTTTATCCAGGAGGAATTTGTTTTATTTGTTTTCAGATAAATATGTTCACCATGTTAGAACAACTTAGACCTAAAAACATAGTAAGGTAAAATACTTTGAGTTTACCTTTAGCAATATTTAAGGTGTCCATAAAAAATAATCCTTTTTTATTTATGTTGATGTCTTTGATTTCCATTGACAAAGGCTGCCATGTTATACCATTGGACATATGGTGGTTTTACCATGATTTTTTTTATTCACTTCTACCTTGAGGTAAAAAATGAAACTGCAGCAATAACTAAATGTATGGTTTGGAATCAATTAACAACTACGGAGCAAGTTAAGATTGGGATGAAGCCCAGGCAGAAGGACTAGCAATAGAGCAATAGAGCAAACTAGCAATAGAGCACTAAAATGCTCGGGTGCTCGTTATTCAAGACGAACTTTTCCAGATGCTCGAGTGCTCGTCTCGAATAACGAGCCCCATTGAAGTCAATGGGAGACTCGAGCATTTTTCAAAGGGACCATGGTTCGGGAATAAAATGTGTTATTTAATTGAAAAAGAATGTCTTCTGATAAGTTAGCAGATGTATGCAAACATCTGCAATCTATTCTTCACTGTTCCGCGCATATATTATCTCCCGACAAGTTAACAGATGTGAAGAACAGTGAAGAATAGAATAAAAACAGTGACCACATGATCATTTAAGTGAAAAACGCAGTGAAAAACACAGTGAAGAATAGATTACAGATGTTCGGCACATCTGCTTACTTGTCGGGGTGATATGCTGTCCCGGGATCCGCTCCTCTTCTTCCACTGAAGTCTCCCCGTGCTGCCCGATGTCTCCCCGTGCTACCCGATGTCTCCCCCGTGCTGCCCGATGTCTCCCCCGCGCTGCCCGATGTCTCCCCCGCGCTGCCCGATGTCTCCCCCGCGCTGCCCGATGTCTCCCCCGTGCTGCCCGATGTCTCCCCGCGCTGCCCGATGTCTCCCCGCGCTGCCCGATGTCTCCCCCGTGCTGCCCGATGTCTCCCCCGTGCTGCCCGATGTCTCCCTCGTGCTGCCCGATGTCTCCCCCTTGCTGCCCGATGTCTCCCCGTGCTGCTTGATGTCTCCCTGCTGCTTGATGTCTCCCTGCTGCTTGATGTCTCCCTGCTGCCGTTCCGCGCGTATCTTCCGACAAGTAAGCAGATGTGCCGAACATCTGTAATCTATTCTTCACTGTCTTTTTCACTTAAATGATCCTGTGTTCACTGTTTTTATTCTATTCTTCACTGTTCTTCACTGTGTTTTTTTAATTAAATGCTCGATCTCGAGCAGGGGAAATACTCGTCCGAGCAACGAGCCGTTTCGAGTACCTTAATACTCGAACAAGCATCAAGCTCGGACGAGTATACTCGCTCATCTCTAACTAGCAACTATCCATACACTAAGATACACTTAGATGCCACTAAGACGGTTGACAGGGTCGAGTGGTGGTTTTTCGGGAAGGTGATGGCACACTTGGCATTTTGAAGGTAATTAATTCACTGGGTAAAATGTTTTTATAACTCCCAGAGGGCAAATTTTGTTGTCAACTGTACCAGCTTGGAGGCATTTAGTCTGATGAGAGGTGCTAGGCAGAGGTCCCACTCTACCCTCTACCCATATGACCTTGTTCTCTTTTTTGAAGAACTCCCAGGCTTTCTTCCCTGTGACAACAGGGATTATTAAAGATTTTGGAAAGATTTCTGCTTCAGAGAGACAAATCTAAACTGCTGCCGTTAGGTCAGGGAATCTATAATAACTGATTTGTAAATAATATTTAAATATTTCTCATAAACATACTACAATAAAAAAATGTACAATATTTGTACAAGATTTGAACATTTGGGCATTTTCAACCCACTGCTGTTTTTGTAATGCAAAGGTTGATATCCCCAAAGGTATGTAAAATAAATCCTCCCAACATGCAACAAATTATACTGCTGAAATTTGTCCTGTCCTGTAGAGTTAACTTTATTTAAACATAATTTGCATATATCAATAGTACAAATGATTTCACTAAACTTTGTAATTGTTTTAAACAGAACAAAATGATTCCTTCTCCATCTACTTAGGCTCCTAATTTGCTTTTCACGATGAAATTGTGGCTGAATTCAATCTTGCTAGCTAGATGTAGTGAAAAATCACTATGGTGTCAGATTATAGACCAGAGGGAAGGATGAGGAGTGAGTCACAGCAGCTTGGTCTTTATTCAGCATCTGATAAGGAGGAGATGTATGGTTCCCTGTACACCAGGTACTTGGCATATAAGGCATGGTATCATAGTATATAAGGCTGGAAAAAGACACAAGTCCATCAAGTCCAACCTTTAAGAATTAAATATATGTTTTATCCCCATAACCCGTTATATTTTTTCACTCCAGAAAGGCATCCAGGCCTCTCTTGAACATGTACATAGAGTCCGCCATAACAACCTCCTCCGGCAGAGAGTTCCACAGTCTCACTGCTCGTACAGTGAAGAACCTTTGTCTATGTTGATGGTAAAATCACCTCTCCTCTAGGCTCAGAGGATGCCCCCTTGTCCTGGTCACAGGCCTAGGTATAAAAAGATCTTTGGAGAGATCCTTGTACTGTCCGTACAGGTATTTGTACATTGTAATGAGGTTTCCCCTCAGTTGTCTTTTTTCTAAACTGAATAATCCCAAATTTTGTAATCTGTCATTGTATTCTAATTTCTCCATTCCCCTAATAATCCTGGTTTCTCTCTTCTGCACCCGTTCCAGCTCTACCATATCCTTTTTATTCACTGGTGCCCAAAACTGTACACAAAATTCCATGTGTGGTCTGACCAGGGATTTGTATAAGGGCAAAACTATGTCTTTATCATGAGAATCTATTCCTCTCTTGACACATACCATAATTTCATTTGCTTTAGCAGCAGCCGCCTGGCTCTGGTCACAAAAATTAGGTTTACCATCCACCAATACCCCCAAGTCCTTTTCAGCTCCAGTTTTACCAAGTAATTGACCATTTAGAACATAATTATACTTTTTGTTTCCATGGCCAAGTGCATAACTTTACATTTATCTACATTAAACCTCATCAAACCATTTCTTTGCCCACTCCTCAAGCTTCCACAAATCCTTCTGTAATGCTAAACTATCAACCTCAGTATTTATTACTTTACACAGCTTAGTATCATCTGCAAATATTGAAACTTGACTGTGTAAACCCACTACAAGGTCATTAATAAAAATATTAAAAAGAAGTGGCCCCAATACTGACCCCTGTGGCACTCCACTGGTAACGTCCACCCAATCTGAGAATGTGCCATTAATGACGACCCTCTGTTTTCTATCACTAAGCCAATCACTTACCCAAATACACAGATTTTCCCCTATTCCTAGCAGTCTCATTTTATATACCAACCTTTTATGCGGCACGGTGTCAAATGCCTTTGAAAAGTCCAGATATATAACATCCACAGCATCCCCCAGATCCAGTCTTGAACTTACCTCCTTGTAGAAATCAATCAGATTAGTCTGACAGGACCGATCTCTCATAAACCCATGCTGACGCTGGGTTATAAAGTTGTACGAGATACTCCAGGATAGCATCTCTAACAATCCCCTCAAATATTTTCCCCACCACAGAAGTTAGACTCACGGGTCTGTAGTTTCCAGGATCGCTATTTGATCCTTTTTTGTATATTGGTACCACATTTGCTATGCGCCAGTCCTCAGTGAATCTTCAAATATTAAAAATAACGGTCTGTCTATCACAGTACACAGTTCATGCAGAACCCGGGGGTGTATGCCATCTGGCCCCGGAGATTTATCTATCTTAGTGTTTGCGAGGCGGCGACGTACCTCTTCCTGGGTTAAACTGTTGACATTCCAAAAAGAATTTACATTATTCCTCATTGTGTCTTCCAACAGGGGATTTTCCTGGGTAAAGACAGTTGAGAAGGCGACATTCAGTAGATTGGTCCTTTCCTCATCTCCTTCCACCATGACCGCCATGTTATTTCTAAGGGGACCCACACTCTCTGTTTTTAGTTTCTTATCATTTATATACTTGAAAAATAATTTGGGATTATTTTTGCTCTCCCTGGCAATATTTCTCTCAGTCTCTATTTTTGCGGCCTTTATCTGCTTTTTACAGGATTTATTTTTCTCTCTATAATCCTGTAATGCCTTATCACTACCTTCACGTTTTAGCACCTTAAACGCCTTATCTTTCTCGCTTATTGCTTTACTTACAAGACTAGTTAGCCACATTTGCCTTTTCTTGTTCCTCTTATGCTTTTTGCCATTTCTCACAGGACTTTTTCAGAATATATGAGAAAAAGTCCCATTTTTTTTTTGGGGGGGGGGGGGCTTTTGTCTTTGAGAACATTATCCCAGTCTATGCCTTTAAGGTCTTCCCTTAGTTGCTGAAAATTTGCCCTCCTGAAGTTTAGAGTGTTGGTTGCCCCTTCCCTAATGCTCTAAGTAAAGCGTAATACAAAATCAATGATATTATGATCACTATTACCCAGGTTCCCCCCAACCTGTAGTTTTGATATCCTGTTGGTTAGGTCTGTTGGTTAGGATAAGGTCCAGCAGTGCCCCACTCTTGTTGGTTCCAGGACTAGTTGCGACAGGTAATTGTCTTTTGTTGTTGACAAGAACCTGCTGCCTTTGAAGGACCTGCATGTTTCTGCCCCCAGTCAATATCTGGGTAATTGAAGTCCCCCATGATAAGTACTTCACCATACTTTGAAGCCGCATCCATTTCACTTATCAGCATTTCCTCTGCTGCCTCCATTATATTTGGAGCCTTATAACAAACCCCTAGTAATATTTTAATATTCTTTTTCCCTCCTCCTATCTCCACCCATAGGGACTCCACATTTGCATTTGCGTTACTGATGTAATCTCGCAAGACAGGCTTGAGGCAAGAATTCACATATAAACAAACCCCTCCCCCTTTTTTATTTATACTATCCTTTCTAAAAAGACTATAACCATCTATAGTAACAGCCCAGTCATAGCTACTGTCCAGCCATGTCTCGCTGATACCCACTACATCATATTTCCGCTCCAACATCAAGAGTTCCAGTTCCTCCATTTTGTTTGTGAGGCTTCTGGCATTTGTGTACATACACGTTATATGGTTTTCCCTGTCCGTATTCCTTTTGTCCTTATTCCCCAATCTCATTCCAGCCCCCCTTCCTCCCCCATGGACTATGACTCTTCCTAGCTCTCTATCTACACTGTCTATTTGCCCTGCACAAGTGTAGTTGCCCTCCCCCCAGGTCTCTAGTTTAAACAATCCTCCAACCTTCTAGCCATTTTTTCCCCCAAAACATCTGCACCCTCCCCATTGAGGTGCAGCCCATTCCTACTGTAGAGCCTGTAGCCCACAGAAAAGTCAGCCCAGTTCTCCATGAACCCAAAACCCTCCTTCCTACACCAACTTTTGAGCCACTTATTTACCTCCCTGATCTCCTGCTGCCTTTCTATGCGGCACGTGGTATAGGCAGTATTTCAGAGAAAACTACCTTTGAGTCCTTGCCCTGAGCTTATGGCCTAAATCCCTGAAATCATTTTTAAGGACCTTCCACCTACCTCTTACTTTGTCATTAGTACCAATGTGGACCATGACCGCTGGTTCCTCACCAGCCCCTCTCAGTAATCTGTCAACCCGATCCGCAACATGCCGAACCCGAGCACCCGGCAAACAACACACTGTTCGGTATGCACGGTCCTTGTGACAGATTGCCCTGTCTGTTCCCCTAATAATCGAATCTCCCACTACCAGCACCTGTCTGACCTTGCCTGTGATCCCATTACCCTTCTTACTGGAGCAGACAGTCCTGGTTGCTAGAGGCCACGTCTTGCTGCAGCATTGCTACCCCAGAGCTGATTTCCCACTCATCCGCCAGCCTGGCAAACTTATTGGGGTGCACCAGATCAGGACTAGACTCCCTACAACTCTTCCCTCTACCCTGCCTTCTACATGTTACCCAACTAGCTGCCCCCTCACTCTGCACCTCCATACTTCCCTCCCCACACCCATCTTCCCCAGAGAGTTTGTGCTCTAGGAGCAGCAAACTTCGCTCCATATTGTCAATTGCCCACAGCCTTGAAATTTGCTCATTTAGATCCAGAATCTGGGCTTCCAGATGAGCAATTTTCACACATCCCACACAGCAGTATTCCCCCTCGAACGGCTGTTCAAGGAAAGCATACATGGCACAGGATGTACACCGTGTAGCAATGCCACTTATGGAGTCCATTGTTCTAATGGGGATTACAATAGAAATATGCACGGAAAGAAGAATTTACAGTCAAAGTAACACAAAATACAGCAGTTAACTGGTAAAGTCCCTCAAACTTAAGTTCGTTAAACGTAAGTCCCACTTAGGACAATGCACACATTTCGGATCAATGCACACTCGCCACCAAGCTCGTACACTCACTTTCTGATGCTTTTTGAAAGGATATGTGTCACAAAAATCTGCTGAGCTCACTGCAACAAGATCTGGCTGCACACCACCAAACAAACTGACCACAGAAGTATATAAAATGAAAATGTATGAAGTCAGTTTCATAAAGATTAAAGGAGCAGAACGTAAATATGCTGCCATCTGCTCCATTTCTGCGACAGGGGTGATGAGGGGTCCGACGGAGGTACGCAGGACTCCATAGGACACCTCGTTTTTGTAATCTGTGGGGGTCTCATTACCCAAGTAACTTGTGTTCATGGGAAAACCGCTTTGAAGTACATTAGTTTTAAAAAAAAGTATGTATTTAATAACAATTTGACAAGTTACAACTTGAAAAAAAAGTGCTTTATATCACAGATCGAGCTAAACTTTTCATTTTGGCCATAGTGTTATAACATAAAACATATAGCTGTTTATAGTTAAAACTAGGATAAAGAAGCATAAAGAAAAATTTCTGTAGCATGAGTAAAAAGAAAAGCTGTATTAAAAATGGTCATTTTTAGTGTCTAACAACTTATTGTTGATTAAAAATAATAGAACAGATGGTCTGAGCATGATTTCCCAATGCACCAGACAATAGATAGCTGAAAATGTTCATAAAATATTTATGGAAAAAAAATCAGATTCAGTTTAGCACTAAATGTATAATTTCCTACTTTCTGGCAGAAGTACAAATAGAGAACATTATGGTAACAATATAATATATGACTCGCAGGGATTGCAGGTAATCATATAAAGGCATGAAAACTCCAGACACTACCTCACAACAATATTTTTTCAGGAACCTGTTTACTAATACTTATCTATAATAATCGGTTGTCTGTTCAAACAAATAAAAGCATAAAAGTTTCCACACAATAAATGTGACATTGATTTTTGCTGTACAGCACAGAATGTATTGGAGTAGAGCAACAATTAGATACAATGGGAAGTTGAGTAGGACAATCTCAATTAAGATGATTTCTATAACAAAAGTGGTTGCTAGGGTTTTAGTACTCTGAATCACTAAAATCTTCAATTATAATGTAATGCAGTCATGGAATGGTTAGGATACACTAAAAGGACAGACAAAGAAAAGGCTAAGGCCCCTTTCCAAGCTATCCCTACCAAATTACCCAATGTACCCTTAGCGGTAAGTGACAACTCAGAGACAAAGACTGTATTATAGAAACATAGAAGAGTAGTTGACATACACAGAAACAAGATGATATTACAGTACAGAATAGGAAAAGGATCAAGGAAACCAAAATACAGAAGTTAGGATAGACATTCGAAAGCTCCAAATAAGACTTATAGCAAGCACAGACAAAATGAAAGTCAAACCTTATATGAGATCTCAAAGTCCTAGTCTAGACACTGATTGGACCAATTCTCTGACATCCAGATAAAGTAAACTCACAGGAAAGAAGTGTGAACAGACGAAGAATCCGTCCATCCTAACTTAACTGTTAGCGATCCAGAGCAAAAACATCAGTAGACAGACAGGTATGGTGGAATTCTATTTGGGCAGCCAGGACTAGAATAAATTCAAACGCACAGAAAAAAATATGTTGACAGCGCAATTATAAAAATTAAAAACATAAAAACAATAGGCTAGGGTTCAACAACATATAGTGGATAGACAAAGATACTGTCTGATTTTAAAAATCCCTTTGACAGCAGTTGCAGCGTCCAATGACATCCGGGGCCAACTTGGACTGGATGGGAATATAGACAATTAGGTAAAAATAAGCCAAAATAAACGGACGCACTACTTGGTTGAGAATAAGATTGTTTAATTCCTATGGTGTAGATAAATGGACAACGCGTTTGGGGGCAGAGAATTCCCTTCATCAGGTCCAACAGACAATCAGACCATAAGCTATGGTGCAAATATCAACAAAGGGAATAGTAGGGTTGGTTCATGCAGCTAAATCACAATGGTAGTGTTGGGTATAACTAGCAGGATATTACATGCAGATTGGGGAATAGAATACAGGAGTGTTCAAACTAGTAAGTACAGAATGTAGCTTAAGAAAATAATCACACTCATCAGCACATCCTCAGCCATACTTTACAGCCCATGCGGGAACAGCCACAAACAATATCAGCTGAAAACTGCCTTTTGATTGGGAGATACAGGGATGCAGAAAAAAGCTAGCAAAGTAATAAATGAACATTTTAACATTTTGCTAAGATATATAGTATATTTGTATTCTAGACTTTGGAAACATCTTACACATCTGTTTCTTTGTAATCTTTGGTAGTAATTATTATGCTGGTTGATATTTTTTTTACAAACTGAAATACCACAGTACAGTAATACACATCATTATGGTACAGACTTCGAGTACTGTTCACATAATTCTAAAGCCTTAAACGCAATTGGAGTGGGTATTCTCTTACTGAAGCCTCCATTTGGACTTGTCTTATTTAGATGACTCTTCTCAATAATGACTTGTTTCTGGGGAGTTCGCAAAATGCTGTAACCTTTGCAGCTTCAATTTTCTCCCCAACTTCCCTACCATAAATATTTACATGCCCACCTGCTACTTATGACTTTAAAAGGTTAAAGATTTTCTTACTTATTCATGACAGAACATTAATAAGATAATCCTTTATAAGGTAATCCTTTATTAGTCCCACAGTGGGGAAATTCACTGCGTTACAGCTGCAGAGAGGGTACAGAGAGTGAAGCACAAACTATGACAACAATAATATTAGGGATAAATGAACAAAAAGAAAAGGGGGATAAAAAGACAAAAGAGAGACAAGCAATGATCGGCAGTTTGATGTTTAGTTTGTGGATGGGACCTGCAGGGACTGGTTAGGTGGGGGGCGCAGGTTACTTCTGTTTGGGCCTTGTTTGTTGAACAGCCTGATGGCAGCGGGGAGGAATGACTTACGATAACACTCCCTTTCACATTTGGGGTGAAGCAGTTGGTCACTGAAGGTGCTCCCCAATGCCACCACATTCTCATGCAAGGGATGGGAGCTATTCTCCAGAATAGACTTCAACTTACACAGTGTCCTCCTCTCAGCTACCACCTGCACTGTGTCAAGAGGACCCACCAGGACAGAACTGGCTTTCCTAATCAGTTTGTCCAGTCTGCTCCTCTCCCTAGCTGAGATGCTGCTCCCCAACAGACTACACCAAAGAAGATGGCTGGTGCCACTACAGAGTTGAAGAAGGTTTTAAGAAGAGCCCCCCGCACTCCGAATGCCCTCAGCCTCCTCAGCAGGTGAAGCCTCCTGTGAAGTGCGTTTATGTTCTCTGCCCACTCCAGTTGATTGTTGAGGAGGATACCCAAGTACTTATAGGACTTCACTGCTTCAATATCTGTCCCATGGATAACCACCGGTTGAGAAGGAGGACTGTGCTTACGAAAGTCCACCACCATCTCCTTGGTCTTCCCAGCATTAATCCTAAGGTGGTTTCGCTGGCACCAGTCCACAAATTTCCTTATCAGTTCTTTGTACTCCCTGTCGTTCTCACCTGTAATGAGGCCGACTATTGCAGAGTCATCAGAGAACTTCTGGAGGTAGCAGCTACATGAATTGTACCTGAAGTCTGCTGTGTACAATGTGAAGAGGAAGGGAGCCAGAACTGTACCTTGAGGTGCACCTGTACTACTCATCACAGTATCCGACACATAGTCCCGGGCTCTCACATATTGAGGTCGATATTAGATATTTAGATATCATAAATATTAGTGCAGAGTGTAAGAAAGCTCCCCGATGACATCTCAGATCTTACTTGTGGGGTTTTGGTACCTAAACAGACTATTGTCTATCATCACTAAAGCTTAATATTTTTAAAACTCTTTCAGTACACCATACTGAAATCTACCATCAAAATAAAGCATGATAAACCATGTGTACTTACATAGATCCAGATACTGTGGCTATGGTAATCTTCCTTTGGCCACCTTCATTCTACAATTATGTTAATGAGCCCGAGAGGCTAACCTAGCCCCTCTGGGATCTGGCTTCAGCGGCTGTTACCCTGTCTCACCCTCCTCCCTGCTTCCTCAACACTTGTGCAGTAAGTACTTCAGGCTGGGGACTCCTGATGTATCTGACACGGCAGGTATTTAATTTTACGTTTCCCCACCTTGCACCAGCATACAATAAATAACCCCCATAGACTAAAAAGGGCTATGCAATTCTTGGATATCACAGATAGCATACTGAGACTGAAAACAATATTGGAATTAGCTCTTACATTTACAGTATACCAGAAGTATTTCACAAGAGTGTTTTAATGAATACAACATTTTTATAATTAAAGTTTTTGGGAAAAGCTGATCATTTTACAGTCAAGTCAAGTAGAAAAGTATTGGCAAATAAGCTGAAAATTGAGAACTGAAGTAGTTGCCTATTCATGAAATCTTTAATGATTTACTCTTGTCAGAGCTCGCAAATTCTTCTGATGGGATCTGGTTTCAGGTTTCTTGCTGGGAAACCACATCCAGAGCTGCCTATGATTGACAGCTCTATTTCTGATCCTGGGAAAGCTTGGTGTGTCTTTGAATTAGTTTTGTATGCAGCTGGGATTTGAGTGATGGACGGCTGAGCCAGTCAGTACTGTAGGTAGTGTCTATTACTGCCTTATATTCTCCCCAGACCTTCCATTGGTGCTGGTTATTCAGTCTATCTGTGTATCTAGTGCTCTTATCATTGCGTTTCTTGCTATTCTGTGTATTGACTTATGCTTTACCCAATGACCATTCTACTAGCTATATGATTCTGTACCTTTGCCGCCGTCTTGGTTTTGACCCAGTTTGTTTGATTCCGCTTGTCTCTCTGTATCTGTTGTTTGTAGCTTGGTATCGTTTATCTCCTAGTGTGACCCCACTTCCCAGTCTTGTGTCGGTTTCTGTGTACCAGTGTAAACACTGACCTATATCTGTATTCGGTTACCTGTCCGCTCCACCATCCAGCAGCTGCCAGGCGAAGTAAGTCTTCCCTATCATCTTGTAGTTAGATTCCTAAAAGCGGGTTCATCCTTTCCAGGGCGTTTTAGCTGCTTTAGGAAGGGCCTTAGCCGCAGGGTGAGTTCGCCACCACCTACCTAGCGCCAAGCTAGGTTGTGGTTGCGCGGTTGCTGGACAGGTGCTGACAACTCTTTTATATAATTAGTGGTGCATCATTTCTAACATAAAAACATTATTTTAACAATAGTTTGTCATTTGACATATCCAATATTTAAAAAAATTAATTGGTCCTGAAATCTTGATTACAACAATGAACCTTTTTTTGTCAATATGTGTTTTTAAGGATACTGGATGTTTCCAAGGTTTTAGCATTTTTATTGTTTTATATTTTAACATTTCATTTCATCCTCAATAAAATACAAAGATTTCCATTTTAACAACATATTCAACTGGATACTGCTGTGTATTTTTGTTCAGATTTAAAAATGTTTTGGTTATAAAAATGAATACATCTCAATTTATAATGTTCAAATTGAAAAATAAAAACAAATTGCCTATCAACTCCTATATACCTCACTATCCAGCATGTCAACTAGTGATCTATAATTTACTCACCTAGATAAATCATCTGTCAAATTCAAGAGACCATCATCCAAAATGCGAGCCTGGTGCCTGTTTGTCCTATGAACTCTTCAATCTGCTGAAATTATATTCAATGCTTTGCAGCAAGAAATTTTATGTTCTGAACCTTGGGTCCTCTGTTACTTCAGAGAAAGTTGAATTTAACTGATCTTCTATCTAAAAGCCTTTGACAGAATAGTTCAAATAATGCAGTCCATGTACTGTATGGTAATAAGACAGAATATAAATTCAGTATACTTTGACAAAAATAGAGGTAGGCATAACGGAAGCAGAAAGTAAACTTAAAGAAATACTAACTATAAAGATACTTTATGGTTTAAACAGTGGAGATGCATCAACATGATCAATAATTCCTTCCACCTAGGCCTTTCCTTATTAACAATACTGTTTCATATTGACTGTATTAAAGTGGAATCTAATATTTAGATCCATCAAAAACTAAACATTGGATATGACTTTATAGTGGAGAGAAATTTTTACTTTTTCAACATATAGTTGATTGATTAAAGGAGAACAATCTGATTAGTCAGATGGATCTTTTATGATTTATGTATAGTATTTGTTTTAGCTTTTCACAAATGTTTTTGGGGACTTAATGCGAAAAGATCAAGGTCTTGTCATACATTAGGCCCACAGCTTCCTACAATTGAATCTGGTATTTATGACAGAAGCCTAAAAGTGGAAGTGTGAAAGTTGCTAAAGGGAACCTGTCATCAAATTGGTCTAATAAACCATTACCAGTATGTTGTCAAGCAGCTGAACATCTTCTAGATTATGTTTCTTTCATGGCCCAGCTTGGTGGCATCATCCAGAAAATCCACTTTGAAGTGAGTTGTTAATTGGTTGTATAAAGTCAGGGAGGCGGGGAGTTGAGTTGTCAATTGGTTGTATAAAGTCAGGGAGGCAGGGAGTTGAGTTGTTAATTGGTCGTATAAAGTCAGGGAGGCGGGGAGTTTCACACTGAAGTCAAGCTTCCCTGCCTGTGAACATCTCTAACTATGTGCTTGACATTATGCGCTGGATTTCAGGAGATCGGGTTGTTGATGCCCCTGAATGCAGGACCATAATTACAGTGAAGGGGGCAATATAAGGCAGGGAAAGCTTCACTCTAGTGTAAAACTCCTTGTCTTCATAAAACCATTTTACATCTCGATTCAAAGTTGATTTTCTGGAAGTTGTCACCATACCAGGCCATAAAAGAAACACCATACCAGGCCTAAAAGCTGCACAGAAGCTTAACAACAGACTAGTAGTGGTTTAATAAGCCACTTTCTGATGACAGGTTCCCTTTAAACCTTGTGGAGCCCAATGACTTCGCCACCACCCACACCCCTTCATCACACCCTCTTTATGGGAACTGGTAAGGATAGAGAAAAACCCAATTTGGGTAAAACTGTTTTTGCAAATGGAGTATAAAGGATGTAAAACAAGGGGCTTGTTCCTTTTCCACGCCAGATTGCAATTCATAAATAGCCCACTATGTATATATACTCATGTCATTTTTTTAATGGATAATTAATGGATCATTAATTAAACTGTTCAATGTATGTCACACAAATGGGAAAAAAATGGAAATGGATTAAATGCTTACAGAAAACAGACTAAAAACAGATGCGTTTTTTGCAAAATTCTAAATGGCCACAGCTGTGTATATGAGCTCTTATTACATATTCTCTATTAAAAATTACAGTAGAACCATGTTTTTATGAGATAATCACAATATCCCTGTATTATAACTTATAAAATAATCATGTTGTTTTTAGAAAGTAGTTTCATCTGTGATGCACATATTTGGACAAGAGCGCAGGTACAGGAAGATACAGCCGTATTGGCAGGTACTGGAGGCACATGTACTTTAGGCTTTACTGATACTAATATACCTAATGAAGTTATAACACCATTAGATACTCCACTTATTTAATAAAATAAGATATTCAACTAATAATGTAATTAAAAGGCAAATCTGACATTCAATGGGTAAATTATGTATTCATTTAGTAGACACACAAAAGGTTGATAGAGCAGCCAGGTTCATTATTTGTGCACAAAAGATGCAGAAGTACGGAAATGATAAAAATCATCAGTTTCCATGGATATGTTCTATCATTTACTTTAGGATATGAGTCATATGTATAATGTAATACAGACTTTCGTTTACTTACAAAAGCAGGTAGTGATAAATGGTATCATCTCAGGTGAAACGAGCTGACCTAATTTTGAATATTTTATACATATAGTACAGAGCCCAGTATAAAACACAAAATCATCTTCTAATGGTTTACATTATATTATACAGATTGTATCTTTCTGTAAATACAATTACTGCAGATCATGATACGGATTTAAAAGAATTCTACCATCAGAGTCAAACGTGATAAACCAGGGGCATTTACTAAGGCTACATTCACACTAACGTATGGGGGACGTATATACGGCCGACGTATATACGGCCGATATACGTCCCCCATACACTTCTATGGGCGCACGGCCCCCTACGGGAGCGGTACGGTGCTGCACACGTGCGGCACCGTACCGTTCGGTACCCGGGAAAAAGATAGGACATGTCCTATCTTTTCCCGTAATACGGCGCCGTGCGTCATAGGTTGCTATGGAGAGGGGCGGGGGTGAGCTGCGCTCACCTCCTCCTCCTCTCCCCGTACACTGCCGTTGCCCGCTACGGTACGGTACGGGCGGGCAACGGCAGTGTGAATATAGCCTTATAATTATGGGTACCATGACTGTGGTAATCTTATAATTGTTATCCATGGCCTACTACTTTCTAAAATCAACTGTTAAAATAATGTCAATGAACCTGAAGGGCTATGGTCATATTGCTGAATCCTTCTGTGCACTGGCTTTACAGTCTCACCCTCCCACCAATACAGTAATCTCAGCAGAAGTTAACACAAAGTGGAATGGGGGAAATGCTCCTTCAGAATGTAATAGACTGAGAATCTGTAGCACTGAAGGGCTCTGATAACACACCCATAGCCTTTAGGGCTCATTAGCATAACTCTAAAAGTTGATTTTAGAAGGAAGGAGGCTGTGGATAACAAATAGAGAAGATTACCATAGTCACTGTGCATGGAGCTATGAGTAAGTGTCTTTGGTTTACCATGATGGATTTTAATGGTAGATTTTCTTTAATATATATTTTCTTAATTTGTAGCATAGACCCCCTTTCCTTTCATAGTTGTTTTTTGGAAGAATGTTTCTGATGTTTTGGTACTTTAGGGCAAACTCTGAAAACCTGAAATGGTGTCTGAAAACGTCCTAATATAGTTAAGGGCTTAAAGGGAACCTGTCATTAAGAACAGGCATATAAAAACCTTACTCACCTCTCTATCGTGCATTTGTTAAAATTGCAGTGCAGACATCCCAGCTTAAATCTGACTCCTTCCACCAGTAAAATCACTCCTAGAATTCTGCCTTTGTATATGTTGGCTCCAACTACAGGTGTATAACTCCACCTATCATTGCTTGGCTCCACCCATCATGGGATATGTAAAAAGTTGATAAGATATGAAGTTTCCCACATAGTGCTCATTGCTAAATAAATCATGCAGTGAGTGGGACAGCATTCTAGTACGGACAGGAAGGGGACAGGGAGATGACTTCATGTTGTTTCAGGCTGAGATTTAAAGAGACACTAAGCTGTCAATCATAAGAAGAAGGAATTGTTCAATGGCAAACTGGGGAAAACATGACTCTTCCAGTAAGAATTTAACTCAACTATACCCATTTACATATCGGAAAAATGGCTGTAATTAGGCTACAGTGCCTCAGTGGCAGATGATATTAGGTGAAATGTAGACTACTTTTAACCCTTTACGAGCAGATGTTGCTGGTGGGCAAATTCTGGTGACAGGCATTCTTTAAAATCTATAAGTTGCATCTAGTTTCTTTAGCACTTTATATAATGGTGCCATTCATGAAGATGTTATATTATGTAGGCTTCTCAAAGTCTCTTTGGGGATATATTAGTCTGTAAAATATGGATTTTAGGAATTTGCCTACCAAAAAGTCTACAACAGTATCATCACATAGTAGACTGTGATAACCATTAAAGGGGTTGTCCACTTTCAGCAAACAATTGATATTGTTTTGTGTAATAAAAATTATACAAACACCTGTGACATCACATGACCAGGACATGTGTGATATCACATCCACAGGAAGTAAACAATGAAGCTTCCTATAGAATGACAGGGAGCAGAGACTTAGTAAATACAGAGGAATTCATATAGAAAGTATATTGGAAGAAAACATAATTTTTCATTACACAAATAATATCAATTGTATTCTGAATGTGGAGAACTCCTTTAATTACTAACTACATTGGAGCACATTTACTTACCCAGTCCATTCACGTTTCAGCGGCGGCTTCTCCGCCGAGCGTTCAGGTCTTCCGGTGATTCATGAAGGTCCTGCGCCCGATGTCCACCAGGTGTCACTGCTGCGCCGAAGTCCGCCGAGGTGCCCCGGAGTTCATCGTCTTCATCGTGGTGCATGTGAGTATGGCCCGTGCGACCAATTAATTTTTTTAAATACGGCGGTTTTTCCGAATTCGTCAGGTTTTCCGACGGCCACGCCCCCAGATTTCCGTCGCATGCATGCCGGCGCAGATGCGCCACAAACCGATCGCATGCGCCAAAATCCCGGGGCAATTGAGGGAAAATCGGCGCAAATCAGAAATATTCGGGTAACACGTCGGGAAACCGCGAATCGGGCACTTAGTAAATGACCCCCATTGTGTGGGATGGCTATCTGTCTAAAAAGTACTTAAAAATCACTAGCATTAAGAACAATGTGTTATGTGAAAATACTTTTAGAATCATTAGAATACGTGAAAGCAATGTAAACAAAATACAATGTAAAGTGACTCAATTAATACGTTAAAAATGGGTCAGTGTCATTAACGCCAGGAAATCTACTACCAGGAGCAAGGATTGTAAGCCAAGCACACTTAAATGCTGGAGTGTGCCCCTTCTGACTTTCGATCAGCTTCTTAAGCCCTTGTTTTTATGAAAAAAAGTTTTCAAAACTATGCAAATGAGCCTTAGGGGCTCCAGGCTGCATTAAGATTGATTGAGCCTCAGGCACCTCAAACTCAGTTCATAATTTAATTATTTTATTTAAAGGGCTTAAAGAAGATCTACTATTTGTTTTTATGCATTGTGAACCAATCATATCTAGAGAATGTGGTTGCTACACTGGTGCATAAACATATCCTGTTTAATCCCTGATTATTACAATTATAAAATTCAGAACCTTGGGAAAGCTGGGTGTCGGCTGCGGATGCATGGAGAGGGCTCACGGGCTGAGCCTTTTCCATGGCCGGCAAGTCTATGCTGCATATTGCAGCAAAGACTTACCTGTAACACTTGAGATTGGTGCTAGCACCGATGGCTGGTGTAAACCCACACATCATTGCATGGGCCCCGCCATCTTGTTGGAGATCACCGCTCCCTGTGACATTATTGGGGAGCAGCGATCCATTGCCTTGACAGCCTTCATGTTTTAACCCTTTCATTACATTGTGCTATCAGCACATTGTAATGAATGAGGAGGAAAATCCCCATATACTGCCATATAGTAGTATGGCAGTATATGGTAAGATCAATCAGACAACCTAGGGTTAAAGTACCCTAGGGAGTCCAAAAATGCCCGTTCTATCAAATATAATAACCGTTTTTTACTTTGTTTAACCCCGTAATGGAGAAAAGAGCCCAAAGTCGAAAATGGCACCTTTTTGCCATTTTGAAAAATATAAAATAAATCAATAAAAAGTGATCAAAATGTCTACTGGTAGCATTGAAAACTTCATCAAAAGTCACAAAAAAAGATACCACCCACAGCTCTGTACACCAAAGTGTAAAAAAATTATTAGCGCCAGAATATTAAAAAAAAAAAGTGTAGATGTATGATAACATTATAAAACCTATACAAATTTGGTATCTCCGTGATCGCACCGACCCAATGAACAAAGTAGTGCACAGTGAAAGTCATAAATTCCAAGCCCCCCCCCCAAAAAAAAGTAATAGATTTTTGATTGTGGGGAGTGAAAAATAAAAATGCAAAAAGGGCAAGGTCCTTAAAGGGTTAATGGGGGATTGGTAATTTTGTATTATTTGTTTATTTTATATTTATATTAATGTTTTTAAAAACATTATTTTTTTATTATATATATATAATATAAATTCATTATATACATATATATATATATATATATATATATATATATGTATATAATGAATTTATATTATATATATATAATAAAAAAAATAATGTTTTTAAAAACATCTACCGATACTAGTTACAGAGTTTCCTTAACTTGATCTGCACATGCCAGAGTGGAAGGTAGATCTTTGTCACTTTACTTGACAGCTCAGCGCTGATAAAGACACAGCTTATCACAGCTATATGGTGTTGTCATTTGGAGCACTGTATACATTTAAGGGAAATATTTATTATTTATGGTTCAGTGTTTCCAATGATCTGCATATATTTCATAGACTCACAACCTCCATATTGTTTTATTCTAGACATGATTCATCCCCGTGTGCCATGTGACAAACAGTTTCCAACGTATTATTCCATTATTCAAATATTATTTTTTTTAAAATAACATAATTACTATTAATGTGGAGCAATGGTCAACTCATACAATATTAAATACATTAATCAAGGTCAATGTGGAAAATCACAGTGAAATTGTTGTTTATGTTTGAGGATTATTTAGCATAATTCTACTGGGCTGCATTTCCTATTGTTTCACTTGTCATAGATAAATATATTCAACTCTTTAATGGAAAATGCGACCTTTAAACAAGAATTTACTGTGACCGCCTTTTAAAATCTTTGCTAAAAGAATCAATGGTAAATTGCATTCATATTTTGAAGATATATCATGTGTTGCATGAGAAGTCCCAATTTCTGGTGCACACTATGGAAATTAAGACTTTTTTGGCTTTTTGTGCCATGCTCTGTGCATTCAAAAGAATCTGGACGTGGTGAGAAACACTGTCTCAGATTGGGAGGGGCACCCATGTCCCCCTGTGAGCCCCCGATCCAGCCACAGCTCTGAACTTACCCTTACCTAGCTCTGCTCCTGCTCCCCAGCAAACTGCCGTCCATGCACTTCCCTGCCTCCTAGTGCGTGCATGCGCCGGCTGTCGGAAATTTGAAGGGCCAGTGCACCGCTGATTGATGCACTGGCTGAATACCTCCACCTTATTAACCTGCCCCTTCCTTCCCCTTCCTCTTTGCCTTTGTGAAGGCTCCCCAGCGATATTCCTGTGTCTCCTGCATTCCTGCTCCCTCTTGTTCCTGCTCCTGAGTTCCCGTGTCCAGCGTGCCTTTGTTCCTGTTTCCATCTGCCTGGACCTCCCATTGGTGACCCCTGATTGGACTTGACGTTTCATCTCAACTGCCTGCCCTGTGCCTGGACACCACGAAAAGGTCTTCCGTTGAGGTACCTCGACCTTGGCTGCCGACACGGGCTAGTCACAACTGTGGAATGACCTGGTGGTACTCTGCCGGAGCAAGACCATGCCGCATTGCGGTGCGCTCTGGTGAAAACAAGGTGCTGCTTAGACTACAGCCCCAGGGGTCAGCTAGTACCATTCATAGATGCAAGGTCAAGTCCAATGCGGGGTCAGCAACGGGAGGTCCAGGCAGATGGGAACGGCAACTCACACGGGAGACAGGAATGCAGGAACACAGCAACTCTGGTAACGCAGCAACATGGAGGGACTCTGCCAACACAGTAACACAGCAACACAGGACTCAGAAGCAGGAACACACTGGAACACAGGAATATTCAGGAATAGCCACGAGGAAGCGTTCTCAATGTCATAAGCACAAAGATCCGGCAGGGCTTGTAGGAAGAGGTAGGCTGAAGTAGAATTTCCAAAATGGGCAGCGCCAATTAGAAGCATCCTGGCCCTTTAAATCTTTTGAAGCTGGAGTACGCGCCCTAGGAGGCAGGAACATGCACACGGCCGGGGAAGTCTGAGCCGGGCCCGTAAGTAGCACAGGCATCGCGCCAGTGAGGGGGCAGAAGCATGGGTGAGTCTGTGACCCGCGATATGTGTTTTGGGTCCACTCATCACAGGAATACCAAATTTTTATAGGTTAGGTCATTAGGTCTTAGTATATTTCCAAAAAATGTCAAACTTTTATACAAAAAAAAGAAATTGTAATTTTGCCAAATTCTAAACAAATAATTTTTTCATACTTCAGTGTGCAGACCTGTGTTCATTTTTTATTCAAATATTAATGGATGGAAAATCGCCAAAAAAGTGGCAATTCGGCCATTTGGGCACTATTTTTCTATTTTTCGTCAGGGTGTTCACGGCCGGGTATAATCTTGATTAAAAGGCATTTTGGGACATTGTGATACTTAAAGGAGTATTCTCGTCTCGGCATTCACATTCAGTTTCATTAATCTTCCATATATAAACATTTCTTCAATTGGATGTTATTAAAAAAAATGTTTCTGTGTGAAGATAATTTCCCATAAACATAGCCATGTTGTCCCTTAGAAACGAGATAGCTTCCTCGGTTACGACCACCTCACATTTAGGCAGCAGTGGCCAGACATGTACTATTGAGCCCTGCCTGACCACCTGGATTCAGCGATCATTACTACAGGACGGTTGTGGGACATGTAGTAATTCTCAGATATTTCATATACAAAACCTTTTTGTTTATTTGTGCTATCCCTTCAGCAGAGGTGGCCGTATCCGAGGAAGCCATCTCGTTTCTAAGGGACCAAATCACTACATCTATGGAAAATTATCTTCACACAGGAATATTTTTTTAATAACATCTAATTGAAGAAAGGTTTATTAATAGAGATGAGCGAACATGCTCGTCCGAGCTTGATGCTCGGTCGAGCATTAGGGTACTCGAAACTGCTCGTTACTCGGACGAATACTTCGCCCGCTCGAGAAAATGGCAGCTCCCGCCGTTTTGCTTTTTGGCGGCCAAAAACAGAGCCAATCACAAGCCAGGAGACTCTGCACTCCACCCAGCATGACGTGGTACCCTTACACGTCGATAGCAGAGGTTGGCTGGCCAGATCAGGTGACCCTGGGATAGACTAGCCGCTGGCCGCGCTGCTCGGATCATTCTGTCTCTGGATGCCGCTAGGGAGAGAGCTGCTGCTGGTCAGGGAAAGCGTTAGGGTGTTCTATTAGCTTACTGTTAGGCAGGAGTGATTCTCAAAGAACCCAACAGCCCTTCTTAGGGCTACAATAACGTTCTACTTTTTTTATTTTAATTTGCATCTTTTACCATTTTGTGAGGAATTAGCAGGGGGACTTGCTACCGTTGTGTTTAGCTCTTAGTGGCACACATATCCATAGCAAAGACCGAAGTGGGAAAATTCAGTAGGGGTTGGATTTCTATTAGGCAATAACTCAGTGTCATCTCATCTGGCATAGTAGTGTGCTTCCTTTGATACTTGGCTAGAAAATAGCCATAGGAGAATACAAACAGCTTCTTGAAGCCTACAGTAGCGTTCTATATATTTGATTTCTGGTTGATCTGCTGGTGGCTGTAGTTTCTGCAGTGCATGTACTTGCCAATTCTGAGCAATTTGTAGTGAGACTTGCGACCGCTGTGTTCTGCGCTTAGTGGCGCACATATCCATAGCAAAGGCCGAAGTGGCAAAATTCAGTAGGGGTTGGATTTCTATTAGGCAATAACTCAGTGTCATCTCATCTGGCATAGTAGTGTGCTTCCTTTGATACTTGGCTAGAAAATAGCCAGAGGAGAATACAAACAGCTTCTTGAAGCCTACAGTAGCGTTCTATATATTTGATTTCTGGTTGATCTGCTGGTGGCTGTAGTTTCTGCAGTGCATGTACTTGCCAATTCTGAGCAATTTGTAGTGAGACTTGCGACCGCTGTGTTCTGCGCTTAGTGGCGCACATATCCATAGCAAAGGCCGAAGTGGCAAAATTCAGTAGGGGTTGGATTTCTATTAGGCAATAACTCAGTGTCATCTCATCTGGCATAGTAGTGTGCTTCCTTTGATACTTGGCTAGAAAATAGCCATAGGAGAATACAAACAGCTTCTTGAAGCCTACAGTAGCGTTCTATATATTTGATTTCTGGTTGATCTGCTGGTGGCTGTAGTTTCTGCAGTGCATGTACTTGCCAATTCTGAGCAATTTGTAGTGAGACTTGCGACCGCTGTGTTCTGCGCTTAGTGGCGCACATATCCATAGCAAAGGCCGAAGTGGCAAAATTCAGTAGGGGTTGGATTTCTATTAGGCAATAACTCAGTGTCATCTCATCTGGCATAGTAGTGTGCTTCCTTTGATACTTGGCTAGAAAATAGCCAGAGGAGAATACAAACAGCTTCTTGAAGCCTACAGTAGCGTTCTATATATTTGATTTCTGGTTGATCTGCTGGTGGCTGTAGTTTCTGCAGTGCATGTACTTGCCAATTCTGAGCAATTTGTAGTGAGACTTGCGACCGCTGTGTTCTGCGCTTAGTGGCGCACATATCCATAGCAAAGGCCGAAGTGGCAAAATTCAGTAGGGGTTGGATTTCTATTAGGCAATAACTCAGTGTCATCTCATCTGGCATAGTAGTGTGCTTCCTTTGATACTTGGCTAGAAAATAGCCAGAGGAGAATACAAACAGCTTCTTGAAGCCTACAGTAGCGTTCTATATATTTGATTTCTGGTTGATCTGCTGGTGGCTGTAGTTTCTGCAGTGCATGTACTTGCCAATTCTGAGCAATTTGTAGTGAGACTTGCGACCGCTGTGTTCTGCGCTTAGTGGCGCACATATCCATAGCAAAGGCCGAAGTGGCAAAATTCAGTAGGGGTTGGATTTCTATTAGGCAATAACTCAGTGTCATCTCATCTGGCATAGTAGTGTGCTTCCTTTGATACTTGGCTAGAAAATAGCCATAGCAATAGGATAGGATTGTTTGGTTTTAAAAACTCAAAAAAAAACAAAAAACACAAAAAAAAAAAAAAACACAAAAAAACACCAAAAAAAACAAAAAGAAGTAAAAAAAAAAAAAAAGTTATAACTCTCATTTTAAAAATGTTTAACCCGAGGGCTAGGGGTAGAGGACGAGGGCGGGGACGTGGGCGTCCAACTACTGCAGGGGTCAGAGGCCGTGGTCCTGGGCGGGGTGAGACACCACCTGCTGATGAGGGAGCAGGGGAACGCCGCAGAGCTACACTCCCTAGGTTCATGTCTGAAGTTACTGGGACTCGTGGTAGAGCACTGTTGAGGCCAGAACAGTGCGAACAGGTGATGTCGTGGATTGCTGACAATGCTTCGAGCAATTTGTCCACCACCAGTCAGTCTTCCACGCAGTCCACCCATGTCACCGAAATCCCCACTCCTCCAGCTCCTGCACCTCAGCCTCCTCCCCCCCAGTCTGCCCCCTCCCAGGAAAATTTGCCATTTGAACCGGCATACTCTGAGGAACTGTTTTCTGGACCCTTCCCACAGTCACAAACCACTTGTCCGGTTGCTGCTGAGCAATTTTCCGATGCCCAGGTTTTCCACCAGTCACAGTCTGTGGGTGATGATGACCTTCTTGACGTAGTGGAAGTGTGTAAAGAGGTGTCCGACGATGAGGAGACACGGTTGTCAGACAGTGGGGAAGTTGTTGTCAGGGCAGGAAGTCCGAGGGGGGAGCAGACTGAGGGATCGGAGGATGATGAGGTGACAGACCCAAGCTGGGTTGAGAGGCCGGGTGAACACAGTGCTTCTGAGACGGAGGAGAGTCCTCGACCAGAACAGGTTGGAAGAGGCAGTGGTGGGGCCAGACGGAGAGGCAGGGCCAGAGCTGGTGCATCAGCGCCAAATGTGTCAACTAGTGAAGCTCCCGTGGTGAGGGCTCTTGCGGCGAGGGCTAGATCTTCAGAAGTGTGGAGGTTCTTTAAGGAAACACCGGATGACCGACGGACTGTGGTGTGCAACATTTGCCAAACCAGGCTCAGCAGGGGTTCCACCACTACTAGCTTAACTACCACCAGTATGCGCAGGCATATGAATGCTAAGCACCCCACTCAGTGGCAACAAGCCCGTTCACCTCCGGCCGTGCACACCACTGCTCCTTCCCCTGTGTCAGCTGCTAGTCAGCCCCCTGCCCAGGACCCTGGCACAAAAACCCCATCGTCGCCTCCACGATCCTCCACAGCATCCACCAGCGTTCAGCTCTCCATACCCCAGACGCTGGAGCGGAAACGCAAATATAGTGCAACCCACCCGCACGCCCAAGCCCTTAATGTGCACATCTCCAGATTGCTTAGCCTGGAGATGCTGCCCTATAGGCTAGTAGAGACCGAGGCCTTTCGCAACCTCATGGCGGCGGCCGCCCCTCGGTATTCGGTCCCCAGCCGCCACTACTTTTCCCGATGTGCCGTCCCAGCCCTGCACCAGCACGTGTCAGACAACATCATCCGTGCCCTGACCAACGCCGTTTCTGACAAGGTCCACCTGACCACGGACACGTGGACGAGTGCTGCCGGGCAGGGCCACTATATATCGCTGACGGCACATTGGGTTAACTTGGTGGAGGCTGGGACCGAGTCTGACCCTGGGGCTGCTCATATACTGCCGACGCCGAGGATTGCGGGGCCTACCTCGGTCCAGGTGTTTCAGGCCTACTATGCCTCCTCCTCCTCCCACCCCTCCTCCACCTCCTCCTCCGAACTACCATCCGTGGGCACGGCGCCATCAGTCGGTGGCTCTAGGCACATCAGCAGTGCCGTCGCTAAGCGACCGCAGGCGGTGCTCAAACTGCTGAGCCTAGGCGACAAAAGGCACACCGCCCAAGAGCTATTACAGGGCATCACGGCGCAGACTGATCTGTGGCTGGCACCGCTGAACCTCAAGCCGGGAATGGTTGTGTGTGACAACGGCCGTAACCTGGTGGCGGCTCTGCAACTCGGCAGACTGACACATGTGCCATGCCTGGCCCATGTGTTAAATCTGATAGTGCAGCGTTTCCTCAAGACATACCCCAATCTGTCTGATTTGCTCACGAAGGTGCGCCGCATCTGTGCGCATTTCAGGAAGTCCAGCCCAGATGCTGCCACTCTCAGGGCAGCGCAGCGCCGCCTCCAACTGCCCGCTCACCGACTGTTGTGCGACGTGCCCACGAGGTGGAATTCAACACTGACCATGTTATCCAGAGTTTACCAGCAGCGCAGAGCGATTGTAGACTGCCAGATGTCAACTTCCACCAGAACTGGTAGTCAGGTCAGTCAGCTTCCTCAAGTCTACAATGAGGAGTGGACGTGGATGTCTGATATCTGTCAGGTGCTGAGTAACTTTGAGGAGTCAACACAGATGGTCAGTGGCGATGCCGCCATCATCAGCCTCACCATCCCGCTGCTTGGCCTGTTGAAAAACTCTCTGGTCAGCATGAAGTCGGAAGCTTTGCGCTCGTCACAAGAGACGGGGGAAGAATATTCCCTTGTTGATAGCCAAAGCACCCTGAGGTCTGTTTCTCAGCGCATATCGGAGGAGGTGGAGGTGGAGGAGGATGAGGAGGAAGAGGAGGAGAATGTTGGCGAGACACAAGAGGGGACCATTGTTGAGTCCTTCACTGTTCAGCGTGTATGGGCAGAAGAAGAGGAGTTGGAGGAGTTGGAGGAGGAGGAAATGGACAGTCAGGCCAGTGAGGGGAGTGAATTCTTACGCGTTGGTACTCTGGCGCATATGGCAGATTTCATGCTAGGCTGCCTATCCCGTGACCCTCGCGTTCAAAGAATTTATTCCAGCACTGATTACTGGGTGTTCACTCTCCTGGACCCACGGTACAAGCAAAATCTTCCCACTCTCATCCCTGGAGAGGAAAGGAGTGTGAGAATGCATGAATACCAGCAGGCCCTGGTGCACAAGCTGAAACAGTATTTCCCTTCTGACAGCGCTAGCGGCAGAGTGCGTAGTTCTGCGGGACAAGTAGCGAGGGAGAGTAGGCGAGCAGGCAGCTTGTCCAGCACTGGCAAGGGTACGCTTTACAAGGCTTTTGCCAGCTTTATGTCACCCCAGCAAGACACTGTCACCTGTCCCAAGTCTCGGCAGAGTAGGGCTGATCTTTACAGAAAGATGGTGAGGGAGTACGTAGCTGACCATACCATCGTCCTAAATGATCACACAGCTCCCTACAACTACTGGGTTTCAAAGCTGGACATGTGGCACGAACTGGCGCTGTACGCCTTGGAGGTTCTTGCCTGCCCTGCCGCTAGCGTCTTGTCCGAGCGGGTTTTCAGTGCAGCTGGTGGCATCATCACCGATAAGCGTACACGCCTGTCGACTGACAGCGCTGACAGGCTGACGCTTATTAAAATGAATAAAGGCTGGATTTCTCAGAATTTCCAATCTCCACCAGGTGAAGGAAGCTCAACCTGAATAATTGATCCACTCCTCCTCCTCCTCCTCATTTTCCTCCTTCTCCTCCTCTTTGTACAGTAAAGCAGAGGAAAATGGCTATTTTTTGACAGGGCCCACTGGCTCTTGCTATAGTACTTCATGCATTTAATTTTTCTGGAGGGCCACCTACCCGGTCCTCTGTTTGAAACAATTTTTGTGAGTGCCACATACAGGCACTCAATCTATTCCATTTTTCTGGAGGGCCACCTACCCGGTCCTCTGTTTTAAAAAATTTTTGGGACTGCCACATACAGGCACTCAATCTATTCCATTTTACTGCAGGGCCACCTACCTGCTCCTCTGGTTTGAACAATTTTTGGGACTGCCACATACAGGCACTCAATCTATTCCATTTTACTGGAGGGCCACCTACCTGCTCCTCTGGTTTGAAACATTTTTGGGACTGCCACATACAGGCACTCAATCTATTCCATTTTACTGCAGGGCCACCTACCTGCTCCTCTGGTTTGAACAATTTTTGGGACTGCCACATACAGGCACTCAATCTATTCCATTTTACTGCAGGGCCACCTACCTGCTCCTCTGGTTTGAACAATTTTTTGGGACTGCCACATACAGGCACTCAATCTATTCCATTTTACTGGAGGGCCACCTACCTGCTCCTCTGGTTTGAAACATTTTTGGGACTGCCACATACAGGCACTCAATCTATCCCATTTTACTGGAGGGCCACCTACCTGCTCCTCTGGTTTGAAAAATGTTTGGGACTGCCACATACAGGCACTATCCAAATTAAATTGTCTCCATAGCAGCCTCCACACGTTGTCTCCATTGCTACCTCCAAAAGTCGTCCATATAGCTGCCTCCATACATCGTCCCTTTATCAAACGAGGTGTGTCAGGCAGAAATTTGGGTTGTTTTCATGGATTCCACATCAAAGTTGTTAACTTTGTCGCCACCCTGCTGTGTTATCCACAAAATATACTGGCAAACTTTTACCATTTAGGGATATTATTTCAGCGCTTCTTGCGCATCTGTTTACATTCCCCTCACCCGGCATATCCTAAACTTATAAGAACGCTACTACACTTGATCTTATACAAAAGGTTCTTAGAAGTGCTGTTTGGGGAGTAGCCTAGAGACAGGGGCTTGGATTGGCGAAAGCTCGCCTGGCAGCGGAACGCCAGCTCCATGCGCATCATGCGCTTCTTGCGCATCTGTTTACATTCCCCTCACCCGCCATATCCCAAACTTATAAGAACGCTACTACACTTAACTTGGTGCAGGCTGGGACCGAGTCTGACCCTGGGGCTGGTCATATACTGCCGACGCAGAGAATTGCGGGGCCTACCTCGGTCCAGGTCTCAAAGGCCTACTATACCTCCTCCCACCCCTCCTCCACCTCCTCCTCCTCCGAATTACCATCCGTGGGCATGGCGCCATCAGTCGGTAGCTCTAGGCACAGCAGCAGTGCCGTCGCTAAGCGACAGCAGGCGGTGCTGAAACTGCTGAGCCTAGGCGATAAAAGGCACACCGCCCAAGAGCTATTACAGGGCATTCCACATCAAAGTTGTTAACTTTGTCGCCACCCTGCTGTGTAATCCCCAAAATATACTTGCAAACTTTTACCATTTAGGGATATTATTTCAGCGCTTCTTGCGCATCTGTTTACATTCCCCTCACCCGCCATATCCTAAACTTATAAGAACGCTACTACACTTGATCTTATACAAAAGGTTCTTAGAAGTGCTGTTTGGGGAGTAGCCTATAGACAGGGGCTTGGATTGGCGAAAGCTCGCCTGGCAGCGGAGCGCCAGCTCCATGCCAAGATCCAACTAACATAGTTTTAACTGCAGCACCTTTAATCTACTACTAGTTCACTGCCTCCATACATGGTCCCCTTATCAAACGAGCTGTGTCAGGCAGAATTTTGGGTTGTTTTCATGGCTTCCATGTTAACTTTGTCGCCACCCTGCTGTGTAATCCACAAAATATACTGGCAAACTTTTATCATGTACCGATATTATTTGAGCGCTTCTTGCTCACCTCCTTTGGTTCCTCTCTGCCACCCATTGGTTTGAAGCCTGAGTCCATTTAGGGTATGTCGCCATGACACTCTCTAGCCTGCTGCCGCTGCCTCTGCATGCCGTCCCCTATAGTGTCAGGGTCAATTATTGGATGTTTTAGATGCTATCTAGCTTCATTCTGTCACTCTGTCATGGCCATGCTGTTGCCCATAATTTTGGCATAATGGTGCGATTATGCAGCCTCAGAGGCATCCATGCATGCTGCCCCTGCTGTTTCCTGTCCATTTCCGTGGTGTTTCCATCCTTTTCTGAGGTTCCCAGGTGTTTGGCCAAGCTTCCCTGTGCAGAGCCTTGGTCCCCTTGAAAAATGCTCGAGTCTCCCATTGACTTCAATGGGGTTCGTTATTCGAGACGAGCACTCGAGCATCGGGAAAAGTTCGTCTCGAATAACGAGTACCCGAGCATTTTAGTGTTCGCTCATCTCTATTTATTAATGTCAGATTAATCAAACTGAATGTGAATGCCCAGACGAGAATACCCCTTTAACATGTTTATCATTTTTAAAGTTTATTTATTTTTTTGTTTACATTTCTTTAAACCTTTGACCCTGGAGGGGCTGATTTCTCATACAACATACTGCAATACTACTCATTTGCATTTTTTTTTAAATTTTACTGCTGACCTCCAATAGCCTGCCCATTAGGCTTTTAGAGATCAGTGTCTATGTAAGGGCCAACAAGTCTCTATGAAGGAAACTGCTTTGTTGCCCCCTGTTAATGTCACATTGGTCTAAACAGGGTAGCAGGGGTTAAGATTCTCTAATCGAACCCTGCACTTGTCTAATGTGGGATACATTGATAAATCTCCCCCAATATATTGTTACATTTCAGTTTCCATTTAACAGCATGCTTTTTTTAATTCTTCAAAGACATTTAGAAAGAATTTTGCTCTCCGACACTTCTGATACATATTTATTCCAAAATTAATATGCTGTTAATCTTCTGTTTTGTCATTGAAAGTAGAAACAGCAGTATAGACTTTTTAAGATCTTTTTAAGAACTTTCTTAGGTTCCTTTGATCTTTCATAGAAAAAAAATATATTTCTGCGGTTCCTGTGAACTTATTTTCAAAGTATTTTTAATATATTCTCAATTTGAAAGGGGATATTTTTTTATATTTGGCATCTGAAATACATAATGTCCACTTAGGGATTATCAAATGTGATTTATTTTTAGGACATGTACGGAACATATAATCATATAACTTTACACTTTCGTCAAACTCTGCATATACGACTTACAAATATAGTTCTTGCAATAAAGTAAAATAATGGGTTGGCTAAATTTATTCAAATACAGCTCTTGTGTATCATTACTAATGTATTCCCTACTGTACATAATAAGGATCTCTTAAGTCACTGTGGAGTACATTATTGCATACCTAATATACAGCAGCTTTTAAAAAGAACTTGGAAATGTCACTTGAGTTCTATAAATATGCAGCAACTAAAGGAAGAGACATGGGAAGTATGTAATCATCATTAAAAATTAAGAAAAGCTTATTTACTTCACAGCTGTTCATCAAAGATGATATTCCTCATTTTCAATTTTACAAAGTTCAACATTCTCTTAATAACTAGAATGTCCTGATACTGGAAAATCACAAGAATATTAGATAAAACCGCCTATCAAAGCATCAGTTTCCCTTATTTTCCACTCTCTGTTTCTTATGGAGGTTCACACAGTGTTACAGGTGCAGAGTAGACCAAATTTTTTTAGCAGTGTGAAATTCATTATGCATGCAGCATTATATTCTGAAGCTTTGGAGAAATACACAAACATGATTAAACCCCATAGTACAAAAATATTCAGGAAACTAAAAAAAAAGAAAGAACTAATTTATTTTTCTTGATTATGGCTATTGTTTTGAAGGGAAACCTGTAAGGACAATTTGAGGACTAAACCATCTACAGGTCCTTATGGACCAGTGGTTTGGTGCCCCAAAATTTGATTTTTGGATATTTGGTGGGAAAAAAAACATGTCACCTTGTCCCTCATTCCCTCGGTGTCTGTGTGTTCCAGGAAGTGAAGCGGGAGTTTTACAACCGGGCAAACACAGTAGTTACGAAGTATATGCAGTGATATTGTCATGTCAGCGTGGGCCTCCTCGAACTCACATCCTAATAAGTAGAAAAGTCTATTTTGTTTTTTATTTTTTAACATATAACATCTTCAAAAAGGTTCATTTGGGACTCTAAACCATACGTCCTGTAGTTGGTTTAGGGTTCCAAATGGACCTGACTGGTCTTCTTTAAGTTATATTTTATCATTTGTACCACTGGTAGACTTGACCATTCTATCCAGTACTGCATTATATTGTGCTTGTATGTTTGAAACTAACAGGCCTTTCACAAAGCCTAATAGGAAGACCATTGGCAGAACTATCAACCTTCCTGAACTTTCATGAGCACCATGTTAATTAAAATTTTACAATTGACCATGATATGTAAAAGGGTAAACAACTGGGATTTAGGTAACCACTAGAGATGAGCGAGTATACTCGTCCGAGCTTGATGCTCGTTCGAGTATTAAGGTACTCAAAACGGCTCGTTGCTTGGACGAGTATTTCCCCTGCTCGAGATCGAGCATTTAAGTTAAAAAACACAGTGAAGAATAGTGAAGAATAGAATAAAAACAGTGAACACAGGATCATTTAAGTGAAAAACACAGTGAAGAATAGATTACAGATGTTCGGCACATCTGCTTACTTGTCGGGAGATACACGCGGAATGGTGCAAACAAAATAGTATGTGAAGAACACAGTGAGCAGGACAGAGACATCGGGGAACAGGACAGAAACATCGGGGAACAGGACAGAGACACCGGGGAGCAGCACAGAGACACCGGGGAGCTGCAGCACGGAGACACCGGGGAGCAGCAGCACGGAGACACCAGGGCAGCAGCACGGAGACACCGGGGCAGCAGCATGGAGAGACACCAGGGCAGCAGCACGGAGAGACACCGGGGCAGCAGCACGGAGAGACATCGGGGCAGCAGCACAGAGAGACATCGGGGCAGCAGCACGGAGAGACATCGGGGCAGCAGCACAGAGAGAGATCGGGGAGCAGCGCAGAGAGATCGGGGAGACTTCAGTGGAAGAAGAGCAGCGCATCCCGGGGCAGCATATCTCCGACAAGTAAGCAGATGTGCAGAACATCTGTAATCTATTCTTCACTGTGTTTTTCACTGCGTTTTTCACTTAAATGATCCTGTGTTCACTATGTTCACTGTTTTTATTCTATTCTTCACTGTTCTTCACATCTGCTAACTTGTCGGGAGATAATATACACGCGGAACAGTGAAGAATAGATTGCAGATGTTTGCATACATCTACTAACTTATCAGAAGACATTCTTTTTCAATTAAATAACACATTTTATTCCCGAACCATGGTCCCTTTAAAAAATGCTCGAGTCTCCCATTGACTTCAATGGGGCTCGTTATTCGAGATGAGCACTCGAGCATCAGGAAAAGTTCGTCTCGAATAACGAGCACTCAAGCATTTCAGTGCTCGCTCATCTCTAGTAACCACTTATCATGGTTGTTGAACATTCACCATGTATGACATACACTGATTGGCCACGTATAAATAAATTTTAACAAGTATAAGACCCTAATTGGATTATCCTTATTATACAAATTTTGTTAAAATTTGCTGTTGGTCACCCAACAGGGCAGCAGGACTTGGGACTTCCTGTGACTTCCTGTGTCCTGCTGGCCTGCACTAGATGGAGAAGGCCATGTACTCAGAACTTTCTGCACTCCCCTCTGTAATTATCTCACATCAGTGAGTGACCCTATTAAAGTTTGCCTTAAGTAGTCAACTCCTTCAAGGATTTACTGCATATGTTTCTTGTCATAATCCTTTTTGTTTCAAATCTTTACAATAACGGAACAAATATTCACAATTCAATTGTTATTTTAATAATAATAATATGTCCATTATTATTACTATTTTGCTTCACTACAAGTTTGCTTTACTTTTTATAGTCGAGTTTCCGAAATAGTCACACATAGAGTTTGGTTTTCATTTATTTCTAGAAGAAAACATTTCCTGTATTTAATTATGCATTTGATTTTTAAAGGAAAATGCTAGCGTGTTCATTGAATGGTTTTGCATCTGTTCATCCACTGTAAAGAGACACAAAATGGAAAAACACAGCACACATGATTGATCAACTCGCTGCAGAACCTCACTTATTCTCAATGTGTTTTGTTTCTATGCTAATTCTGCAAGTTCTGTGCTGACTGCTGATTTGGTAATATTAACTTATCCTGCCTGTTCTAGGCAAGTAGAAGCTGATTACTTGCTAGAAGTAATGTACACCTCTTGGGCTAATATATTTAGCATAACCAATAAATTTAATTATAAATATCTATAAATTATTCATTTCCTAATATAATATGGTTATGAAATTAACAAAAACTTTACATTTATAGCATAAAACAAAAGGAAGACCAAATCATTAGCTTTACATTTTTGCTACACTGTCTTTTATCTCTATGTTACATTAAAGTAAGTCATTTTTATCCAATAATAATAATTGTTCCTTGTTGTTTTTGTAAATTTTATATAAACATTGATAAGTAACTATAAGGTTTTATTGGTGATGACTAGATAAGTGATGTAAAGTGGTTGTCCACTAATGCCAAAACTGGATAACAGGGTAAGTATAAGACCCTAATATGGTCACCTATATTATATTTATCTTGTTACATTTCTGGTTTGTACTCTGCTGTACTCTGATGATGATCTTCGGTGCACTCCTTAAAGGACATCTATGGCCCTCTGTATGTGTCAAAATTAGGTTAGAAAAAGACATCAGTCCTCTTTATGCATAAACAAATTGTGGACCCCCAGAGCAGGTATATAATCATGGTGTGCACAGTGAACACTCTAGAATTGACAATAGTTAATCTCTTTTCTGCAAATAGGAGGCAGACACATTTTATACAAAAAGTGTTGAAATTCTGAATTTGGTTTTTGGAAATATTTAGATTTTATCCAATTGTACTTGAAGAAGGGCTGATTAGCCCGAAACGCGTCTACTATGGAATAAAGCATTTTAACCCTCTTGAAGACCCTTGTCCGAATAGCGCCGTTCCAGCCCTCTTTTGGTTTTCTAAACCACCCCTTCTGTCTACCCGATATTTCTAGGGGAGCTGTGATTGGTTGCCATGGGCAACTGGAAATATTCTGACTTTCAGACACTTGATAAATCTGCCCCAATGTTTGAACAGATGTTATTTTGCTTACAGATGCATGGAAAAATGTCAATTATGACTCAACAGCAGTTGTGAAGGATTAAAGGGGTTTTCCCACGAACACAAGGCCCCTAACCACAGGATAAGCAGATGGCCACATATGATCGTTCTGCTCCATTAATTTCTATGGACTGATGGAAATTGCCGAGCGCCCTGTGGATAGGGCCTAACTTCTGTTCTTTAAGCGTCAATCTCATTTTTAGATGTTGATTGAAATATAGTATAGAAAAAAAGATATATCCACCTATCAATCTACTGCATATTAGATACTATCTTTTAAGTACTGTTTTGTTTTTGAACCGTCATTTCAGATACATTTTAATATTGTATGTGTATGTGGGGGGTACTAGGAACATTTTTCTAACATACATCATTAAGAAATTCTTCAGAAACAGTCTGCTAAATTTTCCATGGTTACTTCTCGTAGGTCAATGTAGATTGGTCTAGCAGATTGATGATGAGTCTCTCTTCTCTCCTCTCCTACTTGTTTATACAGCTCTGAGCAGTAAGTGTTAACATTTTCCGCTCTCTCCCTCTCTGGCTGTAGTAGTTTATCAGAATTATTTTCAAACATCAAGCTGGAAGTGAAAGGGTTAATCCTTAGTTCTCAGAGCTGTTGAAACACACATTAGATTAGGTGTCAGCTTATAGTCAGTCTTAATAGACACACACTGTACAGGCTGGAATGAAAATCCCTGTGGCACCGAGATCTGGAGCTTCATATTTTACAAACTAAGTAGAATATCTTGATAAAGTATATTACAAAAATGTTTAAAATACTCTTCCCCACAATTCTTCCATTTACATTTTAAGCCAATATTTTATGCATTTGGCAAATTATCATTGCAGTATCCTTCTTTCATACAAAAATACAATATGTGACTCCTTTCGAACCTTAAAGAGAACCCGTCATGCAAAATAACCCTCCTAAACTAAATATATTTTCATAAACTGCAATTAGAGAGCATTGCCTCTATCCCTTCATTGTCCCTCTACATGCCTGTGAACCTAAGCAATGAAGTCCTAAAGCTGTATGCAAATGACCTGTGAAATGTCCAATGAAGCATTAGCATATTCAAGCTGTCCACCTTATTCATGAGTGGGAGGCACAGCCACACCCCCAGTGCATGACTGACAGCCTGTATAATGGTGTGAGGCTGTATAATGATGTGCTTCCTGGTGACCACGCCCCCTGCAGCCTGTGTGTGCATGTGTGTGTGTTTAGGAGAGATACAGCAGCTCCAGGCAGCCATGTTACAGCAGAACATGTCAGATTCATGTGTAGCTGATGTCTGTGTATCACACATGTGTATTAGGAGGATGCAGTATGTCAGCAGATGCAGCACACACACTAGCCATGCTTTACTATACATTACACACAGACATGAGCAGGGGGAGGAGAGGGGAGGGGTAACAGGGGTGACATCACTCATATACATAATTAACAAACAATGATTTTATAATGAATAATGTATGAAATTACTAGATAAAGGCTGGGATGGGATCCTTGTGAGCTGCTCCAACAAGTAGTAGTGACAGGACAAGTGACACAAACCTGATGACAGGTGTCCTTTAAGATAATTTTGGTTCTTGTGTCCATTACAAATCTTAGAGTATCATTTACTACCATGGAATCTAACCTTAGCTATTCTAACATCTTTCCTAGTGCTGAAGGATCCATAGTCATGGTATCATAGTACATAGGGTTGAAAAATGTGTTGTCCATCAAGTCTAACATACAAATCATACAATGTTGATGCAGAGGAAAGCAAAAAAACATATACAATATATATATATATATATATATATATATATTGGAAATTAATTCCTCTCAATGCACCTAATCTAACAGAAAATAGGTCAGATCATGCCTGATACCAAAATGCACCCATTTCTAATTAATAATAGTAATAATAATAATAATAATAATATCACTCTTCTTTACTGCTCTGCAAAGTTCTGGTTGGAATAGAGCATAACCTAACCTCAATTGAGACCCAGAATATTCCTAGATATTGACTAAGGTGACCCTCATCTGCTCTTTGTCTCCTTTCTGGGCCTACTATTTACAATATGTTCCATAAAGTGCAACATGTAAATCATACAACGTTGATCCAAAGGGAAGAAAAAAAACATATACAATATAAAAACTGAAAATTCAATCCTCTCAATGCGCCTCTCAAAGATTCTCAATTGCTCTAATCTAACAGGGAGTAGGTTTTTCAGATCATGCCTGATACCAAAATGCCCCCATTTCTCATTATTATTATCACTCTTCCTTAACCGCTCTGCAAAGTTCTGGTTGTGGTGGAACATAAACTAACCTCAATTGAGACCCATAATAGTCCAGGATATTGACTAAGGTGACCCCAATCTGAGCTTAGTCTCCTTTCTGGGCCTACTGTTTACACTTATAGGAAATCCACAATTTCCAGGCACAATACACTCTACATTTGTTTTGCTTGTTGTTTTATAAATTCACATCTAAAACCTGGTGACCACTCTGGTAGTAGTAGTCTTGTGTATGTACATGAGGAGTAACACTGTTTCTGGGCTATATGTGTAGTTGTCTCTGAGCTGCCGACTCACTTCTCTTCCTGCATAGAACGTCTATGTAATCAGTCATCTCAATTTTCTTCAATCTACAGACATTATTGCATTCACTTGTACTTTTGAAGTTAAAAGAGGTTTTCCAGGAATTCTCAGAAAATCCCTCGGGGATGGGGTGAGGGTTCCCATCATCCCAAAGGCTGCAACTTTATTTCTTTTTTAAAACATTCTAGTTCAATGTGCCATAGGGTTTTTCAAGACTGATAAAATGAAAGATTCTTATCAATTCACTTTATTTCCCTGTTTGCTCTTTATCTAGAGTTGATCTGCATTATGATTATCTCACAGCATTTGGTAAAGTGACAAAACATATTTGTTAAATATGTCTTTCTCCAACACTGTATATTTTATTTCTTCAAATAAACTGAGCATCCATTAAGCATTGCAAGACATTCGGGGGAGGCTTATTACATCTGCAGCCTACATATGTACATATTGTGTTATTCATTTTGTATTTTTACAGAATGTCCCTGCTTTTATCTTTTAACTAATATCGAAAAATATTCAGCTTATTTCGGTAAAAGTTTCACCAACATACTGTATGTAGAATCATATTCAAGCCCTGTAAACATATAAAGTTTAGCACATGTAATTACTTGTATATGTAAATCCAAAGGTAAACTAAAACAAGATAAAACAAGAATACTGTCAAGTGATTATAGAGAGTTAACATATAAACTGAGAATATGGAAAATACAATTGTGTGGGAAACCAAACATCATCAATAAGCAATACTTCTGTGCCAAAATTGAACCAAAATGTAGGTATTTTATAAGCAGTTTTGGAGTTTAACAAAGAATTCCTTTTTTTTCTGTTTCCTAGTAAATCCTTCAATAATGTGCAAGTGAGTTTGTTGAATTACAATTGGGCCCAAGAGCTTAAAGTTAAGAACTTATAAGACTGGATAGGATACGTGATCCTAGCAATGCTCATTCCCAATAACATGCTTGTGTAATTGTGGTGCCTAATAGGCCCTTAAATTGGGCTCTTGGGCCCTAATGTAAATTCTATAATAGGACATCTCTACTACTTTGTTTGATCTATACTCATTTCTTGTTTTGGGACATTATGATCTCTGAGGGACCATGTCCCAAGTGAAAGTGCTACCTTTAGAGCTTATACAGCTACACCAATGTACAGACACAATTTTGTCAATGTGTAAGTATTAATTTACTTAAGGTCGCCTCAAAATATTTTTATTTTACGTAACTATTGCCCTCTTTTTTATTTTCGGGGTGGTTCCAAAGCTTTTCAGTCCCCTTTTTTCCTCGGTTTCAAGATTCTAAGACTGCTAATGTGCATTGGTACCTTAACCACTCACCCTGCAAATTTATTGTCCATATGAGAGCAATTGAAATATCCGATTCTGCCAAAGCACTTAGAGGCGATGTTTCAATGGAGGCATTTAAATCCAGGCAATACTGTAGAATTACAGCATAAGCATAAAAAGTGAAAGTCAGAAATACAGAGAATACAAGAAAAGTGTTGTTTTTTCAACAATTTTACCACATTTGGATTTTTTTTCCAGCTTCCTAGTACACAGCATGGAATATTAGATTAGATCTTTATATTAGATAAAGAATGTATGGATTTCTGAAGGTGGGAAGGAAAACATGGAACCACAAAAACGAAAAAAAGGGCCAAAGTCTCACTTTTGTTGCTTTAGTCGATTTGCACAACATTTGCAATTTTCTTTTAACTTTAAGCCAACTCATTCCACTTTTCAATTAGACTTATTCCTGAGTAATCAAGTAAATCGAGGTGTTTTAGATAGATTTATGAAGTGTGAAACCACATCAGATCCATAAGGATACACAATTTTGTTGTACAAGTCTTAAAAGTATCTAAATGTCTCTAAAACCTGTGACATAAACATTTTTCTTAAATTACAACATCATTCTGTTGTACTCTACAGATAAAGATAAAACCACCTAAATGCAGCTTGATACCTGCTAAATAAACTTCTCAATAGATCATATGAAATGTAGAATTGAGAAACACACCAAGCATTGATTAGTCAGTTATAATATTAATAAAGTGACCTATGATTTTACATATTCCAACTAATCATAGCTAGGTGTGTCCCCATCCTTGGCATCTCTACTAAATAAGTTGTGGAGAAGGAAAGTAGAAAAAATGTATGGAGCAATGTTTGAAAGGTGACCTGTTTTTCAGAGGTGAAATCCCATGAAGCTCTTGTGCCGAATCCATTTCTGTGGAGGAATGAGAAGTTTGGTTACCTCGTGTCGAGATACAGTTCAAAGGTTTTACCCTCATCTATGAAGTATTTTGGTGTAGACTTTTGAAATCATTCCAAGAAATATTTCAATTGAACAAAGAGGTACAAGAGTTGTATGTACGGTGTACACACGTATTGAATCTTTTTGTTGTAAACATGCCTATGAATTTGCCCAAAATCATTTTCCCTAGGCTGTAATTGTAGCCTTGATCTGGCCACATAAGAGGGCTCACTTTCTCTACCCTGCTGGGTGCTACAATCAGGTTGCAACCCCGGTGAGCACACAGTCGTGTACAAGGGACATTGGATGCAAAAATGACAACATAAACTATAAGGTCTCTTTCTTTTGTCAATCTTCTATATTTCTATTTAGTTTGATCTTAGACTTTGGTCTGTACAATATCCCATAGCTAAAGTCTCTCTCTGAAAGCCTCTTCCATTTCTTAGGACTACCAGTTTCCATAAATCTTAGAACACTACTTGTCTGCATATGGTATTGTCAGTAAATGGCCGCTATTGAACTCACTTCACGTTATGGAGAAGGCAATCATTTCATATTTTGCCAGTTTGTTGGATGAAAACATGGAGCTAAAATGAATTTTCTTTGTTTTATGATTTGTTTTCCCTTTTTTCTTTTTTGTGTTTGCAAAGTAGTGAAATCACTAGCGACATAATACCAGGACATAAAGCATTTTTACTATTACTAGAGGGTACAATAGATTGGCAGTCACACAAGTTGCATGGAGAAATTAACTGGCACATTGCTTAATGCTATAAGAAAATATTTTTTTTTTACTCAATTAATCTAAAACACAATATGGAAATCCGGCACTAAATCGTTACTCACAACATGGCAGTCCTATTTTCTTGGCTCCAATATTCATGGTTAAAATAAATTAAGAAATTATTCATAGCATGTGGGATCGAAGGAAGAGCGAATAGCAGGTTTAACAGAACGTTTCTGCTTAATGCTTGCGGCCTGGTTATTTTTTAAAAAGCATTTTTGATTATACAGTAGTATATTATGTTTGCATGACCTTCAAAGATATGCTCGGCTACTCCATAGAGCAATTATTAATTTATGTTTTTCTCAGAGGGATTAAGTGCAATTGAACAATTTTTTTTTATACTTCTCAGTTTCCATTTGCTTGCGACCTACAAAGTGATGTTTAATAAATGATTCAGGCTGTGGATGATATTATCTAAACAAGCTTATGTCGGCATATTATTATTTAAGATAAAAACCGTAAAATATACTCTGGCTTAGTCATGGAACACATCAAATATATGCATATGCTGGTTAGAAATAAAGCTTGCATAAATATATTCAAACAATGCAAGCTCAGGAGAACAAAAAAAAAATTAAGTAAAGGGTAAAAGTCAATGAACAGTACAATTTTATCCTTGTTAATGCCGTTTTCACACAGCGGTATTCTGCATTAGCGTTTGGAAGTCGAAACCAGGAATGGATCCAAAACACAAGTGATCTACAAATCTTTCATTATAATTTTTCTCAATAGGATTCACTTTTTGTTTTGGCTTCCAAATACTGCTGTGTAAAAATGGTCAAATGAATAAACCAATTTAAAATAGCAGGTTTGGAAGTAGAAAATATGTTTTGTTATTTTCATTTTTTTCCCTAAATAGTGAAACTCTTCATTTTTATACCAAAGTATTCTACTCAATATTTTGCATCAGAAATATCATTGGAGGACCTACAGAGAAAAGCACTGATTTTTGCTTACAAAAAATGCTTTAAAGTACTTCCATTAGAAAGTGTCTATAATCGTGGGCTATATCTCATGTTGTGGCTAACCTCATTCAAGCAAATGGAGCATAGATACAATTTTGGGCAACTCAGCAAGAGAGTTGACCTCTTGTTCTGATTCCAACCACTTCCTTAAAAGTTTTTTTTTTTTGCCACAGATGCATAGACCTCCCTAGAAATCACATTTTTCCCAACATTTGATTAATTGGCATAATACTGAAGTCCCGTAGACATGGAATTGCACCCATTAGTATAAATAGCAGTGGTAATAAAGGTGGTAAAAAAACCCTTCTTTCCCACAAATCCCCGTAAACTTCAGCTTCATGGTGAATCGAATTTTTCCTGAATTTCTAACCGAAGTTAGAATCGTTAGAATCGATTCGCCCATCTCTAGTGTTAATATATAATAGAGACATTAGGCGAAGATCGAATGTCTAATGTATTAGTCTATTTTCACAAAAAAAAAACTATCACAAAATAAAAGGCAATTAAGATAGAAATTGTGTTCTTAGATAGTTCTGGATAGAAGAGGGTTAAAATGTAAATATTGGTTGATATTATCCTTTATCCAAATGTAGTAACATAAAAAATGAATATTCCATTATCTGTGAGGAGCAGCAGCTCCTGTGTCCACCATTCTCAGAATTCTCCCTGTAGCCTGATGGCTAAGAATCTGGAGGGGGCTACACTTCAGGGGGATATATCTCTGGCTCTGTGACACCTAGAGCTTCACTTCTTATTTTTTGTGATAGAAGAGAGTCTCCTCTTTTAGTGTCAGGAAAATGGAGATATTAACTGTTAAAATGCAGTCGGGACTGATTTTTATATATATAAAATAGCACCAGATATTCTCACTTTAAACCTGAATATCTCAGGATCCATGACACCTAGAAACACAATTCATTTAAAAGGAGAGATTCTCCTCTTTTAGGCCCAGGCAAATGCCCACTTTGCCTACCCATATCACCGGCCTTGACCCTAAATACATTGGTCCATGTCAAAGTTGAGACTAACAAGAATTGTTCCAACATAACCTGGATTTCATTGGCAAGTCTCAAGACAATGATGGGGTATCCAAAGGGCAAACAGGCTAAAAATGGATAAAAGGACTGCTGGAAAGGCATCTTATTCAGCCCAAAAATTCTTTGAAGAAGATCCGGCTGTGAGTAAGCTCATTATTGCTTTATGACAAAATAGGAACAGGAGTGATTAAAATGGAACATTCACACACAGAACTGGATCCTGTTATCAGTTTCCTTCAGCTTGAAGAATGAGGGTAACTGATGCCAAAACTGATACCACTATTTTCTGTGGGACCTGTCTTGGCATCTATGGCATCATTTTTGTGTCATATATCACCAGAAACCATCAAGAAACAATACATGTAACTTTTTTATACCAGCTATACTTTCTATGGCTGGCACACTAGAAGGATGTTGGTTTTGACTGGTGAAAGCATGAAACTGCTGCTTGGACTCAATAATTCTATGTAAATGCACTCTAACTGTATGTATACCTACAAAATAACACCAACATACTCTCGTAATGAAAGCTTCATTGTAATAGGTCTAAAGACATAAGGCACACAATACATTTACACAAGTACATTAAGGGTAGATAATGGGTCTTTCATGCACAAACCAGCTCTGAGAGAAGCCTCTTAACTAATAACTTTTTCATACGACACTATACGGAGCTGTGTGTAGTGTCATTTTTTGCGAGATGAGATGTCATTTTCAATGCTACCATTTTAAGGAACGTACAGCCTTTTTATCACTTTTTATTAATTTTTTTTATATTTTACAAATGCGACTTTGGGCGTTTTTTATATTTTTGCTATTTTTTAGACTCCCTGGGGTACTTTAATCCTAAGTTGCCTGATTAAGCCTACCATATAAAGCCAGTATATGGAGATTTTTCACATCAGCTACTATAATGATGCAAATCGTACAATGTAATAGATGGTGTAAAACAAGGCAGCCTTGGGTCTTTGCATGACCCAAGGATGTCATGGTAACAGCTTTGCTGACGGCGATCAAATTTTTAACTCTGCGAGTAATGCTAGTTCTGATCGTGGGTGTTACCGATGGGTGTTTGCTGCAATATGCAGCAAACGCTTACCTTATAAGGAGAGGGCTCCGCCCGTGATCCCTTTCCATGCACCCACAGCCAATGTCACATGTAGGTAAGGGGTTAAATAGAGCTGGACTACTCTCTAAGATGCATGTGAAAATGAGCTATATGCTGTCTACTTTTTATCCACTGCACTAAAAGCAATCATGTTTAATGGATCAGTACCTGAAGCTATTATTTTAGCTCACTATGCAACTGAACTGTAAAAAAAGAATTTCCTTGTTAGAACTGGTTTCCAAGTATAACTTATAGACAACTGGTCAGGATTTGTCTCCAAGGAGCCTTACACCTTCAGTTTTTTAAATATCATTTAATAATAATAATAATAGGTACTACTATTATTAAGTGTATAAGATTATTTTAATATACTCCTTGTCAAACTTTCCTGTTTTTTATAGCTTTCGATAAATTCAAAGTTCCTTCAATCAAGAGATGATCAATATACAAGAAATAGATAGCTCAACTTTTTCCTTTTCATGTTTTCAATTTTTTTGCTTCACACTTGAGCCAATGAAATCTCCTCTTTGATATAGATCAGCTAATTTAATTTTGAATCTCTTTATCTGAGCTTTAAAGTTTTCCGATGCAGAGAGTGACACGACTAAAGGGCTCGTCTGACTCATACCTGGCTCAGACTTCTTTATTACAAAAATAGATGTATTAAAATGGTTCATGAAAGTAAAGATATTACTCACATTAGGCAAAGAGCATGGAATTCTGCAAGAGGTGCTCTTGGTATTACAATGTTGCAATTAATTTTACTCTTTCCAAAAAATGTAGAGTGTGGCACTTTTGCCATGTGATATCATTCTGTAACAAGAATAAAATTCAACTTTGCCACAGATATATCATGATGCCTTTATGTAAAGCAACCTATGGTGTACACTTAGATAATGATACAACAAGGAAGCAAACACAACTATGTTTTTTTTAAAAGCTTTCTTTTATAATATGTTGCCAAGTAATATAAATTGTCTGGAGGTTGAAAAACATGGCTGCCATCTTCCAGAAACAGCGTTGCACCTGATCATCGGTTGTAATACTTCCGCAATCCATGTGACACTGTTTTTGGAAGAAAAAAGCCATGCTTTTCAATCTCCAAACATGCCCTTTAAGAAGCACCTGTACCATATAAAATAAAGGTATGCATTCTAATTTAGGGCTAAATGAAATTAAAACTAAGTCTTATCTGGTATCTAGCATCTAGAAATATTGTTTTAAATTTTATATATGGCAAGAAACCACTTACACTACTGTTTATGCCCATTGAGGTATATTGTGGGCTATGTTTCAAGATTGGCACACAAAAAGTACATGGAATTGAAATTTATGCCAGGGCAGATTGGTGTTGATTTCAGATTTTTTGTTTCAGGTTATTGTAAATTTGACAGGCCAAGGCGTCATGCCCCTGGCCTGCCTTGTTCCCTACCAAGTGTTACGGTCACACAGACAACAGAACTAAAAGTCTCTATGGGAATAGTCAGGAGGGAGGAGTCTGTGGACACGTGGAACCTCTGGACCAGCCAAGATACAGGGTATGCAGGAAACAGTCCAAGCCTTGGATGACAGCAGGAACACGGAGGAAACTGGTGACACTGGCACGGATTGAAGACACCGCTGGACTGGAACCCTGGAAGGCACAGCAGGAAGCATATGGGAACGCTGGAGGCAGGAGACACTGAGGTGTTTGGAAATGCTGGAAGACAGGACACACTAGGAGCGTATGGGAACAATGGAGACAGGAGACACGGAGGCGTCTGGAAATGCTAGAAGACAGGAGCATCTGAAACACCTCAAATGGGCATTCATCAGGAACCGCTGTGGGAAGCAAGGTGTGGAAACCTTGCAAGTTCCGTTAGAATGCTGAAGATCCGGCCAGGAAGGAAGGGAGGTGCTGGATTATAAGGGCTGAGCCGGATTATCTAGCGCCAATCAGGAGGACGCTGGCCCTTTAAGGCTGGGAGAGAGGGTGCGCACGCACCCCAGCAGCAGGAGCTGGCAGCCTCGACAGATGCGGCCTAGTTGGGAAGCAGGCTTGTGGAGAGGTAAGTCTGGGCCGGAAACGCAGCGCCACGCCGTGGGGCACGGGGACAAGGATCACGGGGGCATCCGTGACACCAAGCCATATTCACTTTTTTAAAAAGGCAGAAAAGTCACAATTTACAGGCCCTCTTCATGCCTTGTATGCTAAAAAATTGTGTGCAGTTTCTATTGGTGTGCATGTGCAAGAAATGTGCAGGAAACTAGAAAACAAGCTGTGAGAAATGTTCCCAATATGAAGAGAACATGGGGATAAGATTGAACTATGTAAATAAACATATGTCCTAAAAGTGGACAAAATAAAAGTAAAAGTTAAGCTTTTACAGAGTTAAAAAAGTATTCGAAATTAAAGAATAACAAAATTAATGAAATTGACATCACAGTATATGAAAATGCTTCTACAATATTCCCAAAATCTTTTTTTTGTTTTGCAATCCCCCCCACGCTAAAAATTGGTATGAAATATGATGAAATGTATCTAGTCCAAAGACGGCTACACAGATGGAAATAGTATTGTGACAGAGCATGCTAACAAAGGGAAAAATATACATTTTCATTTTTGAATCATGAAAAATGTTTTATATTGTAAACATGATGGTACCTAAATCGAACTGAGATATAAAATTAAATTAAATAGAACAAAATTCAACATTATTGAGGTAAATAAATTCCCACATTTTAAGTGTGGGGTAATGGGGGTAATGTATCAACCTGTCTAAGAGTGTATTCACACGAAAGTTTGGGGGGCGTATATGTCTGGCCGGATATCCATCCCCCATATGCTATGGGGCTTGGGCCCAGTGTGGGAAGCACAACGAGTGCTCGCGTAGCATGCCGTGGCCGCTAAAAAAATAGGCTCTGTTTTCCATGGAGTGGGGAGGGTGAGATGTGCTCATTCCTCCTCCTCTGTAGCGCGTCTGCCTTGTGCGTTTGGGTGAATGCACTGTAAAACTGTACTAATTTGCCATTTAGTGGAATATGCCATCCAGTTCTAGGCTCCAGTCCATACCAAGGATGCCCTGGAGCTGGAGAGGGTACAACAGAGAGCCACAAAAATGATAAAGGGTATGGGGGGGTCTCAATTATGAGGCTAAAACTAAAACAAACAGATTTATTTAGTCTTGAAAAGAGACAACTAAGATAGGTCTGACAGTATGTTTTGTTTAGTTTATGTTATTGTTGATCTGGTATGTTTGTAATGATCATTATTCTATATTTATGAAAACAAAATGAAGTTGAAAGCCATCTTATTGTATTTGACCAAGCATATTGCATTATATGTATATATGTATGCTTTTTGGCTTCAATAAAGATAGTTTAAAAAAAGAAAAAATACAACTAAGAGGGGACATGATTAATTTGTATAAATATATGAATGGTCCTTACAAAAAACATGGTGGAAAGTTGTTTCAGGTTAAATCAAATCAAAAGACAAGGGGGCGCTGTCTGCATCTACAGAAAACAAGGTTTAATCACCAGAGGCGACAGGGCTTTTTTACTATGAGAACTGTCATTCTGTGAAATTGCTGAGCTTAGGCATTGGAAACAATAGGGACAGCAGAGAGCTTCATGAAGGACCTAGATGCCTTTTTACATCTGAATAACATTGACGGTTAATACCGTATGTACTTGCGAATAAGCTGAGTTTTGCAGAACAAAAAAATGTACTGAAAAACTTTGCCTCGACTTATACATGAGTCAATAATAAAAAAAAAAATGTAATACTCACCCTCTGGCGCCCCGTTGCTCGGTGCGGCTCTCGATTCTCGGTGCAGCACGTTGCGGCTCCTCTTCTATCTCGGCACGTCTCCACTTCTTCCTTCTCTATTCTGTATTAGCCAGCAGAGTCGCGTCCATGCAATCTGCCAGGTCGCGCATACTATGAGGCGACGGTGTCGGCTCTGATGAAGTCATACATATGCCATCACATGGATGCGTCTCTGCTGGCATAAAGCAGAAGAGGTGCCGTGGGAAGAAAGAAGATGAGCACCGGAGACTGGAGCATTGGGGAGCTGCGCTGGGCATCAGGACCGCCTGAAGGTGAGTATCTAAGTTTTTTTATGTGCAAACTCTGGGCTTGCTGGATGTATACTACTTGAGGCTGGATGGCTGTATACTACTTTGGGCTGGCTGCATACTACTTGGGGCTGGTTGTATACTACTTTGGGCTGGCTGCATACTACTTGGGCTGGCTGTATACTACTTGGGGCTGGCTGGCTGTATACTACATGGGGGATGGCTGGCTGTATAACCTATGGGGGCTGGCTGGCCTTATGCCTCAGGGGGGCTGGCTGGATGTATACTACATGGGGGCTGGCAGGCTGTGTGCTACATTGGGGATGTCTGGCTGTATACTACATGGGAGCTGGCTGTAGACTACATGGGGGATGGCTGGCTATATACTACTGGGGGCAGACAGGCTATACACTACAGGGGGTTGGTTACTTTATACTACATGGGGCTGCTGGATATATACTTGGAGGCTGTGACCAATGTATTTCCCAACCTTGGCTTATACTTGAGTCAATAGGTGGTAAAATTAGTGGTCTCGGCTTAACTCGGGTCGACTTATACTCAAGTATATTAGTATTATTAGTAATAATAATAATTCCTTTATTTATATGACCCACACAGATTATGCTTTGCCGCAGAGAGCTTGCCAAATCATTCTGGTTATGTTATATAGAATTGTTTCAATTAAATCCCTTCCTCATCGAATCCCTTCCCTTCCTTGGTTGAATTTGACGGACATGTTTCCATCAATCATAGAAATTATGTAACTATAACTTTGTCATAAATACCTAAGATTGCAATACCCCTTTAATACTTTCTATAACTAGCAGTAAGAATACTTTGATAATGTTGGAATAAAAGAAAGTTTCATGAGTCTTAACTTTGTTTTTCTTTTTTTTCTTTTATAAAAAAAGTTGTTTATCTTAGAATTCTTTTATCCTTTAATTTCAGTTAAAAGTAATAAAAGGTTGTATTGGTCACTGACAGAATGTTCTTACTTTGTTTGTATTTCTGGTTGAACTATAGAGAAACATTATCCCTTAACCTACATTACAGCAAATTTGAGACCTTTCGCATTTAGCTTTACAAGCCTTTTTTTTTCTTCTCGTTATTTGAAATTAAAATCAAAGTATTCATGAATTTTCATCTACTGCTTGGTAGGTTCAACATACTTTATTATATGAAAAGTTAATAAGTAATTAATTCATTTTGTACTTTTAAAGCCTCCGGATAAAATAGAGAGAGAATGATTACCATGCACTGCATTAAAAATGCGAATCTGTTTAATTGAAAACTCCAAAGTAGAGCAATATATATTTATATATATATACAGGCAGTCCCCGGGTTACATACAAGATAGGGTCTGTAGGTTTGTTCTTAAATTGAATTTGTATGTAAGTCAGAACTGTATATTTTATCAATGTAATCCCAGACAGAACTTTTTTGGTCTCTGTGACAATTAGAATCAATATTAACACTAAAGCTTCATTACAGGCACCATTGATAACTGTTACAGCTGATCATTGTAGCCTGGGACTAAAGTACAATAAATTACCAATATCCAGAGGTCCGTTTGTAACTAGGGGTCGTATGTAAGTCGAGTGTTCTTAAATAGGTGACCGCATATATATTTATATATGTGTGTGCTAAAATAATAAATAGTCCTTATTCTAACAATTCTGTAGATATGCCCCTCATTAATCCTAATTATGATGGTATCTCCTTTGATTCAAGGACTCTACTGAGTTTAGTACTAACACAGCAAAAATATATTTTTTTCATATGGGATTCATCAAGTAAATTGTAACTTGAGAAAAAGCTTTCTCTGTTACTGCTTAATTTAATTTATAATCACTCATTAATTGTCTCTTTGATCCTAATAAAGAAGGTTATTAACATATAATTACTCATTTGCTGTATTTTTCTGATAAACCCAGTATCATCTATATTATGGGTACCATATCTTTGATACTGTATAATAGGGATGTTACACTCATGCTTTAATGAGGGCAGAGAAAGAGCCATTAAAAAATGTAAAGCTTACTCACCTCTCCTTGCACCCCTGTTTCTGGCACGTGCGACTCAGTCCAGTTGTCGACATTCCAAAGCATGGCAATGGCGATGGCATGGCATCATGCAGAGTGTTTGGGCTAACTAACTGCCAAGGACTATGAATGGCTGCGGTTTTGATCTTTCCCGAAGATGCTACTGTTGAGCAGGATGTTGATGGGACAGAACAGGTGGTACTGAGCAGAGTGTGATTGGCTCTTCTGGCTGATACTGATAAGATAAAAGTGTGAATGCACCCTAATTCATCAGATGGACAGATTTCTGTAATATCGCCACTGTGCATTAAATAATAATAACAAATAAAATAAGAATAAATTAAACATTTTAAGTTGCATTAAACAAAGTATGATGAAAGGGAGTTCAAGTGATCACCCCCTCAAATTACAATTCCCATAAATTGTTTCCCATTCCCATTAATAAAGTGACTGCAAATACTTGGTAAATTTTATAGGCAGGTTCTGGGAAACATAACTGGTCCATAGTTCTCAAAGACACAAGGGGAAAGTGATTTTGAACAAAATAGTTGATTTCTATTGTGGTTAAGAATTTAAACATGCTTAGTTCATATCTTTGACAAATAAGAAATTGAACTGCATGGGCAGTTTATTTCTAGACCGGGCACCAATGGATACATATAAATGACATTACAATGGAATAGCTAGTGATATACAAATTTATCTTTCATGTTTTACAGTAAAGGTCAGTTGATCAACTAGAGTTCACTGGGCCCCGGGGGAAAATTCCTAATGGGGACCCCCTCCACTCTAGATGTGACCAGCGCCATTACTACTACTATCCAATAATTAAATACAGATGTGCATTTTTATTGTGTGAGGGCGGCAGGTGTAATATGCTAGCATGTTACACATCTTTTACAGGAGTATGGAGGGGTCTCAATAAAAAGTGATCAAATGGTCATACAGCAAAGAAAACAGGAATTTGTCTGGACACCGCCTCAAATCCTAAATTAACAGTAGTGTTCACTCCCGCATATAACCCCCTCAGTTGGCTTGTGTCCATTTGGATTTGAGACATTTGCAACAAAAAGTCTTAAAAAGAAGCCAAAATTTGTGCCTGCCAGGACAGGCAAAACTGAAAATGTATCACAAGTAAAATAAACATGATCAAACATAAGGCGCAAAAAAGAGCTGCCAAATGTCTCAAAAATTCGCCACAGAGAGACCAAACTATGATACATGTCCCCCACTGACACATATTTGTACATATGACATATGCTGTACTACAGATACATGACACAGGGGCAAGTATTTCACACACAAATATGGTTACACACCTCTTTAGATGACAGTATTTTGAATCCACAGCTTCCATCTTCTGGATTTCCTGCACTGATACTTAGACCTGACAGCTGCCTGGTCTCACTCCACACTGCAGGGAGCAGGGTTACAGAAACTTTTCCTCCATTAGGGCCTTCATTGCTCCCAGGAACAGCATGAACCTACAGGCAGCTCCAGTGGCTGGGGCTGGGGGCGGGGGCTTCTGTGTTGTGTACAGGTAAGATGCTTTGTGCACAGCAGTAAGGTGCAAGTGTCAGACAGAGGGGCCCACGGCTGCCACAGCTCATCCACGTGTGTGCTGCACTTCACTTTCATCTGTGCAAGTGCAGCACATGGTGGAGCCGTGGGCTCTTCTCCACTAAGGGGCCCGGTCCCAGCCGCACCCTCTGCGACTGGCAGAGGTGTCAAACTCAAGTTAACTTACAGACATATTAGCCCTATTAAGGACTGTTGGAAACAAAAAGATTTTCTCAACTATTTATTGATTATCCTTGTCCCCGAAATCTTACACGCAACCAAACCAATTTCATTAACATTTGGATCATGGGGAAGAGCCTAGGTGATATCTAATGACACTTATTATACATAAATTACACAACGCTTTTTATGTAAAAAGTAGCAATAATTAACACTAAAAAAACACTAAAAATATTATGTGTAAATTCTAAATGTGACACACCAGAACCAGTATGTGAGGACGTGGGAGAACAGAGTTCTGCAGCACCACATTTCTCCCAAGTCCCCGACACTCCAACACGCCAAAAAATAGACACTCACTGTCCATGGTGATGAACAGGGAGACACCCATCAGGGGCAAAAGATGTGCATCGGCTGCAGTGACAGACGTAGCAGGTTCTGGAGGCCCCACATGGCCAATAAGGTGCCAACATGCCAAGCAGGGGAGCAGAGGGGATATGTCACTTTAGTGAGATGGACTTGCAAACCAGTCAGAAGCTGCAAGTAAATTCTAAGCGCCTAGCAAAGAAAGTGGCATGCAAATGACCCTGAGCATACAGGAGGTGGTTGCATCCATCATAATGGATTCCCTGAGTGCATTACAGACCAGTATAAACAATAGGAGAAGTAGAGCAGCGCATCACCTTTGGAGGACAACGAGTCAGGAGTTATGGCTAGAGTGAAGACCCTCATGGCAGACTGTGAATGATAAACAACCTAGAAAATAGGTCCAGACGAAGCAACATCTGTATGTTGGGTCTGCCTAAAAGAGTAATTGGGAATGCACTGTACTGGATGTCCATCAACACAGTGTAACGCTGCTGGGAATGGAGAATCTGGTGTTGTTAGCAAGAGTCCACTGAATAGAACTGAAACAGCAAAATCTCTGTATTATGCAGATAAAGAAATCATCATGAGGGCATACGGGAGGAGATAGGAACCTCTGGTTGAAAGGGTACTATGGTATTGCTCTTTTCTGACTACTCAGCAGAGCTCACCAGGAGACATTCAGTGGACTATGTACAGAATAGTGCTATTGAAAATGATGCACCCTGAAGGTTCCACTTGCACCTTTGCTGACCCAAAGTAAGTGGAAATGGCAGTAGAGGGGCTCCAAGCTTGGAGTGAAGCAGGAACACCAACTCCAATGCCCTGATTGCACATTGCCAGAGTAGTGAAAAGATTTCCATCAAGCGTTGTAAAGCACCCGACAATGATTACGATTGGAAATGAACCCCGTTGAACCAACAGGGGGTGAAGAAATACCAAGAGCTGTACATTGTTTCATCTGAACTTAGTAAATGCTGGTGGTAGACACTGACCTTTTTTTTTTCTTCTATTTGGTTTATTTTTGATCTTATGGTGTCATTGATTTTAATTTCATGGCCAAGTCATGGGGGCATATGATCAGAGCAAGCAACTGCAGCAATTGTTTTTATGGCCTGTACCTCTTTAAATCCTCCCCTCTTATACTTGCTGTTTGCAACTTAGGAGAAGGAATCAGGTAACACATTTTGCTAAATCAATCCTCAATAAATCAAAATACAGTTACCTTACGAGTGTGACTCATCTGTTATTAAGCCCATAGCCAAATGTGTCCAAGGACTTTCAGGAAATTGCCAAAAAACATGATTTTCTGAGAACAACTTTCATTGATAATCATGGGAGTAAAAATTAAGAGACCAGGGATGAATGGAATAGCAGGGCAGGTACTTACAGACTGACATACCGCAGCACTCGGCAATAAATAGAGATTAATGGAGCAGAACGATTATGTGCTGCCGTCTGCTCCATTACTCTGACGGAACGACAAGGGGTCCAACAGAGGTACGTGGGACCCCATTGGACCCCTCCATAACTTTTTGAGGCAGGGCTATATAAATTTGGCAATCAGTTAGGCCAATCTCACTAGGAGACAGATCTGCCATGTATGGGGGGGGGATTCCAACAGACACAGTAGCAATAGTGAGAGTTTTCCATAAATTTTACTGGACATTATATTTTGATCCTGAACGAATACAGACTGGGCAGCATATGTCTACCTGGACAAGGTACACCTCCTGAAGGTAACTCAGGAGCAATTAGAAATGTTGAATGCTGACATTCAAGGAGGAGGCAATTATTAAGGACTTAGGCTAAGCCAGGCCCAGACGATTATCAAGTTGAGGTTTACAAGGCACTGAAAGTGCAGGTCTCATACCCACTGGCGGCATATTACAATAAGTAACCCCGTTATTACCGCAGTCTAATATAGCATATATTGGCCTAAGCTACGGTTTGGCCCAGGCCTAACAAAGACTTACCTCAATCAGAGCCATATAGGCTGATCTCATTGATAAACCAAGACTTCAAACTGATAGCAAAATCGCTAGCCAATCTCCTATGCCATATAATGCTTTCACTAAAGCAGCTTCAAGTTGGCTTCACAAAAGGCACATCAGTGGTCACCAAATTGAGGCTTGTACTGGCAGTCTTGGATTGACCTATAGGCAATATTTGTAGTTATAAGGTAGCCTTCTATATTTGCTCATATTCTATGTATCAATAACTGGTGCTGTATTTAAAAGCTAAATAAGTTATATGCTGCATAACTTGTGGGGTAAGTGGCAGGGCACATTTGTCCCACATACCATACATGTTTTTAATACAACCTAAGCTAATTTTACACTATATTTCTTAAATGGAACTAGTAGCAAATCTGTGAAGGTTTTAAAACAAAGGCAGTGGACTTTCAATATTCTGGCTCCTGGTCTCACATTGTCCTAAAAAGACCCATGTAATGTGCAATGATTAGTCAAACCCGACCTAGATAAGTACACCAACCAGGCACCACTGTCCTTTATGACACCATAGAGTATATAGAATAAAATATGTAGTTCAGATAAATGAGCAAACTATGTAATCCAGTAGACAAATGGACATGTATAAAGGTGACCCTTCAAGAAGAGGACTTTTTCCTCCATTAAACTGAGGAAGACCTAATATTCATATAGATGTCCAATAGACTAGTGATGAGAAAACCTGTTAGAGCTTGGGTTTGGCCAAGTTTTAATTAAAAAAAAAAACAGCTCGAGTCCGGATATCAACATGCCGATGGGGAGCCATCATGGAGCAATGATCATCCAAGCATCGGCTTAGCATAAACCTAAAAAGGAATCTGAAAATGCTACTCACTGAAGATGTTTCAAACTTCACACAACTTTTAAAGCTCAACTTACTATAGAAATAGAGCCAACATCCAAACACAGAGTTTATATTTTGGTGATCGGGACTGAAAGTAACAGTAATGTTAAAGGATATTCATGCAATATTCAGTATGCAGAAAAGCAACACAAATAACATTAAGAAAAAGATTAATATGCAGTCATTTTAACTTTATTCCCAATGTGCATACCAATTCAAGCGTTCTGGGATAGTAAGTTACGGAATATATTACATATATTTAGTTGGCATTGTAGAAAAGTGTCGGGAACCTGATGAACACTTGAAAGCATGAAGTGCACAGTGCACACAGTATGCATTGAATGTTTAATAGATGGAGCATAGTATTTGTCTCATTACTAAGCATTCAGCCGCTATAGTTCATTACTCGCTAAGGTTATATAATTCATCATTTATCACTCATATCACTGTAAGTCGTAGAAAAGTATCAGTTAATAAAATTTAAAAAAAGTTCTTTTACTTTACAGAGATGTGTGAATTGTCTTTCTAAAATGTCTAGTGATGTCAAGTGACTTCCCAGGAAAGTGTTTTATCTTTGTTACATGATTTGATTTCTGATTTGTAGTGGTAGCTGCTTTTATTTGAAAAAGTATGTGTGTTACAAATTACTCTAATTATGGTAGGGTAAGTCCATATAGTGCATCCAGAAACTGCAGAAACCAATATATAAATGTTGTCTCTATACTACAGTGGTATAGACATTTAAGGAGACATTTATAGCTCTTACCACCCCCCCCCCCCCCCAACCGGCACCACCGGATACACCTATGCCAGGTCCTGGCCAGAAAGGCAGCTTGCTTTAGTCCACTAGCCCACTCTGCCTCTGCCTGTGCTCCCCTTCATACCCTTACATGCCCTCTTTTCATTGAACTGGTGTAACAGAGATAATAAATTCAATACTTACCGGTGATTAGATGTGTTTCAGGGCTTAGATGCCAGAATACTGGCATGCAAACCCTCATAAGTCACCCCCTGAGTGTTCTGCTGTATGGTACTTTGTGCAAAATCAAATCACACTTTATTCTCCCCTAGGAAGCGATGGTCATGGAGGATAATAACTTCATAATAAATCATTTATTGGAATATGCCACAATTTAATATTGTAAGATTTCATTAATGTAACTAGGGGCATATGGGAGCACAGTAAAGCCCTGCAGATATCCATATAACTCTCAGGTTATATGTTTAAGGCTTAAAGAGAGTCTAGCAGCTCCAAATTCCTCCACATGATATAAGGTATGTTATATATACCTTTCTTCTTTCCTAGCAATTTCTTACTGTTGAGAACAAAAAAAATGAAGTTTTTTATTGTTCTGAAAAAATCTGTTTCTTTGTGCATTAGGGACATTGTTGTTTTTGCTGGTGTGTTGGTTTTTTTTCTTGCTATGATATCTTTACAAAATGTTTGACATACTCCAAAGAAATACTGCGTATGAAAAAGACAGCAAGGTGTAGTACTAGAACACATGTCATCCTCCCTGTGCTCATCATGGAATTCAGATGCCCAATGCTAAAATTACATAATCTCTAAAATGATAGATTATTAGGAAACAACAAAGATCGGTGAGGAAACTTATGTAAATAAGATTTTTTTGAGATCAACGGGGCACATGTATCATAGTTTCAGCTAGCCAAATTGTCTAATTTTAGCGACTTTTTCTGTTTTTGCGCCATTTTTGCGACTTTAACTCTGTTCTTTTTCAAGCACGCCTTGGTGCAGTGTGCCTCATGTATCTTAGTTTTCCAGATGTTCTGTGAAACTTTTTGCCGTTTTTGCGCCATTTTTGCCCCAAATTTGGTCCAGGGCAGGTGCAAAGAATTTTTTTTTTCATGGACCCGATTTTAACATGTAAATTGGAATTATTTCACATGTTTAACATTTTGCACAGTAACCTCTTTTGTCAAAATTTGTTTGTTTGTTGTTACTTCTAAGGGTGAGGTCACATGTAGCAGTTTAATTGCATTTATACTGCATTTTGAAACTACAGGCAGTCCCCGGGTTACATACAAGATAGGGTCTGTAGGTTTGTTCTTAAGTTGAGTTTGTATGTAAGTCGAAACTGTATATTTTATCATTGTAATCCCAGCCAGAACTTTTTTGGTCTCTGTGACAATTGGATTTTAAAAATGTTGGGTAGTCATAAGAATCAATATTAACACTAAAGCTTCATTACAGACACCTGTGATAACTGTTTCATCTGTTTATTGTAGCCTAGGACTAAAGCAAAATAAATTACCAATATCCAGAGGTCCGTTTGTAACTATGGGTTGTATGTAAGTCGAGTGTTCTTAAGTAGGGGACCGCCTGTAATTACAACAGCTGAGGGGAGGTGATATGCCTTATTTCATTACTGTTAACATTTGTATCTACAAAACATTGTTAACATTGTTTTTACTATGCGTTTTGTAAATTTAAATGTTAACAGTAATGTACCATAATGTATTCCGGCGTATAAGACGACTTTTGAAAACTGAAAAATCTTCTGTCTGGTCTGGGGTCGTCTTATACGTCGGTAATGTTTCTTCTCACCTTTCCCACGATCCACCGAAGCTCCGCTGCTACACTCCGGCCGCCGGTGACAGCTCCGTGGGTCCCGGCGTCACAGAGAATATGACGTCGGCACGCGGCTGACGTCATATTCTGTGAGCCGCCAGCGCTCAATGAGCTGTCACCGATGGCCGGAGTGTAGCAGCGGAGCTTCGGTGGATCGCGGGAAAGGTGAGAAGCTGTTGTAATACAACGTGGCCACCTGGCCATTACATTGAACCCCTCAACGCTGCTCCCGCGGCCTCCCGGCGCGCTCTCCGGTCCCGCGGCCTCCCGGCGCGCTCTCCGGTCCCGCGGCCTCCCGGCTCGCTCTCCGGTCCCTCGGCCGCCCGGTAGGCTTCCTGGTCCCTCGGCCTCTGGCTCTCCACACTGCTCGCAAGGCCACTCACCAAGTTGCTGCCCGGCCAGCACACTTCCTAGGCTTGCCGTATGCCTCCTAACCGACCCTTATACGCCGGAATATGCGGTAATTAGGAAAATCCACTCTCCTCAGCTGTTGTAATAGGTTTCAAAATGCAACATGTTAAATCCCAAATTAACAGTAGTGTCCACTCCTGTATAGAGGAGAATTTGTCCAAATTATCACCCATTTGTCACATAAAATTTAACTTTTATTTCTGATTTTTAGAAAAGATGGATCAAAGATCATTCAACTATAGGTGAAGTTTTAAAACTAACAGACAGTGGTGCACAGCAAATTAGACATTGGGAATGCGGGACATATAGGGCAAATAGCAGTAGGTCCTATCAGGTATAGGTCTATGTATGAGCCGTCCGGACCATCAATTTGTTTCCCAGCTGGGTAACCTAGCTGCGGTGTAACCCCTCAAGCCTCCTATCTGTAAGCTATGGCACAGCACATCCAGAGCCCAACATCATTTCTATTACATAGCCTCAACCAGCTAAGGGGAGGAGGGGAAGGGGGAGTAAGGGAGGATTCCTATAGATTGCCCTATAGTTGGTCTCCAGTCATTCCATCACACATGCAACTTGTATTATCGCTGAATTGCGAAACGCTTTTGCACACCGCTGAATCTAAAATTATAGAGTGCAGGCTAGCCCCCCCGACATGTTTCGCCACTGAACGTGGCGTCCTCATGGGTACCGGGGCTATAACGCGGCACGCCGACCACAGCAGCAATACTTAAAGACTCTCATGCTGACGTATCCGTAGGAAGGAGGGAGAGTGGGTAGATCCTTTTTCAGTGTCCAATCGTATCCCCTAGGGCTCGTCCCTTTCATCCAATCCAAACATGGGAGATTGTGTGTCACAAGTACTGGAGGCGTGGCCTGGCGCGTCTCCCTGTTTTTGCAATGCGCATGTCTGTGCATCGCGCACCAGCAAAGCTACACTGCGCATGCCCAGGGACTTAAATCCCAGCTATTGTGGTTACCGCATGTGCGTAAGACAGGGGACTTAGTCTCCCATCCGAGCATCGCGCTCCGACGAGGCTCAACTGCACATGCCCAGGGACTTTGTTTCCAGCTATTGCGGTTACGGCATATGCGCATGACAGGGGACTCAGTCTACTGTCCGAGCATCGCGCCCCGGCAAGGTTCAACTGCGCATGCCCAGGGACTTAGTTCACAGCTATTGCGGTTCACACAGATGCGCATGACCGTAGACTTGGTCTCCGGTACTGCCGATGGTCTCATGAGGGCATATATACATGTATTGGAGCAGAGCTCTATTTTCGTAGGGGCTAGATCGTAAGTATTGATTTCCATCTTTGATTAATTGTCCACTTCATGCTTCCGCAGGTATTTATTAGCCTCCCGTCCATGGACTGGGATAGGGGGGAACATAGATGTATTTAATTTATATAGGATGGACTAGTCGTTATAGGTGGACTAAGGTGGATCCCCACATTCTCCCCAATGTTATTCGGTCTAATCGCATATGTCATTTGCAATGGATTACAATCACAAAACTTCATAGTCTGTTTGTCGCTATTTATCAGGTAGGTCCATTGTACATTATATTCAAATTTAGTATCTCATTGTCTCTTACCTTTCAGATGACCCAAGTGTAGGTGTGCCTTAGTGAAATGATCAGGTCCTATAATTTGTTCTAGGTCATTGTCACTTTTCATAAAAATGCCGCAAAAGTGAACCTCTCATTAAGGCCTTTGGGGCTCAGTGTTCCCAATCGGTAGATCCATTTCGCCTCTAGTTGGAAAAGTCGGCGATCTGGGTAACCCCCTCTAGGGCCCATTTTAATGCAATCAATGCCCCAGAAACGTAACTGTTCAAATTCGCCCTTATGTACCGATTGCATATGTCTGGATAGAGTTGTATCCTTATTGGTTCTCATGGTGCTTAAGTGTGAGGATATTCTTCGTCACAGCTCCTGCACCGTCTTACCTACATATAGTAGGAGGCATTTGCATTGCGCTATGTATATGACCCCAGTCGTCTCGCAATTAATGTAATGTTTGACCTGGTAGGTAGGAAGGTTAGTTGAATCTGAGAATTCCTTTCTTTTTGTCATAATGAACGAGCAATCAAACATTCTGGTACAAGTAAAGTTAAAAGAGTTAGAAAAAGGTTTTTAAATAAAAATTAACTAATACATTTTAAGAAAAGACTTACACTTAAATATAATTTTTTTAAAAAGTTTAAAAAGTTAAATAACATAGGTAGCATTGCCAATTACATAATGACCCGTACAATAAAAAAAAAATCAATATTAAACCTACACAATGAACACCGTAGCAATGAACCCACCAAAAATTGGTAAAACGTAAGCAAAAATATTTAAATTTGGTATTGCAGTAATCATACTGACCCATTGAATAAATCTAACTTGTTACTTAGGTATACGTTGTGAATGACAGAAATGAAGTTACTTTCTACAACTCCCAACAAAAAACATTTTTTCAGCAATAGCAACCACAAAATAGTACCACTGTAGAATTCATCTCAATCTGCAAATAATAAGCCCTCACATGAAAACATTAATGGAAAAACTAATATTTCATAGCTCAAAAAAGAGTGCCATGAACCAACTAAAAACCATTAAAAAACGGGCTGATGCATGCCTTCCCTTCTTCACCTTCTGGTATGCCTCTACAACAGCATCCACATGTGGGGTGGGAGATTCTGAAAACACTGAAAACCGTGACATCAAAATACATTTTATTGAATAAATAAAATTGAAATGTTATTTAGCAACTTAGGTGGTAAAACTATCTGTCTGAAAAGCAGATCATTTCAAATTTTGAAAATGGCAAATATTGGCAAAAATCAATTATTTAAATAAATGTTTTATACATAAAGGTAAAACTTATCAACCAAAATTTATCACTAAAATGAAGAACAATGGGCCAGATGTATCACTTGTTTTTTCAGTAGTTTTTGCATCTTTTCATACAGGTGCACCTTTTCTGCGCAATTTAGCTGTGCAGCATACCGCTTGTGAATGAACCCTAATACAGACACTGCAGACTCTATTTACAGTTCATGAACTTCTATTTACTAAACAATCGGCAGAAGCCTCAGCTCAGAACAGGACAGGAGAGAAGTTTGCAGGATTTTGCAGGATTTTGGAGATCAGCACTGGGGGATCCCCTCCAGGAGAAGCCCCTGCTGAGGAGGTCACTGTGTGCAGGGTGTAACACACCTGGGCTCTGCTGTGAGCATTATCTTCATTCTGGGATGTGGGAGAGAAGCAGAGAGGAGCTTGTAGGAGGATCACCTGTAGGTGGAGAATCTAACATTGCGCCTAAAATTTGTTTGCCTAAACTGTGTTAAATTAAAGTGATTAATAAGAGGCAGGAATTCAACTTATCACAGATGGTTGTAGCTTGTGATAATTCTGGCGCTGTGTTATGGTCACACAGACAGACTGGAAGGTACAAGGGAGTATCTGGGAGGAAAGTCTGTATGGGAAGAGTATGGAGGGGGGAGTCTGTGGACCCTCTGGACCATGGCGAGAGATGGTATGAGGCCCGCGGTGGCAGCCAAGGTACAGGGTATTCAGGAAAAAGTCCAAGCCTGGGATAACAGCAGGAACACGGAGGAACACTGGTAACGCTGGCATGGACTGAAGACACCACTGGACTGGAGCCCTGGGCGGCACAGCAGCAAGCGTATGGGAACGCTGGAGACAGGAGACACGGAGGCGTCTGGAAACGCTGGAAGACAGGACACAACAGGAGCATTTAGGAACGCTGGAGACAGGAGACACAGAGGCGTCTTTAAACGCTGGAGGAACATGGAAGCATCTGGAAACGCTGGAAAACAGGAGCTTCTCTAAACGCTGATGGGAAATCACTTCAACAGGTGCCGCTGAGGGAAGCGAGGTGTGGAAACCTTCGGCCAGGAAGGAAGGGAGATGCCGGATTATAAAGGGTGAGTCGGATTAGCCAGCGCGATTCAGGAGGACACTGGCCCTTTAAATGACAAAATAAAAAAAAGGGCCTGAGCCTTAAGTTATAAACTTAAAGGGGTATTCTCATCTGGGCATTCACGTTCATTTTCATTAAACTGCCATATATAAAGATTTCTTCAATTATATGTTATTAAAAAAATGTTCCTGTGTGAGGATAACTTCTCATAAATGTAGTCTTTTGGTCCCTTAGAAACAAGACTATGTCCTTGGATACAACCACCTCTGCTGGAGTGATTTCTCAAAGAAACCAAAGGTTTTTGTATATGTCAGGTAGTTACTGCATGTCCCACAGCCGTCCTATGATTGCTGAATCAAGGTGGTCAGGCAGGGCTCAATAGCGCATGTCTGGCCACTGCTGCCAAAATGTGAGGTGGTCGTATCCGAGGAAACCACTCATTTCTAAGGGACAACATGACTACAATTATGAGAAATTATCTTCACATAGGAACATTTTGTTTGATAACATCCAATTGAAGAAATGTTTACATATGACAAATGAATTTAATTGAATGTAAATGCCAATATGGGAATACCCCTTTATGTTATATGAACAATAATATAACACTATAAAACAAAAAAACCTATAACAAATCCATTGAAATTTGTGATTGAAATAGCTTGATATATATACCAAATTCGGCATGGCAAAGTAAAACAAAGTAAGAAATCCACAATTTAGTAGTCACTGTGCTAAAAAAAAATTACATAGTAAGTTTACAAAATGAATTGACCTTTATTGCCCTAAACAAATTAATAGCTGTGATAAACACAAATAATATTAACAGATATCCAAAAAATATTTATTCACAATAATTGAGCTAAAACATGGTGTACATTTGCCACCAAAGGGTTTTCTGCCTGGAGGGAACAACAGGTGGAGGTGGTAAGCATAACTTTTTTGTTATTACATCCCTCCTAGGACGGATATATAATTTTTTTTACAGGCCGGACAACCCTTATTAACCTCTCAAAGATTAAAGCCAATAAAATATATACGACAAGATTCCTGATATAATAATCCTTTCCTCGGTGTGGCTTGTAGCAAACTATCTATGCATGTATTTATGTAACTCAGCAGTTCCTCCATGTTCATCTGCTGATTTCAGCATCTACCAGGCAAAGGCAATTAAATAATCAGCATCTATGAATCACTGGTTCTGGTCCCACAAGCTGTATGTGCAGTGCCTGCTACTTCTCACTGCTTACATGTATCATACATCACAAGGGGAAATTGTGTAAATAAGAGACATTCTTATCACTGTCCTCTTACATATTTTCTTTATACGAGTTAGTAAAAAGGTTTTTCTAAAGAGAGATAATTGAGCCAGGCGCCTAAAAATGTGTATACAAATGGGTTTGTCAAAACATTGGGGGTGAGAGATTATTTGCAGTGTCTTGCCCCAATCTGGGTACGTGCCTGGTAGAATTGATACAATTGGTTAGGAGAAAAAAGAGGGGTAGGAGGTAACCGTACCGTTACTCTAAGTGGTAGAACATTCGATTTGACTCAAAAAAATAAGTACTACTTATGCTACCTTGTATAATTACCCCAGCTTATCGTTAAAAAAATCTTGCTACCATAGACTTTTCAGTTTAAGCTTTAATTTACATTATATAGGAATTGTATTCAGTACTTGGTTTGCAGGTAAAATTCAGTTTGTCTTTGAAATGACAACAGATAATACGGTGAATCAGCAACTAGTATGAACAAGCCCGAAGTCTGAGTTCGGAGTTTGGGCTCAAGCCGCCAGTAACACCTGCAATCGGTGGTGGCAACAATTGCAGATGTTAAACATTTAGATTCTGTTGGCAAAGCCAAAAACCCACTTTCGAAGACATATTGATAACTTTGAATTTTGAGTTGAGCCCCAATGTGTAGAGGTGATATTGTGATGCTACATTTATGGATTATAGTTTTAAAAAGCAAACATTCTTCTTTCTGTGTCTGAAAATTCTGGAAGAATTCCTGGTAGTACATACACGACAGACGCCAATCTTTCCAATATACCTTATGTTTGTTTAGACTTCTGTCATGGCTTTGGCTTGCAATAACTTTTGAAAAGCCGAGATTTGAAATGGTTCTCAGTGTGTAAAGTTTTCCTAAGTCTTTAGATTCTTCTTGAATGAAAAGGATAAAGAAGGAACACCTGCAAACATAGCAATACTCAAAATGTACATCCAAGAAACAGATGCCAGCTCTATTATTCCACCACCTGCCTAATCGGTGGGCACTAAACTGGCTTGTGATTGTGGTGATTGATGGTTGCACTTTATTAGTTTTTATCCCATATTGTCCCCTCTATAGACATTTCCTAAAATAATAAAAACAATAATTTTTGAAAAAATAGGTTGGTTGCAAGAGGAAAAAGCAAGTGGAATAGAGGTTCAATATTCCATTTTAGTCAAAACTGTATAAAAAGTTTTTCTGCATCCACGTCATTTAAAGATACTGTATGTATATAGAACAGTCAGTGAGGACAGTACCTTTCCATCTCCCAGATCATGTACCCGAGTGGAGGTAAAAAACTTCCTGCATACTCGTTCCCACGGTGTGGCGTTCTAGCAGGTGAATTTGCATGTTTGGTCTCAGGGCTCTAGGCAGATTGCAGTGCAGGTCTCCGGTCTTCCGGCTCAGAAACCCCACTTCTCCACTATTGTTCCGCACGACTCAACACAGCACTGGTAAGGAACAAAAAAACGCAAATAGTACAACAGGGTTTTCACTATTATAAACTCTTTTTAATAGACATACTCACAAAATTTTCATTTTAAAACAGGCCTTATGTAAAAACTAGAATTTGTTCATTCGGCGTTGCGTGCCCAACTCTGAGTTTTGCCTACAATAGCTTCTTCTGGGGCTTGCCGGCATGCATACATTATCACTTTTTATAGCTCCATATAACTTCTAATTAATCACTTCAGCATAATACCTAATGATACTTAAAACACATGAATGAAACATTTCCTCAAATAAACCTGAACTTTATAGTGAGTCTTGTGGGGTTTCTGCTGATCCCTTTTTCAAATACTTATTGAACGACCGGTTCTGTAGACTCTGTTCTACGTTGGCTTTTTGACAAATTAATTTACGTTAAGAATAGAAGTCACAAATCTGTATTATTAAACTATATAGCAAACTCATAAACATATTTTTTTATAAACTGAATCCATAAACTATTTAAACTTTGCATATATGCATTTTGTAAACCCAGATGAACATCCTAAAATGTACTATATTGTGTTCAATGCTCTGTTCAGTGCAGCTGAGTCTGTTCCAGATCATAATTTATATGCACAAAATCCAATTTGCATGTTAAAGCACTTTGCTTAATGTAAATGAATGAATGTCATTCTTTTCCGGTATAATCCATAAATTTGCAATGCATTAAATATTTTATATAAAAGGCAGCCATGATGGTTTTCCTGTTGTTATCAGATTATTTGTAAGGTTTGGCGCCTGTGTTCTGCTGTAGGACTGCTGAGTGCTGGATTTTAATGCCGTAACCTGGCACTATGTTATTAGCTCATTGATTGTGAGGTGGAGTCCCCTGTCATTCTGGCTTGTTTTGTATGCACCTGGTAAACGTAGGTGGATCTTTTAAAATCAAAATGTCATTGCTGCCGAGCACCCAAAATTATTGTATTCATTCAGTGATTGCTGACTATGAGCTTTCAGCTTAGGATGTGAAACTTTAGAGACAGACATATAATGCAGCAGCTTCTTCTCCAGGACTGTGTGAATGTGCTAAAACATATACCCATAACATACATGCCATAAGGAGACAGTCATCACATTACATTTTCACCTGTGCAGTATTATTTATTTTACCACATCTTTATTTTTTATGTATTTTTTAAAAATGTATCTACATGACGCTTTTATGTTGAGTTCTTGGTCTAATCAACCCCCTAAGCTCTATAAAAACAGGAGACATTCAACTAGAATGTTCCAGTATCAATGCACTAATATTAGTACTGTAATAATTCTGTATGTTTATATTTCGCTCTTTTATAGTATCTATGCATTATAGTTTTACTACTGTACCAAAACCCAAAGGTTTTCAGAGTGTTTATCCTGATATGCACACTTTTTTATCACTATGGCCATATCTATTAACAACGGGTTACCATACTAAAGCATCATATTATTATTATTATTGTTATTTTATTTTTTAAATGTATGTATTTATAGAGCAACATTAATTCCATAGTGTTGAACTATCAGAGTTCACATATATTACATTAAGACATTTACAAATGCAAGTACAAAATCCAAAACTACAGAGATCAGGAGACAAGTGGGAGGTGTGGGGGATGGAGACATGAGGTGAGGGGGCGGAGTAGTGCAGTTATTGTGTATTGTAGGCGACCCTGGGCAGGTGGGTTTTCAGATTATGTTTGAAGTTTTGGAAAGCGGGGGAGAGTCTGACACATTTTGGTAGAGAGTTCCAGAGTATGGGAGATGCACGGGACAAGGTTGTAAGAAGAGCAGTAGGTAATAGAGTGAAGCTGTAAGTCCTAGTGGGTGAGTGAGTCGGCACTCTCACAGCCAGGAACAACTTATTAATTTCATATCTAAAACATATCAACTCCGACACTGTGAAGAACAGAGATTATGTACATATACTTATGTGTGCATTAACCCTATATATAAATAACATTCCATGCTGTAAAAGCATGATAGCAAGGGATATATAACAAGACTATCTGTGATCTAGATGGAGTATTTTATATTCCTCTACAGTGGCCATCTTGGAGCAAGAGAACCAAAAAGCTTCCATTTTGAGTATTAGCCGGGGGTCATGCCAGCGGTCAAGCACTCAGTGGGACCATGAGCCGACAGAAACAAGTTACACACCTTATGTTAAAAGTGCACCAAAATAAATGTAAATGTGGGCCATTGAGTAGGGCCAGTTTTTTACCTCCTGGACAATTAAGTTAACTACCCTCAAGAACCACCCTATCCAAAGATACCGTAACCATACAGAGAAACATACTGAAAACCGTGGATCAGATCACACCGCTTTACTTATTTTTCCATAAGGCTTTGCATGATTTCTTACCACAGATGGAACAGTTTCCATCCCAAACACATAAAAGACTCAACTTTAACCAAGCAATAAGATATAACCACATTGCTCTACCTCTTCATTCAGAGACAAACCACTTGCGAGCCTCCGGAAGACATTTTAAATCAATGTCATCAGAAATCCAATGCAAGATCCTCCCAAATTCCAAAAAGTCATCTCTTCCAAGACAATTCAATAATAATAAATAGAATATCATAAAGTACCTTTTTTGTCACCAATAATCCCCTTAAGATGTTACCTACAACTCCCTTGCATGTAAATATTTTGAAAAATGACTTTCTAAGAACTATTTTTCCAAATCCCCCTCTTTTGTGCTACAAACAGACCCCTAAAAAAAGAGATCTAAAAAAAACATCATAGTCAGGAGCACACTGCTCTCTCTAACCAAAACAGGATCTTTTCCCAGCAACCAGGAAAGATCTAAAACCTGTCCCGACATAATGTCTCCTGATAGAATAAAGATTCTCCAATAAGGATTAAAAGATCCTAGTAATGTCTCCTACACCTCACATAAGGTGGTCTTTCTAATTATGTGCACCAGCCAGCAACTCAGAGTAAGGCTCCATGCACACACACGTATGCCTGCTGGGCTACGAGTATATGGCAAGTGCGCTGGAGAGGAGGGGTGAGCCCGCAATGGAGGAGGGGTGTCTCCACAACGGAAGTGTGCATGGGGCCTAAGGATGACCTCTCATCAACACACTATAAAAGAAAATAGGACAGATCTACTTGTACCTAAACATTTTTGCCGATCTGAACATAGTGAAGATATGAGAGCACTCTTATTTCAAATTTTCAAAGAGAGGTGGGTCTGGGAGTACAAATTTATGATAAGATTTGACAAAATTGGGATTGTGTCCCATAGACTTATGTCATTGCGCCTTAGACCTGGTGATGTCATCAGAGCCATGGGCCACATCTCAATCTATAAAACCATCTCATTCCCTCCCACAATATGTACTGGTGTTATTGTTTGCTCTTCTCCTATACATTAATTGCAATTTTGTGTCAATCCGTATATAAAAATGCTGTCTAATACCATGCCTTATGAAGAGACCAAAGGGATATCTAAACTTTGCACTTCTCATGAACCTTTTAGTTAGCCAATAAAAGTGTAGGAGGAAACTGCAGTACAACACAAACCAGAGAAGATCATGTAGACTCCTGATTTACATTGCCCATATTTTAACTCAGGAGACGGACAGAAATGATAGTCATTATGGAGTCACTCTGCGGCCTGCAGCTGTATTGATCTTTCATTGAGGTCACTGGACGTAGACATTGCAGATTATCAATTATCTACTTCAGGAATTAATCTAGAAATGAATGCACTCCATTATAGCCCAGTGGCAGTGAACCTTATCACAGATGTAGCTTTTTATTCTTATCCCATCCAAATAAACTGAAAGTCCTGATTTCTTTTTCACAGTCGTTCATGACTTTGATCAATCTGTAAATAATTTCCTCTTACATGCTGATTGAGAGAGAAGTGTCTGTGGCAGGAGAATCTTTAACTCTATAATCTCTCAATCAGATTTAATAAGTCACAATAAATTACTAGGGCGGTTGAAATCCGTGATTTACTGCAGTCACGCGTTGCCTAAAAATAGAACGTGGAAGGGCATAAAGAAATAAACATGACATTGACCTCCTCATACAAAGCAATATCCTCGTCCTGTCAGAGACATTCCATTGACTCTGTATATATACCTATTGTTTGATGTAAAGCACCATGAACGTGTTGGAAATGACAAATCGATCAGCATTCGTTTCCAAGAATTGGATCAAATATCTCATTGTCTTTTCCAAAATTTCCCCCCTGTTTTTCTCTAGCATCAAAATCAAAGCATTAGAGTATCTGCTCACCGTTTCAGCAAACATACAATTTTCCTACCAACCATGTTTAATTAATAAAAGGTTATGGCGTTGTTAAGTCAATCAATCACCGACCCGCACAGCCTGCCCGGGACCTAAATGAATTAACCCTGACAGGTTTACATTATCTGTAGCCTGTCAGCAAATACTAAGAAGAAAGTGACAAACTGATTGCAGTTGTTAAATGTATCGATTATCCAACACACTCCACAGATATGATATAAATAGACGGAGTGATTGAATCCATTGTGTGCAAAATCATTTTACTGTCACACAGATACAGTATGTGCAGTGGATTATAATTAGCCGGAATGATTGACAGATTCACTTAAACCAAGTAAAATATTTGCTCAAAGCTTCTTCGCTCCAGCATTGAACTCTTGAGGGATTGAATGGCCATTACTGTTCAGCAAAAAAAGACAACATATTTAACCCATATACAGCTATAGTCAGCAGCAAATAAATGTTTGGAACACTGAAGGGTTGTACAGTTAAAACACAAAGCTGTATTATTAATGAAAATCAGTACTAAAAAATTTAACACAACTGTACCTTCCCCTCCCGTACAACACCGCAAAGTCAGTTTCTAATACTCCTTAATACTTAATAATACATGATACTTACTGTTGCAGCCAATCTCTGTCCTGAGCAGTGACCTCTACATAAAAGACCCATAACTGCAAAGGTCGGTCAATAATGTGTTATTGGTATAAAGGTCACTGCAGAAGCCGGTTTGATCTGTCCGCAGCAGTACAATACATGACGAGAGCCACAAAGGGCATGTAAGAACGCCGGGCCATCGGCATTGGACTATAGAAAAAATATAAGAATTTTAATTATTATAACACAAAGCTAGAATAATGCAGATTTGTGTTTAAACTAGATAATACTTTAAGTCCCCCACTTTCCAAACCTTCAAACGTAACCTGAAAACCCACCTGGGTTGTAGGGTTGCATACAATGCACAATAACTGCACTGCCATGGAATTAATGCAATAGCATATCATGCAGGACATTCATTTGGTGCTTGCTCTACCTGTACAATGTGAACTATACAAAAAACTGTGAGGGGGATTTATCAGATGTGTCTGAGAGCAAAATAGTTTGCCAACGAATCAGAACTCAGCTTTTACTTTACTTTACATTTTTTGTAACATGAAAGTTGAGATCTGATTGGGTGCCATGAACAACTAAAACAGGTTTGCTCTCCGACACATCTGATAAATCTCCACCTGTATGTTTTCTAATTTTAATCTTGATGTATTTTCAAAACCTTGTGATATTTTTGCACATCCCCTTCTTCATAACCATTCCCATAACAGTGGTTGTGCTCATTGACCCACTGCTTACAGAATGGTTACGACCGATAGAGCATGCAGACAGTAATGACTGCACAGACCCCTCCATCTGCCGAAAGCCCGAACGAGACATCACAGGAAGCCCTCAATCCTTGACACACAAGTCACAGGAAATATTTACAAACTTTATCATGATAAGTTCTACATGGGGGAATTAATAAGGGTCTTGAACTTACCCTAGTAAAGTTTTGTAATAGGGGCCAACTATTACTGCTTCCTTGATTTCCAATAGTAACAATGCAATGACAAGACAGAAGTTTTTTTCTGTAAGGTTGGACATCACAGGAGATTTTTATCTAGGGCTTAACTGCCCTTACTTCAGTTGTACAGGTGACTTTCAAATTAACTCTTTCATGACTGCCCCGGGGATTCAACACAAACCAAGACACACGTCAGTCTCTTAGTGTATGTAAAGATCTTCTTCCCGTTTATTTCACACACAAACGCATATATACAGTAAAAAGACAGAAAAATCAGCATTGGTGGGTGTGAATAGAATGCTGTAATGCTATTGGCCACAATGAATCCGCCAGCACATTTTGTAAGACATTCTCCCAAACGGTTAATAAATTGTGGTCTTCCCAGACCTTGTTCACAGACATGTTTATACTCATTTCCCTGAGAGGAAAGAGATAAGCTAGCTAGAGTAAGAATATAGAACTGTAGATGAAGGACAGACTGGATTCTCATTAAATGTCAAAGGGAATTAGCTGACAGGCGAACAAACAGGTTACATAAAATGAAGTTTGAATCATGACATTAACTGGACAGTGCTTGACCCCCAGCGTGACCCCCTTCTAATATTTAAAATGGTGGACAGTAGTCAAGGTGGCGTCTGAAACCAGTGCAATCTCCTTAACACAGGTAACAGAAGTTGTGGAAGTTTTATTCTGTAAGGTTGGACATCACAGTATTTGCCTTTTATAAACAATTGTTTCTAAATATGGTCTTTAAAGGGGTGTTCCCATTTCAGCAAATAAATGTTACTGTTTCTATGATGAAAAGTGTAACCATTTTCCAATATGCATTCTGTATCAATTCCTCATGGTTTTCTAGATCTAGTTTCTATGTTTACTTCCGGTAGACAGAAATCTGCCCATGGTCACACAAGTGGTCAGAGTTATGTCGACTGGAAGTAAAAAGAAGCTTTCTATGGATTGAACCCACCAAGCAGAGGTCTAAAAAACCTGTGGGGAATTGATACAGAAACTATATTTGAAAATTGTAAAAATTGTACAACTTTATTAGTTTTTTTTTTTTTTACACAAGCAAAATTAATTACTTAATGAAATGAGGACACCCCTTTAATATGAGCTTCATAAAGCCACTGTTAAAATGCATAATCATTATTTTTATTCTTTCTTCTACTTTATATTTAATTGGAATAAACATATGTAAATACCAATATTTTACGGGAATCACTTAGAACATCAATTTTTCTCGAATGTCAAAGGTTACAAAACAATGTTGCAAAATGAGCTACTCCAATACTATTAAGTACTTGAGAACAGAACATGAAATTACGTTAGAATGGAGTACTTCAGAAGACAGATGGAATATAGTGCTTAATTGCTTGGATAAATGTTTCTGTTCTGTCTCAAATGATCATTTAGTATATATAGGATATCTGGTTCACCTTTATACACGAGTCATTTTACATTGTATTGACAATTAAATGCCAACAGATGTGGCCATTTACTGAAAGCATCTTCTAATGATGTACAATGGTAGAATTTATCTGCTCCCACAAGTGAAATTATCAAATATTTTTCATAAAACAACGAGAAAGATAAACATGCTCATTAGATTTGCTGAAAATTCAGCTTCACTTGTATTATTTTCTACTGTATCTTCCTTTGGGAAAAAAAATTGTATTTCTTTTATTTTCGAAATAAATTCTAGGTACGTGTTCCAGGTACAGATTACAAGCCACAAGCAGTCCCCAAGATACATATCCAGTCTGCTTCTGAGCTGCTGCTCAGCTAACTGCTCCATAGAACTTTCCTGACCAGGGGTTTTGTTACTCTGACACTGGTCAGGTGGTGGCTGCTCCTCCAATTACCTCTCAGCTCACAGACATTAGGATAACACATGTGATTGGATGACACATCTTACATCACATCAAAGAATTAACTCCTGCCTTAACAGGATGGATCTACCACTGCAATGCCCATCTATGTGAGGTATTTGCTATGTAGTGACCTGCTGTGGGGTTGATCAGACCCTTCACAGGCTGCAAGCTACATGGTGGGATGTATTCGCAACCACTCCTCTGCCTTGCATCGGCGAGGGTGTTGCATACTCCAGTCTGCTTCTGAGCTGCTGCTCAGCTAACTGCCCTCTAGAACTTTCCTGACCAGGGGTTTTGTTACTCCCACTGCTCAGGTGGTGGCTGCTGCTCCAATTAGATCTCAGCTCACAGAAACAGAGTGTAATACATGTGATTGGCTGACACATATGACATCACACAAAACACTTAACTCCTGCCTTACCAGGCAGGTTCTACCATTGCAGTGTTCCCCTGTGTCCTATAAGGACTATGTAGTGTGATGTAGTGACATGCTGTGGGGCTGATCAGACCCTACACAGGCTGCAAGCTACATGGTGGGACGTATTCGCAAACACAGCTCTGCCTTGCATCGGCAAAGGTGTTGCACATACAAGAGAGGTTCTTTAGGCTTGTTCTTAAGTTGAAGTCAGAACAGGTATATTTTATAATTGTGTCTCCAGACAAAATTTTTTTTGTTGTTTTAACAATTGGATTTTCAACATTTTGTGCTGTCATGGGATCAAGAATTATCAATAAAACATCATTACAGACACTTTAAAGCTGATCATTGCAGCCTGGGACAATAGTAATATTTAGAAAGCTTCCCCAGAGATCACAGTGCGCAGAGAGGTCCGTTTGTAACTAGGGGTTTTCTGTAAATTGGGTGTCCTTAGGTCGGGGACTGTCTGTATTGCTAACCAGCACTACATCTGTATCTTTCAAACATGAAATGTGTATTTACATGGAATTTAATAGACACAATTTGAGAGTATACTCTTTTTTGTGTGTAGACGGACGTACAGCACAGTCTATCTGCATAACCCATTGGGCTCAATGTTTTTTGGCTACATGCCAATAGTGATCCCCAAATGCCAAGTGTTCAAAGGGAACCTGTCATCAGAAATTTGCCCAATTAACCCACTACCAGTCTGTTGTCAAGCAGTTGAACACCTTCCAGATCATATTTCTTTCATGACATAGTGTAGTTGCATCATCCAGAAAATAAACTTTTAAGTTAGTTAATAAAGTCAAGGAGGCAGAGAGTTTAACAATAAAGTCAAGCTCTCACAGACTTTGTACACCTCCTCCCATTAAACTTCAGGAGATTTGATCAATGATGTCCCTGGACGCAGGACCATCAATTATAGTGAATGGGGCATTTTAAGGTAATAAAAGCTTGATTTCAGTATTAAACTCTCCACCTTCCTGACTTCATAAATCCAATTTAAATCTCACTTCAAAGTTTTCTGGATGATGCTACCACTCTGGACTATGAAAGAAAGAAACATAATCTAGAAGCTGCTCAGCTGCTTGACAACATACTGCGAGTAGGTTTTGAGGCCAATTTCTGATGACAGGTTCCCTTTAAATGGTTTCATCCTTATCACATATGAATCATTTGAAGGTGCTCTAATTTTTTTTCATTGCCTGCCTAATTCAGTTGTTTCTCCTTGCAGCCTATTCTGCATTTCAAATTTCTTCTCTATCTGAACTCTGATATAGTGAATCCAGGCACAAAATTTTGCTCAGACCAAGCTAAAAAAATGCTTTCCAGGCACTTATCCGAATCAGAATCCAAAAGTTTATTTCAATAGAAAGCTAATTTAAGAAAGGGTAGTCTATAATCACATAGATCTCCCTGTTAATACATTAAAACCAATGCAATTTGAGTCCGGACTGAACACTTCATCAGCCGATGTTTCTTTTAATGAACAGGTATGCCTATGGGATCATAGGCTACCCATTTTTAAATTAGCTTTTTATTGAAATAAACGTGATCTTACTCCGATTTGGAGAAAATAGACGAAACTAGATAGGACCATATCTATAAATTGACATGTAGATTTACACATCTCTAATGAATTTAGTAGAAAGGAGAAGAAGGTGTGCTTCCTAGTGAAAAGTTATCCTCAGTGATACAATAAAATATAATTATAATGATCTGTACTCACCTGGTTTCGTGCTGGAGGGTACAACTTCTGTTCATCACTGTTCATTTTTAGAAGATCACAGCCTAGTCCAGGCTTCCAGAGATGGTGGTATGACAAAAAAATGTTTTTGGACATTTACCTGATACTCAACTTCTTAAATCCAATAAGGAGAACTTAGGCTGTTTGCTGTAGAAGATTTCTTTATTCTTAGTTAAATGTCTTGTATCAATCTGCTACTTTCAGAGTTAGGTAAATAAAATATTATATATATAAGATAAATATATATGTTAGGGTTAGGTAACACTGACACTGATAGAAAGTGTTTTGATAACCCATGTTTGACATAGCCCCTTCTGATGTTACCGCAATGTCCATTAAATCTATCAAGTAAGGCTCGGTTGGTCTTTCCTACATATTGTAGGCCACCAGGGCATTCTATTAAATATATCACATAATTTGTTTGACAAGTCATTGTATATTTAATTGGAAAGGTCTCTCCGGTGAATTTAGATGCAAATATTGTGATATTATAATTAATGAAGAGCGATTATGCTAAAGATTGGATGATGAAAGATTCACCTAAAGTAACATGTTCTTAAAAACAAGGACCAAGGAACAAAGATGAATGTTGGCCAATCAGGATGTGAGACAAGGGTTTTAAAATCTTTATTAATGAGAGGAACGCCAGTGTTTCAAAAGCACATTGGGGTTGTCTGTGATCTACACAATATGTATCCAGTGCTTTCAGCATAGGCCGCATAGAGCTTCTTATCTACATACCATGGCTAACTGCTTTACTTTCTTAGTATGTAGCCTGAATAAAATACCCATATAGCAATAAAACACAATGGAGCACATTTACTTACCCGTCCACAGAGTTCCCCGAAAGTGCATCTTCCGATCGGAATGCATTCTGCCGCGATTCACTAAGATCCTGCGCCCTAGATCCTGCATGTTTCGCTTCCCTGCTCAGGTCCGCCGGAGTTCACCTTCTTCTTCCCGGTGCATATAAGTGCATTATCTAGCGACACAATTTGAATTTTAAATCCTGCGCTCAGTCCAAATCAGTATGACTGTCCGAAGCCCCCCATTTCTGTTGCATGAAAACCAGTGCAGCTGCGCCATAATCCGACACAATCCCCAGTTAAATACCTGTCACAGTGGCGCAGATCCTAAAAAACTGTCAGAAAAATCTTACAGAAGTGCGATCCGTGGACTCTTAGTAAATAAGCCCCAATTTCATTTCTTGGTACCTGTTTTTATGTACATATGTATCACTGTGAGAGAAAGGAGGATTAAAGGATGTAGCCCACAGCAGACCTAATATTCTGTTCTGTCTGATCTAGGTCTTAAGCAGCAGTGCAGTTAGCGATAGAATGTACAATAGTAAAATTCCAGATGATTTTTCATGCTTGATGTTAAATTTACGCAAATAAAAAATACTAAATAATAAAGTATCATCTGAAACAGTATCATCCATAGATCCATTGAATGTGCAAAAAAATTGAACAGTCTCTTATATCTGCACCGGCCTCTTTCTCAGTTCATGCTGAGAGCCTGAGGAAGTGCTGATTTTCTATGTGCCTTTCGCAGTGTGAATAGTGTTGTAATGGCTGGGCTGCTAATTTTATTCACCACACTCATCTCTTTAAAGACTTACTCTGGATCAGCAATGATTAACACACTGTTACAGGTGAAACTCTGATGCATTCACCTGGGTCAGAGTTCCGGTTGCTATAAAGAACCTGTGTCCTCCCTGCTAGTTAAAAAAATTGCTTTTACACCACAACTATCTGTCTTCTGTGAACTCTGCTCTGGTTTTATTGCAAATCATTGACATAATCTCTCTCCACTCTCATCACTGCCCTGTTTGATGTCAGAGATTTGATCCAGAATGGGGCTCAGACATCTAATAAAAAGTTTTGTGGACTCATGCTCTTCGCTTACTTTTGTCTTGTACTCAGCTAGCAAGTGTTCATTCTGTATTCTGGAATCATTGTGGTATCTTTGACCATTTTGCCTGATTCTCTGACTATCCAGTTCTCTAGTTATTTTGTACTCAATTGTCCTCTTGATTATAACCTATATTTGGTGACTATCCCTCTATTTTTGTATTGTCTTGTCTTTGTCTTTTTGGCACAAAAAGGAAACACTGCCCAGTTGTTATCTTCCACCTAGGGTATGTAGGGTATTTAGGCAGATACAGCTAGGATGGGTGGTATATTCTCAGGACCCACTGTCTTTGTTTCACCGGTCTGTTCCCAGAACCTGAATAACACGTCTGTTCACCTTCCATTCCTTTTATGGCTCTTTGCATGAAAGGGTAGCAAATAAGACAACCCTATTTTTTCAACCATACATAACAAAATAGCCTGATGTAATAGTGGATAAAGTTAAATCGAAGAAAGAAAAGTTACATTTTTTATGTAACTTTTAAGTATACCAGGTTGTAAACTGAACAAATTGTGGTTCTTCAAAAGGGGATGCTCATCAAAAAGGTAAAGGAAAGACATGGGTGAAAACACAATTCTGACAGTTAAGGGCTCTGAAATACTAAACATTAAATAAAAGAATTTCATATTATATAGATAGATATATTAGATAGATACATAGAATAAAATTGCACTAGATCACCAGTAATTGTTGCAATAAACCTAATATAGAAGCCCCCAGTATCCATCCAAATAAATCTCAGCACCTTCACTAAATTCATTGTTCTTAAATGTAAGCAAATGGCTTTTTGAAAAATGTGTCCTTATTCTACACTTAATTGAATGGTTTAAAGGTAACCGTGGCCAGAGGCAAGCTCTTATGAGAAATTGAATGTTATTGGCTGCGGCTGAAGTTAAGAATGACTCCAGTTTGTCATGTCAAAGATGAAAAATGGCATCTTGTCTTAAACTGTCTGACAAAAGCCACCCAGGTAACAAATGTTAAGTATATAACAACTGAAATTTCTCCTTTGAGGAGATGCAAAACATGAAAAAAAAATTTATTGACATATATTTTTTTCCACCACGAGACTTCTAGATATTTTATAATCACTGCTTTTTACTTTTACAATTCCTTCTGGCATATTTTAAATAAAAGTCTATACAATAAATTAACAGACTGAATTAGAAAGACCTATATTACACATTCTGAACCAGTTGTTCATTCTTTGCAGTTACTTTTGTTGCATCAGCATTTTTATTTCAAGAATTCACGAACTTTCTTGTCATATAATTACAAACTTCTAATATATTGAGATGAAAATAATTTTGCAGGGAGTTCTCTAATATCCTCTAAAGCTCCTAAGTAAACTTAGATGATTTCTGCATAATGGTAATGGTCTGTAAATATCAAAATAAAGGATTGGCCCTCCACCAAAAGCACAATATAATAATAGAGGTGCATCAAGCTTTAATTGTAGATAAAGAACATTTAGCAGTCAATGTTGTTCTATCACAATGAAAATCCTCCAAAAAATGAAATTACATAATATATGTAAAATAAGCCCTAGACATTTTTCTGATAAAATCTTAAGGGTTTGTGGCATATCCACATAATTATCAAAAAGGGTCTTATACATGCAGGTCCAAACATGACTCCATCCATAAGGAGTAGAGATACAGAATTTTTTTATTGGATATGCAAGAAAAATTCATAGCAATAAAAATCCAAGATGTATGCACAGACAACATAGGATGCTGGACAGCAAAAACATAGGTGGGAATTTACTTATACATAATCTGAACACTCTGCAAAAGGCATAAACAAATGGGAGCATGTTTACTAAGAGTAGGGCAAACTGCACTAAATGCTGTTTGCCTGTGTTGTGTGCAAGGGTGTGCCAGATTCAGGATTGCTGGCGCCGGTTCTTCATGAATCTGGCATTTCCTGCACTGCTCCAACACAATTCTGTCATATTTTGCATGATAAATCTGTCGCACGGTCCAATTGAACACCAGGACGCCCCATAATTTGTGTTGCATAATGACTAGTGCAGCTTTGCCAGAAAAGGGCTGTGTGCGACTCCTTTGTGGTGCAGGCCCTTCTTAAAATACCTGTGCAAGCATTTTGCACCTAAAAGAACATGCAAAGTCCACCAGAAAATTGGCGTAAGCACCCTAGTATATGTTCTCCATTAAGTGGCCCACATTTATCCATGCACAGTTTGCCTGTGAAGTGTGCAGGGCTCTCCAGATTTATTAATTGTTTTTCACATACTTCATGGATTTGGTTCCCCCTGCAATGCTCTACACCATTATTTTGGTGCACTTTGTTCTTTCAGACAGAATTGTTGCGCACGTTAAAGAGAGAATTGTGGCACATGGTCAGAATAATCACTAACACGCCCCTATGGGCGCATACTCTACAAGCAGTTTTTATGTTCTTTCTAGTGCAAAGTCAGACAGAAAACTGGCACAAACACACAACTGGTACAACAAACAGAAAACAACTGGCACAAACAAATAAATGTGGGCTTGTATGCATGTTTCAGTCCGCTGACCTTGTGAAAAAAGGGTGTAGGAGCAGCATCTCCAGGATAAAATATAAGGTCACAACCAACCTGACCTGTCTGAGATCAGGTGTATGTAGCCAGAAATTACCCAAGGGAGCACTAAGGCATTGAGGCAAATACTGATGTGGCCTTAGCATTCAGTACAATTAATAAGCTGGTGTGCAAACACCTTCAGGGACCAGAGGTGATGCACTTTTAGGTGCAGAACTTTGTGTTGCAGTGGGAACAGCAACCACAACACAAAACTGGCACAAACACTTCATAAACACACATGCAAGAGGTTTGCACATATATTTATATACAAAATACCTGAAACCTGATGCAACCTAAGTTTCTGAAGAGGTAGCATTACCAGGATCCCTCTTTTAGCAATGATATAGAAAATTACACAATTGTTAGTCTGTAATTTGGATTTCTAAATAGTTGAGAAACATGTAGACAGGCTCCTATTTGCCTTATAAATGTTAATTATTAATAGAAAGATAGGTAGGTGGCTGCAGTGGGATTGGATTAAATACTAGGGCTAAGAGTAAATTTTACCATAAAGCTTTGTGTTGTGTAGGTGGGCGGATCTTTGTGGGCTAAATTTGAGGCTCTCAAATTTATTCCACAAGGATGTTGGTGCATCTCGTGACATAACGGTAGAGTGGGATATTTATCACATCTTCATATACATTGCGCTGATATTTAATAATAATGCATGCTTTGTAATGTACTGTAGTAGCAATAGTAGTAGATTAAAAGTCATGTAACCACAATAAGCAGCAAAATTTTCCAAAATTACAGTGATCATCACATGTGGTGAAGTCAATGCTATGTAATGACTATGTGGTTGGACCGTTAATAATAAATGTTACCTTGAAAGCTTATTTTACAACTTCATATTACATTATTTATTATTTTATCATGTAAGAGATACTTCATTCATGATATCTGCAGATCTTCAAAAGAAACAAAGATTAAAGAAATATTATGAGTCGATGGAAGTACTTAAGGTAAAGTGAACACTATGGGAAATGACTTTCATCTCAGGCTGAGATGTTACTGTGACCCCTTGTAAGACTTGGGCAGTTGTTACTACCTTTAAACCCCATGAAAGAAATGGACTATTTTTTGTAATTTATGTAATTATTGACTTCTGAACAAACAGCTGCATTGAAGTATAAAGAATGCAGCAATTATATTTAAGTTAAAAACAATATTGAGAAATTATAATCATGGGTAAATACTATAGATGAGCAGACCTAAAATTTTAACCAGAAGTTGGGGTCAGCTATTAGGCTGAATCTGCAAGTATAGCTGGCCATACTGCCATACACCCAATCATAGACAGGAGTGGATACTCCTCTCGGCGTAACTTAGGCTGCCATACAAATTTGGGGGACAACCACAAACACAGCTCCCCATCCTGACTCTACTTCACTCAATACAATCCTTATCTGATTAAGGTCTACTTGAGACTGAAACATCATATTAATTTTGGATTAATTGATAATGATATTAAAACATTGAACATTTTTCCACTAAAAGTGAGTGCCAAATTTTTGCAAATAGTGATGAGTGGACAGGAATATAAAAGCAAACACCGATCAAGGGCATTACTGCCTGGTGTGTGGTGTATTCCGAACTGAACTTTTGATCAAGGTTCTCCCAAACTTGGAGTACCTGAGCTTGTCCATTCATTGCTATTTAAGAGCATTTTGATTCCAGTAAGTACTTTAACAATGCAGACGAATCATAAAAAAAACATAACAAAAGATTTTCTTGTGTCCCCTTCTTCAGGAAAAGTTATATGACTTTCTTATGTCTTTGGCAAGCCCAACCCCTTATTCAGTCCTACTTTGAGAAAATCACCCTCCTTAAAAGATCAATTTTAATAGTTGTCTCAAGGGACTTTTTTGTGCAGGTACCTTTAGATTACCTTGAATATCACAGTAATTTGCAGAGATGGTTATATCAATATAGCGGTGCTTTCTAAGGTTTAATGCTTAAGTACTACCAAGTAATCATTTACTTTAAGTGACAGCAAGTATATTGTTAGAACAAGCTCTATGTCCACTGTAGTGTGTCATCATTTGTCACAGCCTGGGCAGTGTAATGATGGAGTATGAACTGTTAAGACTGATGTGTTCAGCATTGAGTAATATGTCAGTAAGGGAAAGGTAATCTGTAACAATCAGAAGAGACATTCGGGGTATCAATTAATGAACAATTAATGCACTTCGAAGATAGAACAATACATTTTAATGTTATAAAGAAAAGTTATAATTAAAGTACCTTTATTTATCTCGCTGGTTAATCAGTTACAAAATGATGACATCCATCTCAACATTGAAGCTGAAAATCAGGAAATGTCCTACATAGATTTTGAAGGATGAAGATGACAAAGGACAATAATGATAATGATAAAACAAAATGATTGGCAACTTTGGTTTATAGATAAAACTTTTGTTCATATGAAAGTAAAAACTTGACCCAAAATGGATCTAAATTATAAGAGTTTTTTAAAAAGGTAAATAAACTTAAATTTTTTATTTTTTCTGTAGTAAAGGAAAGAGATCTGCTGCTGATACTCACTGCTGAAGGAAAATTTTGACAGACAGGGGGAGGGGGAAAGCCTGAAGGAAACAGGAAGATAATAGCAGTATCTATACACCTTGTGATGGATATTTTAATGAACCTGAACTTCAAAACCCCACATCGATTGCCAATGCTTTTTTTTCTTTCGAAAAAGGCATATTTTAATAATTCATACCATTACAGAATTTTTTGTTAAAAGAAAAAATACAAAGTTTTCAGATTCTTACATGATTTTCCACATAACATCTTCATAAATTACAATTAGTATACCCCTTCTCCTATTTCTCCCCCCCCCCCTCCCTTCCCATCCAACCCTGGAGTAGATAGAGGCACAAAAAAACAAAATAAAAAAACAAAAAAAAGGTAACTTCATAAATATTTTCAGCTTAGCCCTATATTCGTTAGAGAGCTTAATCCTCCATATATTTCATCCATTTCCCCCATCTTTTTTCATATATATGTATTTTACCCTGGGCACTATGCCATGTTCTTTCCAATAGGACTACTAAATGCACCTGATTTTTCCAAAAAACTAAAGTTGGAGATTTTTCAAAAATCCAAAAACATAATATACTCCTTCTTGCCAAAAAGAGCATCTGAGAGATTATCCTTTTCTCCTCTTTACACATTTGAAAATTTTTAACATACCCCAAAACCCCCACCCATGGATCCAATACCATTGTAACATTAAATATTCCATTTATAGTATTAAACACCTCTTCCCAATACCTAAAGAGCTTTGGCCACCTCCAAAACATTTGAGCCCAGTCAGCTTTTTCTAATTTACATTTTATGCATTTATCATCTTCCCTATATCCCAGTGGTGGCGAACCCATGGCACTGGTGCCAGAGGCGGCACTCGGAGCCCTCTCTGTGGGCACCCAGGCCATTAACCCAGAATGAAGTTCACCAGACTGTACTCAAAGAATCTTCCTACAGAATCTTCCTAAAATGACAAATTTGCCCTCCTCCTTTCAACTGGGTTGGTGTCCTTGGGAGGCTGAACGATTTAAAGTTGTCAAACAACAAGGAGAAATAAATTACTGCTTACATTGCTGTGCTGGCACTTTGCAGTAAATAAGTGGCTTTTGGTTGAAGTTTGGGCAGTCAGGCTCTAAAAGATTTGCCATCACTGCTATAGCCTATCCTAAACATCCACTCTGCTGTCCTATGTAATCTATGTTATTAAAAAACTGAGAAATTCTGTGAGATGCATTATTGGATACAAAAGCTGGAGTTTGCAGCACATACTTCCAAATTTCCTCTCCATCCTCGTGCTGCCCAAAATCCTCATTCCATTTTTGTATACATCTAAACTGTACCCCGACCAACTCCTTCAGTTTTTCCCAACAATATAAAGATGTATCTATCACTTTGACCTTTTTTGGGGAATGACCTGTTTCACTTATCTCTATAAAGTCAAAACAGCGATCCGGATATTCTGCCTGTTCTAAAAACATCTAGCAATCACCTCAGGGAATTCCTTCAGGATAGCCACCAATTGTGGCTGCCAGAAAATATGAACTCCAATCTGGCAGGGCTAACCTACCCTTCTTTTTAGGACATTTCAAATATTTCCTTTCAACCGTAGCTTTTTTTCCTCCCCAAAAGAACTCTCCGCATATTTTATCCATCACTTTAAATATATGTTTTGTAAGCTTAAAGGAAACCTACTATTTCAAATGGTAGCTGTAAGCTGTGAACACCGAGCACCAGCTCAGGGTGAGCTGGTGCCGGTGCTTAGTTTCGTTAGTGTTAAAAGCGCGGTATCGCGGTTTTAACACTTTTTAAAATTTATAGCAGAAGCTGCTTCGGCGCTGCGCACGCAGCGCCGAAGCAATTTCTGCTATAAAGTTTAAAAAGTCTTAAAACCGCGATACCGCGGTTTTAACACTAACGAAACTAAGCACCAGCACCAGCTCACCCTGAGCTGGTGCTCGGTGTTTACAGCTTACACCTACCATTTGAAATGGTAGGTTTCCTTTAACTGGGGAATTCCTAAATACATACTGTAATGGAAAACCAAAATGGAGTCAAAGATACAACATGTCTTCTCTATAAAAGACAGTTCATGTAACCTTATTTCAACTATGAATGAACCCAAGTTGCAACATAGCTTGTCCTCATTTGACACTGTTATATATATCACATATTTCCTGTATGCGTCCAACTCCTGGGATGCTTTCCGGTGGAAATTGGCCACTTCCATGGGAAACTATACCATTGGGAGGATGACGGGAAACACATGTGCATACACATGTTTTTCCACATAGTTTGGTGACGCAGACATAGGGTATAAAAACTCGGGACTATCACCTAGCGGTAGACTTACAGAACAGATTTGAAAGCTAGCTATATACTGTTGCAGTTTGTATCTCTGTGGGACGCCTGGAGAACAAACTTGATGTTACCTGTCAATACCTGTCATTCTACTGCTTGGTGATAGTCCGTGAAGATCCCTACCTGCCGGAAGGTCATCAATGATGCTGGACAGTGTTGTAAGTTGATAAGCCCGTGAAGATTTGTGTGCCGGAGCTCATCAATGAAAGTTGACAGTGTTGTGAGTATTACATTTTATTTAACTCTTTATGTACTTTTGTATTGCAATAAACCTTTTAAATATTGTTGACTGTGTAATTTTTCTTGTTCTATAACATGAAATCCAAAGAACCTGTCTCTCTTTGCAACACACATACAAAGCCTGTAGAAGAAATACCATTTTTATAAGACTTAATCGCACAGAGAAAGATTTAATTTTGGCCACACTTTAACCTTAGCCCTCCATTTTCATTAAGGGAAGGATATTGAGTTCTACAAATCTGTCTAAAGAACTTGCCACATTTATTTCTAAATAGTTAAATGATTTTTCACCCTCTATCACCTTTAAAGGGAGCTTCAGATCTCATTTATTCTCCCCCAATGGCATCACAGCCGATTTGGCCCAATTTAATCTGCAGGATTGATACCTTCCCAGATTCCTGATAAAGCTCCTCTATAATACTCAAAGATCTGGAGGGGTTGCTGAGGAATAGAAGCATATCATCTGCGTTCAATGATGTTTTCATTTCCAACTTTCCATATCTCAAGCCCTCCACCCTCTCCTCTTCCTGAATCCTCACTGCCAATACTTCAATTATTAATGAAAAAAGAAGAGGAGAGAGCGGACAGCCTTGTCTCGTCCCCCGTGCTAACCGGAGCGGGAGGGACGTCTCCCCACCAACACATACACAGGCACTTGGGTTTTTATATAATATCTGTATCCATTTGATAGACCTTTCCCCAAACCCCATCCTTTTCAAAGTCTCCCACAAAAATCCCCATTCCACTCTATCAAATGCCATGGACACATCCAGAGAGAGGATTGCCCCCCACCCCGGTCCCACACAGACATTTCCATACAGGCATATAGTTTTCTCAAATTACATGTGGTAGCCTTTCCTGGCATAAATCCGCATTGGTCTTCTCCTACCATTGGTCTTCTCCTACCAACTCCGTTATTACTTCCCCAAGTCTCCTGTGTCAGAATCTTCACATCGACATTTATCAGGATCCAAATTTTCCTTACCCTGCGTATGTATCAATACAATGGGGCTCATTTGCTTGAAACCCGATATATTTCCGTTTTGCACCAAATTGCCCCGGGATTTTGGCGCAAGCAATCGGATTGTGGCGCAGAGGCGCCGTCCTTCACGTGACATACATCTAGGGCGCGGGCAGTCGGACAACCCGACGTATTGGGAAAAACCACAGAATTTAAAAACCGATTTGTGTCGCAAGATAAAGCACTTATATGCACCAGGAAGAAGAAGGTGAACTCTGGCAAACCTCAGCGCAGCAGCGACACCTGCTGGATATCGGGCGCATGACCTTAGTGAATCCTGGCAGACCCAAATCCATGTCGGACAACGCGCCGCGGGATCGCGACTGGACCAGGTAAGTAAATGCTCCCCAATGTCTGCCTTATACATTGATGCAGAAAATGTTCCTAATTCATATGCCGATGTGAAGACCCGAAGGATAGTGTCCATAAATATATCTCCATACTTCTGACATACCTCCCCAGGAAACCAATCGGGCCCCGGAGATTTATTCTTAGGCTACTCATTAATAACAAGTTTTATCTCCTGTAAAGTTAGAGGCTTAATCTTTGCTTACTTTCTTCTTTCAAAGTTCTTACCTCAACTCCTCCCCCTTATTTACATGTAAAGCATTTATTTTCCCAAATTATTCCTGGAAAAAAGTAGTATATCTTCCTGATTATTTATCACTCTACCTTCATTGGTTTTAATTGCTGCAATTACTGAACTTACACTTTTACCCCTAACCAATTGAGGCAGCAATCTACTAGGCCTCTTTCCTTCTACAAACCATTATCTCTCTTACATTATAGCTCTTACATATCAGGGAGGAGCTATATACCTTCTGCAAGATATGAGCCTCATACTTCTCCTTCGCCTTCTCCCATAGCTCCAAATTTGTAGGAGACGGAGATTCCATATATGTCAGTCTTTCCCTTTCCTCCTCATCCTTCAATTCTTTCTACTTTTGAAAAAAAAATTTATTTAAATTACACCCCCCAGGCATACCTACACCTCAAGATGGCCTACGCTGACTCCCAAATCCCAACTTCCCCTAACTTATTTCCATTTTCTGCAAAATTGCAGATAATTCCTCCTTAATCTTCATGACAATCTATTTTATTCAACCAATAACTATTTATAGTTTTTTTTTTTACTCCTTTACTCTCTAATTTTAACTATCAGAGGTGAGGGATCCGAAAAACTATGCATACCATATTTTACTTCCTGAACTTCCTGAGGCATCAGGTCATTCCCCAGAGCCAAATCGATCCTTGAAAAACTGTTATGAGTCTTGGAAAAACATGAATACATCTTCTTCTCTGGATTGCCAATGCTTATGCTTTAATTGCCACTGGCAAATCCGCTGGCAGCATTAAAATCAATGTGGAACATGCATGCCGGCACTAACATGCTGGTGGCACTAACATGCTGGTGGCACTAACATGCTGGTGGCACTGTGTGTTTGGGAGGATCACCTCTCTCGATGATGTCATTAGGGCAAAGTTCTGTATTGACCAGGACATAGCAGTCACGATTAACCCTATAACTAAACTTAAAGGGGGTTCTTTGCACATTAAAGCTCGTTGCTAAACACTTTTCTTTTTATTTTAATATCATTTTGTTTTTTGGTTTACATTATTTCTTTTTCCTATATCTGAACTTAAAGCATAGCCATAATTTCAGAAGATTTTTGATATAGTGTGTGTGAGGTGAGTATATTTCTAATATACTTCATTTTTAAATTCTCTTTAGGGTGCATTCACATGGACGTATGCCGGGTGGGCATACCTCAGGCGCGCTGGAGAGGAGGTGAGCTCTGCTCCCCTCTCCCCCCTCCATAAAAATAATGCCACATGGCGATTCTTACGGCCGAAGATAGAGCATGTTCTATAATTTTTGTGGCAATGGCATGGTACGTTGAGCCACCTATGGAGGATGTACATCCTGCCGCAAATTTGTGGCCATAAAAACGTCCCTCAAAATGGTTATGTGAATATGCCCTTAATTTGTAAAGAAACAGGTTGCAATTTACTTCTTGGTTAAAATGTACTGTTGTTGCTATGGAAAATCTGTCTTCAGGATTGAAGACAGGCCATGGTTGAAGACAACTGTGATTTACTGTTAACTCTTCCTGCTCTCTCCATCTGTAGTATGCTATGAACACCATATTCAAACATTAAGCTGAAAATAAGGGTTTATTCCTCCCATCTCTGAGATGCTTAACCCAATACACAGAGATTAGAAGTGAGCTCATGCACCCTCCATGGACACACACTGTACGTGCTCCACAGGGGGAAGTAGGTTGATTTTTTTTTACAAACTAAGGAGAATTAATTAATGATGTACATTAGAAAAATATTTACCACATTTCCCCCAACACAATATAAAAAAAATGATCTCAAATGACAGTTACTCTTTAAAGCTTCTCTCTGACTGTCTTCCAGAGACAGTAACTTTTCAGTAACCTCACACTGCCTCTGACATGCCTCAAGCTGATCTCTTATTGTGCACCAATATTCTCAAGTTTACTCAATGTTTTACTATCTAATATGTTCCCGTTGAACTTGTATTTTTACTTTTATCTAGACTAAACTTAATTTACCATTACTTTATTGAAGACTCTCGCACCTTCAAATCCTTTTATAATAGCATATTTTCCTCCTCCTGTGAAAATTCTATTCAGGACGCAATTCAAGGTCCCTAATAAATGTATTGATACAAAGTTATTATCCTTTACATCTAACTGGACATTCAATGGGTGTGAATAGTTTCTTGTATGAAAAAATATATAAAGCAAAAGATAACAAAGGTTCATTCTCAGAGAAACTGTTTGTTTGGAACTCATGCTTACATAATGGCAACATCAGGACATTCATTTACATCTAAATAAATGTTGAATTTATCTAAAAATTTAGATTTTAAAACAGGTAGCTGGATTTGAAAGTTTAAAGTTTATTTAACCTATGGATAATTTATAGTATCTTTACAAGTTTTTGAAAATATGTTTGATGCTGCAAACATTTATCAAAATCAGTGCAGTCTGTACTATGTGCAGTTTGCCTGTGTAGTGTGCAGCGTGCACCTGATTCATGAATTGTGACGCACCCCGGGCTTATATACTTAGGGTCCGTGGACGCATTTTCACCGGATTTTCAGATTTTTTGGGGATTTGCACAGCTGTGACAGGTATTAAACTAGGGATTGTGTTGCACGCGATCCGGCGGACCTGAGCGGGGAAGCGGCGCATGCAGGAAATCGGGAGCATGATCGTAGTGAATTGCGGCAGAGTGCATTACCGTGCGACAATGCACTTACAGGGAACGAGTCAGGACTGCTCTTGTGAATGCACTGGTGCGCGTCTAAACATTAACACACCCCTTCTGGTGCACATTTTTTCTGTTTTGTCGGACACAGTGCAGCCGGGACACAAAACTGGTTCAGACTTCAGATTTTTTTGGGATTTGCACAGCTGTGACAGGTATTAAACTAGGGATTGTGTTGCACGCGATCGTTTTTTGGCAAAGCTGTGAGGGCTTTCATGCGATAGAAATGGGGCGGGGTGCCATTGGACGATCCATCTGAGTGCAGGATTTAACTTTCAAATTGTGTCCCAAGAGCAAGCATTTACATGCACCAGGAAAAAGAAGGAGAACTCCGGCGGACCTGAGCGGGGAAGCGGTGCATGCAGGAAATCGGGAGCACGATCGTAGTGAATTGCGGCAGAGTGCATTACCGTGCGACAATGCACTTACGGGGAACGAGTCAGGACTGCTCTTGTGAATGCACCGGTTTCTTTTTTGGTGCACTTTGTTTATGCTGCAGAATTGTGGCATAGACATAATTGTGGTGCGCGTCTAAACATTAACACACCCCTTCTGGTGCACATTTTTTCTGTTTTGTCGGACACAGTGCAGCGGGACACAAAACTGGTTCAGACTTCAGATTTTTTTGGGATTTGCACAGCTGTGACAGGTATTAAACTAGGGATTGTGTTGCACGCGATCGTTTTTTGGTAAAGCTGTGAGGGCTTTCATGTGATAGAAATGGGGCGGGGTGCCATTGGACGATCCATCTGAGTGCGGGATTTAACTTTCAAATTGTGTCCCAGGAGCAAGCACTTACATGCACCAGGAAAAAGAAGGAGAACTCCGGCGGACCTGAGCGGGGAAGCAGCGCATGCAGGAAATCGGGAGCATGATCGTAGTGAATTGCGGCAGAGTGCATTCCCGTGCGACAATGCACTTACGGGGAACGAGTCAGGACTGCTTTTGTGAATGCAGCGGTTTCTTTTTTGGTGCACTTTGTTTATGCTGCAGAATTGTGGCATAGACATAATTGTGGTGCGCGTCTAAACATTAACACACCCCTTCTGGTGCACATTTTTTCTGTTTTGTTGGACACAGTGCAGCCGGGACACAAAACTGGTTCAGACACTTTATAAATACAGGTGCAAGCAGTCTGCACATTTGTTCTAGTGCAAAGTCAGACAGAAAACTGGTGCAAACACTTCGATAAATGTGGGCCAATGTCCAATGACCAATTTTAAACACTGGTTCAATCTACCTTAGTGCAATTTGCACCACATTTTTTTTTAATTTACAGTATGAGCAGTTAAAGACTTCATTGGAAATGTGAGTATCAAATAAAGGTCCAGATCCCAACTTTGTCTTTCACTATCTGCATCACAGCAGCTCACAGAATACCTGATCTGAGATCTCAAAGATCATTAACTTTCATTTGACACCAAAGGCATTTTTCTTGGTAGTATATACTTGCCGATAGGTAGCCTGAAGTGACACCTACCTCCAGAATCTAAACTAGACTCATCTCAAGCAAATATTCCTATTCTTGGAGGAGATTTTATATCAGTAAATGGCCAGATTACACATAAAAGAGGCAATAACAGAAAGGATATTGCATGCCCATCTCCTAGTAGTTTCAATGAGTAAAATCTAGTGAGGGAGTCCCTTTAATATGTTATTTATGTCAGGATTAGTGGTAGTGGATCCTCTGGACCACAGTCGACACCTGGGCCCGGAATCTGAGTGGCACCCGGTTTTCACCAGAGCCCACTGCAAAGCGAGATGGACTTGATGCGGCATTATTCAACAGGTGCGAAGTACAGAATCATGAGGCAAACTTCTGGCCGTGGACAGGCAGCACAGGATCAGAGTCGGGGACATAGGGGTAGGTCAGGACAGGCAGCACGGGATCAGAGTCAGGAACGGATTGAAGGTCACAACGGGATATCAGGATAATCGCAAAAGGCATGGAACAAAGCTTTCCCTCGGGCATAGAGTACAAAGAGACACAGGAAGGAGCTGGGAATGTATGAGGGAAGGCGTCTGGCCAGTGCTTATTAGCTGTGCGCTGGCCCTTAAATTTTACAGAGCCAGCATGCGAATCCTAGGAGGCAGGGACATGCACGACGAGCCACAGGAAACGCTGTTGGAATTCGGCGGGGTAAATTCGGCGGGGTACACAGATGCACCAGTGACCCAAGGCAGGGGCACCCATGACAATTTAACTTTCATTGGGTCATATTTATTAAAAGTGTCTTTTACAACTTTTAAACAGTGCACAGGTTGAAAGATGGTCTTTACTGTGCCAGAAATATCTAATTATCTGATATTGAATTCTAAGTCTGGCATAATTCAAGGCTGCATGGACTAACGTTGCAGCTCCTAATGTTAGGATGAATTTATGCCGGAAAACTGCACCACATTTTGACACAACTTTAGCCACACCTCCTTATCTTACGAATCTACTTCAGTGATATCTTAGTTGTGTACATGTCTAAAATCATTGATAAATATGGTGCAGGGTATATAGAAAAATATTCCCCATTTGATGCAAGCTTTCTTAATGATAAGCACACGTGTACATTGTCACTAGATCATTATTAGAAAATGTGTATATTTTCTTTACAGTGAGATAAAAGCCACTATGTGTATCCCTTTTATCTCTGAAAAACAACTTTAATCCTAATGATTCTTGGGTCATATTTAAGGTCATTGGATATGGTAACCCTGATTAACTAGCAGCACTCGGGGCACTGCTATTATTTATAGCATCTCACAGATATAAGGTCTTTTCTTTTGTATTTAGTTCAATAAACGGTAGGTAATTTCCAAGATTAGATCCTGTTACCAGAGATTATATGACGTAGAAAACGCCACTCAGATAAAACAAAATCCTCATAGCAATATTCAATAATATTGTTAGAAAATGGTCTGAAAAAGATAAAGGGCATTTTCTTTTATGGATTTTTTGGTATAACAAAGTACAGACAGAAAAAGATAAATCTTAAAGCAAGAAATAGATAGTGAAGATGCAAGGTATAAAATTGTCATTGCAGATGAGGCACTATATCCTAGCTGCCCATACATCATGCTCTGACGATACCCTAGTGAAAAATATAAGAAGATACTGTAGCTTACCGAGGTAGGAGTAGAGCGTTGATATATTATGTGTACCCTACATGCCTAATAACGGAAGGATCAACGACACGGGAGCTAATTATTCTCTACCGTTTCCATGTTTCCAGCCTTTTCTTTCTGATAGTTAATATGCTGTAAACAAAGAGCCCTAACAGCAGTGATACACAGCACTCGGGATTTTCGCTGTGTGAAATTGTTTATTGACAAAAGCAATGGACTAAACCTTTCGATCTTTTTCCAGAAAGCTTAGTAAATGTTTCTCTGTTTAGTGTTCTCTTTGTTGCTGATGAGTTACAACAAGAAATGAAACACAATTTGCTAATGTGTTGTGTTAACGAAACAAACAATGCTTCTTAGTGGAACGCTTGAAAAAGAAGAAAAAAGCTCTTCATCATGTAAAATGTTTTGAAACCCAAAGTGCTATTTGGTGAGCGTGGGTTTAGTTATCTTCACTTTTATTTTTGTAGCACCTGAGCTACACAAGGGCTGCTGCTATCCATCCCTGTAGACAGGGGATATTATTGGTCAACACCTCCAGATGCATCACGGGGCAGAAAGGAGAAAAAATTGCAAGTGAGATTATTTCAGGATCTCCTCATAAATACCTCCATCCATCCAATTAATTACGTATTGTGATACACATGGTTTGTTCCACATGCCTTTACCAGCTTACTAAATGCTATAAAAATTTTTTGTCACAATTCAACATACATATATGCACAATTCAACATACATGAACATATGGACATGCATATGTTAAAAAGAAAAATCCAAATTTGGGCAGCTGTTAACTTTTTCTCTAAAAATGATCATAGTCACAAAACTTAGACTTAGTCAACCAAATTGGAAAGCCATCAATAATATGGACTGTGTACTTTTGTGATTTTATAACTTAACGTAACTACATTTCTAATTTCTGTACATTAACCCTAATGTGATAACCATCTAGACTGAGCTTCTTTTAACAGATGTGGCCCTACAAATACTTCATCTTAAAATTGAAATAAAAATGTGCATCACAAATGGTCCTCAAATTGTTCTCACATGGTGACCTCACATAGACACTAATAGAATAGTTAGCAAATCTTTGTGTTAACTTACAATATCATGAAACGTTCAGTGTATTTTTTCACTGCTCTAGTGACTTGGACATGTAATTTAATGGGTTAATTTTATTATAGGTTTGAAAAAACATAGCACATATTTATAACTTATTTAGGCAATTATATTTCAAAGCTATTTTTCTTCATGAACTTCACCTATATACTTGTCACATGTAGTTTCTAATAACACTAATCTTCTGAGCCTTTATGGAATATCAATTACGTATTAACAAATAATTAAGGTCTCTACTGTGATTATAAATATATGTTTTTGTTTTTTTCACATAAACTCATTCACCACCGAACCTAATGTTTAACACTTTAAGGACAATGCCTAATATGACCTTCAGGACACAGCACTTTTGTTTAGTTTTTTTAGTTTTTTAAATAGTTTTTTTCTGACAGTGGCATATGATAAGAGTTGTGTTTTCCGATGGGTTTATTTTTAGGGTAAAAATAGCACAAAAATGTACACAGTTCACCGCACAATATAAATAACTATAAAATTATACTTTAGGTTAGTATTATTCCAATACATGCAGGATTTCTTATAGTTTACTACTCTACTTTAGCAAAAAAAGATTTAACTTTTTAGGTCTCAATAAAAAGAGCATTATTAGGGCTTGCTTAATGCAGGATTTCTGAGATGTGGGTTCTTCTGGCCGTTAAAAAAAAGTCTTCACTGAGGCTTCAGGGCAAAAGAAAAGACTTGTATTTCTTTCAGTAGAAAAAAAAAATTTTTTACGGATTTCACTATACGCCCCAAATGACAGGTCTACTTTATTCTTTGGGTTGGTAAGATTATGAGGATAACAAATTTGTATAGGTTTTATAATGTTTTCATACTTTTAAAAAAATTAAAACCTCTTGTACAAAATTTTGTATTGTATTGTAATACATGGGTTAACCCAAAGTATCCTCAGGTCTTCGGGAAACCCGAGGCTACCATGGTGATGGATTGCCGCTCCTCGATGATGTCACAGGGAGCGACGATTCTCTGAAAAATGGTGGTGTCCATGTGTCAGCAGGAAAACACCCGCGATCGGTGCTGGCACCAATTGCGGGTGTTACTGGAAAGCCTTTGCTGCAATATGCAGCAAAGACTTACCAGTTGTGGAGAGGGCTTGGCCCGCGAGCCCTCTCCATGCACCGGGACCCGGCATGTGAAGTAATACTGCGTCACATGTCGGTAAGGGGTTAAATACCCAACTATTTTCCCATACTCCTAGTCCTAAAGAGATAATACTACAGTATGGCAGTATATAGGGATTTTCCTCCTCATTCATTACAATGTGCTGACAACGTGTTAACACAAAGCAGTCTTCAGAAGACCTGAGGCTGTCATGGCAATGGATCACCGCTCCCTGATGACATCACGGGAAGCGACGAACCTCGGCAGCAAAGACTTACTGGCAAAGGAGAGGGCTCAGCCTGTGAGCCCTCTCCACCACCTGGCATATGACGTAGTATTACGTCACATGTCAGTAAGGGGTTAAATAAAGAGGAGCTTACAATCTACACAAATAACCAAATCATTAAATGGCAGTAATCAGGTGCAGGTTATATAACCCCAGCACACCCTCTGCTCAGGTTTTGCATACACAGGTAAGATCAGGTAATGCTGAGTGTTGAATACTGAACTAGTTTGTCTGCTGAAATAATAGTGGACAGAGACAAAGGTTTGCTGGCAGGAGGAAGAGAAAAGCAGAGAAAGTAGAAGCACACAAACAGTACTTCTGTACTGCAATGTATTGTAACTGTGAGCATTTCACGGACAGTCTGCCTATTAGACCCATTTGCCCATTTGGACCTAATAGGCTTCCATGTAAGGCAATTATGGGGGCCTTGCTATGGCCTCTTGCTACCATAACAACCTCCCAGCACCCTGTGATTTTGCCAGATCTAGCCCGATTTGCAGAAGGAGCATGCTCATCCAAATTCGAGAAGTACCCACTAATTGAGACAAGTATAGTCATCCTGCCACCCCTAGTGGTTAATAGGTTAATGTACAACTGGTGAGATAACTACAGAAACTTTATCATAGCATTACTGTACTTTATATACAGTATTACTGACCTAATATATTTATATATTCTCTTCCATAAAGCAATGAATGTGCCTACAGTATTTAAATTCAACCACTATACATTATAGAATGCACATACTGTGTATGTATACAGATGATCCAAGGATATCCAACTTACAGATGACCCTTAGTTACAGACGGACCTCTTTGCCCACTGTGACCTCTGTTGAAGCTCTCTGGATGTTACTTTAGTCCGAGGCTACATTGATTAGCTGTAATGTGTCTATAATGAAGCTTTATTAATCATTGTTCCCAGGACAGCACAAAATGTTAAAAATCCAGTTGTCTCAAGAACAATCTTTTTACAATTTTACAATTCTAAATTATACCTGTTCCGTCTTGCATACAAATTTAACTTACCATATATACTCGAGTATAAGCCAACCCGAGTATAAACCAAGACCACTAATTTTACCACCAAAAACTGGGAAAACCTATTGACTCGAGTATAAACGGAGGGTGTAGTATACAGCTAACCAGCCCCCATGTAGTATACAGCCAGCCAGCCAGCCCCCTGTAGTATACAACCAGCCAGCCCCCAGTAGTATACAGCCTGCCTCATGTAGTATACAGACAGCCCCATGTAGTATACAGCCTGCCCCAAGTAGTATACAGCCTGCCCCAAGTAGTATACAGCCTGCCCCAAGTAGTATACAGCCTGCTCCATGTAGTATATAGCCTGCCCCATGTAGTATACAGCCTGCCCCCATGTTGTATACAGCCTGCCCCAAGTAGCATACAGCCTACCCCAAGAAGTATACAGCCTGCTCCAAGTAGTATACAGCCTGCTTCATGTAGTATATAGCCTGCTCCATGTAGTATACAGCCTGCCCCAAGTAGTCTACATTTGCTTTACATTTTAGCACTCATCAAATGCCTCCTAATCTTACTGAAAGCTTCAATTATAAAATCACCAAACATGTTGCATATACATTGGTCTTCATGGAGACTCACACGTCGTAATGTAAACATATCTTTGTCTGAATGTATAATTATTGGCCAAAAAATCCATTTATAATCCAGTCTGAATCTTGCTCCTGAGATCATCTTTTTGTACAGTGAATAGTGGATTATCTTTTTCATAGAAATGAATAATGCCCTTTGAACATTTTTGTCCTAGACCGATTGGCAGTGGCCATTCTTTCCATGATTTGTAAATGATGTACAACTGCTTCAAAGTTTCATTTTAAATATGTATGTCTATTATTACACCACAAGAATCCATTCTTGTATTATTTAGTGACTGGACTCTGATCTAATGCAACTTAATGTGCTTTTATGCCAGGATACATTACTGTATAATTCAGTGACTGGGATATTATTTTATGTAACAATAATATTTTTTGGAGCAATTATCAATAATTTTATACCTATATATTTAGATTTGATATCCTAGATCTAATGCAGCATAAACTTCAAACCTCAAGTTAATTACTAGCTTTAATGCATTAGATTTTCTGAACAATATGGATAAATACTCCGTTAAGGTGTCTGGAATAGAAGAACCAAAAAAGGAAAGGATGTGATAAATGCCCCCCATGCATGTTTACCTCAACACCTTAATGGACCTGTATTGCATATCTTTAGAGGATAAGACATAGTTTAAAAAAGAATAGAGGATAATAAAGTGCATAGCATAGGCCGTGGTAGACCTCATCAAATCCTTTTTATTAATTTATTAAGTTCAACACACTGGACACATCATACGGAAATATCACCTGTTTGCTGGCTTAAAGGGGTATTCTCGTCTGGGCATTCACATTCAGATTCATTAATCTGCCAAATACAAACATTTCTTCAATTAGATTTCATTAAAAACAATGGGGCACATTTACTTACCCGGCCCATTCGCGATCCAGCGGCGCGTTCTCTGCACAGGATTCGGGTCCGGCTGGGATTTAAGATGGTAGTTCCTCCGCCGTCCACCAGGTGGCGCTGCAGCGCCGAAAATAATCTTAACGCCCCGGAATGCACCATCCCATAGAAGGTGAAGGTGAGCGCTCCCCAAGCGACACATTTTCGGTTTTTAAATGCGGCGGTTTTTCCGAATACGTCGGGTTTTCGTTCGGCCACGCCCCCCCGATTTCTGTCGCGCGCATGCCGGCCCCGATGCGCCACAATCCGATCGCGTGCGCCAAAAACCCGGGGCAATTCATGTACAAGCGGCGCAAATCGGAAATATTCGGGTAACACGTCGGGAAAACGCGAATCGGGCCCTTAGTAAATGACCCCCAATGTTCCTGTGTGAAGATAATTTCTCATAAATGTAGTCAAATGGTCCCTTACAAACAAAACTGTATCCTTGGATACGGCCACCTCTGCTGGAGTGATTGTACAAAGAAACAAAAGGTTTTTGTATATTAAATGTCCTGGAGTTACTACATGTCCCACAGCCGCCCTGTGGTAATAAACACTGAGTCCATGTGGTCAGGCAAGACTCAATAGCACATATCTGGCCACCGCTGCCAAAATGTGAGGTGGTCGTATCCGAAGAAGCTATCTCGTTTCCAAAGGACAACATGACTACATTTATGAGAAATTATCTTCACACAGGAACGTTTTTTTTAATAACATCCAATTGAAGAAATGCTTACATATGGCAAATCTATTAAATGTAAATGCCCAGATGGGAATACCTCTTTAACTACAAATAAAGGTTTTGGATTTTTTCCACATGTGTGACCACTCTCCAATCAAGTGTATTGGAAAGCCCAATGTGAACTTTAATGGAGATTGTCCGCTAAATATAGGGAAGGTAGAAGTGGGTCAAAAACCCCCATTCTCCCAGAGGTGGGACCTGCATCTATGATGTATTTATGACATACTCTGTGGACATGTCATAACTCTTAAAAAATCCTTTTTTAATAGCTGTTTTTCATTATTTGGACACTTTAAATCGTTTCATTTGTAGGAATTTTTGAGATCTGTAATATGGTATTCTTTAGGCAATTATATGTGATTATTCACACTTATATAAGGCGCACTGGACTATAAGGCGCACCTTTGATTTCTGAGAGAATCAAAGGATTTTTTGTGCGCCTTATAGCCTTGAATCTAAAAAACTGTCTCAAATCAAGTTAAAAAAAAATAACATGATCAAAACTTAAAGAGCTTTGCACACATCTTGCACACTTCTCTCCTTGATGTTAACCACAAGACCTGAGAATAGTCCTGTGAGACTGTACAATTTAGTTGTTATTGTGCAGAGATTTTTATGGATGTTCGATAAAGCTGTTGATTCATTTTTTCATCACATCAAAGACTTCATAAGTGCCTGCCTGATCTGCAATCAGGTGGAAATATATACCAAAAATTAGCTATGTATAATGTCGTTAATTTGTTTCTGCAGTTTTGCATTTGTCATGTTCAGATCTCATTATGTTTTACTATTAATCATCAAAAAGCAGCTGAGACTTCCATTTTTAAGACTTCCTATTGACGTGTTGTACAGATATAGCGTTATTAAATTAACAGAAACAAATCAAGCATTCTTTAATCATATACTCAGAACACAGGATATCCATATCATTTAGGTACCATTTAAATGAACTCTTTTTGATAAATAATGGAAGCATTTGTATGTTATTAAATGTTCCCTTGTGTGTGACACTGGCTGGTTACAAGAAGATGGCAATGTTTTTCATTCTTCTTGTTTTTGTAAGATGTGAATTCCTAGCCTTGCCATGTTTGATGGTTTGATGGTAATGTTAAGGCCCCTATGGATGTGCGTAGCAGAAATAAAAAAAAATTGTAAACAGATGCCCAGAGGGGGGTCTTGGTATGGGGTGCAGATGCAACCGGGCCCAGTAGGTTTAGGGGGCCCATAAGGTGACACTTATCCAAGACTAGTACTATAAACCATACATCATATTTGGGCTCTTACGCAGACTTGGCACCAGGGCCCATCAGCTTCAAGATATGCCACTGCAGATGCCCCAATCTCAAGCGGAAATGTAAACTATAGTCTTATATTTCTATATGTTGTAGAACATAAATTATATACTGTATGCAGTATTTGTTCATCTATACTGAGTAAAGTATTTTGAAACACAGAACGGCAGCGCCTGATTATAACTTAAACAACTTACATAAATCAAAAATAAATGCACAAAAAGAGAAGGGGTTAAAATTCACTACAGAAAAATAAGATTTCATTTTATATTATTTTATATTTTACATAAAAGAACAGTAATATCTAATGCTACATTTTACGTAAAATCTGCAAAAATATTTGATTGTGATTGTTTAATCCTGTTAATTAGTAGATAGAACTGACCATGGCATCTAAACGGTTTAATACTCTTGGCATCTTCCCTCCTAGCAATGAAGAGGGGGCTGAATGATGAATTGCTATGGCAGCCAGGGGCCCAATTAGCAACTGCTGTAATTAATCCTCTTTTTAATTTTTTTTTTCCAAATTCTAATTCTTTATTTATGGGAATAAAATTGGTTTTGAAAAATGTTGTACTGCTACATCTCAGTAATCTCAGGAAGAGATTATTGCATAAACACAATACAGACAGTCCGCGGGTTACATACAAGATAGGGTCTGTAGGTTTGTTCTTAAGTTGAATTTGTATGTAAGTCGGAACTGTATAATTTATCTTTGAAATCCCAGCCAGAACTTTTTTGATCTCTGTGACAATTGGATTTTAAAAATGTTGGATTTTCATAAGAACCAGGATTAACTCTAAAGCTTCATTACAGACACCTGTGATAACTGTTATAGCTGTTTATTGTAGCCTGAGACTAAAGTACAATAAATTACCAATGTCCAGAGGTCCGTTTGTAACTAGGGGTCATATGTAAGTCGAGTGTTCTTAAGTAGGGGACTGCCTGTATATCAGATATCAGAATAAATAAAGTCTGAATTATGTCTATACAAGTAAAGTTCGGAATTGTTTGTCTAAGATCACACCCTGACAGATGTCCATTATATTTGTCTTCTGACCGGTAATCTGATGGGCAAGTCAAAAGTCCCAGACCTTCAATTATATGTTCAGCTTCATGGAAAGCACATCAAATAGCTCTGCATCATTGAAAACCTTCCCAATTGTTGTTGTTGCACTTTCTGTGCTGATAAAGTTTCAACTACAAGTTTTAAAAATCAGAGTCAGCAATTAAATTCCGGCACAATGGGGGAGAAAGCACATGAATCTCCCCCTCTTCGATAGTTTTCTGGCTTCTCCGACTTGCACACTACTTTGGGCGTGTTGGGGCAGAAAGTAGGCGGGAAGTGGGCAGAAGTTGGGCAGTGGTGTGAACGCTCAATCCACCACATGTACTTCAGTCACAGCCGGAAAACCCATGAAGATTCTGCCAGCTCTGGTGGAGTTTGCATTTGTATCCACTAATAGGAATGTCAGTCTTAATGAATTCCCCCCAATGTTTCTGGAATAACCGTGTCCAGGGACTTTTAATTATCCCAGGAGATATTGGGGTTTATTTACTAAGGGCCCACGGCCGCATTTTGGTCAAGATTTCAGACGTTTTCGGGGATCTCACCGGGGATTGCGTCGCACGCAATCAGATTTTGGCGATTTTTGCTCCCGGTTTTCACATGTCACAAATCGGGGGGCCAGGCTGTCAGACGATCTGACGGATTCGGACAATGGGTGGGATTTAACATTTAAATTGTGTCACAATACCAAGCACTTACATGCACCGGGAAGAAAAAGGTGAACTCCAGCAGACATCAGTGGGGAAGGGACAGATGCAGGAACTTGGGCGCACGATCTTCATGAATCACGGCAGATGTGGATTCCAGCGGACAACGCACCTCGGGGATCGCGCAGGGACCAGGTAAGTAAATGTGCCCCATTATCTTTTAAGATCCCCCTCTTTTCTATTTTGTCTCCTCTGAGCAGGCATAATAATATGGTTATGATTTATAACTACTGTACCCCAAGTGTTTTCATCTATTTTAGGTGTGCTTTTTCATTATTATTTAACTTTTTAAGTGAACTTTAATGAGTTAGCAAATTTCATTCATGACAAACTGCAGCACTTGAAACCAATTACAAGGTGAGGTCACAGAGAATTAAATCTCTCTGACTTCACCTTGTACTGGGTTTTCAGAAAAGCGAATAGTTGTGTCTAAAGTTTTATGTAGTTTGACATGTTATTTTTTTTGTAGACAAACATGTACTTTAGCTTTAATGAACCTTTAAATCATAGCTAATAAAATGATGCCTATCAACTTACATGCTGTGCGTGAGCAGCAGCCACCATGAGCTGCAAAGAAAGTAAAATAACGTAGAATTTACAGTTATGTAATCTATAATAGGGATATTTACTGTAAGCTATAATCATATTGCCATCTTCAAGTGAGAAAGGAATATTCATTTTATTCCAGGAAACTTCCAACTGGCTTTTATTTGTTTTTTTATGGACTTTAGGTTCAACAAATAAGGGCTTTTATATAAATCGAAACCTGTTAGAAATATTTCAACAGTGAAACAATCTAAAGCTGGTGGTAAATGCTACTTTAAAGTGTAACCATCATTTAAAAAAAACTTTTGATAAGTTTTGGGGCAGGCAATTTTAAGCTCTTTTACAATTGGATTAGTTACCTGAATCTTGTTCCTTCTTCTTGTATTCTGCAGGCTTCCCCCTGTTGTCAGTGACTGCTCAGATGGCTGTTGCTAGGCACTTCCAGAATACCAGAGTGAGAATGTACATGTGAGACTCATCTGCTCTTCTCTTTCCCTGTACTCAGCTGATTCTCCTCATGGCTGAGTACAACAGCACTCATATGCTGACCGGAGCTCTAACTAATGTATTAACAGTCTCAATGTACACCCCCTGTCTCTCCCTAACTAATATGGTAAATATCTCTCCCTGAACACCCTCAGCTTTCCCAACACTTGTATATAAACAAATTCACAGTCCCCCCCCCCCATCACCTCACAGCAGCAGGAAACGGCAGACAGGAGAGAAATATGTGCCTATACAAGTCTTCAGTCTACCCCATGTGCTGTGCTGCACCAAGATTTAGAAAGTATAAAATAATACTTTATTAGAACAACTAAAACAAATCCATTTAAAAATACAACATACATAGAAAAAATCCACCAATGGTTAAATAACTAAATATACATGATAAGTAGATCACAATTACCTGTATAGAGGTATAGAAGGTCTAGTCTTCAGAACAAGTCAAGATATTTGCTTACATACAAGTATTACACATACACAGATATATACAGACCTGTACCCAACACGTGTTTCACATCAGGGATATGTGTGCATGTAAACCTGCGTATGTGTCCATCATTCACTGTTATTCCTCTGGGTAATGTGCAATACTTTCCCTTGACTTGTTCTGATGACTATACCTCTATAGAGGTTATTGTGATCTATTTATTATTTATATTTAGTTATTTGACCATTGATGGACTTTTTCTGTGTATAATGCCTTTTTAAATGGATTTGTGTTAGTTGTTTAATACTTTCTAAATTTTGGTGTTTGTTACCTGTTTTTGTGATGTTATTTGATGTTGGGAATAATCTTGTTCTCATTGGGCCCCCGATTACTTTTATCAGTGTTCACACTTTTTTAGTTGCAAAAGTTCTAATACTGAAACTTTTCTTGTTATTGAATAAACCTTGACATTTTCACATATGTAAATTATTCAGCCTCTTAGCTACAAGTTCCACACTCACCTGTGTGGGTGTGTCTAAGATGCACAAGATATGGTCTCATTGGTCAGCAGCGCGTGCTTGTGATGATGTCACAGGAGGCAGGATCAGCCCCTCCATCTTGCTAACTGTAGTTCTTTTCAGTGCTGGAAACCATGGTTACAGTAACAGCTTTTCCCAATCCAGACAATCCAGACCGAGATGTGCTCAACCGGATTCAAATCTGGGGAATGAGCAGGCCAGTCCATAGTTTCAATGCCTTCATCTTGCAGGATCTTCTGATACACTGTCCTGCATTGGGAGGAACCCAGGGCTACCTTTGGAGAGCACATGGAGGGATGTGCAGCCCTCCAAAGAAATGCCACTTCTCACTATTACTAACCCACTGACAAACAGGTCATGCTGAAGGGTGTTGCAGGTAGCAGATCACTCGCAATAGCGTCTCCAGACTCTGTCACATCTGTCACATGTGCTCAGCGTGAACCTGGTTTAATCTGTAAAGAGCACAGGGTGGAAAATTTGCCAATCCTGGTGTTCTCTGGCAAATGCCAAGCATCCTGCATGATGTTGGGCTGCGAGTACAACACCCTTCTGTTGACATAAGGCCCTCATACCATCCTCATGGTGTTGGTTTCTAACAGTTCGTGCAGAAACATGTACATTTGTGGCCTGCTTGAGGTTAGTTTGTATTCCTCATTGCACAAATTCAGAGTTAGCGGTTTAGCTGCTGGGCTATTGCCACCTAACGGCCCCCTCCATGTCTCCTAGTGTACTGCCCTGTCTTCTTTTAACAACTTCAGTGGGGGTGCCGGCTGTATTCAAGATGGCGGTATCCATGTGGCGCTGTCATGTAGGTACCGCCATCAGGTTTGAAGGTGACACTTGAAGGTTTTATGCCCATGATTGATGCCTGCACTGATTTGTGGGTGTCAAAACAGGTGTTAGCTCCATTCTCAATACATTCAGAGCCATAAATGGATTGTAAAAGGAGAATAATCACCTCTTTATGTGTACAGCTGGCATATATATATAATATTATATAGTGTCTATAAGAAATGTGTCCAGTATATTAGCTGTCATTAGGTATTCAGGCTCTGTCCATGCATTATAGACAGGTGGTAAAGCATGAAAATGACACATCTTCTGTCTTTTGCATTCTGTGAGATAAAAAAAATTCATCCCGGAGCTGCCCAGTGGGATGGCCTTTGTTTCCTGGGTACCTTTGCACTCAGTTCTGGGTACCTGTTCTGTATTATTTCTTGTGTACCTGGGCACTGGCAGTAGCTTGCAATGAAGTAGCAACAATTTTTAGCCAAAAAAAATGGTTACCCAATAATTAATTCAAATCTGGGGAATGAGGAATGCATCAGGAGGAACCCAGGGCCAACCGCACCAGCATATGGTCTCACAAGGAATCTGAGCATCTTATCCTGGTACCTAATGGCAGTTAGGCTACCTTTGGGTAGCACATGGAGGGCTGTACAGCCCTCCGAAGAAAAGTCACCCCTAACTTATTACTAACTCACTGACAAACAGGTCATGCTGAAGGGTGTTGCCCAGCGTGAACCTTCTTTAATCTGTAAAGAGCACAGGGTGCTGGGCACTGGCAGTAGCTTGCAATGCAGTAGCAATAATTTTTAGCCAAAAAAAAAAATAAGGTTGCCCAATAGTTAATAGGGATGTATGGGAACCTGTCACTAGCTTGCATTATAAAAAATGTGGTGATGGGTTCCCTATAAATTATGCTTTTTACAATTTCTTGTTGAGGTACTTTTCTACACATGAATCAAATTCACTTTTACATTTAACATGATATTATGAGGACACGTTGTACAAAATCTACTGAAAATGCTTTTTTGTGGCATCATTCTTTCATTACAGTTCTACCAGTGAGTCATTTGTGCCTTCATTTTTCCTGAACATGATAATTAGAAAACAGGACGTGATTACTGAGTTTTTGTGTCTTCGTTATTCACCCATTTAGCTGTAAAAATGGAAAACCTAATGCAAATCTGTTGCAGTGCTAAAGCTTTCATGTAAATCAAGATGCTAATTTCCAATTTATTCAAGACGTAACATCATTTGAGATAAAAACTGAAAATCAGCCAGCACAAAATGACTGTGCTTTTAAGAGAGGGAGTGAGCGATGGATTGGTAGGAAAAGGTTAATTTTGTTTTGATTAAGTTATTGATTTTCTTTTCACAAACAGAAAGCGATGTCCTTTTCTGCCGTAGACTGACCTTTTCATACACTGTTTTTAATGTTCTACAATTTCTGAAATGATAACTAGATGAATATTACCTTGATTATGATGTTCTACTAAATTATTAAGCAAAAGCTTGCCAGGAGAGGACTTCCTGGGCTATTCTTTATTATAGCTATTGTGAGTTTCATGCTTAAACCTTTTACACGATTGATATATTTCATTGACCGAGACAGCAAGAATAGAACTGTTCTTATGTTTCCCAAGGGTAAAAGCAGGTGGATGCTATAGACTTACAAGTGCAGAGATACAATATTAAAAAAAAAAGTTTTCAGAACATGCATGACAAAAAAAACCCTTCCTATAAGAAAGAAAAATGTTTCTGGAATTTTCTTTATTCTCCCGATATTTATAACCACTCACAAAAAGTCCACTAATTATGGGCATTATTAATCACAAAGTGCTCGCAGTAAAATTTAAGTTGTGACCAGAAAATCCATAAGCTGGAAAATCTTTACTCCAACAAGGTGTGAAATGCAAAACACCGACAATGCCCTTCAAGAAGTTGTGAACAAGATTAGCTGAAGCCAAAATACATAGTTATGTGACTTTGTAATTTAGAAATTCTTGTCAGGCTTTTGTCTTTACATAATCAGTATCTCAATAATTGCCTGCTCGGAGACATTAAAGGGGACATCAAACAGTTATTCGTTTCCCATATATGTAAACGTCTGTTTATTAAAGCTTCAGTTTCTGGGGAGGATTTAGGAGGTTGAACATAACTTTACTCCATTCCAAAGAAATATTACAAGCAATGAATAGATACTCTTTTTAACTGGTACTGAAAACAGGACCTGATTGGTTCAGATTCTGGTGGTGGTAGCTAGAAGAGAAACAATTAATGACAGGTTTTTCTTACACGTTCCTGCTCCGCAGGGATACAGAGATTGTTTGCTACTGCAGCACGGGATGGTGCTACAAATAGATCCCAATGTGGCCAGGTTTAAAGCCAACCCCTATCTTCTACTTGACCAATAAAGCATATTCCACGTCCATGTCCCACAAGTCAGGTTCCCCTTTAGTACTTTCTGCCTCCAAAATTAAAGCTTTCCTCCATGATACCCCCTCCTGCCACTTAAGGGATCACATCTCATGCAATCCAAGCTCCATATCAGCACTTTGAAAAGATTTATAACATGCCTCCCCCTCTCCGGTAGCACTGGAATTTACTACAGGTCAGATAAGGTGCAGGGAATCATTATTCTTAAAAGTTGTTTGCTAATAACTAGTATTATAAAAATATTAAGCAGATAGCAGTATCATTTTAGCATGGAACCAGTAAACATAATCATAGACAAAGGGATGGTCTACCGTAACAGCTTATACCCTCCATTTCCCCATCACTTCTGATTTATGAAAGGAGAGAAAATACTGCTATTAATTCTGCGAGTATAAAATTATAACAAATATCACATAAATGAAGGAAAACAAATTATCACTCAATCCAATGCACCACAAAATAATAAAAAAAATCACTAAATACTTCCCCTTTAAATCTAATGGCCCCTTAAATTATTTAAAACAAATTAATTATTTAATTTGTATTGGGTATCACTTCAATAATCAATAAAATTATAGTGAAAAAAACACACCAACAGCTCAACGATAATTTGGAGTCATAGGGGTTCATTTATCTTATCTCTGTTTGTTAGCTAGTTTTTCCCATCTCTCTTTGTTAGTCATTTATCAATCTCACTTTTTCCTTGTGTTAAATTGTTTTTTTTTTTTTAGATCTCTTTTTGAGACATTTGTTGGAAAAATGTCTCAAAAATGTCGCACAAATGTCTCAAGTAACTTTTATAAGTTATTTAAGTAACTGGAATAGAAGATAAACGTATCTTACTGACGAAAAAAACAAATGTCCAGCGGAAAATAGGCACAAAAATTGCATTGTGCCAAAAAATGTCTCCAAAAAAAGAGAACAAACAGGAAGAAAAATAAAGATAAATGACCCCCATAATGTCTCTTGGTTCCATGTCCTTTGTAAACAATGCCCAGACTATAATCAAAAGTATCCCGTGCCGACTCATATTATCATTCCACAACAGGTGAATTGGAAATGCAGCACTGATATTCAAACATTGGAAATCATATCCTTTGTTGCATCTCATTCAAAATAGAAAAATGCGAAACCTGTAAATCATGCAAGCTTACATATAAGATCAGTAAATTGACCAATCTATTCCTCATATTGGTCAATTTACTTATCTTATGTGCAAAGTAAAACAGTAGTATAAATATTATCCAAGCATACAGCTTACAGCAGTCCTGTGTATTCATGAGGGGGCGGTCTAAGGTGCCCCCCTCCCCTCTGCTTCTCCCCAGGGCTGAACCTCCCACACTATATGAGGGCAGTGACTGCCAGGTTTCATGCTGCAGTAACCTCCTCCTCTGTCCACCCCCTCATGAATATGCCAGACCAAGCTTACAGTGGAGGGCTACATAGTGCAGTTAACACTGCTTTTACTGTGAAGTAAGCAGCTCCTAGAGGGTTTATTCGGGGGTCCTCTGTAACCATTGTTTTAGACCTGGTTTCTTACACCCCTTCTACTCTTTAATTACCACTAAGAACAACAGTTTTCAAAAATTTGTTTCAACAAAAACATTAAGAAATCCTACTTATCCTGATACAAACAATGCCTCAAATAGAAGATTAGAAAAAATTATGGCACTCAGAATGCAGTTATGCAAAAGTTTTTCTGTAGTTCTGAAGGTCCCCAATAGCCAAGTAGGGAGAATGGCAGTGTAGGGAGCAATAGACTCTTTTCACCATCATTTAGAGAAGAGATATTCTAGACATACTTGGAACTCCAGAAAAAAACAGATCCTCCCATGTAAATATGTGCTCACCAGCTTTTGAGCATATATCAACTACACTGTTTGTGGCAAAATAAGATGTTCTATATAGTACCCCACTTCTGAAGCATTACATATCTGGGCAAAACTAAAAATCATAAATACTCATTTTTAACGAGTTTAGACATAAAAATATTTTTTTTTCCATTTTCCATTTTTTTCCACATTTTTTTAAGTTTGAATATTTCTAAAATATGCTGAAATTGAGCAACGATGACCTAGGGCATTTGAATAACTTTTTAATTTTCTTGCAATTTTTAGTTAATTTGTATCCTTTGTACATGGGTTGCAATGAAAGCACAATAACAATAACAAATATAACGGGGACCATTGAGTGAACTCTGCACAGAATGATTCATTTATCATAGTTAATTGTCATTTTATCATTAAATTTTCCTTTGCGCTAACAATAGCAATTTATCAAAAGATGCAAATCCATGACCTCTCTCAGTGGTGGAACAAAATGATGACTCATAATAGGGGATTGTGTGGGATGAGGAGAGATGAATTGGAATATGTTTATGAAACTATTCACACAACATAAAATAACCCTTTATATCTGAAGAACAAAGAACTTGAGTTTAATAACAAAGGATATTGCATTTTATAGACAGGCTATTATATAAAGATGTATGACAAGTGCATTAGATATCATAGTAATAAGGATACCATATGTAACTTATTATAGTCACTTGTGTAATAAAGTAAAAATAGAGATATCTTCTTGATAAAAACAATTGCATCATTATAATTGCCTCATAGAGTATTAACCCTGACCCTGGAGAAGTTCCAACGTAGGCACTCCCTATTGAGAAACCATTTGAATTATTTATTAATATGTATGTGTCTTCTTCAGTACCTCACATTTTGGAAACTAAATCTAAAATCTAAAGAGTCAATAAAGCTCCTACAAGCCGATTAGAATATTTTAAGTAGTATAGTTTCTTAAATGGTGTAATTTGTGTATGTTTTCTGTTGTTTAGGTCAGTTAAAATCACTTAAGGAATGAAATTGCCCCTGATAAAGTGAATTTGCAAATTTTCTTGAAAATAGCTACATCCAAGAGATACAAAATAATTAAAAAATGTTGCTAACATAAAACAGACATATGGTGAATGTTATTTATTAAGTCATTTTTGTGGTACGACTATTTGTTCAAAAATGTTAAGAGTGCAAAGTTTAAAAAAGGGCACATATTTGCTAATTTTTGCTATTTTTCAGTTCTTTTCAAATATAAACAAACAAACTCAAAATCACCTTGGTATATTAAAGTTTTCCAAAGTTATTTCAATTTAAATTGACACCTCAGATTTGAAAAATGGGGCTGTGTCCATAAGGTCAAAATAGGCTTAGTCCTTAAGGGAATAATCTCTGTGGTGAAACCCATTACAGAAAGTAGAACACAATTTTTTGTAATTTTGGGACTCACAAAAATGTAAAAACCAAAACTCCTTCCAACCAATCAATCTCCACATAATACATAGACGATATCTTCCTCAGGACAGGACTCAGCTACTTAGATTTGAGAGCCATCAACCGAGACCAATGGTCAACTCGCTTCCCTTTAAGATTTCAGAGACTAGTGAGTCAGGCAGATAGGTTATCCCCCCAATTAGATTCCATGATGGACAAATTGTCGAGAAATACTGTTCTCATTGAAAAGTTTGGTTTTTTTGGCGTATTCTCTGGAATGGTGCACACTAGCTGCTCTTTCCATAAACATTTTTTGTTTTCATTTAGCACTTGGTAGGTAGTCTACAGCTTATGGTGAAAATATGCTTAAGTGTGCTAAAGACTGTGAGGCTAGACAAGAATTTGAACTTTTGTCCATTTCTCTTGATTGTGTCCCACTCAGTGACCACTGTGTATTCATATGGAGGTTAATGAGGTGCCGTGGGTTACGGTCTGGTTGACTCACTTGCTATTCTGTACCGGACATCATATTCCTACATTAGTGCGTTGGGGGAAATCCTATTCCCACATCCAAGATGGCCACTGCTGTGAGGTACCATATACCTAAGTGATGTCTGGAATCCAACAGTTTTGCCTTAGGCACGCATGCACAATTTTGTGCCAGGCAGCATTGTGGATCATAGTCCTATTGTCCTATTTTTTTTAACATGCACAGTGAGGTTGAGGAGATGCCATCTTACCTCTAAGTAGGAACAGGTTCTCTTGAGTGATGCAAATGTATTGTACATATTAATTGTTTTATTGTATCACTTCACCTGCTAATCACTTTATACTCTAAATTTATGTTGACACATTCCGCCTGATGAATTATACGTGGATATATATTATTTATACATACTTTATATTGCGCAAAAGAATATGTATGTATGTAAATTGCCATGCATTTTCAATAAATGCATTTCCTGAACACCACACTTTTGGTTGAGTTGGCTTTCAACCTTAACTGACTACTTTCAGTGGTGTAGTGTTTGGAACATTTGGACTTTGAGAAACATTGGGGCAAATTTATCAAGCTGTCTAAAAGTCAGAATATTTCTAGTTGCCCATGGCAACCAATCACAGCTCCCGTTTAAAATATTCATGAGCACTGGTGAAATGAAAGCTGAGCTGGGATTGGTTGCCATGGGCAACTAGAAATATTCTGACTTTCAGACAGCTTGATAAATCTGCCCATTATGTCTCTTCGAGCAACAGCCTACAAGATGGTATGAAGTGTTACAAGTTTGTACACAAAGGATAAAAATAATTTTGCTCTCTAATATTCCATGTTATATATTTCCATAATTGATTTATATTTTTATAAAACCTACCACTCTGCCCAGCCTGTGTTTCTAAACTGTGATTACTGCAATATATATGTCTATGATACTATAGTATATACCACCACATACAATATAGACATTGTTTAATTGTGGTGACTCTTCATGTGCTTCTTATTTGTATTTGAACATTGCAATGTGTTTTATTAATATCTTTTAGGCATAATAAATAATTATTTTTGCATTGTGCGAGTCAGTGCTCAGTATCCGTATTCTATATATCTCTTGGATAGACACCTGTACACTACTGTTAGCACCTCCACTATCTTGTTATTTTTTGCCAGGGTGGGGGTGAGGATAGTGCTGAGATATTCCTCTACATTGATGTTTAAAATGAGCTATATAGGTAACTGCTTCTTATAGTCTGAAGATAGGAGGATCCTATACTGCTAGAATAACCTGGAGATTGGGTGAAATGCTTATAAAGCATTCCTCTCTGCCTCTGCACCACTCTCTACCTCTCTCTGCCTCTGTACTGCATTATGCCTCTTTCTGCTTTTCCTGACACCACAGCAACCTTCACCAACAAGCACTTCCTTCTCCTATTATCTGCAGCATGAAGAGAATATGTTAGTGATGTGAGAAGCATGTGATCAGTCAGATCAAGTAAGGAGCCATGGAAAGGGCAATAATTATTATTTATGCTGTGGCTACAGGGATGAAACGTAAATTACTTATATATATGATTCTGCATCATGGGTGTATATAGCAGGAAAGGGTATGCAGCAGGGCTGTCTGTATGTGTATGTAGCAGAGTTGTGTGTGAGTGTGCTTGTATTTGTAAAAGAGCTGTATGTATGCAGCAGTATTATAATTGATACCAATGTTTTGGTTTTTAATGTCCAAATCTGGACTGTGTTTTACTGTAACATGCATTATAGTCCAAAAATTTCAGTATCTCACTGGAAAAGACAAGGAATATATAGATATCTATATCAAAAATAAGAAGTAATGGTTATCTATAACATACAATTGTTATTACAGTGTAAATATGGTAAATAATTGCCTGTGTCCATGAAGAGAAAGACACATATTATAAAAATCTGTATATTAAAATATCAAGAAGCAAGATGTCAAGCATGAAAAAGGCTCGTAAAAAGTAAGAATTAATGTATACGATCACTTGCATTCTGCAACAAATTCCCTGGCTAATCCATCAGTGCTGAAACCTAGACCATTAAGAGACTAATTAGCCGGCTTCTGATCTCTGGTTGTACTGCACAAATAAAACTGCTGGAGATCAACTACTTGGCGAATTTCTAAAGTGTTCATTTTCTCCACTGGCAGCATGTTGATGTGAAAGACTGAATCGGTAAACTACTGGTTATGGTCAGTAAAAAATGTAAAAAATGCAAGGTTTGCTTTTACGTTAACGGAGTGAAAAATGTTAAACATAAAAGACAGAAATGTCGATTTAGTCAATTCAGGTTATTTGTACTTTAGATTATACCTCATCATATAAATGTAGGTTATTTTTGTTTTATATTATGTTCATTCACAGAGGCATATGCATTTCTGTTGTGTGATTTTTGTAAAAATCCATTGTGTATGGCTGGACTGGTACAGGAAATAGATGCCACATACAAACTCTTCAAACAGCACAAATCTTTACTAAAATCCCCTGCCAGGCCTTCAAAGGGAGCACAGCAAGGCATAGAAATGCCAGCAAAAACACAATAGGGGATAACAACCACATTAGAGATGAGCAAATCTATTTATTGGTTCATTGATTCGTTGCCTGACAAATGCCTGATTCCTGCCAAATCTAAGCCATATAATTTCTGTTATGCTTTGAATAGATCTCTTACCAACATGGGATGGAATAGTACGTCACTTGTTGGCTGCGGGTGTATGGAGAGGGCCCACAGGCTGAGCCCTGTCCATACAAGGTCGGTGTTTGCTGCATATTGCAGCATACATCCACCAATAATACCAGCGATCGGTTCTAGTGCTGATCACAGTTGTTAACCCTTCATTCATGGTAAAAAGTCATATTAGCTATGATCGTTGCTCCCCATGAAGTTGTTGGGGAGCAACGATCTGTTTCCATGACAGCCTCAGGTCTTTGTAAGACTCTAGGCTATATGAATTCTGGACATTTGTTAAAATGTGCCAGTGGCACATTGTAATAAATAAGTAGTTAAGTCCCCAAATAATGCGATACTGTAGTATGGCAGTATAAGGTAGCATCAATCTGACAACCTATAGTGAAAGAACCCTATGGGGTCTGAAAAATAGTAAAAAAATAAATAGAAAATGTAAATAGAAAATAAAAAATAAAAAAACTCTAAAAATTCAAACCACCCCTTTCCTTAGAATTTATTTAAATATAAATAAACAGTAAAAATCATCAACATGTCGTCACCTTCCAAAATGTCCGCCCTATCAAAATATAATAACTGTTATTCTCAAATTGGAATTTTTTCCACCTCTGCATTAAGGGGTTAGAAAATGGTGGATAGATATTACTGTCATTCCCCCCAGGGAGCTTAGGGAGTGGACATGGGCTAGGGAAACATCATAAACGTCTTAACAAATTATGCTAACTAAATAGACGTTTTTATTACAAATTGTAGCAACATTGGTTCGGACCAAAGAGATTTGGTCCCAAGCTTAATTTTTTTTTTTTTTTGGTGAAGCTCCAGTGAAGATCTTAGATGTTTTGCTCTTTTACACCTTTAAGCTCTTCCCCATTTGGCTGTCTATCTGAGCACTACCACCCTAAGGATAGGAAAGAATTATGATATTTCTCTCTGAGATTAAAACTCTTACATAGGGCCTAATCAGAATCGAAGCCCCTTCCCCTTATACTTGTTGTCTGCACATTCGTGTTACGTGTCACATTCCTGTAGCACTCTGTACTGCCATTATTTTTATTTCTCTCTAATAAAATGCAATCTCCTGTTCATTAAAATATTCCTTAATTTATCATACCCCTCATGGTTATTTTATAAAATGCGCCCCTAACACCCATGGATTCAATAGACATAGCCCTTCTCACCCCCATGGATTCCTTATGTACTGCTTTATGTGGGCCCCATAGCAGCACTGGACGCTGTCACTTGCCCTGCTACGTCCAGTGCTGGCATCGGCCCTGAACAAGAGCGCATGACTCACTGATAGATCAAATGCTGTCACTTTTAGTCGACTGCCACAGGGTAGAAATTTTTATCTTGACCAAAGTGTGCGGAGCACAATTACCTTAGCATTACTGTTGGGCCAACAACAGAGGGAAAAGATAGAGGGCATGAAGCCTAGATGGGATGCAGTACAAACACATACATTTCCTTGTGGGTCATGCATTTTCAAGTCTTATATGTAACAAGCCTATGTTACATTATTCGTCTGTGAATGTTTCTCCCAAATCCTTATCCCATTTGCTAATATGGGGATGTATAGAGTAGTTTTACCATCACTGCCGTACTGTTGAGTGTGTTATAGAGGAATGATATATAATTTCAGGGTATTTTCTGCCTATTGAGATACCTTAGTATTCTCCCCCATCCCCACCACTATCGGGCAGATCGTCTGTACAAACCTTAAATTTGCAATAATTTATAAAAGTCTTTGTGGTTGATATAAAATCTTGATTGTAGGGAGGCAAAGGTATCGATCCCATCTTGTTCAATGACATCCTGAAGGCTGTCATCCCATTGTATTTTCAGCTCTCTAGATTCAAGCCAAGTATATTCAGTACTAGAAAGTCAAGGGGTATTATTTTTAATGGTTATTTTATTATTATTTTTAACACTTCTGGCGACTCTGTGGCTTTATTTAACTGCAACCATGCTTTATTTGCAGTAGAAACTGCTGCATAACAGGTAGATGGTTGATTTTTATTCTCCAATACTACACAGCAATAATCCGTGGTCGTAGGCAATTCCTGAGTCTGTCTGATCAACTTACAGTGGTCAGTTGTTTTCTTATAATATGCATTATTGGACGTGGAGTCCAGTACTAACCACATATACATTTCCTAAAAAAGATCATTTATACAAACAAATTCATTGGAAATGACGCCATTATGTTGTGTTTCCCACACTATAGTAGTTCCCACTATGATCTATCTAATTGCATGACTATATAATAATCCTTAAAGAGAACCTGTCACCAGGAGACCCATTTTAGCACTCCCTTAGTCCCTACAGAGTATAGTACATATGCTGCCAAGGTGTTTTTGTATTAAAAATTGGTTTTTACAGAAAAAAAGATATGTTATGGGGAACAGCTACTCCATGTGACCTTTTCAAATATATGAAAACACCCATCACTTGGCTTAGCGACGCCCCCTGCTCCTCTACAGCCAATCCCGAGTGTGGGGAGTTATTCATATATTTGAAAAGGTCACATGTTTCCCAAGGGTGGGGGGGCTGCTCCTTTGCAGCCCCTCCTATTGGGCAACTGCCTAGTCACACAGCAGATGCTAATGAAATGTACAATATAACATATCTTTTTTTCTGTAAAACCAATTTTTTATACAAAAACACTTTGGCAGCATATGTACTATGCTCTGTGGGGACTGGGGGAGTGCTAAAAATGGGTCTCCTGGTGACAGGTTCCATTTAAGGTTAGGGAGGTTTAAGCCTCCCATTGCCTGTTGTTTAGTTAATATGTTAGACTATTTTTGTTTTCACACCAAATTAAATTGAAAAGAATTGCATGCACTTTTTTGAAAAAAGCTTCAGGGTCATAAATTGCTAAAGTCCTAAACAGGTATAACAATTTTTGTTACACCATCCTCTAAAAGGTCCCTATATGTGCATACCAGGAAAGTATGTGCTATGCATAGTCCCTCTATTCCTTTTTGGTGGCAGCGAATAAAGGCAGGAAGTTTTTCCTATAAGTGTTACTAACTGGATAGGCTATTTGTACCCCTAAGTATGGAATAAGGGAAGTATGCCAATACTAGTAAGGATTCCTTCTCTGTTTGTACTGTTGGTAGGTTTAAAGGTAAAGCTTGAGGTTTTGTGTTCTTAATTTTTAGTAGGAGATTTTCCTGAATCTATTAATTATAGACATGGAAGAGATTAACTAGGGTTAGTAATTGTCAATATAATATCATCCACAAAGAGATCAATCTTGTAAATTGTCTCTCCTACTGAAATACCCTCGATCACAGGGTGATTTCTAATAGATTCAAGGGCTCGGCTATATAGAGAGTATTAAAAAAATTGGGAAACAGGGGAACAGCCCTCCCTGCTATCATTTGATAGATTAAATTCCTGTGGTAACAATCCATTTAGGAACACCTTAGCATTTGGGGTGTTCCTCACTATACAGAATTTCTGTAGGGCGTACGTTAAAGGCGTACTGCCAGTGCACCCTGTCAAACACCAGGGACTGGAGTTGCTTGTTCTCACAATATTGTAATAATGTCCGAAACCTGCCTACCAGACGTAAAGCTGGTTCGGTCAAGTGATACTATGCCTGGCAATATTTTGTTTAACCTGTTTGCAAGCAGTGAGGCATACAGCTTGACATCACTATTTTATACTGCCTTGAATTAGCCAGTTTATCAAAGATTTAATGACTTGTAATAACAGGCATCACCACATGGGTTCCTGTGCTAAAAGTACCTCTATGAATGACCTGGAAAACTAGGTCTTATGTAGGGAAGAGAAGACCTAAACTGCAATGTTCCTGTCCCTTAAACTAAACTGCATCCAGGTTTGGGTTTGATGTTCAATACCACCAACGATCTTGGTTGGTTGATAAGTCCGTGTTTAGTTCAGATTTGGATGCCAGGACCAAACCTTTTATCAGGATTTAGTCAAATCCTTTGAACTTGTACCCAACGTGGTCCGCTTTTCACTATTCTTATGGCATCTACCACTACAGGGCATCCATTGAGCAAAAGGGGCCAATATGAAAGCTACCACTGAATTTCTCTTCTATGCCCCGTATTTTTAGAAACAAATAAAATAAGCGGAATTAATCCAAATGACTTCTGTAAATGTACTTTATATTTCCAATATTTTTAAACATCAGACTTCTCTTGGCTTTTAAAAACTAGTCCATAATCACTGTAGGAATTTGGAAGTTAATGGTAGCTTTTTTTAATATGTATCCTTGACATTTAGAAAATTAAATTGCAGACTGAGATTTAAATTGCAGAAAACACAAAAATAGGAAGAATAAACTTGAAAGAGTCATGCAATGAATACATTAGGACTTGGATGATGTATTTAGTGACTTGCGCAAAAGAAAATGTATACTTTGTATATTGAACAGAAAAGAGGTTTGGATATTTTGCTGTAACCCTATATCATGCAGCTCATCTTCTTCTGCTCCCTAGAAGTGAGTTTTAGGAATATCTGTCACTGTTGTCAGATTCTTCAGACATGTCTTATTAAATTCTTTAAGATCATTCATGTATGTTTTCAGATCCAAAGTCGTTTTTCTAAAATACAGATATTTTAACCCCTAAGATACCCTTGTACACATGTCTAATGTCCCACACTGATAAAATATACATTTACCTATTTGATGGCAAATAAAGATCTCCATGTATAAACCAGTAAGTGTATAGCTGATTTTCAGTAGTTTTATAGCAAATCTCAGTGGATATTGTCAGGCTTCACTGGACCACTGCGGGAGATGGTACAAGCAGACACGTGGGACCGGAATCTAAGTGGCACCTGGTCTTCACCAGAGCCCGCTGCAAAGCGGGATGGTCTTGCTGTGGCGGTATGCCACCATGTCGTTCCACAGGTGTGACTAGCCCGCGGTGGCAGCCGAGGTTGTGTTACAGAATCAGAATCTAGGCTCGAGGCCAGGAACAGGCACAAAGTCAGGCAGGCGGCAGAGATGCAGAGGTCAGAGTTCAGGTCCGGGAGCGACAATGGGAGATCAAGGCAGACAGGTACAGGAACGCAGGGAACGACACAAAGGAGCTTCTTCTAAGGCTGTGAGCTCAAACATCCAGCATGGAATCCTGGGAACAGCTGACCTTTAAGGAAACCAATCAGTGGAGTACTGGCCCTTTAAATCCTAGAGTGCTGGTGCATGCATGCCCTAAATAATACTAGGGTCTGGTGTACTAAATTTGAGCCCCCACTCCCCCTAGCGAAAACATTGGAGAACTAACAAGCACACAAACACACAACCAAGACTGAATACCGGGAGGAGGGAAATAGGAAGGACAGGAATAACAGGTAACAACCACTGCAGGTCCACAATGCACTTACAATACATAAACACAGATAAAGAGGAACAGACAAGAAAGTGGTAAATGAATACAAGAGAACAGACAAACATCAGAATCACTTACCATAGACAAAGTAACAAGCTACTAGGAAATATGGATATTTCTAGAGAACAGAGCCAGGGAAAAGCTGCAGATACAACAATACTTAGCAGAGACTGAATGATTAACCAGCCATAAATGGAGTCAGCCACTACTTTTTTTAAAATAATTTTTATTTGCAAAAACATAACAAAAATATGTTTTAAATAGCAGATAAGAAAATAGCATATAGCATATAACATATCGTATCCCTTAGCACTTATATAATTTTATTATCAATATTCTATTGCCATCATCTCCCTTGAAGTCAAACTTCTCTCAAAGAAGAGGAAGAGAAAGAAAAAAATAAATAAAAAGAAGGGTAGAGAATAAAAGTGTAATTGTCAGTATTCTGGATGCGTAAAACCACTGGACCACCGAAGGAGGTGGTACTAGCTGACACTTGGGACCGGTGTCTAAGTGGCACCTGGTCTTCACCAGCGGGTTGGACTTGCTACGGCATGGTACTACCAGGTGGTTCCACAGGTGCGACTAGCCAGCGGTGGCAGCTGAGGTTGTGGTGCCTTAGCAGTAGACAGTCTCGTGGTCAGGTCAAGGCACAAAGCTCCATGGTTCCCAGCTCTCCATGAAAACCAGGGTTTTGCTCTTCTCTATAGCTATCCAGAACTCATATAGATAAAATTTATTCATCTTTGACATAGTAGCTTCCAAAGAGAGACCTTGCCCTTTTTTCTTATGTTGAACTATTTCCATTCTTGCTGCACTCAGTGTGTGGGACACCAAATAATAATCTTAATTTCTTTGGTAACTAATCCAGACACATTGTTAAAAGAGCCAATTCCACTGATGGGGCTACCGCTTTCCCACACACTTTAGAGATAATCATGAAAATGTCCTGCCAACATTTTTGGTCCATCATACATCCCCACCAGGAGTTCAGAAAACTTACAATTATGCAGCATCCTTTCCAGCAAAGATTACCTTTTTTCACCACGACTAAATTTGTTTACCAGTTCTGGACAATAATGCCACCTATATTGGATTTTTTCAAATAATTCTATGTGGTTAATGCACATAGAATATTCTGAAATTGTCTTCCAACATGTTTCCAAATCTCTCAGGCTAAAACTTCTACCTAAGTCTTTTTCCCAGTTTGTTATGTATTTAGCTATAATATCATCCTTTTTTTAAATTAAGAGATCTTTATAAATACCTGAGAGGAGTGCATCCTGTTTTGAGTTTGTTTTGCCACTTTATTGATAAATTGAAAGGGGCATCTTTGCATGGTCAGTTTTCTTATAATATTATGTCATTTTATAGAGCTACAAATTCTCATAGAAGCCAAAAAGTCACCCTTTGCAAAGATACTAGACTTCATAACTTCATCAAAATTGGTTATTCTATTACCTATTATTAGATCGTTTAGTGTAAGATTATAATATCTGGGGAATTGACCGGGTTTTTAACGAGCCAAGCTATTTTGATGTCTTCCGTATCAAAGTATATCCAATTCGTTTCTTTAGGTTCCTTTCAGACTGCAATTAGATGGTGAATTGTGGCTGATTTTTAAGATGGAATCAATAATCCAGCCCAGACCCTGAATAAGACTTCCTTCAGGGAATCGCTTGGTGTAAATAAGGCCTGGAGAATTGTTCTACAATACTTATAATTTGTCCTCAGGAAATTAGCGGTTCCGTACATGCTAACATAATATCATCAGCATAGATGGACAATAGAGTTGATTTATCTTTTCTGTTACTTACTTTACAAATGGACACGATCTTAAACCAATGGCCAGAGTTTCAATGACTAAATTAAAAATCATGGGGGTACAGGGGGGGGTTAGACTTTTTTTTTAGGTATAGATTCATTATATATGACTCTATCACTAGGAGATGAATACAATGACATTAAAAATAACAATAAAAAAGACCTTCAAACCCATAACCCTTAAGTACTTCAAGCATAAAGCCCCAATGTATCCCATCGAAGGGCTAAGCAGCATCCACAGATACAAATATGGTTTGAAGGCCCTTTTGTGTAAGTTCTATTCAATTTATTACTTTATGAATTGCATCGGTAGTTTGTTTCCTAGGCATATATCGCACCTGATCCTACTCTATTAATAAACTCATAATTTTCCTTAGCCAAAATGCCAAAACAGAGGCAAAGATCTTTATATCCCCATTTAGCAGATAGATCAGTCTATAATCTTCCAGAGATTCCACAGACTTAGCAGCCTTTGGTATCGCTACAATCATTCCTTCTAGTATTTCTTTGGGGATGCTTTCCCCATGGGCAATGTAATTCTAGAGCCTAACCATGTGTGGAACAAGAGTCTGACCAAAATATTTATAATATTCCTTGCATAGCCCATCAGGGCCTGATGCTTTACCCACCTTTAGTTTTGAAATTACATCTAATATTTATAGACCTTCAATTCACATTTTTGTTTTTCTGTTATTCTTCAGTTTGAGTCTTATAACAAGAAGATTTCTCCTTGTATGAATACTTAATATTGATCCTGCCTGTCTCCCAACTCATAGTGCTTGGCCTGTATTTTCTTAAGATTATCGGCATATTCATCTAATAAGAGTGTTTTAATCCTATCCCATATGTCATTAATTTCTTTCAGCAATTTATCTGAGGGTAGTACTTTATATTCCTGTTCTGACTTTGCCAGGTCACTATAGAGTTCATCAAACAAAGCCTTCTTTTGCTTTTTAAGCCAAGCAGGCAGCTGAGCACATCTATTTCTAGCCACTATCTTATGAAGTGCCCATACGGCCAGTGACGTGATCTGATCATTCTGTTTGCACTGGAAATATGTTTCCAAAGTCCACTGAATTTCCAACCTTATGTTTTCTATATTCAGCAATGAGGGCCTTAGAAGCCAGTTACGGGCAAATAATTTTAACTTTTTAAATATTAGTGAGATAGTAGTCAAATGTTTCTATCTTTATGAAATTAGTTGAAAAATTACAAAAATGTTAAAAATATTTATTTTACATTTTTTCCCATTAAAGTTTTTGAATAAGTAGCAAAATTTAAAAGAACTCTACTAAAATATGTAAAAAATTAGTTTGGTATCAATCTGTCACCCTATTCCAAACTACAATGCAGAGGACGCATGTACTTGATAGAGTCTCCTGCAGCTTCTTTTTCATTCTGCTTTCAGCTGACGGGATTTTAAACACCGATATCTTCTGAACCATAGCACCTCTCTCGTGTAATTTTACATCCGTTTTGTGTTTGTAAGTGTAAAAGAACAGTGGGTATATTAAACAGTGGATAACAGACTGAACTTTAAAGTTTGGGGATTTGGGTGGATCCTGAGCAACCCAGATATATTGCAGGATTGGTGGCTGTGCAGTCAAATTGGTAAATCAAGGCCCCTAGCTACTAGCCATAGCTGTGACATTCCTGTCTAATCTGGAAATATATCCAGGTCACGCACCTGCAATCCAGACCCACAGAACTATTTGTACAGGGTATGACATTAGGAAGCATACACCCATTTGACAGTCGTGAAGGGGTTATGCCAAACTGTAAAAATAAATAAAGTAAAATTCAGGTGTAAGAAGAACTCTTTTGACATCAATCATACCTAGGTGATTTGGCTCACAATCGATACACATGACTGATTCACAAATTACTGAGGGTGGGGGGGTCCCCTGTTTCAAGGAGAGGTGATCACGCATATGTACTTGCATCATATTCAGCGGCTATGGGACTTACAAGTAGCATGGAGACCCTGTTCTCACCTATTGTCACAAATCTGAACCCAGTCATTATCACTTCTACTGCAGGTGATATCTAGTGATTGGATGGTGGGAAACCCCTCTGAAAGAGCATTCACTGCGCAGATGTGACAAAATCTTCTCCTAATGGTCATACATACTACTCACTGTATTGAAAACCTAATTATATTATTAAAGCAAACTTCTGGTCAGATGTAATATTTGATAGTAATACCAGTAAAGAATCACATACTGTATATTTGTGCTTTGGACAAGGGTATTGAGTTTGCACTAAAATCCAGAAATATAAAGTTGTCTTCAGATCCTTAATTTATGACTGTATTTTACTTCTTCGTTATAATGTCCTTGGGAGGAATGGAAATAGAAATATTAATTATTGAATTATAATCAATTATTCTCTTAAACACTGGCTTTTGCGGGAAACAGCAAAAAGTAAAATTCCATGTACAACATCTATTGCCATGACATCATCATTTCATTCATTCACCTTAACATCTCCACAAACACCTTCTTTCTCCTTAAAAAATGACTGTGGCTCATTACCAAGTGCATTTACAAAGGTAAAAAAATGCATTCATAAGAAAAAAAAACGCTGGTTTAAAATCATTGGGGGTTATTTATCATAAACTGCTGCTCGTGAGTAGGGCATATGATGGCCCCACCGCTGCTCTGGCACATCATGAGGCGCTAGCTGCAGCGAGTATGCAGGCGTAGGGGCTGGAACGCTCAGCGCCAACCCACTCCCCACCAGCCGCATTCACCGGCCGACCACCCACTACCTTACTCTGCACCATTGCCCCATGGCATGGAGGTGACGGACAGGGGGAAATAATCGCCAGTGGTAGCAATAAGCTAGCATTATTTTAGGACTTTTATGCTAGTGTCTAGGCACAGAAGCCCTGATAAATATCCCCCATAGGATCAGTTTACAACACTTAATAAAATTTACAGCATTGCAGTTTGGGAGTTTGACCTGTTATTTATTCTTTAGAGCCTTTGAAGTGTGAAGATAACAGATACGGATTGCAACATTCACCTACAGAATAAGTATTCATCCAGCGCACTGCAGAGGATGCAAACCACTCTCCGTGTTATGCATTCTCTAATGATCTATGATGATGGTAATAAAAATATTAATTGCTATTGTAATTTTATTTATTCCTAGCACAGCTCCAGTTTATTCTTGTGAAGTTTACAATCAGAGAAAGCAATCTGCATACTTAAAATGTCAAAAACTATTAACGGTGATATATATTTTCTTATTATTATTAGGGATGAACAAAAAGGGCATAAAAATTCCCTGAGGTGGTTTACAATCTTGAAAGTAAAAGTATTAAGACAAAAGAGAAAATATTTGGTACCTGCCTTGATTCCAAAATGTCCTACTTTACAATGATGATTTTTCCATGTGGGAAAATATTATGAATTGAAATAGGATTAGAAAATATTATTTTATGTTAAAAAGTTGTAACATACTAGTTTGTAAAACATTGGAAAAGTATCACTATGTTTATTAATAGTTTTTTAAACAGGGCTCTGACAGGTGTGGTACATTACAGGCAAAAACATCAAAACTTAAGACTTATCCTCCATTATCCTGGCTGGTGACAGATTCAAACATTTTCTAAATTGAAAATTAAAGAAAATAATAATAATAATAAAATAATATTGATGTAGCAATCACATATGCTGAATATATGGCAAATATTACTTTTACATTACAATAATTCATAATTTAAAGTTTTTTCTCACAGTTTATTTTCTGTGAGGGTAACGTCAAATGACCTTTCATATACAGTGCATTTTGATCATTTTCATTTTTTTAAGTAAGGTGATATTCTTCTTGTTAATTTTCAATCTTAGAAACAAATTAGAATTGGATTTTATTATTAACTTTTTTTAATGTCAACACCAGGCAAAAAGTAAAGACAGAGCTCCATAATAAACTCAGCCTAATTGAATAATCTTTTATAACCATTGTTATGTCTTTTTAAGCCATGCATTAACTCTTAGAATATAATAAATCTTGTTTCAAAAACCCTTAAAAGACTCCAATTAACTACACAATAGGTGAGATTTCTGTCAAAGAAGCCCTGAAATAATTGCTATCCTTTGTGCACCGCTAGGATAATTTTCCAACTCATGCCACCTCTATAAGGTATGAAGGGTTTGAATGGAGTGTGCCTGACACCAGATTGGGCCAGTGAAGAGCTTCAATGCCTTATGACTGCCCCCTAGCTATAGCCCGTTCAGATTCAGCCCGTTCTGCCCCATTGTGTTATAACCTCAGCTTGAAGCAGAATATTCAGCCAAGCTATGGATCTCATCTTGCACATATCTAGATATATTGGGGCAGATTTACTTACCCGGTCGATTCGCGATCCAGCGGTGCGTTCTCTGCGCTGGATTCGGGTCCGGCTGGGATTTATTAAGGTAGTTCCTCCACCGTCCACCAGGTGGCGCTGCTGGGCTGAAGAGCATTGGAAAGCACTGGAATACACCGAGCCGGGCTGAGTGAAGATAAGTGCAATTTTCGCAACACATTTTTTTTTTTAAATACGGTGGTTTTTCCGAATCCGTCGGGTTTTCGTCCGCCCACGCCCCCCGATTTCCATCACGTGCATGCCACAATCCGATCGCGTGCGCCAAAATCCCGGGGCAATTCAGGGGAAATCATCGCAAATCAGAAATATTCGGGTAACACGCCGGGAAAACGCGAATCGGGCCCTTAGTAAATGATCCCCATTCAGTCAAAATTGAGGAAAGGAAATATCTGTCATTATTAATCTAATTTATAAAAAATGGTCAGCAACAAAATGTATGTACTGTATGTTTGAGGCCCCAGTATGAGGCAATATTCAGTATTGCCCAGTATGAGGCAATGGGTAGAGACATTATCATTTATATTTACTTGTTTTGTATGAAAAAAGGATGTTTTTTAATTTGAAAAAGTTTTTACATAACAGAATGTTCATGACCGTTGGACTAAAAACTAGTAAAATATAATTGAATTCATGAAGTTTATACTTTACGGATCGAATAGATGCTCTGAGCTCACCCATTCAGGTTCGTGTTTGATGAGTTCCGATTAGGACCAAAACCCAAACATCCGCCAGTTACAACCAAAATCAGTACTGGCATTGATTGTGGGTGTGTAATCCCTTCAATGCTACCAGCAATGCAAGCTCTATAAATGCTTCTTTGTGGTACAGTGGTCTAAACAACTGGACAGGAGAGAAAAATTCAAGGTAGGCATCTGTATAACTATCCTTTATATATCCTACATCTCATACACATACAAAAATTCATTACAATTAATAGTTTACTAATACATAAAAAACTAAACCCCTCATAAATGATTGCAATTCATAAATGCATAAATGCATAAAATACACATATTCTGGGATTGCCCTTTATTACAATCATATTGGACAAATGTGTTTTCCCTTATACGGCAAGTGTTTCTCCATAGCATCCCTAGGTCCCCGCTGCGAGCCCTGCTAGTCATAAGGATCCCCAAAATTCCACTGCCTCAGAAGAAACTTTTGGTGAAGGTTTTGACGATGGCTAAGCTCCTCATTACTAGAAAATGGAAATCCCATTTGATACCTAACAGGGAGGAATACATTTCTGAACTTAATACAGTACACACTTATGAGGAAATAATGTCCTATGGTTTCTTGAGGTCACATGCTCTGGGAAGATCCTCAGGAAATCCCTCCGACTCCTAAAGATAAGATCTAAATAATTAAACATCCTAACTCTTGTCTGACCATGGATTACTCAGTGCTCTAGTTGCTGTTGTTTCAGTTTTATAAGTTATGACTAACTTTTGTTCACACATTATCCATCTCATTATTTCCATAATATGACACCGCTAAATGGATATGCAAGATAACAGGATCGACTTTCTTTGTCTTTGATCAAATAGATGTATGTAACAAATATTTCTCCTACATCTGAGAGGTATGCCCTGAAATGTTTGTATTTGATATATTTGATCACTCATATAGCTGCGACATGATGCATTCTATGTTGTAAAATGATTAAAATCTTCAATAAATACTTTTTGAACAAAAAAAAATATAAAAAGGTGATACATCTGTATATATCTTGCATATATCATATTTACTGTTTAGTTTTCTCATAGCACCTCACCCTGCACACTTCACAGACTGCACATATTGTTGGAGAATTATTAACCCCTACGGGACACAGCATCTTTTGGCCTAAAGGACGCGGCCCCATTTTTCAAATCTGGCCTGTGTCACTATAAGTGGTTATAGCGTGGGAACGCTGTGAGATATCCAGGGGATTTTGAGATTGTTTTCTCGTGACACATTGTACTTCAAATTAGTTTAAAAATTTGGATGAAATCTTTTGCGTTTAGTTATGAAAAAAAACAAAATTTGGCAAAAATTTTGAAAAATTCTTTATTTTCAACGTTCTAAATTCTCTACTTTTGATTCAGAAAGTCATAGCACCCAAATAAATTCATAACTTACATTTCCCAAATGTCTGCTTTATGTTGGCATGGTTTTTTAAGATTCCACATATTTTACTAGAATGTTATGAGGCTCAGAATTTGGGTGCCATTTTTCAAATTTTTTGTAAAATCGCCAAAACCTGTATTTAGATGGACCTGCTCAACTTCTAATTGACACTGAGAGGCCTAAATAATAGCGAGACTCGTAAATTACCCCATTGTGGAAACTACACCCCTCAACGTATGAAAAACCACTTTTAAGAAGTTTGTTAACCCTTTACGTGTTTTATAGGGGTTAAAACAAAATGGAGGTGGAGTCTGCAAATTGTAATATTTTTTCACAATACACCCATTTTGGGTGGAAAATTAAACATTTGTAATGGATAAAATGAAAAAAGGCTCCACAAAGTTTGATATGCAATTTCTCCCGAGTACACCGATACCCTATATGTGGTGGTAACCTGCTGTATGGGCGCACGGCCGGGCATAGAAGGGAAGGAGGCGCCATTCAAATCAGATTTGCTATGTCACATTGTACAGGCTATAATTTTTTTCTTTTTTTTATTGAGGACCTATAGGGGCTTATTTATTTTGCCACATGAGATGCACTTTTCTAATACATAATTTTGGGGCATCTATAGCTAATTGGTGAGATTTAATTAACTCTTTGTTGGTGGAGGAAATGAAAATCATCAATTTTTAGGAAAATTTTTATGTGTTTTTTTTTTGGCCGTTAACCATACCATGAAAATAGTATATTATTTTTATTCTATGGGTCGCCACGTTTATGAAAATACTTCATTTATATATATTTTTTTATTTTTTCCCATTTTTACTGAATAAAAAGTAATTTGGCAAAATTGTTGTTAATTTTAGCATCACCGTCTTTCATATGTATAACTTTTTTATTTTTCACCTCACAAATCTGTTTAAGGGCTTATTTTTTGCAAGAATGATAGCTCTTTTTAGTGGTCTTATTTTAGATTGCGTAACTTTTTAAAATCACTTTTTAGAGCATTTTTAAAGGGCATTAATAAAAAATCATCTTTATCAGAGAGAGGTTTTTTTAGGTTGTTTTTTACGGGGTTCACTTTGCGGATCTAATAACGATTCTGTTTTATTATACAGATTGTTACGGACGCAGGGATACCAAATATGTGGGGGTTTTGTGTATTTTATTCAATTGTACTGAATAAAAACTAATTTGGAGAAAATCTTATTCATTTTAGCATCACCATTTTTTATATGCATAACTTTTTTATTTTTTGGCAGATAAATCTTGTTAGGGGCTTATTTTTTGCGAGAACAGTTGTTCTTTTTAGTGGGCTTATTTTGGAGTGCATAACATTTTTTAAATCACTTTTTAGAGCATTTTTTATAGGGTATTAATTAAAAATTATCTTTTTTCGGAATTTTTTTTGCGTTTTTTCCTCCGGCGTTTACCGTGCGGGTCCAGTAACAATTCTGTTTTATTATGCAGATTGTTATGGACGCGGCAATACCAAATATGCGGGGGTTTTTTTGTGTTTTTATGTTTTTTATACTTTATTAAGTTTTTTTATGGGAAAGTGACATTTTAAGGGCTTATATTTTATGTATTTATTTTTTATTTATTATAATGTGTAGTGTTAACTGTTTTTGCATATTTTTACTTATACATACTTGAACTTGAACCAGTGATGCTCTGATCACTGGTTTAAGTTCAATACACTGCTCTACAATACTATTTTATTGTAGAGCAGTGTAAACTGTCTGAGCAAGCTTGCGCATGCTCAGACAGTTTACAGCCAGACCCGGAAGGGGTCTGGCTGCCATGGAGACCGGGCAGCTCCGGGGCACATGCCAGTCCTCGGAGCTGCCCAGAAGTGGATCGGATCCCCCGGTAAGCGGCACGGGGGATCCGATCCACAGCGCAAACACCCTTACACGCCGCGGTCATGTTTGACCGCGGCGTGTAAGGGGTTAACACCCGCGATCGGAGCCGGCTCCGATCGCGGGTGTTAGCGCAGGCTGTCAGCTGTACTAGACAGCTGACAGCCGCTGCTTCTGGTACCGGCTCCGTTCGTGAGCCGGTGCCAGAAGCAGGACGTTATAGAACGTCCCCATGCGCTAAGCATCTAGCCCCGGGACGTACTATAACGTCCTGGTGCGCCTAGGGGTTAATGAGTCTTAAGCTCTACAAGTGCAGAGCCTGGCACCACTGGTCTTGTGCTTCCAGATTCATTATTGTGATAATGATTCCGGTCTGTCGAGTTCCACTTTTAGACCTGCTTTTAGCCGAGCTAAACAGGCTAAAAGGCTAATTTCCATATGGCCATACCCCTTTTCCCCAAAAGTGTGCCCCCGTTTGCAAGGCCACAACCCCTTTGTCGGATGAGTCAGAAAACTGCCAAAAAAGCCTCCTAAAATGTGTCGGAGGCATTTTAGACTTTTTTTTGTTCAAAACATCAAGACAATCATGAATTTTGCACTGTTTTTGATAAATGTGGAGCCCTATCTGCAGATAGTAACAACATGCTGCCTAAAAATTATAGAGAACTTTCATGTTGACAGGTTTCTAAACTTTTTCCTATTCATGTGATCAACTTTCAACTAAAAATAAAACAATAACTCACGTGATGCTAAGTACTACTTAAGCATGTTTGAGGCATCTTTTAATCAGCTGTCGAGAGCTGTGATTCCTCTAATTCAAAGGCAGGAAACTCATGAGAATGGCAATTAGTGCTGAGCAAAGACTGATTGCAGTAGGAAGATTTCTCACTTCTGGGAAACCTTTAAGGGTCTAAGGTTTTCTTCATCAATTTTCCCACCAGAATGTAAAAGATGTTTTTCCAAATCCCGCAAAGAAATGTACTATTTAGACAATGAATCATAAAGTTAAAACAGTTTTCTGAAGATTCTTACAATTGTTTTTCTTCAGTGTTTTAACAATGTATTAAATACAAAAAAGAATAGAAAAGCAGGATTTTAATAAAGTATATGGCAAAGTTTGCTATTATCATTTGTACTATTAATTTATGTAATTTGCCCTAAAGAGAGTCTACCAGCAGTTTTGACTATCCAAATCTGCATACAGTGTTAGAGAGTTAGGTGGTGTCCTCGGAGATCTCTGTAATAATATCTTTGTAAGTTTTGTTAGCAGCAGCAGGACTGTGAATGGCAAATTTATATTCCAGGATTGTAGCTGAACCTTTGTGTGAGATCGTATGGCACAGCTCTTACCTTCATATTTGAGTAAATCAATGACAGGGTTCCGGTTAGATATTATAGCAGAGGAGAGGGGCTGGAGAGCAGTGTAAATGTAGAGATCAAAGAACACAGGAGAATGAGTGCTCCTAATCCAGCTACCATTCTGGAATATAGTTCTGGAATACACCATAAGGCGTATGCCTTTTTGGCTCAAGTTTTTATAAATGAAAAGCGCTGTTTTACTATTATACTTGTGATAATAATAATAATTTTATACTTTTAAAAATAAGATATATGCCATGAATCTGTTTTGCTTTATCCTGTTTTAAAATCTTGGAGATCCTGCTGATACAGAGAAGGTTTGTTGCCGTGATCCCGATCAGTGTGAACAGGACTCAAAAGAAATTATACTGGAGAAGTGTGGGCAGATTGGAAACTTGTCTGTATTCCATTTGCAACATAAAGAAGGACAGCAATTTGCGTTAGTAGCTTGTTTTTTTCACTACACTGACTTTTAAGGTGATTGTTCTGGACTTACACCTGCACCGTAGCTCCCTCACTAGGACTGGAATTGCAATTATACAAAATTCTACATATCATTCTGGAATATAACTGCACAGTCCAACTGCCACTAACAACACACACAAATGTATGGTTACTTAGACCTGCTATCTAACACTTTGCAGCTTATGTGGTCAAAATAGCTGGTAGACACTCTATCTGTAAGTTTTACTGTAATTTTCAGTAAAACTTAGAAAATTATGCATTTATGACAACACCTCTGAAACACATATTCTGTTTAGATTTTCTCTTTCATTGGATTACTGCAGAGATGACAAATCAGTCATATGGTTTGAATTAGTGTATTTAAGGTATATTCTCAATACATTAAAACATTTTACATTGATACATATGTCCATATGTCAGATATTCCATAGTAAAGTGTTTTGAAGCTGGTAAACTTCTTCCCATTCTGTTCTATACATCTGACTTAATATTACCTAATATCTAAGATCTTCACCTTAAAAGGGTATTCTCATCTGGGCATTCAAATTTAGTTCCATTAATCTGCCATGTATATACATTTCTTCAATTAGATGTTATTAAAAAAAATTACCTGTGTGAAGATAATTTCTCATAAATATAGTGATATGGTCACTTAGCAACAAGACTGTGTCCTTGGATACGGCCACCTCTGCTGGAGAGATTGCACAAAACAACAAAAGGTTTTTGTATATGAAATGTTCGGGAGTTACTGCAGGTCCCACAGCCGTCCTGTGGTATTGAACACTGAAGCCAGGAGGTCAGGCAGGACTCAATAACGTATGTCTGGCTACTGCTGCCAGAGTGTGTGGTGGTCGTATCAGAGGAAGCTATCTTGTTTCTTAGGGACAACATAGCTACATTTATGAGAAATTATCTTCACACTGGAACATTTTTTTTTTTATAACAAAAACAATTGAAGACATTTTTATATATGGAAAATGAATTCAATTTAAAGTGAATGCCAAGATGGGAATACCTCTTTAAGTTCCTATCCATCTGTTGTATGTGTGAGGAGGTCTTTTTGTCCAGAGCACACCTTTTTACTCATATGCCCTTAACTATGCTTGACTATGACTATGCACATTCATAAAGATTGATTTAGAGCTGCAGGTTGGACTGTGCTATTAGGCTTCTCTACCCAATGATGCCGAGTATGGTCTATACAGCGGCATCACGAACATGAATGGCTAGGGAGCAGGCCAGTCACATCAGACATGTTCTCGACGCTGCTTTAAAAATTTTTTAAAATACCCTTTGACAATAAAACTATTACTGTTTCAAACTTCTCTGAAGTGCCCTCAAACTGTGTAAATGGCTCTATGTTTACTGCATACTCTCTGTATCTAATGATTTTAGTCCAGAATTGGTGTAATATCATTTAACATTTATACTGGGTAAAATAATCGGTACAAGACACATCTTCCAGGCATTCTTTGCTGTATGCAGTGCAGGTCTCATACACAGAGATCAGAGATGTGCTACAGTATGGTATCGGCATAGAGTAGTGGATTATAATATAGATGATTTGGGTGGTAGCCTGGGGCCCAAGTCTTCAAGTGGGCCTGTGGTCACCCAAATCACCCACCAAATGTTATACTCAGGAGGACCTTCATCCACAAAATCCCCAAGCTTGATTCTAGTACCATATGTGGGAAGTAAATCCAGACTAGTAAACACTATAAAACAAATATTCATACAGCCCCGGGCCCATGGTAGACTTAATCCACCCTTGTCTGCATAACATGGCATGATACATCTATACTGCACAAGGAAAGAAGTCCACATAGCAAAAGTCAAACATCACTATGATATCTTTTTAATGACCCAGCACAGAAGAGACTAGTGAGACCACACTCCAAAAATTGGCCAATGCAATTTTTGGCACACATTATTAAACTAATAGATTAGATAGTTAAATATTGCTGCATATTTATCAACCATCAAGGAACTAAGTTGAATTCTGAAAAGTGTATTCCCCCTGTACATAAATTATTGATGTACATGTAAAAGCAGTTGAATCAATGCCTAGCACACATCGCTATTTCTCATGGGCTCACATACACAACCTTGTGTGAGCCAACATTATTAGAAATATTATAGCGGGTGGTATTCCCGCCTCAGACCATAGATTGGATGCAGATGGGATGCAAACAATGGACTATGTATCCATTATTTGAAGCCAATGAAAAGCGTATATGTGATGGCCACCCAAATTGTAGCTGGCTAACAGCCAACATTGACTTCCATTATTCATGGTCACAGTGTAGTGAAGCCACCATATCTGGCCAGACTGAGATCGGGCTAGGTGGCCTCACATTATAGAGCAGGTCTTATACCTGCCCGAATCGCACTAGTCATCCCTCCCATCTCCACCCAACAGAAACAATCCCGTGTTTGTGGCCCATTTCAGCACACATCATGCGCAAGAGCCTTAAGACTGTCTATTCTAACTTTACTCAGTCTGGGTCAGGTCTTCAATCCAGCACCAAATGTGTTGTTCATAAACAGAATACATCTGTGTAACAAGAAATCAGGAAATCCAAATATGTGGATCACATCTGGTGCTGATGGCAGATTATTTTAACAACATAATCCATATTAACCAAAGAATTATTTAATTGCATCACTTTGGTCCATAACTCTGTATCTATGGGGGCATGTGTATCATAGTTTCAGCTAGGAAAATTGTAAAATTTTGTCGACTTTTGCCACTTTTGCGAAATTTTTCCGACTTTTAACTCTGTTCTTTTTCAAGTACACCTTTGTGCAGTGTGCCTTATGTATCTTTGTTTTCTAGATGTTCCATGCGACTTTTGCCGTTTTTGCACCATTTCTGCGCCATTTTTGGCGCAAATCTACACTTGGTCCAGGGCAGGTGCAAAAGAAGTTTTTTTTTTTCATGTACCTGATTTTGACATGTAAATTGGAATTATTTCACATGCTTTAACTGTTTAACATTTTTCACAGTAACCCCTTTTTTAAAATTTCTAAAATTTTGCATTTTTTTTTTAATTGGTTATACATAGTGGTTTAATTGCATTTTTAATGCATTTTGAAACTAATTACAAGAGCTGTTAACAGTAATGTAATGAGGAAAATCACCTCTCCTCATCTATTGTAATAGGTTTCAAAATGCATTAAAGACGCAACATGTTAAAGGGCACCTACCACCACAAATCTACCTATAAAGGTAGATCGGGTGGTAGGTGGATCAATGAGACATGAGGATAGCCCTTTTAAGGGCTCATCCTCACGTCACCGCACTTCTTTAGTAACTTTTATTTAACTTTTATGGTAATTTTATTATGCGGCTACTGGGGCGTGGAGTAGCCGCATCTGAGATTACACAAGGCGGCTACTCCACGCCCCGGTAGCCACTTTACCCCTCCTACTCACCATCTTCGGCGCGCAGCTGCTCGTAGCTGCGCGCCCTCGTCTGACGATCCTGCCGTCTGCGCATGCGCAGAACAGCAGGCCCGCGCCTGCCCGGTCACTGCTCCGAAGCCGGGGCTGCACAGGCGCGGGCCTGCTGTTCTGCGCATGCGCAGACGGCAGGATCGTCGGACGAGGGCGCGCCGAAGATGGTGAGTAGGAGGGGTAAAGTGGCTACCGGGGCGTGGAGTAGCCGCCTCGTGTAATCTCAGATGCGGCTACCATAAAAGTAAAATAAAAGTTACTAAAGAAGTACGGGGACGTGAGGATTAGCCCTTAAAAGGGCTATCCTCACGTCCCATTGATCCACCTACCACCCGATCTACCTTTATAGGTAGATTTGTGGTGGTAGGTTTCCTTTAAATTCCAAATTAACAGTAGAGTCCACTCCTGTATATAACCCCCTCACATGGCTTGTGTCCTTGTGGATTTAAGACATTTGCAGCAAAAAGTTGCAAAAATAAGCCAAAATTTGCGCCTGCCAGGATAGGAAAAGCTGAACATGTATCACAAGTAGAAAGACAGGATCATACATAAGGCGCAAAAAAGAGCTGCCAAATGTCTCAAAAGTTCACCCAGAGAGACCAAACTATGATACATGTGCCCCATGAGCACCAGATTTTCTTGTCCTGATATGCCGCCACATAAAACTATGTATAGCTTTAAATTAAGATATGGTAAATAATACATATTTCAAGAATGTTCCCTCTTCCTATTTAGGTAGACTAAATCAACAGCGAAAATCTATATATCCGTTTAAAAGAAATATTGAACTCCACTTAGTTTGCGCTTTGTATTAGTGTGATTGACACAACCACTAAGCCATCAATAACTAACGCATAATCTTTTTAATCTTAGTCACATTGGGAAACTAATGTGTAGGAGTGCAAAATTATATGCAAAAAGAAAAAAAAGGGGAAACAATAAAATTATTCATCTATGTATTAGATATACCTTCCAGCAAATGTGAAATTATTATCTCGAAAATAATCTTAATAGCCATTTTTTTCTACAGTTTAATTAAACGCATACATAATTAGATAATACTTTTGCATCTCACATTTTCTAAAACTTGAATTTTCTATTCTGTAATATTAATGTAGAATAAAGCATCTAAGGGTTTTTATACTATTTATTACAATTCTAAGGATAAACATTCTCAACTTTCTAAACAATGTAAATCCTCTTGTTCCTACATAATTATAATAATATATGGAACATTTAAAGTTGTTCTTCCATTGAAATTTTAACAAGAAGTAGCATGTTCCATGTTAAGTAACTTTGGGATAGGTCAAGAACTGTCTTTAGGACACATTCAAAGTTTAGTAAACCATTTCCTGGATTTTTATAGAAATATTGTTATCTACTTTTCCTCTAGTACCTGGATTTGTTTTGAAAGGAGGAGTTTAAATAAAGGACTTAAGAGCACCCAACTTACAGACAGCCCCTAGTTACAGACGGATCTCTCTGCTCACTGTGACCTCTGTTGAAGCTTTATGGATGCTTTTCTTTAGTCCCAGGCTGCAATGATCTGTAAAGAAGCATTATTAATAATTTTTGTTCCCATGACAGCAAAAAATTTTGAAATGCAATTGTCACAAAAAAATTTGTCTGGAATTACAGGTATAAAATTTATTTGTTTCGACTTTCATATAACTTCAACTTAAAGGAAATTTACCAATAGGTTCAAGGATTTTAAACCAAGCACAATTACATGCTGGTGTGTGCTCCTCTGCCAGGCAAAAAAATTATAAGCAAATAGGAGAATCGGGCACTCACCGAGACAAAGTAACTGCATTTTTTGGGAGCCATGCAGGCTCTAATTTTTGCTTCTTATTAGTACCTATAGGACTTTCTATTTGTCATATCGAGTGCACCCCCGGCATTCTGAATTTTCCAGAAGATTATAACTAGAGATGAGCGAGCACTAAAATGCTCGAGTGCTCGTTATTCGAGACGAACTTTTCCAGATGCTCGAGTGCTCGTCTCGAATAACGAGCCCCATTGAAGTCAATGGGAGACTCGAGCATTTTTCAAAGGGACCATGGTTCGGGAATAAAATGTGTTAATTAATTGAAAAAGAATGTCTTCTGATAAGTTAGCAGATGTATGCAAACATCTGCAATCTATTCTTCACTGTTCCGCGCGTATATTATCTCCCGACAAGTTAACAGATGTGAAGAACAGTGAGGAATAGAATAAAAACAGTGAACACAAGATCATTTAAGTGAAAAACACAGTGAAGAATAGATTACAGATGTTCTGCACATCTGCTTACTTGTCGGGAGATACGCTGTCCCGTGCCCCGCTGCTCTCCGTGCCCCGCTGCTCTCCGTGCCCCGCTGCTCTCCGTGCCCCGCTGCTCTCCGTGCCCCGCTGCTCTCCGTGCCCATGTCTCCGTGCCCCATGTCTCCGTGCCCCATGTCTCCGTGCCCCGCTGCTCTCCGTGCCCCGCTGCTCTCCGTGCCCCGCTGCTCTCCGTGCCCATGTCTCCGTGCCCCATGTCTCCGTGCCCCGCTGCTCTCCGTGCCCATGTCTCCGTGCCCCATGTCTCCGTGCCCCATGTCTCCGTGCCCCGTTGCTCTCCGTGCCCGCTGCTCTCCGTGCCCATGTCTCCGTGCCCCATGTCTCCGTGCCCCGCTGCTCTCCGTGCCCATGTCTCCGTGCCCCATGTCTCCGTGCCCCGCTGCTCTCCGTGCCCATGTCTCCGTGCCCCATGTCTCCGTGCCCCGCTGCTCTCCGTGCCCCGCTGTCTCCGTGCCCCATGTCTCCGTGCCCCGCTGCTCTCCGTGCCCATGTCTCCGTGCCCCATGTCTCCGTGCCCCATGTCTCCGTGCCCCATGTCTCCGTGCTGCCGCTGCCCCATGTCTCTGTGCTGCCGCTGCCCGATGTCTCCGTGCTGCTCCCCGGTGTCTCTGTGCTGCTCCCCGGTGTCTCTGTGCTGCTCCCCGTTGTCTCTGTCCTGCTCACCGTGTTCTTCAATGTGTTCTTCACACATATATATTGTTCTTCACATACTATTTTGTTCGCACCGTTCCGCGCGTATCTTCCGACAAGTAAGCAGATGTGCCGAACATCTGTAATCTATTCTTCACTGTGTTCTTCACTGTGTTTTTCACTTAAATGATCCTGTGTTCACTGTGTTCACTGTTTTTATTCTATTCTTCATTGTTCTTCACTGTGTTTTTTTAATTAAATGCTCGATCTCGAGCAGGGGAAATACTCGTCCGAGCAACGAGCCGTCTCGAGTACCTTAATACTCGAACGAGCATCAAGCTCGGACGAGCATGTTCGCTCATCTCTAATTATAACCCCTCAGTCCTACTTTCAAGTGGATTTTTGTTTATGCATAACAGCGTAATAATAAAGGATAGATGACGGTGTATTTGCTATTCTTGGTTGCTTTTAAAATTTGCAAATGAGTCTGAAGGGCTCCAGGCTCATTTAACATCAATGGAACCCAGAGCCTCTCCGGCTCATTTGCATAATTTTAAATACTTTTTTTCTTAAAAACAAGGGCATAAGAAGCTTAAAGAGTATATCCTGCCAAAGGGAGCACACATCATGTTAGTGTGCTAGGTTCAAATTCCTTAATCTTACTGGTAGATGTACTTAGAAGAAACCTGTAGAACCATGTATGTAACTTGGGAATCGCCTATATATATATATCCAAAACCAAAAAATGCAATTTTCAAAGCTTTGTATGAATTGTGTACTGCAGAAATCTCTCTGTACAAACAAAAGAAAGTCTATACATTTTAAAACTGGAAATTTTTCATAGTGACAGCTTTACTGGGAGCAACTATCTTTTCTCCATTACTCAACTTTGAGGTTTATACCACATGAAGACATTTGTAGTGCCATACTTTAAACTACGACAGCTTGAGTCCATGAAAATATACAATATTGCAGAAAAATATACTGTTATAAAACATGTCAACAAGCAGTGGATCAACCACCTTAACAGCCATAGCTGTAGCAGCTGGGCCCACACATAGGGGGACCTGACAGGCCGGCTGGCTGCACACATCCTTCAGATGCTGAAAGAGTTAACAGTAGTGAAGAGGTGGAGCTTTTATCAGTAAAGAAAGGGATAGGGTGCAGGCCAACTTCCATGAGGTGTAAGCCCTATTAATAACACCCTTGAGTGCTATGGTTCAGTACTTCCTGTTCAAGTCCCTGCTTGGTTTATATTGTGTGCCTCCCTCATCATTTTACGCAAGTCTTTTCAAGCTATTGTCTACCTAGATACAATATACACTTTGTTATTAACCATATTGCTTCTGAAACGCCCCTCCCATGTACCTCCCATGTAGCTTCCGTTAACATACCATTCTTCCTAGGGGATAATGGGACTCTTTATACCTTGCTTGTGGAGGTGATTCTAGGTGGACCATATTGCACCCATTCTAGTGTGGGTATATTAAAAGTAGTTTTGTGTGGTTTATATTGCTTTTTAAGTTTTTTTTAACTGTTGAATCTGTAAATATGTATTTTGTTGATAATTAATTGTTGATAATTATTTTTATGAAATTGTCATATCTCCCTGTATTTGCCCTTAAGCTGAGTTAATTATAAGCTATTTTGATGTCCCACAATGCTTTGTGTTCTTTTCTAGGGTAATGTAGTAAATAAAGTGAGATTCATACAAGTAAATCCACTGAACACAAGGTTAAATGCTTTGATGCTGTGTAGATAGTGTACAGATTGCAGAAGGTGGTGGGAGGCTTGCTGCAGGATTATAGTTCGGAGTATATGACACAGCCTGAGGTGCTGAGAGAGACAGAAAAATTTCTGTAGGAAAGTAGGATTGAAGGACTGATAGGGAACAGGGAAGATTTTGTACCTCACTATTCTTTGCAGGAGACTACTGCATCTACAGATCTGCAGCTCTCCAGATAACTACAAGTAAATTGTATTACATGACCCCCTTTACCCACTAGATTGAGGAGGCATCAGCAGTATCTCCCCTCCAGCAATCCGTCCTTTCTAGTTTCACAGACATAAGCAGCTCAGCAAAATGAGGGAGCTACTTCTGGGGCAGGCTAATCAGAGGAGAATAGCAAAGAAACTGCTGGACATAGGTAATGAAATTAGTTGTCCTACGTCACAACACCTATTGATTCTGAAAAAAAATTAGTTACATTGCACCTTAAATACATTATTCATCATCAAGACACATTTGGGCAGAGTTATTAATAGGCAGGAATCTTACTACAGTTTTTCAAGTGTCTTTAGTATTCTATAGATGCCTTCGTAATATCAGATTTCTTATAATGGCTTAGGTATTGGCCCTTTGCATGCCCCTCCAACCCCTGGTGGTTATACCAGAGAGGATGTGTATATAGTCATAAATGTATGGCCTCCTTCAACTGTCGGAATCTAGGAAAACATGGAATGTCCAAAGGAACACCCAAGTTCTGCTTCCATTGGGACACATCAGCGGTGGCTTCTGGCAACTAAAGAAAGTTTACTAGGGTAAGTATGATATAAACTTTTGTATTATTAGAAAATTTCTTTATGTCTTCTGTTCACCTTCTATTCCCTACACAATTCAATATACTTCCCCTTACCTTTTGATACACTACTGTTATTTATAGTGGAAAAAGCTTCAGGCTTGTGGACTACATGTTCCTTATTTTGAACAGATGGAGTAATGGAACCTTTCAAATACAGGGGCTTGGTCATCGACAACCTAAAAATATGTAGTATCATAGCCTGTCTGGATCAGAATTTTTCACTAAACAACTAAAAGAGGACTAAATTTAGATTTTTTGAGAAGTTGCATGTTTTACATCTGTCTATCAAATAAATGTATTTGATATTTTTGGAGTAAGTTAGCTGTCGTGAAAAGTGACATGGGTTGGCTCACTCCAACAACAAGTCACACAATTGACATAATGGCAGATGCAACTTTCTGAAGACATTTTGAAGACAGAAAACTGATATAACTTCTTGGATATGTGCCTCCAGTCTCTCTTAGAAATCTCTTTTTTTCTGAAAGAGTAAACGCCAATGAATTGGTAAATTAACTACAAGCAGTGATCCACTTTAATCTATAAGAAAAGGCTGGCAGTGAGCATTAAATTCACAGTTCAAATGAAGCAATATCTAATAGATGAAATGCATATCTATATTCCACAGTCAACTACTGTTTATTTGCGGGTCATTACAACTAAATTAGTCGGTTGTGATATTGTGTTAGTTCGATGAGGCTTTGTGAGATGTAATCAAGTATTAGAATTATTAACCCCTTGAGGACCAGGTAGTTTTCGTTTTTTTGCACTTTTATTTTTCACTCCTTATCTTCAAAAATACATAACATGTTATGTTTATGTTTACAACGCTGAGGGCTTATTTTTTGTTATGTTTTGTTATGAAAATTTAATCTTTGAAAACAAAAACATATCTGCATTTTGCCCTATTCTGACTCTGCCCTTTTTTTTTACTCTGCTGTATGGAGCTCTGAAACATGTAATTTTTTGCAAGACAAGTAGAAATTTTGATGGCTACCCTTTGGGGGACAGTACAACTTTTTGTATATCTTTTTATTCAAAATTTTATGTGTAAAATGGCAAAGAAAAATTATTATTATTATTATTATTTTTAAAATTTTATATCAGTCTAGAGATTGTAGATTGTAAATTGTAGGTTTTTAATTTTTTTTAAACTTTTATAAAAAATTAGTTTGTACTGTATTTTTAGAACCTCTAGGGTATTTTAACCCTAAGGGGTCTGAGTGATTGTAACATACATTATAATACAGATGTATTGCACTATAGTGCAGATTTGCTGTTTATCTATAAGGTTCTGTCACAGAGAGACCATTGCAGCTTTGTCTAAATGACAAGACCTGGAATCTTATCGAGACCCAGTTTCTTTGGTCACAATAAGGGGTTAGAACATGTGATTGCTAATCGTTCCTTAACTATTTAGCACTCAACAATCACCAAGGACATCAGTGGTGTGACAGAGACACACTTCAGTCAACAGTGATAATAGCATGTATAGGGATTGGGCCCAGAATAGGGCTTAACTCTGATCCTATATAGCATATTATCACCCCATGCTTAAGGCGAAGACACAGCTTTTATTCCTACACCAAACCAGTGCTTTACATACACATTATTTCACATTAAGGTCTACTAGAAAGTGCCACAAATTTAAAATGGTAAGAAACATATGATTTGTCTGGATGCAGGTGTTAAGGAAGAACATTTAGCTTTAGAGAGTGTAACGCTCTGTACTAAATACAAAAATGCCTTTAGTGAACATCTTAAAATGATTTTACTAATCCGCAAATAAAAAGATAAGGATGTCATTTTTTTTTGTAAAAAATAGCAGGTGCATTAAAAGTACAGTCTTTAGATATTAAATTGGTTATTTTAGTAAAATATATTACTGAAAATTATTTGTATATTCTGTCAGATTCTAACTTGAATCGCTTTAGTTTAGCCCTCCTCTAATCATAATCCTCAAGTTAAAGGATTAGTTTAACCTCATTGCTAAAAGAATTGCTTGATCATGGCTGAGTTATAAAGCAGTTGTTAAAATTCATAATTTAAGAGGATTAAAGAAACATTTCTACATCAGTATGCGTCCATTAAAACATGGACTGATTGAGCAGTGAGTCAGTAATGCATGTTTATTACACATGGAAAACTAAGCAAGGAACATATCTGAAGAATTCTTTTTTATTTCAGGATTTTTTATAGGTCAATTTATTAAAAAAAAATATAAAGTTTTACAAAACATGCAATGGTACATGTTTATTATCACTTTAATGGCAGCCATGTGCCCATACAGCAGTTTACCACCACATATGGGGGATGGTTATATCCAGGGTAAATTGGGCATCAAACTTTGCAGAACATTTCTGAAACTTTGTTGTAGTAGATGCGCTGGTTCAGGTGGACCACCTGAACCAGTGCATGTACTACAACAAAGTTTCAGATCGGGCTTGACAAAGGTCGATTGAGACCGAAACGTCGCTAAGAATAACCTATGATCTGTTGTCTCATTATATGATTTTTGTAAAACTTTTTGGTGGAGCTACAAATATTGAACACATGCATTAAAAGATGAAAGCATAAGAATTAACATAGGATGTGTGCTACGTTTTTCTTCTCTATATATTGGGGCTGAGTACCCGACGTAAGCACTATCCGCCTTCTATCAGGAGTGCGGTACCCCTGTTTCCTGGACCCACTCAAATGTGAGTCTTGGTGACATAAAAATGAGAAAAATCGCTACTAGGCCTCCTAACATCCAAGAGAAAACAAGAGCAGACATAAAAAAACAGGATTATCGCAGAGCAGATATTCTAGAAATGTTAGTTATTAAGCTATTTGGATTGTATCTGCCCTTAAAGCTGCACATTTCAAACTTTGAAAATGAAGATTTTTTCAGAATTCAGCCAAATTTTCATTTTTTTTTTCAGAACAAAACATATACCTAATCACTTAAATTTCTTGAAGTACAATCTGTCATGATAAAACAATCACAAAATCACCTGGATATGTTAAATGTTCCAAAATTCTAACCAATTATCAGGACACATGTTACATTCTAAAAATAGAGTCTGGTCATTAAGCTGAAGGCATTGATTACCTGCACATATGAAGTAGCAGCTGCAGTCTAAAAAATGTGCATGTTACTCAATGTATTTATTAAAAATCAATTAGTAGAATTATATAGACAGTATCTGTTATAGGGTACAGTACAACAGATGTTCATAAATTACATGTGTGCTATTTACAGCATGTGCAATCGAGTACAATATAGAGCTGTTCACATATTTAAAAATAATCCTTGCCTTTTGCACTTTGCAGAGGTTATCATACCCAGTGTACATGACAAAAGTAGCTGCTTTATCTAATATATTTATTTTCATTTATGTTTCTTTGTCACTGCCTCGTCATGTGACGTGGGGTGCAACTGTACGGGTTGATTTAGCCTACTCATACTTGCACTCACCTTTTACTCAGGACACAAATTGAGCATAAATCACACTTCATACAGATCCAGCACTCTCTATCTGCTGCCACCACTTATTGCATTTACATTGGGACCAATAAGTATCCCACTCTACATCCACTCCTGCTTCTCAAGCAGTCCCCTTGTCACACCACAAGACATGCATGGTCAACTCTCTAGCAGTCACACAGCTAACCACACTTTACAAGGGTATGAGTTCACAGAGCATACAGGGAGCTAAATGAAAGGGAAGTTTTTAATACAAAAAAAGTTGTTCACTGCCTAAAAAAAGGTGTTGAAAACAAAAGAATTACAAAACAGTTGTTAAACAGTAATAAAATAAAAAAAGGAGAAAAATAACAGAAAATTACAACTTACAACTAATCCTGATTCCCTGGAGTTGGAGAAATATGGAACTCCCAGATTGTCTTAGTAGCCCCCATAGAGTAAACACGATTTCCTGTATCTTATATTGTTTTATAAGATCTCTGTTAAGTTCAGGTTTCAGAACCTCCTATTGATTAATTAGTCCACATGGTCATTCAGGAATGGACAAAGTGTTAATGAGGAGGAGAGCAGGAATATTTAAACAGTTCTTTGTTTCCAAGTCCTGATGCAGGAGGGGGCGTGACCACATGTTCTTTGGGGTCTGAACAGACCAGTTTTCAGGTCAGAGTTTATCAGGCAGTAAAAACTCCAGGATGTCATAAAAAGCTGCCTGGACACTTCAAAAGATGCCAATTGTCATATATTTTAACAAAGTAAGTAATTACCCTATAGTTAAGGATTGAATTTGTAGGTCTGTTCTTAAAATTAATTTGTATGTAAGTTGGATCAGGTATATAACAGGGGCAAGTATTTTCTATGCCCCTGTTATAATAGGATTTTTAAAATTTTGTGGTGTCATCATGGGAACACGGATTATCAATAATTGTAGATATTTTTGACAACTGCAATGTAGACCATTGCAGCTTGGAGTTTCGAGTTGGAGTAAATTACCAGCTTTCAGCGAAGTCCACAAGAGCCACAGTGTACAAAGAGGATTTTTAATCAATATTATTTGATCAGTAATGCAATGGAATTTGATTCAGAATATATATATTCCAGTGCCAGGTCCGCAACAGCTCTGTGTGCATGGCCTGGCCAGTGCATAACTGTGATGTCTGCCGCAGCTGACATCACAGAGTGTGCCGGCCGGGCCATGCGCACGGAGCTGTCACTGACCTGGCGCCGGAATATATGTATATACTCTGAATCAAATTCCATTGCATTATTGATTAAATAATATTGATTAAAGGCGATGGGCTAATGTTTGCATATTAAAATACATTTAACAATGAGTTATTAAAAACTTTAGGATGTAAATACAGTCTAAAAGGGATACCGCCATGGTATACAAGGCCTGATAAATAAAAACCAATATATTTAGCAATTGCATCAAAAGATTTCTGCCCCACAAGATTTAAAAAAAATAGTAATTCCTGGTGAATGGCCACCTTTACCTATTAGTAAATCCATGGTGTTGGGCTGCACAGTTTTAATAATTTCCTCAATGAGAAAAAAATGCAACTAAAGAAAGAAGGAAACAAGGATTGAAAACTGTGTAATGTATCTATATGTTTACCCAATATCAAATAATCCATACATACTAGATTGGAAGAGATAGGCAGCTGGGCAGACAGGAAACATGAATTCTTATTAAAGACATGGGAGTCTGGGATTATATAAAGGAGCTGACAGGACTCTCTTCTGCGGTTCAAATTTAATATTTATCTATAACCCATAACCTTTACAGCCTGTTAAAGTCATCAACTTTGGTTCTCATCTTTGATATAGCTATATGTTCGCATCCTCACATTGACTCACTCATACACTTTCTACTATCGATTTTATTGATGATGGAACTGTGGATCTAGACAATCTCACCCATGGGTTTTCTTTCACTGAGACCTGTTTACCCATCTGAACCCCTACTTCCATCCCCAACAACCTAGAATCCTCTTGGTTTGTAATTTGCTACCTACTCACGCTCTCCTCTGTGGGAATGAAAGGATATCCCTGGCCAGCACTCTCACGAAACGCTGGAAGACAACCAAACTTCCATAAGGGCCGGTATTCTTCACCTCCGGTGGCACATTTATGACCTGCATTGACCATAATAATGAATATGTTGTTGTTTGTGTAATCTTACTTAAACAATGTTTCACATGTTTTTCTACAATAAAATGTAGTTGGAAACAAAAAAACAAAAAACAAAAAATAATCCACACATACCATTTATATCTAAACATTCTACTTCTGTGTGATTATCTCTGCAATGAAGGATATTTTTTGCAAAAGGTAAGCTAAAAAAGTAAACAGCTAGCGGCTTCCTGATCTACTATAGAATTCATGGGTTCCCTACTGGCTGCTAAAACTTATAGGCACTTCATTTTTTCCTTTTAGACTGCAGAGAATACACGCCATCTGCCCTTAGTATCATTAAGTATAGTCAAGTACATATAACAATAGTATATGCATTAGGAAACATATTTGCAGAATGCCTGTCTCTATTGACAGTAGCCTTGAATCGGAACAAAATTGACTGTAGAATAGTAGGAAGATGTCACTTTTATTAACTATTGATAATAGAAATGGCTGTGAGCTTTGTCGTTTTTGTAGTAGATAATGGATCATATATAGAGATGAGCGAACACTAAAATGCTCGGGTACTCGTTATTCGAGACGAACTTTTCCCGATGCTCGAGTGCTCGTCTCGAATAACGAACCCCATTGAAGTCAATGGGAGACTCGAGCATTTTTCAAGGGGACCAAGGCTCTGCACAGGGAAGCTTGGCCAAACACCTGGGAACCTCAGAAAAGGATGGAAACACCACGGAAATGGACAGGAAACAGCAGGGGCAGCATGCATGGATGCCTCTGAGGCTGCATAATCGCACCATTATGCCAAAATTATGGGCAACAGCATGGCCATGACAGAGTGACAGAATGAAGCTAGATAGCATCTAAAACATCCAATAATTGACCCTGACACTATAGGGGACGGCATGCAGAGGCAGCGGCAGCAGGCTAGAGAGTGGCATGGCGACATACCCTAAATGGACTCAGGCTTCAAACCAATGGGTGGCAGAGAGGAACCAAAGGAGGTGAGCAAGAAGCGCTCAAATAATATCGGTACATGATAAAAGTTTGCCAGTATATTTTGTGGATTACACAGCAGGGTGGCGACAAAGTTAACATGGAAGCCATGAAAACAACCCAAAATTCTGCCTGACACAGCTCGTTTGATAAGGGGACCATGTATGGAGGCAGTGAACTAGTAGTAGATTAAAGGTGCTGCAGTTAAAACTATGTTAGTTGGATCTTGGCATGGAGCTGGCGCTCCGCTGCCAGGCGAGCTTTCGCCAATCCAAGCCCCTGTCTCTAGGCTACTCCCCAAACAGCACTTCTAAGAACCTTTTGTATAAGATCAAGTGTAGTAGCGTTCTTATAAGTTTAGGATATGCCGGGTGAGGGGAATGTAAACAGATGCGCAAGAAGCGCTGAAATAATATCCCTAAATGGTAAAAGTTTGCAAGTATATTTTGGGGATTACACAGCAGGGTGGCGACAAAGTTAACAACTTTGATGTGGAATGCCCTGTAATAGCTCTTGGGCGGTGTGCCTTTTATCGCCTAGGCTCAGCAGTTTCAGCACCGCCTGCTGTCGCTTAGCGACGGCACTGCTGCTGTGCCTAGAGCTACCGACTGATGGCGCCATGCCCACGGATGGTAATTCGGAGGAGGAGGAGGTGGAGGAGGGGTGGGAGGAGGTATAGTAGGCCTTTGAGACCTGGACCGAGGTAGGCCCCGCAATTCTCTGCGTCGGCAGTATATGACCAGCCCCAGGGTCAGACTCGGTCCCAGCCTGCACCAAGTTAAGTGTAGTAGCGTTCTTATAAGTTTGGGATATGGCGGGTGAGGGGAATGTAAACAGATGCGCAAGAAGCGCATGATGCGCATGGAGCTGGCGTTCCGCTGCCAGGCGAGCTTTCGCCAATCCAAGCCCCTGTCTCTAGGCTACTCCCCAAACAGCACTTCTAAGAACCTTTTGTATAAGATCAAGTGTAGTAGCGTTCTTATAAGTTTAGGATATGCCGGGTGAGGGGAATGTAAACAGATGCGCAAGAAGCGCTGAAATAATATCCCTAAATGGTAAAAGTTTGCCAGTATATTTTGGGGATTACACAGCAGGGTGGTGACAAAGTTAACAACTTTGATGTGGAATCCATGAAAACAACCCAAATTTCTGCCTGACACACCTCGTTTGATAAAGGGACGATGTATGGAGGCAGCTATATGGACGACTTTTGGAGGTAGCAATGGAGACAACGTGTGGAGGCTGCTATGGAGACAATTTAATTTGGATAGTGCCTGTATGTGGCAGTCCCAAACATTTTTCAAACCAGAGGAGCAGGTAGGTGGCCCTCCAGTAAAATGGGATAGATTGAGTGCCTGTATGTGGCAGTCCCAAAAATGTTTCAAACCAGAGGAGCAGGTAGGTGGCCCTCCAGTAAAATGGAATAGATTGAGTGCCTGTATGTGGCAGTCCCAAAAATTGTTCAAACCAGAGGAGCAGGTAGGTGGCCCTGCAGTAAAATGGAATAGATTGAGTGCCTGTATGTGGCAGTCCCAAAAATTGTTCAAACCAGAGGAGCAGGTAGGTGGCCCTGCAGTAAAATGGAATAGATTGAGTGCCTGTATGTGGCAGTCCCAAAAATTGTTCAAACCAGAGGAGCAGGTAGGTGGCCCTGCAGTAAAATGGAATAGATTGAGTGCCTGTATGTGGCAGTCCCAAAAATTGTTCAAACCAGAGGAGCAGGTAGGTGGCCCTGCAGTAAAATGGAATAGATTGAGTGCCTGTATGTGGCAGTCCCAAAAATGTTTCAAACCAGAGGAGCAGGTAGGTGGCCCTCCAGCAAAATGGAATAGATTGAGTGCCTGTATGTGGCAGTCCCAAAAATTGTTCAAACCAGAGGAGCAGGTAGGTGGCCCTGCAGTAAAATGGAATAGATTGAGTGCCTGTATGTGGCAGTCCCAAAAATTGTTCAAACCAGAGGAGCAGGTAGGTGGCCCTGCAGTAAAATGGAATAGATTGAGTGCCTGTATGTGGCAGTCCCAAAAATTGTTCAAACCAGAGGAGCAGGTAGGTGGCCCTCCAGCAAAATGGAATAGATTGAGTGCCTGTATGTGGCAGTCCCAAAAATGTTTCAAACCAGAGGAGCAGGTAGGTGGCCCTCCAGTAAAATGGAATAGATTGAGTGCCTGTATGTGGCAGTCCCAAAAATTGTTCAAACCAGAGGAGCAGGTAGGTGGCCCTGCAGTAAAATGGAATAGATTGAGTGCCTGTATGTGGCAGTCCCAAAAATTGTTCAAACCAGAGGAGCAGGTAGGTGGCCCTGCAGTAAAATGGAATAGATTGAGTGCCTGTATGTGGCAGTCCCAAAAATTGTTCAAACCAGAGGAGCAGGTAGGTGGCCCTGCAGTAAAATGGAATAGATTGAGTGCCTGTATGTGGCAGTCCCAAAAATGTTTCAAACCAGAGGAGCAGGTAGGTGGCCCTCCAGTAAAATGGAATAGATTGAGTGCCTGTATGTGGCAGTCCCAAAAATTGTTCAAACCAGAGGAGCAGGTAGGTGGCCCTGCAGTAAAATGGAATAGATTGAGTGCCTGTATGTGGCAGTCCCAAAAATTGTTCAAACCAGAGGAGCAGGTAGGTGGCCCTGCAGTAAAATGGAATAGATTGAGTGCCTGTATGTGGCAGTCCCAAAAATTGTTCAAACCAGAGGAGCAGGTAGGTGGCCCTGCAGTAAAATGGAATAGATTGAGTGCCTGTATGTGGCAGTCCCAAAAATTGTTCAAACCAGAGGAGCAGGTAGGTGGCCCTGCAGTAAAATGGAATAGATTGAGTGCCTGTATGTGGCAGTCCCAAAAATTGTTCAAACCAGAGGAGCAGGTAGGTGGCCCTGCAGTAAAATGGAATAGATTGAGTGCCTGTATGTGGCAGTCCCAAAAATTGTTCAAACCAGAGGAGCAGGTAGGTGGCCCTGCAGTAAAATGGAATAGATTGAGTGCCTGTATGTGGCAGTCCCAAAAATGTTTCAAACCAGAGGAGCAGGTAGGTGGCCCTCCAGTAAAATGGAATAGATTGAGTGCCTGTATGTGGCAGTCCCAAAAATTGTTCAAACCAGAGGAGCAGGTAGGTGGCCCTGCAGTAAAATGGAATAGATTGAGTGCCTGTATGTGGCAGTCCCAAAAATGTTTCAAACCAGAGGAGCAGGTAGGTGGCCCTCCAGTAAAATGGAATAGATTGAGTGCCTGTATGTGGCAGTCCCAAAAATTGTTCAAACCAGAGGAGCAGGTAGGTGGCCCTGCAGTAAAATGGAATAGATTGAGTGCCTGTATGTGGCAGTCCCAAAAATTGTTCAAACCAGAGGAGCAGGTAGGTGGCCCTGCAGTAAAATGGAATAGATTGAGTGCCTGTATGTGGCAGTCCCAAAAATGTTTCAAACCAGAGGAGCAGGTAGGTGGCCCTCCAGTAAAATGGAATAGATTGAGTGCCTGTATGTGGCAGTCCCAAAAATTGTTCAAACCAGAGGAGCAGGTAGGTGGCCCTGCAGTAAAATGGAATAGATTGAGTGCCTGTATGTGGCAGTCCCAAAAATTGTTCAAACCAGAGGAGCAGGTAGGTGGCCCTGCAGTAAAATGGAATAGATTGAGTGCCTGTATGTGGCAGTCCCAAAAATTGTTCAAACCAGAGGAGCAGGTAGGTGGCCCTGCAGTAAAATGGAATAGATTGAGTGCCTGTATGTGGCAGTCCCAAAAATTGTTCAAACCAGAGGAGCAGGTAGGTGGCCCTGCAGTAAAATGGAATAGATTGAGTGCCTGTATGTGGCAGTCCCAAAAATTGTTCAAACCAGAGGAGCAGGTAGGTGGCCCTGCAGTAAAATGGAATAGATTGAGTGCCTGTATGTGGCAGTCCCAAAAATTGTTCAAACCAGAGGAGCAGGTAGGTGGCCCTGCAGTAAAATGGAATAGATTGAGTGCCTGTATGTGGCAGTCCCAAAAATGTTTCAAACCAGAGGAGCAGGTAGGTGGCCCTCCAGTAAAATGGAATAGATTGAGTGCCTGTATGTGGCAGTCCCAAAAATTGTTCAAACCAGAGGAGCAGGTAGGTGGCCCTGCAGTAAAATGGAATAGATTGAGTGCCTGTATGTGGCAGTCCCAAAAATGTTTCAAACCAGAGGAGCAGGTAGGTGGCCCTCCAGTAAAATGGAATAGATTGAGTGCCTGTATGTGGCAGTCCCAAAAATTGTTCAAACCAGAGGAGCAGGTAGGTGGCCCTGCAGTAAAATGGAATAGATTGAGTGCCTGTATGTGGCAGTCCCAAAAATGTTTCAAACCAGAGGAGCAGGTAGGTGGCCCTCCAGTAAAATGGAATAGATTGAGTGCCTGTATGTGGCAGTCCCAAAAATTGTTCAAACCAGAGGAGCAGGTAGGTGGCCCTGCAGTAAAATGGAATAGATTGAGTGCCTGTATGTGGCAGTCCCAAAAATTTTTTAAAACAGAGGACCGGGTAGGTGGCCCTCCAGAAAAATGGAATAGATTGAGTGCCTGTATGTGGCACTCACAAAAATTGTTTCAAACAGAGGACCGGGTAGGTGGCCCTCCAGAAAAATTAAATGCATGAAGTACTATAGCAAGAGCCAGTGGGCCCTGTCAAAAAATAGCCATTTTCCTCTGCTTTACTGTACAAAGAGGAGGAGAAGGAGGAAAATGAGGAGGAGGAGGAGGAGTGGATCAATTATTCAGGTTGAGCTTCCTTCACCTGGTGGAGATTGGAAATTCTGAGAAATCCAGCCTTTATTCATTTTAATAAGCGTCAGCCTGTCAGCGCTGTCAGTCGACAGGCGTGTACGCTTATCGGTGATGATGCCACCAGCTGCACTGAAAACCCGCTCGGACAAGACGCTAGCGGCAGGGCAGGCAAGAACCTCCAAGGCGTACAGCGCCAGTTCGTGCCACATGTCCAGCTTTGAAACCCAGTAGTTGTAGGGAGCTGTGTGATCATTTAGGACGATGGTATGGTCAGCTACGTACTCCCTCACCATCTTTCTGTAAAGATCAGCCCTACTCTGCCGAGACTGGGGACAGGTGACAGTGTCTTGCTGGGGTGACATAAAGCTGGCAAAAGCCTTGTAAAGCGTACCCTTGCCAGTGCTGGACAAGCTGCCTGCTCGCCTACTCTCCCTCGCTACTTGTCCCGCAGAACTACGCACTCTGCCGCTAGCGCTGTCAGAAGGGAAATACTGTTTCAGCTTGTGCACCAGGGCCTGCTGGTATTCATGCATTCTCACACTCCTTTCCTCTCCAGGGATGAGAGTGGGAAGATTTTGCTTGTACCGTGGGTCCAGGAGAGTGAACACCCAGTAATCGGTGCTGGAATAAATTCTTTGAACGCGAGGGTCACGGGATAGGCAGCCTAGCATGAAATCTGCCATATGCGCCAGAGTACCAACGCGTAAGAATTCACTCCCCTCACTGGCCTGACTGTCCATTTCCTCCTCCTCCAACTCCTCCAACTCCTCTTCTTCTGCCCATACACGCTGAACAGTGAAGGACTCAACAATGGTCCCCTCTTGTGTCTCGCCAACATTCTCCTCCTCTTCCTCCTCATCCTCCTCCACCTCCACCTCCTCCGATATGCGCTGAGAAACAGACCTCAGGGTGCTTTGGCTATCAACAAGGGAATATTCTTCCCCCGTCTCTTGTGACGAGCGCAAAGCTTCCGACTTCATGCTGACCAGAGAGTTTTTCAACAGGCCAAGCAGCGGGATGGTGAGGCTGATGATGGCGGCATCGCCACTGACCATCTGTGTTGACTCCTCAAAGTTACTCAGCACCTGACAGATATCAGACATCCACGTCCACTCCTCATTGTAGACTTGAGGAAGCTGACTGACCTGACTACCAGTTCTGGTGGAAGTTGACATCTGGCAGTCTACAATCGCTCTGCGCTGCTGGTAAACTCTGGATAACATGGTCAGTGTTGAATTCCACCTCGTGGGCACGTCGCACAACAGTCGGTGAGCGGGCAGTTGGAGGCGGCGCTGCGCTGCCCTGAGAGTGGCAGCATCTGGGCTGGACTTCCTGAAATGCGCACAGATGCGGCGCACCTTCGTGAGCAAATCAGACAGATTGGGGTATGTCTTGAGGAAACGCTGCACTATCAGATTTAACACATGGGCCAGGCATGGCACATGTGTCAGTCTGCCGAGTTGCAGAGCCGCCACCAGGTTACGGCCGTTGTCACACACAACCATTCCCGGCTTGAGGTTCAGCGGTGCCAGCCACAGATCAGTCTGCGCCGTGATGCCCTGTAATAGCTCTTGGGCGGTGTGCCTTTTGTCGCCTAGGCTCAGCAGTTTGAGCACCGCCTGCTGTCGCTTAGCGACGGCACTGCTGCTGTGCCTAGAGCTACCGACTGATGGCGCCGTGCCCACGGATGGTAGTTCGGAGGAGGAGGTGGAGGAGGGGTGGGAGGAGGAGGAGGCATAGTAGGCCTGAAACACCTGGACCGAGGTAGGCCCCGCAATCCTCGGCGTCGGCAGTATATGAGCAGCCCCAGGGTCAGACTCGGTCCCAGCCTCCACCAAGTTAACCCAATGTGCCGTCAGCGATATATAGTGGCCCTGCCCGGCAGCACTCGTCCACGTGTCCGTGGTCAGGTGGACCTTGTCAGAAACGGCGTTGGTCAGGGCACGGATGATGTTGTCTGACACGTGCTGGTGCAGGGCTGGGACGGCACATCGGGAAAAGTAGTGGCGGCTGGGGACCGAATACCGAGGGGCGGCCGCCGCCATGAGGTTGCGAAAGGCCTCGGTCTCTACTAGCCTATAGGGCAGCATCTCCAGGCTAAGCAATCTGGAGATGTGCACATTAAGGGCTTGGGCGTGCGGGTGGGTTGCACTATATTTGCGTTTCCGCTCCAGCGTCTGGGGTATGGAGAGCTGAACGCTGGTGGATGCTGTGGAGGATCGTGGAGGCGACGATGGGGTTTTTGTGCCAGGGTCCTGGGCAGGGGGCTGACTAGCAGCTGACACAGGGGAAGGAGCAGTGGTGTGCACGGCCGGAGGTGAACGGGCTTGTTGCCACTGAGTGGGGTGCTTAGCATTCATATGCCTGCGCATACTGGTGGTAGTTAAGCTAGTAGTGGTGGAACCCCTGCTGAGCCTGGTTTGGCAAATGTTGCACACCACAGTCCGTCGGTCATCCGGTGTTTCCTTAAAGAACCTCCACACTTCTGAAGATCTAGCCCTCGCCGCAAGAGCCCTCACCACGGGAGCTTCACTAGTTGACAGTGGCGCTGATGCACCAGCTCTGGCCCTGCCTCTCCGTCTGGCCCCACCACTGCCTCTTCCAACCTGTTCAGGTCGAGGACTCTCCTCCGTCTCAGAAGCACTGTGTTTACCCGGCCTCTCAACCCAGCTTGGGTCTGTCACCTCATCATCCTCCGATCCCTCAGTCTGCTCCCCCCTCGGACTTCCTGCCCTGACAACAACTTCCCCACTGTCTGACAACCGTGTCTCCTCATCGTCGGACACCTCTTTACACACTTCCACTACGTCAAGAAGGTCATCATCACCCACAGACTGTGACTGGTGGAAAACCTGGGCATCGGAAAATTGCTCAGCAGCAACCGGACAAGTGGTTTGTGACTGTGGGAAGGGTCCAGAAAACAGTTCCTCAGAGTATGCCGGTTCAAATGCCAAATTTTCCTGGGAGGGGGCAGACTGGGGGGGAGGAGGCTGAGGTGCAGGAGCTGGAGGAGTGGCGATTTCGGTGACATGGGTGGACTGCGTGGAAGACTGACTGGTGGTGGACAAATTGCTCGAAGCATTGTCAGCAATCCACGACATCACCTGTTCGCACTGTTCTGGCCTCAACAGTGCTCTACCACGAGTCCCAGTAACTTCAGACATGAACCTAGGGAGTGTAGCTCTGCGGCGTTCCCCTGCTCCCTCATCAGCAGGTGGTGTCTCACCCCGCCCAGGACCACGGCCTCTGACCCCTGCAGTAGTTGGACGCCCACGTCCCCGCCCTCGTCCTCTACCCCTAGCCCTCGGGTTAAACATTTTTAAAATGAGAGTTATAACTTTATTTTTTTTTTTACTTTTTTTTGTTTTTTTTTGTGTTTTTTTTTTTTTTTTTGTGTTTTTTGTTTTTTTTTGAGTTTTTAAAACCAAACAATGCTATCCTATTGCTATGGCTATTTTCTAGCCAAGTATCAAAGGAAGCACAGTACTATGCCAGATGAGATGACACTGAGTTATTGCCTAATAGAAATCCAACCCCTACTGAATTTTGCCACTTCGGCCTTTGCTATGGATATGTGCGCCACTAAGCGCAGAACACAGCGGTCGCAAGTCCCACTACAAATTGCTCAGAATTGGCAAGTACATGCACTGCAGAAACTACAGCCACCAGCAGATCAACCAGAAATCAAATATATAGAACGCTACTGTAGGCTTCAAGATCAAGAAGCTGTTTGTATTCTCCTATGGCTATTTTCTAGCCAAGTATCAAAGGAAGCACAGTACTATGCCGGATGAGATGACACTGAGTTATTGCCTAATAGAAATCCAACCCCTACTGAATTTTGCCACTTCGGCCTTTGCTATGGATATGTGCGCCACTAAGCGCAGAACACAGCGGTCGCAAGTCCCACTACAAATTGCTCAGAATTGGCAAGTACATGCACTGCAGAAACTACAGCCACCAGCAGATCAACCAGAAATCAAATATATAGAACGCTACTGTAGGCTTCAAGATCAAGAAGCTGTTTGTATTCTCCTATGGCTATTTTCTAGCCAAGTATCAAAGGAAGCACAGTACTATGCCGGATGAGATGACACTGAGTTATTGCCTAATAGAAATCCAACCCCTACTGAATTTTGCCACTTCGGCCTTTGCTATGGATATGTGCGCCACTAAGCGCAGAACACAGCGGTCGCAAGTCCCACTACAAATTGCTCAGAATTGGCAAGTACATGCACTGCAGAAACTACAGCCACCAGCAGATCAACCAGAAATCAAATATATAGAACGCTACTGTAGGCTTCAAGATCAAGAAGCTGTTTGTATTCTCCTATGGCTATTTTCTAGCCAAGTATCAAAGGAAGCACAGTACTATGCCGGATGAGATGACACTGAGTTATTGCCTAATAGAAATCCAACCCCTACTGAATTTTGCCACTTCAGCCTTTGCTATGGATATGTGCGCCACTAAGCGCAGAACACAGCGGTCGCAAGTCTCACTACAAATTGCTCAGAATTGGCAAGTACATGCACTGCAGAAACTACAGCCACCAGCAGATCAACCAGAAATCAAATATATAGAACGCTACTGTAGGCTTCAAGAAGCTGTTTGTATTCTCCTATGGCTATTTTCTAGCCAAGTATCAAAGGAAGCACAGTACTATGCCGGATGAGATGACACTGAGTTATTGCCTAATAGAAATCCAACCCCTACTGAATTTTGCCACTTCGGCCTTTGCTATGGATATGTGCGCCACTAAGCGCAGAACACAGCGGTCGCAAGTCCCACTACAAATTGCTCAGAATTGGCAAGTACATGCACTGCAGAAACTACAGCCACCAGCAGATCAACCAGAAATCAAATATATAGAACGCTACTGTAGGCTTCAAGATCAAGAAGCTGTTTGTATTCTCCTATGGCTATTTTCTAGCCAAGTATCAAAGGAAGCACAGTACTATGCCGGATGAGATGACACTGAGTTATTGCCTAATAGAAATCCAACCCCTACTGAATTTTGCCACTTCAGCCTTTGCTATGGATATGTGCGCCACTAAGCGCAGAACACAGCGGTCGCAAGTCTCACTACAAATTGCTCAGAATTGGCAAGTACATGCACTGCAGAAACTACAGCCACCAGCAGATCAACCAGAAATCAAATATATAGAACGCTACTGTAGGCTTCAAGAAGCTGTTTGTATTCTCCTATGGCTATTTTCTAGCCAAGTATCAAAGGAAGCACAGTACTATGCCGGATGAGATGACACTGAGTTATTGCCTAATAGAAATCCAACCCCTACTGAATTTTGCCACTTCGGCCTTTGCTATGGATATGTGCGCCACTAAGCGCAGAACACAGCGGTCGCAAGTCCCACTACAAATTGCTCAGAATTGGCAAGTACATGCACTGCAGAAACTACAGCCACCAGCAGATCAACCAGAAATCAAATATATAGAACGCTACTGTAGGCTTCAAGATCAAGAAGCTGTTTGTATTCTCCTATGGCTATTTTCTAGCCAAGTATCAAAGGAAGCACAGTACTATGCCGGATGAGATGACACTGAGTTATTGCCTAATAGAAATCCAACCCCTACTGAATTTTGCCACTTCGGCCTTTGCTATGGATATGTGCGCCACTAAGCGCAGAACACAGCGGTCGCAAGTCCCACTACAAATTGCTCAGAATTGGCAAGTACATGCACTGCAGAAACTACAGCCACCAGCAGATCAACCAGAAATCAAATATATAGAACACTACTGTAGGCTTCAAGATCAAGAAGCTGTTTGTATTCTCCTATGGCTATTTTCTAGCCAAGTATCAAAGGAAGCACAGTACTATGCCGGATGAGATGACACTGAGTTATTGCCTAATAGAAATCCAACCCCTACTGAATTTTGCCACTTCAGCCTTTGCTATGGATATGTGCGCCACTAAGCGCAGAACACAGCGGTCGCAAGTCTCACTACAAATTGCTCAGAATTGGCAAGTACATGCACTGCAGAAACTACAGCCACCAGCAGATCAACCAGAAATCAAATATATAGAACGCTACTGTAGGCTTCAAGAAGCTGTTTGTATTCTCCTATGGCTATTTTCTAGCCAAGTATCAAAGGAAGCACAGTACTATGCCAGATGAGATGACACTGAGTTATTGCCTAATAGAAATCCAACCCCTACTGAATTTTGCCACTTCAGCCTTTGCTATGGATATGTGCACCACTAAGCGCAGAACACAGCGGTCGCAAGTCTCACTACAAATTGCTCAGAATTGGCAAGTACATGCACTGCAGAAACTACAGCCACCAGCAGATCAACCAGAAATCAAATATATAGAACGCTACTGTAGGCTTCAAGAAGCTGTTTGTATTCTCCTATGGCTATTTTCTAGCCAAGTATCAAAGGAAGCACAGTACTATGCCAGATGAGATGACACTGAGTTATTGCCTAATAGAAATCCAACCCCTACTGAATTTTGCCACTTCAGCCTTTGCTATGGATATGTGCGCCACTAAGCGCAGAACACAGCGGTCGCAAGTCTCACTACAAATTGCTCAGAATTGGCAAGTACATGCACTGCAGAAACTACAGCCACCAGCAGATCAACCAGAAATCAAATATATAGAACGCTACTGTAGGCTTCAAGAAGCTGTTTGTATTCTCCTATGGCTATTTTCTAGCCAAGTATCAAAGGAAGCACAGTACTATGCCAGATGAGATGACACTGAGTTATTGCCTAATAGAAATCCAACCCCTACTGAATTTTCCCACTTCGGTCTTTGCTATGGATATGTGTGCCACTAAGAGCTAAACACAACGGTAGCAAGTCCCCCTGCTAATTCCTCACAAAATGGTAAAATATGCAAATTAAAATAAAAAAAGTAGAACGTTATTGTAGCCCTAAGAAGGGCTGTTGGGTTCTTTGAGAATCACTCCTGCCTAACAGTAAGCTAATAGAACACCCTAACGCTTTCCCTGAGCAGCAGCAGCTCTCTCCCTAGCGGCATCCAGAGACAGAATGATCCGAGCAGCGCGGCCAGCGGCTAGTCTATCCCAGGGTCACCTGATCTGGCCAGCCAACCACTGCTATCGACGTGTAAGGGTACCACGTCATGCTGGGTGGAGTGCAGAGTCTCCTGGCTTGTGATTGGCTCTGTTTCTGGCCGCCAAAAAGCAAAACGGCGGGAGCTGCCATTTTCTCGAGCGGGCGAAGTATTCGTCCGAGTAACGAGCAGTTTCGAGTACCCTAATGCTCGACCGAGCATCAAGCTCGGACGAGCATGTTCGCTCATCTCTAATCATATATAAGTTCGTTACATTGTACACTGAAAGAATGCATTATTACTTCCAGAAAACAAGATTTTATCTACTACTTATTAGATGTAGATAGATGCCTAAAGAGTACAGTAGATTACAGTATAGTACAGTAGATTGGTTAAAAATACAGCAAAATAGATAAAACATACTAATGTCTGAAATATGCTAAAAATAACAGCAAATAGTTTTCTAAATGGCGACTACCAGCAGTTTTGACTATACTAAGCCCTGGAGATCTGTGTTACTCTATCTTTTTTTGTTTGTTTTAGCTGCAGCAATGCACTACAGTGCATGCAGGAATGGATTAAGGTTTGTGGAGGCCCCAAGCATAAAATGGAGGGGGTGGACACGCACCACATTATTACTATCACTGGCTGAGCCCTCTCCATACCAGGTGGGTGTTGTGCTGCAGGTGGGTGTTAAACATGTAAATGAATCTGGCAAAGCCATATTTGATTTGATCCATATCCCCTGTGAGGTCATTTTTATAAAGAGTGATCAAAAGCTTGTACAGTCCTAAAAATAGTAGCAATGAAAAAGTCAGTTCATCTCACAAACAATGACATGTCACACAGCTCCGTAACCTTAAGTATGAAAAAAATATTTGCCCATAAGATGGCAAAATGAAGAATTTTTTTTGTATGAATTGTAAAAAATTTTCTAAATGTATTTAAACACAATAAAACCTGTATAAATTTTGTTTCCCCGTTATCATACCGACCCAAATAATAAAGAAGACATGTCATATTGAGCAACCAGCGAAAGCTAAAAAAAAAAACAATCCCACAAGAAAATGTTGCAAATTCGGTTTTCCAATAATTTGACTGCCTTTGGAATTTCTCCCCAGTAGATGGCATGGAATATTAAATACTGTCACTACAAGGTGCAATATCAAATAACACAATAAGAAAAGCAGATTGATGTAATAGTTCATAAAAAAGATGAAATAACAAAAATCTGTATTGATAATAACACAACACACATGTAATAAAAACACCTGCATCATACCAGGGCAGCAGAAAGTACGAAGCAGTGCCCCAAAAAGATCTCCCCTATGTCTTGCCAATACAAGTAAATTGCAGTTTCAAGCCCAAAACACAAAATCCCAAAACAACCACATGGCAGATGATATAATCAGAAACCACCTTAGAAATATAATGATACCACATAGTATACCAGTGGTTAAAGTGATTCCCGTTTAAAAACAGAGTGATGCCTACTTTGTGCTGCTCGTCCTTTTCTTTCTATTGTTTTGGCATTTTCTGTTCTGAAAGTGTTTGATAAAACCAGAGGTGAAGTGGGCGGAGACTAATATCTGTCAGTCTATACCCTCAGGCTGAGGCCAGCTCGCTTGCCCACAGATCCCATGATGCTTTGTGTTCACTCTCAAAATAATTTAGCACTAAATCCATTAAGTTTCCCATAAGTAAATCCGCTGAACACTGAACAGAGCACATACAGGATGTATATGGTGACTAGCTTGGTGGCTTCCATCACATGGAGGAGCAGGGGACATGTAATAAGTGGTAGAAATCATTAGTACATGAAGTCTTTGCCCGTGTTGTGTGAACATTAAGAGTTAATAGCTTATCTACACAGAGCTGGTACTGCCAATGACAAGGTGGGTGGAGGGGAGCAGCATGAAGAGCAGAGACAGACAGAGAAAGTTCTATAGAATCACAGACTGTGATAGAGGGACTGATAGGGAACATGGAAGATCTTGTACCTCATTATTCTGTGAAGGAAACATCTGCATTCACTGTTTTGTACACATCCTGCTCTGCCACATGACCTCTTTCCCAGTGAGCAGGGAGCAGGAGCTCCTCCCCTCCCATGAAACCAACCCAGAAACATAGTTTAAACTTGTTGTTTAATGGGTAAAATATGGAAACAATATTCATTTTATGAGATTTTTCCAGTGCTTAGTAATAATAATAATAATAATTCCTTTATTTATATAGCACACACAGATTATGCAGCGCTGCACAGAGCTTCCCACATCAGTCCCTGGCCCCATGGGGCTCACAATCTAATCAACCTACTAGTATGTTTTGGAGTGTGGGAAGAAACCAGTGGACCCGCACAACACAGAGAGAACATACAAACCCTTTGCAGATGTGCTAACAAGGCTGACATGCTAACCATTAAGCCACCGAGCAGTGCTTCAATCCTAGAAAGTATATCCATTTTCACAGTCCTCCTTTTCGTGGTTAATGTACAACGTAATATTGTTACAAACTAAAACATCTACCAAATATGGATATAAAGAATAAAGTTACTTAACATATTTTTTGTTGTTGTAGCGAATTCCGTATTTTAATATTTTACTGATTTTGTTGCCAAATAATGTCAATAAACGAAAAATAATATTAGTACAACAAAAATAGTGTCTTATATGAGACAATTGTGAACAATACCATTTGGGAATGTTAGGCTGTCCAGGAGGGATTAGAGAGTTCGAAGGTGGACAGACACAATCCTTAAAAATGTGAAAATACTATAAGCTTTTCTCTTGTTTTCTGTGTGTAGGTTTTATGCCCGGAAGAGCTAAATATGGCATTTCTGAATTTGTTCAGAATGGGTTGAAGTAAGGGGAAGCCATGGTTTCACTTGAAAAGCAAAGGATATCAACTGTGTCAATTGAGCCTACACCTTTACTGTGCTCTCTAAGAAAAAAGATGGCTAGGATTTATGTGTGGGAAATTGAAAAATAATAAATCAGACTGTTTTCTGATGCTGATACCTAAAGCTCTGCCATTGATAGTTATGATAAATGAATTTGAGCTTGATTGAAAAAGAATCTAAATATTGTTATATTGTAATATGTATGTTAAATACCTTAGCAAACTTCTTTCTTAGAAAATCTAAAATTTTGACTGGTTTTGTCTATCAAGTAAAGTAAAAGGAAACTGAGTTGCAGTTGCCAACCCTAGACACTACACAGAAAATGGTTCTCTGTTCTCCCAGCTATGTTCTCTTTGTTTACTCTAGTACTGGGTGCAGCCAGGATATGCTGATAGATAATGGTCCTAAGTAGAGATGAGTGGACACAAACTTTCCATTTGGGTTCAAGTGCATCCCAGACATATTGATGGATTGGTGACGCCCCTGACCGCGTCGTGTAAGGGTGTTTGCGCTGTGGATCGGATCCCCCGTGCCGCTTACCGGGGGATCCGATCCACTTCTGGGCAGCTCCGAGGACAGGCATGTGCCCCGGAGCTGCCTGGTCTCCATGGCAGTCAGACCCCTTCCGGGTCTGACTGTAAACTGTCTGAGCATGCGCAAGCTTGCTCAGACAGTTTACACTGCTCTACAATAAAATAGTATTGTAGAGCAGTATATTGAACTTAAACCAGTAATCAGAGCATCACTGGTTCAAGTTCAAGTATGTATAGTTAAAAAAAAGTCAAAAACACTAAAGTTAATACATTAAAATAAATAAAAAATAAATGCATTAAAATATAAGCCCCTAAAATGTCACTTTCCTATAAAAACACTTAATAAAGTATAAAAAACACAAAAACACAAATGTGTATTGCCGCGTCCGTAACAATCTGTATAATAAAACAGAATCGTTACTGGACCCGCACGGTACACGCCGTAGAAAAAAACCCCAAAAACGTTCCGAAAAAAGATAATTTTTAATTAATACCCTATAAAAAAATGCTATAAAAAGTAATTTAAAAAATTTTATGCACTCCAAAATAAGCCCACTAAAAAGAACAACTCTTCTCGCAAAAAATAAGCCCCTAACCAGATTTGTCAGCCGAAAAATAAAAAAGTTATGCATATGAAAAGATGGTGATGCTAAAATGAACAAGATTTTCTCCAAATTGTTTTTTATTCAGTACAATTGAATAAAATACACAAAACCCCCACATATTTGGTATCCCTGCGTCCGTAACAATCTGCATAATAAAACAGAATTGTTATTAGATCCGCAAAGTGAACCCCGTAAAAAACAAAACACAAAAAAGCTCCAGAAAAAAGATCATTTTCAATTAATACCCTATAAAAATGCTCTAAAAAGGGATTTAAAAAATGTTATGCACTCTAAAATAAGACCACTAAAAAGAACAATCCTTCTCGCAAAAAATAAGCCCTTAAACAGATTTGTGAGGCGAAAAATAAAAAAGTTATGCATATGAAAGACGGTGATGCTAAAATTAACAACATTTTTGCCAAATTACTTTTTATTCAGTAAAAATGGGAAAAAATAAAAAATCTATATAAATGAGGTCTTTTTGTAATCGTGGCGACCCATAGAATAAAAATAATATACTATTTTTATGGTATGGTAAACAGCCAAAAAACCCCATAAAAATCTTCCTGAAAAGTGATGATTTTCATTTCCTCCACCAACAAAGAGATAATAAAATCTCACCAATTAGCCTATAGATTTCCCCAAATTACGTACCAGAAAAGTGCATCTCATGTGGCAAAAGAAATAAGCCCCTATAGGTCCACATTAAAAAAAAGAAAAAAATTATAGCCTGTACAATGTGACATAGCAAATCTGATCTGCATGGCGCCTCCTTCCCTTCTATGCCCGGCCGTGCGCCCATACAGCAGGTTACCACCACATATAGAGTATCCGTGTACTCGGGAGAGATTGGGTAACAAACTTTGTGGAGCCTTTATTCATTTAATCCATTGTAAATGTTTAATTTTCCACCCAAAATGAGTGTATTGTGAAAAAATATTACAATTTGCAGACTGCACCTCCATTTTGTTTTAACCCCTAGAAAACACGTAAAGCGTTAACAAACTTCTTAAAAGTGGTTTTTCATACGTTGAGGTATGTAGTTTCCACAATGGGGTAATTTACGAGTCTCACTATTATTTAGGCCTCTCAGTGTCAATTAGAAGTTGAGCAGGTTCATCTAATACAGGTTTTGGTGATTTTACAAAAAATGTGAAAAATTATACCTAAATTCTGAGCCTCATAACATTCTAGTAAAATATGTGGAATCTTAAAAAACCATGCCAACATAAAGCAGACATTTGGGAAATGTAAGTCATGAATTTATTTGGGAGCTATGACTATCTGCATCAAAAGTAGAGAATTTAGAACATTGAAAATAAAGAATTTTTCCAAATTTTTGCCAAATTTTGGTTTTTTTCATAACTAAACGCAAAAGATTTCATCCAAATTTTTTAACTAATTTGAAGTACAATGTGTCACGAGAAAACAATCTCAAAATCCCCTGGATATCTCATAGCGTTCCAAAGCTATAACCACTTATAGTGACACAGGTCAGATTTGAAGAATGGGGCCGCGTCCTTAAGGCCAAAAGAGGCTGAGTCCCGTAGGGGTTAATAGAATGGCAAATCCCCAACATTTTTCTTTTTATGTATATTCAATTTTAGAATTAGAATCATGTTTCCTTACTTAGAAAATCAGGGACACAGAGATCCAAACTTTTTGGCTTTAACACTCAATGGGCATTTTATACAACATAATGTTACAAGTACAATGGCTATACTTAAAAATCATTATGGAAATCCAAGATCTTTGACTAAGTAAAGTAAATAATGACAACAATACAATACATAGTTGTTCGAAAAGGAAGAACTCTGTTTTTGACTGGATCAACAAATCCTCTCTGGAATTTCCATTTCAACGGCTTTGTAACCAGACAGGTGTATAAAACCAGCAGATTGGGAAGTGACATGGTCATGTTGCCATAGGGAGCAACTTGACATTAAATTAAAGAGTTGACTAAACAGATGTACACTGTCACCTTTACATTGAGGTGATGGCAATTTTCCACTGAAAACTCATTTAGCTTGAAGGTAAAAGAAAAAAAATCTGTAGCAGTGCAGATAAACTCCATAACAAGGTCTGTTGGTGAATGATACTAAAATATAGCAAATTATAAATATTTGTGGGAAATTATGCATTTGCATTAATAACCAGTTATTTGAAGATTTGAACACACATCTGCAGGATATTAAATAATGTAAATAAACTGAAATAATTTCTGTGGATTTTAATTTATATAGTTTTTCTACAATAGTAGAATTTAGGAAATGTTTTGTTTATCCTTCAACTCATAGAAAAACATGTTTATACTTTGTTTCGTCAAGGTTTTCCCTTTAACAATTAATTACCCTTTAATTATAGCTAAGCCTTCACATGTTTTCACTATATTTCACGCTTTGTTGACCTTTTCCCTTCTGAATTAATAGTTTGTATTGAACTCTAAATTGGGTACATTTAAAATATGTGCGTACATGATGGATGTTTTCGTAGTTTTTAACTACATACTGTGCTTTCTCATTAAGAAAAAACTGACACTCTCACACATTTATTTTCGTTCAATATAGATATGCAAATTAGAGTTCATAATTGAACAATATAAAAAATATTACTATATTTGGCTAGTAAAAAACAAGAGTGACTGGCTTTCTTTGTTTCTGCTATACCCACTACTAGCTTTTAGCAATAAAAACTACATACATACATACATACTACTACTATGGCATTTGTCAACAAGTTAAAATATTGATAATTATTCATATTGGTTAATAATTAATGGAGTTTATAAAGTAAAAAAGTTTACAATTATGATACCATCATTGATATTGTAAATATTCATAAAGGTGTATAAAAAAGGTTGAAAGTGTCCCAGAAGGGATCGACTATCAGGACAAGTAAGGCCCTACTGCCAGATAATGTTTTGTAATACTTGTAATATTTTCTTAATCACATATTACTGTATATACTCGAGTATAAGCCAACCCGAATATAAGCTAAGGTACCTAATATTAACTCAAAAACTGGGAAAACCTATTGACTAGAGTATAAGGCTATGGTGAGTAATGCGTTTGTCATAGCATCCAGCCAGTATTTAGACAGCCAGCCCACTGTCCCCCAGTATATAGCCAGCCCACTTTCCCCCAGTATATAGCGAGCAAGCCCCTGTTCCCAGTATATAACCAGCCAGCCCCCTATCCCCAGTATATAGACAGCAGCCACTGTCCCCAGTATATAGCCAGCTAGTCCCTGCCCCCTAGTATGCAGTCAACAGCCCTTGCCCCCAGTATATAGCCAGCAGCCCCTGCCCCCAAGTATATAGCCAGCAGCCCCTGCCTACTGTATATAGCAATTCAGCCCCAGTATGTAGCCTTTAGCCCTTGTCCCCACTATAAAGCCATTCACTTCAGTTTATAGCCTGCAATCTCTGCCTCCACTATATAGCCATTCAGCACCCGTATATAGCCTGCAACCCCTGCCTCCACTATATGTAATTCAGCCCCAGTATATAGCCTGCATCCCTTGTCTGCATTACATAGCCATTCATCCCCAGTATATAGCATGCAACCCCTGCCTCCACTATATATTTATTCATACCCAGCATATAACATGCAGCCCCTGCCCCCACTATATAGCCAATCAGCTCCAGTATATAGACTCCCAGTGTTTGTTTTTTTGACTCGAGTATGTGCGGTAATAGTCGCTCAGTTTTTTGTACATAGATCTTTTATTATAGTCTTGGTGTTATATACCAGTGCCAGGATTATAATTATCTCAATCACATTTTTGATTATTTATTGGTAAAATGTACTTACACCTTGAGATATTCTATTAAATATTTCACCACATGTTTAAAGTGTTCTGTCCAAAAATTGCATATAAATCAAAGATTTTATTCACTGTTTTCCAGTTCTTCCAAGTGAGGATATACATGGAATTGTGTCTGAGAATAATGTTATAATACTTTACTCAGCCAGTCTTTCAGTTTCCTGGGCAGAATAATGCACCTCAGACAAATTGTTGCAAGTGCGTTGCTATCCCTGGCCATTTGACGTCATAAAAGGTGAGATACAACCACGGCTCTTTAGCGTCCTACCTTAGATTCTGAATGGCTGGGTATACAACAGTGAACGTGAGGGTAGAAACATAATTTTGGAGATGCAGTTTTTGAAAGGGGCAGGACAACTGCACCGTATTCTAGCAATTAAGGAATAGCTCTGTAAGAAGCATTTCAAAGTTTTGGTGTGGCCCAGCTAAACTCCAGGCCTGAACCTAATCAAAACTTTTTGGAAGTATCTGAAATTTACTGCTCAGGGTTCACATTTTCACCCTTATCGTGACAAATACCGTGTAATTTTAGACAAGCAGTAGGGCATTAAATCATTCCTTACATAAAGACAGTTATAGTTGAAATTTAGGCTAGTTCCATGGCATCTGGACACAAACTAAAAGTATGCACCACAATTATTGAGTGACATCTTGCAGAATGGGGTATGATAATTTATATCTGTGTGGTAGATTAGACCATTTTGTAAAAATACCATATCCTTTTAACCACCAAGATCATTTGGATACCAACTGCAAACCTACAAAATTGCAAGGCCAAAAAGTTACAATGCAGAATGTCACATTCTCGGGGGACAAAAAGTAGACTCCCTGGACCACCGTGGGAGATAACAACCTTAGCCGCACCTGGGAGCGGAGTCTAAGTGATCTCCTGGACTTCGCCAGGGCCCGCCGCAAAGCGGGATGGTCTTGCTGCGGCAGGAGTCACCAGGTCGCTCTGCGGGTGCGACTAAACCCGCGGTGGCAGCCAAGGTAGGACATGAAAATAGAAAAGGAACACATGTGTCAAGTAGCTAAGAAAATAAATCCTTTATTACAAATATATATCTAGACAAATCACTTGGACAAACAATAAAAACAATTAAAACACAACAGAAGCAGAACAACTGCTTCCGTGAAGAAACGTAGCAGGTGCAGTCATATGATAGTGACTGACCCCCTGCAAAAGGACCCCCTAGGACCAACACTTGTGGAAAAAATAAATATATCACTGAAGTATTCCAGTATAAGCCAGCATAAAACAGCACAATGAAATAAATGGACAAAAAAGTCTCAAAAAGCGAGTAAGAAAAATAGCAAGGTGCAAGCTGCTGAAGACTAAACTGGAAGATGTACAGTTACCCAAATGTAGGAGGTCCAAAGAGGGTCCAGAACAGTGCCCCACGCGTATCGCCGCCGAACGCGGCTTCCTCAGGGGTGCCCAAATGACATGGTGTCTGAGTTTAAATACCTGTGGATTGATGAACCGTGCAGCGCTGCTGGTGTGTGGGCCTGGTATAATGGCGGCGCCCGTAACGGGACACGCCAGGGCAGGTCACATGATCTAATGATGTCACTTCCGGTTCCGGTGACATGTGTGCTCGCGCATGCGCACCTGCGTGTAGTGGCCGGGCCCAATGTGGTATCAGTGCCGAAAGGATACCACATTGGGCCCGGCCACTACACGCAGGTGCGCATGCGCGAGCACACATGTCACCGGAACCGGAAGTGACATCATTAGATCATGTGACCTGCCCTGGCGTGTCCCGTTACGGGCGCCGCCATTATACCAGGCCCACACACCAGCAGCGCTGCACGGTTCATCAATCCACAGGTATTTAAACTCAGACACCATGTCATTTGGGCACCCCTGAGGAAGCCGCGTTCGGCGGCGATACGCGTGGGGCACTGTTCTGGACCCTCTTTGGACCTCCTACATTTGGGTAACTGTACATCTTCCAGTTTAGTCTTCAGCAGCTTGCACCTTGCTATTTTTCTTACTCGCTTTTTGAGACTTTTTTGTCCATTTATTTCATTGTGCTGTTTTATGCTGGCTTATACTGGAATACTTCAGTGATATATTTATTTTTTCCACAAGTGTTGGTCCTAGGGGGTCCTTTTGCAGGGGGTCAGTCACTATCATATGACTGCACCTGCTACGTTTCTTCACGGAAGCAGTTGTTCTGCTTCTGTTGTGTTTTAATTGTTTTTATTGTTTGTCCAAGTGATTTGTCTAGATATATATTTGTAATAAAGGATTTATTTTCTTAGCTACTTGACACATGTGTTCCTTTTCTATTTTCATGTGCTACCTTGTTCATGTGTGTAGCATTATCCCTGTGGCTATTGCATCAGGATTTGATTCTGTTCTGAACCAATTACGGCAGCCAAGGTAGGGACACGGGGACCACGGATGGCAGGCAGGACCACGGATGGCAGGCAGGACCACGGATGGCTGGCAGGACCTCTGATGGCTGGCAGGACCTCGGATGGCTGGCAGGATACCAGGACCGCAACAGGATAACAGGACCGCTACAGGATAACAGGACCACCACAGGATAAAAGGACCGCCACAGGATAACATGGAACAAGGGAACACCACGAAGCACAGGAAACCGAAAACATGGGAACTCAGAGGCGTCTGGAAACGCTCAAGAAGGCTTTCTCCTGAGAAGAATGAGCTAAAGATCCGGCAGGCGATGCTGGGAGTACCAGGACCTCGCCGGGACCAGAGCGGTGCCAGGAGCCTGGAAAGGTGAGTGAAGAGGAGGGGGAGCAGGGCAGGACAGCGGAGCATGGGTGCACCCGCGATCCGCAACATGGATCGCAGGGACACCCGTGACAAGAACCAGACAGGGGGCTGTGTGGCACAGCAGGATACGGGTGCCCCCGCGATCCGAGACATGGATCGCGGGGTCACCTGTGACACAGACAAAGAATGCCGCAGCTTCCCTTTGATGCCCTGGTGTGTGCCCATACACATACCAACACATGTACTGTAGTATTGTTATACTCGGAAAGGATTGGGAATCAAACTTTGTGGAACTTTGGCGTTTTGGCTATTTTATCCGCTGATTACTTGTAAATTTTATGAAATACACATTCATTAAGCCAAAAATATTTTAATTTCCAAATTGCATCCGATTTTGTTTTAAACCTTGTAAAACAATTAAAGGGTTAACAAACTTCATAAAAGTTGTTTTACGTACTTGAGGGGTGTAGTTTCTATAATGGGGTAATTTATGGGGTTTTACTTTTATTTAGGCCTCTCAACTTGAAAACTTGAGGTCCCTCAATAGCATGATTTTGTGTTTTTTATGAAAATGTGAAAAATTGCACATAAAGTTCAACGCATAACATCCTACGAAAATGAGAGGATGCGTAAAAAATCATGTGCACATAAAGTTGACATTTTTTGAATGTTAGTTATAAAGTATTTTTGCTGAAAAAGTAGAACATTTAGAATTTTGAAAATTGAGAATTTTCTCATAAATAAATGCAAAACATACCACCAAAATTTTTCAACTAACATGAAGTAAAAAGTGTCATGAGAAAAGAATTTCAAAATCACTTGGATATGTTAAAGTTATAACCACTTATAGTCACACATGTCAGATTTGAAAAAATGGGAAGGTGAAAAGCGGCTTTGGTGTTAACGGGTTAAAAGAAGGAGGTGGGATTCACTGGAAGCCTGGAGAAAGCGTAACTCTTTTCTTCGGAATTTGAATCTTTTTCTACTCATTTGTAGATCAGAAAAATGGCTGCAATGAAGGTGCAGTGCCTCAGTGGCAGATAATTTTAGGTGATATAGGGAGGATTTTTAACTCTTAACCAGCAAGTATTATCATTGTGAGGTTTAACATTCTGGGGACAGTTCTTATTAAAGCTGTCTAAAAAAACGGTGTCTTAATTTAGCTATATGTACTAAATTTATCATATATCATCTATAGTAAATGTGGTGCATCGCTGAGAGTCTCATCCAAGTTTATGCTCCCTTTACATTTGTAAGGATTAAGACACCTATAGGACTGTTTATAGTTTTATTTGTATTTTTAATACAGAACACAATGTTTGGATAGATATACAGCAATATCAGTATAACTCAATAAGAAATATAGTGAATATATTAAAGATTCCTTATCTATAACACTTGTTTTTAGACATTTTTTACAGCCTGAAACACAGAGGCTAAAGAAGGATCATCAATGGATCACATTTAGCCTGTTGCCATAGCTACAGGCACAGTTAACCCAAGAGAATTTTTCAAGCCAGACAGGTGTACTTTGAACATTCTTTGATTTTAAGAACTTAAGACAATAAAAATATGCAAGTTTTAAGGAATATACTTTCTGTGTTGTAGTTCACATTTTGAATTGTCCTGTTTAAGTAATTTAATTAATCTAAAATGTATTTCTTTTACATTTTTATAAGAATATATTTGAATATATGTGGAATAATATGGAAGTTTGAAACTTTGTAATCAGAAAGTATCATAATCCTCTCATCCATTAGAACAATGCACAAAGCCACAACAGAGAGTATGCAGTGCTATGTAGTAAACTCCATTACAGCATGTCTGTGATAACCTTCTGCTTATATTCTAAGTATCCTTTTGCTTTGTAATTTTGTACTGTGTCCTCTTTCAGACCTGTTTCAGGCAACTATTCAGGCAAACAGGCAGGGACAGTTGGAATGGGGGATTAGGTACTAGGCCCACTGTGTCTCTCTATGTCACCTGGCTCCTCCCAGATGCTACATTTCATAAATGGTTCCAATTGATTCCCAAAATTTATAAAAGTGCAGTTAAAGGGACACTGGGTTACTGGCATTTATCTCACTAAACTACTAGCCAAAGTTTTGGTATGAAATTTACCTCCAAAGCCATATGCAACTGATTTAAAAATAGCTGCAGAGAAGCTTAATTGAGAAGAACTGAGAGACATTAAAGTTCCTAGAGCCGAGCTTTTGGTTCTATTACCTCATAATAGTAAGATATGTAATTTAGTAAATTTTGGTGACTGACAAGGTTCCTCTAATTATTGATTAGGGAACAGAGCCTCCTGGTTTCTTCTGGATAGTTTTCAACCTTTGCTTGCTAGAAAATAAGGGAAAACAGAAAATTGCTGCAGCCAAAATGTTACTGTACTGGAAACCACTGGCAAAATAATAGGAAAAAGCTAACTCTTTCAGGTTTTGCTTCTCCGAGTTCGGCCATGCCTAATCCTGAAAGTTTGGATTTGTGTTCGGTCCCCAAAACCTAAAACTCACCCCCAACGGTAACACCTGCAATCAGTGATGGCACCAATGAAGATGAATATCCTGTTTGGGAGTGAATATCCTGTTTAGGGGCAGGTCCAGGTACTGAACCTGTACCATAATCCCCATCGAAAACAACGGTAAATGATGTTGGCACTGATCACTGGTGTTAACTCTTTAAACTCCCACAAGGGAGTATTTAAAGGGTGTAACCTATGTGATTGGTGCTAGTTCAGGTCCAGTCATTACTAACAAAAACCCTGTTGGTTGGGTTTTTTCTTAGATCATACATCTGTTATTACATTTATGAAGTAAATGAAACATTTCTGTTTATACAATGAAAGTATTGGAATTGCTGTACCATATAAAATCTATGTGATAAAATGCAGTAAAGGGTCATAGAAGTGTAGACCCCACAAGAACTATAGTCAACCAACCTTTAAGACACACGAAGAAAAACTGAGCATACATGATTTATGTAGCAATGCGGCTCGTAGAATATACCAACATTTTTCCTAAAATGTCTATACTTAAAACACATGAATGGAGCCCATTTATCTGCTGCTTCACAGCAGTTGAAATCCCATTGAAGATATAGCTATAAATAATAGACATACACACTTGACAAGTCATTTCTTCAAGACATTTGTGGAGACTGCAGACAGATGAAGAGCTTAGTGCACTGGTGACGATTTCATGTTAGTAAATGTAAACTGGATAGACGTTATTTATCTCACCGGGGGGCTCAAAATACTATCCTGTATAATCATGCATGAAATAGTATGTTTACTTGTGATTTGCATGAAATAGGCACATTGATGCACGGATGCTGTCGCTCTCATTTGCTGGATATTTATACTCTTGTTTGATGAGAAAACATATTACAAAAGTCAAATATGGTACATGCATCTACATACATAGTATACTGTTATATTAAAGTGGTTTCTGAGACTAACTAAAGAAAAGTAGATAGCCAAAGGTGGGCTGCATAAAATATAAAACAGGGCACGGCACCAAGAAAGCGCGGCATGAGACACCACGCCGAGGTAAGTGCCAGTTATTTTTTTTAATACAGCTGAACTTCAGCCACCTGGTTTTTTTTTTAGTCTTGAACAACCCCTTTAATGTTCTGGTTTAGAATTGAAATAAGATATTCATTTTATATTTTTTTTAAAAATGATCATAATTTTTGAGTTTATTTATCTTTATGCAGTTTATTGTGTATTAAATGTGACATCTTATCCTCACTCTGTAGTAAATTGTAGAGAGGACATTATAATTTCCCTCTTTTTTGGGACATACATGTTGACATACTTTTTTTGTGGACATTTGGGAAGAATGTCCACAATTTCTTTAGTCTGAACTCAACTTTACAAATGATTGCTTTACGGCTGACTATTGTATAGTACTAAATAAGTTTATCACACAATCCTTAAAGCAATGGAAAGGGTTTGGCTTAAATTCCAACCCTGGTTTACTGCTGGCAAAGTTGTCTGTGGCATTCAAATGGCTATGACCGTATGCCGGCAATAATCTTATGCCTTTGGGAGGGACGACCCTCCTTGATATGATGGTGTGCAGAGCTGCAGTAGGTTAGTACCAGCGTGGGTGCACTTACAGTAGTAGCAAATTCACCAGTGGCTTTTATATGGTTAACACCCATGATCGGTGCCAACACAATTCATCAGTGTTACCGGTAGCGGGGTCTGGGTTTGGTACCTGGATACCTCAACCCGGTCCAGAACCCAAGTTTGAGCAGGCCTGCTCTTTACTAAATCCTCATGTTATATGACTATTTACTACAGTTAGGCTACATGAATAGTTCTATACTTGAGATTCAATTTAATGAAATTGAACTGATATTTTTGACCACTAACGTCTTCACAATGACCACATTTTACTAAGTCATTGCTTCATATAACAGAAGGTGTTGTATCACTTAGCATACGGCACTGTTGCAGGCTAAAACCCAGCTGCCAAGCTGCTTCTGGGTCTGAATATCCACATATCATCGGGGGACTTTTAAACCCCCTTGTCTTGTGCATTTGCTTTTCTGCTTTTTGTCTTTGTTTCATTTATACACGGTTGGTAAATTTTTTTCTCAGCAGTTTAGGAGTAATGCACTTAAAAACTGTCCACACTGAGCTAGCCAGATCAATTATTAACATACTATAAATGGCATGATATAATGAAGTAGTAGTTAACAACAGTGATGAGCAGACACAAACCAGTTTGGTTTAAGCTGCCTACTCCATGCAGCTAACACCTACAATCATTGCTGGCGGGTATTACATTTTCAAAGAATATCTACCACCAGGATGAAGGATTGTAAACCAAGCACACTGAAATACTAGTGTGTGCCCCCTCTGTGAGTATCTGCTCTTATTCTTATGCCCTTGTTTTTAGAATAATAGGCCCACAAACACCAGATATTGAAGGATTTTTGCAGTGGGACTGTAATGGTGTGAGTAGACATTTCTTTGGGGAACCAAAAAGCCTGACTACCTTTAGGTACCGGGATGAAAACTTTGGACCAATTGTGAGACCATATGCATGTGCAGTGAGCCGTGGGTGACTTCTGATGTTTGACTATTCTAGGCCTCATGTGGTTGTATTGTGTCTGTCATTTCTGAATGATGAAGGTATTGATGATATGGACTGTGTTGCCCTTTCATCAGACCTGAATCCAATTGAGTACATCTGGGGCATCATTTATCTTTCCATACACCAATGCTACCTTGTACCACAGACTTTTGAGGAGTTGTCGGTGCTTAAGTCCTGGTCTGGGAGGAGATCCCTCAGTATGCCGAGGCATTTTAGGGAGATCGTCCAGGCAGGTGGAGGCCACATACACCACTGAGCCTTGAGGCATTTCCATCGAAGTTAAATCGTCCTGAAAGTTGTTTATTCACTTTGATTTTAACAGTCGAAACCATACCTCCATGAGATATTCATTTTGATTTTCATTGATCATTTTTTATTGCGCTCAATGCATTCCACTATGTAATGAATAAAGAATTACAACTGGAACATTTCAGTCATTGAGATCTACTGTATTTTTTTTTGAGAAGTGTAGTTACTAAATACCCACACACGCTGTTTGATTTTCAAAGAACAACAGATAGAAAACCTTATTGTAGGACATATTATATTCTGTCTTAAAAATATTATTATCTAGCGGTTGTCACTTCAAAGGGATCTGTACAATACAGAAATCACATTTCTTGTTTTAAATGTCAGAATTGAATGAATTCATGCACAACTTATCAGAAAGACTGCGTTTTTGTAAACATCCTTGCCTCCCCCTCTCATGCACTGAACGCCTTTTCGTACAGCGGATCTAGTAACGCTATGTTGTTCCTAGCCATTAAACCTTTTCATACAGATGCTGCTGTTATGATCCATCTTAGATGCCTGTAGGGATCTCTACAAGCCTTTTGAAAGATTAATGAATTAGCTGTGTTTTTTATGATAGCATTTCAAACGGAAAGCACGCATATGTAATGGGGTTATATCTACAAGCGGAACCTGGAATTTTTTGCCAGGAGATATAAGCTGGGAACTTTATATTGCATGGAGTTAAAAGTACTTTGCCTGAAATACTTCTTGAGGTCCAATATAACAGTCGGCAGATTTTAAATCAGATGTCTTTACACCAAATCTGAATTAAACATTTTATCTCGCAAATACTATAAATACATTTTTTGCTGAATGTAATTCTGAAGAGTTAAAACTGTTAGAGTGAATTTGTATGTGACAGGTTTATTGTGACAGTATATATTTCTGAAACTGTCTTAATCATCCGGATACGGCTTCTAGAAATTCATACACATCCTTCAGAAACAACTTAATTCTGAGGTATCTTCTGTATATGAGTTTACTGTACAGAACCCCAAAAACTGACACCCTGGACTTTGAGAAAAAATCCCTCCAGCAGCTATGTTGATTTGACCTGGATTTCTTGAGGTCAACTTTAGCAACAAAAAATAATTGAAATTTGGGGTATACAGATCCCCCAAAACGGACATCCTGGACTTTGAGCAAAAATCACTCCATCAGCTACTGAGTACAAGCAGCTAGGCGATAGAGACAGCACATGTGAAATGTCGGGAGTGCAAATGGACAACTGTTTTTATAGGGCTGTGACATCACATAAGCCTGCCGGTTGCTGATTGGCTTACATGTCTGCACATGTGATTAAGGGTGTTCCTTTCTTCTTCCCAGAGTTCTCTCCCCCATGTAACACGTTGTGCTTGTGGCCATTTTTCTAATAAAGGGGAAACATTTTTTCCCATGAATCACTGTAAACTTCAGATTCGTGCAAAACCGAAGTTTTCCTGAAATTCTAAACAAATTCCTCTTTGTTAGAATTCGCCCATCTCTAATTATAATTCTTGTTTATGCCTGTAAAACATATTTTCAATATTCTGCAGGATCTGGCTCCTCCCGCTACTAAATGTCATTTTGAATAGCTGTTTGTAGACATTATTATTTTTATATTGGAATAGGTTCTCTGGATAATCAACGATTGTGTACAAGTCGTGTCCTTATACACAAATGTCTTGTTGCACAGAATAAATTATCTTCCCGGGTTGTCCCTGCAGTCCTGTATTTTGTTTGCAGAATGATTTTAATTGACACAAATATAATGTGGTTGTCACTGTTTATTTCTATTAAGGCCAATTACACTGCATCATTGATACATATCAAATAATTGTAGTGCACGGTCAGTTTCCTTTTGCATGCTAAGTAGGAAAAAGAACATCTGAGCATACCTCAATTCTCCTACAATAATTTCTGTATAGTCACTGATGACTTTATATAGTTATGACTTTCCAAAACAAGACCTGAAAATGAAAAATTTTAAATGCAGAGAAAAAAGAAAATCTTTGGTTAGATGTATCTTAGTTTTTTTCCCCCTTATTAATACATCTGGTGTTTGAGGAATTAAGATCTTTAGTGAAATTGGGATTAGCGTTTGGCAGACCCGAACAAGAAGTCCAGTCTACGTTTGGCTCACCCCCTCTTCTGGTTACTATGTGATTGGTGTTAAGTTGTGTCTATTTAAATTCCTATGATCCACATGTTACAGTTGGTTACATGTACGAGTTGGTACCCAAAAAGAATTTTAAGTACCAATCCCTATTTGTGATTTTTATTTTATTTTGCAAAAGTCACAAAAAGTTTCTACAGCTCTAAGCTCTATTACTTATCCAAGGTAGAGGGCTGGTGCTTATTTGAGCCCTTTCACATCTGGAATCGGGTGATAACTCAGGGTATATTTCAGAAAACTCTGAGATATGAAGGAAAACTGTTGGAGGTACAAAAAAAGTTTCAAAAGTGCACATGTGCCAAATAAAGTAAGAAGTAAAGCAAAAAATGACATATATGTGCCTTAGAATGTTAATGTCCTAAATAGTTTTGCCCATATTGTAAAAAAAAAGATAAACCTTCTGCTAATTTTTTATTGCGACTACAATACAAATCCCATAAAGCCTTGAATTGAATGCATCAAGTATCAACATTTATGACATCTTTAAACATCATGGCTGCATACTTTTAGTGCTTTTTTTTATATTGGACCAATAAAGCTTGTACAACATTTTAACTGGACCAGTGAGTGTTGATCAAATTTTTTCAATTTTCTATCATTTATTTGTAGACTAGTTTGCCTAGAGGATAGGTGGTTCCACCATCACTATAAACAGGAATTCTCTGCAATGAAAGTGGTGAAATTGTGGGACTTTCCACCATTAGATGTTGCAACGGCTGATAATTTGTACATGGTCAAGACGGGCCTGGGAGGCTTTCTAAAGAAAAAGAATCAAAGGTCTTGGGAACAAAACATCTTGTTTATAGTCGATGTTGATTCGGCGGGTAATTATGACTGTTATTTAGGAGTTGTGATGGAAGTTATTCAATGGCATCAGCCTTGCAGGGGTTGTTTTTTTTTTTACTTATATCTGAATCAAAACTATAATTTATAGATTGGACTTGGGTGACCAACATCTTTTTTTTTTAAACTTATCTTCTATGATACTATGAATATTTGGAAGCTCTCTTTGAGGCAACTTGGTAATGTTAGGCTCTTAATAATATAAGACATCTTATATGATAAAATTGATATGTTGCATACAAAAATATCATGATTCATTGAAGATCAAGAAAAATGTCCACCCCCAAACAGAGGGGAGAAAAAAATGTTGCAATATTATATAATTGAGATGTAAAAATAATGTTATCTGAACCCTATAAAGCTTTCTGTGTCCATCTGTTTTATACTCCATATAAACATTTATGGAATGAATATATGACCTGCTTTTAAATACATGTTAATTTTAGGATTTCCCAGAACTTGAAACAAAAGCCAAAGATTCTACTTTAAGTATCTGTGGCACTTGCTTATATATTACACATACTGTGATACTGACTATGGGAAGAAACTGTAAAAGATGGAGAAAGCCTTTAAATTGAAGACTCAAATGCATTTGTATTTCCAGTTGCAATTGTCTCTACAATACTCTATGTAGTAAATCCATTATTCATGTAAGAAATCAGAAAGGCTTTTTGTGATAGTAATGAAGATATAGCTTCTTCAGCCATTGCTGTAATCAAGTCTTGATTTGGAGGCCAATTGGACACTATGGTGGTTGCAATGAACTATGACTTGTACCATGACAAGGGTATGTAGAAAATACAGTAGGTTATTTTATATAACCAACAAGGTATTTTCTGAATTGAATGAGTCTCGAAGCTGTCTACTGCTCTACAATCCCATACAGCACTATCATAGAAATAGCACTGCATTCTGTACGTTATTACTGTACATATGTTGATTTTTATAAATGAATGGACTGTATCTATTCTCTAAGCTTCATTAAAAAAGTTGTGATGAAAATTATTTCACTTACCTTTTCCCAAATGGTCATCAGTACCTCCCAAGTGGATTTTCTTTGTGCCTTTAAGCTTGTTTTGACAGAGGTCAATGGAGAGTCAAGAAGATAAATGATTTATAAATTGGCTCACAAACATGCATGTCACCTAAAGTACTTGACTTATTCTTGAGTGATAATCCATCAAACAGCCTTGGAAAGAATGTATTTCTAGGTAACACAAGTCACAAATTGTTCTCTTTCTTCAGAATATACATTATTTATAGGAATATCAAATGTGAAATCAACTAAGGATATTTTTTAAATGCAAGTAAGGATAGCGAGAGAATTGGTATAATGCAGTGTATAATTGAATTTATTATTAACTCACTACAAAAGACAAAAGAGAGACTCTCCCTGGTGCAAATAAATGTGGTGTTTTACAGCAATTACCTCATAGAGTTGTGTGGGCCAACACTACACTGTCAAATCACATGGGTCACTTCCGGTTATAAATAGAATATAGATTCAGGAAAATAAAGCTCTTGGATAACAGAGTTCAACAGAAAAATTTAGATGTTAGAAAATGGCGCAGACCCAAAGATATTATGACATGATATGATAATCATTCTGAATCAGAATGTTAATATATTGTAGAGTATGAAAAATATATATCAAATAGCAAAACATAAAATGATATAAAAAGGTATTGGACACTATTCACTACTATTTTATATCATTATATATTATTTTATACTTTTTGATATGCATTTTTTATACTCTACAATAAAGTGACATTTTGATTCAGAATGACTCTCATGTCATGATATTATTGGGTCTGTGCCATTTTCTAATTCGAACTGATCAAAATTAGAGAAGACTTTCGCATACCTGCAACTGGTGTTAAATGTCCTACTAAGCAGTTCCTGAGTAACTATGTTCCTCATGGCTTGCCACAATTGTGGCAATATATAGTAACTATGTTCCTCATGGCTTGCCACAATTGTGGCAATATATGTTAATTGTTCCTGGGGCACTCTGGCTACATCAACAGAGTTCCTCAGAGTGACTCGTTTCATAATTTATTCAATTCCCTGTTCCGCTAGCAGTCCCTCCCCTCCATGATTTATAGAGCAGCTGATTGGCGTGACCAAGTGGGACTGCTAGTGGAGCAGGGGAGTGAATACATTATAGAAACTGTGGTAATGTAGCCAGAGCATCCCAAACCGATTATCATAATTTTCTTAACTCTATATTGCCACAATTGCAGTGTAAAGAGTTATAATAAAAGATGTCCCAAGAAGCATAGTTAATCAGGAACTTCTTAGTTGGACATGCCTACCATCAGTAAAACTTATGGTAGATGTCCTTTAACCTGGTACCTGGTAAGTACCTTAATCATCTGACAAACACTATTTAATTGGCACTTCCAATTGGTACTTTCCAGTTTTAACAAATTTTGAAAAAATGGTGTGCTGTTCCAAAGTGACTGAAGCCCTCTAGCAAATGGTTTACCCTATCAACCATAGCAAGAGAAGTTGTTTGTTCCAATTTGTTGATTACTAAGATATAGCATCTTTACAATATCAAAAATTAATTCTAGACCCCCAAGGCAGGTCACCTTCAAAAGACAAATGCGAGAGATGACAGGATAATGCAGAGAATCTCCACGGGTAATCGTTTCAATAATATAGTTGGAATTGCCAGTTCAGCACTGAACAGGGTCAGGATTTCTCTGGTCATACAGCGTCACAACATTTAAGAGCATTTGAACTGAAAGCCCACTCTATAGGAACCAAACCTTTCAATAGCAAAAGCAATCAAACGGCTAAAATCTCCTTTGCTCTGAGGAAGATAGTGGGGCTTATATAGTGAGGGTCCCGCGGTCGCATTTCCGTTGGGTTTTCCGACATTTTTGGGGATTGCACTGCTGGGACAGGGATTTATAAAGGGATTTTTGTGGCATGCGATCGTATTTTGGAGCATCAGCGCCGGCTTTCATGGGACAGAAATCAGGGGGCGGGCCGTCAGACTGATTCGGACAGAGAGCAGGATTAAACTTTAAAATTGTGTCGCAAGCCATGCACTTACATGCATCGGGAAGAAGAAGGTGAACTCCGATAGACCTGAGCGGAGAGAGACACATGCAGGATATCAGGCGCATGATTGTAATTCTCGTCAGACACTCCAGTTCGTGGGAACGCACAGGAATGGGTAAGTAAAAGTGGCCATTGTGTAGATAAAGGTGAAATGGTCCACATTTCATTTTAGTGATAAAAGCTATTTTAATTCATTTGGATCTGATGGAAACATTATGTTCGTCAACAAACTGGGGGAAGACAGAACCGTCAATGTGTAAAGAAGTCAGTGAAAAGTGGTGAAAGAAATGTCATGGTTTGGGGAACGTTTTCTTTAGCAGGAGTTGGAACTATCATATACCTACATGACAGAGTGAATGAAAGTGTGTACTTGACCTTTTTCAACAAAATGGGGTTTCTTTCTTGTGTTTTTCATTCATTCAGTAAGCAATTTTCCTGCAGGACAATGCCCCCTGTCACATAGCAAAACAAGTAAAGCAATTCCTTGTAATAGAAAACATTAAAACAATGCATTGACCAGCCCAGAGTCCTGATCTAAACCCAATTGAAAACCTCTGACAAATCCTTGGTGACAAAGTTACAGCCAAGAAACTCAAAGCAGTCACAGAACTGTAGAAAAGACTGCTAGAAGAGTGAACTCTTCCCAGCAGAGCAGTGTGAAAGACTAGGGGTGTACACTTCCTATGGATTGGTGACTGTTGTGACCTTCAGAAAATCTAATTATAGGTTTTATTTGATATATATTGGTAATTTTATAAGCACTGATCCAGTGGCATCGTGTACCTCTTACTAAAATTCCAAAATCAAATTTTGGATATCTCTCCGTACATATCTATCTATCTATCTATTTATATATATATATGTTAGAATGTTTTAAGAAGGTAGTATATCAATATGGGTGGCATGTTAAGACCGAGGCCAAGTAACAATGCTGGCCTAATTCAAGTGCCGCAAGACATTATTGCATATTCAAATGAGACTCGCAATATGAGACCTGCCAGCTTAATTAAATTTCTGTAATGCATTGGAGGGAAATGAATTTATCAGGGTGAAAGTTGCAATCATTCAGACTGCATATATCTTAAATGTACACCCCTTTGGCAAGAATGACCTCACTTATATGAATTATACCCAATCATAGATTGTGATTCTTTTAATTATATTCATCTCTTTATCCCTTTTCATATTAAGATAAAGGTTAAGATATGTATGATTCTGTATTACATTAGGAGTGAAGTAGAGCACAGCTAAAAATCTAGAAACCTCATGGTAATCATTACTGTTGCTTAATTTAGTAGGCCAAATCAGCATTGTAATTTATATTAATCAGTTCTGTTACTGGACTGGTAAAATTGTATTGATTTTTTTCAATAAAATTTGATAAAACACAGTAAAAAGTTAACATCATATACCAGTAGTGGTTTTCTAAGTTATGGCTTTTATGCCCGTATGGCAGAGTACAAGCCATGACATAGTTGCAGTTCCTGGTGCAGAGCCAAGATTTTTGGCTTTATATACGCCATGTGGGCATGGAGGAGGACGGTGGCTTACCACACCAGTTAGGATAGTGCGAGGCAGGGTAGTGCGCCCAACTCACTCAAAATAAATCAGAGCCCCTAGATACTGTATATCTGGTGTTGCTCGAGTATCAGTAACATCAATCACTGAAACATGGAATACTAGCATTTGATAAAACTGTGTTTATGTCCTATCATTTGGGAGCCATATTTAAAAAAAGGGTCAAAGGTATCTTTACTGATAAGCCTAAATTTCAAAGGGAGTTGAAAAGTTTGATTACAAGACCCTGAGAGGATGGACGAAACAATGAATATGTATAACAATTTATATTCATTAAAATAAGATTCTATGTTAAAATCTTTCAAAATAGAGATGAAAATAACAGCTTGCTATTTTTATCATATTTACATTTTAGTTCTGAGCAGACCCACACTGCAGAGCTCCAAATTTGGCAGGTTCAGCAACTACAGACCCTGAGACAAAACAAGCACTACTGTTTAGGATCTGGGACCATGTTTGAGTAAAAGCGCCAAGTTGCTTAAATAACTGCTGATTCATATAGGGAGGGACTTCTCAAAAAACAGCAATTGCCCTTTTCTAGGCAATTAGATACAGACAGGAGGCTGCTGTTATTAGGAAGAAGTGAAAATCTGAATAAAATGCCCTTTTAAGGCCACTCTGAAAGGCTGCATTAAGTTATTATATTGCAGGGTCAATCTTACTGCTTATACAGGATTATACAGCAATAATTGGAAGATTATACAGGAATATGAGCATTTACTGAATCAGTCAGTAGCATCCAGTAGTACGTTCATTGTAAATTGCTGTTGTCAGTAAATAGTGCACACTTATATGTGGATCATAATGGTACTATTGTCAGTAAATTACTCACAGTAATTCATAGATCATGAAGGTAAAAAAAAACTAAATGTAGACTCACTTGAATGATTTTGCACATTTTATGGTTGGTAGGATCAGAGGACAATTTGAAATAAGTCACTGAATCACCTTGCATATTGTGGGCCTCTCTGCAATACATTTCGTTATCCAGTACTGTGATAGTACCCCCTTTATATTAACGGAAGAATAATAATGTGAGGGTTGCATTTTAATTCCTGTATTACTTGAAATTCCTCTTCTGAAAGATTATTATCACCAGAGCGATTATCGTCTAATTCATAAAAAATTTTAGATCTGTTTTTTTGGAGATACTTGGGAATACATATGGTAAAAAGATGGGTTCTTTACAGTAATGGTAGCAGATGTATTGGTAATGGATGGAATGTCAGATGGAGAGTTTGAGACCATGTCTTGAAGGTTTATTAAATTCAAAAGGAAAAGCCGTTCCATAAATGTGCTAGATAAGTCAAAAAATATTACTGCCTTTACCATTACGTGCTAGACAATGGTCAGATTTATGTTCCTCATTTGTGTCTCTTTTAAATGTAAGGAGACATATGAACTTGTTCATGTAACACAAAGTTTAAAAAAAAGTCCAATGGTTCCTATGGGATTGAAAATTACAAAATTTCATACTACTTCATATGATCAAGATTTTACTCTGAAATTGAATCAAACCCTGACAGAGTACTATTTTTAACTTGATTAATGTCATTGATTATACAACCGGAACAGAAAATGCTCACTAAGATTCAAACAAATATTGACTAGTTTTCCATCTGAGCTTACCTACAAGAGTGACCTGCTCTATGTGTATTCACTGTTGCTGGTGTACAACACTGTTTTTGCAATGTATCTTAATTATTGTGTGGGTATTAAAGTTTTCATGTCACATGGTTTAGCTTGGCCAGGTGAGGAATGGGAGGTACTGATTGTATTTCCTCTTCCTTCTTATCTTGCATGCAGCATACTGACATCAAGTATGAATAAGGACCTATCCAAGATGGTCCGAAACGTGTTACCCTTTTTTGTGATCATGTTTTTTAATGGTTTTCTAAACAAAGCAGTTTAACAGTTTCTGCCAATGGACTATATATATATTTTTAAATCTAACATTTTTATTTCTAATTAAAATGTTATGCCTTTATCATACAACAAAAATAACATTAAAAAAATTCAGGCCGATCCAAAAAAACAGCAATAGCAAATTTAAAAAAAAAAAAAAAATCACTTCCTTTACAAGGAAAAAAACTTTTTGGAGAAAAAGTTTGGAAATTTTGTGAGGGCTTGTAGATTTTTATTTCTATACAGATTCTTAAGGATTTTTTTTAAAGTTTTTTTTCTTTACATAAAACTTTTTTTTTTACATTTTCTTTGTTCCACAAGGGGACTCTGATATAAGGTAATTTGATCTCTTACATAATGCACTGTGCTTATTATTTAGTGCCATGCATTATATGCTGTATATACTCAAGTATAAGCCAACCCGAGGTCCCTAATTTTACTACAAAAACCTGGGAAAACCTATTGACTTGAGTATAAACCGAGGGTGGGAAATGCATTTGTCACAACCTCCCCAGTATATAGCCTGCCGGACCCTGCTCCATAGTATATAATCAGCACCTGCCCCTCAGTATATAGTCTGCCAGCCCATATCCCCCAGTATATAGCCAGCCCCCAGTATATATCCAGCAGCGGGGGAAGCCAGAAAGGTGAGTTTGGATATATTTTTTTACTTGAGTATAAGCCGAGTTTGGGTTTTCAGCACATTTTTTTGTGCTGAAAAAGTAGACTTATACTCGAGTATATATGGTAATCCTTGTGGACCCTGAGCTACTGTGTTACACCAGTGGCTCCCTCTGCACCCGCTAAGATACTGTAGCCCTAACTACTTAAACACCCGGGATTGCAGGTTTTCTGATTCCAGGTGTTAGTGTTGGGGCTGGCCTGTGATTATTCAGCTGAGCCATGGTACCAGCCGAATGCAACCTTCTCCTGATGCGGCCCCGGGTGCATTAAATCAGAAGAATTACACTTGATGACCACTGAAAAAGGTTCATACATTAAGGGGTTAAACGTTACAAAGGATGTGCAGTCAATTGAAACAACATTGTTGAACAGTTTTGAAAACTGAAATTGATCATTTGGTTCAGATAGACAAAAAATCAAGCTGACTAAGCCAGTGAAAATATAGTAAAACAAAAAATTATCGAAATATCAATTTTTAAACTACCTCAAAAATCCTCAAAAGCTTCATTCAACCTCATTACTTTAAATTTCTCCATACAATTTTATTTTTCAATACAATCCCTTGATCACGTCATACTAGTTTTTATCCATGGTGATCATATAATTGCACGGTATACTCTATATAATTATTGGGCACACAAGTACATGATTATTTCTGCCTCGTAAACTAAGTGTTATCAAGAGATGTAAAAAGTACAAATCACATGGCAATTAGAGTTGCCAGGCAACCTGAAGTATAATTATCTTGTAATCTTCAGAGAAGGCATCTGTAATGTATTAAAACACTTCCGTGAGATACTTTTTTTGAGAAATTGTACTTCTTTACCTGCTCTCTTCTAAAAGGACGATACATTAGTCTACAATTATCTATATAAGTCAATCCATGATTTTTGGTTGACCCGTATTATTAGTTAAAAATAAACATAACTGATTATAATACAGCTAATTATGAAAATCTTTGTGATACCTGAGGATAGTTCCATATTTATAGTTTAAAGAAAATAATTTTTAACATATGACAAAAGGAGATATACCTTTTTACGAAATTAATTTTATCAAATTGTAAGTGAATCTGCCCAACTTCTTGATTATTTTGAACATTCAAAAGTCTCTTCAAACTGCCAAAAATAAATTATTTGCAGCAGAGCAGATTCTAAAATATAATTGTATACAAAGTGTGGGCACTATATAGGATTGGTCTCAAACTTTGCCCACACTTTGTTTACAATGTTTTGTTTATATTTTTCCTTTTTTGGTGTGAAGGTCTTCTGTGGTAGCACCTAGGAGAGGGAAGATAAAAATTGATAACTGCCACTAAAAAGACTTTTATCACATAGAAAAATATCATAGTCTTTGCATTTGGATAGTACATGGCCACCACTAAAAATTCACATTTGTTACCAATGTCTGTGTTTCGCCTGCACATGTGATTGTTTCCGTTTAAAGGTCCATGTCAACAGTATATTTCAATTGTTGGTGGGGAGTGAAAAAGCTTAGGGTACAATGCTCCATGGCAAGTGTTGTTTTATTACATTTATCAGTGGTTTATATGTAGGATAACACGGCACGGTGGCTGAGTGAGTAGCACTTCTGCCTTGCAGCGCTGGGGTCCTGGGTTCGAATCCCACCCAGGTCAACATCTGCAAAGTGTTTGTATGTTCTTTGTGTGTTCTTCGTGTGTTTCCTCCAGGTATGCCGGTTTCCTCCCACACTCCAAAACATACTGTTAGGTTGTTTAGATTGTGAGCCCCATGGGGACAGGGACCAATTTGATGTGCTTTAACTGCGTAATCTATGTAAGCTATATAAAGAATTATTATTAGAGAATATATAACAAGTCAAGTGAAATACATGTGATCTCTATCTGTCCATGAATAACAGCTCTGCCAGTACTGTGATCTTATATTCATGATTGTTCATGGTCAGATAGAGATCACATGACCGCCATCTGTGGCCATTTTACGGTCAGGAATCTCTGGCTAAATTTGTAAATTACCTAGTATCCCCCCCCCACACACACACACACACACTCTTAGACATCACAAAAAAAGTGCCCAACCCCTTAAAGGATGAGAGGAATTGTTTGAAGTTCTGGTTCAGCTGACTTTGGCTAAACCTGAACTTTAAAATTATGTTCGGTGGTTGTTCCCCCCAAATGATCTATCTTTAGGTTGGAAATTGGGGGGATGGCGAAGTTGGGTGGGGGATGGGGGAGTTGTTAGGCCTGTTTGACTTATATTAGAGTATTTTAGTTCTGAAATATGAGTCTATTGGTTGTTCAACTCCAGATCGACACATTCAGGATATCGGGTGCACAATCTTAGTGAATCGCGGCAAAGTGCATTCAGGAACTGCAAGGGACCGGGTAAGTAAATTTGCCCCAATATCTCAGTGGCTGGTACATGTACTTGCAACCTATGACTTTGTAGGGAAAAGCAATCTTCACAGAGTAGATCCTTTGGGGATTGGTATGACAATTTGAACTATTGACCTCGTGACAGAAATATGGATACAAACTATGATCATATGAAATGTTTATATGAACATTTCATTTTCCATTGAATCAAGGAAGCAAGAAAGTAGTCAAGTGAGTTCATTCAGCTCATTGTTATAAAAATCTGCAATCAATATATTTAAATACACATTTCTGCTGCAGTGAAAACATTTAATGTTACTGTCGATGAATACAAATGATTAAAAACTGCTGCAGAAAACATGTAAAAATGATTCAACATAAAATTTAGATTTCTAGCAGCACTCCATTAGCAGCATCTTTGATCTCAGAGATAATCATAAAGGGGTATTCCCATGAAGACAAGTTTCTTAAATATACTCAGGATAACAAAATAACACATTCCCTAATTCATTGCTATTAACACAAATACTGCATTTCACAGATACAATTCCAACCTGTCTCTATCAGTCCTGGTGTACACAATTTCAGTTGGCCCTAGACACGACCCTGTAACTAATGATTTAGGGACAGGAAGCCATCTTGGTTTTCTGTGTGACGGCCGTGGAGCTGTGTTTCTATCTCTCTGCTCCCTGCACTCAAGCCCCGCCCCCTGCAGTCCAGGATGGAGCTCCCACACTTATACACAGACACTGAGTTACTGCTGTGATACACAGACACTGAGTTCCTGTCAGCAGCAGTGTGATGAGAAATACAAGCTACAAACAGATAAGTTCTTTATGTGGTGAAGAAGGGGCAGCAGATCTAGTAAGTTATTTTTTTTTGCTTATTAATTTACACTCTGCAACCCATCTTGACAGAAAAAAACTGAAATGTAGATATTTTTACTAATTTATTAAAGAAAAATTGAAATATCACATGGTCATAATTATTCAGACCCTTTGCTCAGAATTTAGTAGAAGCAGCTTTTTAGCTAGTACAGCCATCAGTTTTCTAGGGAATTATGCTACAAGTTTTTCACACCTGGATTTTGTGATCCTCTGCTATTCATCAATGCAGATCATCTCCAGTTCCCCCAGGTTGGATGGTGAACGTTGATGGAAGCTATTTCAGTAATATCACAGAGTTGTTCTAAAGCCTCTGCTTTGTTATTTGAGCTGTGTGCTTTGGGTCGTTGTCTTGTTGGAAGGTGAACCTTCAGCCCAATCTGAGGTCCAGAGATATGCACTTGGCAGCATTCATCTTAGCTACAATTGCAACCAGTCATCCTATCCCTGCAGCTGTAAAAACACTACCATAGCATAAGGCTGCCACCACCATATGTCACAGTTGGGATTGTATTTGGCAGGTGATGAGCAGTGCCTTGTTTTGCCTACACATACTGCTTTGAATTAACACCAAAAAAAGTTTAATATTAATCTCATAAGACCATAGAATCTTATTTTTCATAGTCTAGGAGTCCTTTATGTGTTTTTTGCAAACTGCATATATGCATATTCTGCACACTCTGTACACTCTGAGGTTGTAGTGATAGTTGACTTTGTGTAACCTCCTCCCATATCTCTTCTGCATCTCTGGAGCTCAGCCACATTGATCTTGAGGTTCTTATGTATCTCTCATACCAAGGCTCTTCTCCCACTATTGTTAAGTTTTGCTGGACAGCCCGGTCGAGGAAAAGTTATGGTCATTCCAAACTTCTTCCATTTAATGATTTTGGGGGCCACTATGCTCTTAGGAACCTTGAGTGGTACAGAATCTCGTATGTAACTTTGGACAGATCTGTGCCTTGCCACAATTCTGTCTCTGAGCTCCTTAAGAAAATCCTTAGACCTTATGATTCATATGTGCTTTGATATGCACTGTGGCCTGTGAGTTCTTATAGAGACAGGTATAGGCATCTGGACTCCAATGAAGGAGTAGAACCAGCTCAATCAGAAGGAAATGAACAGCATGTGAGTTAAATATCAGTTTTACAGCAAAGCCTCTGATTTTTTTTGGCCAACGTGATATTTCAGTTTTTCTTGTTTAATAAACTAGCAACAATTTCTAAATTTTTTTTGTTTTTTTGTATCAAAATGGGGTACAGAGTGTGTATTAATGAGTATATTAATGATCTTACCAATTGGCTGCAATGAAAGAAAGTTATTAATGTAGAGGGAAATTAATACTTTCCTTACCTACTGTATATACAGCTTTTGCTGGCAATTATTCTCTCCTCTGCCTTCCCATTGGATGGAATGAATAGGGGGCAGCAGTGGAGTACCTAGTGGCTTGGATGTACATGTCTCATTTAAATATTATAAATTTATTTTCTTAACTAAAATATCTGGAGGGCTGCTCAAGATAAGATCCTGTTTCAGGATGATATCTGTGCCATGTAAGTGTGCTTATTTCTGAACACACTGATGCAAGTGGTTAAGCTACTTGAAACTATTTGGAGGGGGGGGGCTTTATTTTTATTGTGGAACTTTACACAAAGTTTTTGGCTTGATCAATTTATTTTAGCATGTGTTAAATCTTGCCTTTTAGTTGGTGCGTGCCATACACAGGGGTGTGAGAAGAGTCTCTTGAGGCTAGAGTCTGTGGACTCCCTGGACCACCGTGAGCAACCCAGGAGCGGAGTCTAAGTGGATCCCTGGTCTTCTCCAGAGTCCGCCAGAAAGCGGGATGGTCATGCTGCGACAGGGAGCCATTAGGTCGCTCCACGGGTGTGACTAGGCCCGGAGTGACAGCCAAGGTAGGGACACAGAAAAGGCAGGACCTCGGGTAGGCAAGACCTCGGGTAGGCAGGACCTCGGGAAGACCTTGCCACAGGAGTACAGGACCGCCACAGGAGTAGAGGATCAGCACAGGACCGCCACGGGAGTACAGGACCGCCACAGGAGTACAGGACCACCACAAGAGTACAGGACCACCACAAGAGTACAGGACCACCACAAGAGTACAGGGCCGCCACAGGAACACAGGACCGCCACAAGAACACAGGACCTCCACAGGAACACCGGAATGCCACAGGAACACAGGAATGCAACAGGAACACAGAAACACAGAGGCGTCTGGAAACGCACAGGAAACATGGAGGCATCTGGAAATGCACAGGAAACATGGAGGGCTTTCTCTTCAGTGGAAAGACTTAAAGATCCAGCGAGGGTTGCTGGGAGCCACCGGGCTATATAGGAGTCCGGAAACGCCAGCCCAATTAGAAGGACGCTGGCCCTATAAATCTTGAAAGAGCGCCCGGCCTAGCCAGGAAGCAGGCCCACGGCCTGGACGGGACCACAAAAGAGCCCTGAGGAGCCGGGAGAGGTAAGAACCGGCCCGTGGGAGCGGGTACAGTGGCAGCGGGCACGGGTTCATCCGTGATCTGTACCGAGGACCATGGGTGTAACCGTGACAGTGGTGTATTTTCAACTATTTAAAAAATATTTGCAATTTTAGTGAAACTCATGCAATCCTGGCACCCTACACAAGTAATGGAGTGTAGTTTTGTTTGCACAAAAATGGACTTTAACATCTGGCTTCTAGTGTTAAATAAGGCACATTGCAGGATAACTTGGACGCTGAAAGCTTTGCATGGAGTGAGTCTTTTGTGCAAAAAAATACACAAATCCACTACTGCACCACAAAATGCTGCAAAAATTAGAGTAAACGGAAAGTCTAAAATGTGATAAATCTCCCTTCTCGTGTCTTCCTTTTTTATTTGTTTTAAATATTGTTACCAAGAATGTGCAAATTGTAACTTTCAGAACTCAGAATTAGTGAGATGTACTGGAACTTCAATGCAGCAGGATATAGAAGGAGAAGACAGGCTGAACAAAATGCGCTGCTTGTAAATGAAATGATTTTATTTTCAGTACAAGGAAGTTGTGGATAGCACGTTTCGGGAGCATGCTGCTCCCTTCATCAGGTCCAATTAGTGTAACTGGAAATGTACAGAGATAAATACAAAAAATTAAAATCCTTAAAATGGTGTTGATAGAGATGTCAATGAAAGAGATGTTCATAGCAGAGATGGAGCGACACATAATACATAGAAATATACAATAATAATGTAAATGTATCAGTCACATAAAAGACTGAAGCATAAAACATAAATATAATTGGACCTGATGAAGGAAACAGTACGCTCCCGAAACGTGTTGTCCACAACTGTTGTACTGAAAATAAAGTGATTACATTTACGAACAGCGCATTTTGTCCGACCTGTCTTTTCTTTCTATATCCTGTCACATTTTTATTCATTTTGTCACATTTCCTCCCATGCACCTTCTTTTCTTTATTTCTTTTAAACACCCACCAGCATTTTAAATATCATTAGATAAAATTTTAGTTTGGGTGGGGGTTTAAGTGTGTCCCACGCAATACGGACACATTGCAGGATTGGTGGCTGTGCAGCCAATTCAGCAAATTCTTATGGCCATTCACAGCCATTGCTAGAAGAAGGGGCATACGTTTTTCAGATTGGTTACACGACCACCAATCCGGCAATATAACCCAAACTTCAAACCCGGACTTAAAAAGGAATCTCCAGCTGGACGTGAAGAGTCGGTCAATAGGTAAAAAAATTCCAACATTTATTTAATCCACTTAAAACAAGATATACAGCACAGCACATAGGAAGGGTGAAAGGACATGAAGGAAAAAAACTATTTTTTTACCTATTGATCGACTTTTCATGTCCATCTGGAAATTTCTTCTGAGTGATTTCTCCTTTGGTGTCGAAGAGTTGAGGACTGTTTGGACAGCATGGTGAGCTGATCTTACGAAATTATATTTTTCGTCAAGTTGTTTAAAAAGGAATCCCTCATTTCATACACTGATTTTTGCAGAACAAGCAATTTTTGTTGGACACCAACTTTGCATATCCACATTTGGAAATTTTTGCCACAATATTATACTATAATAAGGATAATACTTATTAATATACTTATTTTATTATAAGCATTATTATTATGTAATTATCATTTATATCATTGTTATTACCTTACCTGCATATTCCAGAATAGTAGTAAGGAAAAAAATTACTCCTTAATCAGAGACCAAAGCAAGTAATTACCTGCTGATAATGTATTGCTGCTTATGTTCATTAAAATGAAGGCACATGACCTACTTGAAAATGACACAATTCATTAGATGTTCTCCTGGGTAGAAGTAGCTTATATTATCAGAATTATCTCATTTAATTAAAAAAAAAAAACAATATTATTTTAGTAACTATTTTGTCAGGATTCTCTCAGGATTGCTGGAAATAAGTAGAACTTGTGCTGACACACTCATTCTACAAAATTATTTGTTCATACATTGTGGAGCCGTGAAAAACTGTACTCAATGGGGGTCATTTATCTGTGCTCTGGAGATTTGCACATGTTATTTTATTTGGGGGGAGGGTTATTGGGCTGTATAATTTATGTAAGAAGATCTGGGATTTAAGTTTAATGTTTTCAAACAACCCATTAAACCGCCCTTTGTTTGAACAAAAAAAGGACATTTTTATAATCTTGCAACAATTTAAAGGATCTAACATCTGAATTCCAGACACATATATAGTAAGCATACATTTACATGCATACATATTCCTATAGTCATACACATACAAACACATACACATGCATGCTTTTTACATACATTATATATGCAGGTATGATAGAGGTGAACCTTCTATGCATGTAACTCTTTTGTGCTTTTGCAGCATTCTGTTGAGGACAAGAAATGGACAGGAGAATGACTGGAGGTGCTGTTCAATGATAGCTTGGAGAAAACATGACTCTGCTATTCAGAATATGACTCTTCTATACTCATTTGCATATCAGAAAATGGCTGGAATTAAGGTACAAAGGCTCAGTGGCAGATACTTTTAAGTGATATGGGAGGAGTTTTAACCCTTTACCAGCAGGTATTACTGGTGTGAGGGGTAATATTATTATTAGAATATTATTATTAGAATTCTTCCTTAAATTTTAGCTAATCAGTGAATTTCTATAAATCTTTTGAAGGAAATCTATAATCAAAATCAAGCATGATGAACCAGGGACAGCGACTGACAACGTGACCATGGTAATTTTCTTATATTCATTATGCATGGCCTCCTTCCTTCTAAACTTTCAAATTATTCTGATGAGCCATAAGGGCACTGGATGTGATACCAAAGCCCCTCTGTGGTGCAGCTTCACTGTCTGTTACACTGTTTTACCCTCCCCCTGCTTCCTCAGCAATTGTGCAGTGAGCATGTCCTGCGGTCTTTTCATTTTAAAGGAAACAGGGGGAGGGCAAGACAGCCTGTGAAGGTGCAGCACTGACAGTCATGCTGCCTTAATCTATGATTAAGTATCCCTGGTTTATCATGTTTCATTTTGATGGTAGATTTCCTTGAAAGAAATATTTTGTTTTTTGTTGACTTTTTCAGAAAACTGTTTTCCTTTGCCTTTAGTTTGTGATCACACCATCCCACTGTTTAACAACAAAACATTTTCAAAATGAGTTGAGGACAGGACCCATTTCTTGACGTCGGTTCATCTGAAAATAAAAGAAGTCAGCAAACAAAAATAGATGCTCCCCGTGCTCCATTTGTCCTCAATGAAGTGTAATTTTGTTTTTGCTCATTTTTTAAGAGGACAAAGGAAACAGAAGTGAAATGGAAATTGTCCTTAATAAAGCAGTGGAAAATAAACTCAGCATGTTAAGAAGCGTTCCGATCATAAAGTTACAAGAGGTAAAGCGGTAAAGATTTTCATTTCTATGAAATACCAGGGGATGTCACACCATGCAAATGACAACAAATGTGAATGATAAATGTAATCAGATGCATGAAAACCCGCTAAATGAAAAAACAAACTTAGAGTGAGCGCAAATTACTCTCAGATTGTTGTTCCATAAGTTATGGAGATCACCTCGTATTCACTGTGGAATTGGTTGTTTTACACCTTCTGTATCTATATGCATCCCAGGTGGCCAAATTCTTACATGTTTGAGGAGACAGTGGGGGTAATGTACTAAGGGCCCGATTCGCGTTTTCCCGACGTGTTACCCGAATGTTTCCGATTTGCGCCGATTCTCCCTGAATTGCCCCGGAATTTTGGCGCACGCGATCGGATTATGGCGCATCGGGGCAGGCATGCACGCAATGGAATTCGGGGGCGTGGCCGAACAATAACCCGACGGATTCGGAAAAACCGCCGCATTTAAAAAAAAAACGTGTCACGGAACACACGTTACCTTCACCAGGTATAGGATGGTGCATTCCGGCGGACCTCGGGGAACTTCAGCGCAGCAGCGACATCTGGTGGACGTCGGAGGAACTGCCTTAGTGATTCGCCGGAAGACCCGAATCCACCGCACAGAATGCGCCGCTGGATTGCGAATGGACCGGGTAAGTAAATCTGCCCCATTATGTACTCAATGTAGTACTGAGTTGTGTGGTTAGAAATATTTGGATTCATTTATAGAATTTAGTCACCGAAGACTAAGACACATAGGCCCAAATGTATTATTGTGTCTGCATCAGTTTTTTAGAAAAGTGTGCACCTAAAGGGGTCCGTTTGTACTGACTCGTAGTTTGCGCCACATTTATTGCTGTACTTTGCTATAATTGTGTCGCAACGGCATGAAGCAAAGTGCACCAAGGAAACAAAGGAGCATCTGTGTCACGTCCTGAAAACCGACTAGATTTACTAAGAGTGTTGACACTATTGGATTATCTACCGCAAAGTGCATATTAGTGAAGCAAACTGTAGTAAGATAAATTTCTCCAGTTTGTATATATTTGGGCCATATTCTTCAGAAATGTCAACTGTAATAGCAGGGGGTTAACACTTTATATTCAGTTTCATGGTTTGGCAACGGATGACTGGTGGGTCATTCATGACCTTTAGTTTGATAAGGATAAATAAATAAATTAATAGAGGTGTGCAGATCGGCCGAGTGAGGTCGAAACTAAACCTGAAAGTTCTGTTTGGGTTCTGTTGCTGAAAAAATGCTCACCAATAACATCCTCAATCTCAGATGGCATTTAAATACTTTTTAAATGCCATCTGCAAGGCCACCAGTGGCATTTTAATGGCAGCTGCATTTGTGTGCCACCATTTTTCTGAAGATTGTCGTTCCTTGATGATGTTACAAGGCGTGATGATCCTTATTAAAATTGGGGCACATGAGTGTAGATGGTCAGAACCCAGCTTAAAATTCAGATGGTCACTAATTACACGAGTCTTAACAAATACCCCCCATTGATTTTCAATTGTATGTATCTGCCTATTTTCACAGTCTCCGGCCTCATAGTCCATTGTTTACAGCTCATTTGTCATTTGAGGTCCACTAACATGCTAATGGCAGAAGAGACTTCCCAAACCTCAAATCCAGGCAGGAATAGGACTTGCTCTATAATGTCCCTTGGGCCCTTGGCTCATATACGGGGCTGTGTAAACCAGAGCCCAAAAAAAAGACATAAGGGTGTGTGCTAGACTAAGGCCTTGTGCATACAAGTGTATAATAAAGACATGTGCTATTTTTCTGCCTTAAGTTATTTGGCCGACCCTGTTTGGGGGGGAAGATATATCACTATTCTGTTCACCTGATGGCTGACTTTTTCTGACTTTTCAGGTGCAAGGCGGCAATATGCACCTTCAGATGTACTCCACCGATTTGTGACTCAGGTGCAAGCCACTGATGTTTCACTTTTTACAACTTACTTTATTGCAATTCTTTATTCTTCTTTAAAAAGTTGTACCTGCACCTAAAATTGTCACATGGTGGTGACTTATGTCTTAAGAGGTGCTTGCCTAACACCGGAAAAGAACTAAGTCTGGTTTTGTCCTTCTGTCTTTTTTCTAGACGTTTTTGCTGGTCACATGTAAGTGATTTTTCCTTATTGAGTCTTGTGGCATTTGGACTTAAGTGAATTTGTGGCTTTTTAAGACAAATTCCAAAAAAAAAGTTGCAATAAGCTCTAACCTCTAACCCTGGGCAGGGGCAGCTGTAGGTTTGCGCCAAAATTTGCAACTTTTTTTGCAAATTTTTTGGGACTTTTAAAAAACTTCCACATCTGGATTCAGGTTTTAACTCAGGGGACACTGCAATAAACTAGACAATGGTGAACGTTGAAGGCACACTGTCTTAGGCGCAAAGAAAAGTCTCATATCTACACAAAAATTAAAGAAAAGTGCAAGCAAAACGTTTGATGCATGTGCCCCATTGACTTCTATTAGAGTTTACAAATGTGATAAAAATAGGACACATAGATTATTAAACAATGTACCAAATATTGGATGCATGGTATTGCCAAAACTGTGAGACATTTTCCTGAGTAAGCGATGCTCTTTGTCCCATAAACAAGTTCATCTGTATATACTGTATAAACAAGAAACCATAGAGAAAAGATGGGCGGCACTCATCAATGTTCTAGTTATGTTCTTTCTTCATTATGTATATTATACATATTTACAAATCGTAGACATGGTAGAAATGGGAGAACATGGTGAATGCCTGTGTCTATGCTAATACTGTGTCACAAAGGCCATAAGAAATGCAGGTAGCGTGAAACAGTTTCTGCCACAGCATAGACATCCCGGACATCCTCCCTTCCCCATTTTTACCATGTCTCCTGTTTGTAAATATGTCTACTATACATAATAAGTTCTTTAAAATTTATAGTAGACATATTTACAAACAAGATGATAACTAGAAGATTGGTGAATGCTGTCCCTCTTTCCTCTGTAATTTCTTGTAAGATCCAAAAGTAGAAGCACCCACTAACCAACATGAAAACTGAAGAGAAAGATAAAGAGGCTTTGTTGTGCAAACTATCTCAGGAACACTTGATTGTAGCAACTTGGGCCTATTTATTGACCATATCGTTGATGGATTAACTTATTTAACTTAGTCAAGATCTGCACGTATTGGTGCAAATGGACAGGTTCTGCAATGGTATCTGTTATGTAGCATGCACTTGCTAACACTTGCTGTTATTCCGTAGTCATGTCCCTGTCTACTTGATGACCAGCCTAAATGACAGCCATCAATTGGCTTACGTTTTCTACGCTGGATACAATGAGAGAGGGAAAGTGAAGCCAATTTTAATATTAACCAAGTCAAAAACAGGAAAAAAACCTGAGAACAAAATCAGTAATCACAGAACAGTTAAAGTACAAGTTGAGAGCAGAGCAGGAGTAAAGAAACCTGTGTTCAGATCATCAGACTACGCTTTATAAGCTCATGGAAAATAGCTGAGCAGAAGCATTCAGACATTTAACCCTTCATCTACTTTTCATTCTGTAATTCCTCACTTTCCCATTTACCCTGTGACCATAGAAATAGGGTGCTTAGCAGGACGTCCTCAAGATTGACTAGATCAATCATGGTCTGATTACAGTTAGTTGGTTCACGACAGTATAGGTCTGCAGGTGGACCCAAGTCTGCAGAGACATCCTGTAGTGGGTTTGCCACTTTTCTAGCGAATTCTGTATATTTTTAACTTTGTTTTTTTATGTAATTTTGGGGGTTTGTCACACTTAGACAATCAGTCTCAGTAACAGGAAGGGGTGATCATGTGATATTCTCCCCCTCTCCCTTCCTAGTGACCTATTGGTCCAGGCCATGCAAAACCCTGGACATTGAAAATGGGGCACATTTACTAAGAATGTGGGAAACTGCACTAAAAGTGCTCTGCCTGTGTATAATGCTGGGCGCAATGGACTCATTAAGAATGTGCGCCAGAAATCATGAATCTGGCGCTTCCCTGCACTGGCCCGACAGAGTTCACCAACTTTTTTGTGGTACACCTTGAACATAGGGCGTGCAACAGACTTCGCATGTTAAATCAGGCGCATGGTCAGAGTGAACGCTAGAACTCCATCTAATTTCTGTCACATGGTGGCTAGTGCAGCTGTGCCACAAAACGGTCATGTGCAAAACACTTTTTAAACACCTGTGCAAGCAGTTTATACCTAAAAGTGCAATAAAATGCATAAAGTGCATATAAAATAATAACGTTCTCATTAAGTTTACATTTTTGAATTACTATATTGTAAATCAGGTCCATAGACAAGGTATAAATGTATTTCAATGTGGCATAATAGCTGAACACTGTGTATGTTGCCCAAGTGTGCACGGCAATCATTTCTTGTACCTTTTCCCTGATTAGTTTGTACAAAATAAGGCAAAGTACTGTACATAATTACAGTCGCATGATTACTTTCATTCAAGTACCAGCCACAGCACATTTTAAATTAAAATCTTTAGCGCACTCTGTATAAAAATGAGATGTCATTACTTTTCCATTTTTATTGTTTTTCAATTGTTGTAATATGGCAAGTCGAAAATATGGATAAGTATTTTATAATGGATAAACCTAATCTATGAACAAGTACTTTTGTACAGTATAGATAGAAACGAGTTGAAAATTAATGTGCAAATGCTAAAACATGAAAAACTAGTAGGTCAAAAACATACTCAAATTATTTGACCCTCTTTTCAGAAAGAATGAACGATCTGGAAATAATAATCATAACCCACATCTACTCAATTGCTACTAAATCACTTTAAATATTTTAGTATTTATATTACCAGTAAATTTGGTCTCTCATCGTTTTTGAGGGATTTGCTTAAATTCCTGCCTGAAATTTCCTGACTTCACAATAGATTTTCCACCAGTTTTTCGACAAAGTTCAAAACTTCAAGGCTTATGATGTGATGTGAAGTACAGTAAGAATGCCCGTAATAAATAATAAAGTGATAATTGTTCAATTTTATTGGTTAACATAATGCAATATAGATGCAAAACAAATAAAAAACTAAATCAAATCAGATACAATATTGGATATGGCCAAACTTCAAAATTGAAACAGATTGTCTGGGTACACTTGCATCCAGTTCTCAAAAGATAATGGCAGGAGTTTGTTTCAAGCATCTTGAAGAACCCACCTTCTGTTGGTGTAGGCTTGATTTATCCTTCTGTCTCTTGGTGTAATACCATATGTACTGGATGATTTGGGGACCAGGGCTCTTTGGTGATCACAACATCATTTCCTTTTTGTATTCATGCAGAATATTGGAGATTGTACAGGAATATGTTTTTAGCAACAACATTCTTCTTAGAGTTCACAGAAAATTTTAAAGAATCTCTGGGACATGACTTTATAAGGGAGTAATTTTTGGTGTGTCCTAGGCAAAGACTAAGTACCTTTCCAGGCTCTGTGAAGATGTGGCGCAACCCCGCCTGGGTCTCATTCTATTCTAGAAGATTTCTCAGAGGAAGCATAACAAATGGGTCATATATTTCTTCAAATGGACTGGTGGCCAAGCCAGATCCAATGGAGTAATTATTCTTTGATCTTCCACTAAGTTCAGATTATTTCAAAGTTCTGGAATGCAAGCAATTGAACGCAGTTGCCCTAACACCCTCATAGGGGTAGGCATGATATGCTAGCTAACCTTTAAAAACCATGAACCCTTTTAAGTCTTTTCTCTTCTCTGGGGAAGATCATTCCGAACAAAGTGGTAGAGAAAAACCCTAAGATGACCCTCCACATGCACATTCCAGTGTTAACAGCAACACACGATAACTAGCTTTCATTGTAAAACTTTTAACTTGTTTGTAACCTCAACACGTGTTGCTTGTGTTTATTGTACCTAGCTTATATTTAATGAGAGGATGGGGCAGTCTATGCAATGATAGAGCTCTAATGCAAGAGAATAGGGTCTCTATAAACAATAGTTAACTGACCTTGCTTATCCCTAAGAACTGTGGAATGTCACATAACAGTAAAGCACAACCCTATTGCAGGTGAAGGTCTAGATTGTGACACAGGAAAGGTCACCACACCCACCTAAATGTTTCCATCCCCCATTCAATGTTTAATCATGTAATAAAGTTTATGGTGGGCATTTCATGATAATATTATTTGACACTGCTTGGTGGTATTATTCTATACTATTCATCACTGTTTACTAGAAACTTGGCTTTTATATGATGCAATAAGCTAAAACTGAACTAATATAGAATAAACTCAAAATTCTTTGTAACATGTGTGTCTGTTTGGGCTTAAATGGAGCCTGTCACCACATTTTAACAAATACAGCTAGTATCATAGAGCCCTATTAACTAATTGATACCATTCCCTCACATCCTAATAAATCAATTTGATCTTTTATTACATGGCATCAAAGGGTGTGTGTACTGCTCAGCTGGCCCCTACCTTTAATTCTTCCCCCGTCCCATGCCTCTACTCAGCATGCAACGTCTATGTCATATATGTATCTGATCACAGCAGGCTTCCATGGACTTCTAGTACTCCTCTTCCTCCATGGATGTTTGATGTGATTTCATGCAATCAGCTATATACAAGGGGGAGATGTTGCAAATATAACAGAGCCTTAGATGACATCACCCTGGTCACATGACATGAAGTGCCCAATTATGTAACAGACCTCTCTCTCCCAATGTTTCACACAGCAGTGTGTCCTATCAGTGAGACCTGTCTATAAGGCACAAGGAGGGAGGGAAATGCAAGTAAAATTTAATATGCAGGCCTCACTTAGAGTGATGGACCCATCTCAGATGAGTTGCATATAAGTTTACAAGCTGAATTTTGTAACATTGGATAGCAACATCCAATGTAACATTGTAACATGGATAGGAACCATATAGGAATAAGTTAAACAATTTTCAATCCTAGTCTTAAATGAAGGATTTATTTTGAGTGGGCTAGCTTAAATGGCAGGTTCTCTTTAAGCGGCATCTTTTGTCAATAGAGAACAGCTGAGGGTGCACTAAATGTGATTTTTTTTCTTAGGTTACATTCTACCATTTCTAGTCTGAATACTCCTTGATCCTTAATAGAACTTACTAATTAAATTCCACAACACCCGTTTATCTCATGTTGATTTTGCTCTGGGTTGCTAACAGTTAATAATATGCACGTTTTGTACGTCCTAAGATAGGTTGTGCAACAGACCAGGGATCATTCCCCAGAAAATATCCAAAATTAAAGGTTGTTCACAAATTTGTTTGAATCATGAGAGTGATTTTCATTAATGACAAACATTTTGGCCCCCTTTGTCAAACACACCGAAGTCTGTAAAGTGTGCAAACAAAAAACGCTCACTGCTGTGACATTACATGTAGGGTTTGCCTGTCATTTTTACCTGTGCTTGCAATAAGTATTATTTTGAGCTTTCTGTCATTTATCTTGACTTCTGTATTTTGGATATCTTGACCATTAGTCGCTTTTCAGATTATCCATTTTGCCTATCGATTCTGTACTGCATTATCATCTTGGTTGACTACTCTTCTATGTTTGTTTTTACAGTCTTTGGGCAGACTTATAAGGCCAGAACACTGGCATACAAGCCGTGAAATAGTCACAATTCATTGCATAAGTTATAAAGTTAGATAGATACATCATCTATTACATCATATGGCAAATCTGATTCCATATATATTGGTCTGTCTAAAAATTTGCATTTAAACTCTTTTAGACAGCATTAGTAACAATTCTCCATTGCATAACCAATTTTTTGGCGGTATCTTTTTAGCACAGCCCCTTACACTATCTCTTTTTGTGTTAACCCTTCTGGGAAACAATATATTCTACTTCTTAAGTGGAGCTACTGTGTTTTTTGCACTTTATTTTTGGAAAGTAATAGAGTTTGCACACCTTGAGGCGAGCAATCTATATAAAAGTTTAATTTGAATCTAAGTATTTTTCTAACATTATTGATAATACAGAATATATTTGTTCATGAAAATACAAATGTTCTCTTCTCTGTTCTTGTGCTTTCTTATAAAAAGACGTATTCTTCACACCCCGTTGAAAAAATTATCTTCTCTCTTTGTCTTCAGTTAGTCATGTCTAATTTTTAAAATTTTAATGAGGTCAAGTGTAATGAGATCCTTAGCACTTCAGAAAGCAATATGTTTGAAAAGTACATCATAATTAAAATGCAATGAAGCCATTTTTATATTACAAATTATCGAGAAATATTTTGCTTTGCTGCACAACCTGGGGTAATATCATAAAACAACAGGCAGCAGACCCATGATTACATTCTAAAAATACACAATTCTTGGGGAAAAAAATGCAGGCTATAATTTTTCAATTAAGATATTTCTATTGAGTTTCTAAGCTTACAGAAGGAGAAAATTCAGACAAAAGAACCATCACACTGTAACAAATGACACTCCACCTCTTCTACTTACAATATGTTGTTGTAAAATAATATATACACATCTTCCAACTTCCAACTAGACCTTAAACCTGCAACCTATTGTTAATTGCAAAGCATTTAATGTATTAAATCTATTCAATTAAATATATTATATTTTGAATTTAATATATTTACTTTATATTCATGAGAGATCTCCATTTTGGTTCACCAAAAAAAAAAAAATTATGTGGTGGACCCAAATGCATTTAATTTCATTGTAGCAGGTATGTATTTGATGTATTCTACAAAGAAACATCACTAGGTAACTCTTAAAGGAAATATACCATTTGCTTTTATGCATTATGAACCAAACATACCTTGAAAATGCTGTAGCTACCCTGATGCAGAAACATATCTTGTTTAATCCCTGAACCAAGTGATTTTGCTCTAAAAACAATTCTAAAATTATGCTAATGAGACTATGTCACATAGCTGGCTTCCCTGTCGCTCCCCTCACTCTAGCTATGCATGCTTCAGTCTTGTCCTGCTCAGCATAACCTTAAAATACATCATTTTTGTGTTGTCCCTGACAGGCAGAAGTAATCAATCTCTGCACCATCCCCCAGCTGCTGTGTATGAGTCATCCAGCTCAGGTTAATCATCTGCCATTCTTCCTTGCAGATCCTTTCCAATTCCCTCGTGTTTGCCGTTTTCAAGTCTTTTCAGAGATGCTCAATTGGGATCATGTCAGGGCTCTGCCGGGGCCAATCAAGAAACCTAACAGAGTTGTTCTGAAGCCACTGGCTCCTTATTTTAGCTGTGTGTTTGGGGTCATTGTCTTGTTGAAAGGTGAACCTTCCAAGGTAAACCTAGTCTGAGGTCCATAACACTCTGGAAGAGCTTTTCTTCCAGGATATGTTTTTACTTGGCCACATAAATTTTTCCTTCAATTTTAACCAGTCTCTGCTTGGATTGTATTTAGTAGGTGATGAGCAGTACCTGGTTTTCTAAACCCATACCACTTAGAATTAACAGCAAAAAGTTTAATCTCTCTGACATCAGACCGGAGAATCTTTTTACTCATAGTCTGAGAGTCCTTTATGGGATATTTTGCAAATTGTACACTGGCTTTTTATATCTCACACTGAGGAGAGGCTTCCGTCGGCACACTCTGCCATAAAGCCCTCACTGGAGGAGGGCTGCAGTGATAGTTGACTTTGTGGAAATTTCACGCTACTGCATCTCTTAAACTTGGTTTCTTATTTATCTCTCTCAGCAAGGCTTTTCCCATGAGTGCTTAGTATGACTAGAAAGAAGTTGAAGAGTTTTGATCCTCCCAAACGTCTTCCATATAAGGATTATGGATGCCACTATGCTTTAAAGAACCTTGAATGCAGCAATAGAAATTCTATTGTAACTTTGGCCAGATCTGTGCCATGCCACAATTTTGTCCCTGAGCTCTTTAGGCAGTTCTTTAGACCTCTTGATGCTCATGTGCTCTGACATGCACTGTACGCTGTAAGGTCTTATATAGACAGGTGTGTGCCTTTCCTCACCAAGTCCAATCATTTCAAATAACCAACTCAATAGGGATCAAAAGGAAATGGACTGCATGTGAGTTAAATGTGAGTGCCACAGCAAAGGGTCTAAATACTAATGATCAACTGATATTTCAGTTTTTCTTATTTAATAAAATATAATTATTTTTTTTCTGTCAACATGAGTTGCAAAGTGTACATTAATGAGCAAAAAAAGAACTTTTTTGAACTTACAAATTGACTGCAATGAAACTATGAGTGAAAAAATTTAAAGGGGTCTGAATACCTTCCTTACCCACTGCGGGTCCTTATTATCCAAAGCTGTACATTAGGGCTCTTGGGATTTCATCTGGATGTGTGTGACAGATACAAAAAGAACCCATAATGAGGGTAGTAGCATAATATGTAGTAGCTATAATGTGGCCACATTTAAGTGTTCAAATAGCGACCATATGGATCTTCTATTGTTTAATGAAATAATTAGAGATCACCATAAGCTCTTTATAAAGAAATTTACATTTGTTGAATTTCTAAAGTGCAACTTTTTGAAACAAACTCACAAAAAATAATTGTGCAAAGCTACAACACCTACAAGGCTGCAACTTCCACAACATAAAATGATTAATCTGTCATGTAACAGATTGAGATTGTAAGAATATTCAAAGTAAGCCTACCACTAAGGATCTCCCTTTTAGGGTAGGTCCGGTGGTAGGTGCATCTAAGGTATGTAAGGATAGCCCTTTTCTAATCTCTAATCAGGGTAATATGCAAATTTTCTAAAGAGGCTACTGCGTGGAGTAGCCGGAGTTGAGGGTCCTCTTACCTAGACATCTTTTACGTGCAGCTACAAGGAGCTGTGTGCATTCATCCACGAAGCCAGAGTTCTACACATGCGCAGTAGCTCTGGCTTTGGAGCTGAGATCGCACAGTTGCTGTCCTGTGTCCTCGGCGTGCTTCATGGACAAGTGCGTGCAGCTCCTTTTATCTGCATGCTGAAGATGTCTGGGTAGGATCAAAGAGGCTACTGGGGCATGGAGTAGCCACTTTGTGTAGCCTCCGCTCCGGCTACTCCACGCCCCAGTAGCCTCTTTAGAAAATATGCATATTACCCCGTTTAAATATTAGAAAAGATCGAGGGGAATAAAGGATTAGCCCTAAAAAGGACTTTCCTTACATACGTTAGATGCACCTACCACCGGATCTACCTTAATAGGTAGATCCATAGTGGTAGGTTTCTTTTAAGAAAATACTTGATGTTGTTTCCTACTCTAAACCAAGATGTTTATTGGGCCTTCCTTCCTAACTTAGTAAAAATATTTGATGAAGACTTTATCCCAGATAAATAGCTAGTACATTTAATACCTTACAGACTTCCTACAATGCTTGGCTTGTTAAATTTCTAAAGATTAGCTATATTTGTAGTGCTGCCAAAAATAAAGGTTAATGTGATTTACTACCCAAGAAATAGACTTCTTCAGTTCCTGCCATAATTCACCATGAATAAGCATTGTGCAAGTGACTGCTTTATTTTATGGGATAAAAAATATACAATTCCAGAAAATTGTTAAAAGAAAGTAAGATATTGGGATCTTCAGAAGTCGAACACAAAAGAATTTTAGATTTTATGTGCCTGGGGATTTACCACTCTATTTCTTTTATCTTGTAAGGTGAGCAATACAAAAAGAAAATTAATTTGGAAAGTCTAATAAAAACTATTTTGATACACTATAGAAGTAGTAGGAAATAGTTTCACTTGACTTAAAGGTTTTCTGCCTCTGAAAAAATTGACGGCCTATCAGTTAGACTACAATCACACAATCAGACGCATACAGAACACTTACAGTATGTCCTCTGGTAACCTGACCCCTGACATTCAATGTCCCAATCCAATTGTTGATTTCACTGCTTCAATGGTTTTACCCCTATTAGGTGAGGGTAGGGGTCTATATAATCATAATCTTTATTTATATAGCACCATCATATCCTGTATCACTTTGCAAATCACAGGGGACAAACACACATACAATAAGAAATGACAGAGTAAAAACATATGGAACAAAAGGAGCGAGGCCCCAGCTTACAGTCTATGAGGATGAAAAAGGTTACACAAGAGATATAAGAGCTTTTATAAAGATCCAGCAATTTTTTATAAGGAAACAGAATAAAATAATAAAGCCTGTAGCTCAGTATCTAGTGTCTGATGGATGACAGATAGGAGGAGCACTCAGGATGGATTAAATAGGCAGTTGAAGTTTCATGCAGTTAGCGATTTAGGCTTGCCTAAAGAGATGAGTTTTAAGAGCACACTTGAAGCTTTGGAGGTTGGCTTTTAATCTGATAGTGTGCGGTAGATCATTCCAGAGAAATGGTGCAGCACATGAGAAGTCCATAGTTAGAGGTATTAAATTAAGGAAGAGAATAGTGTAAGATCACTGGTAGATCTAAGAGCATGGGTTGGACCAATTTCCTTTTCCTCATTATAATTATTATTTTTTCAATTAATGGTGAATGGAGCAATGTGACAAAAACAAACATCATGGCAAAATTGCATCACAAAGGGTCATAGAATACAGCGTTAATAGTGAAACAGCCTATTAAACAGAACTTTTTTTGATTTGAGGATATCTTTTAAAAGTTTTAAAAGTCCGATTGTGGAGCAGCACAGCGAGTATAATGGCTCAAGTCCAATGGTGGGTGCACACCTCCAACAAACCCGATCCACCAATTTGTATGATCAAATATCCATTTTTTTTGCATTTTTTTGGATACAGGCAGTCCTCCGGTTACATACAAGATAGGGTCCATAGGTTTGTCCTTAAGTTGAATTTGTATATAAGTCAAAACTGTATATTTTATAATTGTAGTTCTAGACAATTTTTTTTTTTGCCCCAGTGACAATTGGAGTTTCAAATTTTTTTGCTGTTATGGGACCAAGGATTATCAATAAAGCTTCATTATAGACACTTTACAGTTGATCGTTGCAGTCTGGGACTATAGTAAAGTATCTGGAAAGCTTCACCAGTGTTCACAGTCGGCAGAGGGGTCCGTCTTTAACTAGGGGTCGTATGTAAATCGGGTGCCCTTAAGTAGGGGACTGCCTGTATTTTAAAAGTGTTACATGTTGAAACCATTATATGGGACAAGGCACAGGAGCTAAAACATATAATTGGATATGGTTTTACCAAATTATCTCAGTAAAAACTAACTTTAATCCCCTAAGCAGGTCCTGTTTTCTCAAGTGCAACAGAGAAAATTCTTCACTTAAAAGTTCTCCAGGGACTGTGCCCTGAGCTGCTCCACAATCTCTCCCCTCAGGTAAATGTGAGGTTGTTGTTGTCTCTCAGTTGGATACTTCTTTCAACCATCATCAGAGCAAATCTGTAGGCATAAACTTATGAAATCGTTTTATTTTTCAACATTTTTGGTGATATGAATACTTCCTTTCAATTACTTTGTCAGCTTGTGATACACTTTGTGAGCTGTAATACAATTCTGTGAATGGTAATTGATTCCCCAAGGTAACAGTGGCTATGAGCTTCCAGTAGTCAGGTGCTTTTACGCCATAAAATGTCCTTGATTTTGAATAGTCTGTATTCTTTATTGTTATTTCACCTAGTACTGCATTTGTCTATGCTATTTGATGTTCCATTAAAATGACAAACATTTCTCAAAATATTTTCGAGTTCAGTTACCGAGCATATCCCTGTAATTGAATAGATTTATGGGTTGTTGGCCGATGATCTTGGTCTTCTGCAATTTTCCTGAGATATTTGTTGTGACACTGTTAAAGGCACTCTTCACAACCTTAGAGCTTTAATGGAAAAGCAAAAATCTAAAAAATAAGTTGAGAATATAACATATTTCTCTCCTGATAAAATTCCCTTTGAACTTAATAGCAGCACTATGAAGCACACCAAAGTACATTAATGCATAGTATAACATTGTGATTTAAGCTTACAACCAAGTAAAATTCACAAGTGCCAGATTTTACAGAGTCCCAGAGTCCCATAGAGCCCTAGTAATTAACTGACACCCTTCTTTTAGTTAATCCCCATCCCCATGCATTCTCAGCATGTAGCAGTAATGTCATGTGACCAGGGTGACATCATAACAGGTTTTTCAGCCTCCTAACAAACTGTACACCATGCATATATCTGAGCACATGAAATGAAAGCATAATGCACGTAGAGGATTAGAAGTCCATGCAGGCATTCTGTGTTTTATGTGGTTAGAAATGTGCATAGTGTAGTTTACTAATGTTAGGACACTAAGGGCCTGAGATGCTGTCACCCTGATGATATGACATCAGGCCATGCCCCCCACTCGACAATTTTATAACTTTGATTTTATGGCGATGTGAAGGAAACAATTTTTAGTCAGTTAGCTAATATGGCTCTATAGGAACCTGCCTCTAGCGGTATTTGTGAAAAATGTGGTGACAGATTCCCTTTAATGAAATTTTCTGGTTTTATATCAATCAGGCAATTAATAAATTAGCCACCAGATAACAAAACGAATTGCATTTGACTGCTATTTGAAAATGCTGATTTTTGTTTACTGTGGTATTGCATAGAAAGAAATAGCTTGCTGGAGAGTCCCTGTAGAAAATGGAACAATTTGCTCACAATCTCACCATCAGAACATATTATTGTTATCATTTTTTTAGATAATGAATAGTCCTTGCTCAATTGTGTGCCCGTTTGACTACGACTACCCAGTCAGTCAGGGGTTTAAAATGCAGCTCTGATCAGGGCCCCAGTTCAGTATACAATCAAAAGTGGAACTTGTCATGAGAATTAAGGCCTGCAAACTGCCCCCAACCTATCACTCAGGACAGTGTCACCCAGAATCACACAACAGCTGATGTTTGGCTATCCATCACATTTGAAAAACGATCTACAAAGCAATAAAAATGAATGATATGAAAAGGTGAAATATTAACTAGATTGCAGCAGTCAATGAAGGGTTTTATTTTAATCTTATTAATTTGCACCAACTTCCCCTGTTGCTTTGTTTCTAGCGCTGGCCGCTGCACCCGCTCTAATTATTTGGCCCATATGAGATCAGCAGTGTATTCAGGCCTGGTTAACACTAAAGTCAATCACAGACACCAGCGATGCTCCAGACAGGTGACTAGCACTGAGGTTGCTGCGGAATCATGCAGGTAGCGGCAGTGATGACCATGCCTAAACTGGAAGCAACTATTGAATAAGGTGACCTAAGTAAGTAAACGGTTGCCAGATGGAAACCTGTGCAGAAGTGAATTCAAGAGATCTCACATACCAATACCCCAACTACAGTAGTCCAGCTACAATCCTGGAGTAAAATAGCATGTTCACTGTCCTCTTGCTACTCACAACACACCCACAGCTATAGTTACACAGAACTCCAGGGTCAAAACATAGCACTGCAGCTTTGTATAGTTAATATTGATGACAGATTCTCTTTAATATGTGTGCTTGAATGGGAGTGAAAACTATTCCTTTTTATTATTTTTTTTAATAACCTTATATATGACTGTGAGAAGAAGAAGGATAGATGGAAATATATATCTAATCCCGTGGGAAATAAAGAGAACATTTTAAAATATATTTCTAAGTTTAATTGTGACAGAAGATGAAATAGGAGCAAGAGTAATAATATGATAAAGGAAGGAAGTGTAAAACTCTATGCTTCAAAAGAAACTTAAAGCTTAATAAGACCTCATGTATACAGCAGATCAATTTATAAGTAGCCTGTATGAAATCACACAACTCCCTGTTGTTCTACACTCACTTCTATATACTATAGAGCTGCAGGTATTTTGCATACTTTTTTATTGGCCTTCAATACAGCACCATATTATAAATTATTTCTTATATATAAGCAATGCTTCCAATATGGAACTTTGAATATTTTTCCTATGGTGGATTTCTGTTATACCTCTGCATGGAAAGGTTTCTTAGCGAGGTTGTTCTGATGGGTAATGCAATGGTAAGAGAAGATGCAATGGTTATTTTTCATATTACAGTATTGTATATTTTAACAAAAACCTACATTGTCATTTCTTCTCTTATTTTTCCCATAAAGTGATGAATACAATGTGTTAGACAAAATCACAGTGAGAAAAAGGACTGCTAGTTCCTAGTTGATGATTTCTTTTGATACTTTTCAGAAATATACACATATGCAAAGGAAAACAATGCCTTCTTTTGGGACCTTGTGAGGCAGCCCTTTAACATCAATCATGACTTTCAAAAAGCCTAATGACATGATGTGCTATTAAAGTTAAACCGAAGGAACAGATTACCAGCTGTAGAGAGCGCTGTTTAGATGTGGCAGTGTCTCTGTAGTACAGCGTCGGGAACTGGTTTGACTGAGTCAGAGGCTTTTGAGACTTTGCCATTTAAGACCGCCTTGAAGGTGTGTGGAGACTTATAGCCATTGATGCTCCACTGGGAAACATGCAAATACATTTTAAATATTTGGACAAGGAAAACAATGCCTCTTTTAGCTACACTGAAAGGCAGCCCCCACTTTTAGAAGAAATAACAAATTAAAAAATACAAGAAATAATTCTTATTTCATGGAAAATATTGGTGCTTATTAAACAAAACATTGCCAGAGTCGCAACAAGTCCAGTCTTAGCAGAGCTTGTTAGAATGGCATTTGTGGAGACCTAGGATACGTTTTAGATGTTTTCAAAGTAACATGAAGCAAAATTGACCTTCACATAACTCACTTATTTATTTTAGAGACAAATCTTTCAAACATTACGAATCCTTCATTAATGGAACTGCATAGAAATGGTCTTGATTTCTAGATTAAAACTGGTTGACAAGTGAAACATACCCCTTTTATATAACTTATTATTTGGTAGTTCTTTAAATGGATAAAAAAAACCTATTGAAAATATAGTAAAAATGTATTGATTTCCCATTTTTGGAATTTAGTGGGTGGATCATTATTAATATTTTAGCAATAATGTAGAAGGTCTGAATCATAGGACAATTATTAAAGTATAACCTGTTTGCAAAGTAGCTGTGGTTAATATGACTTGTTTAACCCATTAACCAGATATGCTAACTGAGTCTGTAATATTAGGTAGGAAAGAAAAATGGCCCTTAAAGAGTTACATTAACCAGTGCCACAACTGTTCATATATTTTTGTACTGCAGACAGAGGAAAAGTTTTGCTTCTGGCAGTGGCTTGTAGAGTAAGTATTTGGCCCATGTTAAAATCCAAACACTGTGTTTTAGCCATTTAAATGTTCCAATAAAAATCCATAATGATGGAAAAACTATGTACAAGTAACTCGTTTCATGCCATACTTTTGACTCTTAGTCATACCTGCCAGTGCCACATCTGTTTATATATTTTTGTGCCCATCTCTCACATTAACAACAATAGTCATTATCAGTTTTATTCCACAAAGTGGATAGTTTATGAGAAAAGGTCATCACATGAACTCAAGGACATCACATGAACTCGGAGCTATTGGCATGCACAGTAGCTCCGGGTTCAGTGCTGATGAGCATGCACATAGCGGTGCTCCCATCGGAACTAAATCTGGGAATAACAAAATGAATATATGACTATGCACACACTGGTATGGGTCTACAAAAGGGGTTTATGCCCTTGTAAAGGCTCTTCTACAAGAACCGGTAATATTGTTGTGAGCATTGAATCTATAATATGGTCCAAGCATTCATCTGAAGAAGTGTTTATAATATCTAATTTTAGGATTAACTTGCTTGTTTGGTTAATGCTTTGTTTTGAACATTCCCGGGACACTTTGTCATGTGACCTAATGGGATTTAAAAGGCTTTCTCTTTTCTCAAAAAGGCACAATCTTGCTTCTTCTATGATGAAACTACCTATTCTGCACCAGGCAGGCTGTCCACAGGGTAGAAATAACTTTCAATCAGAGTTACTACTAATGAAAAAAATCTAAGGTAAGTAAGGGAGTAATAGTTAGTCAATGTGATGCTGTGCAGAGGAATCATGGGATTGAAATTAGGGCACAAAGACAGAAAAATCTAAATAGCAAGATAGCCCCTGACCAGAGCAGATTGGTGTTTAGAGTGCAAGTTAAGAGTGTGAGGAATATAAAAAAATCATATAGAATAGAAGAAAATCACATGAGGGGTAAAGGTGTGTTTTCACTAATACTTTTAGTATTTATTCTTTACCAGAGCAATAAAAAAAGATGTTGACATTAGAAACTTCACTGTGTTGGAGTGATGGCTGAATAATATTTTGGATAGTTTCCTTCTTTCATTTAAAATGTGGATGTAGTGTTACTGAGGATGACATGAAAACTTTAAACCATGTGTTCAGACTAAAATCTCCAGTGACTTCCAGCCCCACAGCATGTCATCAATTTTGGTGGGATTTCTAATGGATATCTCCTTTTGCGATCCAAAAATTAAAAGCAGTTGTTTCTCTTGGTGGCCAGTAGCTATTGCCACCCACTTTCATTTTGTTTGTGCCATAGCTTGTTTCAGAGAAGAACTCATTAAATGTATTAAATTGAGTTCATTGTAATTTAAATGGCACTTACCACCACAAATCTACCTATAAAGGTAGATCAGGTGGTAGATGGATCAATGGGACGTGAGGATAGCCCTTTTAAGGGCCAATCCTCACGTCCCCGCACTTTTTTGGAAACTTTTATTACCCTAATATGTAAATTTTGTTATGCGGCTACTGGGGCGTGGAGTAGCCGCATCTGAGGTTACATGAGGCGGCTACTCCACGCCCCGGTAGCCACTTTACCCCTCCTACTCAAAATCTTCGGCGCGCAGCTGCTCGTAGCTGCGCGCCCTCGTCCGACGATCCTGCCGTCTGCGCATGCGCAGAACAGCAGGCCTGCGCCTGTGCAGCCCCGGCTTCGGAGCAGTGACCGCGCAGGCACGGGCCTGCTGTTCTGCGCATGCGCAGATGGCAGGATCATCGGACGAGGGCGCGCAGCTACGAGCAGTTGCTCGCCGAAGATGGTGAGTAGGAGGGGTAAAGTGGCTACCTGGGCGTGGAGTAGCCGCCTCGTGTAACCTCAGATGTGGCTACTCCACGCCCCAGTAGCCGCATAACAAAATTTACATATTAGGGTAATAAAAGTTTCCAAAAAAGTGCGGGGACGTGAGGATTAGCCCTTAAAAGGGCTATCCTCTCATCCCATTGATTCACCTACCACCCGATCTACCTTTATAGGTAGATTTGTGGTGGTAGGTTTCCTTTAAGGATGATCCTTTAAGTAATGATAACCAAGAAGTAAGACTCACTTTTACTATTTAGAGCAGTTGCTCCTTTCTGTCAATCTTTTTTACTAGAAGGATCCTACCCAATTACTCACGGAATATGTTAGCAAGGATCCCATTCCCTTGTAGAGTCACCACAGAGGAAATAAAGAAATAGCATACATGATTATTAGAATCCATGCCTCCGCCATAATTGACAGTCTCCCAATAGTCCTGAACAAAGTAATTCTTATATTATCTCAACAAGGCTCAATCAAGTCTTGTCAAATGTTTTACCAACCACAGAAACAAGTTAAGCAGTATTTGTCCTCAAGTCATATTAAAATTAGAAAAAAGATCAAATTGCTGCAATTACATTCAACGCACCTGCATAGTGAAACATCTAATGGAACAAACCACAGATTTATGATGAACAAAAGCTCAGTTACATCAGGTAAATAGAGGCCGGATATTTTATGCCAGGCAAAATCAGTAGCATTGGAAAATAAATCTTCCCGGGTGTGCTCCTCGCTCCATCCTCCTTGTCGTTCAGTCAGCAGAAGTACACAACAGGGAGAAGGAAAGTAATTTTATCCTATATTAAAGAACAAATCCAAAACAGTGAGCCACACAAAATTACCGCAGCTTGGGTTTATTTCTTGGTTTCGGATTAAATCAATACTTAATTGCAAATCACATTTTTAACACTTGATTTGCCAGATGTTGCGAAGACTAAGCTGCTCTCCGTTCTCAGTAACAAATTCTCACCATAAACAGGACTGAGTAATATTTATAAGTATTAATACATTATGGTGCTTCTCAGATTTCAATTCTTGGGAAGAAAATGTGTTCTGGAGGGTATTAATGGCTAGACACATGCCAAAAAAAGATTAATGAAAGTTAACTTAACTCTTAATATGTCTTTGGAGACTATATAGAGTTCTAGCTGCCAGTTTCTATCATGAAACCTATCCATCTCCGATTCTTGGAATCATTTCAAAAGCAAATGTAATATTTAGGCATTGTGGTTTAAAAATAGCCCTGGAGAATATTCCTAAACATGTTACTCTACAAGGATATTGTCTTCATATAAATAGAGGTGTATCCCGAGCTTCATGTTTTTCGCAGATAAATAGAGTTGTGTCTGTATATAAGGTAAACAAAAAATCCCAGATATCTATAGTTGTAACTGGCCAAAGAGGAACTCATTGATATTAATCAGCAAACGATTACATGCATACTAAGAAATAATTCATGTTCACATTTATGTGCTTAATCTCTGTATTTAGAGTGGCACATGAAGGAATGGGAGCTGATCTGCAGTAGCCTGGTTTGAGCACCACACAGACAATGGAGCTTTCTCCTTGTTTTATCAGCTTATGGGAACAGTTGATCAGTGGGAAAGCTAAATTTTGATACTGATAACCAATTTTATAAATATACTGTATTAGGCCTCATTCACACTGCCGCATATACGCCCGACGTATATATGGCTGATATATGGCCCCCATAGACGTCAATGGGTGCTCGACAGCCTACAGGAGAGGTATGGTGCCGCACACGTGTCACATGTGCTATCTTTTCACGGCATACAGCGCTGTGCGCCATATAACCCTATGGAGAGGGGCGGGGGTGAACAGCGTTCACCTCTTCCTCATCTCCCTGCGCGCTGCCATGTGCCATGGCAGTGTGCATGTAGACTTATTCATTATTTTTAACCTGAAAAGGCTCATATTGTTTTATTTATCTACTTTGCTATATATTGTACATATGTTTTTACTCCATTGTGATGAATATATATAAACTAGCCACCTTACCACTGCTGTACACCTGCTATAGTAGGAGTTTCAGTCGGTACAAAGTACTTGGTACAGAGTGATAGATTTTTGGGTAGAAAGTTATTTCCGATCGGAAGAGTTTACGCTGCCAACCTGCTAAAATACCTCCTTAATTTGGGTGTGGTCAGTAGAGAAAAGACATCAATAATAGGTTTTGTTTTGTAAGAGGATTCAGTAGTGGTGTTATCAAACTTTACTAGTTACATTCTCCCAGACTGGTTCCCCAACTTTATTAGAATTTCACTGGGATCACCTGTAATGCCTGAGATCAGTTCTGCCTTAGATCAACAGTGTTAACACTTTAAATGCCGCTGACAAAGCAGCAGGAGGCATTTCATTTGATGGAGCGCATGCACGTCGGCGACTCCAACTGCACGTGGCTACAATAATTTAATGGCAACATATAAATAGCTCCAATCATTTAAAGAGGACCTGTCATCCAATTTATTGGCACTAGGAGCTGTTTACTAAAGTAAGCAGCTCCTAGTGCTTGAAAAAACGCCACAGTGTTAGAGTGATAGCGTTACCGGAAACCTCCGGTAATGCTATCTAACACTGCATCAGGGTATAGTGTAATTGTCGGACAGCTCGCAAAGCTGTCTGACGTATTCATGAGCGGGTGGGGTTGGGGCGTGGCTAGGGGCGTGGCAGCGCCTCTGACCGCCCCCCTCATGAATACATTGGACCACTTGCCCCACTGCAGGGTTTGATAGTGTTACCGGAGGTTTCCGGCAACGCTATCACTATAACACTGCGGCGTTTGTTCAAGCAGCTCCTAGTGCCGAAAATTTAGGTGACAGGTCCTCTTTAAATGCAGCATTTAAAAAATACCGATCATGGATGTTACTAGTCTCAAACAGATTTTTCTCATTTGGGTTTGTGTGAGTTTGGCCGAACCTGATTTTCGCGGGTCATCTCATCACTATTCATTAGTAATTAGTAAAGACATGTGACAAAAATGTGTAACCATTTTTTTAAATGTGATCTGCAATTTATGCAAGCATTAATATAAAATACACCACTCAAAACAATAACCCATTTGTTGTCAATAACAAGAACAAAAAGTGTCAATGTTTTGAAAAAGATTTAGAAATAATGCCAAAATGTCTGCTGCAAGCACAAAATGTTTAATGCAAGGATGGAACACATCCAAAAAGATAGAGAACTGCTTAGAAGAGAGGAGTTGACTTGAGGACAGAAATTTAATTTGTCAAACCCTAAATAGTCTACCATCAGAAATGATTTATTACTAAAGTATCACGAAGAGTTCTATTTTTTTTTTTATTTAATGTATTTAAAAAAAATACTGAGTCTGTATTTTCAGATGTTCAACACTCAAAAAGTTAATTTTCTATTTACAGATGGAAAAGAAAGTGTTATCAAAGGGATAAAAAGATGTTGGTGTTAAGCTTCCGAGTAGTTATAAGGTGAGACAACATACTATAAAACATGCTTTAAAATGGTTCAAAAGGTTAAATGCACACGAATCACAGAAATAGACTGCCCTGACCTTCAAAACCTTAATATACATGAAAGACAAGCCATTAGCTAGAATCTGAAAAAGCAAAGTGCGGCCATTGGCAAATAACTATCTCCCTATAAAAGATGTACTTAGAATCATTCAGTTGCTGTACATAAACTACAATGTGAATCTTAAGCTACCTAAAGCTACCACTGGTTGTTTTTCTTTGTCCTTTGTGGTGATAGGTATGTTTGCCCTTGCATATTTGGTTGGTTGCAATAAAAAATATAATAATAATTAATTCTCCTAATTTTAAAACTAGGAGATGGGTAAATTAGAGCATAGAGCATGGTCACAATATTAGCCTTCATGGCAGTATTTTATGGGCATGTGCTAGAAATTTGTTTACAGATCCCACACATTCACATTATTTTCTATGGTTTCCTGACCATTGAGTCCCAATAATTTCTATAGACTCATAAAAAAACGGGTGTCTCTCCGATGTCCACGTATTTGACCCCTTTGTGTGGTTGGTTGCTAGGAGACCGTACGTGACCTGATACCTACATTTATCTAGGCAGTCTGTAGAAAGAAGAAAGTGTAATTTGACAATGAGCATGTCCCAACTGTTGAGCACACAATTGTTGTATTCAGGCTGCATTTTTGAGACAAAAAGATGATGGAGTTCCTGGACAGGCAAAGGAAGAGGAGGCAAGAGGTAATCAATTTTACAGCTCATTGGAAGGAATAAGAATGTGCCATTAGCAGTGAAAGGGACAAACTTTAAAGGAAACCTACACTAACTGAGGAATCCATGCTGGTAGATTTGTTTGTTCCATCGTAGACCTACACTGTCTTTACCTTATATTTTCTTCCTAACTAACTAAATAAAAGCTTTACCTTTTGTGTATGGTTTTGTATATGCTTTACCTTTTGGAGTAGCCCGGCCCCACATCCCTGTAGATTCTGAAGTCTCATCTCCAGAGGCAGCCTCACTGTGCTCTTTGGCTATTCAGCCTATTTCCAGGCATGCGCAGCACCTTCCAGCTCGTGGCACTGAGCAGAAAGTTACTGCGCATGCATGGAAACAGGTTGAATAGCCGAAGTTCACTGCTTTTCCACACCGGGAGGTAAGACTTCAGGTAAAGGCAATGTAGCGCTTAGACGGAAAAAAGGAATTTGCCTTTAAGGATACTTCAGTTAGTGTATTCCTGATGGTAGGTTTCTTTTAAGTTTTTCTCTTTTATGAATGCATCCAGATGCAGCTTTTTCTTCTTTACTGAATCTAAATAAAAATGCTTGAAGAACTGTAATCCATCAATTCTATACTTCACTATAGTATTTCCAATACTTTTTTTTTGCAGTGATGTCACTATTTAGAAATACAATGGCTTTGAGGAATAATAGTCATTGTGACTTCCAGGGAGAGAAGATAAATGGCAAGAGCAGGAAGCCCTACTAACACAATCTTCAGTATGATAAACAAGGGCTGCTTTTGAGTTAAAGCCAGGCAAATTCTGATCAACTTTTGGCTGAGCTTTCAACAGAAAGTGTTTGCACACAAATGATACAGCACACAAAGATTTGTGAGCACTGGGAAGTTTCACTTCTGGTCACTATAAAACCCACTGAAGATCAGTGGTTAATTTTTTAAGATGTTTGGAATAATCTCCCTGACAAGGAGTGTTGAGCAGACCTGAACCACAAAGTCAATCACTGATTGTTCAATTGTTGATCCCCAACAAGAGTTTAAAAGCATTGCCAGCACCAATAGCAATAGTTACTGGTTTGGGTCCCTTCGATACCCGAAAACGGATTCAAACTGAATTTTTTAAATTAGGGTTGGATTGCCCTCATCCAAACCTAAATATTATGCGGTCTGTTCATCAAAAATCACTTAAAAAATCATGAGCAAGCAAACCTAAAACATTTACTGCTGTCTACAAGATAAATGGTGATGACAATTAATATTGATTTTATTTTTATTCCCCCACTGTTTATTCATAGCATGTTGTTGATTGAAATAAATTAAAGGGGTATTCTCATCTGGGCATTCACATTCAGTTTTATTTATCTGCCATGCTTAAACATTTTTTCAATTAGATGTTATTTAAAAAAATGTTCCTGTGTGAAGATAAATACTCATAAATGTAGTCATATGGTCCCTTAGAAACAAGACTGACTCCTTGGATATGGCCACCTCTGCTGGAGGGTTTGCAAAAGGAAACAAAAAGTCTCTGAATATTAAATGCTCGAGGAGTTACTGTATGTCCCACAGCCGTCCTGTCATAATGATTGCTGAATCCTGGTGGTCAGACAGGACTCAACAGTGCATGTCAGGCCACCGCTGCCAGAGTGCGGGGTGGTCGTAACTGAGGAAGCTATCTTGTTTCTAAGGATCAACATGACAACATTTATGAAAAATTATCTTCACAGAGGAACATTTTTTTATAACATCCAATTGAAGAAATGTTTACATATGGCAAATTAAGTTAATTAAATGTGAATGCCCATATATGAATACCCCTTTAACTATTAACTCTTATATTTTTTAATGCATTCTAACATTTTTCCAAACCTGCCTAAAGCTGCTGCAATATATAATACATTGTGTAGAATGTGTGTAAAGAATTACTACCAGATCTCCCTTGGGAAACGATGTTTGTGAATGTTAATGATCTTTGCAGAATGATAATATATTTACAACTAATACTGCTAAGTTTGACTTTGTGCTTGGTGTGAAATCATAAAACTTGGAGACTATTATTCGACAGAACATGAATTTCCCATCATAAGGTCAAGGCTGTAAATACAGAAGATAATAATGTTTATTTTTTATTTTTAAAGGTCATTACTAGGAGGCATTTCCTCTTTTTATGTGGAAAAATATCAGCAAGTTCTTGTTCCTTCTCGTCATATGCCAATCTTTGCATTACTGTAAATGTGTTACCATAAGTTATCAGCTTTCTGAAATTCAATAAACTGTTTTTAAATGCACTTCTTTTTCGAACTTAATAGAAACCTCAGATTTTTAAATATTGAAAAATATATTTTAAAAATGTTGATTTAACAAATTTCACCAGGATTTTTTTAAAGCCAGAAAATTGTGTTATTTCCTTTTAATTAAAAATCGATCTGAGAGCTGTAGATATTATTTGGTTGCCTTAAAACAAGTAGAAATGGAGAACATCTTTTGGAAAGATGTTAACAGAATGTAAATTGTTTACTAATGAATTCAAAAAATACTATTTTGTTGTCTCTAACTCTTAACCTGCATAAATGACCATGATAAGGTGCTATGAATAGAAAAGGTCAATATCAATTGATTAGGAGTGACATATTTCTTCTAGGAGAAACAAGTCACATAACATTTAGCTTTCCTGTACAACACATAGACACATATTGTTCTGCTGCCATGGAACATTTATTTTAGGATATTGATGTATCCTTTGGTTAGTCGGGTGTTACAATCATTTGACACAAAGGTTACACCTTCCAGACCTAGATTCAAAGAATTTCAGCAAGATGTCATAAGGTTCTAAAGTCGGGAAGCACAAGTTCTCCTTGCGGAGACTGCTAATTAAGTTCGCCGTGTAGGTGTGTGGAGACTTATAGCCATGGAAGCTCAGCTAGGGAATTCTAGAAAAATATGCAAATAAGTTTTCTAGGATGGGATATTGAAAACTATGCCTTTTAGTTACCTTGTAAGGCAGCGCTCTTGACACCAAGCATGACCTACAAAAAGACTTTAATACCAAACCAGTATATCTATTTCAGAAGGAACAGTTTCCCAACTGTAGACAGCACTCTTTAGACCTGGTCAGGTCTCTTAATTTCTAGAAGAATATTACTTTTTGTATTATTGTTAGAAGAACCAACATAATAAGTTGCATGGTCACAGGTGCTTCAAACATCATTGAACATTTAGAATTATCTATTTGTCTATGAATATAACCTCAAATTGTGATAAATTTTCAAAACAATTTTTAGATCTACTTTGAAGACTGATTTAGTTTTAAGTTAACTTGATTTTGAAATATTGGTGAGGGCCTAACATGGATTGTACTAGAATAAAAGCCATTAAAAAGGTTTTTATGGTTTTATGCAACCTCCATTCTAAGTGGGCAGAAATGGACAAGGAGCAGGCTGTAGAGTGGGTCAGACTGGATATGTCCCACACATGCAAATAAACTAAAGCTAGCCAGTTCCTAGCACATGTTATAGAGGTAAGATCAAGAGTGGCAGCACAATGAACCAGCAAATGGAGGTATTTTGGGTTACTCTTTTTTTATAACACCATTTCCATTAAGTTTTGAATTAAGGCATCTCAGCACTTTTTTCAGCCATTTTGATCTTAATTATAATTCTAGATTACCATGTTATACATAACAGTGTGTGCACTATTTAAAGACTACAATGTACCAAAATGTAGCCTATGTACAACTGTGATTGATAGAATGTATCAACCATACATCCTGATTAAGATAGGATGTATCACTGATAAGACATCTTAGACACTCCCCCACAATCCCTGAAACATACCTGAGTTATTATTTGTGATTCTGTTTAGTTATCTTGCACTGAAAATTGTACTAATTGTACTAATTTATTAGTGCACTTTGTTCATGCTGCAGAATTGTGGAGCAGACAGGATTGAGGTATCTGGGGTATCTTTAAGTAGTTTAACCAATATTCCTATGACACCCAGTGAAGTATATGTTAGTAATGCTAAAAAATGGTGGGTGGTCCTTATTTTATAACATTTTTGGAATGTAACAGAAACAGTGAATACTTCTTGGCAGCATGATATAAATTAAAGCTAAGCAAGTAAAAAAAAAATGTATTGCCAGAATAATAATAGCGATATTGAAAATCATAGTTCTTGCTGTTTATTGTTATCTTTATTAGATGACAATGTTTATTATTCAGATTACTCTGGGTTACTATTTGTGCCAATCCTTTCCATAATGTAATTAACTTGTATGATTACAATAATTATAGTAATTACTAAATTATTTTCTTTCTCAGAACTCATCTTTAAATTCAGATATGGTAATATATCTTTTAATTGTATTCTGTCTGTAGTTCATTGAATGGTCATTTGCAGTCTCAAGAATTGCATTGATTGCATGGTATATCGAGGAATTCTCAAAATAACAGGATGGTATTTAATATTCATAACTGTATAATATATATAAAACTGTCATATTCGCATTAAAAACCTGATATTCGCATAAAATATGTGTTTTGTTAACAGTAACGTAATTAGGCAAATCACCTCATCTCAGCTGTTGTAACGGGTTTCAATATGCAACCAAAACGCACCGTGTGACTGCGCCCATGGTGTTTTATGATACTGGAACTACTCAACCTGGACATCAGCCAGGAAGTTCAAGCTTGGGCACAAATTGGTCTTCCTAATGACCTGAAGCTACTGCTAAACTGGTTGCAAATGGACCTTCCGACACCCAGTGCTTATAGTTATACTAATGTAAAATTCTGATCCTCCTTCTGTTGTTTGAAATTGACAGTTTTATTTTCAGTATTTAGCTACAGTTTCTGTAAAGCAAAACCAAAAAAAGGAACCTAAGAACGAATATGTTTTAGATATGTGAATTACTTTTGCCAAAAATCTTCCATAAAGGTTGTTTATTGTCTCAACAAACCATCAAGAAGTTTGTCTTGTACACAAAGTAAGTTGGAGCTCAGAAACTCATTTCTAGTGTTTTTCTTTTTAACTTCCGATTTCGACTTCTAGACTTAGTTTTACTTTCTCAAGTGCTAAAAAACATATAAAACAAAATCCAATCTACCACCTGCTGAAGCAGTGTTGCAGCAGACCTTAGAATATTATTACCCAATATTACTTTTGATAAAATGTAAATAACTGTGTAAATCTTTCTGCTTCATAATTTAACTATCAATATTATTTGCCTTTGTTAAAAACATAAAAATTAAAGATTTCATGTCCCACTGGTTGTAAACTATTCAATATTTATGTACTAATTATTGCAAAACTGTTTTATTGCGGCATATATTATAAGTCTCATAATAATGTGAATTAACTTCTGATTTATAACTGAAGGAAAGAGGTGTTGTCTGTCTTTTCTGAATTCTGGTAGAAGTTTTTGGAATATTCATCTATTTTTTATTTCCTTATTCTGGTAGTAATTAGGTATATGTGCTGATGAGTAGTTGCAGACTTGAGTGGCTAAGTCCCATCAATGAAATCTTTTCATAGGGCACACCTCTGTATTGTTATTCACAAATATTATTTGAAATCCGTTTGCAAATTCCTAAACAATAACCTGCTTCCTAGCCCTTGTCTTGGATCCTTATTGTTCTATGAGTTCTGTCAGTAGTCTGCTGACTGATCTTTATCTTTAATGCTCTTAGCATGAAAAAAAAGTAGGTCCATAAAGCACCCAGCCTCAGGCAGTCGAAAGATGCTGCAATGTAATTAAGAATCTGCAAGGAGGAAGGATACTGGTTGGCTAGACATTATATTTACATCTAAGTTTTCCAATGAATCTACAGTATCTGAAAATAAACTGGGGAAATAACCTCCCCATAGAGTACTATCATTCTGTGGTTAAAATACTGTATGCTATGACCAAGTCTAGGGCTATGCTAGAACAGGCTTTGTCAGAGGTACCACTGCGTAATCGCCCATGGCTGCCGTCTTCAATACCCTTAATATCCCTTTGTCATGTCTCAAACATGGCTGAGTTAGGTCACTGAAGTAAAAGTAGTCTTGGTTTCCCAGAATGGCAACCTTTCTCCTATCACTAGAAACAATTCCTTTTTTCTGGGAATGTCTGTGGGATTTCTGAACACGTGTTCTAGTGAACTCCCTATGACATTTCACTCTGCAACTACTTTAACACTTCTGCGTCCCCTGGAGTCTCTTGCCTAGAGCTGAGTGGGAATATTGTCAGCTCACCCAATTCTACAAATCTAATAAAGCCACTGTCAGGCTTACGGGATGTGGATCCACTGGACCACTGCAGACGATGACTCAAGCCACTACCTGAAACCGGAGTCTAAGTGGTACCTGGTTTTCACCAGAGCCCGCCGCAAAGTGGGTTAGACAAGCTGCGGCGTGGTACCACCAGGTCATTCCTCAGGCGTGACTTGTCTGCAGTGGCGGCCAAGGTTGAGGTACAGAAACAGCAGTCAAGCTCGAGGTCACAGTCCAGGTACAGGGTCAGGGCAGGCGGCATCAGAGTCCAATCCGGGGTCAGCAACAGGAGGTCCAAGCAGAAGGGTACGGGAACACAGCACACACGACAGCAACACAGAGGAACACTGGTACACGGGAACACGGAGGAGGTCAGGTAACACAGGAACACGGAGGGAGTCAGGTACGCAGGAGACACAGGAACGCAGGAGACACTGAAACGCAGGTGACACTGGAACGCAGGCAAATCGCAACAGAGCTTTCTCTAAGGCTGTGAGGCACAAAGATCTGGCAGGGTTAGATGGGAGAGGCAGATATAAATAGCCTCATGGGAAATGACCAGCACCAATCAATGACGCGCTGGCCCTTTAAGTTTACTAGAAGTTGCGCGCGCGCGCCCTAAGGCACGGGGATGCGTGCACATGGAGCGAGGCCGGGACTCGGGAGCGGGGAGAGGTGAGACGCGCTGGCGCGGCGCCTGCGGGGAGTGAGAGGCACGGGTGTGCCCGCGACCCGCGATGTGGGTCGCGGATCCACCCGTGACAGCCACTATCAACCTCCACAGGGACCTCTCTGGTTTTGAATGGCTGTGCATTAACTCTTCACTTACTAAGGGAGTTATATCCCTTATCTATGACATCATTGTTAGTCCTAAGACATTGCAACTCCCATCATTTATTTGGGGATTGGAGTGTGAATTGGGAAAGTCTTATTCTAAGGCAACCTGGCTATAGGCTTTTGATCTATGTTGCAAGTTCTCTATCTCCTGTAGGGCTCAGGAGACTAACTACAAGGTCCTCCCCTGATGGTATAAAGTCCCAGACAAGCTTCAAAAGGAGAAAAAGGGGTACTATTATTTACGGTGAAACTGCAAATGGCTCAATTAAATCAGTTATCAGTTTCATTGTGCCACAGGGTTTCATTCGAGCCCTTTGTCCTTTATGCTGATGCTGTTCTGAAGAGACCGGCACAATACTACATGTATTGTCGAGCTGTCCGGGGATCCACTACTTTTGGGTCAAATTAATCGAACTCACTCAAAAATTACTAGATGTAAGCTTGAGGGTAGCCCTACTCTCCTTGTTCCTGTTTCTGATTAGGAAAGTTTCACATTGTCATCTCTTGGTGGCAGTGAGACTTTAGTCACAAGAAGGTGAAAGTTTGCTGTGTCACTCTCTTTGAATGAGTGGTTTGCTGAGGTCTCTTCCGCATTCAGAGAATGGAGGAATTAACCACTGAGCTGCGTGGTTTGTGTGCCCTCTACTATTATTCTTGGACACCCTGGATCAATTTCCAGCAGTCTTCCGAGTTCAGATCTGCGTCTGTGACTTGCATTTCAGACAATGCTAACGCTCTGTCCCATTTTCCTGTCATACTCCATCTTTGTCTTATGATCTAAAACTGTCTAAATGTTAGATGCAAAGTTGGACAAGAAGTCTCAAGATTTATCATTGTAACCAATGATGACTGATAAAACTGTGGCATTATTACACTGTCTATTTACTAACTTTACACCTACATTTAGTTGGCTTTGCTTTTTGTTCTATTTTGCTGTTCATCACTTTGAAAGTATACAGAAGATATATAACATACACAAAACCGTGTTACTGTAAAGAAAATTCATACAGCAAAGAAAAGAAAATTAAGGTGAAGTCAAAGTCAGTGCATAGTAGCATGATGCTTAATATGATAGTTATACATTACAGTTAATGACAACCTATGAAAAGAGGAAAGGTGAGAGTTCAGTTATAATGTAATTATAGGAAGAGTAAACTGGTGCTCTTAATATATCGCTTTCCATTACATATACAGTTGATTAAATTATTCCATTTCCATTCGGCAAAACAGCTTCCTCCAGGTTTCTGCATGTGAAATTTAATACATTAGTAAAAAAAAATCAGATCAGTGAGACCTTAAAGATATTTTAGAATAAACTGCATAAATTATAACAAAATAAAAACAATTATTTACAGTTCCATTTACATACTGTTCGTGCGGGGATGGTTATCTGGAACATTCCTGGCCTTTGTTCACTTTACTTACGTCATTGCGATACGTGACCATGGCACCTAATTACTGGTAACTTTAGGTTTCTATATATACTGGTTAGTTAGACCTAATATTTGCACTTGTGACACAAACATCATGCTCAGTTTATTAATCCACCAATCGTCAATGAATTATTCAATCACTCTCAGATCATTTCTGGCACATCCTTGTCTACATATGATGAATAAAGCTTTAAACTTAAAATACAGTTCATATAATTACTGGAAATAGTGTTATTTCTCATACAGCTTTATTGTTAACTATTTGTATATATATATATATATATATTTTTTTTTTTTTTCCTTTTCTATGGCTCCTTCAAAGATTTTTTTCTGGAATGCCCTTCTCTGGACTCTCAGACTAATACACACCCTCCAAAGCTTCAAACGTGCTCTTAAAACCCATCTCGTTAGGTAGCCTATCACAATCAATAACTGCATGAAATGTCCCTTTGCTAATCTATCCTGTGTCATGCTCCCGTCTGTTATCCGGCAAACAATACATATATACTAAGCTCTAGACTTCTCTGCAATCACTTTCACCTTGAGCCTTGTATATAAGATGAGGCTGAAGACTGGTTCAAACCAATTTTTATTTATTCAATTATTTATTCAATTATTTTATATTGTTCCCTTATAAATTATGGCTAGACCATTATACAATCTCTTACCTCTTGTGTGAACCCCTTCATCCTCATAGAATGTAAGTTCTGGCAGGCAGGACCCATATAAATGAAGATTATTATTATTATTATTATTATTATTATTATTATTATTATTATTATTTTTATTATTGTTGGTAAGAAAAAATAGGAAATAGGTAAATACCCATTTGAGCCCCTTAGCACATAGCCCTTATTTTGTTTTTGCGTTTCCATATTTTGTTATCTGTGTAATAAAATCTTCTTTCTAGTGAAACCATTTAATTTGGGCTATTATTTATTCATTTATTATGTCCTTCACATTGGGGCTGAGTTGTTACTCGACCACCTCCATCCACATTGTGCTGTGAGACTCCTTTTTTTCTGTGTACTTGGGAGCTGGTAACAATTCCAAAATGTGCTACAATCAACCAAAATATTGCACCAATCTAGGCTAGTCTTCATATTTACGTCTTTTGCTGTGGTCCACATGACAGAACCTCTTTATTCTTTGAGTTAGTATGATTAGATAAATAACAAATTGATATTTTTTATAAAAGCCAAATGTACGGTTTTTTAAGCCAAATATAAGCTTAACTTTTCATACTTCGGTTTATGGAGCAGGCCCTTTCTATGGGAGAGGATACCGTTTAGAGCACTGTACGACATTTTGATCACCCTGTGATCAATTTTTATCTGTGTCATCATGGGGGTGGGGCAAAACTTTCAACAAGCTGGCCTCTCTTGATCACAGCCTGTATGGGGGGGGGGGGGCAGCATATTAGATATTTTACCAATATAGTTCTGAACCACTTTCCTGATATGTGTCTTTTACCTCATTTGCCAGACATTTCTGAAAATAAAATTGCTGCAGATGGAGGGTCTTGTGATCTCTATCCGTTCATGAACAATCTCCCTGCCTTGTTTGTTCAAGGACAGTTAGAGATCACATGACCCTGCATCTGCTGCCATTTTATGGGCAGGAATGTCTAGCTGATGAGGTAAAAGACAGGAGGCTTCACTTTATATATCAATAAAGAGGTGTAGAACTTTTAATAAATGTATATGGGCAAATTACCTAATATCCTGCCCCCCACACTTACACACATTACAAAATACATGAGTTGTCAACCCCTTTGATATTGCTGCACCAATAAACACTGATTTCTTTTACAACAAACAGCTGTTACAGGAAGGGGAAAATACCTCTTTTAATGAAAGATGGCATACATAGGTTCACAAATTCTGTTTTTGTTCTTTTTTTCTGTGTTCTTTTTTCTGTTGTATCTGAGTCAAGAGAAGATGATAAACAAAGTAGAAGTTGTTTGTCATTTATACTTTTGCTCTCTTTACGATCCACACCTGGTTCTGGCTTCAAAATGTCATGAAACAAAACAGAACAAAACTTGATCAAAACCTGCATATTTAAAAGCATCCTAAGGCAATCTGAATATATTGCTAGCATTATGCTTAGTTTATCAATGCATTCAATCTTCTTTTATCATATGATATATTACATAATTTTTCATCGACCATATGCGTTTTTAAAGGAAATAGTTAAAATATTAATTCACTATTTGAGAAGTTTTTGTCTTATAACTTTATTCTGTGCGATTTAATTAGCTCAGCCTTTTAGCTGCTCCTATAATCCTCTTTATATTGCTGAACTGACATTCATATTTATATTGAAGGAAAGCTCAACTTTTTGCTTCTGATTTACCTCCAGGAAACAAATGATAAAATCTATGTCCTGATATGCATACAGTTTTTTTTCCAAGAATGGGGGGGGGATCCTTTTTAGCAGCTTGTAGATTCTAAAAAGTTTTTCTACAATAAAATTTCGTGGAAGGGTAGAGATGGTAGAGAGGGTAGAGATGGTCACAAGTGGGGGGACACATTGGGTTTGGGTAACAGCCAGATATCCAGAGACTGAAGTGCTTTGGTGACACCCCCTCAGCCCACAGCACTAAAATTTAAATATAGTTAAGTTAAAAATACATTTTTAAGTGATGTATATAAATATGTTTTTGCAATCCTGCCAACAACAGAGCTTAAATCACTGAACCATACCTGGAGCTTCCTCATGTCACAGTGAGCACCATTATATGTGGATGAATACCAAAAAGCAGTATACAAGATCTAGGTAGTCAATAACTGTCAAAGGACAAGAATGCTATATGACTATGAAATAAATTTCAACTTTATTATAACAAATCGACACTCCAAAAATATATTAAAAACATGATAAAACCACAAGAACAACAACACAAAGGGTGGTGGTCACAAATGCAAGACAATACATTCCACAGGCACATAAGGGTGGTCACATAATAGAAGGTAAAAATGTTACCAAGTGCCCAAACCAGGGTGTAATATACCCATAAAGTGCCTACCAATGCAATTTTAAGTCACCAGACCACCACCACAGCACCCCGACGCACGTTTCGCTGTCGCTTCCTCTAGGGGGTGTGTGGATTATATGTGGATGACCTGCCTTTCCCCATTTCATCCCAATCTCAGCCCCATTTCATCCCAATCTCAGCAGACTGTGTATATACTGTTTAGACATGATGAAGGAAGCTGATTTACCTGGATCTATACTGGAGCATCCTCATGTCACAGTGAGCACCATTGTGCATGGATAGCCTGCCTTTTCCCCTTCCATCCCAATCTCAGCATGAATATTCTTTTTGGACCCGATGAAGGAAGCAGTTCTTTGAGTCCAGGCAATTTTCCACAACCTTGCCATTTTGCATAATTACATACATCTATCTATCAAACTACTACAGCTTGAAGCCATAAGACAAATGCCCATCAATCCCAGTTGAGATATCATTTATTTATTTACATTTACATTGGCAAAGTTGTGCCCTCCATCCAATTTTCTAATTTGTCATTGGTACTTTTTCCTTGTGTTAAATTGGACCTGAACTTGTCAGTCTAACATCTCTCCCTGGTGTGGAGTTTACAACTTTTTTAAGATAGAAGTCACACTTAATTGTGTAAAAAGCTGCAGTTGTTTTGTTTCTTTTTCAACTTGAGTAACATGCATTAAAACTTCTGGAAAACACGATAAATGCATTGTGATTTGACTTAAAGAGGACCTGTCACCCCATTTATCGGCACTAGAAGCTGCTTACTAAAGTAAGCAGCTCCTAGTGCTTGAACAAACGCTGCAGTGTTGCAGTGTTAGAGTGATAGCGTTACCGGAAACCTCCGGTAACGCTATCTAACACTGCGGCAGGGTATAGTGTAATTGTCGGACAGCTCGCAAAGCTGTATATAACTTACATTTACATGGGCACCGTCATCTTGGATGGCCGCTCGCTGCCCTCTGTCAAGTCATCAGAGGGCAATCAGTTGGCATGGCAGCTTACAGTCTCATTGAGACTCGTAGGCTTGCCATGTGCAATGATCTCTAATAGCCAGCAGATGGCAAGCTGTTAAAAAGCATTGTAATATTGCTCTATACTGCAATACAGTAGTACTGCAGTATATACTATTAGCAAATTACCCTGGAGGATCTAAAATAATGGTAAAAAAAAGAAATTAAAAAAAAAATATGAAAACTATGAAGTGCAATTTGTTACGCAGAAAACAAGCCCAAATACAGTTCTTTAACCCGCGTCCCTAAGGGGTTAAATTGCCTTTTGACAATATTTCTTGAAATATTTTAGAGACAACCAGCCTGCAGGGAGTTGTAGTATAAGCAGGAAGCGACTCTCTTCTATTTGATTTTTGTAGACCTACCAGTAAACAAAGGTGAATTTAAATGTACTGTGCTACCTTCATTTTTCAGGCTATTGAAATTGTATTAAACAAATGATACAGAACCCTTAAGCTGTAAGTGAATAAAAATGAAAGAATCTGAAAATACAGTGAAACAAAAAGCAGACACCAGTAGGATGAACTTGTTGTACGGAATTATATTATCAAAATAATATTAAGAAATTATTGAAATGTGTGGAAAATTACTGAGAACACAGAGCTTAGGTGAAGAAGGAGATGTTACCACAGTTGTAAGCTTGTTATTCATCTGGCTAATAAATTTAAATTGTAATATATAAAACATAATAACAAAATCCTTCCACTTGTTTTGTGAAGATTATGGCTAGATGGATAAGCAGATAAATAGATTAGATTACAAAATAGATAGATGGAAAGAAAGGGGATACAGGGATATACAGAATTGTAAAAAAGCAGTGTCAGAGTTAAACAAGAGAGCTTAAGAGTAGTGCTGGGAGCCCCGTACTAAACTTTGTGGGACCACCCTCACTGTTAACATCAGTTAACTTTATAAAAGCTGCTGGAAAAGTTAGCAGATGAATTAAAATTTGCAGCCTGCATTTATTTAAATGCAGCTGGTGACTTTGCCAATGGCATTTAAACAGTTAACAGTCACACCTATCTCGGCTGTTACTGGTGGGAGTTCAGATCCAAGTTCGATACGAGAGTGCTGAATAAGGTAATTACAGGATAATTTTTTTATCTGCCACTGAGACACTGTACCTTAATTACCCCCATTTTACTGATATGCAAAGGAGTAGACAAAGAGTCAAATTCTGAAGAGAATAGTCATGTTTTTTTCCAGGCTGCCACAGAACCCCACCTCCTTCTTTTGATTGACAGCTTAGTGTCTTTTCGCAGACAGGAATCCTCTCCCTGTCCATATACTGTCCTTAACAGAGTGCCGTCTTCCTTTCAATTCATGGTAAATTAAGGAGTGAGCACCATTTCACGCAACCTACAATAGAAGTGGGCAGAGCCAGCAAGGACAGAGGCAGATAATGTTTGGGGAAAGTTTTTAATGGTGTAAGGAAGGAGATTTAAGCTGAGATGCGTGCATTACACTTTTCAACAAAGTCACAGTAGGGGAATGAGTAACATTTATTGTGTCTGTTCTTGATGACAGGTTCCCTTTAAAGTTCCAAAAGAAATTCATACTTACCCAATGGATGTAGAACCTAAACCCTATGAGCCCTCAAAGGTCACAGTTGTGTATGAAGGAGCCATTAAAGCCAATAAAGAACCCTCACTTGTCCTCAAGCCTCTGCCACACTACACCAAAAATGAATACCTTCAGGGAATAGCAGTAGGTGCCAGTGACTGCGCATTCCTGTAATATAAACATATTACAGCTGTCACAAACAAGGGTGTGGGAGAGTCTCTTGGACTAGAGTCTGTGGACTCCCTGGAGCACCACGGGGCATGATGGTACTAGCTGCAACCCGGGTCCGGAATCTCAGTGGCCCCTGGTCTTCACCAGAGCCCACCACAAAGCGGGGCAGGGGCTGTATACTGGGGCTATGGGTTGCCTGGCTATATATTGGGGCTATGGGCTGCCTGGCTGACTCCGCCAGATAATGTGATCAATATTAAACGTATGGGATTGATATGGTAGATTTGACTGCCTCAAACCATAATTTCAAACTAAGTAACAAGAATACTACTAATACATAAAAATAAAAATTTAAATAAAAATAAAAAAAGATTGCAAAACAATTAGCATTTTTTAAATGAGGGACAAAATAATTTTTTTTATGAGAAACTTTGTCTATAGTTTTTACTTTACTACACAAAATGCTAATGATTTTTTCAGTAAAGATAAATATTGTAAAAATCAAATATATGCCACACAAAGTAAGAGGCAATCCCATACACACAATGTGGAAAAATCCACTGCAGATTTTTCATCTGCAGCAAATAAGTGGCATGTTATGTCGATTGCAGCTTGTTTTGGATATTTTCAGGAATACTGCTACTGTAACTCTTATATTTAGTGCTTGCCATAAATGTTCTGTGAACCACTGACCGTGCAGGGTCCAGCTTTTCAGATATAGCTATAGATATATCCTATATATTTATAGGGGGGGTGATTAAAAAGCATTAACTTATACACTAATGATGATTTTTGAGGGCTTTCTTTTGATGGATATGATATTTTTCTATAGCACTTCTTGAAGGGGTTATTCAAGATTAGCAATAAATTAGTGATGAGCTGGGGTGAGTTTTTTAAAAAGAAATAAATGTGTACTCACCTCCTTTATTGCTGCTGATGTCCCACGCCGTGCTCCGTCTCATCCATGCCCCTGTTTGTTTGAGGGGGCACGGAAGCTGCACTTGGGGAGCTTCCGGCTGGCCCGGCCACTCCCATTAGTCACCATATCCTAGCAACTACAATGCTGAGAGATAGGGACAGATGGGAGTGGTTGGCCACCTCTGCTGTCCGGAAGCTCTCAAACGCAACTTATATGCACCTGTAAGCAACGGGGGCACGGATCAAACAGACCACCCCGTTGACGGTACATCAGCAGCGACAGAGGAGGCGAGTACACATGTATTGTTTTTAGAGATGAGCGAGTATACTCGTCCGAGCTTTATGCTCATTCGAATATTAGCATACTCGAAATGGCTCGTTGCTTGGACAAGTATTTCCCCGAGAGGAGCGGAGGCTGAAGTGGAGCGGAGCAGGGGCTGGAGCGGGCATGGAGGAGCGGAGCCGGCATCATGGAGCGGGCATCACGGAGTGGAGCAGGGGCTGGATTGGGCATCACGGTGCGGGCATGGAGGAGCGGAGCCGGCATCACAGAGTGGAGCGGAGGCTGGAGCAGGCATCATGGAGCGGGCATGGAGGAGCAGAGCGGGGCTGGAGCGGGCATGGAGGATCGGAGCGGGCATCACAGAGCGGGCATCACGGAGCAGAGGGGGTCTGGAGCGGGTATGGAGGAGCGGAGAGGGACTGGAGTGGGCATGGAGGATCGGAACGGGCATCACAGAGCGAGCATGGAGGAGCGGAGTGGCATGGAGGAGCGGATCGAGGGCTGTAGCGGGCATGGAGGAGCAGAGCAGGGCTGAGCCGGCATGGAGGAGCGGAGCGGGGCTGGAGTGGGCATGGAGGATTGGAGCGGGGAAGTGGAAGCTGGAGCGGAGCGGGCTGGAACAGGACCAACAGCACAGAAAGAACACAGTGAAGAACACATTGCAGATGTTCCGAATATCTGCTAACTTATCGGACGACACGCGCGCCAAACGGTGTTCTTCACAATAGTATATGAAGAACATTATGTGTGAAGGACACATTGCAGATGTATGGAAACATCTGCAATGTGTTCTTCACATATATTGTTCTTCATATACTATTGTGAAGAACATCGTTCTGTACATGTATGTCTTCCGATAAGTTGTGTGTTCTTCACTGTGTTCTTTCAAGGTGTTCTTTCAGTGAAAACATCTGCAAACATCTGCAATGTGTTCTTCTTTAGTGTTCTTTCAATGTGTTCTTTCAATGAAAAATGCTCGAGTCTCCCATTGACTTCAATGGGGCTCGTTATTCGAGACGAGCACTCAAGCTTTGGGAAAAGTTCATCTCGAATAACGAGCACCCGAGCATTTTAGTGCTCGCTCATCTCTAATTATTTTTAATAAACCCACCCCAGCATGTCACTAATTTATTGCTAATCTCATATAACCCCTTTAATGGCTTTTTAGGATGTCAATCACTTAGTTATTAATATTATATAAACTTTTTCTGGAAGGGATAAAAAAATTTATTTACATTTAAATAAGAAACATTTTTCAGCATCCACTATACAACACGCATAAAATCTTATTATTTTCAGGTCAGTATAATTATGGAAATACTGATGAAGCTGGTGCTCAAATGAAACATTTGTGTGTGTGTGTGTGTGTGTGCGGGGGGGGGGGGGGTTATGTGTTGTTGCTACAAATATGCAAAGACTTTTCTTGAAATAAACTGAATGTAGGGCAGATACTGCAAACCTGCCTTGACTCTTTAGAAAGATACTTGAATCTATCACTAGAGCAGATCTTATCTGATTAATATATTTGAAATTCATTTACTTTCTTACAAGGTGTAATAAACATAGTTTGTAATTCTGAAATTGTAGGAATTAGACACTTCCGGATGATCTGTGTATTTACTGATTAGAAGGGCAGTTATTAGGTCAATTTGCCAGGGCAAAGCATAGCTACCCTCTCCCCCCCCCCCTCCAAAAGTTTGGAATTTCACACCTCAACTCCTACAGAATCTCCATAATACAAACATCAGCTGATGCAGAACCTCATAATACAAACATTAGCTGATGCAGAACCTCATAATACAAAAGCATGTTGCTGTAAAACATAATAAAAACCTCAGATGCTGCACAGTCATGCACAAAAGACACATGCAAACACACACATACATGCAGACCCTCAAGCAGACACATACACGTAAACATAAATGCATAAACAATGGGGCAGATTTATCAAGTGTCTGAAAGTCAGAATATTTCCAGTTGCCCATGGCATGCCCATGGAATATCTTAAAGGGCAGCTGTGATTGGTTGCCATGGGCAACTGGAAATATTCTGACTTTCAGACACTTGATAAATCTGCCCCAATATTAATATGATGACACTACATTAGCTAAATGTGGTCAAGACTGTCCAGGTCTCTGTTTAATAAATATATTCAGATGAGATTGCTCAGGCTTGGTTGCTGGTGACCTGAGCATGCAGGCCTTCCTCTCGTAAGTTGCATCGTAGTTGGGATACGGAAAGTATGGCATTAAACAATTGCTATAGTGAAAACCCACAGCAATAACCAACCTGGTCAGTGTATTTAATTATGTCAAGATGGAAAACAAGATATAAAGATCTTGTGAGGTAGTCATCTGCTGCCTAGTTGAAATTTAAGACCATAGACTTTGCAAGCCCTCTCCAAGGTTCTCCACCAACCGTAGTCAAGAGATTTCCGTTCATTGGGATTTTTAAAGGGGTTGGCCACTCCTTTACATAGGATGGCCACGTGATAACCTCTAAAAGTTCATCAGTTGATTAAGCAGTCCTGCAACCCACTTTTGTATTTTATGCAGAACCTTCATCTAGATTCATGAAGAATGTGTGGCACAATTCATGTAACTGGCACTCTCTGCACACTTCACAAGCAAACTGCACCCACTTTTTCACAGTTTTTGATAAACATGGGCCAATCTTTTTATGACAACGAGATAATTGATTATCAAAACGAAGCAGGAAAAGTAACCTCTCCCTCTTCTTGTTCTAAGCACGTTACCTCTTTTCACAGGAGGGCCTGTCCTGTTCTGAAGCTGAAAGATGCTGCTTGCAGAGGGAGGTAACAGTTAAGTCCTGTGGAGGGCTTGAAGAAGGCATAAAGCCAAAAGGTGAGCATGTCAGTACAGCTCCGCTTCACATATCCCATTGTCAAGATGCTATTTTAACAAACTGAAATAAACATCAAGTTTTAACAGTGACTGATATGATTAAGTGCTGGATTACCACTTTCCTTTGTTAAGTTAACCCCTGTTACCCAGAACCAAAGTCCTCTTAACCCCCTGGTGCCTCATTTTCTCTGGTGTTCACCAGTTTGCTATCTGCAAGGCACCAGATCTTGTGTCTCAGCAGTCACACCTAGAGGGAGGAGGGGGAAGGAGCTGCTGTGCTGAGTAATCCTCCAGCCCTGCAGTCATCTCTTTCTCATTCCATACAAAGTTTAACCTTTAAGGTTACAGCTCATAAAATTGGATGCATGGAGTCTGTAATTGGATGTGTGAAAACTGTGTATACCAGTGTGTGTTCATAATGTCTGTATATGCTCTATTATGCTGTACATAGAAGTATGCATAGCATAGTATAGTGTTTATAATGTGATTGCAATGGTTAATGTTTTTTTAATTTATTTGTCTGTATCTAATCATGTGTGCAGTGTCTATATTATGTATGTAACACACATACCTAAAAGGAAGGCATCAGATCTGATTGATCAATTGATTATCATTGCAGTACCTTTCACCTGTATATTCTGCCATTCCCTGATACATGCAAAAACTCTCGACCATTGTGGATGCCACAATATATTTACAGACCTGAGCCTGTGATAATTTTCAACTTATCTATTTGATGTTGTATAGTATAAATAATTGTTTATGCAAAACACTATTCATTTCGGTAAATAACAGTAATAAATTATTTTTATTATTATAAGTATAAAATGGAAAATTAATGTACTCGGGGTGGGCATTAAAATTGTACAGTCAGAGACACCAAAATTTATAGTGACTATTAACTGTGCGCCCTTCCTAGGGGACTATAGACAACAAAAGAAAATATTGGGGGGCTTCAACAGAAAAATATCACATATTTCCTTCTGTATTATTAATATATTCTGCTTCAGTCTTAAAGGGGTTGTCTACTTTCAGTAAATAATTGATATGGTTTGTGTGAGGAAAAGTTATACAATTTTCCAATATTGTTTCTGTATCAATTCCTTGTGGTTTTCTAGATCTCTGCTTGCTGTCATTTTATAGAAATCTTCTATGTTTATTTTCAGTGGATAGAAATATGACCACGGTCACACAGGAGCACAGCTTGTTACCACACACAGCTGATTACTCTCTTTGATACTACCGAGCCGTGCACCTGTGTGACCATGGTCAGATTTCTGTCCAAGTAAACATAAAAGCTTTATATAGAAGGTCAGCAAGTGGAGATCTCAAACAGTGAGAAATTGATATAGAAAGTATATTGCAAAATTGTCTAAATTTTCCTTACACAAACAATATCAATTATTTGCTGAAAGTGAACAACCCCTTTAAGTAGTCAATATCACAAATATAAAGCGTATTCCACATATCACAACCAAAGAACTCTCATACCACATCACCCTCCTGTAGGCCCACGCAACAAAGACTTGAAATAAAGATTTAAAACTGTAATTTTATCATTCCCATTTGAAGAAAAACCTTCTTCTCATTTATCATGCTTATGTCATGTCTTCTGATAGAACTGTATGAGCAAAGTGTCCCCATGGAATCTTATGGAAACAATTGTGAGCCATGTAGTTTTGTGCAAATCTTCCTTGCGGCTTTAGGAAATTTACAGTTGAATAGAATCTGACATTTTAATAAAGAAGTGTAGAATTATGCTACCGTCAGCACCCGGGCTTGGGAAACAGCCAGCCATACCGAAGAGGTGGGAAAGCAGAGTTATATTTCTTGTGTCACATTATTGGAAATTCAAAGTTATCGGAACCAGAACATATATAGAGCTTATATCATGCTGCATCCATCGTATAATAGAATGATGTCCTCAGCACACTGCTGTGAAAGGATGTAATGTGTAATGTTGCTTGTAATACTGTAGCTTATCACCAGGAGCAGATATAGACAGCAAGAAAAGTATAAGAGCCCCTGATTTCCAATGGCTCAGCAAAATGCAATCCTTTATGTATTCATTTATTTATTTATTGAGATAACAGTAGAAAACTGCCTTGGAGGAAAATTTAAGGGGTTGTTCGAGTATGTTAAAATATATACAGATGGCCTGGGGGAGTTGTAGAAGAAAAATACTTATAGTTACCTTCTCTGGCATTTCCAGTGTCCCATGCCACCGTCTGTCAATCGGCACCGTATTCCTGTATGTTTACAGGGGCAGGCACACTCGGCTCGACAACTTCCACCTACCTACCACCCGTCCTGGCGCCTAATACATCATTAGTTTCAATGTGTATCAGGCACAGAATATAGGTGGGCGTGCCAGCTAGAGTGCTGCATAAACAAACAGGGGCATGACATGGGATACCAGGAATGCCGGAGAAGCTAAGTCCCCCCCCTCCAGATTACCTACATATTTTTTAACATACTCTGACAACACCTTTAAATCAGTGAGCAAGCCCTGGTTGGCCCCTGCACAAGGCCAGTGCAACATAAACCTACTAGATTCTTCAAAGCCTACTTAGGTTTGGAGCCCCCCGAGCCTGTGTCGTGAATGGGATTCCTTTGTTCATAGTGAAATATAATTCAAAGAGTCCCTGCTTGCCATTGGAATGGCACCGCAAAACTTTAATCATGATTACTGCTATTGCACGGGGTAGATGGGACTTGTTGCTGAAGACTTTACTATGGAACAAGCACACAATCTGGTTTTCCCAGATTAATCATGGTCACGTGGTGCCGGTCTAAGACAATTTTACTTGCTAATCAAAAAATGGACATCACATTCATTGAATATTTTAGGTTATTGTTTCCATATTTTAGTTTCAAATGGTTAAAAATAAGCACATACTAGATATCCTAAACAGGTAACAGGTGGTCCCACAATGTCTTAATCACCAGATCATTGGTGGGCTATTAAAGTGATATGTTTTAATAATGTTGCCCTTACTTTAAACAGTCTGTTATGGTAAGAAGTTATCTTTGAAGGGAATCTACCATCAAAAATATGATAAACCAGCAATCATAGATCCAGGCACTGTAGCTGTGTTCATCTTCTTATATTTGTTTTTCTGGCCGCCTTTCTTCTAAATTCAACTTTTAAAATCATGTTAATGAGCCTGACGGGTTCAGGAAACTTTACTAGAGCCTCTCCATTCTCTGTCTTTACAGACTGTTACACTGTGCAGGAGAATGTCCACTCACACCCTGCTCCTTCGGCACTTCCCCCGTCTCTATGGATGTCTCTTCTTGCTTTACAGTTACAGAAGACCTAATTGCAGACGCATAGACACATACAATAATTAATATACCTCAGGGGTTCATCATTATTTCTTATTGTTTTCTAAACACACACACTTATTACTCTGTAACAATTTGGCAAGACACTAAATTTCTATTTTCTTTCAGTCGTTTACAGCGCTGAGACATGAAACATGTGTCCAATTCTACCAATTGCCAACATTTAAATCCACCTGCTGGTGCGGTTGACAGAAAATGGATTAATATGATGTCCATACTGTATGCTTGCATGCCTTCAAACATCTTATGATTAATTTATAGAGGAAATATTTATTCGTGTGCAAGCAAATTCTTCCATCTATTTGAAAGTCATATTACCCAGTCATTTATACAGCCTGTTTTTCTGAAGCTTAGCTATCAACAGTAGCTGTCTGGGATATAGTATTAGGCATTGACATTCAACCAACACTGAAAATTGTCTTTAAGAGTGGGGAATAAAGTGAATATGTGCAATAAGATAGATGATCAGATATGTATGTTGATCTCCATTTATAAATTGAACTTCATAGTTTTTTTTATTTATTGATAATAATGATTATTAGAGATGAGCGAACATGCTCGTCCGAGCTTGATGCTCGGTCGAGCATTAGGGTACTCGAAACTGCTCGTTACTCGGACGAATACTTCGCCCGCTCGAGAAAATGGCAGCTCCCGCCGTTTTGCTTTTTGGCGGCCAGAAACAGAGCCAATCACAAGCCAGGAGACTCTGCACTCCACCCAGCATGACGTGGTACCCTTACACGTCGATAGCAGTGGTTGGCTGGCCAGATCAGGTGACCCTGGGATAGACTAGCCGCTGGCCGCGCTGCTCGGATCATTCTGTCTCTGGATGCCGCTAGGGAGAGAGCTGCTGCTGGTCAGGGAAAGCGTTAGGGTGTTCTATTAGCTTACTGTTAGGCAGGAGTGATTCTCAAAGAACCCAACAGCCCTTCTTAGGGCTACAATAACGTTCTACTTTTTTTATTTTAATTTGCATCTTTTACCATTTTGTGAGGAATTAGCAGGGGGACTTGCTACCGTTGTGTTTAGCTCTTAGTGGCACACATATCCATAGCAAAGGCTGAAGTGGCAAAATTCAGTAGGGGTTGGATTTCTATTAGGCAATAACTCAGTGTCATCTCATCTGGCATAGTAGTGTGCTTCCTTTGATACTTGGCTAGAAAATAGCCATAGGAGAATACAAACAGCTTCTTGAAGCCTACAGTAGCGTTCTATATATTTGATTTCTGGTTGATCTGCTGGTGGCTGTAGTTTCTGCAGTGCATGTACTTGCCAATTCTGAGCAATTTGTAGTGAGACTTGCGACCGCTGTGTTCTGCGCTTAGTGGCGCACATATCCATAGCAAAGGCCGAAGTGGCAAAATTCAGTAGGGGTTGGATTTCTATTAGGCAATAACTCAGTGTCATCTCATCTGGCATAGTAGTGTGCTTCCTTTGATACTTGGCTAGAAAATAGCCATAGGAGAATACAAACAGCTTCTTGAAGCCTACAGTAGCGTTCTATATATTTGATTTCTGGTTGATCTGCTGGTGGCTGTAGTTTCTGCAGTGCATGTACTTGCCAATTCTGAGCAATTTGTAGTGAGACTTGCGACCGCTGTGTTCTGCGCTTAGTGGCGCACATATCCATAGCAAAGGCCGAAGTGGCAAAATTCAGTAGGGGTTGGATTTCTATTAGGCAATAACTCAGTGTCATCTCATCTGGCATAGTAGTGTGCTTTCTTTGATACTTGGCTAGAAAATAGCCATAGGAGAATACAAACAGCTTCTTGAAGCCTACAGTAGCGTTCTATATATTTGATTTCTGGTTGATCTGCTGGTGGCTGTAGTTTCTGCAGTGCATGTACTTGCCAATTCTGAGCAATTTGTAGTGAGACTTGCGACCGCTGTGTTCTGCGCTTAGTGGCGCACATATCCATAGCAAAGGCCGAAGTGGCAAAATTCAGTAGGGGTTGGATTTCTATTAGGCAATAACTCAGTGTCATCTCATCTGGCATAGTAGTGTGCTTCCTTTGATACTTGGCTAGAAAATAGCCATAGGAGAATACAAACAGCTTCTTGAAGCCTACAGTAGCGTTCTATATATTTGATTTCTGGTTGATCTGCTGGTGGCTGTAGTTTCTGCAGTGCATGTACTTGCCAATTCTGAGCAATTTGTAGTGAGACTTGCGACCGCTGTGTTCTGCGCTTAGTGGCGCACATATCCATAGCAAAGGCCGAAGTGGCAAAATTCAGTAGGGGTTGGATTTCTATTAGGCAATAACTCAGTGTCATCTCATCTGGCATAGTAGTGTGCTTCCTTTGATACTTGGCTAGAAAATAGCCATAGGAGAATACAAACAGCTTCTTGAAGCCTACAGTAGCGTTCTATATATTTGATTTCTGGTTGATCTGCTGGTGGCTGTAGTTTCTGCAGTGCATGTACTTGCCAATTCTGAGCAATTTGTAGTGAGACTTGCGACCGCTGTGTTCTGCGCTTAGTGGCGCACATATCCATAGCAAAGGCCGAAGTGGCAAAATTCAGTAGGGGTTGGATTTCTATTAGGCAATAACTCAGTGTCATCTCATCTGGCATAGTAGTGTGCTTTCTTTGATACTTGGCTAGAAAATAGCCATAGGAGAATACAAACAGCTTCTTGAAGCCTACAGTAGCGTTCTATATATTTGATTTCTGGTTGATCTGCTGGTGGCTGTAGTTTCTGCAGTGCATGTACTTGCCAATTCTGAGCAATTTGTAGTGAGACTTGCGACCGCTGTGTTCTGCGCTTAGTGGCGCACATATCCATAGCAAAGGCCGAAGTGGCAAAATTCAGTAGGGGTTGGATTTCTATTAGGCAATAACTCAGTGTCATCTCATCTGGCATAGTAGTGTGCTTCCTTTGATACTTGGCTAGAAAATAGCCATAGCAATAGGATAGGATTGTTTGGTTTTAAAAACTCAAAAAAAAACAAAAAACACAAAAAAAAAACAAAACACAAAAAAACACCAAAAAAAACAAAAAGAAGTAAAAAAAAAAAAAAAAGTTATAACTTTCATTTTAAAAATGTTTAACCCGAGGGCTAGGGGTAGAGGACGAGGGCGGGGACGTGGGCGTCCAACTACTGCAGGGGTCAGAGGCCGTGGTCCTGGGCGGGGTGAGACACCACCTGCTGATGAGGGAGCAGGGGAACGCCGCAGAGCTACACTCCCTAGGTTCATGTCTGAAGTTACTGGGACTCGTGGTAGAGCACTGTTGAGGCCAGAACAGTGCGAACAGGTGATGTCGTGGATTGCTGACAATGCTTCGAGCAATTTGTCCACCACCAGTCAGTCTTCCACGCAGTCCACCCATGTCACCGAAATCCCCACTCCTCCAGCTCCTGCACCTCAGCCTCCTCCCCCCCAGTCTGCCCCCTCCCAGGAAAATTTGGCATTTGAACCGGCATACTCTGAGGAACTGTTTTCTGGACCCTTCCCACAGTCACAAACCACTTGTCCGGTTGCTGCTGAGCAATTTTCCGATGCCCAGGTTTTCCACCAGTCACAGTCTGTGGGTGATGATGACCTTCTTGACGTAGTGGAAGTGTGTAAAGAGGTGTCCGACGATGAGGAGACACGGTTGTCAGACAGTGGGGAAGTTGTTGTCAGGGCAGGAAGTCCGAGGGGGGAGCAGACTGAGGGATCGGAGGATGATGAGGTGACAGACCCAAGCTGGGTTGAGAGGCCGGGTGAACACAGTGCTTCTGAGACGGAGGAGAGTCCTCGACCTGAACAGGTTGGAAGAGGCAGTGGTGGGGCCAGACGGAGAGGCAGGGCCAGAGCTGGTGCATCAGCGCCACTGTCAACTAGTGAAGCTCCCGTGGTGAGGGCTCTTGCGGCGAGGGCTAGATCTTCAGAAGTGTGGAGGTTCTTTAAGGAAACACCGGATGACCGACGGACTGTGGTGTGCAACATTTGCCAAACCAGGCTCAGCAGGGGTTCCACCACTACTAGCTTAACTACCACCAGTATGCGCAGGCATATGAATGCTAAGCACCCCACTCAGTGGCAACAAGCCCGTTCACCTCCGGCCGTGCACACCACTGCTCCTTCCCCTGTGTCAGCTGCTAGTCAGCCCCCTGCCCAGGACCCTGGCACAAAAACCCCATCGTCGCCTCCACGATCCTCCACAGCATCCACCAGCGTTCAGCTCTCCATACCCCAGACGCTGGAGCGGAAACGCAAATATAGTGCAACCCACCCGCACGCCCAAGCCCTTAATGTGCACATCTCCAGATTGCTTAGCCTGGAGATGCTGCCCTATAGGCTAGTAGAGACCGAGGCCTTTCGCAACCTCATGGCGGCGGCCGCCCCTCGGTATTCGGTCCCCAGCCGCCACTACTTTTCCCGATGTGCCGTCCCAGCCCTGCACCAGCACGTGTCAGACAACATCATCCGTGCCCTGACCAACGCCGTTTCTGACAAGGTCCACCTGACCACGGACACGTGGACGAGTGCTGCCGGGCAGGGCCACTATATATCGCTGACGGCACATTGGGTTAACTTGGTGGAGGCTGGGACCGAGTCTGACCCTGGGGCTGCTCATATACTGCCGATGCCGAGGATTGCGGGGCCTACCTCGGTCCAGGTGTTTCAGGCCTACTATGCCTCCTCCTCCTCCCACCCCTCCTCCACCTCCTCCTCCGAACTACCATCCGTGGGCACGGCGCCATCAGTCGGTAGCTCTAGGCACAGCAGCAGTGCCGTCGCTAAGCGACAGCAGGCGGTGCTCAAACTGCTGAGCCTAGGCGACAAAAGGCACACCGCCCAAGAGCTATTACAGGGCATCACGGCGCAGACTGATCTGTGGCTGGCACCGCTGAACCTCAAGCCGGGAATGGTTGTGTGTGACAACGGCCGTAACCTGGTGGCGGCTCTGCAACTCGGCAGACTGACACATGTGCCATGCCTGGCCCATGTGTTAAATCTGATAGTGCAGCGTTTCCTCAAGACATACCCCAATCTGTCTGATTTGCTCACGAAGGTGCGCCGCATCTGTGCGCATTTCAGGAAGTCCAGCCCAGATGCTGCCACTCTCAGGGCAGCGCAGCGCCGCCTCCAACTGCCCGCTCACCGACTGTTGTGCGACGTGCCCACGAGGTGGAATTCAACACTGACCATGTTATCCAGAGTTTACCAGCAGCGCAGAGCGATTGTAGACTGCCAGATGTCAACTTCCACCAGAACTGGTAGTCAGGTCAGTCAGCTTCCTCAAGTCTACAATGAGGAGTGGACGTGGATGTCTGATATCTGTCAGGTGCTGAGTAACTTTGAGGAGTCAACACAGATGGTCAGTGGCGATGCCGCCATCATCAGCCTCACCATCCCGCTGCTTGGCCTGTTGAAAAACTCTCTGGTCAGCATGAAGTCGGAAGCTTTGCGCTCGTCACAAGAGACGGGGGAAGAATATTCCCTTGTTGATAGCCAAAGCACCCTGAGGTCTGTTTCTCAGCGCATATCGGAGGAGGTGGAGGTGGAGGAGGATGAGGAGGAAGAGGAGGAGAATGTTGGCGAGACACAAGAGGGGACCATTGTTGAGTCCTTCACTGTTCAGCGTGTATGGGCAGAAGAAGAGGAGTTGGAGGAGTTGGAGGAGGAGGAAATGGACAGTCAGGCCAGTGAGGGGAGTGAATTCTTACGCGTTGGTACTCTGGCGCATATGGCAGATTTCATGCTAGGCTGCCTATCCCGTGACCCTCGCGTTCAAAGAATTTATTCCAGCACCGATTACTGGGTGTTCACTCTCCTGGACCCACGGTACAAGCAAAATCTTCCCACTCTCATCCCTGGAGAGGAAAGGAATGTGAGAATGCATGAATACCAGCAGGCCCTGGTGCACAAGCTGAAACAGTATTTCCCTTCTGACAGCGCTAGCGGCAGAGTGCGTAGTTCTGCGGGACAAGTAGCGAGGGAGAGTAGGCGAGCAGGCAGCTTGTCCAGCACTGGCAAGGGTACGCTTTACAAGGCTTTTGCCAGCTTTATGTCACCCCAGCAAGACACTGTCACCTGTCCCCAGTCTCGGCAGAGTAGGGCTGATCTTTACAGAAAGATGGTGAGGGAGTACGTAGCTGACCATACCATCGTCCTAAATGATCACACAGCTCCCTACAACTACTGGGTTTCAAAGCTGGACATGTGGCACGAACTGGCGCTGTACGCCTTGGAGGTTCTTGCCTGCCCTGCCGCTAGCGTCTTGTCCGAGCGGGTTTTCAGTGCAGCTGGTGGCATCATCACCGATAAGCGTACACGCCTGTCGACTGACAGCGCTGACAGGCTGACGCTTATTAAAATGAATAAAGGCTGGATTTCTCAGAATTTCCAATCTCCACCAGGTGAAGGAAGCTCAACCTGAATAATTGATCCACTCCTCCTCCTCCTCCTCATTTTCCTCCTTCTCCTCCTCTTTGTACAGTAAAGCAGAGGAAAATGGCTATTTTTTGACAGGGCCCACTGGCTCTTGCTATAGTACTTCATGCATTTAATTTTTCTGGAGGGCCACCTACCCGGTCCTCTGTTTGAAACAATTTTTGTGAGTGCCACATACAGGCACTCAATCTATTCCATTTTTCTGGAGGGCCACCTACCTGCTCCTCTGGTTTGAAACATTTTTGGGACTGCCACATACAGGCACTCAATCTATTCCATTTTACTGCAGGGCCACCTACCTGCTCCTCTGGTTTGAACAATTTTTGGGACTGCCACATACAGGCACTCAATCTATTCCATTTTACTGCAGGGCCACCTACCTGCTCCTCTGGTTTGAACAATTTTTGGGACTGCCACATACAGGCACTCAATCTATTCCATTTTACTGGAGGGCCACCTACCTGCTCCTCTGGTTTGAAACATTTTTGGGACTGCCACATACAGGCACTCAATCTATTCCATTTTACTGCAGGGCCACCTACCTGCTCCTCTGGTTTGAACAATTTTTGGGACTGCCACATACAGGCACTCAATCTATTCCATTTTACTGCAGGGCCACCTACCTGCTCCTCTGGTTTGAACAATTTTTGGGACTGCCACATACAGGCACTCAATCTATTCCATTTTACTGGAGGGCCACCTACCTGCTCCTCTGGTTTGAAACATTTTTGGGACTGCCACATACAGGCACTCAATCTATCCCATTTTACTGGAGGGCCACCTACCTGCTCCTCTGGTTTGAAAAATGTTTGGGACTGCCACATACAGGCACTATCCAAATTAAATTGTCTCCATAGCAGCCTCCACACGTTGTCTCCATTGCTACCTCCAAAAGTCGTCCATATAGCTGCCTCCATACATCGTCCCTTTATCAAACGAGGTGTGTCAGGCAGAAATTTGGGTTGTTTTCATGGATTCCACATCAAAGTTGTTAACTTTGTCGCCACCCTGCTGTGTTATCCACAAAATATACTGGCAAACTTTTACCATTTAGGGATATTATTTCAGCGCTTCTTGCGCATCTGTTTACATTCCCCTCACCCGGCATATCCTAAACTTATAAGAACGCTACTACACTTGATCTTATACAAAAGGTTCTTAGAAGTGCTGTTTGGGGAGTAGCCTAGAGACAGGGGCTTGGATTGGCGAAAGCTCGCCTGGCAGCGGAACGCCAGCTCCATGCGCATCATGCGCTTCTTGCGCATCTGTTTACATTCCCCTCACCCGCCATATCCCAAACTTATAAGAACGCTACTACACTTAACTTGGTGCAGGCTGGGACCGAGTCTGACCCTGGGGCTGGTCATATACTGCCGACGCAGAGAATTGCGGGGCCTACCTCGGTCCAGGTCTCAAAGGCCTACTATACCTCCTCCCACCCCTCCTCCACCTCCTCCTCCTCCGAATTACCATCCGTGGGCATGGCGCCATCAGTCGGTAGCTCTAGGCACAGCAGCAGTGCCGTCGCTAAGCGACAGCAGGCGGTGCTGAAACTGCTGAGCCTAGGCGATAAAAGGCACACCGCCCAAGAGCTATTACAGGGCATTCCACATCAAAGTTGTTAACTTTGTCGCCACCCTGCTGTGTAATCCCCAAAATATACTTGCAAACTTTTACCATTTAGGGATATTATTTCAGCGCTTCTTGCGCATCTGTTTACATTCCCCTCACCCGGCATATCCTAAACTTATAAGAACGCTACTACACTTGATCTTATACAAAAGGTTCTTAGAAGTGCTGTTTGGGGAGTAGCCTATAGACAGGGGCTTGGATTGGCGAAAGCTCGCCTGGCAGCGGAGCGCCAGCTCCATGCCAAGATCCAACTAACATAGTTTTAACTGCAGCACCTTTAATCTACTACTAGTTCACTGCCTCCATACATGGTCCCCTTATCAAACGAGCTGTGTCAGGCAGAATTTTGGGTTGTTTTCATGGCTTCCATGTTAACTTTGTCGCCACCCTGCTGTGTAATCCACAAAATATACTGGCAAACTTTTATCATGTACCGATATTATTTGAGCGCTTCTTGCTCACCTCCTTTGGTTCCTCTCTGCCACCCATTGGTTTGAAGCCTGAGTCCATTTAGGGTATGTCGCCATGACACTCTCTAGCCTGCTGCCGCTGCCTCTGCATGCCGTCCCCTATAGTGTCAGGGTCAATTATTGGATGTTTTAGATGCTATCTAGCTTCATTCTGTCACTCTGTCATGGCCATGCTGTTGCCCATAATTTTGGCATAATGGTGCGATTATGCAGCCTCAGAGGCATCCATGCATGCTGCCCCTGCTGTTTCCTGTCCATTTCCGTGGTGTTTCCATCCTTTTCTGAGGTTCCCAGGTGTTTGGCCAAGCTTCCCTGTGCAGAGCCTTGGTCCCCTTGAAAAATGCTCGAGTGTCCCATTGACTTCAATGGGGTTCGTTATTCGAGACGAGCACTCGAGCATCGGGAAAAGTTCGTCTCGAATAACGAGTACCCGAGCATTTTAGTGTTCGCTCATCTCTAATGATTATTAAAAGCTTTTTTTTTTTTTAAAGAATATGGAAAACCCCAAAGAAGCCAAGGTCAAGGTGGGGAAAAAGAGAACATATCATATTGCTCTTGTGCTTCAAGTTTTTGGCTCTTAGTCATAGCTGTAAACCCGCTCACGAGGCCAGTTGCATCTATTGAGGGGCCTCCTCGGAACAAGTGACAACTTAGGAATTGAAGTCCCTTGGAAAACACAACATCATGTAGTTCATGGAGGTCATTAATTGCCTGAAGTGCCCCCCCCCCCAGCCCCCCAAGCCCCTCAATGAATACGGGTTTGAAAATCCAAAGTTCCAAATCATGAGCCATGAGCTTGTATGGTATGGGATAAATATCTGTTCTTTTCTCTGGCCCTAGGTAAAAATTTCAATTTGTAAGATATAAGGCAGTGATGGCGAACCTTTTGGAGACAGAGTGCCCAAACTACAACCAAAACCCACTTGTATGTCGCTAAGTGCCATCATGACAATTTAAGCAGTAACTTATTGATCCCTAGTGTATCACAGGTTTTAATATTGGTGTCCTGAGTTCCCCAATACAATAGAAAGATAATGGAGAAATTTGGATTGTAGCTTCCCTCCTGGGTGCCCTAAAGAGGAAGAATCAGGGGATCCAGAGCAGGAGCTCAAATGACAATCCATCTCTATCCACAACTTCTTGCTCCTCCTGTAGTCCTGGCAGCCAAGGATGTTGCTTTAAAATAACGTTGAGCAAGGCACGTCCTGGGCTGTCTTGGACCGCAGAAGAAAGCCTTGAGATGTATCTGGCAAACTATGTGTTGGTATGAAGGACTGGGTGCCCACAGAAAGGGCTCTGAGTACGACCTCTGGCATCCGTGCTATAGGTTCACCACCACTGATATAAGGTATTAGAGTCTCAACAAAACAGCAAGTTTCAGTATGTCTTAAAGGAAACCTACCATGAGGAATCCCCCATCAGAAGTAGAACTGATGGTAATTTCCTCCTGCCTGTCTCTATCCTAATCTGTAATTTAATAATCCTAGAAACCAACCTAAATTGTTAAAAACTTTATTTTATGAATATGTAAATTAACTGCAGAGGCTAATGGAGTGTGTACCTGCCTGGTCGGGCACTGGGAGCCAGGGCTACTCCACCCCCCAGTAGCCTCAGCAGTTAATTTATAAACTAAAATAAAGTTTTTAACAAGTTAGGTTATGTTTCAGGATTATAAAATTACAGATTAGGGCAGAGGAAGGAGGAATCCTCTAAGGAAGAAGATCTACTTCTGAAAGTTAATTCCTCATGGTAGGTTTCCTTTAAATACATTTAAGTGTCAGAAAATGCAGATAATTCCTTTAGGAGCCATAGCAAAGACTATAGCCACAAAGAGCTCTTTTGACTATGGCTGCTCCAAAACCTCATCCTGATACCAACATCTTCAGATATTGTTCTCCGATAAAGAAAAATTATTGCTCCACTGCAATAGAGAATGAGCGGGCGAATTTATCAAGACTAACATTTAGAATGCCAGTCTGAAAATCCCGCCAGCCAGCGTTTCTGTGCTGATGTTCACTAAGTGGCTCTGCCATTTCCGATATTTAGTTTGTTGCTATAATCCCCACCGGAGACTATAGGGAATGTAAATATAATTGTAAATGTGATGGGCCAGGTGTTTACGCCATGGCCTGCTAACACACTACCCCCTCCCCACCCAGTCTCCACGCTCGTAGTGGCCTAAGGGTCAGAGAAACTCCTTTATCGTTAACATAATGAATCTCCCCCAAGGAATTTGATTCATGTTGCATACCACCTTTTTCTTCTACCTACGTGGATGCATTTGTGATTATCACTGTTTTCTGGTAAATGTACCATATGCTTTACTCTTCTCACTGCATACTACTTACCCTGGGTTTCCTGGGAATTTAATAATGATAATCCACTGATCAGCTTATTGAACATATTTTTGGAGAGGAGTAACTTAAAGCTCCAGTAGTGACTGCTTTCAGTACACCAGCTAGTGCCATGTACCTAGTTAGTGACTAGGAAAGGCAGGGCCCCAAAGCAGACATCTGCATGGGCCCCCTACCCCCTCAGGAAATATACATATTTGTATACTCACACATTTATACTCTTACACACTTATACACATTTATGCACTGATACATACATTTTTACACTTCTGGCCTAGATCTGTCCTATTATCTGATGACCACATAGGGGAAGTACACATCAGTAATTAGATATCCCTTCCCTCTCCTCCATTTTTTATCTGAGCTGCCGATTCATGCAGTGCATAATATGTATATACTGGTACACACCCTCAACGCCTTAGCATGTCAGGTTGGATGCCTGGTTCCTCTGACACTGCAGGCCCCATAGCAGCTGCTATGACTGCTACCACTGTAGTTACGCCCCTGTCAGGTACTTGCAGCTCAGTCTGGTCTATGGGACTTAGTTACAATAACATTTACAGTCACTACCCAATGGAAAAAACTTTTGGAAGCCGCAGCTTCTTTGATCGGCTGACTCATTAGGGTTTTTTGAAGTAAAACTACCCTGAATTAAAAATGGCTGTGGAGAAGGTATGGGGCAACATATTAACAAATTGTTACTTCGGCAAAAAAATACTTCCTTATTTCCTGTAAATGATAGATTTTTATTTTAATTCCTTTTTATTAAAAAAATGTCAAATATATAGTGACAAATGGACCGAATTGCAATGTTCATATCCGTCCTGAACATTGTTGATTTCTAGTCCCTAAACCTGAGCACGGACTTAGATTTGGGTTTAAATCACACAGAAAAGCTTCTGAGAAGTCCATGAATCAGCTTTTCACACCAGTTGCCAGCACCAATGGCAGGTGTTAACCCTTTAAAAGCAACCAACAAAACAGGTAGAGCTTGTGCGCTGCCATTTTCCATCAGATTTTTGCTTCTCGATGAACCAGCATCAATCGCAGGTGTTGGTAGTGTGTTCAGGTAAGGATCCAAAACAGAACTTCTGTTTCAGGTTCATCATCAAACCCGACAGGGTCCACTTATACTTACTAATATGACTTAAACACTGCAAGCAGTGCAAGTATATTTCTCCGAATGAAGTCTGTATTAATTGTGCAATGCTCTTATCCATTGTATATCTTATTGTTATAGGTTATTCTACAAAATAACTGCTAAGCATTGCTAAAATAACCACCGAAGCCTTCTCTGCTGGACCAAAACTGAGCCGCTCACTGATATGCCAAGCCTAGCATAAAACTTCTCCCTCTTGCATTAATATTTATGTGACAAAGCACATTCGCTACGGAACCAGCCATGTTGTTGCATCTTTTGATGACAACAGCAAGTCATAGAATTGTGGGGTATATGAAAAGGTGACTGACTAATGGTGAAATGGCTCAGAAAAGCATCTTAAATTTGCAATGGTCATCCTACTAAATAACACTTTACCATTTCTTATCTGTCATCCACATGGAAGATTTGCAGTACCCTTTGATCAGATGACTTGTCCTTGAAGTACAGTTAGCATTCTAGTGTGAAATATCAACGGTGCAGTGACATAATGAGTTCAGTAGCAGAAAGCATCAAAAGCATTGTGGCAGTTATCATCGATGCAGAGACAAAAAAAGCCCTAAAGCGGAGTAACCAGTACTAATAACTGTCATATTAAGATGCCAGAGTTCTAATTTACACAAAATAATTCAGACGACAGCTGTAATAGCAGATAATTTAATTTATCAAAAAAGAAAAGTGAATAATTGTCGGTTTAGAAATGTTATAATTTTGTATGGGTCAAGGATATGTTGACAAGTCACTCCTTCATCCAGGCGTACTTTTAAAAGATAGAATATAATTATGCTATTATGTATAATTATTTTCCAGAGCCGCGCTGAATACATGATAGCTGATTTAATAACACATGAAGTTTTTATTACCTTGTTTGGTGTGTTTTTTTTTGTCTGGTTGTGTCTTATATTTAGCTGTTTTGATTATAATTTTTCAGTTTTTATATCTTGTACTGATTAGACTAAAATAAATATGTGTTGTTGGTAGAAATATCCAACTGTGCTTTCAACAAGTACATTTTAGTGGGCAGTTTGCCAACAGTTCTGATCCAATAAGATTATTACATTTTTTTTATGTTTTTTTGCACTTTTTTGCACTTTCCTGCACATGCACATCTGTTAAAAAAGTAGCATGTTTTTTTTTTAATTAACAATAATTTACCCTTTATTAAGGATATTTGGGATATTTGGAGAAACAATGTAAACAGCAAACAAGTCATATATAAAGTGATCTTGCAGGACCCAGTGATACACATGCATGGTCCAGAAGGATCATCTCCACAGAATTACATACCTAAACATTAATAAAGGGCATGGAAATCAGCATACAAAAGAAACCATGTATCACTGTAGTGGAACAAACTTTCACAAATAAAAAAAACAAAGCACCTGACAATACATCTTCACCGCACCCCCATCCCAGGGCCTTCTCTCAAAACACTGTTCGATAAGGGTGATACAAACCCGTGTATACTATAAGTTTTGTAAGATGATATTTGTGGATGGTGATTGAACCCACTTGTCCCAGATGGTGTGGAACCTCTTATCCCTCTTATCTTATCTGTCTCTTATCCTTCTTTCTATCCTTCTTTCTATCTGTATCGTATCCATCCTCTTATCCTTCTTTCTATGAGTAAAGAAGGATAGCGAACAACACTGTTCGATAAGGGCGATACAAACCCATGTATACTATAAGTTGTGTAAGATGAAATTTGGGGAGCAGTTGTGGATGGTGAGTGAACCCACTTGTCCCTTATGGTGTGGAACCACTTACCCTTCTTCCAATGAGTAAAAATTTACTTTTCGAGTAGAAGAGCGTTATTGACTGTTCTAATCCAGTCACAAAGGGAGGGAAGATTGGGAAATATCCAGAACCTAGCAGCTGTTTTCCTGGCATAGTATAGGGTTTTCGTAAGAACAGTTCAGGTTCTACCAGGAGGAGGCAAACTTTGGAATTGTCAGAGACAGCCACTTCCATTCTGTCAAACCTAACCATGGCACAGAACCATAGTAAATGAAGAATAGTACCTGAGGTCTCATGACATTTAGGGCACAGGTTTGGGAATCCAGGGTGGAATTGATAAAGTTTCATGTCATAAAATTAAAGGTTCTCTTCTACCTCTCAAATGAGTAAATGCAGGGAAGGTCACGTGTATAAAAAGATAAATTGAGATTTTACATGAAGTATATAAATATGGTCGCTTGAATATTATATAAAGGTAGTAACAGACGTCAGGAATGAGTACGGTATTTACCACAGCTATTAAATGGTCTTTGTTGATGGCAATGGCTAAATTGTAGCGAGTATATTCCAAGGCAAAGGGAACCAGTGAGCTCCCCGGTCACATATAAAATAAGCATTTTAGTGAACCATTGGTGCGACCACTAGGTCCAGTGCATCATCTATTGCCTATTTTTATTGGCAATTAAGACTAGAAACACAAGACTGTGGTTGGTCCATCAATCATTGACACGCACTCGCTGGATTTCATAGATTGCATTTTCACAGTGCAAAACCAAAGAACACTGAAGTTTTTAAGGTCCTTTAAAAATTCAATGTATTAAATGCCCACTTTAAAAATAACATATATCACCATATAAAATAGTTAGTTAAATAGAGTAGGACTTCAAACAAGTTATCTTGCTTTAAGACAGACAAATATCACCCAAAGGTGCAGTTTATATACACATTCTATAATATTAATTCAATGGAGACAATGGAGGATTGTCCTTCATAACCTTCATAAAAAAGAAACAAGTGTATACATACAGATTGTACTCCTCCCAAAGCTCTGCGTAAATTCAATAACTCAGTAAGTAAGTAATGAAAGCTTAATGGACATAATGTCAGGCACACCAAGACACGTATCGCAATCCCAATGCTTCCTCAGGAAGCTTGAAACACATGCCGGCATGTGTTTCAAGCTTCCTGAGGAAGCATTGGGATTGCGACACGTGTCTTGGTGTGCCTGACATTATGTCCATTAAGCTTGTTGGGTATTTATGTGAAAGAATAAACTAACCATATGTTGGGTTTGCTGGATTTTCACAGTGCAGAATATAGGAATCCAAGCATTATTGTTACTCTGTATATGATGCAAGGAGTCCCTGAAAATCAATAGCACCGAAATGATGATTAGGAATTCGGCAATGAAACAGGCCATAAGAAGGTAAACTGGGCCTTGTGCAGCCCATGTTGAACCAAAATGATTGTCTCCATATAGCTAAAAATGGCTTTTCTTGATTGTTGATGATTATAAACTAAAAACAAGGTGAAGTGTCTACTGCTGCTGTTTGTAATGTAACATGGAGATAATTGGGGGGGATTTATCAATGTGTCTCAGGTTCCGTCAGTTTAGTGGAGGAATACTCTAGCCATTTTCTGCGCCAGATTTATCACTGTGTACCCTGTGAATCTGGTACAGGGTAAGACTGTCGGTTTCCAGTTCAGACCTACTTTAAAGTGGTCTAAACTCTGCACCACAATTTTTGAGGCACGGAACATTAAAATAAGCCACACTCCTGCTAGACCAAGTCACGAACCTTTTCCAAAGACCACGCCCCCTCAGTCGGACAAGTCGGAAAATGGCTAAAAACAGGTCTAAAAAGCCTTAATAAATGTGATGTTAGGCTTTTCACACTGTGTTTTGATTGAGTCTAAAAGTATCCTCCTGGTTCAAATGCGTTTCTTGTACGCATATCATATCAGCTTTAGCTGATTGTGTTTCTCTCCATAATTGGGAACGTTTGAAAGGACTATTTAGCCCTTTAGCATTAATGGACATAACCTGTATCCCCATTGTTAAGACCACATTTTATGCTTTTTTTTGTATATTACACTAATGAAATATCCTTCCAGTTGTTCTTGTTTTTTGCTATCCTACTAAAACTTAAACTTAAGAACAGAAACATAACAACCATACAAAATCTGTATGTTACAAGGGACATGGTGGGGGTTCGGAAAACCAAATCAATTTTGGTGAATCTGACATGGCACCGTACCCAGACAGGGTATATATCTATATATCTAGAATAAGCCCCTGAAAAAGAAAACATGACATTGATACCCATATATATACTTAGTCTTTTCCTGTGGTCTCCCATTCTGCATCCAGGCATTTCTTATGTTGATCTGTTGCTCTTCCTGTATTTTCCCCCTCTGGCAGGATGTTCCATTCTGATAGAAGCTGTTTCAGCCTTTCTGGAGATGCTGCTATAACTTTTCGGCCATCTTTGTTAATGATCAACTTTACCGGAAAACCCCATCTATAGGGTATTTTATTGTCCCTTAGTATCTTTGCTGCAGCTTGAAAATCCCTTCTCCATTCCAGTGTGACTGCTGAAAGGTCCGTGAAGAGAGATAAATTCCAAAATCTTTTGGGGAGACCCTCAATGTCTCTGGCAGCTTTCATCAGGTGGTCCTTGAAGTGAAAAAAATGGAGGCGGGCTATAACATCCTTAGGCACATCTGGTGGCAGAGTTTTAGCTTTTGGCAAGCTATGAACTCTGTCTATCATAAGGTCCATTTGAGGAGTATCCGGTATTAGTGAAACAAAGAAATCTGTGAGAAATTCTTTTAGCTGGTCTAGTTTTACAGTCTCAGGGATTCCCCTGAATCTCACATTATTTCTTTGAGAACGATCCTCCATGTCTGCCAGCTTGAGTCTCAATTCCCGCACTTCTTCTTCTAGGTTGTTATTAGCGTCCACCAAATCGTTATGGGCCACTGTGAACTCCACCATTTTAGATTCTACATGTGCGGTTCTTTCCCCTAGTAGTGTACATTCAGACCGAAATGCATGTAGAGACAAATGGATCTCTTTCTGAATAGAAGTGTGCAGGTCACCCAATAAAGATTTAAGCATCTGTTCAGAAATCGGTCTGTTTGTGAGAGCTTCTTCTGCTGTTCCCGCGCCATGTTGCTGCGGGCTGCTCACTGCAATGGAGGATAGCTGGAACGGGGATAGACCCTGCATATTTCCTCCTGAATCAGCTCCCATCGGGGAAACTAAAGCATGATATCTCCCTCCGGTACCTGTGTTGTGCTGAGAGCTCAGCGAAGAGCGTGGTGATGGATCGGGGGAGACATCCTGCCCTTCTCTGGCTGTTTCTCTCCTTCTTCCGGTGCCATCTTGGGACCGCGTGGAAGGGAAGAACTCATTGAGTTTAACCGGTGCCACTTTTTTCTTTGCTTTCCTCATCTTTCTGGGGTATCTAGGCAGTGCCCCACTACTTTTGGAGCGTTAATCTCCGGTCGTTGTTGCCGCTGACAGCCACTTTTCAGCCCGGGTGCACGGAGCGAGGTGAAGCACGTCTTACTCCATGAGCTGCCGGCCACGCCCCCTTTCACACTGTGTTTTAGGCGCAAAACCGCCAGAATTGTGGCACAAGTGCGTTAATACATCCCCCCCCATTGTGTTGTTTTTAAAGGAACGCAGCAAATACAAGTCATTTATGGGTTGTGCTGTGTTCTGAAAGCTCCAGGGGAATAACACTCAATCGTGGTTGACACCTATTACTCTGAATGGTACACTTATGGACCGGAGCTGCAATACTTAGGTAAATATGTCTTCCACCTAATCCTTAACTCCTACTTATTTGTTAATAGTTAAATTAAAGGAGAAGGCCATATTGACCTATCACAGAATAGCAGCCCGTATTTGGTCAAATGTGAGTAATGGGTGTATAGTGTCACCTGGCATTAAATGGCATTCATGACTCATGCAAACTGAATGAACTTCCATCCATCGTTAGAAATTACACTTTGCTTTGAGATGTTACCTATGTTGCCTATGTTAAAAGGATATTCCCACTATAGCAAATTAATTTTATTGTTTGTATGATGAAAAAAAATACAATTTTCCAATTTAATTTCTGTATCAATTCTTCACGGTTGTCTAGATCTCTGCTTGCTGTCATCTATAGCAGTGGCAGCGAACCTATGGCACTGGTGCCAGAGGCAACACTCTGGGCCCTCTCTGTGGGCGCCCAGGCCATCACCCCAGCATGAAGTTCACCAGACAGGACTCAAAGAATCTTCCTACAATGATAGGTGAATTTTCCCTCCTCCTTTAAACTGTGTTGGTGTCTTTAGGAGGCTGAACGATTGAAAGTTGTCAAAGAACAAGGAGAAATAAATTACTGCTTAAATTGCTGTGCTGGCACTTTGCAATAAATAACTGGCTTTTGGTTGAAGTCTGGGCACTCAGGCTCTAAAAGGTTCACCATCACTGTTCTATAGAAAGCTTCTATGTTTACTTCCAGTGGAGAGAAACCCAACCATGTCACACAGGTGCACAGCTCGTTAGTTCATAGCAAATAATCAGAGCGGTGGGTTATAACAAGCAGTGCACCTGTGTGACCATGGTCAGACTTCTGTCTACTAAAAGTAAGAAATAAAGCTTTATATAGGACAGCAAGCAGGGATCTAGAAAATGTGGGGAATTGATACAGAAAGTATATTGGAAAATTGTATAAGTTTTCATTATTCAAACAATGTAAATTACTTGTTAAATGGGTACATCCCTTTAAGGATCCCAGCTTTGAAGTCAGCCACGGGTGAGTTCCGTTCCCTTTGAGACGTCTGACCACCGTTAATGATGATTACAAGCATCTTGTTTTGTGGTTATATAATTTTTTGCAATTTTATTCCCATGACTTTCCATCTCTACTTATAATCTAACGTGTTTGCACAAGATAGGTGATCCTTTTTTTTTTTGCACTCTAATAAATGTCCGATTACTTGGTAAAGCAATGAGTTAGGCACTTCTGATAAATGAGAGAAAAGTAATAAATGTTGCCAGTTTTGCAAGTGCAGCGCATAAGCAGAGTAAAAGTCTACACTGTGCAATGAATTTTCTAAATGACCTTACACAAAAGCATTTAGGAACCGGATTCCAATTAAACTGTGTCACACTCAGAATGCACTTAGAAATGTTCCCTCTCTCTGTAGTGTCTGCTGCTACTGAGAACATTTTTTAAATCTGCAGCAATGAAATCTAATTTAATGGCAGATGTGCATTTCAGAGGGAATGTTATATACCCCGCTGTGAAATAACAATAGCTATTGTATTGTATTGTCTTAGCATTTAGCGTTCATGAATATTCATAGTAACATACCTCATCATAAAAGCTAAAATAACAATAATGGTACACAGTATATATTTTGGTGAAGATGCTATGTAGATTATAGACTCTTTAGAATAGTCATATTTATCAACTTACATTTAGTCAAATATTGTTATATGAAGGTTGTTTAATCATTTTATGACTTGTTCTTTTTAGTCTTTAAAGAGGTTGTACAGTATCAGGTGTTTTTCCTACATGGGCCCTAGTGGTGCTAAAATAACAAATAATTTATATCCGATCCGGGGAAGTCCAGTCCTGTCACTTCTGGGCTTTGTCGTTGGAAATTGGGGCTCATTTACTAATACACCCGCGGACCGCAGTTTCGTCAGACATCCCGACGATTTCCATTTTGCGCTGCTGTGACAGGGATTTATAAGGGGTTTTTGGCGCACGCGAATGGATTTTTTGCGCAGTTGCACCGGCTTTCATGCAACACAGATCAGGGGGTGGGCTGTCAGTCGATCCAACGGATTCAGACAAACATCAGGGTTTAACTTCAAAATTTTGTCGCAGGCCAAGCACTTACATGCATCGGGAAGAAGAAGGTGAACTCCGGCGGACTTGATCGGGGAAGCGACACATGCAGGATATCGGGCACATCTTCATGAATCGCAGCAGAGTTCATCCTTGTCGGACAGTCCGGATTGTGGATCGTGTAGGGACCGCATAAGTAAATCTGCCCCATTGTGTTGGTAGCACACTACCACTACATCCTCTGGCTGTGTTCTGTATTAGTAACCACACAAATCAGTAGTAGATTATAATATAGGTTATTTGGGTGGTAGTCCAGCGGTCCAAGGCTGCTAGTGGGCCTATGGATACCCAAACCACCCACCAAATTTTATACTGGGAAGGACCTTCACCCATAAAATCCTCATACATCTGTTCCTGCTCTCAATGCACAAGAGACACTTTAGGTCTTTTGAAGGTCCTCCAAAGGTCCTGAAACTGCAGATTGAAACCAGGCAGAAGGGACACATCCTGCATTTCCCAAGAAGCTTGATCCTATAACTTCAACCAAAATGGTAGTAATATAAATTTGTGAATGGAATTTGGAGTTTGGAGGACACCAGTGATGTCATTGTGCATTTGTGTGTAAAGCTGATAGCCTCTCCACTAGTATATAATATAAGTGGAAGAAACACTGAAATTGCACAACATGCTGAACAAACTACTAGGTCAGTGTCATGTACCAAAAACCAATCACTAATAAAGATAAAACATAGAAATATTTATTGGTATACTCTAAAAACACCTAAAAGGCACTCCCAAAATGTGCCATCCTATCTCCGTAAAAATAAGACAGAGTAATCCTCCTCACTAATGCCTAAATGTCTGGCATACACATGGACAAAGTGCAGATAGTACAGGTCAATAATACAACAATGGAAGATAAACATACTAGCTGAATGGAAATGTGAATATTATAAATAAATATCACCCAAGTCCATGTGTGTAAGGAGGAGAAAACGTCACGTCATTGTGCATTTGAGGACAGTTACATCACTGCAGAAACACCCCTAACATCATCGGTAGCCAGTCATCAGCTGCAGCCATTTTTTAGAGTGTATATAAAAAATGTGATGTGAACCAAGCCTTAGTCACCAGGACAAAAACATACTCTGGCTGATATTTCATGCCTTATATTTCAGTTTTCTGACGAGCAGAGTATAAAAAAGCAGACATTTCTGGTGCAACCATCTGAAATTGCAAATTTTCTGCCCTTAAGCACCTTATTTACCACATTTTAAAAAAAAGTGGTTAAAGCAGTGTGGGAGCAAGAAGGGCCATGGACTACAAGATGTACACTTTTATCTGAAATCCATGCTGTGACGTGGCTGCCGTGTACCAGAATTACTAGAAGGGCTAAAAAAATCTGATTGTGATGTAGTGCAGACTGAGATAGTCCAAAATAGACATTTTTTTTACAAAGGACTAAATAATTATAATATACAATACTTATGTTAAATTTTTCATTCCAATCACATTCTAATGAAACTGCATTTTTTGTAAATTATTTAAAACAAAACGGGTATTGATGACAATAAAAAAGGATATAGAAGGGGAATCACATCCTAGTGTTATTGAATGACTCACGCACAAACAACTGGATGGAAAGCTGAAATTATTGTCTTATTCATCAATTCACACATGTATTGACAATTATCATTAGTGATGAGTGGACCTCAGTGGATCTGGCAGTACAAGGATTCAGTGGGATGAATGGCATCATTTTGTGAAGGATTGTCTCTCTCTGCAAAATCATTGGAGACGGACTCCTCCCAAAATGGGGAGTGCGTGTGTTGCTGGCATGTGATTCATGAAGCGCAGGTGCAACATTGATTTAGGTGCCACCGATGGCTGTGCCGCCGGCATTAAAGATTATGCCCACAGTTGGTGTTATTTGTAGGGGTCTTTGCCGTACCTGATCTTCTGACTGAAGTTCGGGTGAGGGTTTGGGACCCGAACTTTAAGATTCAGGTCCACTTAACACTGTCTACGTTCATATCAAGATGATGCACAATTATAGCATGTCACTACGTAACTTCTGAGGCTCATGACCCAGAATGTGAATAACATGCTATTAGTATGCATTGCCTGTATGTAATGCTAGAATATTGAAATATTTTCCACAACTATTGAGCTCTTTTAGCCGCAATATTGGTGTCCACATTGTGTTTGACAACCTCTTTGTAACTAAAGGGACGCAGCATGTTTTATTATCTAATGAAAATCCAGAGATCTAGAGGAGACTGTTAAGAATATAGAAGACAAATACACTTCTAAAGATGTGTCCCTTGAGGATAAATGTGAAAGAAACAAATCAAAACCCCACACTTTCTTAAAGCTTGTTTATTAATGTCCTTGAAATGAGCGTAGAGAGCACTATCTCAATTTGCAGATGACATTAAATTATGTAAGGTAATAAACTCCGAGAAGAATGTTTATCCTCCAAAGACAGATTGCAATAGAATAGGTGACTGGACTAATAAATGATAGACCAAGTTCAAGATAGATAAATGTAGAGATTATTCATCAAGGGAAACATACATATTACATGTTCTTCCAATTGCAATTTCTGGAATGTAAAAATATTGGAGAATTGTGCAATAATTTACTATGGGTTAATGTATTATGTATGTTTCACTACTGATCAGCTCTGCTTTTAATTTTGGATGTTACTAAATAAGCAAAGACTTGGTTTAGCGCTGTAGATTGACTTCATTCTTGCACTGAACTTATCTTATAAATTTTAAAAACAAAATTTAAAAATTAGTAGTTATATACTGAATGTTCTAGATTCTCCACTTCTTCTGTGTTGTTAGAAATTACATTTGGTTGTTACTGTATATCTGTTTCTTAGAAAACTGGGTGATGACCAAAATGCCTGCTGTTTCTGCTCGCTCTTGGTTGCTGCCAAGTTCTCCTGAACTGAAAAATCTGTCAAGTTATGCAGTGATAAAGAAGTAGTTACATAAACTCCACAGTTAGGCTCATTTTCCATTTAAGAGCCAAACAAATTTAATTGATATAAAAGCTCAGGGTATAAATAAACAATATACAATATCAAGGCCGTGGAATGTTATAAGTTTAAAAAGCTACACAAATTAGGTAGAATGACAGGTCAGCAGGGTTCCCCATGACTGAGTGTTATGCAATATTTTTCAACTTGTAGCATTCCAGAGTAGTTATGAATTTAGCTCAGGCTCAGTTTGCAGAATTTGGTCAGACTTTGGACAAAAGTTTGGTTCAAAACTCAAACTTGGGGGTCCATCTGTTACTACAATATATTTCAATACTACAGTATTGCAGTATATGGTAAACTGCTACTGATCTGTAACAGTGTACAACTGGCACACTATTACAGATCATGCAGAATGACAGGCCTGAAGTCTCGTACAGTCTCCAAGCTGTTATGGGATTCTGTGACGTCATCGGGGAGCGGCGATCTGTCTGAGCCTGAATTTTAATTTCTTGTTGATGTAAGGGTTCGGAGACCTGAACTGCAATAGTTGGCAAAGCCCTATTACAATGGACATATTAGGGTAAATGTGTATAGGCTGTTGATTTGTGTGGGACAATACAGAATTATTTAGATGTTTTAACTGCTTAAATATTCTGAAACAGCACAATTTAAATATATACCAATCCCAGACTGGCAGTGGATTTCAACTATAACTTGTCCAAGATTGCTGGTGAAGTTTATAGTAAATTTGGCTGACCAAGGTGTTCATGGCCAGGCCTAATTTGGTATTGGCCCAATTGCATCCACATTTTTTTTTTTTAAAAAGTGGAACACATGGCACAAAGGAACCATGCCCATGTCATTGACACTGCAAACTTTTCATGGCTTGCACCAAATTACTTTGACCTCATAGTTTCTTCTTAGTGTCTTCTTCTTGGCCCAAATTAGTTTGCATACAATAGAGATAAGTAAATAACCATTCAACAAAATATTTGCAAGTATTGAAATATCAACAACGTTTAGTATAGTAAGCCAAAACCATTTTGTAACAATTACACTAAATCTTATCTCATAAAACTACATATGAATCTGCTGGTCTCGTTGGACTCTGGCTCTGATCATAAGTTATGATACAAGACAAGATTATGCTTAATAGCAATATACCTGCGCTGACTGTGACTACTGATGCAAACAATGATATATGAAGTGAAGAGATGTATTGGCTGAGTGGGTAACTGACCTGATTAAAAACAGTCTTCAATTGAGGAGGTGATGATGATCAGGAAGTTTCTCCGCAGTGTGAATAGTCCCAGAAGGATACTGGGTATCCAATGTAGTAGATGGCTTTTTCTGTGAGCCAAGTTTGAAGTAAGTCCAAGAGCAGAGCGATTCAGCGATTCCTACCCTGAGGAAGAGAGCAGTAGCTCTTGGAAACGCATTCAGTGCGTGTTCACCTATGTCCCACCGCTCCATCCGTAACTTACAGTGATGTCACTATTCACTTCCGAATCATCATGTGGTCGAGCCACTGGCCAGGGCTCCCACACTGAATCGCTCTGCTCTTGGACTGACTTCAAACTTGGCCCACAGAAAAAGCCATCTACTACATTGGATACCTACTATCCTTGTGGTACTATTCACACTGCGGAGAAACTTCCTGATCATCATCACCTCCTCAATTAAAGACTGTTTTTAATCAGGTCAGTTACCCACTCAGCCAATACATCTCTTCACTTCATATATCATTGTTTGCATCAGTAGTCACAGTCAGTGCAGGTATATTGTTATTTTGTCTTCTATTGTGTTGTACACTTTTATGAGCTCGGGCGGCTCATATTATACCAGCAGCGACACCTATGCCATACCATTTATTCATATCGACCCCCAACTTTTGCGCCAACATCTCCTCTCTGTTCAAGATTATGCTTAAGACTAATTTAAAATGGATAGATCCCTGGAAGATATGACATTCAGTAAAAAATCATCTTTAGCTCACCGTATATACTCAAGTATAGGCCTACCAGAGTATAAGCTGAGACCCCTAATTTTAACACAAAAAATGGAAAACCTATTGACTTGAGTATAAGCTTGAGAATAAACTTGAGTGTGGGAAATGCATTGGTCACAGCTCCCCCAGTATATAGCCTGCCAACCCCTGTAGTATTTAGCCAGCCATTCTCCTGCAGTTTATAGCCTGCCAGCTCCTGTAGTGTATAACCTGCCAGCCCATGTAGTATATAGCCTGACAGGCCCTGTGAAATGGAGCTTGCCAGCCCCCATTAGGGTGGAGCCTGCCAGCCCACTCTAGTATAAAGCCTGCCAGCCCGTGCCCCCAATATAATGCCTGTAGAAGAAAAAAAAGGGTACACACCTTCCAATGCCCCACCATCAGGTCCTCTTCCATACATCAAGGCCCCAGCATCGGCTCAGTGTCCTGGTCCATCGCAGGCACCATGACCTCAACCGCTCGCTGACATCATAGTGTGTGCTGATGCTTGCGCACACATTATAATGTAAGCGTGCAGCTGACATTGTCATTCCTGCAATGGACCAGGAAACGGAGCCGATGCCGGGGCCGCAATATATTGTAGAGGACCTAACAGGGGGTCGTCGGAAGGTGAGTACACTTTTTTTTTCTTGACTCAAGAATAAGCCAAATTAGGAATTTCCAGCACATTTTTTTGTGTTGAAAAGCTTGGCTTATACTTGAGTATATATAATAATATTTTAAAATGCAGATAAAATGTAGTCAATGGGGGTTATTAATGATAGCCCCGCACAGCCAGCTATGGCCTCTTGATATATCCAGCAGGATTCTGTGAAGCGTCTATCTCTATACCAGGCTCTGCCTAGCCTAGAAATAAATGTAGTTGGCACAGTTGGCAAATTTGGTGGCTGCAAGGAGTATGCAGGCCGGTGGACAGGAATGCCCCATTCCTGCCCAGCCCCGACCGGCCACTCCCCCTCTTCAAACCCCTCCATGCCCCTCTTGAGTAAAGGTGGCAGATAGAGAAAATTATTGCAATTATTTCAGGGCCCTGATAAATATCCGCAATACGTAGGCAAATCTGGCAAACTAACCCAACCATGTTGTACTCGCGGGGTGATTTACATGTTCATAAAATAATAATTATTTCTACTTCTAAATCTACGGTATTTCTCCTCTTATAGAAGGCTCCTTCATTACATTATTATAAGTATGGGAGGCATTTTGGACACCTTAGATTCCATTTAAAGGGGTTGTCCACTTTCAATAGAGAGAAAACAGAGCCATGTGATACTAAAGGCTTGTGTACCTGTGTGATATCACATGACAATGGACAGATTTCTATCCATTGGAAGTAAACACAAAAGCTTTCTATAGCAGGACAACAAGCATCTAGAAAACTAGAGATCGAGAGATCTAGAAAACTTTCAGGAATTGATAAGAATGTAGATTGGACAATTGTGTAACTTTTCATCACACAAACAAAATCCATTATTTACAGAAAGTGTCCAACCCCTTTAATGCATTACAGTCAACACAGACAAAACTCATCTGCACTATGTGATATCTGGTGTAGACCAAGTATTTAGAATGTAATGCATCTTCCTTTATGCATGATATTGTGGAATGAGAATACCTTTCATTCCATCCATCCACAGATTATCTATAATACTGCTATGATGTTATTACTGATGTGATATGGCCCTGGTTATTGATCGATTTTTTCTTTCTCTCAGTACAGTATAACAGAAGAAGAGTGCAATTCAATGAATACCCTTCCTCCAATACATTTCACTAAGTGGTTGCCTCTTCAAAATAAGGATCTCTATGAGAATGTATCACAATCTGCAGCTTTCTATTAGATTCATTTCACTCCAACTGTCTCACAATAATTGAGAACAACATTTATGAAATGTGTTACAGCTTACAGGAAGCATTCACTGCCAAAGTATATTTTTAGGAAAAAAATACATGACCTTAGGTTATCAACTTGATAGCAATGAAAGTTTTGTCAGTTCACATCAACCCCCTTTATCAATGTAGAAAACTGAACTTCTGGCATCAGAGGGGTTTGCAAGATGACCTATAGTAATCTATAACATAATTATAGGGGAATACCATGCACCTGCATTAGACTTTAATCATAGATAATGGATAATGGCTAATAACAACTTTTTCCCAATACCATTAATTATGTACTATATTTTATAACTAAACTAGCTGTAGAAGTCAGCGTTGCCTGGATTGTAAATAACAGCTCTTAGCTAGAACAAAATATAATTGGTTGCCAAAAATATTTAATATATATCTGTGTCTCTCACTCACTCTCCCTGCCTGTCTTTCTGTCACTCACTCACTATCCTACCTGTCTCTGTCACTTATTCCCTCTTGCTGCCTGTCTCTCTGTGACTCACTCACTCTCCCTGCCTGTCTCTGTCTCTCACTCTCCCTGGCTGTCTCTATCTCTCACTATCCCTGCCTGTTTCTCTGTCTCTCACTCTCCCTGCCTGTTTCTCTGTTACTGAATCTCCCTGCCTGTCTCTCTGTAACTCACTCACTCTCTCTGCCTGTCTCTCTGCCTTGCTCTCTGTCACTCACTCTACCTGCCTGTCTCTCATCCAGTAATTCACTCTCCCTTCCTGTCTCTCACTCTCCCTGCCTGTCTCCCACTTACTCAATCTCCATGCTTGTCTTTCTGTCTCTATCCCTATCCATATTACCTCACACATAAGCTGTCTTATGCTCATTGCCTATAGCAGTGATGGCTAACCTATGGCACTGGTGCCAGAGGTGGCACTCGGAGCCCTTTCTGTGGGCACTCAGGCCATCACCAGAGAGGACTCCAGGTATCTTCTTGCAGTCCCAGACAGCCCAGGACTTGCTGTGCACAGAGCTATTTTAAAGTGACAGCTCTACCTGGGACTATTTTCTGCTTTATTGGTGCCTCAGGTGCTGCTATCAATGAAAACCATGACAGAGAAGGGAGTATAAATCACAAATTAAATTTCTGTGTTGGCACTTTGCGATAAATAAGCGGGTCTATGTTGTAGTTTGGGCGCTCGGCCTCTAAAAGGTTTGCCATCACTGGCCTATAGTAACCAACCAAAGCTCAGAGCTCATATTAATCACCTGTGGCAAAATGTTAACCAATGACATATCAGCTTCTAACTGCCACAGCAGAATGCAGCAGACAATGGCTCCTTTTTGATGGTTAATAATTGTATTTTGGAAAGTGCTGGGTAAAAGTTTCTGTTCAAAATGTCATCTATGACGTTACAGTCACAGAGAGTGACTATGCAAAATGTAGTGATTGTAAACTCAGCTGTGCAGATTCCTTTAGCAGACATACACACACTCTCTCAGCTTGATACATTAGGTACATTAGCTATCAAGCCTTCTGCCATTAAAATACCTCAGGGTACATTAGCATGTTCTGTGTTACTTGGCTTGTCATCCCAGTGTTACTATGGCCCTTACATGAAAACACAAAGAGACTATAGATGAAATCTCTGCCACATTTGACTGGGTCTAATCTGATGGAGTTTTCCATATGGCAAAGCGTTATATGACAATTTTGAGCTATATTAAGAGGCCCCGAACTTCTGAGACTGGCTTGCTGACCACTGGGAGGGCGGGAATACAAAACATGAGTCAATAATACTAGGGTATTATAAGATTTGAGTTAAAGGGATGGTCCCATTTTGGCAAATTAATGTTATTGCTCGTATTAAAAAAAAATACACAATTTTCCATTATACTTTCTGTATCAATTCCCTGTGGTTTTCTAGATCTCTGCTTGCTGTCATTTTATATGAAGCTTTATTGTTTACTTCCAGTGGACAGAAATCTGACCATGTCACACAGGTGCACGGCTTATTAGTAATATAGAGAATAATCAGAGATGTGTGTTATAACGAGCAGTGCACCTGTGTGACACCACATGACCATGGACAGATTTCTATTCACTGGAAATAAACAATGAATATTTCTATAGCAGGACAGCAAGCAGAGATGCAAACTGTGATAAAAATGTATGGGAAAGATACAGAAAGTATGTAGGAAAATTGTATAATTTTTCATTATACAAACAATACAATCATTATTTGCTGAAATGGGAACACCCCTTTAAGGATAGCTCCATCTACTGTATACAGTGGGCACTGGCTTTTATTTTTGTTTAATCACGCATTTGGTGTAGGAACTATTGTTAGGTTATTGTTTAGTTGAAATCTAGAAGATTTAATATTTTGCATACAAATAATAGATTTTTGAAGTAAAAGTACGGCTGGATAACACATATATTTTGGATGTCACAAATTAAATGATCAAGAGAATTTGCATATATTTACTCAACTTTGCATGATTTGTGTTCAGTGAGAATGTAACTCTTTTAATGATGCCCATTACTCTTTTTTATAAGGTTCAAGGTAGAAGTATTAAAGATTAATGAGACATCAATTCTGGATTTAAAACCAGTTTAAAACACATTAATTCCAATGATCTGTGCATGAAAGTTAATATTATTTGACCTTCTGTGGGGTAATTGGATCATCAAATGTCAATGTTTGTAGAGGAAAATTAGTAACAACTGGTTTTTATTTTATTTATTTTTATAATTAAACTTATATTACCATGTATGACATTAATATTGAAATTTTCCAAATTTGACACATTAAAGCAATGGAATCTAGAATAAAAAAAAAACTGTTTGGGATCAAAGCATGCCTAATGTTATGTACCCTGCTGAGTCTAAAGGGATGGCGCATGATACTGGAAATGAAAATGACAACTAAGAAAGATCTTATATGTCTTCACCTTCTCAAGTACTGATATATTTCTTGCCTTGCTCTGATCTATGTTCACATGGCAAGCTAGAATTTTTCCTCTGACTCCTGAAATTCCCAATTCAATCAGCGCTTTTCTGTCTTTTCTAGCCCTAGATTCCTCTCTTGATAGTAGGGAGCCTTAAAACTTACTTAGAAAAGGTGGGGGCTACAGAAAAAATTTCAACAGTCGAATTTAGGATACAAAGAGTTGCATTGCTGAAGATAGCTACAGCTCAGGTGTTATTGAACACATTCCAAAAATACAAGCGTGTGAACTGGTTCATACACATTAAATCGCAAGAAAGTTAAAAATATAATTTTTTATTGAAAGCAAGCAAAAACCTTATTACAACATTTGTAAATAACCACAAGAAAACATTCCCAAAGGTCCATATGATTCAGCACCATAACACTAACAGTTCATTTACATAGAGCGCATCAATATGTGCAAATCGTTGTATCTTACGAAAAGTGCTAAAGTAAGTGCAAAGATTGTCTTCTAATGCATATTAGTATTAGATACTATTGTATCTATTATTATAAATTCACTTACCCATGGTGTGTAGTGTATGTAGATGAAGTACCCCTAAGCTAAGGTGTTATGCAGGATAGGAAATGGCATGAATGAACAGGAAGGATAGATAAACCCCTTCCCAACTGTTCTTGACTAATTGCACTGCCTACCCTAAGCGGTAGGTGACAACTGGCTGACGTTCCCTTGACAAAGTCCGGACAATAAAAACAACAAAAAAAAACAGAATCAAGAGGACAGTACAAAATCAGTAAACAAATGGGTAGTTAGAAAAAGGGTCAAATAGTCCAAAAGGGAAATTAAATAACAGCTATTTTAAAGTAAAAATATGGCAGGATGAAAGAATCAGTAAACCTTTTTTTGTGATGTCAGAGTCCCAGGCCAGAAGATGATTGGATCAGTCTGCTGCCATCCAAACAGGAAAGAATTGTGAGTGGAAAGAGATTTTTGCCTTTCTAGCATGTTAACTCTTTAAGAACCAGAGCAAATTTCACCTGAGACAGACAGGTTAGTGAATTAGCAACTAAAAAGTCGTAATGAGTTCTAAGCTAATATCTATGTCTGGTCAGGGGCAGCTATGGAACTGCACTAAAATTTGTTTAATAAAAGAATGCAAAAGACACATCTGGATCCACGTGATAACTCAAGGAACACTGGAGAAAACTAAACAATGAAGGGAGACTGTTTTAGGAGCAAAACATTTGCAAATGAGCACAGGCACCATAAAAAGTTTCAAAAATTAAAGAAAAAGGCCAGCCAAAAGTTTGACAAATGTACCGTAATGACCCACTCAGCTCTGCTATATTTCCCCCACACTCATCACTTATATACACCTCGCTCAGACACAGAGGATTATCTTGTTTGTAGAACAGGTCCCCCCTTCATGCTGCCGGTCAGGCAGTGCCTCTGGCTCCAATGATCTCTGCCCCTTACCCAAACCTACCCAAATTCATTTGAGAGGAATTTGACCACACAGTAAAACTTGTCCAACCAAAGTCATTACTGAGTTTATAATCATATGCAATGCCAACCAAAATATACAACATCAGGATTGATAGAGACTAGAGATGAGCGAACATACTCGTCCGAGCTTGATGCTCGTTCGAGCATTAGCGTACTCGAAACTGCTCGTTGCTCGGACGAATACTTCGCCCGCTCGAGAAAATGGCAGCTCCCGCCATTTTGCTTTTTGGCGGCCAGAAACAGAGCCAATCACAAGCCAGGAGACTCTGCACTCCACCCAGCATGACGTGGTACCCTTACACGTCGATAGCAGTGGTTGGCTGGCCAGATCAGGTGACCCTGGGATAGACTAGCCGCTGCCCGCGCTGCTCGGATCATTCTGTGTCTGGATGCCGCTAGGGAGAGAGCTGCTGCTGGTCAGGGAAAGCGTTAGGGTGTTCTATTAGAATAGTGTTAGGCAGGAGTGATTCAACAAGAACCCAACAGCCCTTCTTAGGGCTACAATAACGTTATACTTTTTTTTTTTGTTTGCTTGTGGCTGGGCTTGCTGGCACTAGTAGTGCAGCTAGTACCATATTGTGAGGAATTTGCAGGGGGACTTGCTACCGTTGTGTTTAGCTCTTAGTGACACACATATCCACCTCAAACACCAAAGTGGGAAAATTTATTAGGGGTTTGATTTCAATTAGGCACAGTCTGCCATTTACTTTTTATTTTACGTTTATTTTTTTAATAACTCAGTGTCATCTCATCTGGCATAGCAGTGTGCTTTCATACTTGGCTAGAAAATAGCCATAGGAGAATCCAAACGGCTTACTTACGCCTACAGTAGCGTTATATATATTTGATTTCTGGTTGATCTGCTGGTGGCTGTCCTTGCTGCAGTGCATCTACTAGCAAATTGTGAGCAATTTGTAGTGAGACTTGCGACCGCTGTGTTTTGCGCTTAGTGACGCACATATCCATCGCAAAGACCGAAGTGGGAAAATTTATTAGGGGTTGGATTTCAATTAGGCACAGTCTGGCAGTTTCTTTTTATTTTACGTTTATTTTTTCATAACTCAGCGTCATCTCATCAGTGTGCTTTCATACTTGGCTAGAAAATAGCCATAGGAGAATCCAAACGGCTTACTTACGCCTACAGTAGCGTTATATATATTTGATTTCTGGTTGATCTGCTGGTGGCTGTCCTTGCTGCAGTGCATCTACTAGCAAATTGTGAGCAATTTGTAGTGAAACTTGCGACCGCTGTGTTTTGCGCTTAGTGACGCACATATCCATCGCAAAGACCGAAGTGGGAAAATTTATTAGGGGTTGGATTTCAATTAGGCACAGTCTGGCAGTTTCTTTTTATTTTACGTTTATTTTTTCATAACTCAGCGTCATCTCATCAGTGTGCTTTCATACTTGGCTAGAAAATAGCCATAGGAGAATCCAAACGGCTTACTTACGCCTACAGTAGCGTTATATATATTTGATTTCTGGTTGATCTGCTGGTGGCTGTCCTTGCTGCAGTGCATCTACTAGCAAATTGTGAGCAATTTGTAGTGAGAGTTGCGACCGCTGTGTTTTGCGCTTAGTGACGCACATATCCATCGCAAAGACTGAAGTGGGAAAATTTATTAGGGCCCGGGGTTGGATTTCAATTAGGCACAGTCTGCCATTTCCTTTTTTATTTTACGTTTATTTTTTTAATAACTCAGCGTCATCTCATCTGGCATAGCAGTGTGCTTTCATACTTGGCTAGAAAATAGCCATAGCAATAGGATAGCATTGTTTGGTTTTAAAAACTAAAAAACACAAAAAAAAACTAAAAAACACAAAAAAACACAAAAAAAAGTAAAAAAAAAATTAAAGTTATAACTTTCATTTTCAAAATGTTTAACCCGAGGGCTAGGGGTAGAGGACGAGGGCGGGGACGTGGGCGTCCAACTACTGCAGGAATCAGAGGCCGTGGTCCTGGGCGGGGTGAGACACCACCTGCTGATGAGGGAGCAGGGGAACACCGCAGAGCTACACTCCCTAGGTTCATGTCTGAAGTTACTGGGACTCGTGGTAGAGCACTGTTGAGGCCAGAACAGTGCGAACAGGTGATGTCGTGGATTGCCGACAATGCTTCGAGCATTTTGTCCACCAGTCAGTCTTCCACGCAGTCCACCCATGTCACCGAAATCGGCACTCCTCTAGCTCCTGCACCTCAGCCTCCTCCCCCCCAGTCTGCCCCCTCCAAGGAAAATTTGGCATTTGAACCGGCATACTCTGAGGAACTGTTTTCTGGACCCTTCCCACAGTCACAAACCACTTGTCCGGTTGCTGCTGAGCAATTTTCCGATGCCCAGGTTTTCCACCAGTCGCAGTCTGTGGGTGATGATGACCTTCTTGACGTAGTGGAAGAAGTGTGTAAAGAGGTGTCCGACGATGAGGAGACACGGTTGTCAGACAGTGGGGAAGTTGTTGTCAGGGCAGGAAGTCCGAGGGGGGAGCAGACTGAGGGATCGGAGGATGATGAGGTGACAGACCCAAGCTGGGTTGATAGGCCGGGTGAACACAGTGCTTCTGAGACGGAGGAGAGTCCTCGACCAGAACAGGTTGGAAGAGGCAGTGGTGGGGCCAGACGGAGAGGCAGGGCCAGAGCTGGTGCATCAGCGCCAAATGTGTCAACTAGTGAAGCTCCCGTGGCAAGGGCTCCTGCGGCGAGGGCTAGATTTTCAGAAGTCTGGAGGTTCTTTAAGGAAACACCGGATGACCGACGGACTGTGGTGTGCAACATTTGCCAAACCAGGATCAGCAGGGGTTCCACCACTAATAGCTTAACTACCACCAGTATGCGCAGGCATATGAATGCTAAACACCCCACTAAGTGGCAACAAGCCCGTTCACCTCCGGCCGTGCACACCACTGCTCCTTCCCCTGTGTCAGCTGATAGTCAGCCCCCTGCCCAGGACCCTGCCACAAAAACCCCATCGTCGCCTCCACGATCCTCCACAGCATCCACCAGCGTTCAGCTCTCCATACCCCAGACGCTGGAGCGGAAACGCAAATATAGTGCAACCCACCCGCACGCCCAAGCCCTTAATGTTCACATCTCCAGATTGCTCAGCCTGGAGATGCTGCCCTATAGGCTAGTAGAGACCGAGGCCTTTCGCAACCTCATGGCGGCGGCCGCCCCTCGGTATTCGGTCCCCAGCCGCCACTACTTTTCCCGATGTGCCGTCCCAGCCCTGCACCAGCACGTGTCAGACAACATCATCCGTGCCCTGACCAACGCCGTTTCTGACAAGGTCCACCTGACCACGGACACGTGGACGAGTGCTGCCGGGCAGGGCCACTATATATCGCTGACGGCACATTGGGTTAACTTGGTGGAGGCTGGGACCGAGTCTGACCCTGCGGCTGGTCATGTACTGCCGACGCCAAGGATTGCGGGGCCTACCTCGGTCCAGGTGTTTCAGGCCTACTATGCCTCCTCCTCCTTCCACCCCTCCTCCACCTCCTCCTCCAAACTACCATCCGTGGGCATGGCGCCATCAGTCGGTAGCTCTAGGCACAGCAGCAGTGCCGTCGATAAGCGACAGCAGGCGGTGCTGAAACTGCTGAGCCTAGGCGATAAAAGGCACACCGCCCAAGAACTATTACAGGGCATCACGGCGCAGACTGATCTGTGGCTGGCACCGCTGAACCTGAAGCCAGGCATGGTTGTGTGTGACAACGGCCGTAACCTGGTGGCGGCTCTGCAACTCGGCAGACTGACACATGTGCCATGCCTGGCCCATGTGTTAAATCTGATAGTTCAGCGTTTCCTCAAGACATACCCCAATCTGTCTGATTTGCTCACGAAGGTGCGCCGCATCTGTGCGCATTTCAGGAAGTCCAGCACAGATGCTGCCACTCTCAGGGCAGCGCAGCGCCGCCTCCAACTGCCCGCTCACCGACTGTTGTGCGACGTGCCCACGAGGTGGAATTCAACACTGACCATGTAATCCAGAGTTTACCAGCAGCGCCGAGCGATTGTAGACTGCCAGATGTCAACTTCCACCAGAACTGGTAGTCAGGTCAGTCAGCTTCCTCAAGTCTACAATGAGGAGTGGACGTGGATGTCTGATATCTGTCAGGTGCTGAGTAACTTTGAGGAGTCAACACAGATGGTCAGTGGCGATGCCGCCATCATCAGCCTCACCATCCCGTTGCTTGGCCTGTTGAAAAAATCTCTGATCAGCATGAAGTCGGAAGCTTTGCGCTCGTCACAAGAGACGGGGGAAGAAGATTCCCTTGTTGATAGCCAAAGCACCCTTAGGTCTGTTTCTCAGCGCATATCGGAGGAGGTGGAGGAGGATGAGGAGGAAGAGGAGGAGAATGTTGGCGAGACACAAGAGGGGACCATTGTTGAGTCCTTCACTGTTCAGCGTGTATGGGCAGAAGAAGAGGAGTTGGAGGAGTTGGAGGAGGAGGAAATGGACAGTCAGGCCAGTGAGGGGAGTGAATTCTTACGCGTTGGGACTCTGGCGCATATGGCAGATTTCATGCTAGGCTGCCTATCCTGTGACCCTCGCGTTCAAAGAATTTATTCCAGCACCGATTACTGGGTGTTCACTCTCCTGGACCCACGGTACAAGCAAAATCTTTCCACTCTCATCCCTGGAGAGGAAAGGAGTGTGAGAATGCATGAATACCAGCAGGCCCTGGTGCACAAGCTGAAACAGTATTTCCCTTCTGACAGCGCTAGCGGCAGAGTGCGTAGTTCTGCGGGACAAGTAGCGAGGGAGAGTAGGCGAGCAGGCAGCTTGTCCAGCACTGGCAAGGGTACGCTTTACAAGGCTTTTGCCAGCTTTATGTCACCCCAGCAAGACACTGTCACCTGTCCCCAGTCTCGGCAGAGTAGGGCTGATCTTTACAGAAAGATGGTGAGGGAGTACGTAGCTGACCATACCATCGTCCTAAATGATCACACAGCTCCCTACAACTACTGGGTTTCAAAGCTGGACATGTGGCACGAACTGGCGCTGTACGCCTTGGAGGTTCTTGCCTGCCCTGCCGCTAGCGTCTTGTCCGAGCGGGTTTTCAGTGCAGCTGGTGGCATCATCACCGATAAGCGTACACGCCTGTCGACTGACAGCGCTGACAGGCTGACGCTTATTAAGATGAATAAAGCCTGGATTTCTCATAATTTCCAATCTCCACCAGGTGAAGGAAGCTCAACCTGAATAATTTATCCACTCCTCCTCCTCCTCATTTTCCTCCTTCTCCTCCTCTTTGTACAGTAAAGCAGAGGAAACTGGCTATTTTTTGACAGGGCCCACTGGCTCTAGCTATAGTACTTTATGCATTTAATTTTTCTGGAGGGCCACCGACCCGGTCCTCTGTTTTAAACAATTTTTGGGAGTGCCACATACAGGCACTCAATCTATTCCATTTTTCTGGAGGGCCACCTACCTGCTCCTCTGGTTTGAAAACTTTTTGGGACTGCCACATAGAGGCACTCAATCTATTCCATTTTTCTGGAGGGCCACCTACCTGCTCCTCTGGTTTGAAAACTTTTTTGGACTGCCACATACAGGCACTCAATCTATTCCATTTTTCTGGAGGGCCACCTACCTGCTCCTCTGGTTTGAAAACTTTTTGGGACTGCCACATACAGGCACTCAATCTATTCCATTTTTCTGGAGGGCCACCTACCTGCTCCTCTGGTTTGAAAACTTTTTGGGACTGCCACATACAGGCACTCAATCTATTCCATTTTTCTGGAGGGCCACCTACCTGCTCCTCTGGTTTGAAAACTTTTTGGGACTGCCACATACAGGCACTCAATCTATTCCATTTTTCTGGAGGGCCACCTACCTGCTCCTCTGGTTTGAAAACTTTTTTGGACTGCCACATACAGGCACTCAATCTATTCCATTTTTCTAGAGGGCCACCTACCTGCTCCTCTGGTTTGAAAACTTTTTGGGACTGCCACATACAGGCACTCAATCTATTCCATTTTTCTGGAGGGCCACCTACCTGCTCCTCTGGTTTGAAAACTTTTTTGGACTGCCACATACAGGCACTATCCAAATTAAATTGTCTCCATAGCAGCCTCCACACGTTGTCTCCATTGCTACCTCCAAAAGCCGTCCATATAGCTGCCTCCATACATCGTCCCTTTATCAAACGAGGTGTGCCAGGCAGAAATTTGGGTTGTTTTCATGGATTCCACATCAAAGTTGTTAACTTTGTCGCCCCCCAGCTGTGTTATCCACAAAATATACTGGCAAACTTTTATCATTTACCAATATTATTTCAGCGCTTCTTGCGCTTCTGTTTACATTCCCCTCACCCGCCATATCCTAAACTTATAAGAACGCTACTACACTTGATCTTATACAAAAGGTTCTTAGAAGTGCTGTTTGGGGAGTAGCCTAGAGACACGGGCTTGGATTGGCGAAAGCTCGCCTGGCAGCGGAGCGCCAGCTCCATGCCAAGATCCAACTAACATAGTTTTAACTGCAGCACCTTTAATCTACTACTAGTTCACTGCCTCCATACATGGTCCCCTTATCAAACGAGCTGTGTCAGGCAGAATTTTGGGTTGTTTTCATGGCTTCCACAACAAACTTGTTAACTTTGTCGCCACCCTGCTGTGTAATCCACAAAATATACTGGCAAACTTTTATCATTTACCAATATTATTTCAGCGCTTCTTGCGCATCTGTTTCCATTCCCCTCACCCGCCATATCCTAAACTTATAAGAACGCTATTACACTTGATCTTATACAAAAAGGTTCTTAGAAGTGCTGTTTGGGGAGTAGCCTAGAGACAGGGGCTTGGATTGGCGAAAGCTCGCCTGGCAGCGGCGCGCCAGCTCCATGCCAAGATACAACTAACATAGTTTTAACTGCAGCACCTTTAATCTACTACTAGTTCACTGCCTCCATACATGGTCCCCTTATCAAACGAGCTGTGTCAGGGTTTTTTTTTGGGTTGTTTTCATGGCTTCCATGTTAACTTTGTAGCCACTCTGCTGTGTAATCCACAAAATATACTGGCAAACTTTTATCATGTACCGATATTATTTGAGCGCTTCTTGCTCACCTCCTTTGGTTCCTCTCTGCCACCCATTGGTTTGAAGCCTGAGTCCATTTAGGGTATGTCGCCATGCCACTCTCTAGCCTGCCGCTGCTGCCGCTGCCTCTGCATGAAGTCCCCTATAGTGTCAGGGTCAATTATTGGATGTTTTAGATGCTATCTAGCTTCATTCTGTCACTCTGTCATGGCCATGCTGTTGCCCATAATTTTGGCATAATGGTGCGATTAAGCAGCCTCAGAGGCATCCATGCATGCTGCCCCTGCTGTTTCCTGTCCATTTCCGTGGTGTTTCCATCCTTTTCTGAGGTTCCCAGGTGTTTGGCCAAGCTTCCCTGTGCAGAGCCTTGGTCCCCTTGAAAAATGCTCGAGTCTCCCATTGACTTCAATGGGGCTCGTTATTCGAGACGAGCACTCGAGCATCGGGAAATGTTCGTCTCGAATAACGAGTACCCGAGCATTTTAGTGCTTGCTCATCTCTAATAGAGACATCTTAGAACTATATCTGTGAAATGCTGTATTTTTGTTAACATTGAATTAGGGAATGTGTTATGTTGCCATCCTGAGTATATTTAAAAATGTTGTCTATGTAGGAATACCACGGTAAGGATGCTAGGCAAGGAGTAACCAGATGTTATTGTAAAGTATGTCCTATGCTGTAACTATAATCATGGACAGACTACAGAAGAAAAAAACACACACATTGGAAAAGAAATACAGAGCACAGAAATTTGACAAATGTTGTTATTTGGTTTCAACCAGCCATGATGAGTATAGGCAACAAGTGCCTTTTTTAAGCATTTCACTTCCTCTTTTTTTATTTTATCTTGACCAGTGATAGAAACAAGTGAATGAGCCTCAGTATATATAAAACACACCACTTCTACAACCACTTCTAAGCATACAATGAACACAATTACATTTGTGTATAGCATTCAATACTTTGAATATAACCAAACCGAAAATGGAAACTGTTATTATCCTTTGTCTCCATAAAACAAAAATAGATAAGTGGTAGCAGGTGTCTGGGAAAACAATGATTTTAAAGTGGTAATTTAAAAAAAATTGGATTTGCTTTTAATTAGATCATCACAATTGGATACAATGGATGTACATGATGGGCTTTGACGGGAAAATAACTTGCGCAAAAGGAAGCATACACAATAATGCTTCAGAGATACATAGGGATGAAGAGGATGCAGGGAGGTATCACGCCTGATCTCCTATAAGTGCTTTCAACATTAGCTTTCTAGAATAAAGTGAGGTGAAGTGTCTCCTTATAACAACATTTAATGGAAAAATAAACTGTTCACATGAACCTGAAATAAGGTTTTTTTGCAAGGAAAAGGCCAATAGGATTAATAATGATGAATTTTACCACTCGGACTAACAATGTCTGCTGATAAAGGGTTAAAAGTTTTCCCAATATCATCTAAAATTAGCTGTCAGTGAGGCAATATACTTTATTTACAGCCCTTTTCTGATATGCAAATTAACTTTTTATTTCTTCTGGCATTGACTCTTCTCTCTCCTGGGCTGCTAGTGAACCACACTGTCAGATCCGCTGGAAGGGACACCGCATCTGCTGATCCTTCTACCCTCCATGCTGACAATGCTAGCGGTCCTCCCTGAGTTTATGCGCGCATCGGCGCTGGCTCCTCCCCTGGTCCGCAGCGAGTTAACCCTGCTGCACGCGTGGGGCAGCGGGCATCTAGGACGCGTGCGCTTTAGGGAAATTAAAGCTGTCTATCTAATGAATCAGCCTGGGTTCCTGCTCCTATGGGATTCTGGGGGCAGATCTCAGGCTGCATAAATTTGATCTGGACCTTCCACCAGTGCCAGTGTTTGTCCTTCTGGAACTTACAGCCTAGCTGGATTCCTGGTCTCCTGTAGCATTGTTTGCTTCACCCTGGTATTGTGTTCACCAGTTAGGTTACGCTCCCTTGTCTAGTGGTTTGACCTTGACGTAACCTCTGGTGTGACCCGGCGGTTTCGCTTACCGTTCTATGTTCAGTGTCTGTACATCTTTAGTTCTCTTTCCTCGTGTCTGCTTTGTTTTTTTATGCCGTCTTGAACCCCCCTTTTCCATCCTGTCTGAATACTGTCCTAATGCCCACACTGCAGTTTTTCTGTCTGTATCACCTCACTGCGGCTGACAGACCTATTTGGGTTCCTCTCACCTCCCAGGGCCTTGCAGGGTAGATAGGAGGTTCCTGCGGCAGAGGCTCCCTACCTTCAAGGGGGTTTCTGCCTTGGTAGGGTCTAGTTGGTAGATCAGCGCAGGGTTAGTTCGCCCTCTTGCTCTGTTCTGTCAGCCTGCACTCAGACTGTGTGGTAGTTTTGTGTACAGTATTCCAGATGTGAATTTTCCTAACACACACGCCCTTATTTTGACTGACAGCTCTTCCTTGTGTTACATTCATGTCATGTGACTAGAGTGACATCATCTCAGGTCCTTTAGCCTCCTAACCGTACCCATACTGTACTGTACTGTATGTATCTGATGACATGAAATAGCAGCCTCCATGGAGGTTGGAAAGAAGTAGAAATCCCTGGAAGTGCTGTGATTTTATCTCATAAGATACATACATGTGGTAGATTTTGCAAAGTTTGGTACAGGGACATTGATGAAATCATGCTGAATAGTGAGAAGGCATAAGGCATGGGGGAGAAGTAGATGGGAGGGGCCAGTCAAGGAAGACACGCCGCATCTGATTCCAGGTAATGTAAGATAAAGTTGATTTATGGAGATATGAAAGAAATAATTTTTAGCTAAAAGATGGGTGTTAGTTATTTAATAGGACTATATAGGAGCCTTTCACTAGTCGTACAGGCAGTGCCCTACTTAAGAACACCCAACTTACAGACGACCCCTAGTTATAAATGGACTTCTGGATGTTGGTAAGCCTTAGACTACAGTAAACAGCTATAACAGTTATCAAATGTGTCTGCAATTAAGCTTTATTGTTTTTTTTTTTTTTTTGTAACTTTATTTTTATTGATTTTGTTCATAATAAACATTCAAGGATGTACATAAAGCATATTACATGTCATTAGATAAATTGTATACATTGTTTGTTGTCTTAAGAATAAGGTATACATGTCACATTTATATGTTACATTCGTAGTAGGTAAATAAGTGATTTTAAAGATAATATAAAAGAACATATAGAAACAAAGAAGAACCAAGAAAAACAAAGCCTGCTTATTGGTTTGCAGAAAATGAGGTATTTGACTCAATGAAGATATAACATATGCAGTTTATCAGTATTTGTAAGTTTACATATTATGCGTGGAGGCATATTTTGACCAGTTGTCCCAATTTTTTGAAGAATTTGTCCTAGTTTCTTTATGGTTTGCTAATAAGGATTCCATAAGAATTAATAGCTAGGATTTGGTGAATAGAAGGAAGTGCTGTGGAGTTCCAATTCTTGGCTATTAAGTTTCGTGTGGCATTAAGTATATGTGATAGTATAGTTAAATGATTGGTAGGTATATTTTCTAGTCCTAAAGATAATAGGGCTACTTCTGGTCCCCATGGAATGTAGTATGGGATAATTTCTTTAATTTTTGTTCGAATTTGTTCCCAAAGGGGTTGTATTTCTTTACAATTCCACCATATGTGTACTAACGAGCCTATTTCTGTGTTGCATCTCCAGCAAATGTTTGATCTTGATGGGTACATTAGAGCTAGCCTATATGGTGTAAGATATCATCTATATATTAGTTTTCTTAATGTTCCTTGATGGTTTATGCAGCTAGAGGTTTGGGATGTGACGTTCAAAGCCTCCACGAATTTTTATCATACACCAATCCCAGTTCTTTTTTCCACTTTATTTGGAAAGGAAGTTTTGAACTGTGAGAGAGTGTTAAAATTTCTCTATACCCTCTACTAATACCTTTGGTACGTATGTTTCTGTTAGAGAAAAATGAACCATAGAGGGTGTTTATCTTGCTTATGTTTATATTTAATTTTTGTAAGATTTCTCTTAGTCTGAGATTTGAAAAAGCCATGTTTAGGAATTTTGTAAGTGTTCATTATATTCCTAAAAGTGTTTAAGGTGTTGTTCCTGCTGAGTTGGCCTAAAGTCAGTATACCTGCTGTTATCTATTCTGAGAAATCTATTTTGGGTAGTAGTTTTTGTATAGTTTGTATGGGGATTTATTTAAGGGAATTAGTTTTCTTGTGGGAGACGGTTTGATCCATATTTGTAGTTCTGTTTTAATTGTAGGTGATGGGCATTTAGGGATTTTATTTGTAATAGCAACTTGCCACATTAGATGTGTCATATTTGTTTGTTTTAGCATATTCGTTTCCATGGATACCCAATGTTTTGATGAATCTGATATCCACCAAGATTTGAGTTGATCTAAAAGAGTCGCTTGAAAATAGGTATTTAAGCATGGACTATTATTACCTCCTAAATGGCTAGGTAGAGATAGGGTTTTGAGTGCAATTCTAGGTTTTTGTTTTTTCCAAATTAATATCTGTAATAGTTTTTGTAGGCGTTTTATTGTGGAGGGTGGAGTATGAATGGATAAATTACGGAAAAAGTATAGAATTTTTGGTAATATCAGCATTTTTGTAGCTGCTATTCTTCCCAGCCAGGATATTGGGTAGGATTACCTTAATATACCCCTTAAATAAGCTAATCTCTACTAATTATAATTACTTAATAAACCAACTTCAAAAAAATGCAATTAAGCTTTATTGTTAATCCTGATTCTTATAACAATCCGACATTTTTAAAATCCAATTGTCACAGAGACCAAAAAATATTGGTTACAATTGTAAAATATACATATCTGACTTACATATAAATTCATCTTAAGAACAAACCGACAGAACCTATATTGCACATAACCCAAGGACTGCCTGTTTATGAGAAAATGTGGTGACCGGTTCCCTTTAAATCTGGCCACCCACAGTCTCCTGTACTCAATATATGAAAGTTTGTTCAGATTTATATATTTATATATACACACACACACATATACAATTCATTATTAAGGTAACTGTTTAAATATATTATTTTATATTAGAATAACAGTATTATTCTGTTTTATATTCTTTCTATATAACTGATTTTTTCCAGTTGCACAATATATACATAACTGTATACTGCTCCTTCAGTCATGTACATGGTATCAGTCTTGGGGGTTTATTATCTTAGGATAATTATCTTCAAATTTTATTATCTTAGGATTATCTCTTTTTTTCCTTCTGTATTTGCAACTTTTATGGCATTTGTAAATTTACCCCTAAATTTTCAACTTTTCTACTTTCATGGGGCCTGATATATCTTTAAAATCCAGATGTGGACATATGAAAAATGTTCATTTTGGCAAATAGATGGCTTGATCAAGCCTATGAAAACTATAATAGGTTGCAGAAGTGTTTGAGACTTTTGGGCAACTTTTTCCAAAAAAATCCCCTCAGTTGCTTGATCAATCTCTAAGATAAATCAAACAACTCCAAAAAAGAAACAGACAAATGTCCTGATTAAAGTTAAATGAACCCCACAGACTCTATAGAGGCATCTATGATGAGGTAGGTTGGAGTACTTTGAAGACTAAATGCCATTGTAAAGATTGCCAATATATTCTAAAATTGAGGGGGTGTGCAAGAGAGTATTATAACCAGGTCTTCGAGCCTTATGGTGGCCTTAGGTGTCTAGATTTTGCATTGGGCACCAGTTGATTCAAGTTATGACCCTCATATCAACATAGAAAAGAAATAAATACTAAATTATTTGTCCTTATTTGTTTTCAGAGCCTTCTAAATATCGCAGCTATTGTACGTAAGCCAAAAAGGCAAACAAACGATTATATACACTGAAACCAAATGCCCACTTCATGTGCTACTTACATTCTATTCTAGTGTATATGAAATTGATGACTTCTGTAGATCCATATGGGTACACATTGGGGCATATTTACTTACCCATCCTCTGGAGTTCACCAAAAGTGCATTGTTCGATGAAAATGCACTGTGCCGCGATTCACTAAGATTGTGCGCCCGATATCCTACATGTGCCGCTTCCCCGCTCAGGTCAGACAGAGTTCACCATCTTTTAAGTGGTGCAAGTAAGTGCATTGCTAATTTTGAACAATCTGAAAGTTAAATCCTGCGCTCAGTCCGAATCATATAAGACATTTCTTTAATGCAAAGAGTTACCTATTGAGACATTACTAAACTATATAAATTTGGTGTTATTGCGATTGTACCGATCCAAAGAATAATGTAAAGGAGTCATCTGAACTTCATATCAAAAGCTGTACAAATAAAGACCATCAGAAATGAAATGAAAAAACACAAAAAATTGGTCCTCTGGGCATGATATAATGACCAGTATTGAGCATAAAAAAGTGGAATCCTGGTTGCTCAAATTAAATTGGTAATAGGTCAAGCATGAGCCCCGCTGCTCCATTTACTGTCCACTCCAGGACTTCCAGAGAGACAAGTATAGCACTCAGTTATCTCTTCAAGTGTCATAAAATAAAATGCTGCAGTGCCGTGCTCAACCTACTGCTCCATATATTCAGGAAGAGGAAACTCTGTTTTTATGATAAGTGGTCAGACACCCACTTATTAGCATAATATTGTGTAGGTAAGGTTAACATTTAATTTTTGGACCTCTAGAGAATATTTTTACTGTAAAAATTTTTTTTTGATATGTTAGTTACTGCGTTTCTTTCTTGCTTTCTGGGCTTTTGTGTGAATGAGTTCAAATAGTTATTCATCTGGTTCAATTCATCGAAATATTCTAGAAAACAAAACATTGTCAGATTTAATTCCCATGTTATCCGCATGTGTATTGTCTTGTTATTTTTTCTCAGCAATATTCCGGCAGACTATGGCAAATATATTGAACTGGAAAATTGTTTAACATGCTGTGACTGCTATGTAATTGATGTTCTGTCTAAGAATTTATGCCTTTGAATACGGCTTTTCTTTCTGTTTATGGGTCATTCACTACATTGCTTTGTGAATTTATATTATCACTGGTTTATTTATTTTGGTTCTTAAGGTCATTGTATATTTTAGCTTTGCTGAATATTCTCTTGATTGAAATATATCTTTTTATGGGGTTGTTCTATCATAGGAATTGTGGTAAAGAAAACTTTCTGCTGTTTTTTCCCACCTCCTTTAAATTTCAATGCCTTCTCTAGGTTCTTCCTTTAAGCTTTACCTGTTAATGGATATGAATTTTAGTTTGGGTCTGGGGTTTGGGTGCTACCCGGACATACTGCCGGTTTTGCATCCATTCAGAAAATCTGGCAAGTTTATCCCCATAGATACTTTCTATAGCTGTGATTGGTCAGTAGGAAACACTTGTACCATCAGAAGCTTAAAGAAAGGCAGATCCTGCCAGAGGGAGCGCAGACCAGTATGCCATTATACTTGGTTTACAATTAGAGATGAGCGAACACTAAAATGCTCGGGTACTCGTTATTCGAGACGAACTTTTCCCGATGCTCGAGTGCTCGTCTCGAATAACGAACCCCATTGAAGTCAATGGGAGACTCGAGCATTTTTCAAGGGGACCAAGGCTCTGCACAGGGAAGCTTGGCCAAACACCTGGGAACCTCAGAAAAGGATGGAAACACCACGGAAATGGACAGGAAACAGCAGGGGCAGCATGCATGGATGCCTCTGAGGCTGCATAATCGCACCATTATGCCAAAATTATGGGCAACAGCATGGCCATGACAGAGTGACAGAATGAAGCTAGATAGCATCTAAAACATCCAATAATTGACCCTGACACTATAGGGGACGGCATGCAGAGGCAGCGGCAGCAGGCTAGAGAGTGTCATGGCGACATACCCTAAATGGACTCAGGCTTCAAACCAATGGGTGGCAGAGAGGAACCAAAGGAGGTGAGCAAGAAGCGCTCAAATAATATCGGTACATGATAAAAGTTTGCCAGTATATTTTGTGGATTACACAGCAGGGTGGCGACAAAGTTAACATGGAAGCCATGAAAACAACCCAAAATTCTGCCTGACACAGCTCGTTTGATAAGGGGACGATGTATGGAGGCAGTGAACTAGTAGTAGATTAAAGGTGCTGCAGTTAAAACTATGTTAGTTGGATCTTGGCATGGAGCTGGCGCTCCGCTGCCAGGCGAGCTTTCGCCAATCCAAGCCCCTGTCTATAGGCTACTCCCCAAACAGCACTTCTAAGAACCTTTTGTATAAGATCAAGTGTAGTAGCGTTCTTATAAGTTTAGGATATGGCGGGTGAGGGGAATGTAAACAGATGCGCAAGAAGCGCTGAAATAATATCCCTAAATGGTAAAAGTTTGCAAGTATATTTTGGGGATTACACAGCAGGGTGGCGACAAAGTTAACAACTTTGATGTGGAATGCCCTGTAATAGCTCTTGGGCGGTGTGCCTTTTATCGCCTAGGCTCAGCAGTTTCAGCACCGCCTGCTGTCGCTTAGCGACGGCACTGCTGCTGTGCCTAGAGCTACCGACTGATGGCGCCATGCCCACGGATGGTAATTCGGAGGAGGAGGAGGTGGAGGAGGGGTGGGAGGAGGTATAGTAGGCCTTTGAGACCTGGACCGAGGTAGGCCCCGCAATTCTCTGCGTCGGCAGTATATGACCAGCCCCAGGGTCAGACTCGGTCCCAGCCTGCACCAAGTTAAGTGTAGTAGCGTTCTCATAAGTTTGGGATATGGCGGGTGAGGGGAATGTAAACAGATGCGCAAGAAGCGCATGATGCGCATGGAGCTGGCGTTCCGCTGCCAGGCGAGCTTTCGCCAATCCAAGCCCCTGTCTCTAGGCTACTCCCCAAACAGCACTTCTAAGAACCTTTTGTATAAGATCAAGTGTAGTAGCGTTCTTATAAGTTTAGGATATGCCGGGTGAGGGGAATGTAAACAGATGCGCAAGAAGCGCTGAAATAATATCCCTAAATGGTAAAAGTTTGCCAGTATATTTTGTGGATAACACAGCAGGGTGGCGACAAAGTTAACAACTTTGATGTGGAATCCATGAAAACAACCCAAATTTCTGCCTGACACACCTCGTTTGATAAAGGGACGATGTATGGAGGCAGCTATATGGACGACTTTTGGAGGTAGCAATGGAGACAACGTGTGGAGGCTGCTATGGAGACAATTTAATTTGGATAGTGCCTGTATGTGGCAGTCCCAAACATTTTTCAAACCAGAGGAGCAGGTAGGTGGCCCTCCAGTAAAATGGGATAGATTGAGTGCCTGTATGTGGCAGTCCCAAAAATGTTTCAAACCAGAGGAGCAGGTAGGTGGCCCTCCAGTAAAATGGAATAGATTGAGTGCCTGTATGTGGCAGTCCCAAAAATTGTTCAAACCAGAGGAGCAGGTAGGTGGCCCTGCAGTAAAATGGAATAGATTGAGTGCCTGTATGTGGCAGTCCCAAAAATTGTTCAAACCAGAGGAGCAGGTAGGTGGCCCTGCAGTAAAATGGAATAGATTGAGTGCCTGTATGTGGCAGTCCCAAAAATGTTTCAAACCAGAGGAGCAGGTAGGTGGCCCTCCAGTAAAATGGGATAGATTGAGTGCCTGTATGTGGCAGTCCCAAAAATGTTTCAAACCAGAGGAGCAGGTAGGTGGCCCTCCAGTAAAATGGAATAGATTGAGTGCCTGTATGTGGCAGTCCCAAAAATTGTTCAAACCAGAGGAGCAGGTAGGTGGCCCTGCAGTAAAATGGAATAGATTGAGTGCCTGTATGTGGCAGTCCCAAAAATTGTTCAAACCAGAGGAGCAGGTAGGTGGCCCTGCAGTAAAATGGAATAGATTGAGTGCCTGTATGTGGCAGTCCCAAAAATTGTTCAAACCAGAGGAGCAGGTAGGTGGCCCTGCAGTAAAATGGAATAGATTGAGTGCCTGTATGTGGCAGTCCCAAAAATGTTTCAAACCAGAGGAGCAGGTAGGTGGCCCTGCAGTAAAATGGAATAGATTGAGTGCCTGTATGTGGCACTCACAAAAATTGTTTCAAACAGAGGACCGGGTAGGTGGCCCTCCAGAAAAATTAAATGCATGAAGTACTATAGCAAGAGCCAGTGGGCCCTGTCAAAAAATAGCCAGTTTCCTCTGCTTTACTGTACAAAGAGGAGGAGAAGGAGGAAAATGAGGAGGAGGAGGAGGAGTGGATCAATTATTCAGGTTGAGCTTCCTTCACCTGGTGGAGATTGGAAATTCTGAGAAATCCAGCCTTTATTCATTTTAATAAGCGTCAGCCTGTCAGCGCTGTCAGTCGACAGGCGTGTACGCTTATCGGTGATGATGCCACCAGCTGCACTGAAAACCCGCTCGGACAAGACGCTAGCGGCAGGGCAGGCAAGAACCTCCAAGGCGTACAGCGCCAGTTCGTGCCACATGTCCAGCTTTGAAACCCAGTAGTTGTAGGGAGCTGTGTGATCATTTAGGACGATGGTATGGTCAGCTACGTACTCCCTCACCATCTTTCTGTAAAGATCAGCCCTACTCTGCCGAGACTGGGGACAGGTGACAGTGTCTTGCTGGGGTGACATAAAGCTGGCAAAAGCCTTGTAAAGCGTACCCTTGCCAGTGCTGGACAAGCTGCCTGCTCGCCTACTCTCCCTCGCTACTTGTCCCGCAGAACTACGCACTCTGCCGCTAGCGCTGTCAGAAGGGAAATACTGTTTCAGCTTGTGCACCAGGGCCTGCTGGTATTCATGCATTCTCACACTCCTTTCCTCTCCAGGGATGAGAGTGGGAAGATTTTGCTTGCACCGTGGGTCCAGGAGAGTGAACACCCAGTAATCGGTGCTGGAATAAATTCTTTGAACGCGAGGGTCACGGGATAGGCAGCCTAGCATGAAATCTGCCATATGCGCCAGAGTACCAACGCGTAAGAATTCACTCCCCTCACTGGCCTGACTGTCCATTTCCTCCTCCTCCAACTCCTCCAACTCCTCTTCTTCTGCCCATACACGCTGAACAGTGAAGGACTCAACAATGGTCCCCTCTTGTGTCTCGCCAACATTCTCCTCCTCTTCCTCCTCATCCTCCTCCACCTCCACCTCCTCCGATATGCGCTGAGAAACAGACCTCAGGGTGCTTTGGCTATCAACAAGGGAATCTTCTTCCCCTGTCTCTTGTGACGAGCGCAAAGCTTCCGACTTCATGCTGACCAGAGAGTTTTTCAACAGGCCAAGCAGCGGGATGGTGAGGCTGATGATGGCGGCATCGCCACTGACCATCTGTGTTGACTCCTCAAAGTTACTCAGCACCTGACAGATATCAGACATCCACGTCCACTCCTCATTGTAGACTTGAGGAAGCTGACTGACCTGACTACCAGTTCTGGTGGAAGTTGACATCTGGCAGTCTACAATCGCTCTGCGCTGCTGGTAAACTCTGGATAACATGGTCAGTGTTGAATTCCACCTCGTGGGCACGTCGCACAACAGTCGGTGAGCGGGCAGTTGGAGGCGGCGCTGCGCTGCCCTGAGAGTGGCAGCATCTGGGCTGGACTTCCTGAAATGCGCACAGATGCGGCGCACCTTCGTGAGCAAATCAGACAGATTGGGGTATGTCTTGAGGAAACGCTGCACTATCAGATTTAACACATGGGCCAGGCATGGCACATGTGTCAGTCTGCCGAGTTGCAGAGCCGCCACCAGGTTACGGCCGTTGTCACACACAACCATTCCCGGCTTGAGGTTCAGCGGTGCCAGCCACAGATCAGTCTGCGCCGTGATGCCCTGTAATAGCTCTTGGGCGGTGTGCCTTTTGTCGCCTAGGCTCAGCAGTTTCAGCACCGCCTGCTGTCGCTTAGCGACGGCACTGCTGCTGTGCCTAGAGCTACCGACTGATGGCGCCGTGCCCACGGATGGTAGTTCGGAGGAGGAGGTGGAGGAGGGGTGGGAGGAGGAGGAGGCATAGTAGGCCTGAAACACCTGGACCGAGGTAGGCCCCGCAATCCTCGGCGTCGGCAGTATATGAGCAGCCCCAGGGTCAGACTCGGTCCCAGCCTCCACCAAGTTAACCCAATGTGCCGTCAGCGATATATAGTGGCCCTGCCCGGCAGCACTCGTCCACGTGTCCGTGGTCAGGTGGACCTTGTCAGAAACGGCGTTGGTCAGGGCACGGATGATGTTGTCTGACACGTGCTGGTGCAGGGCTGGGACGGCACATCGGGAAAAGTAGTGGCGGCTGGGGACCGAATACCGAGGGGCGGCCGCCGCCATGAGGTTGCGAAAGGCCTCGGTCTCTACTAGCCTATAGGGCAGCATCTCCAGGCTAAGCAATCTGGAGATGTGCACATTAAGGGCTTGGGCGTGCGGGTGGGTTGCACTATATTTGCGTTTCCGCTCCAGCGTCTGGGGTATGGAGAGCTGAACGCTGGTGGATGCTGTGGAGGATCGTGGAGGCGACGATGGGGTTTTTGTGCCAGGGTCCTGGGCAGGGGGCTGACTAGCAGCTGACACAGGGGAAGGAGCAGTGGTGTGCACGGCCGGAGGTGAACGGGCTTGTTGCCACTGAGTGGGGTGCTTAGCATTCATATGCCTGCGCATACTGGTGGTAGTTAAGCTAGTAGTGGTGGAACCCCTGCTGAGCCTGGTTTGGCAAATGTTGCACACCACAGTCCGTCGGTCATCCGGTGTTTCCTTAAAGAACCTCCACACTTCTGAAGATCTAGCCCTCGCCGCAAGAGCCCTCACCACGGGAGCTTCACTAGTTGACAGTGGCGCTGATGCACCAGCTCTGGCCCTGCCTCTCCGTCTGGCCCCACCACTGCCTCTTCCAACCTGTTCAGGTCGAGGACTCTCCTCCGTCTCAGAAGCACTGTGTTCACCCGGCCTCTCAACCCAGCTTGGGTCTGTCACCTCATCATCCTCCGATCCCTCAGTCTGCTCCCCCCTCGGACTTCCTGCCCTGACAACAACTTCCCCACTGTCTGACAACCGTGTCTCCTCATCGTCGGACACCTCTTTACACACTTCCACTACGTCAAGAAGGTCATCATCACCCACAGACTGTGACTGGTGGAAAACCTGGGCATCGGAAAATTGCTCAGCAGCAACCGGACAAGTGGTTTGTGACTGTGGGAAGGGTCCAGAAAACAGTTCCTCAGAGTATGCCGGTTCAAATGCCAAATTTTCCTGGGAGGGGGCAGACTGGGGGGGAGGAGGCTGAGGTGCAGGAGCTGGAGGAGTGGCGATTTCGGTGACATGGGTGGACTGCGTGGAAGACTGACTGGTGGTGGACAAATTGCTCGAAGCATTGTCAGCAATCCACGACATCACCTGTTCGCACTGTTCTGGCCTCAACAGTGCTCTACCACGAGTCCCAGTAACTTCAGACATGAACCTAGGGAGTGTAGCTCTGCGGCGTTCCCCTGCTCCCTCATCAGCAGGTGGTGTCTCACCCCGCCCAGGACCACGGCCTCTGACCCCTGCAGTAGTTGGACGCCCACGTCCCCGCCCTCGTCCTCTACCCCTAGCCCTCGGGTTAAACATTTTTAAAATGAGAGTTATAACTTTATTTTTTTTTTTACTTTTTTTTGTTTTTTTTTGTGTTTTTTTTTTTTTTGTGTGTTTTTTGTTTTTTTTTGAGTTTTTAAAACCAAACAATGCTATCCTATTGCTATGGCTATTTTCTAGCCAAGTATCAAAGCACACTACTATGCCAGATGAGATGACACTGAGTTATTGGCTAATAGAAATCCAACCCCTACTGAATTTTGCCACTTCGGCCTTTGCTATGGATATGTGCGCAACTAAGCGCAGAACACAGCGGTCGCAAGTCTCACTACAAATTGCTCAGAATTGGCAAGTACATGCACTGCAGAAACTACAGCCACCAGCAGATCAACCAGAAATCAAATATATAGAACGCTACTGTAGGCTTCAAGAAGCTGTTTGTATTCTCCTATGGCTATTTTCTAGCCAAGTATCAAAGGAAGCACAGTACTATGCCAGATGAGATGACACTGAGTTATTGCCTAATAGAAATCCAACCCCTACTGAATTTTGCCACTTTGGCCTTTGCTATGGATATGTGCGCCACTAAGCGCAGAACACAGCGGTCGCAAGTCTCACTACAAATTGCTCAGAATTGGCAAGTACATGCACTGCAGAAACTACAGCCACCAGCAGATCAACCAGAAATCAAATATATAGAACGCTACTGTAGGCTTCAAGAAGCTGTTTGTATTCTCCTATGGCTATTTTCTAGCCAAGTATCAAAGGAAGCACAGTACTATGCCAGATGAGATGACACTGAGTTATTGCCTAATAGAAATCCAACCCCTACTGAATTTTGCCACTTCGGCCTTTGCTATGGATATGTGCGCCACTAAGCGCAGAACACAGCGGTCGCAAGTCTCACTACAAATTGCTCAGAATTGGCAAGTACATGCACTGCAGAAACTACAGCCACCAGCAGATCAACCAGAAATCAAATATATAGAACGCTACTGTAGGCTTCAAGAAGCTGTTTGTATTCTCCTATGGCTATTTTCTAGCCAAGTATCAAAGGAAGCACAGTACTATGCCAGATGAGATGACACTGAGTTATTGCCTAATAGAAATCCAACCCCTACTGAATTTTGCCACTTCGGCCTTTGCTATGGATATGTGCGCCACTAAGCGCAGAACACAGCGGTCGCAAGTCTCACTACAAATTGCTCAGAATTGGCAAGTACATGCACTGCAGAAACTACAGCCACCAGCAGATCAACCAGAAATCAAATATATAGAACGCTACTGTAGGCTTCAAGAAGCTGTTTGTATTCTCCTATGGCTATTTTCTAGCCAAGTATCAAAGGAAGCACACTACTATGCCAGATGAGATGACACTGAGTTATTGCCTAATAGAAATCCAACCCCTACTGAATTTTCCCACTTCGGTCTTTGCTATGGATATGTGTGCCACTAAGAGCTAAACACAACGGTAGCAAGTCCCCCTGCTAATTCCTCACAAAATGGTAAAAGATGCAAATTAAAATAAAAAAAGTAGAACGTTATTGTAGCCCTAAGAAGGGCTGTTGGGTTCTTTGAGAATCACTCCTGCCTAACAGTAAGCTAATAGAACACCCTAACGCTTTCCCTGACCAGCAGCAGCTCTCTCCCTAGCGGCATCCAGAGACAGAATGATCCGAGCAGCGCGGCCAGCGGCTAGTCTATCCCAGGGTCACCTGATCTGGCCAGCCAACCACTGCTATCGACGTGTAAGGGTACCACGTCATGCTGGGTGGAGTGCAGAGTCTCCTGGCTTGTGATTGGCTCTGTTTCTGGCCGCCAAAAAGCAAAACGGCGGGAGCTGCCATTTTCTCGAGCGGGCGAAGTATTCGTCCGAGTAACGAGCAGTTTCGAGTACCCTAATGCTCGACCGAGCATCAAGCTCGGACGAGCATGTTCGCTCATCTCTATTTACAATCCTTCATTCTGGGAGTAGATGTCTTTTAATGAATTTTGTGCACTGTAAGATGATCAAATGAGCCTCAGAAATTACAAACCACATTCATGAAGGTAAAAGTGCTGATGCAGTGTCAGCCGCGGCAGCAGATGGGCAATAGTTGTCGGGGAGGAGCATGCCTATCTCTGTAACCAAACATGAGCACGGCCCACACGGGCAGCAGCATGGGACAAAAGGAGGAGGTAATTTTTTTCCCACAGCTCCCCAGGCCACCTGTAAGATATTTGTAAATTGCCACTGACACTCTAAGTTACCGTTTTACTTTTATTACATACATATCATTATCAACATAATAATACTTTTTCTCTGTGCACAATTTTTCTTTTCTATCACATAAAAGGAGCCTATAAAACCTTGTGAAATGTGACTGTGCCGCTTCTGTCTTCCTGCCGGGTGCAGGTCCGCGACAGCTTCATGTGCACAGCCCGGCCAGCACACAACTTTTTCACATTTTCAAAAATGAGATTTGCCGAGTTCACTAAACTCGTTGAAAAACAGGTATTTCCTAGTTGCAGAGAGCCTGTAGGGTGTTGTAGAATGTTGTGCCATGCTGAAATATGCATAGGGAGTGTGGTTTGTTCTTCAAACAATGCTGTGTTTTAGTATGACACGCACCACTCTTAGAATCGCTTCACTCTTTAATTCCATGGGCACTTACAGGGGCCAAATTGACCAAATAAGTGAAGCCGGAATGCAGCCTGACAAGGTAACTTCTGTGCCAGCTCGAAAGGACTGAGCTGAGGGCCAAGTTCCCACTATAACATCAAAGAGTGCACTCTTTTTACACTGACCAGATGATTCCATAGCTCACGACAGAACCTGTTCTGTTAAGCGCTGATACATGTAGAAACCCCCAAAAAGAGTGGAGAGGGTGTCACAAGTAATTTTGCATTGACGTCACTGATCATTTTGCCCTTCTTTTCATCCGTCAGTGTCCGCTTTCAATCGGTCAATAATCCATTAGTATTGCAAAGCCACAAAAAAACAGGAGTTGATTCTTTAGGGTGATAACAGAATTATGGAAATCACAGGGTGTTCCAGGGAGCAGTCAGTTGGCAGCAGCATGAGTAGGCTGCAGAGTGGCACAATGACAAATTATGGATATGGCAGCAACATAGTAGGCCACAGTGTGGCACAATGAAAGAGTGTGGAGTTGGCGGCAGCAGCATGAGGTCAGAGAGTGGCACAATGCCAAATTCTGATGGTGGCAGAAACATGGTAGGCCACAGTGTGGCACAATGAAAAATTCAGGAGATGGCTGCAGCAGCAGAAGCAGGACGTCAGAGAGTGGCACAATCACAGTGTGTGAAAGTGGGCGGCAGCAGTAGCAGCAATATGAGGTCAGAGAGTGGCACAATGACAAATTCTGTAGGTGGCAGCAACATGGTAGGCAACAGAGTGGCACAATGACAAAGTGTGGAGGTGGCAGCAGCAGCAGGAGGTCAGAGAATAGCACAATCACAGTGTGTGTAGGTGGGTGCCAGCAGTATCAGCAGCATGAGGCCAGAGAGTGGCACAATGACAAATTCTGGAGGTGGCAGCAACATGGCAGGCCACAGTGTGGCACAATCACAGAGTGTGGAGGTGGGTGACAGTTCCAGTCCTTGGTAAAGGTGGTGGGAGGCAGATGTAGGAATTGGCAGCAGATGTGTAGCATCAGGCGGGTGGCAATATAAGAACAGTGGCTTAAGCAGGTAGTTAGAATCCAGACACATTTCTAAATATTTGGGGGAGGTGACATGGCTGATGCATAAGGCATTGGTGTGTTGAAATCATGGCCCATCCAAGCCTGACTCATCTTGACAAAGGTCATTCTCTCCACGTTGGACAAGCGGGTTTTCCTTGGGGTAACGATGGCCCCCGCCGCACTGAACACCTGCTCTGATGCCACACTACTGGCCGGACAGGACAGCTTCTCTACTGCAAACTCCGCAAGTTGCGGCCACACATCAAGTTTGGCTGCCCAGTCCAGGGGATCCTCTACCTGGGGTAATAGAGTGCTGTCCAAGTAGGCCACCACCAGCGTCTGCTCCATGTCCTGCTGCTGCTGGTGGCGGCTACCCTCCTCACTAGGTGGGTGAAGGAAGCTGCTCATTAAGGACTTCAGACTTAAGCTGCTGCTGATGGAGCTTCTTCTGCTCCTACCCCCCTCCATCTCCCCACAGCAGCCGTGGCAGTTGTACGTGAGCAATGACTGCCAGGAATCCCCCAGTCAGACCTGACAGAGGATGGACAATGGCGCACATAGGTAGCGCCCAATAGTCTGCACAGTATTTCTCTATAGTATGACAGTTGTCCCTCCTTCTCAGCAGCTGGGAAAAGGCACCCATTTTGGACTGGTAGCCAGGGTCCAAGAGGGTGGAGAGCCAAAAGTCATCCCTATGCCGTATGTTGACTATTTGGTTGTAACTAGTTAGGCAAAGCAGCATGCTGCGGGCCATCTACGCAAGACTCAGACTCTGCTTGTGCTCCAATGGGAAGAATGCAATTAAGTTTTCCAAGGTGTTAAATGGAAAACAATACCTCCTTTTGCTATCTTGAAAGGCAGCCCCTTAACACCAAGTATGACCTACAAGTCTAAAAACATGGTGTGGGATTAAGCCAGTATTTCAGTTTCCAGAAGGAACAGACTCCCAACTGTAGACAGCACTGTTTTGACCTGGTTGGGTCTCCTCAGTACAGTGTAGGGAACTGATTTGGCTGTGTGAGAGGCTATTGACTAGGGTCAGGCAGTAGGTGTTCTCCTTAAGGAGAGATTTAAGGCCACCTTAAAGGCGTGTGGAGACTTAAAGCCATAGATGCTCCACTAGGGAATTCTGGCAATCTCTCCTTAAGGAGAACACCTACTGTCTGATTGCTTCTCGGCCTTTTGGCTTATGATCTGACCTGACCGGACGTGAGCCGAGGGTCGAGGGAGTGCCATTGCATGGATTGGTGGCATACTACCCTGTTTTTGACGGAGCGATCACTTATTTAGAATCTGTGACGAAAGTCGACAGCAGAAGATGGCTGGATTAAAGGACACCATTCGTTTTGAAGGGGATCCCAAGGACTATGTACAGAATAAGATGATGTAAATTGCAAAGGAAATCTTGATTGAAAAGTTGGGCTTCAACAAGACTGAATTTTGCAGCATCAACTAATATCCAAAAAAAGGTATTTATGAGATAACCTTTACTGACAATGGTCATTGTTTATGTGCCTACGAGGAGCTGATGAAGATGAAGATGGATCCCATGCTGATTGGAATCGTGGTGGAACCTTTGTTCGCTCTAGTTCAGAGGCTATTATATGTCCATGTTCACAACCCATTTACAGACATGGCGTTGATTGAAGCCTTTCTGAGAAGATACTGTTCTGAGGTAAGGAATGGTGAGTAACTTACTAACCAGCTTGGTGTACATAATTGCAAGATGCGGTTTGCTGTTAAATTCCATCTGGATCCAGATGAGGTGGGAGGCTATATGCACACACCATCATCCTTTTCTGTGGCAGGATATAGAGGGACTGTGATGTATTCCGGACAGCTCTCATACTGCTGGAAGTGTTTCCAGTTTGGGCATATGCAGGGGTCATGCTCTAAAGCCCTGACTTTTTGGAACTGCAAGAAGCAGGGTCACACTGCTGGAGGCTGCCCTATGGGTAGAAGGTGTGATTTATGTGGAGATCCTGATCACCTGTACCGTGATTGCCCAGTCGCAAAGAGCAGAAGAGAGGAAGAAAGGAATGTGGATAAGGAGAGGGTGAAGCACCTAAATGAGGTCCTCATCAGACAGCAGAAAGAGGAAGCAGACAGAGCTGCTTATGCTGAGAAGCTGAGGAAAGATGAGGAAGAACTTATGCAGCAGGAGACCATAGTTGGTGCATTTGTGGTAAGCCCGGTATCCAATGGAGAAGTGGCTGAAGTGGTGATGGAGCTGGAGGAGAAGATGGTACAGGAGGAAACCTCTGTGTCGGCATCCGATCCCACCAACATTATTGAATACCCATCTTCGGGAGAGACTCCCCATTCTAAGAGGGAGGGGGGTTTCAGAGTCTGATGAAGAGGGAGAATTTAGTGGGGTGCCTGTCCGGAAAGTCGGGCAAAAGAAGAGGAGGACTGAGAAGAGTCCGGATGACCCAGAGATCGAGACCAGCAACAGATTCCCGTGTCCAGGAGAAACGAGCATGGCCCTTTGGAAGATCGATGAAAAATTTATGGACCCCTGGTTTGTCTTGTGAATAACACATTCTTAGTTGTCTTACCTTGAGCTCACTTAATGTGAGGTTAATGAGAAATAAGATGAGACGTACTGCCATATTTAGTTTTTTAGAACAAGTTGGTAGTGACATCATTTGTTTACAAGAATGTGGCTTGAATGAGACTGGGTGGGTGGAGGAGTGGGTGTGGGGGGAGTCTGCATGGTCTGGTGGTGGGTGTAAGAATGATGGTGTTGGGGTTTTGTTAAAAAATAGGGGTATGTGTATTGAGAGCTATGTGGTGGTGGAAGGTGGGAGGGTTATTGTTGTTTATGTTAAATACGAAATGGTAAGATTTAGGTTAATTAATGTGTATGTGCCTGTATCTAAGGTGGAACGGATTGAGTTTTTTGAAAAGTTAAAATTTTTTGTTCAGGGGAATGTCCCTACATTTTTGATTGGAGACTTTAATGTTGATATAACAAAGAAAGAATTTGATTTGTCAGGGAAGGTGTTATGTGATAGTTTGGGGGAGTGTGTCAAAGCTTTTAGGGAGGGGGAATGGGTGTACGTTTTTTTCTGATCGTGGGGGTTTAATGTTGTGTTTAGATTATGTTTTTGCGTCATCGACGTTTGAATGTTTAAGTTATAAACAACAAGGTGTGGCCTTTTCATATCATGAGATGATAACAGTTAGAGTGAAAGTGGAAGGTGAAAAAGTTAGAGGCAGAGGGACTTGGAAGTTAAATGTAATGTTACTAGAAGAAGACTGGGTTAGGAAGGAGTTTGAGAGAGAGTATGAGAGGTGGGCAGAGTGTAAGCAGGATTTTGACAATGTTCTTGTATGGTGGGATTGGGTAAAGAGAGAATGTGCTTGTTTTTTTAGGAGAGTGGGTGTTAGAAAAGCAAAAAAGAAGAAGGATGAATGGGTTAGGTTGAATGCACAGTTAAGATTTCTTTATTTGTTGAGGGAAAGTGGAATGTATGAGAGTGTGGAAGTTGCTGGTGGTAAAAAGAAAATTCAGAAGTTTATGGATGAGTTGAGTAGAGGTATTATCTTCAGGTCTAAGTTGGAGAAAATGGAGGAGGATGAAAGATGCTCAAAGTTTTTCTTTAAGAAGGTCTTTGCGAAGAAGCCTTTGATGGAGACGGTTTTGAGAGAGGATGGAATAGAGGGGAGTGGAGATGAGGCGAGTGATGAAGTTGCAAGGTTTTATGATTGTTTGTATGAAAGAAAATGGAGGGATGTGACGTTAGAAAGTGAAGTGTTGAGTGTGATTGAGCAAAAGGTAAGTGAGATGGATAAAGGTGTTATGATGAAGGAGATCAGTATGAAAGAAGTATGGGAGGTGGTTAAAAGTATGTGTGCAAATAAGACGCCTGGGAGTGATGGATTGACTATAGAGTTTTATTGTTGTTTTTGGGATGTGATTGGGAAGGATGTTTTGTGTGTGTGTAGATATATTTGGGTGAATGTGTATATGGCAGATAGTATGAAAGGGGGTATGGTTGCTTTGATCCCACAGTAAGGAAATTTGAAAGAACTTAAGAACTGGCGGCCAATAAGTTTGTTAAACTGTGATTATAAGATCTACGCAAAAAGTGATTGCCAATAGAATGAAGAGTGTGATTGCAGATGTTGTGAGTGTGGAGCAATTTTGTGCAGTGCCCGAGTGAAGAATGCATGAGTGTTTTTGTTGAGAATGGTTTTGTTGAGAGATGTGTTGTGGGATTGCAAGGAGCGTAAGGAGTGTATGTGATGAGTCTAGATTTTGAGAAAGCGTATGACAGATTGGCGCATGATTTTTTATTTAGTGTGTTGGTGAGAATGGGTTTTCTGTCTGAATTTGTTGAGCGTGTGATATATGTGGATATTTTTAGTTGTTTTGTGGTGAATGGTGGTTTAACAAGGAAAGTTTGGGTTCGTTCAGGAGTTAGGCAGGGGTGCCCTCTGTCACCCACTGCTTTTATATGTGCTATAGAACCGTTGTTAAGTGTGCATTGAGAAGAGTGAAGTTGATTGTATCTTTTTTTTGTGGAGCGTCTGCGTTCAGAGTGAATTGGAACAAAACTGAGTGTAAGGTGTTTGGAAATAATAGGGTGAGTGAGGATTTGGGTGGGAGGGGGGTGAATAGTTCAATTAAAATATTGTGGATTAAGTTTAATGACAGAGTGGATGGGGGTGAGTGCTGGGAGGATGTTAGAGTGAAAGTTGAGAATAAACTGTGCATTTGGCATTTTAGGTCTTTGTCATTTACTGGTCGAATAGTGGTGATTAAGAATGTTATCTAACCTATTTTGTTGTTTGTCGCTTTGATTTTTCCTCTGGGGAAGCTGGTGTTGAAGAAGATGGACCAAGTTCTGTTAACGTTCTTTTGGAATTCTAAAATGGAGAGAGTAAAAAGAGAAGTGGTTAAGTTAAGTAAAGGAAAGGCAGATTTGGGTTTCTGAATCTCGAGGTTTTTTTGGGGATTAATATTGTTTCTTTTGTTTTGAGAACCTTGGAGCGTGAGGGAATGGCAGGAAGAATGTGTAGGTATGCGAGTGGGAATCTTTTTTTAAGACTGAAGTGGTGTGCAAGGGATTTGTCTAGACCGGTAGCATTTTGTATTAGGGGAATACAGAACACCAAAAACTGACAACCTGGACTTTGACTCCACCAACTATGTGTATTTGACATGGATTCATTGATATCAACTTTAGCAACAAAAAAGAATTGACATTAGGGGAATACAGAACACCAAAAACTGACACCCTGGACTTTGAGAAACAATCACTCCACCAACTATGTGTATTTGACACACATTTATTGATATGTGATGCATATGCATCTTTTGATATGTGATTTCTTGATATGTCTGCACATGTGATCGAGGGTGTTCCTTTCTTTTTCCCACAGTTCTCTGCCCCATGTGACACGTTGTACTCGCGGCCAATTTGGTAATAAAGGGGAAAAAAATTTGTTCCCATGAATCAATGTAAACTTCAGATTCATGGGAACACTTCGTTCCACTTCGTTAGGATTTATTCGCCCATCTCTAATCTGAGCACAATATAATACAAGATCTTCATTCTTTAACACGGTCATTACATACCAGAGATTGACTTACATAAAGAAGTATATTTCAACGCATCAATTTATAGTGTGGAAATACAATTCTATATTTCTTGTAAGTCAGCCACACTTTGTTGTATGGTGTGTTTAAAGCAATCCGCAAATTTAATGGATACTCTCAGAGTGATTACTTTAATGCATTTGAAAACCCGCTAAATAAGACTTCTGGTTGGCAGCACCTTATTCCCTAGTGTTCACATTTCAAATGAAGAATTTTAGTCAATAAGTTTATATTGTAACTGAGGGAAAAAAGGATTTATTTTGCTTATTTAGTAGCTTACATATCCCTTGGCTATATAAAGATACCATCCCCATGGTAGCTTGTACACTTCTGAACATAGAGTCTGACAATTGAGCCTAGCTTTTCCATTTCCATTCCATTCAGTAGAGGCTTATTATTTTAACACAACCCCCCCAGCCCCCCTCCACCTCCACCACCACCACCTTTCCTGACCATTTTTTTTCAATTCCCGGACAACTCAATGTTAAATGTTTTCTATTTTTTCCAAAGGATGAAAAAAAAAAGAGGAAGCAAGTATTTTTAAAGTCAGAGTGAAACATTTTAGATCTACTGACAGCTTGTCCACAGTCTATATTTTCCTAAGAGACTAATTGACCCCGAACTTTCAATCAAAACCAGTGACAGACGGACATTAAATAACATGAGTTCTGCACAAAGAAAAGCAGGTTAGAAAAGGCTATATGACATAAAAGAAAACATACTTTTTTTCTTTTTTTACTTAGTCATTTTAGCTTTTAAATGCAGGTATTTTCTTAGTACTGAAGTGTTTGTTCACTTTTTTCAGTGCTTTATTAAGCACTTAAGATCTTTGACTATTCCAAAAAGGCTTAATAATAGAAAACATTGTATAGTTGTGTTTATTGACTCAAAGTTATCAGGTTGATGATGGTTATCTGGCTGTTACGGGCTCATGATTTTAATGCTGTCTATAACGTGTATTCTGGATTCTGACTTCCCTGAACCTGAACTATTTTTATCAGCATATTTTCCAGGAATCCCCTAGTGGAGCTTCCAATGCTATAAGTCTCCACACGTCTACAAGGCGGTCTTAAATGGTATTCTCCATAAGGAGAACTCTTAATTCCCATCCCTTTTGATAGTAAGAGTACTTTTTTGGTCTCCTGGCTCAAACAATGTGGCTGCTGCTGCCGAAAATCTATGCTTATATATATAGTTCCTGAATCCACTAGTACAGTTAAAATAAAGTGAACAAATACATAAAAATCCTAGTATTCATCATCTATCCTTTTTTCTACAAGAACTGCTTGGTATGGATTCAAAATCTGCATTGCACTGAAATGGCATGTGTGAAAAGACCCTATACCTTTATTGAGTCTTAGGATGAACAAAAGCAGTTTATAATGATTTAAACAGTTGTACGGGGATCTCCACATAGTTATTGTGCAGATGAATTTTCTTGATACACTTAATAGTTTCATTGCCAAATAAGTAGCTATGTCCCTTGGCATATGGGAAGATGAAATCTCTTTTAGTACCCAATTATACTAAGTCACTATTAAATCTGCTTAAATGCCTCTTCAGGCGCTCTTGAATACATGATAATACTTGCCTGTTTTATAAAATTATATTGTTAGAATAATATTTAGCTGTGAAGAGTGGACTGGGTCCAGACTATGCAACAATAGTTGCATAGGAGGGATAAGGGGACAGTAGGTATGGGTTGTCGGAGAATGTAAACGGATACAAACTATTAAAAGTGTCAGAATGTGATTAATACTATTATTAATTTATGTAAAACTATTGAACATTACCACTTATGTATTGGGACTCGGGGTCAGAGGATCCCATGGACCACCGCGGGAAATGGTAATAACCGACACCTGGGACTGGAATCTAAGTGGAACTCGGTCTTCACCAGACCCCTCTGCAAAGTGGGATGGTCTTGCTGCAGCATGGTGCCACCAGGTTGTTCCACAGGTACGACTAGCAGCCAAGGTCGAGATACAGCTTCAGCAATCTCAAGTGAGGCACAAGCAGTCAGCCATGGCAGGTGGCAGAAATGCAGAGGCAGGGAATGGGAACAAGGAAGCTTTCTCTTATTGCTATGAGCTCAAAGATCTGGTGGAGGTTGATGGGAGCAGCCGGTCTTTATGAGAAACCTGGAAGTGTCAGCACCACTCAGCGGTGTGCTGGTCATTTAAATCATCTTCAAGCCCTAGAGAATGGAGACGGTTGGTGGCCTAGCTGGGAGGGGAGCAGGAGCGTGGAGAGGTGAGTGTGGGCCAGGGGACGGGGCAGCACCACGGAGAGGGGCACAGGTGTGCCTGCGATCTGAGGAATGGATCGCAGGGACACCTGTGATATTATGGCAGATGCAGGGGATTAGATGTAAACTACTCACTTTCATCCAAAACAATGGTTCCTTAAAAAGTCACTTCAATGTTTGTGAAGACTGTAAAACAAATCATTGAAAGAGTTTATGACTTAGTATAATTTTGGTTAGTAACTTTAACCTGTAAGCAAGATTGCATTGAATGTGTTTCATGAGACATTGGAGCCTCTGGACGTAATTATATGAGGTTCCAGAATAATCAACATTTTTTTCCCATTGATTCATCTCTAAAATTTACAGCAATGAAGAATCCTCCAGAAACTGATGACTCAGTTTAAAGGTTCACAGAACAAATATATAAATATAGGTCCAAGGATCATTAACATATCCCAAATGAGCAAATTATCGAAATAAGACACCAATTGCCATGTGGCAGAGTAATATGGGAAAAGAAGCCTGTGGCCTTAAAGATAGCATATTATTTTGCTTTAGGATATAAAACAATCAAGTCAAGAGGAAAAAGTTGTATGGACAAAAAGTGTGTTAGTTTGGGGTTATGGGATGAAGCCATGAATTGAACTGTGCTATGAAATATAATAAATATAATCCTGTACATTCCATGGCAGTCTGCTTATAGCATGCATACATACATTCCACAGAAGTGACATATACGTATCTCCACCCTTAACCTTGTTTATTTGTCTAAGATGTGAGTATTCACAGTGAGTATTAGAGTAGAAGTAGAGTAGTTGAGTAGTTTATACATTATGTCTAGAGATGAGCGAGTATACTCGTCCGAGTATACTGCTCGGTCGAGTATTAGCATACTCGGACCGGCTCGTTACTCGGACGAGTATCTCGCCGGCTCGAGATCGAGCAGTAAATTAATAAAATAAATTGAATAAAAGTATTTTTATTGTAAAAAGAAAAAATTACACATGTTTGCAGATGTTTTATTTGTAAGAACACATTGAAATAACACTATTCTTCACTTTCCAGGTGTTCGCGCGTGTCTCCCGCTAAGTTAGGAGATGTTCGGAACATCTGGAATGTGAAGAATAGTGTTCTTTCAATGTGTTCTGCACTTAAATGGTCCTGTATTCACTGTTTTTAATGTTTTAATTCTATTCTTCACTTTGCAGCTGTGCGCGCGTATCTCCAAACCTATCGGGAGACACGCGCGCGCACACCTGCAATGTGAAGAATAGAATTAAAACATTAAAAACAGTGAAAACACGAACATTTAAGGGCAGAACACATTGATATAACACTATTCTTCACTTTGCAGATGTGCGGGCGTATCTCCGAACCTATCGGGAGACACGCGCGCACACCTGCAATGTGAAGAATAGAATTAAAACATTAAAAACAGTGAACACAGGAGCATTTAAGTGCAGAACACATTGAAATAACACTATTCTTCACATTCCAGATGTTCGTGCACATCTCCTAACTTAGCGGGAGACACGCACGAACACCTGCAAAGTGAAGAATAGTGTTATTTCAATGTGTTCTTACAAGTAAAACATCTGCAAACATCTGGAATTTTTTTTTTTGCACTGTTCTTTTACTGTTCAGTTTTATTAAAAAAATGCTCGGGTCTCCCATTGACTTCAATGGGGCTCGTTATTCGAGACGAGCACTCGAGCATCTGGAAAAGTTCGTCTCGAATAACGAGCACCCGAGCATTTTAGTGCTCGCTCATCTCTAATTATGTCCCATCTGCATGCAGCATGTCATAAGACAGGAGGAGCTCAGCAGATTATATATGGTTTTCTATTTGTATCAGCATGTTATAGCAAAGGAGTAGCTGAGTAAATTGTTCATAGTGTCCTGGTGGTGTATTAGTGTAGGACAGACCTCTACTTCATCACAACTGACATTTATTAAAGGGAACCTGTCAGAAAAATAAATATATTTTCATAACCTGCTCATTTGTATTATTAATAACGGACGGAATGGAATACTTGTGACCTGCTCTAAAAAGTAGTGTTGCCAGAATTTGTGACAGAGAACAGCTGGCAGGTGTCCTTTAATGGCAGTGAAAGCCATTGACACTTTCTACTTTGTCAAAGTGCCCCCTCCTTCTTTTAGATGTTGAGCTCATTATTGATAATGACCAAAATCAGTTTTATCTAATAGCTTCCAAATAAAATTAAATTCCAGCATTGTATGGTACATTTTTAAACTTCCCAAACATAACTTTACTATATGCCACAGATCTGTCATTTTTAGGAAAATTCACATTTCAAATTAATGCAAATCAACTTTTTGGAGTACCACTGGCAAAGCTTTTTGGTGCACCCATTACTTTCTTTCTACAGATTATGTAAAAAATAACAGTTTTCTATTAAACAAAAGGACATCTTCAGAAAGTGCAAACTGTCCACCGCAATTCTTTATAAACTAGTGTGATCTGGTATTTATTAGTTTCTGCATTTATATCGAGGGCATGTTTAAACAAAAGTATTTTTTCCTTTTACCTTGCCATTTCATTTTCAACTAAAGTTTAACTGTCTATAAAATACCCTCACTATTGAACTTTTCTTTTTCCATGAAACTTAAAAGGTCGCTATCTTCAAAATAAACTTTACATAAATTTATACTACAAGTGAAGACATAATAGTGAAGACTTTCTCATTTTATGCAAAAAAAAGAATGGTCTTTTAACGGTTTACCTTGGCTCCTGTCATGCTTCCTTCATTAATTATAAAATTCCCTTTCCTTCTAAAATCTCTGATTTCTAGATAGCTTGGTAGCTTGAAAACTAGATAGTTTGGCTTACAGAAGTTTCAGTTTCACTTATTGGCTATGAGAGAACTGCAAATTACAGTTAGAAGCTGGAGAGAGGAGAACTTACTCTATTTCTCATACACACTTGTTCAAAGTTTATTGAAAGTTAGAGATTTCAATTAAAATATAATGTAAATTAAGAAGCAGGTGTCCTATGAAATACAGGTTAAAACTGATAAAACTCTAAACTCTATACTTACTATGAGAATAATACATATCGTATTGCTATCAGGGTTATAATAAAAAAAAGTTGCTAAAGTATATCAAAGTTCCACAACTCACTGAACAGCTCATTAAAGGACACCTGTCATCAGGTCTCGGTCACTTTTACTGTCACTACTACCTGTTGGAGCAGCTCACAAGGATCCCATCCCAGCTTTTATCTAGTAAATTCATACATTAATCATTGTAAAATCATCTTTTCTTTATTATGTAAGTGATGCTGGTCACATGGTCAGAGGCAGTGATGTCATAGCTGTCCCCCCTCCCCTCTCCTCCCCCTGCTTATGTCTGTGTGTAAAGTATAGTAAAGCATTGCTGGTGTGTGTGCTGCATCTGCTGACATGCTGCATCCTCCTAATACACAGAGACACAGACATCAGCTACACAAGTACCTGACATATTCTGCTAAAACATGGCTGCCTGGAGCTGTTGTATCTCTCCTATACACACACATGCACACACAGGCTGCAGGGGGTGTTGCCATCAGCAAGCACATGGAAGAGACATTACACCATTATACAGGCTGTCAGTCAAGCACCGGGGATGTGGCTGTGCCTCCCACTCATGAATAAGCTGGACAGCTTGAAAATGCTAATGACTCATTGGACATTTCACAGGTCATTTGCATACAGCTTTAGGACCTCATTGGTTAAGTTTACAGGCATGTAGAGGGACAATGATGGAATAGAGGCAATGCTTTCTAATGGCAGTTTATGAAAATATATTTAGTTTAGGGGGTTATTTTGCCTGACGGGTTCTCTTTAATTCATTGGAAATATGAATTAAAATTATACAAAGAGATATCCACATTACAAATTGTTATGCTGGGTCAGGTAACAAATCAGTTAAACTGAGACAGTGGGACGTGAGAAAAAAAAAAACCTTTCCAGCTGTCCCTTCTTAATTGTACCTACCTACCCCAAGAAGTAGGAAACAACTGGTCAATGATCCCTTCCTGCCAACACAGACATAGAAACAGAGCAATACAACACCAATGCCAAATACTGATGAGAACCAAGAGGAGAATGTGGTACGAAATCACGAGGCAAACTGAGAACAGAGAATTAGGAAAAGGGTCAAAGATAGCAGAAAACTGAAGACTAAAAATGAACATTAGCTCGCTCAGTACAAGCAAATAGCAAGCAAAAAGCTATAGTCCACAAAACTTTTTATGAGATACGAGAGCCCTTATCCAGAAGTTGATTGGATCAGTTCTCTGACATCAGACAGGGCAGTAGTGAGAGTATGGAGTCTGTTAACTGCTAGTAAACCAAAGTTTCCAGGAGACTGATGGGTGTGCTGGAAATCAATCATGTCTGCTAGGAAAGGAGTAAACCGGCGTTCACTCTAGCAAGGACAGAATGGAACAAGATTAGACTTATCAGCATATTCTGAGATGTACTGTATGGACATAGGATAATTCAGTCACAGATATTACAAAAAATAATATGAAAATCAGGTTCCCAGTGTGGTGCATGTTGTTTTGACCAGTGTAAATGTACAGGCTACAGTTAACATTTTATTAAAATGAATCATATGTAGCTGAGATGTTGGGTAAAAATTAGAAATGGGCGAATTTGAAAAAAATTTGATTCGCCCAGTTCAACAAATTTTTTGGCAAAATTTGTTTCAACCCGAATCGAATCATTGCAGATCACATAAAAAACAGGTATTTCCTGACTGCAGAGAGTCTGTAGAGTGTTGTAGAATGTTGTGCCTTGCTCATATATGCATATGGAGCGTGGTTCTTCAAACAATGCTATATTTTAGTATGACACACACATGACAGCTGCCGCTCTTAGAATCGCTTCACTTTTCAATTTCATGGGCACTTACAGGGACCAACTTGACCAGTGAAGCAGAAACGCAGCCTGACAAAGTAGCTTGTGTGTCAGCTTGTGTGCCCTCTTTTTACACTGACATCAGATAAATCTATAGATTACAACAGAATCCTGAAGCTTTTAATTCCTTCTGAGAGATGAAATGAAGGGGAAAACCAAACATGGTGGCAACATCTTAGATGGGTGGAGGGTGAGAACAGCATTATAGAAATCACAGGGTGTTCCAGGGAGACAGCGGTCAGTTGGCAACAGAATGAGTAGGTCGCTGAGTGGCAAAATGACAAATTATGGAGGTGGCAGCAACATTGTTGGCCACAGAGTGGCACAGTGACAGAGTGTGGAGGTGGAGGCAGCAGCAGGAGGTCAGAGAGTGGCACAATCACATTGTGTGTAGGTAGGTGGCAGCAGTTGCAGCAGCATGAGGCTATAGAGTGGCACAATGACAAATTCTGGTGGTGGCAGTAACATGGTAGGCTACAGTGTGGCACAATGACAGAGTGTGGAGGTGGTGGCAGCAGCAGCAGGAGGTCGGAGAGTGGCACAATGACAAATTCTGGAGGTGTCAGCAACATGGCAGGCCACAGAGTGGCACAATGACAAAGTATGGAGGTGGCGGCAGCAGCAGGTGGTCAGAGAGTGGCGCAATCACAGTGTGTGTAGTTAGGCGGCAGCAGTAGCAGCAGCATGAGGCCAGAGAGTGGAACAATGACAAATTCTGGTTGTGGCAGCAACATGGTAGGCCACAGTGTGGCACAATGGCACAGTGTGGAGGTACCGGCAGCAGCAGCAAGAGGTCAGAAAGTGGCACAGTGAGTGTGGAGGTGGGTGACAATTGCAGTCCCAGGTAAAGATGGTGGGAGGCCGATGGAGCAACTGGTAACAGGTGTGTGGCATCAGGCGGGTGGCTGCATCAGAATAGTGGCTGAGGCAGGCTAATATTGTAATAAATTGGAAATAGCTTTATACTAAGAATATCTCCCAAATACCACAAAAATATTGAAAAGGCTCCAGCATTAATATATGTATATGCTAAGAAATTTAGATTGTGACCCCCCACTAATTACAATGAATAATGTTGTTAGACAAACACTGAGTACAAAGCTGAAGAATATTCAGTTTCAAGCTATAAAAAAGCAGTTAACATGGAAATGTCATACTCTTTCATATTTAGAAAGTGTACAAAACAACATTTTAAGTTTCTAAAGAACGATTTCTAGACATGAAAAAAAATAAATTTAAGATTTTTTGGCAAAACCAGTAAAACACATCAATCAATAATACACATATTTTAAAAATCAAATAAAACAAGTTTCATTTTGTAAAAATATAAAGATTTCGATATAAACAATACACCTTTCTTCTGGTTACGGACAAGAGAAAATGACATACGTTTCAAAATTTTAATGGTTGGATAGTCTATAGTCACTGCTGCTTTATTTCCAGAGCCTGAGGGTTTTTAAGAACCAATAAAACTTCTGAGTGGTGCATAAGTCAGGTATTACAGAATTTTGGCAAGAATGTGTGAAATAGCATACTGTAAATGAAAGCAAGAAGAAGACACTTTTAAGATAGATGGGATAATGTCCACATAGAATATACAACACAAAATTTTACTCCCCACAGAGCTTTTTAAAATTTAGTAGGTTTGAATTTCCCGTGAACTGTATATTTTCCAGATTTTTTTTAATAATAATATATGATGTCATTTGAATATTTTGGTGTATATTTATGAAACAGAGTACAAAAAGATTTATCATTGATATTAGAAACCAGACCTAAAACAGCAGATTTGATGGGAATGATCTTTAGAAAATTACAAGTTATTTAAAGGGGTATTACCATTACAGCTCATTAATGTGATAACATTGTTTGCATAATAAAAAGTTATACAATTTTCAAATATACTTTATCAAGCAACTCTGCTTGCTGTCATTCAGTAGAAAGCTTCTATGTTTACTTCCAGTGGACAAAAATCTGACCATATCACACAGGTGCACGGCTCGTTAGTAACACACAGCTCTGATTACTCTGTGATATAACGAGATGTGCAGCTGTCTGACCACTGAAAGTAGACACAGTAGCTATCTATGGAAATAAAGCAAGCAGAGATCTAGTAAACCATGAGGAATTGATGCAAATTGAAGTACATTGGAAAACTGTATAACTTTTCATCATACACATAATAACATTAATTTGCTTTAAATAACATGTAATTTTCTAAAGATCATTCCCTTCAAATCTGCTGTTATAGGTCTGGTGAATACCCCTTTATGGCAAGTTTTAACTGTATTTATTAATAAAATTGAAAAAGTGCAGGGTTAAACTTTGACCAGCTAAAGCCTTAATAACTGGTTAAACCATCCTCCTTCCTGTATCTTGTAAGCTTTACTGTGTAGAATGAGACAGGTTAAGTGTAATCCAATCATTATGTATAGATGGTGGGAGAGTTTGTTACAGCTCTTTCTATACACATTTGTCATTCTTACTTTTTTTTTTTTATTTCAGGGCCTGCGCAGTGTAATTGATTATGTCCAAGAGATTGCATATACCAAAGTACAGTAAACTGCAGGGAACCTGTCACCTTCCTCCTTCCTTTCAAACCCCCAGTATTGCCTTTTTCTGCATTTTAATTGTATAGAGTTGCATCTTGTCCTATTCTTTTCTGAATAAACATTCTTTTAGAAATCAACTTTTTGCTCTCTTAATAAAAAACAAGTATCAAGGGGAGAGGGAGCTCAACCTTGCAGAAAAGATACCTCTGCCACCACATGGCCGCTCAGACTGGAAAACTCCAACCTTCAATGTGTACTCTCCCCGTATTCCGAATTCTCACAGAAGTGTGGTGGACCTGTGGAGTCTGCCGAAAGCAACTAAAGACAAGCTGAAATCATAGCACATTACACATATGCAAGGTATTGGTGGTTGAGTTATACATTGAAGGGCAGTCCTTTCCATGCTGAGAGGCCATCTGGAGGGAGGTGCTCAACTTCATTGCTCAGCTCCCCGCCTTGTTGACTTAATGTTTTCTACAATGAGGGAAGATAAAAGATATTTTAGCCCCTTAACGCCAAAGCCACTTTTCACCTTCCTGACACGGCCCATTTTTTCAAATCTGCCCTGTTACTATAAGTGGTCATAACTTCGGAATGCTTTAACATATCCAAATGCTTTTGAAATTGTTTTCTCGTGACACTGTGTACTTCATGTTAATTGAAAAATCTTGGTGGTATGTTTTGCATTTATTTAGCAGAAAATCAGATATTTGGTTAAAATGTGGAAAAATTCTCGACTCTTGAAATTCAAAATGATCTACTTTTTCCACAAATAGTTATAACAGAAAAAAAACTTAATAACTAACATTTACTGAATGTCTACTTTATGTGGACATGGTTTTTTTATGCATACTTTCATTTTTGTAGGATATCATGGGGCTTTGAACATTAGATGCGATTTTTCACATTTTCTGTAACACACTGAGCATGCTACGCAGCCAGGACCCGGCTCCGGAAGAGGATTGCACAGCCCTGGGGCACTGACAGACCCTGGGGCTGCGATCGGAGCAGCGGACCCCTCAGTCGCAAGGGGGTCCGATTACTGGGAAATGCCCTTTACACGGCACGGTCAAGCGTGACTGGGCCTTGTAAGGGGCTAACACCCGCGATCAGAGGAATCTCCGATCGCGCCTCTTAGAGGCGGGTGTCGGCTGTAATATACAGCTAACACCCGCAGCTTCTGGCGCTGGCTCCGTCCAGGAGCTGGCACCAAAAGCTTGACGTAATTGTGCTGAAAAATGCGGGAACGCACCTCCCCCCGTGCAGTACTATTACGTCAAATGTCGGTTAAAAGGAGTTTTATTCAGGCAAGAATAAGAAAAGAAGAACTGTATACAAATAAAGTGCAGAAGAGGTTAATACTAGGGCTTTAAGAGGAATTATCTATAAACTCCCAGAATGTGAATTAAACTTATATAATTATACTTATTACACGTAGTGAAATGATTCAGAATGCTGACAAAGGCATTTTTTTTAAATAAGCAAAGCATAGGCTATTGGAACCTGGCACCAGCTGAAAATGACATTTCTGCTGACAGGTTCACTTTGCTCACCTATTTGAAAACAATTTAATAAAATTACATTTAAAAAGTTTCATTCTTAGCTGTTTTTTTTTTTTGGCTGATGTGCGCTGAATGTTACATGATAACTAACTATAACATAATTTTACTGCATTCTTTCACAAAATAGTCCAAAAAAACACCCTCTAGAGCAGTGGTGGCGAACCTATGGCACGGGTGCCAGAGGTGGCACTCGGAGCCCTCTTTATGGGCACCCTTGCCATCACCCAGGGTAGAGTTTGCCAGACAGGACTTAAAGCCTCTTGCAGTCCCAGGACCCCAGAAGGAAGCTACAATGATAATCCAAACTTCTTCTCCTTCCTTCTACTGTATTGGTGTCCTCGGGTGCATGTACAATTAAACCTGTGAAAGAGCAGGTAGTAGTAAGTTACTGCTTAAATTGTCGCATTGGCACTTTGCGAAAAATAAGTGGGTTTTGGTTGTAGTCTAAAAGGTTTGCCATCACTGCTCTAGAGCCATTAACTTCACCCTCTGAATATCCACCAAATCCCATAGCACCATGATCATCTAATTAACATATTAAAAACCCTAACCTTTAGAGGAACCTTTCATCAAGAAGGTCCTTTCCATATGATGACAGCCTTTTGATTTTGATTGCAAAAATGTCTTTGTCGTGGATCTGAATAACTCTACAGATTTTGTATTTCTACTTTTATATTACTGACTCCCTGCCAGCAGTGTGTAGTGAGTCCAGGGGTGGGGTCGCAGTTGAAATGCCACATATCATTTTTTACTCCAAGCCTTCTTCACTTACTCCTGATTTATCTCCCTCAGAGCCTTCCCCTCTTACGTTAGTTTACCACTGCAAGTAATTCTTGTTTGAACTGCCACCCCATGGGACTCACCACAGACGGCTGGCAGGGAGACAACTAAAACTCTGGGGAATTATTTAGATACATGACAAAGACATTTTTTTAAATACACATGCCAGAGTCTATTGTAACCTGTCATCATGTAAAATGACCTACCTGTTGACAGGTTCTCTTTAATATTTACTGATCAGTATATTCACATGTGTATGCACAATTCCAACAGGACTACTTACAAAAGATATTCTACCATGCATTATCTTTGAATTCTTTTTTTGCCTTTACCCCAAACCATTTTCTGTTGGGGATATAGCTGGGATATAGAAGCTAAGAGACACCTCTTTAAGATATATACTGTGTTATATTTTAATAAGTCTTGCTTATTATATTGTCACATTTTGCTCTGAGATTTGATTTCACGGATTGGAAATGTCATCATTAGACCATCATCCCATATTCTAAATAAAGTGGTTAAGTAAGAATTAATCCTACTTTATTTAATCTGTACTTTGTATATAGATGCAGCACATGCGGATTCCTTTTTTCTTTTGCTGACTGTAAACTGAGCATCAACTATCTGTCACAACATCTTAGAAGCTGAAAGATTGATATGGAATTTAATCAATAGCAGATTTTCTTATGTGTGAAGCCAAACAATATGTGCACAAAACTCTACGTTCACACAGATGCAACAGCACATTATTTTCTCCTGGGTGAGGAAAACTATATTGTAGCTCCCTCCGCTTTGCCAAAAGCAGAATTTTTGCTTGATAATAAAAAAAACCTCCCATGCTTCCAAACATATGTGATTTTTTTACATTTTGTAAAGAAATAGGGATTAAAATAAATTGCTGCTTACCTGCAGTTAAAAATTACACAATGCATAACATTACATTATCATGAAGAGCAGTACATTATATATCCAATTATTATTTTTTACTACCTGTATTTATAAAAAAGGAAAACTAAATAATGATTGACAATATATTAGTTGACTGACTGGCAGGTGAGAGGGCACTACCCTACTGTTTAGTACCCTGTATAGTAGATTATCAAAAGCTTTATAGTTCACACAATTGTGTATATCATGGCCAGTCTTTGGAATAAGTCCTCAGTGTAAAATTTATAGAGCTGTGACAACCAAGACTGAAGTACATTGCATGGTCAGATTGCTTTTTTTTCTCTTTGAATGAAGAAAGAGGAGTGGTGAGTCACTGCAGCTACATTTTACCCACCATAGGGACTAAAAAATTACAGACAGAGAAAGCATAAGGAAAATTCTAAATGACAATGGGGCAGATTTGCCCATGGCAACCTATCACAGCTCCCCTTTAAAATATTCATGAGCACTGGTAAAATGAAAGCTGAGCTGTGATAGGTTGCCATGGGCAACTGGAAATATTCTGACTTTCAGATACTAGATAAATCTGTCCCAATGTATCATCTGTTCACATTTGATTTTCAGCCTCTTTCTCTGTCCATTAAGTACATTTTAATATGCGCTGATGAGTGGGATTTTCCCTTAGATTACATTCTGCCCTCATTAGTTGAACACTTCTTTATCCCATTCCTAGCTAACTTAATTTATTTCCACCACAGCTTTCTGTCTCCTGTTGACTGTGCTTTGAGTTGTTCACAGTTAAGTTAGCTGAGATGGACAAAATATTCATCCACTTACACTTCTCCCCTGCTGGCTTGCTTTGTATGATGCCAGGGAATTGGTCAAATCAGCTTCTGGACTAAGACTCTGTCATCTCGTATAAAGTTTTCTTGACATTTCCCCATTCACTTGTTAAAAGTCTTATTTAGATCCTGCTGACATTTATTGTGACTCTGACACTATTTTGGATTCCTTGACTCTGACAATCTGTTCTCTACTGCAATCTACTCTTTGTGCTGATCCAAATCTGTTAACTACTCTTCTATGTATAAATTGTCCAGTCATTGGGAAGTATTTATCAAGGCTTCTGCGATAGCACTTGTGATTATGCTTTCCCTTTCCACCACTCAAATGCCAGGGGGACTTGGGGTGGCATGGAGGGGGGCACCCGGCAGGGAGTGGACCGGCATGAGGCCTTCCTGTCCCTGCTTCTGCATACTCACTGCAGCCAGTGAATCTTTGTATGTGAAAATTAGCTTACTGCATTTATTTCTATGCCAAACCCCCACATTTAATTCTATTCAGAGGCCACCACTAGTTTATTTCTATGTGCACACCCCTGCCAGATACATCAGATCCTGCAGCCTCTTGATGTATCTGGTTGCACTGGAGCAGCAGCAGTGCTATCATATGCCAGTGTACGGGCATTGGCGTATGATAAATAACCCTCCATGTCTCTGTGTTTGCATCAAAAGGGAACATCAACCAGTTGTTATCTCCTGCTTAGGGTAGGCTGGGCATTTAGGTATGGACAGCTGGGATGGGGATTTAACTCCCTCACTGCATAACATACAATTCAAAAAATAACCAGAAATAGTGTTAATCCTTGTTGTTGGAAGGTGTATTATGTATTGATGAAGAAGATTTACTACTCTCAGTTATTTATCAACTATACACAAATAAAGTGGTCAAAATCCTGAAATTGCCTCTCTATCGACTCATCTTGTTATTATAGAAGCATAGCATTGGTTATTGCTCACACAAAAGCAGCCATCCCTTCTTCCTAGTCGCCTGCTCATGCACTTGAATAGCATTTGTGTATACTGATACACATACAGCTGCTACTTAATTTTATCGTATCCATGGAAACACAAGACCTTAAAAAAAACTGTTCATTCTTTGTGACCTCTGTATTTATGAAAGAAATCACTTCATTTATTTTACTCATGTCTTTAGTGTGTCTAAGATTTAAAAAAAAAGTTGATAAACATCTTACTTTGAATGGTAATAAAATTCAATAAACAATGCTAGAGTTTTGGAAAGCAACAAAAGGCATTTAAACCAGTTCAGGATAAGAGTAATTGCCACTTCAGTAGCAAACAATATTTATTTTTTCGAACATGTTCTTTTAATAGCTGTAACGTTTTAATCTTTAGTAATTAGTGATGATATATTTGCAGTGTTTTTTTAGGGAGAAATCCAGGTCAGGATTTTTACTTATAAACTCCTTTTTAATCTAAGGCTGATATAAAAGTCAGTTATGCACATTTTACCTATTTCTCTTTTAAAACAAAGGGTACCCCTAAAGTGTTCCCAGAGATGAATATAGTTTGGTACAAAATGTGCATATCAATCCAAGAACAAAAGCAAAAGACCTTATCATAGTGTATTCAGGAGGGGGTGTGGTTAGGGCTGGTGACTGCCGCATGACCCACGCCAGTCACCGCCGGCCTATGGAACGAGCAGGGCAGTCCAGGGAAGAGGCAGCGCCTCAAACGGCCCCTCATGAATATGTCGGACCGCATTGTGAGTGTTCCGTCATTTACATTGTACTCCGCCGCAGTGTTAGATAGCATTACCGGAGGTTTCCGGTAACTGTATCATTCTAACACTGCTTTGTTTGTTTAAGCACTAGGAGCTGCGTACTTTAGCCCACAAAGAGTACCATGTATGGCATGATTAACGTATTATGCAGCATGGCTGAATATTGCACTTATATTCCATATCTTATCTCTAGTCAGGGAGATGGTGTACGAGCAGTCAACCTGGCACACATCCTGACAGCCGTTTAGGCATCGAAACCTGCCTCCCCTTTCTTCACCGGCCTTGCGCGCTACCGACCGGAGACACAGATGCATGCACAGTTGTCCAGACCAACATGAGCATGCAGGGTTGTAGAAGAGAGGACAGATGCTTTGTGCATGTACGAGAACTCACATGGGACCTCATCAGGAAGGTGGTGAGTGGGAAAGAAGGGAGGAAGGGCATGGATGGCATATAAATGGAGGAGGGGTTCGATGTCCAGAGGTCTGTCAGGACACCTCCAGAACTCATTAATCATCCCATATAAGGTACTCTTTTTGTTTTAGGGGGCTAAAGGAGGTTACAGGTTCCTTTTAACATCATCAGTTTGATCCATGCATTCACTATATATAAGATCTACTGGTGACCCTCAATTTTGTATTTACTGACTGTGATATGGAAGTCTTGTATCATAGATGCACACTGCGGGCTACACAGTGGTAGTTCCAAGACACTAGACCCAGCTCATACAAATGTAACACTGATCAACAAGTGTGTCAGCTAAGTAGTGTTATCTATCTATCTATCTATCTATCTATCTATCTAGGTAAACGAAAGCAGGCAGCACTCCAAATCGTATGGTGAAAAAAATCTTTCTTTTTATTCCATGCTCAAAAGTACATCATAGTGCAGCAACGTTTCAGCTCCAAGGAGCCTTTTTCAAGCTCCTTGGAGCTGAAATGTTGCTGCACTATGATGTACTTTTGAGCATGGAATAAAAAGAAAGATTTTTTTCACCATACGATTTGGAGTGCTGCCTGCTTTCGTTTACCTACCTTGGAGGACTTGAGGCCTAGTCCTAGTGAGCCTGCACCCACTACAAACTACTTTCTTCGTGTGCTGTTTGGACTTTCTTTACGTATCTATCTATCTATCTATCTTAGTTACTAAGATAGATAGTTATTACTCCTAGCCGTGCGCCGGGGATTGCAACTTTACCATGATATAGACATGATAAACCCCTTATCATGTTTTTAAATAAGCTAGCTATCTAAAGAAACTCATCTCAAGATGTGTTGTACCAAAACAATAAGTAAAGGTAAGCACATCTGTAATAGGGAAGCTACATTATGTTTATTCACATGCCACAACCCTTACACTATGCAGCTCAGGGTATTTTATACGAGGGATTGTTGGATGAGAGATCTGTAATTGAGCTCTCTATGGTTATTAATAAAAAGCAATCACACTATATATCACTCACAGCAGCTAATAACAGAATGATATCATGAAGCTTCCCTTCCTTGTACAATAACAAGTGACATTTTACATTTTGTAACCCATTTACTGCTGCCTGAAGATTGATTATCTACCCGGCTGGTATAAGTTACTGCTCTCTTTATATATTCTTAAACGTTAAAACTGAAAATGTAAAAAAAACTAACAATGCACAATAGTATTGATAGGGTTTTATGTCCAAAATATAAATGAAATACAAGCGGTGTAATTATTTCTTCTAAATTGATGGGACTTTATTCCCTTTAAACTAAATATTGATGCAAATGGGATGCCGTTTATCTCTGCGGTGCTTAGCAGTTCCACAAAAAGTAATTTGGATTAGTTATAATTGTGCCATACAGTTTTCTGACCTCTAGCGTAGAGTAACCTTCAGAAGACATCATATCATATTAGAAATAATGGTACCCGTAATAGATATTCCATGTGACCATTATATCAGGATGTGTGGTAAGAATATAAGAGGGAATTAGACTGCATTGTGTCTATGGAATGGAGTGAGAAGTTGATTATACATTGAAATTTGTATAGTGTCTTTAAATTCCATGTGGATGTAGGTGTAAATCTATCAAATAGTAAAAAGAAATTGAACAAAATACTTTTCATCGTAAACAAACACAGAAAAGAGACAATAGAAAAAAACTGATTTTAGGAAAGAAGATGTTCCTGTCAACACCTACTGATCCTGGCGCTCTGAGAAGAGAGTTGGAGCCAGCAAGGGAACTGCAGTCTTGCTGTTGTTAAAGTGTCATGGAGCTGAGCTGTTCCTAGTAATGGCCAGTATACAGAGAATAGAGCTGGACTTCTGCTTACATTCTCCTTGTGCCGGAACCAGGTGATCAGTGGATATCTGTGTATGCTGCAATGATTTAATATTGATTTCTTATTTTTTTACAGATGCTTGAAAACCCTTGAATTGTGTCAAGGAGTAAAATAATAAAAAATTACTTCAACTTACAGGCATGATATGTATTGGAACATCTCCCTATATCCAGGTGCTCACCTTTATGTAAGGTTGTGAAAACATTTGAAGGTTGACAACTTGGAAAACTGAACCATGTTAATAGATCAATGCAAGACAAAGAACTGATGTTATATTGTATGTATCCTCTATCTACTGAAATAAAGCAGGAGACATGGCATACAAAATAAATGATCATGTAGCAGTTGTTATGATTATATTTCATTTTTTTCAAGGATAACACTAAAAAACTGTACTTTATTTTTTATGCTTTGCTTCAATTGCATTACAGTTTTAAAGTGTCATCTGGTTTGATATATGTAATTACTCACTTTAAGGATGATAATTGACAGACATAAAAGTCACTAAAACTAATTAAGACTTTGCAAGATAGTAGTAGGAAGAAGGTCTAGCGACACTGTGTCCTGTATTGATTGTCTGGCCGTCGAATTTCCCATTGGCCCGGTTCTGGCTATAAGCCACTGGATTAGTATTTGCTGCTTTAAAATGGATTAGTAGGTAAAAATCTATCATTGTGCTAAACCAGCTTTATTGATTTGTTGATTCCATGAATTTCTTTTGCATACATAAAATAGTAAAAGTGTTACACTGCCAATGAAACCATGACTGCTCTGATTGTAGAAGAAGGAATTGCTGGGTCATGAAAAAGATGTAATCTATAAAGATACAAAATTACGTGTTCCAAACAGCTAAATGGGAATTCTTAAAGGACCTACCTCCTGTGACATCATCACAAGCAGCTGACCAATGAGACCATAGTGTGTACTTTTGAAATACATCTCAACAGTTGAAAAGAGGAGATTTTCCTGATTACATTGCTGTCATCATTGCGTTTACAAAACATATGTGTTTACATAGATTAAAAAACTGATGCAATAACAAACGTGTTAACATTGTGTTAATGCATGCATCTTGTAAACAAATCTAAGCTGTTGTAATGGGTTTCAAAATGCATGCGTTAAAGCCACGTGTGAATGCAAAACTCAGAGGCTGAATCATGTACATAAGTGAAAATGTGAAGGTTCAGTAATATAACTTTTGCAACTAGAGAAGAGTGTAATAATGAAACATATCTATCTATCTATCTCATATATATTGTAGGAGATTAGCTCCGGGGATCGTCGTCTCCTAAGCAGACGACCAGCACACACAGGGAATTCACACAATGTGAGTAAGGTTAAGACTGGCCTCAGCCAGCTTTATTTGGCAGTACACAAACTCAAAACATAAAAATAATACCTAAGTCTCTCCGGCACTAACTAAACATCGAGGTTCCCTACCTCACCAGGTGCTGGCCTACTGCCAGCCACCCCAAAAACACAGTAACAGTTCACTGCCACAGCTCCACAGGCCTTTGCCGTAGCCTGTCTCTTCCCCAGGGTGGAGCCCAGTGTGAAGTCTGCCCCATGTATTAGTGCAGCCCCTCCAGCTGAAAACTAATCAACTTAATTAGACAGACCCAACTTTTCCAGGTCTGTCTTCTACTCAGCTTTTCATAAGGCAAAATGCACATTTTATGCCCAAAAGCTTCTCTAGTGGCAGCCACTCTGCCACATATCCTCCCCCTGTGATCAAGGCCGTAGGCCTGATCAATAAGCTTAATTCTCCCTCCGGGGTCAAAGCTCCTATATTGGGGTCTAATCCCTACTGTTCCTAAAAGCACTGCAGAGACCCTACTATCTACTACATCTTCTATATCTGGAAAATGACAGCTTTTTTCCTTAACTGCAGGAGACACAGACAGCTCAAAATTAGTCCCAGCATCTCTTCCTTCACACAACTGATCATCTTCAATCATGTCTCTATTAACAATGATAGATTTTCTTCTCCTCTTTCTCTTGCCTTTTACTGGAGACTCCACATACCCCTCAGGGCTTGGCATGGTTAGGCCCCATCTCTTCATCACCTTGTGGATGCCGTCACACCGGTTACCATCCACTGAGGCATATGCACTGTGCTTTTTCCCCTTAGCATTGCACACGACACGCACGGGTTTGCCCGTTTTCCAGTCTTCAGCTTCGGCACCTTCTTTGTCATTGAAGGGGGCATTACCGTTCAGAACCAGGGCACGATTCACATTGGTGAGCTTCTGGTCACATGTCTGCAAAGCTGTGCGCTTGCTACCTCTGAGGTCACAACCTCCGCTCTCGGTGTAGGTGAAACTCATCTCAACATCAGCATCATCCTCATCACCTCCAGCTAACACTTCGGACTTCGGACCCAAGTCCTGGCATGGACTTTCCACAATGGCAGCCTTAAGCTCTTCATGGCTTGCACTAGGTTCCTGGCTGACCTTTTCCTCGGTCAGTCCGTCATACGCCTTGCTGGCCAACACCTCAGTCTTCACCGAGTCTTTCCTGTGTAGGAATTTCGAGGGCTCTGTTGACATTATATCAGACACCGCCTCCTCACATCCACTGCAGTCATCACCCGGTATATCTTCAAGGCACTTCTCACCATCCAGACCATCTTCACTTTCGCTCTACAGATGATCAGGCAGATCTACCGTTGGGTGCAGCTGTGCTGGAGTCTCTGTAGGGCCCATCTGGGTATTCCTCCACTTGCCCAGAGAACGCTGGCATGCACTATGACAGAGACAAGACGACAGAGCTTCCACACGTACACAGCAATTCGGCTGGTCCCTTTGTTGTAGACTTGGCGCCACTTCAACCTTCTCCACAGGTTCAGCAGGCTGAGACAGCTCTTCACCTGTCTTCGGGGGGTAACCATTAACCCATTCTTCGGATTTTCCCAAGACTGTATTCAGACTACTGGTTATAAGCGATCCCACTTGGGTGGCCATCACGGTTGAGACTACAGACTTAGTCACACCCAGACCGCCTTGTACTGCACCAGCTTCCCAGCCCAATATATCGGACGTCGCACCTGTAACAGTGTCTCGGGCACCAGTCACTGTATTTGTCTTCAATACGGCTTTTCCAGTTGGCTGCTGAAGAAAAGCCAGGTTGGACTCCTGTTTCCCCAAACCTTTGCAAGCAAAGTCATTACTTGTGGCAACCGGTGGCTCCAGAATGCCTATGAGAGGCCTTGATCCAGTCACTGTAACGTCAGTCAAGGGCTTCTCCTCCTTCTCAGCAACTTCACGATCACTGCGGATGCATGGGCGACCTTCCCTCACAGAGTTGTAGACTGCACTCACCACACTGCAGGCAGAACTACCAAAGGGCTGGTGCATCCCATGTTCCACCACCTTCTGTGGATCTGGGGTCCCCTCATCCGTAGGTGTATGATTAAGAGTGGCGCTTCCACCCTGTTCACACACAATTTCAGTCAGCACGCCGTCATGCGTATTCTGCGGTTCATCAGCAGGTGTACAGGGGTCTGGTTTACGCCTGGTCTCCTTCCTAGGACACTTCTGGTGCCACATCACGACAGAACACACCTGGAGGTCGGCATCACCATTGTGGCACTTTCTTTTGTTCCCCGAACACGTCACATGTGAACCTCCCATTCACTTTTCTTTGCAAACACTGTATCACAGAAAGGACAGTACGAGATATCAATCTTCAACTCATGTTTCTGTAATATATGTCTCTTTAGGTCATCTTTTCTTCTATAAGACACGTGACAATTGTAGCATTTATACCAGTTATTCCGTAAACCAGTATTCACATGACGCTTCAGTTTATTGATGCTTCTTCTGGCCTTGTTCACACACGAACTCAGTACCTCAATCTCCTCAGAAGCCTCAGGTGTATCAGATGTCTGGTCTCCCCCTGACATTTCCTGAACACTGATGTGAGACTCCTCCACAGGTGACTGACACAGGCTATCCTCACCTCCTGCAGGTTCTGAGCGAGTAGCTGCTTCTCTAGGAAAAAGGTGATAGACACCGAAACGTCGCTGGTTTTGGAATAAACCCTTCCAATTTTTTCACTTTCCATCTGGAGTGCTGCCTTGTTTTTTCAGATTTATATATATATATATATATATATATATATATATATATATATATATACATTACACTGCTCTATCCCTCTCCTATCTTACCTTGAGGTGGATGGGGGAGACTATGCATGAAATGTAGCTTCTCGTGGATTATTGGTTTACATACAAGTGTAAGGAAATCTGTCTGAGGGTGTAGGTTTGTTATTTTTACATTAGTTAGGGCTCCTGGCAGCTGGGACTGCTGGGAGTCGTGTGAGGAAATCAGCTAAGATGAGGGAGAAGGGGGTGTGTCTCACATGTACAGTCTCACTTCACATTTAGTGAAGGCTTGTTTTTAATAAGACCCAGCCATGAAATATTTTGTAGTCTACTGTTTGTAAATATAAACATTTTTTTCATGGAAGATATTTCTTACACAACCTATTTTGATGATCATTCAGCATCGGTTAGCATTCATCAAACTTCTATCGGAGTACATGAGACCCACATGTAACATATTGCTATGTGTCAATCACTGGTTCTATTGTGATCTTTTGAGTATTCCGCGCACCTAACGTGCCTATAATAGTTTCATTGATTTATTATCTCTCGGGATATGTGGAAATATTTCTTCAAATAGGTTTTATGTTACTTGTATAATGTAATTAGGGGATATTAATTGTTATTTATGCATTCATATCTGACATTTTATATATATTTTATTTTTTTCATAAATATGTTGTTGATGTACATACTTTTATGACACAATAATCTATTAGAACTGTATAAATTTACATTGTTCTATATAGGACTCTTATGTTTCTACATCTATATAGGTACCAAGGATAAACATAACCATAGGAATACATTGCAGCATGCCATTATAGACGATTGATTCACCTTATGTATGTGGAATTGTTTTATTGGTGTACATAAGTGGCATAATCCATCTTCTGGCCTGTATGATATGTGATGTTACTGTTTGCTACTGTTATACCAATATGTCTATATGGTGTCCTGCATGAGGGCAGTACCATTTGGGGAGCATTGGACCCTTGAGGAAGTCTCCTGCTGAAGACAATATGCATGGGGTGACACCACCTCCATTCTTTGAACATTGTCCATTGTTTTATATTTAAATATATAATATGACGCCTGCCTTGCTATACTACATAAATGTTTGTGGGTATTCTACTTTGATATAACACTCACCTTTCCATTATTGTACATCCTATACTTAGCTTTGTCATTGATTATCTTTTGGGTTTGATATTTATTGGGGCTCTTGTGCTCTATTAGTCAGGTGCAGCACACTAGTTGGCATATATTTTCTGGCTATCTTATCAGTTGGACCTTATATTTTGAGTGGACAATGTCATGTTTCCCATGATATGAAGGAGTTGGTTAAATGACCATAGCTGGTTCACACAACCATGGTTTCCATAGTATTACAGTAGTCTTATTTAAAAAAATTTTTGGTCTGTGTCTCATGTCTACACTTTGAGTTTTTGTATCTACTTTTTAAGCCTAATTATAACACAACTATTTTCTTGGTTCTGTGTCTTAACGACCTGGCTCTTTTTGTATTTATGCTTGCATTTTTTACTCATCATCTCCAAAAATCCTCCAAAGACCTTAGCTTCACCAGTGGCAATTAAATGGTAAACACCTGCAATCGGTGCTATCACTGATCATGGGTGCTGGTGGTAGTTATTTGCTGAAATATCCAAACCCAAAACACACAGAGCTGTATGATCCAACAATTCAATTTTTATTCAGATAATTCCATTAAAAAGCCATACATCATAAATAGAGATGAGCGAGCACTAAAATGCTCGGGTACTCGTTATTCGAGACAAACTTTTCCCGATGCTCGAGTGCTCGTTTCGAGTAACGAGCCCCATTGAAGTCAATGGGAGACTCGAGCATTTTTCAAGGGGACCAAGGCTCTGCACAGGGAAGCTTGGCCAAACACCTGGGAACCTCAGAAAAGGATGGAAACACCATGGAAATGGACAGGAAACAGCAGGGGCAGCATGCATGGATGCCTCTGAGGCTGCTTAATCGCACCATTATGCCAAAATTATGGGCAACAGCATGGCCATGACAGAGTGACCGAATGAGGCTAGATAGCATCTAAAACATCAAATAATTGACCCTGACACTATAGGGGACAGCATGCAGAGGCAGCGGCAGCGGCAGCAGCGGCAGGCTAGAGAGTGTCATGGCAACATACCCTAAATGGACTCAGGCTTCAAACCAATGGGTGGCAGAGAGGAACCAAAGGAGGTGAGCAAGAAGCGCTCAAATAATATCGGTACATGATAAAAGTTTGCCAGTATATTTTGTGGATTACACAGCAGGGTGGCGACAAAGTTAACATGGAAGCCATGAAAACAATCCAAAATTCTGCCTGACACAGCTCGTTTGATAAGGGGACCATGTATGGAGGCAGTGAACTAGTAGTAGATTAAAGGTGCTGCAGTTAAAACTATGTTAGTTGGATCTTGGCATGGAGCTGGCGCTCCGCTGCCAGGCGAGCTTTCGCCAATCCAAGCCCCTGTCTCTAGGCTACTCCCCAAACAGCACTTCTAAGAACCTTTTGTATAAGATCAAGTGTAGTAGCGTTCTTATAAGTTTGGGATATGGCGGGTGAGGGGAATGTAAACATCTGCGCAAGAAGCGCTGAAATAATATCCGAAAATGAAAAAAGTTTTCCAGTATATTTTGTGGCTTACACAGCACGGTGGCGACAAAGTTAACAAGTTTGATGTGGAATGCCCTGTAATAGCTCTTGGGCGGTGTGCCTTTTAACACCTAGGCTCAGCAGTTTGAGCACCGCCTGCTGTCGCTTAGCGACGGCACTGCTGCTGTGCCTAGAGCTACCGACTGATGGCGCCATGCCCACGGATGGTAATTCGGAGGAGGAGGAGGTGGAGGAGGGGTGGGAGGAGGAGGAGGCATAGTAGGCCTGAAACACCTGGACCGAGGTAGGCCCCGCAATCCTCTGCGTCGGCAGTATATGACCAGCCCCAGGGTCAGACTCGGTCCCAGCCTGCACCAAGTTAAGTGTGGTAGCGTTCTTATAAGTTTGGATTATGGCGGGTGAGGGGAATGTAAACAGATGCGCAAGAAGCGCTGAAATAATATCCGTAAATGGTAAAAGTTTGCCAGTATAATTTGAGGATTACACAGCAGGGTGGCGACAAAGTTAACAAGTTTGTTGTGGAAGCCATGAAAACAACCCAAAATTCTGCCTGACACAGCACGTTTGATAAGGCGGCCATGTATGGAGGCAGTGAACTAGTAGTAGATTAAAGGTGCTGCAGTTAAAACTATGTTTGTTGGTTCTTGGCATGGAGCTGGCGCTCCGCTGCCAGGCGAGCTTTCGCCAATCCAAGCCCCTGTCTCTAGGCTACTCCCCAAACAGCACTTCTAAGAATCTTTTGTATAAGAACAAGTGTAGTAGCGTTCTTATAAGTTTAGGATATGGCGGGTGAGGGGAATGTAAACAGATGCGCAAGAAGCGCTGAAATAATATCCGTAAATGGTAAAAGTTTGCCAGTGTATTTTGTGGATAACACAGCAGGGTGGCGACAAAGTTAACAACTTTGATGTGGAATCCATGAAAACAACCCAAATTTCGGCCTGACACACCTCGTTTGATAAAGGGACGATGTATGGAGGCAGCTATATGGACGACTTTTGGAGGTAGCAATGGAGACAACGTGTGGAGGCTGCTTTGGAGACAATTCAATTTGGATAGTGCCTGTATGTGGCAGTCCAAAAAAGTTTTCAAACCAGAGGAGCAGGTAGGTGGCCCTCCATAAAAATGGAATAGATTGAGTGCCTGTATGTGGCAGTCCAAAAAAGTTTTCAAACCAGAGGAGCAGGTAGGTGGCCCTCCATAAAAATGGAATAGATTGAGTGCCTGTATGTGGCAGTCCAAAAAAGTTTTCAAACCAGAGGAGCAGGTAGGTGGCCCTCCAGAAAAATGGAATAGATTGAGTGCCTGTATGTGGCAGTCCAAAAAAGTTTTCAAACCAGAGGAGCAGGTAGGTGGCCCTCCAGAAAAATGGAATAGATTGAGTGCCTGTATGTGGCAGTCCAAAAAAGTTTTCAAACCAGAGGAGCAGGTAGGTGGCCCTCCAGAAAAATGGAATAGATTGAGTGCCTGTATGTGGCAGTCCAAAAAAGTTTTCAAACCAGAGGAGCAGGTAGGTGGCCCTCCAGAAAAATGGAATAGATTGAGTGGCTGTATGTGGCAGTCCAAAAAAGTTTTCAAACCAGAGGAGCAGGTAGGTGGCCCTCCAGAAAAATTGAATAGATTGAGTGCCTGTATGTGGCAGTCCCAAAAATTGTTTAAAACAGAGGACCGGGTCGGTGGCCCTCCATAAAAATTAAATGCATAAAGTACTATAGCTAGAGCCAGTGGGCCCTGTCAAAAAATAGCCAGTTTCCTCTGCTTTAGTGTACAAAGAGGAGGAGAAGGAGGAAAATGAGGAGGAGGAGGAGTGGATAAATTATTCAGGTTGAGCTTCCTTCACCTGGTGGAGATTGGAAATTAGGAGAAATCCAGGCTTTATTCATCTTGATAAGCGTCAGCCTGTCAGCGCTGTCAGTCGACAGGCGTGTACGCTTATCGGTGATGATGCCACCAGCTGCAGTGAAAACCCGCTCGGACAAGACGCTAGCGGCAGGGCAGGCAAGAACCTCCAAGGCGTACAGCGCCAGTTCGTGCCACATGTCCAGCTTTGAAACCCAGTAGTTGTAGGGAGCTGTGTGATCATTTAGGACGATGGTATGGTCAGCTACGTACTCCCTCACCATCTTTCTGTAAAGATCAGCCCTACTCTGCCGAGACTGGGGACAGGTGACAGTGTCTTGCTGGGGTGACATAAAGCTGGCAAAAGCCTTGTAAAGCGTACCCTTGCCAGTGCTGGACAAGCTGCCTGCTTGCCTACTCTCCCTCGCTACTTGTCCCGCAGAACTACGCCCTCTGCCGCTAGCGCTGTCAGAAGGGAAATAGTGTTTCAGCTTGTGCACCAGGGCCTGCTGGTATTCATGCATTCCCACACTCCTTTCCTCTCCAGGGATGAGAGTGGAAAGATTTTGCTTGTACCGTGGGTCCAGGAGAGTGAACACCCAGTAATCGGTGCTGGAATAAATTCTTTGAACGCGAGGGTCACGGGATAGGCAGCCTAGCATGAAATCTGCCATATGCGCCAGAGTACCAACGCGTAAGAATTCACTCCCCTCACTGGCCTGACTGTCCATTTCCTCCTCCTCCAACTCCTCCAACTCCTCTTCTTCTGCCCATACATGCTCAACAGTGAAGGACTCAACAATGGTCCCCTCTTGTGTCTCGCCAACATTCTCCTCCTCTTCCTCCTCATCCTCCTCCACCTCCACCTCCTCCGATATGCGCTGAGAAACAGACCTAAGGGTGCTTTGGCTATCAACAAGGGAATCTTCTTCCCCCGTCTCTTGTGAGGAGCGCAAAGCTTCCGACTTCATGCTGACCAGAGAGTTTTTCAACAGGCCAAGCAGCGGGATGGTGAGGCTGATGATGGCGGCATCGCCACTGACCATCTGTGTTGACTCCTCAAAGTTACTCAGCACCTGACAGATATCAGACATCCACGTCCACTCCTCATTGTAGACTTGAGGAAGCTGACTGACCTGACTACCAGTTCTGGTGGAAGTTGACATCTGGCAGTCTACAATCGCTCGGCGCTGCTGGTAAACTCTGGATAACATGGTCAGTGTTGAATTCCACCTCGTGGGCACGTCGCACAACAGTCGGTGAGCGGGCAGTTGGAGGCGGCGCTGCGCTGCCCTGAGAGTGGCAGCATCTGTGCTGGACTTCCTGAAATGCGCACAGATGCGGCGCACCTTCGTGAGCAAATCAGACAGATTGGGGTATGTCTTGAGGAAACGCTGAACTATCAGATTTAACACATGGGCCAGGCATGGCACATGTGTCAGTCTGCCGAGTTGCAGAGCCGCCACCAGGTTACGGCCGTTGTCACACACAACCATGCCTGGCTTCAGGTTCAGCGGTGCCAGCCACAGATCAGTCTGCGCCGTGATGCCCTGTAATAGTTCTTGGGCGGTGTGCCTTTTATCGCCTAGGCTCAGCAGTTTGAGCACCGCCTGCTGTCGCTTAGCGACGGCACTGCTGCTGTGCCTAGAGCTACCGACTGATGGCGCCATGCCCACGGATGGTCGTTCGGAGGAGGAGGTGGAGGAGGGGTGGGAGGAGGAGGAGGCATAGTAGGCCTCAAACACCTGGACCGAGGTAGGCCCCGCAATCCTCGGCGTCGGCAGTATATGACCAGCCGCAGGGCCAGACTCGGTCCCAGCCTCCACCAAGTTAACCCAATGTGCCGTCAGCGATATATAGTGGCCCTGCCCGGCAGCACTCGTCCACGTGTCCGTGGTCAGGTGGACCTTGTCAGAAACGGCGTTGGTCAGGGCACGGATTATGTTGTCTGACACGTGCTGGTGCAGGGCTGGGACGGCACATCGGGAAAAGTAGTGGCGGCTGGGGACCGAATACCGAGGGGCGGCCGCCGCCATGAGGCTGCGAAAGGCCTCGGTCTCTACTAGCCTATAGGGCAGCATCTCCAGGCTTAGCAATCTGGAGATGTGCACATTAAGGGCTTGGGTGTGCGGGTGGGTTGCACTATATTTGCGTTTCCGCTCCAGCGTCTGGGGTATGGAGAGCTGAACGCTGGTGGATGCTGTGGAGGATCGTGGAGGCGACGATGGGGTTTTTGTGCCAGGGTCCTGGGCAGGGGGCTGACTATCAGCTGACACAGGGGAAGGAGCAGTGGTGTGCACGGCCGGAGGTGAACGCGCTTGTTGCCACTGAGTGGGGTGTTTAGCATTCATATGCCTGCGCATACTGGTGGTAGTTAAGCTATTAGTGCTGGAACCCCTGCTGATCCTGGTTTGGCAAATGTGGCACACCACAGTCCGTCGGTCATCCGGTGTTTCCTTAAAGAACCTCCAGACTTCTGAAAATCTAGCCCTCGCCGCAGGAGCCCTCGCCACGGGAGCTTCACTAGTTGACACATTTGGCGCTGATGCACCAGCTCTGGCCCTGCCTTTCCGTCTGGCCCCACCACTGCCTCTTCCAACCTGTTCTGGTCGAGGACTCTCCTCCGTCTCAGAAGCACTGTGTTCACCCGGCCTCTCAACCCAGCTTGGGTTTGTCACCTCATCATCCTCCGATCCCTCAGTCTGCTCCCCCCTCGGACTTCCTGCCCTGACAACAACTTCCCCACTGTCTGACAACCGTGTCTCCTCATCGTCGTACACCTCTTTACACACTTCTTCCAGTACGTCAACAAGGTCATCATCACCCACAGACTGCGACTGGTGGAAAACCTGGGCATCGGAAAATTGCTCATCAGCAACCGGACAAGTGGTTTGTGACTGTGGGAAGGGTCCAGAAAACAGTTCCTCAGAGAATGCCGGTTCAAATGGCAAATTTTGCTGGGAGGGGGCAGACTGGGGGGGAGGAGGCTGAGGTGCAGGAGCTGGAGGAGTGCCGATTTCGGTGACATGGGTGGACTGCGTGGAAGACTGACTGGTGGACAAATTGCTCGAAGCATTGTCGGCAATCCACGACATCACCTGTTCGCACTGTTCTGGCCTCAACAGTGCTCTACCACGAGTCCCAGTAACTTCAGACATGAACCTAGGGAGTGTAGCTCTGCGGCGTTCCCCTGCTCCCTCATAAGCAGGTGGTGTCTCACCCCGCCCAGGACCACGGCCTCTGACCCCTGCAGTAGTTGGACGCCCACGTCCCCGCCCTCGTCCTCTACCCCTAGCCCTCGGGTTAAACATTTTGAAAATGAGAGTTATAACTTTAATTTTTTTTTTAACTTTTTTTTGTGTTTTTTTTTTTTGTGTGTTTTTTAGTTTTTAAAACCAAACGATGCTATCCTATTGCTATGGCTATTTTCTAGCCAAGTATTAAAGCACACTACTATGCCAGATGAGATGACGCTGAGTTATGAAAAAAATAAACGTAAAATAAAAAAGGAAATGGCAGACTGTGCCTAATTGAAATACAACCCCGGGCCCTAATAAATTTTCCCACTTCGGTCTTTGCGATGGATATGTGCGTCACTAAGCGCAAAACACAGTGGTCGCAAGTCTCACTCCAAATTGCTCACAATTTGCTAGTAGATGCACTGCAGCAACTACAGCCACCAGCAGATCAACCAGAAATCAAATATATATAACGCTACTGTAGGCGTAAGTAAGCCGTTTGGATTCTCCTATGGCTATTTTCTAGCCAAGTATTAAAGCACACTACTATGCCAGATGAGATGACGCTGAGTTATGAAAAAAATAAACGTAAAATAAAAAAGGAAATGGCAGACTGTGCCTAATTGAAATACAACCCCGGGCCCTAATAAATTTTCCCACTTCGGTCTTTGCGATGGATATGTGCGTCACTAAGCGCAAAACACAGTGGTCGCAAGTCTCACTCCAAATTGCTCACAATTTGCTAGTAGATGCACTGCAGCAACTACAGCCACCAGCAGATCAACCAGAAATCAAATATATATAACGCTACTGTAGGCGTAAGTAAGCCGTTTGGATTCTCCTATGGCTATTTTCTAGCCAAGTATTAAAGCACACTACTATGCCAGATGAGATGACACTGAGTTATTAAAAAAATAAACGTAAAATAAAAAGAAACTGGCAGACTGTGCCTAATTGAAATCAAACCCCTAATAAATTTTCCCACTTTGGTGTTTGAGGTGGATATGTGTGTCACTAAGAGCTAAACACAACGGTAGCAAGTCCCCCTGCTAATTCCTCACAATATGGTACTAGCTGCACTACTAGTGCCAGCAAGCCCAGCCACAAGCAAATAAAAAAAAAAAGTATAACGTTATTGTAGCCCTAAGAAGGGCTGTTGGGTTGTTGTAGAATCACTCCTGCCTAACAGTAAGCTAATAGAACACCCTAACGCTTTCCCTGACCAGCAGCAGCTCTCTCCCTAGCGGCATCCAGACAGAGAATGATCCGAGCAGCGCGGGCAGCGGCTAGTCTATCCCAGGGTCACCTGATCTGGCCAGCCAATCACTGCTATCGACGTGTAAGGGTACCACGTCATGCTGGGTGGAGTGCAGAGTCTCCTGGCTTGTGATTGGCTCTGTTTCTGGCCGCCAAAAAGCAAAACGGCGGGAGCTGCCATTTTCTCGAGCGGGCGAAATACTCGTCCGAGCAACGAGCAGTTACGAGTACGCTAATGTTCGATCAAAAAAACACAAAAAAAAGTTAAAAAAAAATTAAAGTTATAACTTTCATTTTCAAAATGTTTAACCCGAGGGCTAGGGGTAGAGGGCGAGGGCGGGGACGTGGGCGTCCAACTACTGCAGGGGTCAGAGGCCGTGGTCCTGGGCGGGGTGAGACACCACCTGCTGATGAGGGAGCAGGGGAACGCCGCAGAGCTACACTCCCTAGGTTCATGTCTGAAGTTACTGGGACTCGTGGTAGAGCACTGTTGAGGCCAGAACAGTGCGAACAGGTGATGTTGTGGATTGCCGACAATGCTTCGAGCAATTTGTCCACCAGTCAGTCTTCCACGCAGTCCACCCATGTCACCGAAATCGGCACTCATCCAGCTCCTGCACCTCAGCCTCCTGCCCCCCAGTCTGCCCCCTCCCAGGAAAATTTGGCATTTGAACCGGCATACTCTGAGGAACTGTTTTCTGGACCCTTCCCACAGTCACAAACCACTTGTCCGGTTGCTGCTGAGCAATTTTCCGATGCCCAGGTTTTCCACCAGTCGCAGTCTGTGGGTGATGATGACCTTCTTGACGTAGTGGAAGAAGTGTGTAAAGAGGTGTCCGACGATGAGGAGACACGGTTGTCAGACAGTGGTGAAGTTGTTGTCAGGGCAGGAAGTCCGAGGGGGGAGCAGACTGAGGGATCGGAGGATGATGAGGTGACAGACCCAAGCTGGGTTGAGAGGCCAGGTGAACACAGTGTTTCTGAGACGGAGGAGAGTCCTCGACCAGAACAGGTTGGAAGAGACAGTGGTGGGGCCAGATGGAGAGGCAGGGCCAGAGCAGGTGCATCAGCTCCAAATGTGTCACGTAGTGAAGCTCCCGTGGCGAGGGCTCCCGCGGCGAGGGCTAGATTTTCAGAAGTCTGGAGGTTCTTTAAGGAAACACCGGATGACCGACGGACTGTGGTGTGCAACATTTGCCAAACCAGGATCAGCAGGGGTTCCACCACTACTAGCTTAACTACCACCAGTATGCGCAGGCATATGAATGCTAAACACCCCACTCAGTGGCACCAAGCCTGTTCACCTCCGGCCGTGCACACCACTGCTCCTTCCCCTGTGTCAGCTGATAGTCAGCCCCCTTCCCAGGACCCTGGCACAAAAACTCCATTGTCGCCTCCACGATCCTCCACAGCATCCACCAGCGTTCAGCTCTCCATACCCCAGACGCTGGAGCGGAAACGGAAATATAGTGCAACCCACCCGCACGCCCAAGCCCTTAATGTCCACATCTCCAGATTGCTTGGCCTGGAGATGCTGCCCTATAGGCTAGTAGAGACCGAGGCCTTTCGCAACCTCATGGCGGCGGCGCCCCTCGGTATTCGGTCCCCAGCCGCCACTACTTTTCCCGATGTGCCGTCCCAGCCCTGCACCAGCACGTGTCAGACAACATCATCCGTGCCCTGACCAACGCCGTTTCTGACAAGGTCCACCTGACCACGGACACGTGGACGAGTGCTGCCGGGCAGGGCCACTATATATCGCTGACGGCACATTGGGTTAACTTGGTGGAGGCTGGGACCGAGTCTGACCCTGCGGCTGGTCATATACTGCCGAAGCCGAGGATTGCGGGGCCTACCTCGGTCCAGGTCTTTCAGACCTACTATGCCTCCTCCTCCTCCAACCCCTCCTCCACCTCCTCCTCCGAACTACCATCCGTGGGCATGGCGCCATCAGTCGGTAGCTCTAGGCACAGCAGCAGTGCCGTCGCTAAGCGACAGCAGGCGGTGCTCAAACTGCTGAGCCTAGGCGATAAAAGGCACAGCGCCCAAGAACTATTACAGGGCATCACGGCGAAGACTGATCTGTGGCTGGCACCGCTGAACCTGAAGCCAGGCATGGTTGTGTGTGACAACGGCCGTAACCTGGTGGCGGCTCTGCAACTCGGCAGACTGACACATGTGCCATGCCTGGCCCATGTGTAAAATCTGATAGTTCAGCGTTTCCTCAAGACATACCCCAATCTGTCTGATTTGCTCACGAAGGTGCGCCGCATCTGTGCGCATTTCAGGAAGTCCAGCACAGATGCTGCCACTCTCAGGGCAGCGCAGCGCCGCCTCCAACTGCCCGCTCACGGACTGTTGTGCGACGTGCCCACGAGGTGGAATTCAACATTAACCATGTTATCCAGAGTTTACCAGCAGCGCAGAGCGATTGTAGACTGCCAGATGTCAACTTCCACCAGAACTGGTAGTCAGGTCAGTCAGCTTCCTCAAGTCTACAATGAGGAGTGGACGTGGATGTCTGATATCTGTCAGGTGCTGAGTAACTTTGAGGAGTCAACACAGATGGTCAGTGGCAATGCCGCCATTATCAGCCTCACCATCCCGCTGCTTGGCCTGTTGAAAAATTCTCTGATCAGCATGAAGTCGGAAGCTTTGCGCTCGTCACAAGAGACGGGGGAAGAAGATTCCCTTGTTGATAGCCAAAGCACCCTTAGGTCTGTTTCTCAGCGCATATCGGAGGAGTTGGAGGTGGAGGAGGATGAGGAGGAAGAGGAGGAGAATGTTGGCGAGACACAAGAGGGGACCATTGTCCCTCGCGTTCAAAGAATTTATTCCAGCACCGATTACTGGGTATTCACTCTCCTGGACCCACGGTACAAGCAAAATCTTTCCACTCTCATCCCTGGAGAGGAAAGGAGTGTGAGAATGCATGAATACCAGCAGGCCCTGGTGCACAAGCTGAAACACTATTTCCCTTCTGACAGCGCTAGCGGCAGAGTGCGTAGTTCTGCGGGACAAGTAGCGAGGGAGAGTAGGCGAGCAGGCAGCTTGTCCAGCACTGGCAAGGGTACGCTTTACAAGGCTTTTGCCAGCTTTATGTCACCCCAGCAAGACACTGTCACCTGTCCCCAGTCTCGGCAGAGTAGGGCTGATCTTAACAGAAAAATGGTGAGGGAGTACGTAGCTGACCATACCATCGTCCTAAATGATCACACAGCTCCCTACAACTACTGGGTTTCAAAGCTGGACATGTGGCACGAACTGGCGCTGTACGCCTTGGAGGTTCTTGCCTGCCCTGCCGCTAGCGTCTTGTCCGAGCGGGTTTTCACTGCAGCTGGTGGCATCATCACCGATAAGCGTACACGCCTGTCGACTGACAGCGCTGACAGGCTGACGCTCATTAAGATGAATAAAGCCTGGATTTCTCATAATTTCCAATCTCCACCAGGTGAAGGAAGCTCAACCTGAATAATTTATGTACTCCTCCTCCTCCTCATTTTCCTCCTTCTCCTCCTCTTTGTACACTAAAGCAGAGGAAACTGGCTATTTTTTGACAGGGCCCACTGGCTCTAGCTATAGTACTTTATGCATTTAATTTTTCTGGAGGGCCACCTACCCGGTCCTCTGTTTTAAACAATTTTTGGGAGTGCCACATACAGGCACTCAATCTATTCAATTTTTCTGGAGGGCCACCTACCTGCTCCTCTGGTTTGAAAACTTTTTTGGACTGCCACATACAGGCACTCAATCTATTTCATTTTTCTGGAGGGCCACCTACCTGCTCCTCTGGTTTGAAAACTTTTTTGGACTGCCACATACAGGCACTGTCAAAATTAAATTGTCTCCATAGCAGCCTCCACACGTTGTCTCCATTGCTACCTCCAAAAGTCGTCCATATAGCTGCCTCCATACATTGTCCCCTTATCAAACGAGGTGTGTCAGGCAGAAATTTGGGTTGTTTTCATGGATTCCACATCAAAGTTGTTAACTTTGTCGCCACCCTGCTGTGTTATCCACAAAATATACTGGCAAACTTTTACCATTTACGGATATTATTTCAGCTTCTTGCGCATCTGTTTACATTCCCCTCACCCGCCATATCCCAAACTTATAAGAACGCTACTACACTTAACTTGGTGCAGGCTGGGACCGAGTCTGATCCTGGGGCTGGTCATATACTGCCGACGCAGAGGATTGCGGGGCCTACCTCGGTCCAGGTCTCAAAGGCCTACTATACCTCCTCCTCCTCCCACCCCTCCTCCACCTCCTCCTCCTCCGAATTACCATCCGTGGGCATGGCGCCATCAGTCGGTAGCTCTAGGCACAGCAGCAGTGCCGTCGCTAAGCGACAGCAGGCGGTGCTAAAACTGCTGAGCCTAGGCGATAAAAGGCACACCGCCCAAGAGCTATTACAGGGCATTCCACATCAAACTTGTTAACTTTGTCGCCACCCTGCTGTGTAATCCACAAAATATACTGGCAAACTTTTATCATTTACCGATATTATTTCAGCGCTTCTTGCGCATCTGTTTACATTCCCCTCACCCGCCATATCCCAAACTTATAAGAACGCTACTACCCTTGATCTTATACAAAAGGTTCTTAGAAGTGCTGTTTGGAGAGTAGCCTAGAGACATGGGCTTGGATTGGCGAAAGCTCGCCTGGAAGCGGAGCACCAGCTCCATCCCAAGATCCAACTAACATAGTTTTAACTGCAGCACCTTTAATCTACTACTAGTAGCACCATCATATTCCGTAGCGCTTTACAAATCATAGGAAACAAATACAAATGTAATGTAACAGAGCACAACATTTGTATGGAACAACAGGAGTGAGGTCCCTGCTCGCCAGAGCTTACGGTTTATGAAGATGATGGGGTAACACGAGGTAAAAGAATATTTAATGGTCAAGCCATCCTTCTTAGGGAATAGAACAAAATATAATAAATGGAATTGCTGTCGCTTGAACCACTCAGCCGTCATCTTATATACCAGGTCCAGGGTGAATGGGACTGCAGAGAAGTCTGGTGCCTGTTGGTTGCTGGATAACAGATGGGAGGACGACACAGGACGGGTTAGTAGAAGAGTTAAAACTTCATGCAGTTAATGAGTGTTATAGGCTTGCCTAAAGAAATGGGTTTTAAGAGCACGTTTGAAACTTTGGAGGTTAGGTATTAGTCTGATAGTCCGGGGCAGAGCATTCCATAGAATTGGTGCAGCTCTAGAGAAGTCTTGGAGACACGAGTGGGAGGTCCGCACTAGGGTAGAGGTTAATCTAAGATCACTGGCGGATCTAAGAGCACGCGTTGGGCGATAGACTGAGATAAGAGAGGAGAGGTAGGGGGGTGCAGCATTATACAGAGCTTTATGGATGAGGGTTATTATTTTAAACTGTATTCGAAAGAAGACTGGCAGCCAGTGCAGCGACTGGCATGAACTGTAGGCATACATGGTCCCCTTATCAAACGAGCTGTGTCAGGCAGAATTTTGGGTTGCTTTCATGGCTTCCACAACAAACTTGTTAACTTTGTCGCCACCCTGCTGTGTAATCCACAAAATATACTGGCAAACTTTTATCATTTACCAATATTATTTCAGCGCTTCTTGCTCATCTGTTTACATTCCCCTCACCCGCCATATCCTAAACTTATAAGAACGCTACTACACTTGATCTTATACAAAAGGTTCTTAGAAGTGCTGTTTGGGGAGTAGCCTAGAGACAGGGGCTTGGATTGGCGAAAGCTCGCCTGGCAGCAGAGCGCCAGCTCCATGCCAAGATCCAACTAACATAGTTTTAACTGCAGCACCTTTAATCTACTACTAGTTCACTGCCTCCATACATGGTCCCCTTATCAAACGAGCTGTGTCAGGCAGAATTTTGGGTTGTTTTCATGGCTTCCACATCAAACTTGTTAACTTTGTCGCCACCCTGCTGTGTAATCCACAAAATATACTGGCAAACTTTTATCATTTACCAATATTATTTCAGCGCTTCTTGCGCATCTGTTTACATTCCCCTCACCCGCCATATCCTAAACTTATAAGAACGCTACTACACTTGATCTTATACAAAAGGTTCTTAGAAGTGCTGTTTGGGGAGTAGCCTAGAGACAGGGGCTTGGATTGGCGAAAGCTCGCCTGGCAGCAGAGCGCCAGCTCCATGCCAAGATCCAACTAACATAGTTTTAACTGCAGCACCTTTAATCTACTACTAGTTCACTGCCTCCATACATGGTCCCCTTATCAAATGAGCTGTGTCAGGCAGAATTTTGGGTTGTTTTCATGGCTTCCACATCAAACTTGTTAACTTTGTCGCCACCCTGCTGTGTAATCCACAAAATATACTGGCAAACTTTTATCATTTACCAATATTATTTCAGCGCTTCTTGCGCATCTGTTTACATTCCCCTCACCCGCCATATCCTAAACTTATAAGAACGCTACTACACTTGATCTTATACAAAAGGTTCTTAGAAGTGCTGTTTGGGGAGTAGCCTAGAGACAGGGGCTTGGATTGGCGAAAGCTCGCCTGGCAGCGGAGCGCCAGCTCCATGCCAAGATCCAACTAACATAGTTTTAACTGCAGCACCTTTAATCTACTACTAGTTCACTGCCTCCATACATGGTCCCCTTATCAAACGAGCTGTGTCAGGCAGAATTTTGGGTTGTTTTCATGGCTTCCACATCAAACTTGTTAACTTTGTCGCCACCCTGCTGTGTAATCCACAAAATATACTGGCAAACTTTTATCATTTACCAATATTATTTCAGCGCTTCTTGCGCATCTGTTTACATTCCCCTCACCCGCCATATCCTAAACTTATAAGAACGCTACTACACTTGATCTTATACAAAAGGTTCTTAGAAGTGCTGTTTGGGGAGTAGCCTAGAGACAGGGGCTTGGATTGGCGAAAGCTCGCCTGGCAGCAGAGCGCCAGCTCCATGCCAAGATCCAACTAACATAGTTTTAACTGCAGCACCTTTAATCTACTACTAGTTCATTGCCTCCATACATGGTCCCCTTATCAAACGAGCTGTGTCAGGCAGAATTTTGGGTTGTTTTCATGGCTTCCACATCAAACTTGTTAACTTTGTCGCCACCCTGCTGTGTAATCCACAAAATATACTGGCAAACTTTTATCATTTACCAATATTATTTCAGCGCTTCTTGCGCATCTGTTTACATTCCCCTCACCCGCCATATCCTAAACTTATAAGAACGCTACTACACTTGATCTTATACAAAAGGTTCTTAGAAGTGCTGTTTGGGGAGTAGCCTAGAGACAGGGGCTTGGATTGGCGAAAGCTCGCCTGGCAGCGGAGCGCCAGCTCCATGCCAAGATCCAACTAACATAGTTTTAACTGCAGCACCTTTAATCTACTACTAGTTCACTGCCTCCATACATGGTCCCCTTATCAAACGAGCTGTGTCAGGCAGAATTTTGGGTTGTTTTCATGGCTTCCACATCAAACTTGTTAACTTTGTCGCCACCCTGCTGTGTAATCCACAAAATATACTGGCAAACTTTTATCATGTACCGATATTATTTGAGCGCTTCTTGCTCACCTCCTTTGGTTCCTCTCTGCCACCCATTGGTTTGAAGCCTGAGTCCATTTAGGGTACGTCGCCATGCCACTCTCTAGCCTGCCGCTGCTGCCGCTGCCTCTGCATGCCGTCCCCTATAGTGTCAGGGTCAATTATTGGATGTTTTAGATGCTATCTAGCTTCATTCTGTCACTCTGTCATGGCCATGCTGTTGCCCATAATTTTGGCATAATGGTGCATTTAAGCAGCCTCAGAGCATGCTGCCCCTGCTGTTTCCTGTCCATTTCCGTGGTGTTTCCATCCTTTTCTGAGGTTCCCAGGTGTTTGGCCAAGCTTCCCTGTGCAGAGCCTTGGTCCCCTTGAAAAATGCTCGAGTCTCCCATTGACTTCAATGGGGCTCGTTATTCGAGACGAGCACTCGAGCATCGGGAAAAGTTCGTCTCGAATAACGAGTACCCGAGCATTTTAGTGCTCGCTCATCTCTACTTATGAGTCTTTCCCCAATTTTTATATAATCTAAAGGCACTCAATCCTACCATTTACAGTTGATTACGCACAGTCTTCTATTTGTCTTCTATTTGTCTTCTATTTGTGCCCCACTTCCGTGGTGTGTCCACCAATCGGGCAACTCAGCTTGTCATTCCAATGTTTGGGTCAAATCTAATGAGTCTTCTCATCTTACAGGGACCCCATTCTTACCATTGTACATTCTTGAGCTTCGTAAGAGAATAAATCAAAATATCAAATACAATCTTCAGCATAACATTTTACATCTTCTGGGGATTTTATTCTAGAACAGATATACAAAAGACAAAAACATAAAAACATAAAGATAGCAATAAAAAAGAATTAAAAATATTAATGGAGGAGACATTAACGGAATGAGGAAACTGCATGCCTCATTTAGGCCTTTGGGGAAGACCGTGCCCAGATGGACAATCCATTTGCATTCTCTCTGTGCAAGTAACCGCTTCACATTCCCCCCTCTGATGCCAATGTGTATTTCTTTCTATGCCTTGCACTTAAAAGGATTTGGGATTGCTGTTATGATACATCTTGAAATGTCAAGGAATCGTTGTCAATTCTTCAATTTTGTCGATCTCGTTTGCCTTGATGACACCTCTTCCCTTGTCTGAGTGCGTATCTCTTGCGAAGTTAAACCCACGGAAATTAGAGGGCAGTCACAAATTGCGTAGTAAATCATGTTCACCGAGCTACATGATATATATTCCCTGATTTTAAACATCAAGCTACCATCAGCCAGCCGTCACTAAAATCACTACTGAAACTATGTGGATTTTATACAGATTTCTTCCTATTCACTTCAGCAACAAAAAAACTACCATTTGGGGTATGCAAATCCCCCAAAACAGACACCCTGGGATTGGAGCAGAAATAATGTTTTAGGGAAAATAATTATCATTTTTTTATTATAGCTATATACTTTTTAAAATAATTAATATTACATTATTGAAAGATAAATACTGTATTTTAACCAGGACAACTTCTATTAAATACTTCTACGTCTTGTGAAAAAACATAATACAATATTGCTACACATTGTACTGACAAAAAACATTCATGGGCTACAGATAGACACATATAGGATGGACATCTAATAAAATGCTGATTTAAAGGTTCTGTTTTTTTTTATTTATTTTAATACAAGTGCAGTAAATAGGTGATCATTGAACACAGTTGTGGGAACCTTTAACATACATGAGATATGAGTGAATAATGATAGATCTAATATATGCATGACATCAACCATAAACTCTGACTCTTCTGCACCAAGAGTCCAAAAACTATAATTTACTGATTCAGTATGTTATTACATAAAATGCTATACATTTCCTAACAGCTTCGGTAGGCAGACAATGGTAAAATAAAATTCATAACTTTTAAAGAGTTTCGCTTCACTTGGGTTTCCATAGCAACTGCTTCTTGAAGTTTTCTACTGATCAGTTTTTGAACTTTACCAAGGCCAGACCTGACATTCATCAATGCTCATGGCTTCATATTCTAGTACTAATCTGATGAACAGCAACATATGTCACAGTCATACTTGAATTAGGCATCTTAAAGGGATATTCCCACAAATACAAGAGTCTTAAATGTACTCAGGATAACAAAAGAACACATTCTCATATTCACTGTTATTAACAAAGATACAGCATTTCACAGATATAATTCCAACCAGTCTCTATCTGTCCTGTTGTATACAATTTTCATTGCCCCAGGACCCAACAGTAAATCTTCTCTTCTCAAGATTCTTCTCATGAGTTGATTCTCCCATATACATGATGTACTGCGATCTCTGTCCCTCCCTCTCTATTACAAGATGAGCTCACACACACACAGACACTTCCTGCCTGCAAGCAGTTTGCACAGACTTACTCTACAAGCTGCACATAAGATAAGATCTTTCTAGCAGGGGAAGGAGGTATAGCAGAGTTGAGCTTTCGTGTTATAGCTGAGATAGCAGAGTGTGTATGTTGAATCCATCTTACGGATCTCATCATCTCTCATCTCTTATCTGTCTATTTTCTTTTTTATTTGTCAGATAATAGGAGAATGTTCAGAAGCTAAATGAAAGTATATATAAATCCTGTGCCCTGATAATCCATCACTGAATTATAGGAGCTAAAACAGCAATACCACTGAGTAAAATGATCTTTATTGCATAAACATGACTAGGGGGTTATAATTTTAGAACGTTCTTTCATGGGCAAACCACTTGAATCTTAAAAGGTGTTAATTTCCCTTTGAATTAGATTTTTTCAGTAACTACTACAATAAAAATTTTTCAAAGAATAGGAAAAACATTTTGGAAAAAGTTACAATTAAAGGTTAATCAGTAGAAACTCACATTTCCAAAATACCATTACCTTCAGTGGATGTTTAGCATGTTGTACCTTCTCTTTAAGAGATTGTCCTTAAAGTTTACAATGATCTTTGCTGGTCATTAAAGTTAACACTTTTGTAATAAAGTAATAAAGATAACAAATGAGTTTTGAAATGAAATGTTTCATGACCATCTAGAATAAGGGATGCGAGTGTCCTCACAACCTGCAAACTCCCATTGTAAGGCAGATGGTAACCTAGATTTCATAGTGCATTCCCTTTTCATGTCCAGATGGGAACCATCTGCTAAGAATTGATCTTTATGTCCCTGTCTTCCTTTAGTCATTAAACTATCACCTGTAAATCAGTTTTCTTATGTGTTCATGTCTGTATTTTGTGAATAGTTCATACTTGGACTAACATAGTTAAAGAGCACAACAAAGTCACAGCATTTATTGTATAATAGGAGCAATGTTTGAAGTTTGGATAATTGGCTCACAATTATGTTTAATTTTATTCAGAAATATGTAGCTTATAATTGTCATTTACAACACTCTTTAACCCTTTTCTGACCAGGCCTTAAAAGGCTACAATGACAGGGGCTTTTTTTAGCATTTTTATATTGCTTTAAGGGCAATAAAAAAGAAAAAAAAAACCCGTGTTTCTTTGTGACATTTAGAGATGGGTAAAAATGTAAAAAGGTCCTGGGTAGCAGTGTGAAATTGGAATTTATCTAAAGAGATTTCTCTCCACTTGAACATCCACTATAATTTTTTTGTGCAAATAGTGTTTATTGCATGATTCCTATGATGTGTTTTTTATATATTTAATGTTGATCAATAGAGGGTCAAGTCCCAAAACCCACACTGATCATAAGAATGGTAGCCCCATTTCTGTGTTTTCATTGTTGCTAATCTATTTTCTGTTTTATTACTGTCAGATAGACATGTTATAACTTTTAAAAGGTAATGATGCAAAAAATGTTGTTTTCCCCCAACAGGATTTAATCATGCAAATGAAAGTCATTTGAATTAAAAATACTATTGGTATTGCTTTATCTGTATTGACCTAGAAGAAAAACATTATGTTATTCAGGTACATGTGAAAACTTTGTATCAGAAAAAAGTTTTTAATGTTAATCTGTAATGTAAATAATCCAACTTTCTGACAGAATAAGTTCCTTTCAGAAGCCCATAAACTCTATGCTTTTCCTTACCAATGACAATAGCTCTATCTGATGCAAAGCTAAACTTTGAAGCTTTTTAATAAAATATCCCTGTGCTACAATAGGTCACAAGAATCAAACATGTTAAAATTTCAACACTAAGAATTTGCTAGTTGTTTCTCAGTGAAGCCAAATCTTTAAAAGGGTATTCCAGGAATATGAACGTCTGACACAAAAACCCATGATGATATAAATAACTGAATACAACAATACTCAATGTCATTAGTCACAAAACGGAGCTTAAATAATTTGATTTTATGATTTACAAAATTTATGGCCTCTCTAAAGTAGGTGGAGTTATCACTAAGATGGCCGCCACTGGAAACTACAAGTTCCATGATCCTTTAGTTCTCAGTAACTCCTCCTCCCTCTTATGCTCTGCTCCCAGTGATGATCTAACAGGTTTTCTTGCTCTGTTACCATAGTGATGATGTGTAACTGCCATCACCACAACACTGGCCATACTGGATGCACTGCAACCAACCGACAACAGCCAAACATAGTGGTGATCATATGACCCTGCCCAGGCAGGTGCAGGACATGTGATGTGGACATGTGCCAGCAGCCATCTTCTTTCCTGCAACGGACCGCGCGGAGGAAATTAGCGGACTGATTAAAGGGCCAGTAGCATTTTAATTCTTCATTACAGTCTATGTCACCAGCATTTTCTGCTAAGGGGAGCAAAATTTTAAATAACAACTAATTACACATTAGCTTATATTTTGAGTGCCCACTTGTATATGAATTATGCTGATTCCTGGAATACCCCTTTAAGGCTTATAACTTGTTTCATTGTTTTCATAATTTACCGACATGGGACAATCAACAACATACAGTTAAAGGTGTTTCCCATTATTAGAAATAACCACATATCACTATAGGAATCTATCCATTGGGCTCTTAGGCTAATGGTATCAAAGATCAGAATGCATCTAATCCTAACATTATAGAATCTTGTCATTAAAAATTGGAGTGTCCCTATAAATAAAATTTAATCACACATTTCTTGATTCCTTTATTCCATGCTTTTTTATTTAGTTGAAATTCAATACGAATGTATCAAATTACATTTTCTATATAACTGGATATAAATTAAAATTCATTCCGTATGTTTTATAACTACTTTGTTAACATACTGTAACTAAATGAAATTAATGTACTGTACATACAGTACCAAGCTTAAATCCCAGATGAAATTGTGCAATGAAGTTCATTGCATTGTACAGTAATTAAACAATAGTTTAGAGGGATGTCATCCGCTCATAAAATGTGAAGTGCTCCCTCATGACACCACCAGCTTGGAACTAAAGAGAAAACAGAAATAATAAAACTGTGTTCTGATAACTGAAACGCTCCATTTTAGATAATTTCTGACCCCAAATAAAGCTTTGTACTTTTAGAGCAAATGTTATAACCAATCTGCAAATCTAAGATTTGAGAAGTTTAGATTTAAATAAATTAATTTGATGCACAAAAGAAAAGGCAAAGCAAGCATTTTCAGTGGGTAAATAAGGTTGTCCAAGTTAAATATATTTTTTTTAATTTGACTCAGAAACTCTGATGTCTTATATGTGAAACCTAGGGTCGGGCACATTTTTTACTTTTTAAATGTGAGTAAAATATAACAAAAGCTGCTTATAGGGGTTTGTCCATAAAAGAAACTTCTCAAACTTCAACCCCCTAGTGATGTTTACACAATAAAGATATTTTTTAACCCCTTACTTTACTATTTTACTCATTTTTATTGCTGTTGTAGCTCCTATAACTCCATAACTTCATAATCCATATAGTGCTATGAGATGCTGTGTGCTGACAATGTGCTTAGAATATCAGGGTACAGGTTTATATACACTTTCATTTAGCTTTTGAACTTTAGATTAGTATCCGACACATAGAAAAAGAGATAAAAGATCAAAGATGATGAGATCCATGAGATGAATATAACATACAATGACACTCTCTGTTCTGCTATCAAAAGCATAACATACACTGTCAACTTTTCTATATACCTCCTTCCCCCTTGCCCTCCCTTATCTGCTTGTAGTCTTCTCATGCTTCTGTTTGCTGACAGGAAGTCTGTGTGTATATGTGTGTGTGAGCTCTTCTTGGAATGCAAGGGTGGAGGTTGAAGGCATAGAGGAGCTAAGAGCAGCGTCAGACAGTAGAACAATCTGCCATACCTGATCCTAAACTTCGGATTTATGGCCGGGTCTTGGGGCAAATGAAATTGTACACACCAGGACTGATAGAGACAGGTTGGAATTACATCTGTAGATGATATAATTTTGTATAACAGTGAATTAGAGAATATGATATTTTGTTATTCTGAGTATATTTAAGAATCTTGTCTTCGTAGGAATACCCCTTTAAGACATTTAAAAAACTGTATATGCTATGTTTGTAGGAATTTCCTCTATACAGAATGCTGGATGAATTTTAACCAAAAGTGTGATGAGGATACAAGATTGCATTTGAAGTCTGGGTGGTGGCTTATTCTCTAAAAAAACTTCCTGATCTCTTTTCTGAAGTTTTGGAGAATATATACCGTATGTAGAAAAAGTTATGATTGCTTGGATGTTCTGAGGTCCAGTCAAAGTTTTTCATCTCTACTTGTGGAAAGGTCATGGCCTCTGTTTCTGCCAATTTCTGCCGATTATGCCAATACCCTCTTTAACAAGCACAGAGACAACTCTGAGGTTGTCTGAGGTTTTTTAATTACTTTTTTCAAGTGTTTTATTGTAAAAAAAAAGAGTTAAATATAAAAATATTGTGATAACCAAAAGAATGAATGGATCCTATAAGTACAGTTTATTAATTGGTGGACGCAATATATGTCTGCATTACAGGGGAGTGATCTGGCAGAGACTGTACCAGACTCTTTGATTTTGCCAAATGTTCTGGAGTTACAAAGTGACTAAAAATCTCTATTATCAGGTTGTCTAGATGAAGGCCAAAGGGGTGACCCTACCAGCCATAGCAAGATAAGTTGGTCATTCCAAGTCTATGCTTTCTAGAATAGTGCCCTTTTTACAACATCACAAACTCATTCAAGTCCCCCAAGAAGGTTGGTTGCCCTTGAAAGATAAATGCCAGAGAGGATAGCATAATGCAAAGTATCTACATGGGTAATTGTTTTAACACTTCAGCTGGAATTGCTTCTCAGTTCAGCTCTGAACAGGCTAAGCATGTGTCTCACCATACAGTGTCTAATTGTTTAAGAACATTTGGACTGAAAGCCCACTCTGCAGTGATCAAACCTGTCATTACCAGAAAGAGTGACTGAAAAGGCTTGCTAGATAATGAAAAAGAAATATTGTATTCTCATGAAATCTTAAAATTAACTTTTTTAAAAATAGAAATATAAAGTTGAAAGACGAAAAATGTATTCACCGCTTGGAAGACATGAAATGACTGTCTTACATTTATTTGAATGCTTCAAATAGAAAACCTTCAATAGCACTTTTCATAGATATTGACTTGTTTAAGTGTTTTTGAAAGAATGGCTTAAAAGCCAAACTTGTGCTATCCACACAAAGAGGCCTGGTTGTATGCTCTATTTCTGTATAAACGCTCTCTCTCTGTTGATGGGCCTGAAGACTAGGCTTAAAAAAGAGATCATTACTGTTATATAAGGTAATTTTAGTATCAGAAAAATAACTTTTCTGATATAAAACTGATGAAGTAATCTGAGTCTAACATCTATATTGCTATTGTTGCCATAAACGTCATCTATACAACAAATATTCTGGGTTTGGGAGGAATTTTTATCATTGACCCACCTTAAATTTCAGAGCCAGCGATCTAATAAATAACAAATAATATTTCAACTATAGGCGATCCCCTACTTGAGATCACCCGACTTACAGACGACCCCTAGTTACAAACAGCCCCCAGGATGTTGTACTGTCCTGGGCCACAATAAACAGCTATAACAGTTATGAAAGGTGTCTGCAATAAAAGGGGTTGTGTCACCACAGCAAATGGCTGTAATTGGGTCCAATGCATTGTGACAAGTACTTTCACCATTTACACTTATTACAAAATCTGCAGCCTTACTGAAATAACTCCTTTTGTCCTGGTTCCTGGCGCCCCCTGGTGGTAGCTGTGTCCCGTCCTGGGCAACAGCTGAGTCTGTGCACAAGGATTTCCCCAGCTGCTCTGCACTACAGATCACTTCACAGGCTCACAGCTCCTCTCCACACTGAGAGATCAGCTGACACACTGCAGCCAATAGGAAGTGAGAGAGGAGGAGGGGCAGAGATTGTGCTGTGATGGTCACTGCTTACCAGCTCCACAGGTGCCTACAGCAGCAGATACAAGGTAACTGCAGCCAGACATGGCTATCTGCTTCTCAGAGGAGTCCTCCCCTAACATGGATCATAGCAATGTAGCAGCCCTCTCCTCCCTCCACCATTAGTCAGGTCACACAGGAGGCTGCAGAGATCACACAAGTAACAGGCTGAGCTCTGACCTCTCCTGATGCAGTCCTCCTCCTGTACTCTCCTCCATTCACTGTCCCTCCATGTTACACTGCTGTCCTGCAGTCCTCCTCATGTACTCTCCACCATTCACTGTCCCTCCATGTTACACTGCTGTCCTGCAGTCCTCTTCCTGTACTCTCCACCATTAACTGTCCCTCCATGCTACCCTGCTGTCCTGCATAGGGGCCCCTGTCCCTAGCTAAAGATCAGTAACATGTGAGAAGCTGTCACCTATTTATTTATCCATGTCCTATTATCTATCAATTGTCATCTATCTATCCGTCCATCTCATATCTATCAATCAATCAATCAATCACGTATACATCTATCTATCTCATAAATATCTATCTATCTAGTGATTTAGTTGCAATTCCTTACAAAATACACAGAAAGAGATGCAATTAACGGCCCCAAAGTAACATACAAAAATACAAAAGTTTATTAGTAAAAGTCATAAAAACAACAAAAGGTCCATGTTATTGCACATAATTTTGTACAATCAATGCATACAAGTAGAGCAAAACAATGTATTCTCACAGCATCATGGTCGGTCAGATGGACAGTAAAGTGTAAATATGTCGGAGGTCTAGAAAAATGCAGGGCCGGCAAACTCCATGTGTATCCTCCCTTCGAAGTGACTTCCTCAGGGGTAAGTGTCACTTTGGAGTGACATACACGTGGGGTTTGCCTCCCCTGCACATGTCAGCCTGACCGACCATGATGCTGTGAGAATACTATGTGCAGTGTCCTGTGTAGTGTGCAGGGGGTGCCAGGTTCAGGATTTCTGATGCACGTTCCTCATGAATCTGGTGCCCCCTGCTCTGCTTTGACACACTGCACCAACTTTTTTTGGTGCACTTTTAACATGGGGCGTATGACACATCTATTGGACTTCTATTGGATCATTAAATGCAGGGACTATTTGAGCACAGCAGGTGGAAGGAGACTCTGAAGGCTGAGCGCTCTGTAGCACTGAGTTGTGCAATAACTGCCTCTGTCAGTGCTGTGCATGTGCCTGGCTAGGCCCCTCCCACATCTGCTTCAGTGTGGAGCAGAATTGAGGCTGAACAACCATCATAATAACAAATAGAAAGGTACCGTATATACTCGTGTATAAGCCGAGTTTTTCAGCACAAAAAATGTGCTGAAAAACATCCCCTCGGCTTATACACGAGTCAGTCAGTCGGTCAGTTAAAACTTATATACTCACCCTCCGGTGGCCCCGATGTGCAGCGCTGCTCCCCCCATGTCTGCGCCGCTTGACTTCAGGCATCTGCGCCCGTCTTCCTTCTTCTGCAGAGCACCGCCATTGTTTTTCCCCCAAGCGGCGCCTAGCATGACGTCAGCAGCGTGGCGTCATACTAGGCGCCAGCCCGGGAGAGAGCAATGGCGTCGGGGGAGCAGTGCTGCGCATCGCGGCCACCGGAGGGTGAGTATATAAGTTTATTTATTTATTTTTTATGCTGGGGTGGCTGTATACTACACGGGGCAGGCTGCATACTACACGGGGGGCAAGCTGGGCTGGCTGTATACTACTGGGGGCAGGCTGTATACTATAGGGGGCGGGTTGGCTGTATACTGGGGGGTCTGTGACAGGCTCCATACTACACGGGGCAGGCTGGGGTGCTGTATACTACTGGGGGCAAGCTGTATACTACTGGGGGCAAGCTGTATACTACTGAGGGCAGGCTGAGGTGGCTGTATACTACCAAGGGCAAGCTGTATACTACCAAGGGGATGCTGTATACTATATGGGGCTAGCTGTATACTACATGGGGCTAGCTGTATACTACATGGGGCTAGCTGGGCTGGCTGTATACTACTGGGGGCAGACTGTATACTATAGGGGGCGGGTTGGCTGTATACTGGGGGGTCTGTGACCAATTCATTTCCCACCCTCGGCTTATACTCGAGTCAATAGGTTTACCCAGTTTTTGGTGGTAAAATTAGGGGCCTCGGCTTATACTCGGGTCGGCTTATACTCGAGTATATACGGTATATTTAATTCCAGGTAACCATTACAAATAGATTTTTGAAATATTTTAACCTCTTTGACAGCTTTTTGTAGTCAATTGTTTTGTGGCATAACCCCTTTAGGCTTTACTGTTAATCTTGGATCTTATGACAATCCAACATTTTTAAAATCCAATTGTCACAGAGACCAAAAAAAATTTGGTCTGGGTTTACAATTATAAAATATATAGTTCCAACTTAGATACAAATTCAACTTAAGAACAAACCTACAGAACCTATTCTGTATGTAACCTTGGGGCTGCCTGTATAGCTTTTTTTGTCTTTTTTAATTTACCTCCTAAAAAAGATTCAAAACTAGGGAAAAAACATGTGTCAGCCCAGGATTAACATGTCATGCATGTTTTTATGAAATATAAAAGCACTTATGGATTTAAATTTTGTAAGAATGACTGAAAAAAGTTTCCTTTAGTGATATAGTAGAGTCTTGCTGTGAAATTGTCTTTCCTTCCTTATATGAGGGAAACTCAGGAGGCTTAACCTGACTTTTGCTTAGTGCATAGAACTAACACTGTTGGATGAAATAACCTGCTGGAGTATGTAATGTGCATGGTCCGTGCATATAATCTATCACTGCTGGAGGAAATAGATGTGCCCTGAATTCAGTACTCTGTATATAAAGAGTTGGTTACTGCTTGTGTAGCTGCATAGATCCTCTGAGTCCAGTGTGTAGCCACACAACAATTTAAGGTGATTTAATATCATACATGTATATAAATTGTTTGGAAAATTTGTGACGTGAACAATGAATAGCTGTCGAATCAGAAGCGGACGTGTCAACACTCTCGACATGGAAGTTTATAAACTACCATATTTCTATAAACTTTAACTATACAGGAAAAAAAAGCACATTTTACAGTATCGGGAGGTGCAAAGCTGCACTCAGGTTTCCCGCTACTTTATCTGCCACGTTACTTCTTTGAGATTGATTTTGTGTCATAGTGTCAGATGCTTTTGTGTCTTCCACTGTATAGGGCAGCACGGTAGCTCAGTGGTCAGTACTACACCTTTGCACTGGAGCACTGGGATCCCGGATTCAAGTCCCATCCAGGTCAACATTTGAAAAGAGTTTGTATCTTCTCTCCATGTTTGCATGTGTTTCCTCTGTTTTCCTTCCACACACCAAAACATACTGGTAGGCTGATTAGATTGTGAGCCCCATTGGGGACAGGGACTGATTTGGCAAAGTTCTGTGCAGCACTGCATAATCTATGTGCACTATATAAATAAAGGATTATTATCCATGAAAAGACACCCACTTGGGGCTATGTTCCTGTTTATTGGGATTGTGGCAGTGCCAATCGGGCAGGTAAACTTCTTGGCCAGGAACACCCACTTGGCTTATAGTTCATAAATAGAGATGAGCGAACATGCTCGTCCGAGCTTGATGCTCGGTCGAGCATTAGGGTACTCGAAACTGCTCGTTACTCGGACGAATACTTCGCCCGCTCGAGAAAATGGCAGCTCCCGCCGTTTTGCTTTTTGGCGGCCAGAAACAGAGCCAATCACAAGCCAGGAGACTCTGCACTCCACCCAGCATGACGTGGTACCCTTACACGTCGATAGCAGTGGTTGGCTGGCCAGATCAGGTGACCCTGGGATAGACTAGCCGCTGGCCGCGCTGCTCGGATCATTCTGTCTCTGGATGCCGCTAGGGAGAGAGCTGCTGCTGCTCAGGGAAAGCGTTAGGGTGTTCTATTAGCTTACTGTTAGGCAGGAGTGATTCTCAAAGAACCCAACAGCCCTTCTTAGGGCTACAATAACGTTCTACTTTTTTTATTTTAATTTGCATCTTTTACCATTTTGTGAGGAATTAGCAGGGGGACTTGCTACCGTTGTGTTTAGCTCTTAGTGGCACACATATCCATAGCAAAGACCGAAGTGGGAAAATTCAGTAGGGGTTGGATTTCTATTAGGCAATAACTCAGTGTCATCTCATCTGGCATAGTAGTGTGCTTCCTTTGATACTTGGCTAGAAAATAGCCATAGGAGAATACAAACAGCTTCTTGAAGCCTACAGTAGCGTTCTATATATTTGATTTCTGGTTGATCTGCTGGTGGCTGTAGTTTCTGCAGTGCATGTACTTGCCAATTCTGAGCAATTTGTAGTGAGACTTGCGACCGCTGTGTTCTGCGCTTAGTGGCGCACATATCCATAGCAAAGGCTGAAGTGGCAAAATTCAGTAGGGGTTGGATTTCTATTAGGCAATAACTCAGTGTCATCTCATCTGGCATAGTACTGTGCTTCCTTTGATACTTGGCTAGAAAATAGCCATAGGAGAATACAAACAGCTTCTTGAAGCCTACAGTAGCGTTCTATATATTTGATTTCTGGTTGATCTGCTGGTGGCTGTAGTTTCTGCAGTGCATGTACTTGCCAATTCTGAGCAATTTGTAGTGAGACTTGCGACCGCTGTGTTCTGCGCTTAGTGGCGCACATATCCATAGCAAAGGCTGAAGTGGCAAAATTAAGTAGGGGTTGGATTTCTATTAGGCAATAACTCAGTGTCATCTCATCTGGCATAGTACTGTGCTTCCTTTGATACTTGGCTAGAAAATATCCATAGGAGAATACAAACAGCTTCTTGAAGCCTACAGTAGCGTTCTATATATTTGATTTCTGGTTGATCTGCTGGTGGCTGTAGTTTCTGCAGTGCATGTACTTGCCAATTCTGAGCAATTTGTAGTGAGACTTGCGACCGCTGTGTTCTGCGCTTAGTGGCGCACATATCCATAGCAAAGGCTGAAGTGGCAAAATTAAGTAGGGGTTGGATTTCTATTAGGCAATAACTCAGTGTCATCTCATCTGGCATAGTACTGTGCTTCCTTTGATACTTGGCTAGAAAATAGCCATAGGAGAATACAAACAGCTTCTTGAAGCCTACAGTAGCGTTCTATATATTTGATTTCTGGTTGATCTGCTGGTGGCTGTAGTTTCTGCAGTGCATGTACTTGCCAATTCTGAGCAATTTGTAGTGAGACTTGCGACCGCTGTGTTCTGCGCTTAGTGGCGCACATATCCATAGCAAAGGCTGAAGTGGCAAAATTAAGTAGGGGTTGGATTTCTATTAGGCAATAACTCAGTGTCATCTCATCTGGCATAGTACTGTGCTTCCTTTGATACTTGGCTAGAAAATAGCCATAGGAGAATACAAACAGCTTCTTGAAGCCTACAGTAGCGTTCTATATATTTGATTTCTGGTTGATCTGCTGGTGGCTGTAGTTTCTGCAGTGCATGTACTTGCCAATTCTGAGCAATTTGTAGTGAGACTTGCGACCGCTGTGTTCTGCGCTTAGTGGCGCACATATCCATAGCAAAGGCTGAAGTGGCAAAATTAAGTAGGGGTTGGATTTCTATTAGGCAATAACTCAGTGTCATCTCATCTGGCATAGTACTGTGCTTCCTTTGATACTTGGCTAGAAAATAGCCATAGGAGAATACAAACAGCTTCTTGAAGCCTACAGTAGCGTTCTATATATTTGATTTCTGGTTGATCTGCTGGTGGCTGTAGTTTCTGCAGTGCATGTACTTGCCAATTCTGAGCAATTTGTAGTGAGACTTGCGACCGCTGTGTTCTGCGCTTAGTGGCGCACATATCCATAGCAAAGGCTGAAGTGGCAAAATTAAGTAGGGGTTGGATTTCTATTAGGCAATAACTCAGTGTCATCTCATCTGGCATAGTACTGTGCTTCCTTTGATACTTGGCTAGAAAATAGCCATAGGAGAATACAAACAGCTTCTTGAAGCCTACAGTAGCGTTCTATATATTTGATTTCTGGTTGATCTGCTGGTGGCTGTAGTTTCTGCAGTGCATGTACTTGCCAATTCTGAGCAATTTGTAGTGAGACTTGCGACCGCTGTGTTCTGCGCTTAGTGGCGCACATATCCATAGCAAAGGCTGAAGTGGCAAAATTAAGTAGGGGTTGGATTTCTATTAGGCAATAACTCAGTGTCATCTCATCTGGCATAGTACTGTGCTTCCTTTGATACTTGGCTAGAAAATAGCCATAGGAAAATACAAACAGCTTCTTGAAGCCTACAGTAGCGTTCTATATATTTGATTTCTGGTTGATCTGCTGGTGGCTGTAGTTTCTGCAGTGCATGTACTTGCCAATTCTGAGCAATTTGTAGTGAGACTTGCGACCGCTGTGTTCTGCGCTTAGTGGCGCACATATCCATAGCAAAGGCTGAAGTGGCAAAATTCAGTAGGGGTTGGATTTCTATTAGGCAATAACTCAGTGTCATCTCATCTGGCATAGTACTGTGCTTCCTTTGATACTTGGCTAGAAAATAGCCATAGGAGAATACAAACAGCTTCTTGAAGCCTACAGTAGCGTTCTATATATTTGATTTCTGGTTGATCTGCTGGTGGCTGTAGTTTCTGCAGTGCATGTACTTGCCAATTCTGAGCAATTTGTAGTGGGACTTGCGACCGCTGTGTTCTGCGCTTAGTGGCGCACATATCCATAGCAAAGGCCGAAGTGGCAAAATTCAGTAGGGGTTGGATTTCTATTAGGCAATAACTCAGTGTCATCTCATCCGGCATAGTACTGTGCTTCCTTTGATACTTGGCTAGAAAATAGCCATAGGAGAATACAAACAGCTTCTTGATCTTGAAGCCTACAGTAGCGTTCTATATATTTGATTTCTGGTTGATCTGCTGGTGGCTGTAGTTTCTGCAGTGCATGTACTTGCCAATTCTGAGCAATTTGTAGTGGGACTTGCGACCGCTGTGTTCTGCGCTTAGTGGCGCACATATCCATAGCAAAGGCCGAAGTGGCAAAATTCAGTAGGGGTTGGATTTCTATTAGGCAATAACTCAGTGTCATCTCATCCGGCATAGTACTGTGCTTCCTTTGATACTTGGCTAGAAAATAGCCATAGGAGAATACAAACAGCTTCTTGATCTTGAAGCCTACAGTAGCGTTCTATATATTTGATTTCTGGTTGATCTGCTGGTGGCTGTAGTTTCTGCAGTGCATGTACTTGCCAATTCTGAGCAATTTGTAGTGGGACTTGCGACCGCTGTGTTCTGCGCTTAGTGGCGCACATATCCATAGCAAAGGCCGAAGTGGCAAAATTCAGTAGGGGTTGGATTTCTATTAGGCAATAACTCAGTGTCATCTCATCCGGCATAGTACTGTGCTTCCTTTGATACTTGGCTAGAAAATAGCCATAGGAGAATACAAACAGCTTCTTGATCTTGAAGCCTACAGTAGCGTTCTATATATTTGATTTCTGGTTGATCTGCTGGTGGCTGTAGTTTCTGCAGTGCATGTACTTGCCAATTCTGAGCAATTTGTAGTGGGACTTGCGACCGCTGTGTTCTGCGCTTAGTGGCGCACATATCCATAGCAAAGGCCGAAGTGGCAAAATTCAGTAGGGGTTGGATTTCTATTAGGCAATAACTCAGTGTCATCTCATCTGGCATAGTACTGTGCTTCCTTTGATACTTGGCTAGAAAATAGCCATAGCAATAGGATAGCATTGTTTGGTTTTAAAAACTCAAAAAAAAACAAAAAACACAAAAAAAAAAAAAAAACACAAAAAAAACCAAAAAAAAGTAAAAAAAAAAATAAAGTTATAACTCTCATTTTAAAAATGTTTAACCCGAGGGCTAGGGGTAGAGGACGAGGGCGGGGACGTGGGCGTCCAACTACTGCAGGGGTCAGAGGCCGTGGTCCTGGGCGGGGTGAGACACCACCTGCTGATGAGGGAGCAGGGGAACGCCGCAGAGCTACACTCCCTAGGTTCATGTCTGAAGTTACTGGGACTCGTGGTAGAGCACTGTTGAGGCCAGAACAGTGCGAACAGGTGATGTCGTGGATTGCTGACAATGCTTCGAGCAATTTGTCCACCACCAGTCAGTCTTCCACGCAGTCCACCCATGTCACCGAAATCGCCACTCCTCCAGCTCCTGCACCTCAGCCTCCTCCCCCCCAGTCTGCCCCCTCCCAGGAAAATTTGGCATTTGAACCGGCATACTCTGAGGAACTGTTTTCTGGACCCTTCCCACAGTCACAAACCACTTGTCCGGTTGCTGCTGAGCAATTTTCCGATGCCCAGGTTTTCCACCAGTCACAGTCTGTGGGTGATGATGACCTTCTTGACGTAGTGGAAGTGCGTAAAGAGGTGTCCGACGATGAGGAGACACGGTTGTCAGACAGTGGGGAAGTTGTTGTCAGGGCAGGAAGTCCGAGGGGGGAGCAGACTGAGGGATCGGAGGATGATGAGGTGACAGACCCAAGCTGGGTTGAGAGGCCGGGTGAACACAGTGCTTCTGAGACGGAGGAGAGTCCTCGACCTGAACAGGTTGGAAGAGGCAGTGGTGGGGCCAGACGGAGAGGCAGGGCCAGAGCTGGTGCATCAGCGCCACTGTCAACTAGTGAAGCTCCCGTGGTGAGGGCTCTTGCGGCGAGGGCTAGATCTTCAGAAGTGTGGAGGTTCTTTAAGGAAACACCGGATGACCGACGGACTGTGGTGTGCAACATTTGCCAAACCAGGCTCAGCAGGGGTTCCACCACTACTAGCTTAACTACCACTTAACTATGCGCAGGCATATGAATGCTAAGCACCCCACTCAGTGGCAACAAGCCCGTTCACCTCCGGCCGTGCACACCACTGCTCCTTCCCCTGTGTCAGCTGCTAGTCAGCCCCCTGCCCAGGACCCTGCCACAAAAACCCCATCGTCGCCTCCACGATCCTCCACAGCATCCACCAGCGTTCAGCTCTCCATACCCCAGACGCTGGAGCGGAAACGCAAATATAGTGCAACCCACCCGCACGCCCAAGCCCTTAATGTGCACATCTCCAGATTGCTTAGCCTGGAGATGCTGCCCTATAGGCTAGTAGAGACCGAGGCCTTTCGCAACCTCATGGCGGCGGCCGCCCCTCGGTATTCGGTCCCCAGCCGCCACTACTTTTCCCGATGTGCCGTCCCAGCCCTGCACCAGCACGTGTCAGACAACATCATCCGTGCCCTGACCAACGCCGTTTCTGACAAGGTCCACCTGACCACGGACACGTGGACGAGTGCTGCCGGGCAGGGCCACTATATATCGCTGACGGCACATTGGGTTAACTTGGTGGAGGCTGGGACCGAGTCTGACCCTGGGGCTGCTCATATACTGCCGACGCCGAGGATTGCGGGGCCTACCTCGGTCCAGGTGTTTCAGGCCTACTATGCCTCCTCCTCCTCCCACCCCTCCTCCACCTCCTCCTCCGAACTACCATCCGTGGGCACGGCGCCATCAGTCGGTAGCTCTAGGCACAGCAGCAGTGCCGTCGCTAAGCGACAGCAGGCGGTGCTCAAACTGCTGAGCCTAGGCGACAAAAGGCACACCGCCCAAGAGCTATTACAGGGCATCACGGCGCAGACTGATCTGTGGCTGGCACCGCTGAACCTCAAGCCGGGAATGGTTGTGTGTGACAACGGCCGTAACCTGGTGGCGGCTCTGCAACTCGGCAGACTGACACATGTGCCATGCCTGGCCCATGTGTTAAATCTGATAGTGCAGCGTTTCCTCAAGACATACCCCAATCTGTCTGATTTGCTCACGAAGGTGCGCCGCATCTGTGCGCATTTCAGGAAGTCCAGCCCAGATGCTGCCACTCTCAGGGCAGCGCAGCGCCGCCTCCAACTGCCCGCTCACCGACTGTTGTGCGACGTGCCCACGAGGTGGAATTCAACACTGACCATGTTATCCAGAGTTTACCAGCAGCGCAGAGCGATTGTAGACTGCCAGATGTCAACTTCCACCAGAACTGGTAGTCAGGTCAGTCAGCTTCCTCAAGTCTACAATGAGGAGTGGACGTGGATGTCTGATATCTGTCAGGTGCTGAGTAACTTTGAGGAGTCAACACAGATGGTCAGTGGCGATGCCGCCATCATCAGCCTCACCATCCCGCTGCTTGGCCTGTTGAAAAACTCTCTGGGGGAAGAATATTCCCTTGTTGATAGCCAAAGCACCCTGAGGTCTGTTTCTCAGCGCATATCGGAGGAGGTGGAGGTGGAGGAGGATGAGGAGGAAGAGGAGGAGAATGTTGGCGAGACACAAGAGGGGACCATTGTTGAGTCCTTCACTGTTCAGCGTGTATGGGCAGAAGAAGAGGAGTTGGAGGAGTTGGAGGAGGAGGAAATGGACAGTCAGGCCAGTGAGGGGAGTGAATTCTTACGCGTTGGTACTCTGGCGCATATGGCAGATTTCATGCTAGGCTGCCTATCCCGTGACCCTCGCGTTCAAAGAATTTATTCCAGCACCGATTACTGGGTGTTCACTCTCCTGGACCCACGGTACAAGCAAAATCTTCCCACTCTCATCCCTGGAGAGGAAAGGAGTGTGAGAATGCATGAATACCAGCAGGCCCTGGTGCACAAGCTGAAACAGTATTTCCCTTCTGACAGCGCTAGCGGCAGAGTGCGTAGTTCTGCGGGACAAGTAGCGAGGGAGAGTAGGCGAGCAGGCAGCTTGTCCAGCACTGGCAAGGGTACGCTTTACAAGGCTTTTGCCAGCTTTATGTCACCCCAGCAAGACACTGTCACCTGTCCCCAGTCTCGGCAGAGTAGGGCTGATCTTTACAGAAAGATGGTGAGGGAGTACGTAGCTGACCATACCATCGTCCTAAATGATCACACAGCTCCCTACAACTACTGGGTTTCAAAGCTGGACATGTGGCACGAACTGGCGCTGTACGCCTTGGAGGTTCTTGCCTGCCCTGCCGCTAGCGTCTTGTCCGAGCGGGTTTTCAGTGCAGCTGGTGGCATCATCACCGATAAGCGTACACGCCTGTCGACTGACAGCGCTGACAGGCTGACGCTTATTAAAATGAATAAAGGCTGGATTTCTCAGAATTTCCAATCTCCACCAGGTGAAGGAAGCTCAACCTGAATAATTGATCCACTCCTCCTCCTCCTCCTCATTTTCCTCCTTCTCCTCCTCTTTGTACAGTAAAGCAGAGGAAACTGGCTATTTTTTGACAGGGCCCACTGGCTCTTGCTATAGTACTTCATGCATTTAATTTTTCTGGAGGGCCACCTACCCGGTCCTCTGTTTGAAACAATTTTTGTGAGTGCCACATACAGGCACTCAATCTATTCCATTTTACTGCAGGGCCACCTACCTGCTCCTCTGGTTTGAACAATTTTTGGGACTGCCACATACAGGCACTCAATCTATTCCATTTTACTGGAGGGCCACCTACCTGCTCCTCTGGTTTGAAACATTTTTGGGACTGCCACATACAGGCACTCAATCTATTCCATTTTACTGCAGGGCCACCTACCTGCTCCTCTGGTTTGAACAATTTTTGGGACTGCCACATACAGGCACTCAATCTATTCCATTTTACTGGAGGGCCACCTACCTGCTCCTCTGGTTTGAACAATTTTTGGGACTGCCACATACAGGCACTCAATCTATTCCATTTTACTGGAGGGCCACCTACCTGCTCCTCTGGTTTGAAACATTTTTGGGACTGCCACATACAGGCACTCAATCTATTCCATTTTACTGCAGGGCCACCTACCTGCTCCTCTGGTTTGAACAATTTTTGGGACTGCCACATACAGGCACTCAATCTATTCCATTTTACTGCAGGGCCACCTACCTGCTCCTCTGGTTTGAACAATTTTTGGGACTGCCACATACAGGCACTCAATCTATTCCATTTTACTGCAGGGCCACCTACCTGCTCCTCTGGTTTGAAACATTTTTGGGACTGCCACATACAGGCACTCAATCTATTCCATTTTACTGCAGGGCCACCTACCTGCTCCTCTGGTTTGAAACATTTTTGGGACTGCCACATACAGGCACTCAATCTATCCCATTTTACTGGAGGGCCACCTACCTGCTCCTCTGGTTTGAAAAATGTTTGGGACTGCCACATACAGGCACTATCCAAATTAAATTGTCTCCATAGCAGCCTCCACACGTTGTCTCCATTGCTACCTCCAAAAGTCGTCCATATAGCTGCCTCCATACATCGTCCCTTTATCAAACGAGGTGTGTCAGGCAGAAATTTGGGTTGTTTTCATGGATTCCACATCAAAGTTGTTAACTTTGTCGCCACCCTGCTGTGTTATCCACAAAATATACTGGCAAACTTTTACCATTTAGGGATATTATTTCAGCGCTTCTTGCGCATCTGTTTACATTCCCCTCACCCGGCATATCCTAAACTTATAAGAACGCTACTACACTTGATCTTATACAAAAGGTTCTTAGAAGTGCTGTTTGGGGAGTAGCCTAGAGACAGGGGCTTGGATTGGCGAAAGCTCGCCTGGCAGCGGAACGCCAGCTCCATGCGCATCATGCGCTTCTTGCGCATCTGTTTACATTCCCCTCACCCGCCATATCCCAAACTTATGAGAACGCTACTACACTTAACTTGGTGCAGGCTGGGACCGAGTCTGACCCTGGGGCTGGTCATATACTGCCGACGCAGAGAATTGCGGGGCCTACCTCGGTCCAGGTCTCAAAGGCCTACTATACCTCCTCCCACCCCTCCTCCACCTCCTCCTCCTCCGAATTACCATCCGTGGGCATGGCGCCATCAGTCGGTAGCTCTAGGCACAGCAGCAGTGCCGTCGCTAAGCGACAGCAGGCGGTGCTGAAACTGCTGAGCCTAGGCGATAAAAGGCACACCGCCCAAGAGCTATTACAGGGCATTCCACATCAAAGTTGTTAACTTTGTCGCCACCCTGCTGTGTAATCCCCAAAATATACTTGCAAACTTTTACCATTTAGGGATATTATTTCAGCGCTTCTTGCGCATCTGTTTACATTCCCCTCACCCGGCATATCCTAAACTTATAAGAACGCTACTACACTTGATCTTATACAAAAGGTTCTTAGAAGTGCTGTTTGGGGAGTAGCCTAGAGACAGGGGCTTGGATTGGCGAAAGCTCGCCTGGCAGCGGAGCGCCAGCTCCATGCCAAGATCCAACTAACATAGTTTTAACTGCAGCACCTTTAATCTACTACTAGTTCACTGCCTCCATACATGGTCCCCTTATCAAACGAGCTGTGTCAGGCAGAATTTTGGGTTGTTTTCATGGCTTCCATGTTAACTTTGTCGCCACCCTGCTGTGTAATCCACAAAATATACTGGCAAACTTTTATCATGTACCGATATTATTTGAGCGCTTCTTGCTCACCTCCTTTGGTTCCTCTCTGCCACCCATTGGTTTGAAGCCTGAGTCCATTTAGGGTATGTCGCCATGACACTCTCTAGCCTGCTGCCGCTGCCTCTGCATGCCGTCCCCTATAGTGTCAGGGTCAATTATTGGATGTTTTAGATGCTATCTAGCTTCATTCTGTCACTCTGTCATGGCCATGCTGTTGCCCATAATTTTGGCATAATGGTGCGATTATGCAGCCTCAGAGGCATCCATGCATGCTGCCCCTGCTGTTTCCTGTCCATTTCCGTGGTGTTTCCATCCTTTTCTGAGGTTCCCAGGTGTTTGGCCAAGCTTCCCTGTGCAGAGCCTTGGTCCCCTTGAAAAATGCTCGAGTCTCCCATTGACTTCAATGGGGTTCGTTATTCGAGACGAGCACTCGAGCATCGGGAAAAGTTCGTCTCGAATAACGAGTACCCGAGCATTTTAGTGTTCGCTCATCTCTATTCATAAATAAATCATTTACTTTCTACATTTTTAATTATTATATTTTTATTAGAAAACCATGAAATGCCTTTGTGTCCTTTTCCTTAGTCACTTAGATGACATCATGTCTTCTCTCTGGTTTAATCATTTCAGATAGCTCAAAAATGTTTGTTGCTATATTTAAGAATAAATATCTAAAAATATATCTTGCTCATCTTCGACATGTAATCTATGCTAATTCTCCAAGGTGATAAGACTGCTCCTTTTTGATTAAACACTTTTTTGTTTTCCTTTTATCATCCGGACTCATATTCCCATTGGTATATTGGATGAATGAAAATAAAAACAGCAAACATGATAGAAAGCTGACACATGAATTGCCCGAGAGAATGCACAAACCATAGTAACAGCAATGCAGAAAGAATTCCAAGTAATTCTGTAGCAGAACCAAGTGTAAAGAAAGAGCAGACAATTTTCTTATTGATACCAAAAAAGATTTAAACCAGGAAAGCTTGGAAAAATACAATCAATGTAATGCACATTTGAACATCATTGTCTTTTGAACAATACATATATATACACTCACCGGCCACTTTATTAGGTACACCTGTCCAACTGCTCGTTAACGCTTAATTTCTAATCAGCCAATCACGTGGCGGCAACTCAGTGCATTTAGGCATGTAGACATGGTCAAGACAATCTTGCAGTTCAAACCGAGCATCAGTATGGGGAAGAAAGGTGATTTGAGTGCCTTTGAACGTGGCATGGTTGTTGGTGCCAGAAGGGCTGGTCCGAGTATTTCAGAAACTGCTGATCTACTGGGATTTTCACGCACAACCATCTCTAGGGTTTACAGAGAATGGTCCAAAAAAGAAAAAACATCCAGTGAGCAGAAGTTCTGTGGGCGGAAATGCCTTGTTGATGCCAGAGGTCAGAGGAGAATGGGCAGACTGGTTCGAGCTGATAGAAAGGCAACAGTGACTCAAATCGCCACCCGTTACAACCAAGGTAGGCAGAAGAGCATCTCTGAACGCACAGTACGTCGAACTTTGAGGCAGATGGGCTACAGCAGCAGAAGACCACACCGGGTGCCACTCCTTTCAGCTAAGAACAGGAAACTGAGGCTACAATTTGCACAAGCTCATCAAAATTAGACAGTAGAAGATTGGAAAAACGTTGCCTGGTCTGATGAGCCTTGATTTCTGCTGCGACATTCGGATGGTAGGGTCAGAATTTGGCGTCAACAACATGAAAGCATGGATCCATCCTGCCTTGTATCAACGGTTCAGGCTGGTGGTGGTGGTGTCATGGTGTGGGGAATATTTTCTTGGCACTCTTTGGGCCCCTTGGTACCAATTGAGTATCATTGCAACGCCACAGCCTACCTGAGTATTGCTGCTGACCATGTCCATCCCTTTATGACCACAATGTACCCAACATCTGATGGCTACTTTCAGCAGGATAATGTGCCATGTCATAAAGCTGGAATCATCTCAGACTGGTTTCTTGAACATGACAATGAGTTCACTGTACTCAAATGGCCCCCACAGTCACCAGATCTCAATCCAATAGAGCATCTTTGGGATGTGGTGGAACGGGAGATTCGCATCATGGATGTGCAGCCGACAAATCTGCGGCAACTGTGTGATGTCATCATGTCAATATGGACCAAAATCTCTGAGGAATGCTTCCAACACCTTGTTGAATCTATGCCACGAAGAATTGAGGCAGTTCTGAAGGCAAAAGGGGGTCCAACCCGTTACTAGCATGGTGTACCTAAGAAAGTGGCCGGTGAGCGTATATATATATATATATATATATATATATATATATATATATATATATATATATATATATATTATAAACATAAAAAGCATATTTTTAAAATATCTTTGAGGTATATTTCACAGTGTGATCAGCTGTTGTGTGAGTGCCATATAATATATATGCAGGAAAACAGTGTCAGTTGTGTTGAAAGCGTATCTAATATATAAAGCTGAGTTTATGTGCCTGGGTTTGGGTGAGTATGTATGAATGTATTCATATCCGCTAAAGGAATCTGCACAGTCGCATTTACAATCACCAAATTTTGCATATCTGCTCTCTGTAACGCAGGGAACGTCATACAATAGATTTTGAGCTTAATTTTAACCTTTTTCTTTCCAAAATACACTTATTAATTACCACATACAGGATCCATTGTCTGCTGCTGTGGCAGTTAGAAGTTGAGCCGTGATTGGTTGCTGTTTCGCCACAAGTCATTAATAAGAGCTCTGAGCTTTCATTGGTTACTATAGGCAATGAGTATAATACAGTTTATGTGTCAGGTAAGATGGATAGGGGTACAAAGATAGGAAGAGATTTATAAGAAATGTATGAGATAAAACTGTTCCAGTTGTCCATGGAAACCAATCAGCTCAGAGATCAGCTGTAATTTTATAAACAGCTGCGGGAAAATGAAACCTAAGCAATATTTGGTTGACTTGGGCTACTAGTACAGTTCTACACTCCTGTTAAATCCCCCCATAGGCAAAGTGACAGTCATAGACAAATCCAGAGACAGTCAGAGAAAGCATTGACAGTCGGAGACAGTAAGAGAAAATCAGAGGAAGTCAGAGACAATCAGAGACAGCAGCAGTCACAAGAGTGTCTGCATACCCAATGATATATGCTTTCAGAGAAATAGAAAAGGGAGAAATGTAGGTAACTTAACTTTAGCTTATTGCAGTCATACCACTTTAATAGTTGAGTATAAAGATGGGTATAAGGCACAGTGGTTCCTTAATCAGAGTATGGCTAGGACTGACATATGGTGGTTATATGGAGACATGAAACTAAGACCCAGGCTACCTATGAGCTGCACATGTAGATATATAAATATAAATATTTATAAATATAGGGTGGTCAGCTAAATATGGACTGCTTGATAAGAGCAAAAAGATCTTTGCCTGGTGGATCCTTTGATTCAAGAATCTACATAGATAAATTTGGCATTCCACAATGCCAGATGAGTTTAAGGCCAGAAATCAAATAGCAGCAAGATGAATCTGCACTTTTCTGGTGGGTTACAGTTAACAAAAATGTAGATTGGATCAATTATATTTGTTATAATCAACAAAGATTCATAAACTATACCAGAGATGTGGTAAGGGGTATAGTTGAAGAACTGAGACCAACATCTTTAATGATGTGGAAGAATAGATGTTTTACTAGCAGGCAAAGGAGGAGTATGTAAAATATTTGGCACTTATTGTTGTACAAACATACCAAATAACACCGCCCCTGATGGGAGTGTCACTAAAGCTCTTGAGCGTCCCACATCGAAGGCTGGGAGAAAATTCTGGAATTGATAACACCTTTACAAACTGTTTGGAATTTTGGTTGGGAAAATTAAGTGGCATGGTGTCTAACCTTTTCATTTCACTAGCTGTTGTAGCTGCAATACTTGTCACCTGCTGGTACTGCTGTATTCCTTGTATACAAGGACTTTTACAATGACTGATTGACACCTCCATCACTAAGACCACCTACATGGAAATGCACCCTGCTCTCTACCGTGGAGATTATGATGACGAAGGGGAAAGAATATTGTGAGAAAAAGATATGAGGTTTTCTCACTTTATTACTGAAGTATGCAGAATAGGCAAGGCCTCATATCTGTTTTCAAAAGGAAAGGAGGGGTTGATAGGAATGGATTCTTTTTCCCCATTTTTGAGGCTTATTTCTTTTTAAGAAATTTATGCTGAATAATTGTGTTTCATGAAGACTATGAATAGTAGTCTGTATAGATGACCAGAATGAACTTTGATTGATTATAAAGACTCATATTTGCGGAACAAATGATTATTATTGATGGTTAATGAGTATTAAAGGTAGCTTGTACCTGGTTTTTAATGAAATAATCAATAAGAGAATTTTCACATTTTGCTATGACTTAATTTTTATTACCTTGTAATCAAATAAGAAATATGTTGTTTTATGTCATTGTGCTTATTATTAAATGTAACTAAGAAGAAACTGACCAATAACTTTGAAATGATATTATGCTTCTAGGACGCTGTCCAATGATTGTAAGGCTGCTTAGCAAGTAGCCACCTTTCTTTTTGGGTACATAAAACGGTGTATGCTTAGTAAAGTTTGAGTTTTATCCTGAGAACAACCCTGTGTCCCTGATTCACTCCTGAGCTTGCAATTATCCTGAGTTTGGATCCTCTCAAATATACTGACCTGTCCCCCTTGAGGACGAACCTAACAACACAGACAGATAGACACAGACAGAGACAGTCAGAGACATTCAGAGACAGAAAGGTTTAAAGACAGTCAGAGAGAGAGATAGATACAAACATTTTTTTTTTCTAAGAGCAGTTATTTACTATCCCAGGTAATATATATGGGAAACAGACTATGGTATCTTTAGGGGTGCAGTATATGAGGCAAAGAGCTGAAGTGAATTATGCTATGAAATGAAGTGAATCTGTAATCAAATTTTGTACCCAATGAAAATGTCATGTCACCTGTGAGTTGCAGAATGCTACTTCCGCCTGTGTCTTATTGGTAATGTGGTCAACCTTCTAGTGTGTGAGACTCAGAATGTGTAGTGTCGGTCAGATAATGAGCCAAATCTGTGGTTTTGCAGACATATTTGTTCATGGCATAGTAGTTTAATTTGATTGAAAAATGTTTATATAAATAATTTTAATGTTGGTTAACACCAACAAATTAATTTTAATGCCCCCACGGTTTTTCATGGAGCATTTAAAGAGATAACATCTGAGATCGGTGCTAGCACCAATTACGTGTCATATTGGGGGCTGTTGACCTGAACCTAGACATGAACTGACTGAAATTCGGTATAGACCCAAACTTTGTGGTTCAGGTCCACTCAACACTGCTACATAGGACTGTGTGTTAGGTACAATATTTCAACATTTAGGGCTACACTTTTGTAGTTTACCCAAGGCCAAACATTGCCTAAAAGCAAAAATGAACAGGGAACAAAGTAGAACAATAAATTGTTAGTAAACATAAAATAAATCAAGGTTTATTTTTCTTTAGTAAAATCAATATGTTAAATATTTAATAGTACAAGTAATGATTCTATACAAATTATAATGTTTAGATGTCTTTAGCTCAGGACATTCCATTAGGAAGTCTCAGAGATTGCATCTCAGCTGATATAGGTGAGATCATAGCTATTTACCAAGCTGTCACCCATCAGACAGTAAAGTGGATCATTTAGTATTAACACAAGGTGATGGAGTATTAACTCCTGAGCCAGCAGGGTCCAATGTTTTCCATACAGACTCTTTTTTTTTATCACCTCAATCAATCTAAATCAGGCATTGAAATGCTAACTACATCTGTGACCAGTAAAGAAAGCAACTTAATATGCCCTTACGCTAGTGAAATCCACAGAAAGGCTGTGCCTGGAGACTATAGAACAGGTAAGAGCCGATGGGAGCTCCATTTTCTATTTATATGGAGCTGCAGAAAAGAATCTAAAACAATTTCAAATCTTAGATTCTGGACAAATGTCATTAAAATGGTGACATGTTTCATCTAATTGCAATGGCCTGCACCTCTGACCCAGCCATCAGAATACACAATAAGCCTTGGGGGTTCAGGAGCCCATAACCAGATCAGGATAAATACATATATTTACAAATATCTGGAGTATCATCACCCTCATTTCATCTTCAGCAGATTTTTATTAAGAATTCCTCCTCCATTGGTCCTGTCTTAAAAGGGTTGTCCGAGAGTATGTAAAAATCTGGAGGTGGCCAGGGAGGGGTTGCATAAAATAATAAACTTGTACTTGTTGTACAGCGCTCCCTCTGTGCCATCCCCATGTTTATACAGCCCCACCCCAGCCACTTTGTTATTTTTACATACTCTTGGACAGTTTTAAATTGAAGTTTGCCAGGGTAAGCCACAAAGTTTCACCATATCATTAGGTTCCTACCTCAAAACTTGAGGCCTCTTAACAAGATGTCTATTAAGGTATCCAAAGAGTTCCATTTTGTCTTTGTATTTGATCAGCTATATTCTCCTGTGTTGAGCAAACCTTATACATGTTAGAAAAAGCATATTGATCAACAATAGAAAGGTGAGCATGTATATTGGCCATGGAGGCTCTTGGACAATTCTTCTGATAATTTGTTTCACTTCTTTGTCTGAAGTCTTGAGGGGAGCACATGGTCGCTGCTGGTTTTTGATGAAATGATAGTACTCAGGAGTTTAGAATTTCTACTGCATACCATGCCACCTGTTTATTTTTTAACAAAAAGTTGTTAACATTTTGAGACAGCTCACTAGTTTTACCCATCATGAGATGTTTCTTATGTAGCAACTCAGTATTCAGATACCTTTACGAGTATGCTGACCATCAGTTGAGTTAGATTATGTTAGTTTTCAAGTGTTAAGTTAGTTTTCACATTTTCGATAATTTTTCACATGAGTCATAATTTTTTATGGCTTTTTGAACCTCTTTTTCATCATGTGTTCAGTACTTTTTTTGCAATATTACAAATAAATTCATTTATTGACATCTTAGTTTACTTTCTTTGCAAGTGGAGATTGGGTGGGTTGCTTCCACCATCTGCTAAGAATTCCATATCAAAACAATCTTAAGAAATATACTTATTTAGAAAGTAGGGGACATAGTCAATACTTATTTCCCACTGTGTATATTTACCTATTGCCTGAGTAGAACAACATTTCGGCAAATAGTGAATCTTTTGAATAATCATAGTTTGTGTGAAGCTGGTTTCCCAAAGCTTTGCATCCAGGCATTTAACATCATTTACCAATCTGATGCTTTTTTATTGGGCATATTGTTTAGAATTTTCAAGACAATTCCCTCTTGTCTGGAGATCCTTTCTATATCAAGGGGAAACCATTGAAGAAGATTGCATCAATATTCAAGAACATCTTTGCTGACTCTTAAGTTATTCTATGAATGTTAGGATATGGCATTGAAGATTAATATACTAATGAGATCAATTGTTCAGTTTTCCTGTCATGTGTGCAAACATATATTTTGCTATGTAATTAATTCTGAATTCAGCACTAATTGGCTAACTAGGTAATTGAAAGAAGTTAAGATCATTAAAGACTTCTCAGTGTGCCACTATTACAGTGTGAATATAAAAAATATCTTCTTTGATTTGTGAAGTGTTGCCCTTCACTTCATCAAATTATCGATGTGTGAATATCCTTTTGTATTATATTAGAGTCAGCTTTTATTTCCATTTTACTCCCCCTAAAGGAAGCAGCTGGAAAAGACCATGTAGTCAATGGCTGCCAAAAACCCCAGTGGCCAATGCATACATGATTTTGAAGATAATAATGTATCATTTATGTATCTTAATACAGACAATTCTGTTTATATGTACTGTGTTTTTGTTATATGCTGAAGCAAGCTATCATGTCCTGTTAAACTGTGTTTGCAAAGAAATAAAACAGTTAACTGGACTGTTACTGAAGTTGCCATTTGAGTTGATCCATTACAAAATATATATATTGAGTGCCGCCTGTTTTCTAATTTTATTATTGAAGGACTTGGCCGGTCCTTTAATAATGCCGTTAGTGCAGTTGGGAAACTTTTTTTTTCTAATATATATATATATATATATATATATATGTTAGGATCAGTGGATCCTCTGGACCACCGCGGGAGATGTAACTAGCCAACACCCGGAACCGGAGCCTAGCGGCACCTGGTTTTCACCAGAGCCCGCCGCAAAGCGGGTTGGACTTGCTGCGGCAGGATACCACTAGGTCGTTCCCAGGTGTGACCAGCCCACGGTGGCAGCCGAGGTCGAGGTACCTTAACGGATGACAAACTCGTAGCCGGGTCCAGGCACAGGGTCAGGGCAGGCAGCAGAGATGCAACGTCAGGTTCAAGTCCGGGGTCAGCAACAGGAGGTCCAGGCAGGAGGGAACGGGAACACAGGCACACAGCAACAGGGAGGAACACAGGTAACACGGCAACACAGGACTCAGGAACGGGAACACACAGGGATACACTGGAACGCAGGAATACAGGAATACGCAGGAACACAGCAATACTCGCTAGGAAGCTTTCTCTAAGGCTAAGAGGCACAAAGATCCGGCAGGGAATGATGGGAAACAAAGGGTTATATACAAAACAGGAAATGACCAATACTAATCACCTGTGCGCTGGCCCTTTAAATCTTGAGGCAGTTCCGCGCGCGCGCGCGCCCTAGGGAGCGGGGCCGCGCGCGAGACCCAGTCCGGACGGGAGCGGGAGCCAGGAGAGGTGAGTGCACCGGAGCAGCAGTGGGGCAGCGGAGGGAGGCACGGGTGCACCCGCGATCCGCGATATGGATCGCGGGGGTGCCCGTGACTGTACCCCCCCCCCCTTCGGCCTCCCCCTCTTCTTCTTGGTCCCAAGAAACCTCTGGAGGAGAGTCCGATCAAAAATATTCTCTTCAGGCTCCCAGGATCTCTCCTCAGGCCCGAACCCCTTCCAATCTACAAGGAAGAACCGCTTACCCCTTACGAACTTCATGTCCAGAACCTCCTTGACTTCATATACATCTGGAGAATCAGCCTCAGGAGCCGGAGGAGGGGATTGCTGGGAGAAGCGGTTCAAGACGACTGGCTTCAGGAGGGATACATGAAAGGAGTTCGGGATGCGCATAGATGGAGGAAGGCGGAGCTTGTATGCCACTTGATTAATGCGCTTGATTACCTCAAAGGGGCCAAGGAACCGGGGCCCAAGTTTATAGCTGGGTATCTTAAGCCGGACGTATCTGGAGGATAGCCATACTTTGTCACCAGGAGAGAAGACAGGAGGAGCTCGACGTCTTTTATCAGCCTGGGTCTTGGTACGGTCTGAAGCTCGTAGAAGGGACTGGCGGGTCTGGTCCCAAACAGCCTTGAGATCCTGCACCAGATCCTCCACCGCAGGGACAACAGAGGGAGTAGACAGCGGGAGAGGTGGGCGAGGAATACGTCCATAGACCACGAAGAACGGAGCCGAACCAGTAGATCCCGAGTCCAGAGAATTGTAAGAGAACTCAGCCCAAGGTAGGAGGTCAGTCCAATTGTCTTGACGGGCTGAGACGAAGTGGCGCAAGTAGCAGCCCAAAGTCTGGTTCACCCTCTCTACTTGACCATTCGACTGAGGGTGGTAAGCAGAAGAAAAGTCAAGGATGACCTGCAGTTGGTTACATAAAGAACGCCAGAATTTAGAGACAAACTGGACTCCTCGATCGGACACAATGTGAAGCGGAAGGCCATGCAGACGGAAGATATGTTTGAAGAACAAACTGGCAAGCTGTGGAGAAGACGGAAGACCTGGAAGGGGAACAAAATGGGACATTTTGGAAAACCGGTCCGTCACCACCCAGATGACAGTATTGCCCGAGGAGACAGGCAAATCAGTAACAAAGTCCATTGCCACGTGAGACCACGGGCGACTGGGTATCGGCAACGGGAGTAACAGTCCAGCCGGTTTGAGACGAGAGGCTTTATTGCGGGCACAGGAGGAGCAGGATCCCACAAACTCCCGAACATCTTTGACCAGGTCTGGCCACCAGTAATAGCGGGAGATGAGGGCCAAGGAGCGCTGCACCCCAGGGTGCCCAGCCAGACGAGAAGAATGTCCCCAAGACAGAATCCTCTTCCTGAGAGCAGGTCTAACATACGTCTTGCCAGGAGGCAGCTGCCGAAGGTCCACCGGAGCTGCAACAACAAGCTGATCAGGAGAAATTATGTGCCGAGGAACTGGTTCATCTCCAACAACATCTGACGAACGGGACAGAGCATCAGCCTTGACATTCTTGTCTGCCGGACGAAAATGAATCAGCAAGTCAAAGCGGGAGAAGAACAAAGACCACCGGGCTTGCCTGGGATTCAGGCGCTGGGCTGTCTGGAGGTACAGAAGATTCTTGTGGTCAGTGTACACACAAACAGGATGGAGAGCTCCCTCCAGAAGATATCGCCATTCTTCAAGAGCAAGTTTGATGGCTAATAGTTCTCTGTCTCCAATGGAATAATTTCTCTCAGCTGGAGAAAAAGTCTTGGAAAAGAAACCGCAAGTCAAAGTTCGGCCCTTGGGCCCTTTTTGAGTGAGCACCGCTCCAGCTCCTATGGAGGATGCGTCCACCTCCAGAAGAAAGGGTTTGTCCGTATCTGGCCTAGAGAGTACGGGAGCCGAGGAGAAAGCAGACTTTAACTTGGAGAAGGCCATTTCAGCAGCTGGAGACCAGGCACGTGGATTGGCACCCTTCTTGGTGAGCGCCACGATGGGGGACACCAGAGTGGAGAAATGGGGAATAAACTGACGGTAATAGTTCGCAAACCCCAGGAACCTCTGTATGGCTCGGAGACCCTCTGGACGTGGCCACTGAAGAACTGCAGACAGCTTCGCGGGGTCCATCTGAAGGCCTCTGTTGGAAATTATGTAACCAAGGAAGGGAAGGCAGTGCTGGTGAAACAGGCATTTTTCTAACTTGGCATAGAGGTGATTGGCACGAAGTCGACCTAGAACTTGTCGTACGTGTGCCTGGTGGGACTCAAGGTCTGGAGAGTACACCAAGATGTCATCGAGGTAGACCACGACACAAGTATAAAGAAGGTCCCGAAAAATGTCGTTCACAAACTCCTGAAAAACAGCAGGGGCATTACACAGTCCAAAGGGCATCACTAGGTACTCAAAGTGCCCGTCACGGGTGTTAAACGCCGTCTTCCACTCATCACCTTTGCGGATCCGGATGAGATTGTAAGCACCACGGAGGTCCAGCTTGGAGAACACCTTGGAACCACGTAGGCGATCAAAGAGTTCTGTAATCAAGGGCAGAGGGTAACGTTTTTTTACCATGATCTTATTCAGCCCGCGATAGTCTATACAGGGACGTAGGGAGCCGTCCTTCTTGGTAACGAAGAAAAACCCTGCGCCAGCTGGAGAGGAGGACTTGCGTATAAAACCCCTCTGCAGATTCTCCTTGATGTAGTCGGACATGGCTAGAGACTCAGGTACAGAAAGAGGCTAGACACGACCTCTGGGAGGAGTGGCGCCAGGAAGAAGATCCACAGGGCAATCATAGGGACGATGTGGTGGTAGAATCTCCGCCTGCTTCTTGGAGAAAACGTCCGAAAAGTCCCGATAACAAGCTGGCAGACCCTCCAGAGACTTGGGAGCCAGAGTCGAAGTCCTCACAGGTAGCGGACGGGGAATCTGCATACAACGTGAAGCACAGTTCGGACCCCAACGGAGGATATGCCCGGAGGACCAGTCCAGTACAGGGGCATGAAGCTGCAACCAGGGGAGACCCAGCAGTAGAGCAGATGTGCTTTGGGGCAGCACAAAAAACGAAAGTCTCTCTTGATGTAGGGCACCAACTTGCAGAAGCAGGGGCTCCGTGCGAAACCAGATGGGTACGGAGAGAATCTGACCATTGACCGAGGCAATAGACAATGGCTTCTCGAGACGAACCACCGGGAAGTGATGCCGAGAGACCAAGGCTGCATCCACGAAGTTCGCTGTAGAGCCCGAGTCCAGGAAGGCAGTAACCTGGATCTGGGTACCGGTGCCAACGCTGAGGAGCACGGGAAGAGTCAGACGTGGAGAAGCTGTATTTACACCTAGGGACGCTTCTCCCAAGAAGCCTAGGTGCTGGCGTTTCCCGGACGTTGAGTACGGACAGGACAGGAACCGATGAAATGCTCAGGGCTGGCACAGTACAGACATAGGTTCTCCTGTCGGCGTCTTGAACGCTCTCGTAGAGTGAGCCGGGTTCGGTCAACCTGCATGGGTTCCTCAGCAGAAGATTCAGGCGGACTCTGGAGTGGCCTTTGGAAGACTGGCGCCAGGCGAGGAATGCGTCTAACACGGCCTTGGGGATACTCGGAGCGTAGTTCCTCAGCTCGCTCCTTAAACCGAACATCAATTCGAGTGGCCAAGGTGATGAGGTCACTCAGAGTAGATGGAAGATCCCGAGCTGCCAGCGCGTCCTTGACCTGCGCAGAGAGCCCTTTCTTAAATGTAGCGATGAGGGCTGCATCGTTCCACGCAAGTTCAGAAGCCAGGGTGCGGAATTGAACTGCGTACTCTCCCACCGATGAGTTGCCCTGACGCAAGTTCAACAATGCAGACTCCGCAGAGGAGGCTCGTGCTGGTTCCTCGAAGACAGACCGGAACTCAGACAGAAACGCAGTGAGGTTAGACACAACCGGGTCATCTCTGTCCCAAAGCGGAGTAGCCCAGGCCAGGGCTTTCCCGGAAAGAAGGCTGAGGACAAATGCCACCTTGGACCGCTCTGTGGCAAATTGCGACGGCATCAGTTCTATGTGCAAGGAGCACTGGGTTAAGAAGCCCCTGCACATCTTTGGATCTCCATCATACTTGCCGGGCAAAGAGAGGCGTAGCCTGGGTTCAGCAGCAGGAAGATAAGCCGGGGCAGCAGGGGTCGCAGCGACCGCTTCAGGAGACTGTTGCTGATGTTGGGTAGCAAGTAGTTGTTGGAGCATGGCGGTGACTTGCTCTAGCTGATTCCGCTGTGCTGCAATCTGCCGGGACTGGTGGATCACGATGGTGGCGAGATCAGGCTGACTGGGAGAAGGAGCCTCGGCGGGATCCATGGCCGGATCTTACTGTTAGGATCAGTGGATCCTCTGGACCACCGCGGGAGATGTAACTAGCCAACACCCGGAACCGGAGCCTAGCGGCACCTGGTTTTCACCAGAGCCCGCCGCAAAGCGGGTTGGACTTGCTGCGGCAGGATACCACTAGGTCGTTCCCAGGTGTGACTAGCCCACGGTGGCAGCCGAGGTCGAGGTACCTTAACGGATGACAAACTCGTAGTCGGGTCCAGGCACAGGGTCAGGGCAGGCGGCAGAGATGCAACGTCAGGTTCAAGTCCGGGGTCAGCAACAGGAGGTCCAGGCAGGAGGGAACGGGAACACAGGCACACAGCAACAGGGAGGAACACAGGTAACACGGCAACACAGGACTCAGGAACGGGAACACACAGGAATACACTGGAACGCAGGAATACAGGAATACGCAGGAACACAGCAATACTCGCTAGGAAGCTTTCTCTAAGGCTAAGAGGCACAAAGATCCGGCAGGGAATGATGGGAAACAAAGGGTTATATACAAAACAGGAAATGACCATTACTAATCACCTGTGCGCTGGCCCTTTAAATCTTGAGGCAGTGCCGCGCGCGCGCCTCAGGGAGCGGGGCCGCGCGCGAGACCCAGTCCGGACGGGAGCGGGAGCCAGGAGAGGTGAGTGCACCGGAGCAGCAGTGGGGCAGCGGAGGGAGGCACGGGTGCACCCGCGATCCGCGATATGGATCGCGGGAGTGCCCGCAACGGAGGCACGGGTGCACCCGCGATCCGTGGTATGGATCGCGGGGGTGCCCGTGACAATATATATATATATACACCATGTTACCTTGAATGTACACCCCCCAAAAATAAGACCTGGTGCAATTTTTTTCAGGTTTAGAAATGTAAGGCCTCCCCTGAAAATATGTGTGATGAATGTGTGAATATGAGTGATAAATTCATAGGAGGAAATCCAACTGTCTTTAAATACTGGGATCAACAAATGTACCATAGATTGTTATGCATGGAAGTAGAGTCACAAGAAATTCTTGATGGAATTAAATTTGCCTGGTTATGCTGAGGTTTGTTATGTAATGACTACAGTATATTATTAAATGTTGATATTTGTGCTCAACAATAAATTCTTGCACACTGAAAAATAAGGCATCCCCTGAAAATAAGACCTTGAGCTTCTTTACAAGCTAAATTTAATATAAGACATTCAGGCACATTTATTTACAAAGTCATTAGAATTCACTAAAAGTGCATTGCCCATCTATAATGCTGAATGCAGCGATTCGCTAAGATTGTGCATCAGAAATCCTGAAAATATTGCTTCCCTGTACTGGCCCAATAGAATCACCAACTTTTTTGTGATGCACCTTTAACATAGTGCGTGCGACACAATTTGAAAGTTAAATACGGAGCTTGGTCCGAATCAGTCGGCACGCCCCCTAACTTTTGTCGCATGGAGACCAGCGCAGCTGCACCACAAAAGGGTCCTATGCAACACAAACACAGAGCAGACAATGACACAAACACAGCGCAGGCAATTCTTAAATAACTGTGGAGGCCGTTTTAGCCATGAAGAATGTGCATGGTCTGACAAAGGTGTGGTGCAAAGCCCTTATTAAATGTCCCTCTATGTCTTATTTCCCTATGACTTATTTTCGGGGAAACAGTGTGTATATATATATATATATATATATATATATATATATATATATATATACATATATATATATATATCAAACCAAAACCATATAGGTCTGTGCTCTGCATAGTTTTTGGATCGCTCTTCTCCCACTGAAGTGAAATGATGTTTAATCTGTAATTATAGTACCATGCTACCACATAGAGCATACCAGCTGATTTGGGCACCATGTGTTTGTAAATTCAGACTCAAAGATTTAAATAGAAGTCCACTAATCACATGTTAATGATCGATAATGATAATAGGCCACAAATATAAATTTGTAGACAACCCCATATACATAAATGACTATACAACCCTTCACAAAAGTGTTTAAAGTTCCCTCTACCAATGACAATTTTATCAGCTGCTCTGCTCTATCTCTTTAACATAGAATCCTGAGGATGTGGTCTGTAAGTCAAGAGTCAAAAGAAGTGTAGAACAATTTTCTCAAAATCAAAATATATAACCATGTTTCATAAGGTTAGGGTTAGCATTAGCTAATTTTGCTGTTTATATTTATTATAGTACAGTTTGTTATAAATTGAGGTAGTTTATGTAGAGTTACAAAGTAGGGGTATTTCTGTGGCCATCATGGGCTCTACCTGCTGTGGCATGGGCTTTACCTGCTGTGGCATGGGCTCTACTTGCTGTTGCATGATATACAATAACCCGTAGATTCTCTTTATTGCATAGTCCATAATGTACACCTTGTATTTAGTTCTTTCTTTAGAAGTGCTTCCTATAATAATAAAAAGCCCCATAAAAAGCTAAATAATATATATTTTATGATGAACTTTCTGCTTATGGAATTTATCCAGTAACATTTAATTCATCAACAGATGGTGTTTGATAGAACGGTGATAATCATTTCACAAAAAGTAGAGTTCACATTAGAGGCTCGACCTTCAAGATTTCAATCTTATAACCTTTATTAAGTAAATTTAATGTGAAGACTATTGTACAATACATTAAGTTACAGTATTTTATAAACTAAGTTGTTTCAAGTGGCATCAATGGGACATAAAATGCTTTTTACATTTTTTTTATAACAAAGACTTTCAACATTTTTACAGTTTCTTTGATCACCTGCAAAAAGATTTGATCTTCTATCCAGCTGAGAGCATTTTCAAAAGAAGTACAGATGTGGTTTCACTGGTTAAACAAAACAAGCATCGAACATTTCTATTTTATACCATTTTGTTTCCTTGTTAACGGCTGTATTTTTTATTTTATTTTATTTTTCCAATACCAGGAAGAACAGCACCAGAATAACAACACAATCCTGTTAAAATAAAGGTCATGGTGTTATTGTCAAATGGATCATCATACACTGCTAGGAGTATTTATATATAGAGAGATTTTCTCTATGTCTGGATGAATACATTGTAAGTGACACTTTTTAGTGGCCCGAATAATGTCCTGGAATGTTTTTGTGAATGACAGATAAAGTTTTAAAAGTAATTTTCAGTTGCAAAACTTAAAATTCAAGATAAAATGCTATCCTGTGCTTTTCATAATAGCAAAGTACAGGCAGAGGTGAACCTAAACTCTCTGCTCCTTGAGGCGAGCTATAGACCAGTGCCCCCACTGCACCATCCGGTAGTAATATATCAGGTCATTTTTTAGTAAATGAGTTCTCCATGTCATTTCTTACACCCATGCTGGCAATGGATGTTAAGAGACATTGGGGCACATTTACTAACCGGTCCAAGATGCGATCCCCGAGGTCCACGTAGATCCTGTGCCCGATATCCTGCATGTGTCGTTCCCGCTCAGGTCTGCCGGAGTTCACCTTCTTCTTCCAGATGCATGTAAGTGCTTGGTTTACGACACAAATTTGAATGTTAAATCCGAAACCGTCGGATCATCCGAAGGATTGCCCCACAATTTGTGCGCGTGAAAGCCGGCATGATTGCAACACAATCCTTGGCACGATCCCTGAAAAGTCGGGAAACCCGACGAAAATGCGGCCGCAGGACCCTTAGTAAATAAGTGCCATTATTTTTGTGTGAGGTCCTGCTTTGTAGCAGGTGACTCTGCTCCTAAAGCTGTTCACCATCTTGATGTAGGGGGTGCTGCCTGAGGCAATTGGTTCAACTGGCTTCACGGCTAGTGTGCTCCTAAGTACAGTAGAAGTATATACAAAGTTTTCTAATGTAATGGATAAAATGTGCTTCTTTATCATCTTTTATTCATATTATTGAAGCTTAACTTATTCATAAAACACTTTTTACTTGCAATAAGTCTTGAACCATGTTCCAGGGTAATGGGATGTTAATAAGGTGTTGCTAAATTAGAGTGGATTATATTGATGTTATCACAACGGCACAAGATATACCAGAATTATTAAAATCCTAATAAAATATATAACACATCACATTTATCAGAACTAACGGGGTTATGGCAAGAAATAAGGGATAACAATCTGATTGGTGAGGGCTTGACTACTGAGACTCTCACCAATCATGAGAATGGACCCCCACCATTCCCAAGAACAGGGGTCTCGTTCTTACTAATTGAATGACAATGAATCCTGTATTCATTCAAAACTGTAGTAGCTTTGGAAATTTCTAAGCACAGCCCTTAATTATCTCTGTTACCCTCATAGACAGTGAATGGGACTGACAATGATAACTGAGCCTTTTTCTGGGTAACTTCCAACTCTACCATATATGTGAATGATGTTAAAAAAAAACACTTTGGGGCACATTTACTAAGTGCATCCCACTTTTATTGGACTTTGCACGTTCTTGTAGGGAAAAACAGCTTTCATAGGTATTTAAGAAGTTTCTGTGCCGCCATTGTGCTGCATGGGACCCTTTAGTGGCACAGCTGCGCTAGCCTCCATGCGACACAAACTAGGGAGTGTGGCGGCGTTCCGCCCAACTGATTCGGACCGAGCACTGTATTTTACATGCAAATTGTGTTGCATGCCCTTAAAAGGTTAAAGGTGCTCTACAAAAAAGTTGGTGAACTATGTTGGATTTGTGCTGCGAAGCTCCGGGTTTCTGGCGCACATTTTTAATGAATTGGTCACACCAAGCATTATACACAGAAAGAGAACTTTTACAGAAGCTTCTGTAAATGTTCTCCATTATGTAAAAGTGAATCATGAAGCAGAAGGAATTTAATGGGACTTGTGATTTCCAAAATAAACTGGCACAATACTTTTGTTCCTATATGCCCCCTAATTATATCACATTAAATCATCTGTGTGTGTCATTTTTGAGCTTTTAGAAATGTGATGAGCTGTGTCAAAATCTTAAAAGCAATTTGCAATTTGTTCTGTTAAAATTCAATGGGGTGAAACCATGTTATGCTCATGCATGGTACAGCCCTGGAATCCTGATAAATCTGGCGGTAGATACCCCAGCAGGGCAGTTCTATGCTAGGTCCAGCCTAAAATTGCACCAGAAAGCAACTGCACCAATTTCAGGGCTGGCGACAAGCATTGATAAATCACCCCCAGTCTGGTCAGAGGCTTGAGAAAGCGCTTTACATCACGAAACGGCCGTTGCCTTGCCGCATGTCAGCGGCCTGTATCTGCTCCTGCACCCATTAAAGCTTGAAGTACCACATCGATGAGTGCCACATTTTCTTTCCGACTGCTTTATTGTCACCCCCAGTCTGTACTAGCTTTCGAAGTGCAGCCTATTTGAGATCTTACCCTTTGACAGCAGCAGGCCGAGGAAGACCAAAAGCAGTCAGCTCCACCAGATTTGTAGATATTTAGAAAGTGGGATACAACTGTCAGTGGAGAAATAGACAAAAAGGGTTGTAACACAGAGGATATATGATAATGGTCTGAGTGCTGCAGGCCCCACCACTAAAAATCGATTGATTTCCACTGCAATACCAGAAGAAGGAGATTGAAAGGAATGGTGGTTATTCACATACATTGTGACTTTATCTTTGCAGAAAATATCAGATGAGTACTCAACTTATTGATAAGGTCCCAGCAATAGGGACTCAAGAAAATATTTTCACCTTAGCCATGGATAGCTAATAAATGTATATTGTTAAAGGGAATCTACCACTTTACTAAAGTAACAACCAATTACACATACTCACCTGTCCTCAACTTCATCTTGATCCTGGCGGTGGTCTTTGCTAATCTTCAAACACTAATCTTGGATCACCTAGAAAAGAGACATATAAAAAGCAGCTCGGAGTGCACAGAGATATCCGTGCTGGGAGAAGAAGGAGACGTCATGCGAGAGTCATGTATTCCCACCACTTGTGTGATAGATGGCTCCCTCTCCCACCCTAAAAAGGGAGGTGATGTCACAAAGGGGGCATCCATAATTAGCAGCCTGAAGCGCAGGACATCTTAGCTTTTTCTAGGTCTCTTTTCAAGGTGATCCCAGTGTGTCAAGATTAGCGGAGACCACCACTGGGATCAAGATGAAGAGGAGGATATGTGAGTATGTGTAGGTGTTTGTTCCTTTGATAAAGTGGTAGATTTCCTTTAAACAAACCCTTTAACACATAATATAACATCATTTAAGGTGGATATTCACATTTATTTCTATTACAACATGTAGACAGCATTACTATTATGCTGCCTCATTAATTGCTTTTGACAAAATCCTAAACGAAGATATCCTCCTGCCATTGGATAATTACCAAGAAAATATTTACAGTATTTTTTGGAGTATAAGGCGGACCATCAATAAATGCCTGCTAGGTTCACATATAAGGTGCATCGGAGTATAAGGCACACCAGATTATTAGGGTGAATGACCAGCAGGTGGCCAACCTGTGCACAGTTCAAGGCAGCTGTTGTCTGTAAGTATGGTTCATATATAAGGCGCAGTGGACTAAAAGGCGCACCTTTGATTTCTGAGAAAATGAAATGATTTTTAGCGTGCCTTATAGTCCGAAAGATACGGTAAGTGATTTTGAATTAAAAAAATAAATAAATTAAGAGCATTGAAAAACTCCAAGGTTTTATCATTTTTAAGAGACCAAGATCAATAGCAAAATTAGCATGAATTGATCGGACAGAATAAATGTTATGACACAGAAAGCAAAGAGTTATTCCTAAACAAGCTTGTTAGTTTTATAATGGGCCAGAAGCATTTTAATCATGGAAATATTTATGACTATTTTTACTAAGATGTCTTGTAGAGCAGGGATAAGAAGAATCTGTTTATTCCAAGAAGTAATAAAATACAAAGTTCCAAAGCCATTACAAATCCAAGTTCATTCTTAAAGGGGTGTTTCCTTTTCTGAAAATTAATGTAATTGTTTGTATTAAAAAAAGTTACATAATTTCCCATATGTTGACTTTATCAATTCCTGGCAGTTTCCTAGATCCCTGCATGCTGTCATTCAAAAGGATTTTTCAATGGTTAATTGAAGAATACTGTAACGGGACCATGGTCATGTGATGTCACACAGGTGCACAACTTGTTATAACACACAACTCTCATTACTCTCTTGTGCACCTGTGTGACATCACATAACTATGGACAGATTTATATACGCTTGAAATTGGCTTTCTGTAAGCAGGAGATAGTGTTAGTTATTGGCCCTGGAGATCTGTATAATCACAGCATTGTATCTGTTTTACATAGCAGAAGAACTGGAAAAAATAGATATATGTCCCAATAGTGAAGCTGAACCTGGAGTACTGTGGTGCACTTTTTGGTTAGATTTTAGGGAAGGAGTCTTGGAAGAAGTTTGAATAAATAGATAAAAAAAACACAGTAGTGTGTGGAGACCCAGTGCCCCAAGTCCAGCTACAATTCTGGACTATACATATATTTTCTCCCTGTCCTGCTGCTTCTACGGGCACACACAAATTATGATTAAACAGATCTCCATGGCAAATACCTAACTCTGTATGCAGTTTTGTATTGTCAAGGCTGTCACAGACCCTTTTAGAACATAAAATATCTGGTCCTCAGATTGTGACAATTGAACAATGAATAACGAAGCTGAAGATAATGGCTTAAAAGGTTAATTTTAAGTTTTCATTAAGTATCAGTGATAAAGTCTTAAACAGAGTTTCACATTAGTTACATTTCCAGATATCTTCTACTGCCAAAAAAATCCTCCATTCTATGTTTTATTATAAATATACATGCATGTGTGGGCGTTTGTGTATCCATACATACATATAGATCTATACGCATATATTCATTACTCCATACCTACTAACTACATTTGCACTTCAATAGTATTTTTGTGGCGTTGCATTTATTTCATACATTACGTCCTTACCAGTTAGTGTACCTCTCTGTTCCCAGCCTGTGAGAGATGCATAGTATAGCCTACAGAATTCATTTAGACCAGCACCGTGCTTCCATAGCAACAGGAGTGCTGAAATGATGCAAACACACAGCGATGATTCATGTGAGAGACATAAAATGAGTCCTTAATGAACATTCATTTTCCTCTTTTTTATGTATTTCTAAAAAAAAATAAAATAAAAAAACCACCGCAACATTTGAAATTTTAGAAGGAAACTTTAAATCTCTTGTATGTAATTATACATGGACGTTGTGCTATAATTGTCTATTAAAATCAAAAATTAATTTCTTTTCATAAAGACATTGGCCACGTTCTGTAATTGTCGTTTTATGTGTAGTATCTGCTGTTTCGGTATAATGTTTTCAAATAAAAGAGAGAATATAAAGTTAACTCTGGAAGCAAGAAATCCAGCAATAAAATTTTACTGTTGTATACTTTAGTGTTAAATTATGTTAATCTAAGGTTTTGTATAAAGGTAAATGTCCTCTATGGAAAAGAATAACCTATCACTTCATTATACTACACCGTCCCTACAGAAAGACTTCCTGGTCATGATTAGGCAACGACATTATTATAGTCACCAGCTAACATTGTAGGAGTGGCTCAAAATTCTCAAATTTCAATCTCCTAGTGATTTTTACACAAAAAAAAGATAATTTTAACTCCTTACTTTACAATTTTTCTTAGTTTTGTTGCTCATTTAGCTCTTATCACTCACTGTAAGATTGAGCATGTGGGCAGCGACTCTCTTAGCAGACACAATGGGGTGCATTTACTTACCCAGTCCCTGTGCTATCCCCAAGGTGCGTTGTCAACAAGATCGTGCGCCCGAGATCCTGAATGTGCCGCTTCCCCGCTCAGGTCCGACAGAGTTGACCTTCTTCATCCCGGTGTATGTGAGTGCATTTCCTGCGACACAATTTGAATTTTAAATCCCGCGCTTAGTCCGAATCAGTCGGATTGTCCGGTGTCGCCGATTTGTGTTGCAGTTAACCCGACGGAAATGTGGTCCGCGGACCCTTAGTAAATATGCCCCATTATGATCTATCTAGTTCTGTGAGCTGAAAATGTGGTTAGATTATCATGGTACAGGTTTACATACACTTATATTTACCTTCTTAACATTGTACTAGTATCTGACACATAGAAAGAGAGATGAGACAGATCATAGATGAAGAGATCCATGAGATGCATATTACACACTGTCAGCACTGCTACATATTTGTTCTCACACTATGAGATTTCCAGTGCCTTCCTCCCACTTCCTAGATCACTTATCTGCCTGTAGCTTGCAGCTTCTCTCTCCTCATGATGTGTCATTTGCTGGCAGGAATTGAGTGAGTGTCTTGATTGAGTGAGTTCCGTGCTGGACTGCTGGGTGCTGGACTACAGGCACAGAGCAGAGAGAGATAGGAATCTCAGCTGCAAACCTTCATACAGAAATACAAGATAGCTTCCTGACCCTAAGTCAGAAGTTACAGGGTCATATCTAGGTGCAACTGGAATTGTGTACCTGATAGATACAGGTTGGAATTATATCTGTGAAATCTTGCATTTTTGTATATATTTTTGTAACATTGAATTATAGAATTATTTATTTTGTTATCCTGAGTACATATAAGACAATTGTCTTCTTGGGAATACACCTTTAAAGTGAACCTGTCTGGTTGATTTTGGACCCTTAACCAACTAAATGCCAGTATGGTATGGTTTAGGGTGCCAAAGCGCCCTTTTTGGCAATTAAAAAAAGATACATTTATACTCACTAAGATGTGAGTTCTATGAGACATATCTGAAGAATACGGTGTCGGGGCCTCTTCACATTTCGGCAAATAAGGCTTTTTGCATGTGCAGTAACTACTGCATTGCGTTTGCAGGTGCTAAAATGATGATTTTGATTATACCATATAAAATATTCTCTTACCACTTTTTCCATTTTGCTTTTCAGGTTTTTGCTCCCCTACTTTCAAAACCTTTTTTATTTTTTCAAGTTTACAGGGATGTATGGCACTTGCTTACTGTGTAACAAATTGTACTTCCTAAAGGCACCATCTTATATTCCTTTTATTGTATTGAGAAGCTGGCATTTGCACAATTTTTTCTGTCTTTTCATGACATTCACTGTATGCTCCAAATGATACCTCCACTTTTTTGGGGTCTAAAAGATCACGGAAGTACCACATTTAAATAAGTTTTACTATGTATAATAAAATGAAAATCTTTTGTGCAACACTTATTTTGCTAAAAGAAATGCATGGGAGTAACAGAAACTCTCCACATTCATGGCAATGGATTGTCACCCCCTGCTGACGTCATGGGGGTCCATAATTTTAACTGAAGAGATGTAATTGGGACGGTGCTTGACAGGAAGGTAGTAGCCTGTAAAGAGGGGGCGTGGTCACACACCAAAATGGTCCATTCTCTAATTTATATACACATCTGGATTTTAATATGCAACACTGAAAAAAGTGTAACAGTAACAGTAACCACAAACTTTGCTAGTAAGGTAAAAAAATCTTTTTTTTTTTTTTTGCAAATATTCAAATGCACCAAAAAAATGCAAGGAAAGAATACAAAACCTAAGATAAATGACCCCCAACAAGTAAGAACTGTGCTGTATATCTAGAATATAAAGTGCCATAAAATAATACAATTCTTGCAGTACAATTTCAGTTATTTTTGTGTTCCATATGACTCCCTTTCCTTTTTAAGAGAATGAGAGCAGAAAGTTACTTTTTTCTTAATTGTGACCTGATTTAAATAATTGGCTAAATAATGAGCGATAAGCTTGGTTTACCTTAGCAAAACAAATCCCGGTCTATTAAAGAGGAAGACTAAATAATGATTCCATCCCTGCTAATAGTGAGTGCAACAAAGGTCTCATAATAAAGTAAAAGTTAAATAAAAAGGGTTTTGTGTGCACGTTGCACTCGTTTTATCTACGAGCGTGGGAACAATAGTAGGAGAGAGTCACAGATCAATCACTATGGGATGTAGTAAATGTCAGCTGAAGATATCCATTGTATCTTTGTCTTCTCTAAATACGTCACTTCAACTCCCTGTTGGTAAAACAGTCTCAACAGAATTAACTATAGGTCATCTAAATGCCTTATGGAATGCAAAGATGTAAAGGTTACCGTTGCCCTTCACCTCTAGGTGAAGAAAACAAATTCATTACACCTTATACCTTTTTTACAAGTGATCGTCCTACAATGTCTTCATGAAAAAATATTTTTCTTTTGAGGGGATGGATGCATACAAGCCTTTACATTCTGCTCCAAATCCAACCCTCTTACTATTGCTCTTGGTTTATGACTAGAGATGAGCGAACATACTCGTCCGAGCTTGATGCTCAATCGAGCATTAGCGTACTCGTAACTGCTCGTTGCTCGGACGAGTATTTCGCCCGCTCGAGAAAATGGCAGCTCCCGCCGTTTTGCTTTTTGGCGGCCAGAAACAGAGCCAATCACAAGCCAGGAGACTCTGCACTCCACCCAGCATGACGTGGTACCCTTACACGTAGATAGCAGTGGTTGGCTGGCCAGATCAGGTGACCCTGGGATAGACTAGCCGCTGCCCGCGCTGCTCGGATCATTCTCTGTCTGGATGCCGCTAGGGAGAGAGCTGCTGCTGGTCAGGGAAAGCGTTAGGGTGTTCTATTAGCTTACTGTTAGGCAGGAGTGATTCTAAAAGAACCCAACAGCCCTTTTTTTTTTTATTTGCAGCTAGTACCATATTGTGAGGAATTTGCAGGGGGACTTGCTACCGTTGTGTTTAGCTCTTAGTGACACACATATCCACCTCAAACACCAAAGTGGGAAAATTTATTAGGGGTTTGAGTAGAATTAGGCACAGTCTGCCAGTTTCTTTTTATTTTACGTTTATTGTTTTAATAACTCAGTGTCATCTCATCTGGCATAGTAGTGTGCTGTAATACTTGGCTAGAAAATAGCCATAGGAGAATACAAACGGCTTAATTACGCCTACAGTAGCGTTATATATATTTGATTTCTGGTTGATCTGCTGGTGGCTGTAGTTGTTGCAGTGCATCTACTAGTAAATTGTGAGCAATTTGGAGTCAGACTTGCGACCACTGTGTTTTAGTGACGCACATATACATCGCAAAGACCGAAGTGGGAAAATTTATTAGGGCCCGGGGTTGTATTTCAATTAGGCACAGTCTGCCATTTCCTTTTTTATTTTACGTTTATTTTTTTCATAACTCAGCGTCATCTCATCTGGCATAGTAGTGTGCTGTAATACTTGGCTAGAAAATAGCCATAGGAGAATACAAACGGCTTAATTACGCCTACAGTAGCGTTATATATATTTGATTTCTGGTTGATCTGCTGGTGGCTGTAGTTGTTGCAGTGCATCTACTAGTAAATTGTGAGCAATTTGGAGTCAGACTTGCGACCACTGTGTTTTAGTGACGCACATATCCATCGCAAAGACCGAAGTGGGAAAATTTATTAGGGCCCGGGGTTGTATTTCAATTAGGCACAGTCTGCCATTTCCTTTTTTATTTTACGTTTATTTTTTTCATAACTCAGCGTCATCTCATCTGGCATAGTAGTGTGCTGTAATACTTGGCTAGAAAATAGCCATAGGAGAATACAAACGGCTTAATTACGCCTACAGTAGCGTTATATATATTTGATTTCTGGTTGATCTGCTGGTGGCTGTAGTTGTTGCAGTGCATCTACTAGCAAATTGTGAGCAATTTGGAGTCAGACTTGCGACCACTGTGTTTTAGTGACGCACATATCCATCGCAAAGACCGAAGTGGGAAAATTTATTATGGCCCGGGGTTGTATTTCAATTAGGCACAGTCTGCCATTTCCTTTTTTATTTTACGTTTATTTTTTTCATAACTCAGCGTCATCTCATCTGGCATAGTAGTGTGCTGTAATACTTGGCTAGAAAATAGCCATAGGAGAATACAAACGGCTTAATTACGCCTACAGTAGCGTTATATATATTTGATTTCTGGTTGATCTGCTGGTGGCTGTAGTTGTTGCAGTGCATCTACTAGCAAATTGTGAGCAATTTGGAGTCAGACTTGCGACCACTGTGTTTTAGTGACGCACATATCCATCGCAAAGACCGAAGTGGGAAAATTTATTAGGGCCCGGGGTTGTATTTCAATTAGGCACAGTCTGCCATTTCCTTTTTTATTTTACGTTTATTTTTTTCATAACTCAGCGTCATCTCATCTGGCATAGTAGTGTGCTGTAATACTTGGCTAGAAAATAGCCATAGGAGAATACAAACGGCTTAATTACGCCTACAGTAGCGTTATATATATTTGATTTCTGGTTGATCTGCTGGTGGCTGTAGTTGTTGCAGTGCATCTACTAGCAAATTGTGAGCAATTTGGAGTCAGACTTGCGACCACTGTGTTTTAGTGACGCACATATCCATCGCAAAGACCGAAGTGGGAAAATTTATTAGGGCCCGGGGTTGTATTTCAATTAGGCACAGTCTGCCATTTCCTTTTTTATTTTACGTTTATTTTTTTCATAACTCAGCGTCATCTCATCTGGCATAGCAGTGTGCTTTCATACTTGGCTATAAAATAGCCATAGCAATAGGATAGCATCGTTTGGTTTTAAAAACTAAAACACACAAAAAAAAAACAAAAAAACAAAAAAAAAGTTAAAAAAAAAATTCAAGTTATAACTCTCATTTTCAAAATGTTTAACCCGAGGGCTAGGGGTAGAGGACGAGGGCGGGGACGTGGGCGTCCAACTACTGCAGGGGTCAGAGGCCGTGGTCCTGGGCGGGGTGAGACACCACCTGCTTATGAGGGAGCAGGGGAACGCCGCAGAGCTACACTCCCTAGGTTCATGTCTGAAGTTACTGGGACTCGTGGTAGAGCACTGTTGAGGCCAGAACAGTGCGAACAGGTGATGTCGTGGATTGCCGACAATGCTTCGAGCAATTTGTCCACCAGTCAGTCTTCCACGCAGTCCACCCATGTCACCGAAATCGGCACTCCTCCAGCTCCTGCACCTCAGCCTCTTCCCCCCCAGTCTGCCCCCTCCCAGGAAAATTTGGCATTTGAACTGGCATACTCTGAGGAACTGTTTTCTGGACCCTTCCCACAGTCACAAACCACTTGTCCGGTTGCTGATGAGCAATTTTCCGATGCCCAGGTTTTCCACCAGTCGCAGTCTGTGGGTGATGATGACCTTGTTGACGTACTGGAAGAAGTGTGTAAAGAGGTGTCCGACGATGAGGAGACACGGTTGTCAGACAGTGGGGAAGTTGTTGTCAGGGCAGGAAGTCCGAGGGGGGAGCAGACTGAGGGATCGGAGGATGATGAGGTGACAGACCCAAGCTGGGTTGAGAGGCCGGGTGAACACAGTGCTTCTGAGACGGAGGAGAGTCCTCGACCAGAACAGGTTGGAAGAGGCAGTGGTGGGGCCAGACGGAGAGGCAGGGCCAGAGCTGGTGCATCAGCGCCAAATGTGTCAACTAGTGAAGCTCCCGTGGCGAGGGCTCCTGCGGCGAGGGCTAGATTTTCAGAAGTCTGGAGGTTCTTTAAGGAAACACCGGATGACCGACGGACTGTGGTGTGCCACATTTGCCAAACCAGGATCAGCAGGGGTTCCACCACTACTAGCTTAACTACCACCAGTATGCGCAGGCATATGAATGCTAAACACCCCACTCAGTGGCAACAAGCGCGTTCACCTCCGGCCGTGCACACCACTGCTCCTTCCCCTGTGTCAGCTGATAGTCAGCCCCCTGCCCAGGACCCTGCCACAAAAACCCCATCGTCGCCTCCACGATCCTCCACAGCATCCACCAGCGTTCAGCTCTCCATACCCCAGACGCTGGAGCGGAAACGCAAATATAGTGCAACCCACCCGCACGCCCAAGCCCTTAATGTGCACATCTCCAGATTGCTAAGCCTGGAGATGCTGCCCTATAGGCTAGTAGAGACCGAGGCCTTTCGCAGCCTCATGGCGGCGGCCGCCCCTCGGTATGCGGTCCCCAGCCGCCACTACTTTTCCCGATGTGCCGTCCCAGCCCTGCACCAGCACGTGTCAGACAACATAATCCGTGCCCTGACCAACGCCGTTTCTGACAAGGTCCACCTGACCACGGACACGTGGACGAGTGCTGCCGGGCAGGGCCACTATATATCTCTGACGGCACATTAGGTTAACTTGGTGGAGGCTGGGACCGAGTGTGACCCTGCGGCTGGTCATATACTGCCGACGCCGAGGATTGCGGGGCCTACCTCGGTCCAGGTGTTTGTGGCCTACTATGCCTCCTCCTCCTCCCACCCCTCCTCCTCCTCCGAACGACCATCCGTGGGCATGGCGCCATCAGTCGGTAGCTCTAGGCACAGCAGCAGTGCAGTCGCTAAGCGACAGCAGGCGGTGCTCAAACTGCTGAGCCTAGGCGATAAAAGGCACACCGCCCAAGAACTATTACAGGGCATCACGGCGCAGACTGATCTGTGGCTGGCACCGCTGAACCTGAAGCCAGGCATGGTTGTGTGTGACAACGGCCGTAACCTGGTGGCGGCTCTGCAACTCGGCAGACTGACACATGTGCCATGCCTGGCCCATGTGTTAAATCTGATAGTTCAGCGTTTCCTCAAGACATACCCCAATCTGTCTGATTTGCTTACGAAGGTGCGCCGCATCTGTGCGCATTTCAGGAAGTCCAGCACAGATGCTGCCACTCTCAGGGCAGCGCAGCGCCGCCTCCAACTGCCCGCTCACCGACTGTTGTGCGACGTGCCCACGAGGTGGAATTCAACACTGACCATGTTATCCAGAGTTTACCAGCAGCGCCGAGCGATTGTAGACTGCCAGATGTCAACTTCCACCAGAACTGGTAGTCAGGTCAGTCAGCTTCCTCAAGTCTACAATGAGGAGTGGACGTGGATGTCTGATATCTGTCAGGTGCTGAGTAACTTTGAGGAGTCAACACAGATGGTCAGTGGCAATGCCGCCATCATCAGCCTCACCATCTCGCTGCTTGGCCTGACCCGGTCCTCTGTTTTAAACAATTTTTGGGAGTGCCACATACAGGCACTCAATCTATTCAATTTTTCTGGAGGGCCACCTACCTGCTCCTCTGGTTTGAAAACTTTTTTGGACTGCCACATACAGGCACTCAATCTATTCCATTTTTCTGGAGGGCCACCTACCTGCTCCTCTGGTTTGAAAACTTTTTTGGACTGCCACATACAGGCACTATCCAAATTAAATTGTCTCCATAGCAGCCTCCACACGTTGTCTCCATTGCTTCTTCCAAAAGTCGTCCATATAGCTGCCTCCATACATCGTCCCTTTATCAAACGAGGTGTGTCAGGCAGAAATTTGGGTTGTTTTCATGGATTCCACATCAAAGTTGTTAACTTTGTCGCCACCCAGCTGTGTTATCCACAAAATATACTGGCAAACTTTTATCATTTACCAATATTATTTCAGCGCTTCTTGCGCTTCTGTTTACATTCCCCTCACCCGCCATATCCTAAACTTATAAGAACGCTACTACACTTGATCTTATACAAAAGGTTCTTAGAAGTGCTGTTTGGGGAGTAGCCTAGAGACACGGGCTTGGATTGGCGAAAGCTCGCCTGGCAGCGGAGCGCCAGCTCCATGCCAAGATCCAACTAACATAGTTTTAACTGCAGCACCTTTAATCTACTACTAGTTCACTGCCTCCATACATGGTCCCCTTATCAAACGAGCTTTGTCAGGCAGAATTTTGGGTTGTTTTCATGGCTTCCACAACAATCTTGTTAACTTTGTCGCCACCCTGCTGTGTTATCCACAAAATATACTGGCAAACTTTTATCATTTACCAATATTATTTCAGCGCTTCTTGCGCATCTGTTTACATTCCCCTCACCCGCCATATCCCAAACTTATAAGAAAGCTACTACACTTAACTTGGTGCACGCTGGGACCGAGTCTGACCCTGGGGCTGGTGATATACTGCCGACGCAGAGGATTGCGGGGCCTACCTCGGTCCAGGTCTCAAAGGCCTACTATACCTCCTCCTCCTCCCACCCCTCCTCCACCTCCTCCTCCTCCGAATTACCATCCGTGGCCATGGCGCCATCAGTCGGTAGCTCTAGGCACAGCAGCAGTGCCGTCGCTAAGCGACAGCAGGCGGTGCTCAAACTGCTGAGCCTAGCCGATAAAAGGCACACCGCCCAAGAGCTATTACAGGGCATTCCACATCAAACTTGTTAACTTTCTCGCCACCCTGCTGTGTAATCCAGAAAAGATACTGGAAAACTTTTATCATTTACCAATATTATTTCAGCGCTTCTTGCGCATCTGTTTCCATTCCCCTCACCCGCCATATCCTAAACTTATAAGAACGCTATTACACTTGATCTTATACAAAAGGTTCTTAGAAGTGCTGTTTGGGGAGTAGCCTAGAGACAGGGGCTTGGATTGGCGAAAGCTCGCCTGGCAGCGGAGCGCCAGCTCCATGCCAAGATCCAACTAACATAGTTTTAACTGCAGCACCTTTAATCTACTACTAGTTCACTGCCTCCATACATGGTCCCCTTATCAAACGAGCTGTGTCAGGCAGAATTTTGGGTTGTTTTCATGGCTTCCATGTTAACTTTGTCGCCACCCTGCTGTGTAATCCACAAAATATACTGGCAAACTTTTATCATGTACCGATATTATTTGAGCGCTTCTTGCTCACCTCCTTTGGTTCCTCTCTGCCACCCATTGGTTTGAAGCCTGAGTCCATTTAGGGTATGTCGCCATGCCACTCTCTAGCCTGCCGCTGCTGCCGCTGCCTCTGCATGCCGTCCCCTATAGTGTCAGGGTCAATTATTGGATGTTTTAGATGCTATCTAGCTTCATTCTGTCACTCTGTCATGGCCATGCTGTTGCCCATAATTTTGGCATAATGGTGCGATTAAGCAGCCTCAGAGGCATCCATGCATGCTGCCCCTGCTGTTTCCTGTCCATTTCTGTGGTGTTTCCATCCTTTTCTGAGGTTCCCAGGTGTTTGGCCAAGCTTCCCTGTGCAGAGCCTTGGTCCCCTTGAAAAATGCTCGAGTCTCCCATTGACTTCAATGGGGCTCGTTATTCGAGACGAGCACTCGAGCATCGGGAAAAGTTCGTCTCGAATAACGAGTACCCGAGCATTTTAGTGCTCGCTCATCTCTATTTATGACATATACATTAAGTCCACATATTTCAATGTATAAGAAACACTAAGAGATGATACAATGTATCCTGATGCACTGAACCTATTGTCTGAATGGTCTTCACAATCTTGGTTATAAAGCCTCTGCTTATTGAACAGAGGAAATGAAGTCTTTAACCCAATAATGGATTATATGTATTGGCTGCCCTAGCCATGTGTCGTTCCTCAACAGATCTCAAGGGTTATACAATGAGAAAAACAATGGGGCTTTGGTTGCCATGGCTCCCGTCCTGACATCACCATTTCTCTTCACATAACTCCCAGTATACAACTGTTTAAATTTTTTTTTTTATCTGAACTTGACAGATCTACAGTTGGGACTGTTATTTATTTTCCTAGATATATTATGGGGCACTAATTGATTCTCAATCTTTTTTTAGATTTCTAATATAAATAAAAGGTGTCTACCATACAATGGAGAGGTAGGACAGCAATCCTTCTTGTGAAGTGGATCAATATTTATGCATGATAAAGATTCATTGTGAATCGAAACGTCGCGCTCATCATGTTTGGATGCACTTATAAATAAACCCTTTTGAATTTTGACCTCTGGTGCTGTGGCTCCCTCCTTCAGGTGTCTACCATATATACTTAAGTATTAGCTGAGTTTTTCAGTACAAAAAGATGTGCTGAAAACCCCTAACTCGGTTTATACTTAAGTCAAGAAAAAAAAGTGTACTTGGCAGGTCCTCGGCATTGGCACAAACTATGATGTCAACTTAGCTGGACACCACCACTCACCACTTCATTTTGTTTATTCAGAGTGGTCCAAGGTGTAGAAACAACAACAGTTAAGCATCTAGGGCAGTGATGGCAAACTTTTTAGCGGCCGAGTGCCCAAACTGCAACCCAAACCCCCCTTATTTATTGCAAGGTGCCAACCAAAAATTAAAACAGTAACTTATTGCTCCCTGTTCCTCAACAACGTTCGATCATATTGGCCTACTGAGGATAAGATGGAAAATTTGCATCATTTTAGCTTCTTTCCAGTGTCCCTCTGTACTCAGAGAATCATGGGGCCCACAGGAGGTCCTCCAAAGATAATTCGTCCCTGTCTACTCATTCTCCCTCTTCCTACAGTCCCAAGTAGTGAAGTAAGTATCAAAATATGACTGAAAGCAGCATCTTTTAAGTTGCTTGGAACTGTAGGAAGATTTTTTGAGTTCTGTCTGGTGTGCTGGGGTGATGCCCGGGTGCCCACAGAAAGGGCTCTGAGTGCCGCCTCTGGCACCTGTGCCATTGGTTCACCACCACTGATCTAGGGGTGGTGTCCAGTTTAGAAATTAGCAGAACTTCCAAATTTCAGTTTGAAGATGCTTCATCAAATTTTTCAAAAGATTCAGTCCACATCTAAATCGTGTCAGTGCAAACTAGTATTGCTTCACTTGTCCCGGAAAAGTCATCTAAAACACAGATTTTTAGTTAAAAAAACTCCTTTCTTGTTTTGTTAATTTTTAGGAATTTTTGTAATTTTTCCTCGCCCTTCCTCCCTCCCTAAGCTCCGGGGTAAATGACAGTAGTAATTAGCCTCCGTTATAAAAAAAAAAAAAACTTTAAAAACAAATCAAAAAAGATTCAGATGTGATTTGGTGCCTAACTTAAGCACCTTCAAAATCTATGAACCAGCGAATAGATTTGCTCAATTCTAGTCTACTGTTTCACCAAAGCCAGATTTTACACAGACACTTTCAGTATGGATCCTTACATCTATCAGTGGTTATCCAGGATAATTACCATGAAAGGGTTGCACCAGTTCCCTTCAAAGGAAATACTCTGCCTAACAGTGGATCATGGTGGTCACTTTGTTCATAACTCCTATATATCAAACCCTCTCTTGGCTGCTAAAGTGCTATGTCTTTGTCACAGAACCAGCAACAAAGAATTGAACACCTTGCCCAACAGCATAAGATACACTTAAATCCAAGAACTCTTTTAGGACTTCCACAGTCACAGAAAAAAAACAGATATAACTTAAAGAACATGCACCAGATTACAATTATTATAGCATCATAATTTATAAGGTTGGAAAAATACACAGGTCAATTCTCAAACGTTTAAGAATGTTTAAACAAATGGGCTATCTTGAAGATGTAAAACGAGTTTGCCATAACAACGTCCTGCGGGGTTGAGTTCCACAGTCTCACAGCTCTTACAGTAAAGAATCCCTGTCTATGGTGATGGTAGAACTGACTCTTCTCTAGGTGTAGAGGATGCCCCCTTGTCCTGGACAAAGTCCAAGGTAAAAAATAATCTTTGGAGAGATCCTTATATTGACCATTCAGTTATTTGTACTTTGTAATGAAGTCTCCCCTTAGCTGTTGTTTTTCTAAAAAGTAAGACAACCAAGAAAAGATTTCAGGCACTGTGATACCAAAATTTTATTTTCAATGATTAAAAATCCATATGCTCGATTGACTACAGAACTTTATTGATGATTTCGTGCAATATCAGGAGCCCTTAGTACTAGTGTCCACATGTGCAGCAAGGAATGGGTAAGCTGTACTTTTCTCAAGATTAAGAGTAACAGCTCTTAATTCATCTAGGTATCTAATTCGAAGAAGAAAGGGGATTGTTTCAAAGTGTCGCATTCAGTTCCCCAACTGATATCAAGAGGGCTACTTCCTTGCGCTAACTATATCACATGCATGTATCCAAGTCAAACAAGGAACAAAAAAGGAGAAAAACAAAATAAATTATAGAAATAAAGCTCTACACATCTGTCAAATGCCTGTTCTGCATTGGAACAGTCAGTAATCTAATTTTGGCCTACATTATTGATATTAAAATTTTCGGCCGCTATGATTAAAATCAGTATACCTGTGCTTTGTTTTATGAAAAATTGCTCTTATGAGGCAATACCTGAGTCACAGTTAACCTGCAGCTGCCTGTAAACCTTAATATTGATAGAATACCCAAAAAAACAACATTTGTACAGAAATTACAGTTTTTAAATGTGGATAATTTTGCTGAGAGTCAGAGCAATTGCAGAACAAAATGACATATCTCTGCAGACAACTAAATGCCACTCTGTACAATTATAGCTTGCAAGTCAACTCAACAGCTTCTTTACACAATTGCCTTCTTCACCTTGTTGTCTCACCGAGAAAAATATAAATGCATTTGCCCTTGGCCATCAACGGCTGCAACACATTAGTGTGATGAATGGCTTTAATTTCAATAAGTTTATTCAGACACAAAATAATTTAGTTCTCATTTATTATACTCATTGAGAAAGAATAGAAAAAGAATAAAAAAATGAAATGCTCCAAAACAAAACAATGTCAGTTCCATATCCGCTCAAGTTATCAGGACTAATTAGTTACTGGAATGAGTTGTGTCGATAACAGATTGCAAAGTCGAGTTACAATTTTATCTGACTCAGAAGAAAACAGTTGTTAAATATTACATTTCTGAATATTTTATCAGATTATTTAATTATGGAGAAGGTTTCCCACACTTGACTAGTAGCAGTAAAATTATTTACATATTACTTTGAGTTGTAGAACTTCAGGTTCTCAGCACAGATGTGACTGTATGGTTACAGTAGTTATGCTTCTAATTAGACAGAAGAGATGTTTGATGCGCTAGTTAGACTGAAAGGTAATTTTCAATAAGAATGTAATTAATTCCTAATTAAAACTTGTGTAGAATTATTTTCCAAAAAGACCAATTTTAAGGTGCACACTTAGGCCCCTTCTCCACTGGCGTTTTTCACGCGCGAGTTCTGCGCGTGCATTTGACGCTCAGAACTCGCATTGCACTCTGTCCCATTGTATTCAATGGGTCTTTCTCCATTTGCGTGGTTTTCAACGCGCGTGCTTGCGTTCGTTTGCACGCGCGTCAAAATCGCAGCATGCTCTATTTTTGCGATTCACGCGCATTTTTCACGCCCCATTCAAGTCTATGGGGACGTATCAAAAACGCATTGCACTCGCAAACATTGCAAGTGCAATGCGAGTGCAATGCGTTTTAAACGTAAGGGTTGCTAGGTGACCAGTATAACAGTATTTCCCCTGCTCGCGAATGATCATTTAATTAAAAAAACACAATGAAGAACAGTGAAGAATAGAATAAAAACAGTGAACACAGTGAACACAGTGAACACAGGATCATTTAAGATAAAAACACAGTGCAGAACACAGTGCAGAATAGATTACAGATGTTCGGCACATCTGCTTACTTGTCGGGAGATACGCGCGGAGCGTTGCGAACAAAATAGCATGTGAAGAACAATATATATGTGTGAAGAAGACATTGCAGATGTATGGAAACATCTGCAATGTGTTCTTCACACACATATATATTGTTCTTCACATGCTATTTTGTTCGCACCGCTCCGCGCGTATCTCCCGACAAGTAAGCAGATGTGCCGAACATCTGTAATCTATTCTGCACTGTGTTCTGCACTGTGTTTTTATCTTAAATGATCCTGTGGTCACTGTTTTCACTGTGTTCACTGTTTTTATTCTATTCTTCACTGTTCTTCACATCTGCTAACTTGTCGGGAGATAATATACGCGCGCGGAACAGTGAAGAATAGATCGCAGATTTTTGCAACTTATTAGAAGACATTATTTTTCAATTAAATAAAACATTTTATTCCCGAACCTTGGTCCCTTTGAAAAAGTCCCATTGACTTAAAAAAACGCGCGTGAAAAACGCACCGAAAACGCAAAAAAACGCGAACAAAAATGAAACAAAAACGCAGCAAAAACGTCAGTTTTTCACGCATTGCACCCTGACGTGAAACGCAACGCTAGTGTGCAAGAGGCCTTAATGGGCTCAGAGCAAATTTCCTCTGAAATATTGCAATATGGAGTATATGGAAATAATACAGTATATGGTAGAAGCGATCAGATAGGTATAAAAATGTGTGATAAACCTTAAAACCTCATTCCCCTGTCCTTGTAACTGATATAAAAATAAACAAAAAAATCATATATATGTTAGGTATCATGTGACCCAAAAGTCCTAATCTATCAACATACAAAAAGGGTTATTCCTGGCACTAAAACCCTCTGAATGGAAAATAGTGCCCAAATGTCACAAAATTAGTATTAAAACTAATCAAAAGGTCATACAGTACACAAGACGGCAGCAATGAAAACAATTCACCCCACACAAAATGAGACCGTACAAAGGTCTGTATGCTGTAGTATTCACAAGTGATTGGTGTCAGAGCATGGAAAAATGTAGAATTGTTTTTTGTATCAAAGGTTTTTATTTTTTAAAATCTAGTAAAACATATTAGTACCTACATAAATTTGTTATCTCCATGATTGCCACCTCATGGAATAGAAAGGAGGTGTCATTTTCAATAAATATGCTCGAATACAGAGCCCACAAGAAAATGGCACAAAAGAATTTGTTTGCCTATTTCACCCCATATGTTCCTGTTTCCACGTACCTGGCATGGAAGTTTTAAATACATACAATGTAACATATAATTTTTTCCACAGAAAAAAAAGCCCACATATTACAGCTCTGTACATAGAAGTATAAAACTGTAAGGATTTTTTAAGTTGGGGAGCAAAAAAACGGAAACACTAAAACCAAAAAACGGCCAAGGCATTAGGAGGTTAATGTTAGCAAAGAGAGAATGAGCCTGATTCCTCAAATCAATTTCGTCTAATTGTAGTAGATGTATATGGATGGGTTACAGCCTCTGTGTGAACAATGAAGAAGTCACCATCTCTTAAGGTTAAGCAGCCAATATTTGACTTTTGGGAAACCTTTTTTCTATTATCTTTCAGTAGCCTTCATTTAGGCAATTTCAGACTAAGAATATCAGCCATTTACATGACTTAAGTAACTGAAATTGTTTCAAATGATTTTCATTAAAACCTCCATGTCTCCTATTTGCAGAGAACATTACATTCAGGATTGCAGTTTCCCATTTGACATCTAATTGCAGGATAAATGGGACATGTTTAAATGAGGAGAAATGGCTGCAATGCTGCGCAATTCAATAACCACGTTCACCCTATTAATGGCCTCATATGACTCCAGGAATGTAATGATATCTGTCAGAATCCCTAACAGGAAGTGTTTAATCAGTGTAACTGATCACGGTATTCGGTTAACAGAAAAAGCACAACCCAAAATGTATTTTAAAAAAATCATAAAATAATCACGAAATCATAGTTGTGTCTATGAATGTGTGGTTGTACTATATATGTATACATATATATATTAAAGAGAAATATTGTGACAATATTTGTCAAAGTAAATTTAAAAAAAGCATCAATGGAGTAAAACGCGCCGGTCTGGTATGAAATAATAAAAAATATAACACATAGCAGTGTGACAGAAATTGTTCAAGTACATGAATAGAAGAAATTTCTCAATTATTAAAGCTTTATATGTAGTCTTCTGTTACCACTAGTGTTGAGTGCACCCAAACCGCCAATTTGCAGTAATCTAGAAGCAGAAATACAGATAACATAAAACTGTTGAAAATGTGTAATGGATTTATAAGACAGAATAACACATCAAGATGGTTAGAGCTAACAATTTTCCTCCAGAGATTACAACGACGAAAAAGAAACATTCACCGACTTCTGGTCATAGTCAGGAAATAGCATGAGATATGTCATATACAGCCAGTGGTCAACACCTAGAATTTGTTCAGAGATTTAGTGTGAAGGCTAACCAGTAGCAAATAACATTTGTAAAGTGCAACAACATGGTATAAACTTAACACATACATCCTGTTTGACATACACATTACAAGTTTAGTTTTCCATGGAAAAAATATCTTCTTCAACCGCTAAACCTTCTCTCTTACATGAAGCAACATTAAGGTTTGAGACCATTTTTTAACAACATCCTGTTGATGGACTTTTCCATTTTTTCAGTTCCTTTTTTGACTCCCCATCAAGAGCCATAGGGGGTCATTTACTAAGGGCCCGATTTGCGTTTTCCCGACGTGTTACCTGAATATTTCCGATTTGCCCCGATTTCCCCTGAATTGCCCGGGATTTTAGGCTTACATGATCGGATTGTGGTGCATCGGCGCTGGCATGCATGCAACATAAATTGGGGGGCGTGGCCGAACGTAAACCCGATGGATTCGGAAAAACCGCCGCATTTAAAAAAAAAATGTGTTGTGGAGCTTGCACTTACCTTCACTAGGAATAGGCCGGTGAACTTGAGCGCGATCTGATGCTCTTCAGCCCAGCAGCGCCACCTGGTGGACGTCGGAGGAACTGCCTTAATGACTCCCGGCTGGACCCGAATCCACCGCAGAGAATGCGCCGCTAGATCGCAAATGGACCGGGTAAGTAAATCTGCCCCATAGAGTTTTAATTTCTTTTAAGAACTGTATGAGGGCTTGTTATCTGCAGGTCAAATAGTTTTTCATACTAGAGGAAACCTGTCATCTCCTTCAGCCCCCTAAACTGCTAATAATTCCTTATATAGCATGATTAATATGTTCTAGAGGTGTCCTTATAAATGGACAATCCCAGAAAAAAGCACTTATATTCCGTGCCTTTTCTTGAGTCAGGGAGGTGGGGAGCTGGATGAGCAGTCAACTTGTCATGCCGTTCGAACATTGAACCCTACCTCCTCCCATGCCATTGGCCGTCAATGCTCTGCTTTCTTTATTTGCCTCTTCACCGTTGGCCAGCTAGGTGCACACAGGGCCGGAGAAGAGAGGACAGGCACTTGGATATAAGTTTTTTATTCAGGAATGCTACAACGTTGGCCATTCATAAGGATACCTCCAAACCTTGATAATATCATATAAGGTACTCTTTGTGGGTTAGGGAGCTAAAGGAGGTGGCAGGTTCCCTTTAAATATTCCATGGAATATTTATTGCACATATTGGGAAATGAAGTGAACCTTAGATACACTTACATATGACAAACACAATTTAAGGAACTTTCTATACCTTGTTCACCGGTTTTTTTTGGGGGGGCACAAGACTTGTAAAAAGCTCCTTCTTTAACAGTTTTATCATATTTCCACCTAACATTCATCTTTGACAGAGTACAGCCCAGCCCACCATATTTTCTATAGTCTCAGCTAAAATACTGAACAGAGCTGAAATCTACAGCAGTTTGTTAGCAGTGTTAGTCTGGAAAAAAATTGTACCCCCTAACATTCATTAAAACCAGTACAATTTCCAGATTTGTTTTGTATTTAGTCCAGATTTGTTTGTTGAAGATTGATTCTCTCTCTGTTTTCCCAGATAGTTTACAGTGAATGGTATGAGCATTATTTGTATGTCCAATTGTATCACTAAGCTGTGCAGCTGCACTTTCCCCCAAGCTCCATAATGTTTAAATCCTCTTCATCATCTGTCCACCACATGTCCCTGCAGTGCCCAAACGCTAAGGTTAAATTTCTTGAGACTTTTTAATTAAGTTCTCAAAGCCAAAATCAGCGAGTGGATTGAGCAAGAAGAGGAACCTCACGTCCTGGTTTTCAAAACCTGGGCAATGAAATCAGAACATGCCAATGCTTCTAACACTACCCACCTATGAGAGCATAAAGATGGGGGAAAAATGAGATAAAGAAATATGGCATGTCATCAGGACCAATTTATCAACACTTATACAGGTATACAAGGCTTGAAATAGTTGCAATATGTGGAGCAAGAAATTGCCCCTTATTCCACCTCCATGACAAGAGAATGAGGAGGGCTGCAGAGTAAGCCAGTACCTTACGTAACTTAGAGCACAATTCTATGCCAGGTAAGAGTCCTAGTCTCTTACCATATCATGCAGGGTGGGGGAAGCATCCGTAGCTGGTGCAGAATACAACTGCTCTTTATACCCTTCTATAGTCGTAGTACTAGCCACTATAGGTCTATTTTGCCTAGAGAAGAACTTGGTTTAATTCATGTATCTCCACTATGGAGTACCCACAGTCAATAAAAGTAGAAAAAAATTAATTTACAATTTTACAGAATTCACTATTTGGTGTTTACAGCGACACAACCCTATAGTAAGAGGATGATCATGGCACAATTGGGTGTCCCAGTAGAGGTTACTGAAAAACACAAGGCAACTCATTTCAAATACAGAATCATGTCTTCTTCAGGTATATTAATCCTCATGTGATGATTAGTGATGAGCACACCACCATTTTGGGGAGCGTCATCTTTTCTGATGATGTCAAAAGGTGACTTTTCCAGCTGCATCTAAAGAGTAAATGTCGACAAATGTTGCCAGCGCTGATCGGGGGCGTTAAGGGATGGTGGGCAGCTGGACACAGACCAGGACCCGGCCCTAACCTCTGTTGAAGTTCAGGGACAGGGTTCAGGGATCCCAAACCTGCAAACTATGGGTTCACTCAAACTAATGATGATCCTTTTAGAGAACTTTGAACAAGTGCCATTTACTACAAAAATACCATTTTTTTTACTATTGTTTTACAAAAAATAGAATTCAGTTCATTGATCAGAATCTTACTGCTTGATTTATTGTCCAACAAAATCTATGGAGTAAATGTTTTTTATTCCACTAGACATTGAGATACTTTGATTTTGCTGGTCTGTCAGAAAAATGATTTTATGTAAAAATGTGAATCCAATATTAAAGTGATAAAACCAACCGTATGAAACTCAAACTGTCTTACCTGTCAAGGGCTACAAGCAGCATTGGCCTCTAGCGCTGAATATATACAATTACTAATGTTACTTTCTTCTTGTCCTTCCCTACATGACATGCTTCCTGAAATTATCTATCTATCTGTCTATACATATATATATATATATATATATATGTTTAGTTATTTAAAAAATTCAGCATTTTATAAGATAAAATTCACTGAAAACAACAGAGAACATCATCTTAAGCTAGTGAAACATTTTACAACTCCCACATACAGTATCATTTGTGCCCCGGGCGCTCCTGCGACCCATGTCTCGGGGCACCGTGGCCTCTCCGTGCCCCAGCAGCCTGGCCACAGCGACACTCACCTCCTCCCTCTCCAGTGGCATCTCCTGTGGTTCAATGTGCACGTCCCTGCCTCCTAGAGTGCGTGCGTGCCAGCTCTGTGAGATTGAAGGGAGAGTGTGTCCCCTTAATTGGTGCTGCTGGTCACCTGCCCTGATAAATGGACTTCCTCTTCCTTTGACCCCTGCTGGATCTTTGCGTCTAGAACCCTAGAAAAAGCTTGTTCCCTTATGATAGCCTGTGCATTTGTTGCATTTCCCCATTGTGACCCTGGTTCAGTTCCTGACTTCACTCCCCTGCTGTCAGCCCTGACCTTGCACCTTTTACCCGACTCTGATCTTGTGCTGCCTGTACTGAGCTCCAGCCTGTCCAAGACTCCGTTGCAGTCTCAAGATTCTGTACCTCGCCTTAGCCACCACCGCAAAGTCGAGCCTGGTGGTATCCCGCAGCAGGTCCAAGTCCGCAGCAAGTGAAAGCCGGGTGCCACTTAGATTCAGATTACGTCATCACCTGTGTTGGTTCATTGGGTCTTCTACCATTGAGTTCTGTGTTTTAGTTTTAAAGAAATAATATCTAAGCCTTAAAAGCCTAAAAAATGCCCTGCTACAGTACAAAAAGCATTGCCATAGTCCACCCAATTTGCTCAAGACTATACATATTATATATCAAAAAGACCAAAACACAATAGGGAATTCATTAATAATGTTCATTTTGAGTTCATTTTGAGTTCTGTATCTTTTATCCAATGCACTTATAGAGAATCCATCACCAGATTTTACCCCATTAAACGTCTGTATTATCCTCTCCATGTCAGGTATGAAATATCTGTACTAGAACCTTTAGTCAGGACATTTATGTGTGTCTTTTCTCACTTTTTCTGGGTTTTATGCTTGTTTGATTTATCTTAGAGGGTGATATGTCAGGTACAGGCAGGTTATGTACAAGGTTATGTACCAGGATTAACAGTAAGGCTTAATTGCAGACACCTTGGACAACTGTTACAGCTGTTTATTGTAGCCTTAGGCTAAAGTACAGTAAACTACCAACATCCAGGGGTCTGTTTGTAACTAGGGGTCGTCTGTAAGTTGGGTGTTCTTAAGTAGGGGATCGTTTGTATATGTGTATATTGTTTTTTTAAAAAGCCACACAAAAGTCTCTAAATCCTTTTGCAACCCCCTTCCAAACTTTTTCCTATGTCTGATCGGGACTGTGGATTTAAAAAATATATTAGGTTCAACCAGAAAATTTGTTGTGCATTTAACATTGCTTGGTGAGTGTAAAAGTCACAAATTTTGGCCCAAATAGGTAAATGCACCAAAAAATTTGCAAATACAAGTGAAAAAAGAGAAAAGCCTAAGACAAATGACCCCCTAAGCCTAGTCTAGAGGCTGCAGGTGGAGTGTCAGAGTATATTTGCTTCTCTAGCACCAAGAAGCATGCTTAAAGACGTTTTCCCACAAACAAAAGTTAGGCTCTATCCATGGGATAGGGCCTAACTTTTGTCCATCAGACCCCTCGTCACTCCGTCAGACTAATGGAGCAGACGGCCACACATGAACGTTCTGCTCCATTAATCTCTATGCAGCTGACGGATATTGTCAATGGAGAAGAACGGTCATGTGCAGCCATCTGCTCCATTAGTCTAACGGAGTGACAAGGGGGTTCTACAGAGGTACGTGGGACCCCATCGGATCCCTTGTTTACATGATCTGTGGGATTCTCAGCATTGAGGCCCCCACTGTTCAGCAAGTTATGTCCTATACTGTAGATAGGTCCTAACTTTTGTTCGTGAGAAAACCCCTTTAAAGATCTAAAGATGTGATTGATTTCTTTAATAGAATAGAGGATAAGGGCATCTGAAATTACACACCTCTAAAATTGACTCGTCTCAGACAATCAAACAAAAATGACTCTTCTCTTCTCATTTTCACATGACTTTGGAGGAGATATTTTATAAAGTAAACAGGTAAGATTTCCTATATACAGGCAGTCCCCTGGTTACGTACAAGTTCTTAAGTTGAATTTGTATGTAAGTCGATTTGTCATCTATAATAATGTGTCTATTTTAGTAAATATTTCTATTCCTCAAACAAATCTTTTATAGGAAGTGACAAGTACATAGTAGGTGGAGATAAATATTACATAACATATGGAATATTCATATCGATCACAATCAATCAATAATACATACAGTACTTAGAAGTGAACAAATACATATAAATGATCCCAAGTGTATATGTAAATGTGAGTGAATAACATACATAACACAGCGGTCCTGTTCAAAGCATTCAATACACGGCGCCTTTCAATTTGATCTGCGAATGCCGGATTTGCAGGTGTATTCCTCTGATGCAAGCGACCCCACCCACAGTGATAACCGCTCCTACTCCTATAGTCCTCTAGCTTCCTTATTGTACAAGGCGGCTCTACCGTCAGTGTCACTTCAGGTCTGTCGTACAATCTCACACTGTAATGACGTCATGGACACATGACCAACTTTTAGACATGCACAGTACTCATGCAGATGTACAGGCACCATATTGTTTGAGGGCAATTGGAGCAAATAAATATACTATAATGATAGGCAATGCAACCAGGCTCAGAACACATGAAAACCCTAGACAAACATCCGGAGTATATTCTGTATCAGATAAGTCGCACAGAAATCTCTAACTCTTCTAAAGTTTTTCCTATGCCTGACCAGGGCTGGAGTTTATTTGTGACTTTCTAACCACGATTTGTGCAAAAATTGCAACTTTTCCATACATCTTTTTAACCATGATTTGCACCAAAATTGCAACTTTTCCATGCATCCATATTTGGATTTTAAAGATATATTAGAAATATATTAAATGTGCCAAAAAAGTTAAAAAAAAATTATAGAAAAAAAGATATCTAAGAGAAATTTCTAAGATAAATGACCCCCAGTGTCTGATTTTTAAGAATTGCTTCTATTAGCTTATTGCAGAGTCCGGTAAAAGTTTTTATACTTTACGGTTGTTTTATAAATATGTCTAAGCCTTGTAGAACCAAATCATTTTTTTCCATTATTCCATGTTCATCAGCTTCCTTGAGCTATTGACCATCAATTCTGATTCCCTAAGCAACACTGTGATATATTATCCAGCTGTATTCAACAAATGTCTAAGTATCGAATACTGATATAATTTAATAGGAATATCACTTTAATGCAGAAGAATGAACCCCAGGGCAAATTGCCCTCTCCATTAACTTTTTGATTCTATGCATAATAAGACATAACACAAAATTTCTCCCTAAAATATAATAAAATGATCTGTTGATATTGCCATTTCTCCAGCAGTTGAGGAATCTTCTTAGGTAATTCCTGTGCAGCTTCAGTGGATCACTATACTAGTGTATCAATACCACTGTGTCCTTACCGTACTTTGTCATGCAGGCCAGAACTGAATTATTACTAGGCAAGACCATAAAATTATTAATTAGATAATTATATTAATTCTCCATCATATAGTAATATCCTTTATTAATTTATTTCTATTCTGTTTTCATTTCTTCCATTAGAGACATTTTTTAAGAAATATATTGATTCCACCTCCACATAACCAATGGATATGGCAACATTTTTGGTAAAGTTTAGTCTTTTGTCCCCCAATCCTTATTGTTAGAGATGAGCAGACCCAATCCAGTTCAGGCTCAGTAAGTTTGGCTAAACCTTGAAAAAGGTGAGTTTGGATATCCGAACCAACCACTGTAACAGTGGCTTTGTTAATGGCATTTAGAAATGTTAACACCTGCATTCGGAGCCATCCCCCAAAAAACCTGCAATGTTCATCACAGATTTGAATATGGAGGATCGCCTCATTAATCCCTTATATCCGAAAATTTGGTGTACCCAGCATTTGCATTATTGGGGATGGAAAACCTATTTTCAACGTTTTCAATAATTATGAATTTAATTCACTTGGAATCAATGTTTCAGAGAAGGGGTGAGCTTTCTTAACACATAGCAGTACAGGCAGTCCCCGGGTAACATACAAGATAGGGTCCGTAGGTTTGTTCTTAAGTTGAATTTGTATGTAAGTCGAAACTGTATATTTTATAATTGTAGATCCAGACAAACATTTTTTTTGCCCCAGTGACAATTGGAGTTTCAAAATTTTTAGCTGTAATTGGACCAAGGATTATTAATAAAGCTTCATTACAGACACCTTATAGCTGATCATTGCAGTCTGGTACTATAGTAACATCCAGAGAGCTTCACCAGAGGCCACAGTGGCCAGAGAGAGGGGTCCGTCTTTAACTATGGGTTGTCTGTAAGTCGGGTGTCCTTAAGTAGGGGACCGCCTGTATTTCAAAAACTCACTGCTCCCTATAGTACTTAAAAAGTAGTAAAAAACATACATATCCATATATCCAATGATTACAGTAAATACTTTTTTCAAAAACTACTGTTTATTGCATCAATTTTTTATGAAATGATTGAGTATCACATTTTTCCCTTATTACATTTTTTAACTATGCCTAACAAATGCACCAGGTACAAAAACAATCACTTCCCCAGTTCAACCAAAACCCACACAGAGAACCAAGGATAGAAGAAAAGGAACAAACACTCATATTATAAATCTTTACTTTTCATTTTCTCAGACTATTAAATAGGGACAATTTCTCAGTTGTAGTCATGACCTTGAACAATGCACAGCCCTAGGGATTGCAAATATTAATGATTTAGAGATTAATAGTAGCCTAATCCCCAAATCTCTATACGAAGTTAGATAAATATAATGTTTTCAGAAAGAATCTGCATAATTATTTTAGTAAGTAATGTTATATTAACATCAACAGATGTTTTTACTGTTACTCCAGGGGGGAGTTCATGTCACAACAATAAATTGTATCCTATAAACCTTCAAGAATATTGACAGTTTGTATATTAGTATGTAAAAGCCAGGCAGACCTTGAATATTATTGATTTTCTGTTGTTTCTACACACAACACTGTCTAGGTGTTAAACGACTTTTGATGAGTTGGTCGCAGTTCACACCTGCATTCTGTCGCTTCCATGAAAGAAAAAGGTATAAAAAGCATTCATCTGGTAGTTGGTAGTATCCCCTAGGTCAGTGATGGCACTCAGATCACTCTTTGTGGGCACCCACACGGTCAACCCGAACAGTTCACCAAACAAGATTCACGGCATTCTCCTGCAGTCCGAGGAAGTCCAGGCCATGTTGAGTTAAGTGCTATTTTAAAGCATCATATCCTGTGTCGCCTGAGACTAAATGAGGAGGGAGAAGGTGTGGACAGACCTGGATTATCATTGTAGCTCCTGTTTCAGGTTACGCAATTCTTACTCTTCCTTTCTACTGTATTGGTGTCCGCAGGGAGCCAATACAATTGACAGAGCAGGGAGCAAGGACCATGTTCGCAAGTTACAATAAATAACAGGTTTTCATTGTAGTTTGTCTAAAAGGTTTGCCATTACTGTCCTGGGTGGTTGTTGGTGCGGCGGAGTGCATGGAGTAAAAAGACACTGGTTCGGTTACCAGGTACAACATGGAGTGAGGCAAAATTGCAACCAGTTGTCCCACACTCCAAATGGGTAGTGTAGCAAAAAAAGTTAAAAAAACTACATTTTAATTACTACATAAGCTAAAATCCTTCACCCTTCCCACCCTCACTCATATCTCCTCCAATCCTCCAATCCCGGCCAACTATTCCACACACTATTAATCTTTTTCCTCCTATCACCATCAGAATATTCTAATATCATCATTAATGGGTTGTCAATTTTACACCAATTCCTTCCGGTCTGGTTATAGCTAGTGTACAGGTGTGACTCACTTTACAGCCCATGTCGCCCCTTCATGTCCCTTCACGGTATTGTAAGTGGGGAAATGGTCACCATTTCTGGATGTATACAAGAAAATGCAACTTTATCAAGGCTTGTAGGCCCCCCTCAGTGTCTGTTATTAGGTCCAACTTTAGTACATGTGAGTTTACCTTCTTCCAGTAGAATTGTAGATCATTTAGCTTGAACAGAAGGTAACTAATGATCACTGATATCTGACATAACTGAATTTGCAGTATACAATATTTTTCGAATGCTCCATAGACCATGGATTCTGCTATTAACTTCATGGAACATGAACTGCCCAGAGTCTTATCTTCTTACATTTTCTGTGAAGAGATCAGTACCCAATGATTGCTATTTTACCAGCTGTGTCTCCAAGTTGAAATACATGGACTGCAGCTAAGAGAGACAAGTTTTGTTCATACACCACCGAAAATGTAATGTTCATAGAATCAAGTGATAGGTAAAAGGGTCCTTTAAAGCAGAATCTCAGAATTTTCTCATGTTTGTTTGCTTTCTGAATCTATTCATACACAGCTTCAAGCTTTAAGACAAAAAACGCATTTAACTGCAACAAAACGGTAACAATTAAATCCCCTTTATATGACTATGGGGATTCTAAGTGGTAGAGCTTACAATCGTTTACACTTTGCTGACTGGTAAAGTCGGATATCAGTTTCATATGTTCTCATGGGAGGGGGGAGGGGTTGGATTTACCAAGTCTTGTACTGGTATACAAGCTTTGAAAATGTTGCAATGCCAGGAATTGCCATTTGCCTTGCCAGGGCGGCAAGTGTTGCAGATTATAGCACAATTCTATGCCATGAAAAGCATCTCTTAGTATATCTGATGCAACATTGGCGTGGGATGCCAATTCCTCCCACTGCCCCATGTTATTTTTAGCAAGCTTTACGACACTCTATTTTTAAGGTTTTTATTAAGGTTTTTAGGCAATAAACACATTTATTAAAAAAATCAATTTCTCTATATATTTTCTAAATAACTAAAATAATTATTCTATGCCTTTTAAGAAGGTATAAAAGCATCTTTTCCATTATTGCTTTGCATTTAATATAGCTATGAATGTTTACTGGATACTCTTCAATGAGTAAATGGGTTGTCCGACCATTTAAAAATTCTACAGGCGGGTTGGGGAGGGATTTTTTAACCAACCGTCGTCTCTCCAGGCCTTGCCCCGAGGTGTCTAGCCACGTCCACTCATCCTCATATCCCAGCTTCTGTGAGCCTGTAAACAAACAGACAGTGACAACCATATGGGAGTGACAGAGGAGGAGAGTACAGCCTTGTTTTTTTTTTTAAATGCCTCCCCAGCTTGCCTCTAGAATTTTAAAAACAGTGGACAACCCCTTTTAATAGCTCAACCACAAATTCCAATTATGGCGCCATAGATAATGTTTAGATAATGTTTAAGCCATCCCTTTCTGCTTATAAAAAACAAATGTTCTAGAATAGGTTAGAAAATGTTGAAATATTATAAGAAATAGGACCTCATTTTCAAAACATCCTGCTTAAGTTCTCTCATTTCTTGGGTTTATGAGCTTTCACGCGGCTTGACAAATTTCTTGACTTCTTTTGTAGGGTAGTTGTGAAGAATGAAAAAGGATATGTAATTCTTTTGTGTTAATTTAATTGTCATGTACTTCAGAATAAACGGCAGTCAAGCATCGTACCTGTAATAGCGCAGCAGTATTTCATCCATATAATAATATACAGAATGGCAGTTGAATGTACCCATTCTTTCACTTAATGTATTTGACTGCACTCAATCCCTATTAACCTTTACATGGTGACAATGTGTCTCCAGAATTTCCATAGTGAACTCATCGAAATTCATAAGTTGTCTTATTTCTGTTGCCTTCTAAACCGAATTAGAGTACATTAATTCAGTGCTTTGCACAAAAGCAAATGTTCTATCCCTTTTTCAGTGTATTCAATCATAAAACAAGATACAGGGTTTAATAACATTCCCTAACAACATTGTGTCTTTGCTGACTTCATTACTAAACTGCATGTACTCGGAGAGAGATGCAGTATAAAAACAATATGAGTTAATATGCGCTGTAATATGGTTGGTAGTGCTTAACATACAAGTTAACAACAATGGTTGTTTATATTAACAACTGACTGTTAACTATGCACTTATTAAAAATGTAATTATGCAAAAAGCGTTATTGGTTTCTATTCAACAGATCAGAAAAAAAGATTTTTATTATGTTTTCCCATTGAGGAATTTTGTAACAGTCCAATAAACTTACAGATTTCATGTAAAAATCTATAACATGACTGAAAATAAAAAGAAAATGGCAGCACTCCAGGATTCCAAGAAAAAAACATTGTGGGGCAGATTTATCAAGCAGTCTGAAAGTCAGAATATTTCCAGTTGCCCATGGCCACCAATTACAGCTCAGCTTTCATTTCACCAGTGCTCATGAATATTTTAAAGGGGAGCTGTGATTGGTTGCCATGGACAACTGGAAATATTCTGACTTTCAGACTGCTTGATAAATCTGCCCCTGTATGTTTCTTTACATAAGTCCACAGCGACATTTCAATCCGTAATGTCTGGGGCTCAAGCCCTCAAGACCCTCAGGACGGAAACGTTGCTGTGGTCCTATGTGATTAAAGGTACTCTGTTGTCACTCCCTAGAGAGACCATTGTTAAAGGCATATGAAGACTTATAGGCCATGCTGGCTTAATTAAGAATCTTGGGACAGGAATATACATCTAAGTTTTTCTGGATGGAGAAAGTAGAGCGCCATTTATGTTTTTTCCTTTTCTATCAATAGCTAATGCATATCCTCACACAAGTAAGAACAAATTGCTGTATTATACCTGCATTACATTGTAACAATACAAGAGGAATGTAACATATGTTTATATAACTCATTGTACTTAGTACTGATAAGATATGTATAACAACATAATTTTATGTCTTAGTGTATTTGTTTTTCTATTAAAATTCAATAAAAATGTTTAAAAAAAAATCTCTTCCAGCAGCCATTGGGTTTGGTATTTTATTTTTCACCATTTTGCCCTACGGAAGAGGCCAGACCAGGACAGGGACACAAAATTTACTATAGCCTGTGCCTAGGTTATAGTTGAAATCTACGGCAGGTAGGTAATTCTGGCATGTTGAGTGTATTGCCCCAACGATTAAGGCACAGGTTGCATCAGTCTTAATATATTGCCCCTT